>NC_092503.1:133305317-134548650 GCF_047511675.1 Marmota flaviventris | reverse complement strand
GCTCTTATGGTCTCTTATAAAAGGATTTTTTACTTTTATATCCTTGAGCCTGAGATGGGTATGGTCTTACCATTTCCTAAGTTGCCCTCAAGCCATCTTTTGTATTGTTTCTGGGTGAAGTATTTGGCAGCATATCTTTAGTGGCTATGATATCTTTAACAACCACAATTCCCTTAGCCCCAGTTTTACTCACATTTTTCTGGCCAAACTGCAAGTTTTTCAAATCTTTTTTGCTGTGCTTTCTTCTCCTGATGGTCACAATAAATTTGACTAAAAGCCTCTAGCAATATCCATGCCACTACCTGAGGCTGCATTGTCTTGAAATATCTGCTGTCAGATTAATTAGTTCACCATCTTTAAATTCAGCCTCATAGAAAATCTCAGGACATGGGCAAAACATAGACAACTTCTTAACTAGAGTGTAACATGAATGACCTCTATTCCAATTTCCAAAAGAGTCCTCTTTTTTTCTCTGAAACCTCATGAACCCCATCTTTACTGTCCACAGTCCTATTAGCATTCTGGTTTTCTGAGCTTCCATCAGAATTGCTCATTAAGCTCCATTTATAACATTCCAAAGTTTTTCCAGTTTTGAATTTCTAAACTGTCCAGAATTCCTCCCACAAACTCCAAAAAACTCCAAAGGCTTCTGAACCACATGGTCAGTTTAGTCATGGCAATGTCCCCATTTCTTAGCACCAATTTCTATTTTGGTCAGCTTTTTCACTGCTGTGACCAAAAGACCTGACAAGAACAATGTAGAAGAGAAACAGTTATTTGGGGTTCACACTTTTAGAAGTCTCAGTCCATAAACTGCCAACTCCATTCCTCAGGGCCAGAGTTGAGGCAGAACATCATATTAGAAGTGTATAATGAAGGAAAGAAGCTCAAGATTTAGCAGAGAAAGAGACTCCCCTCACACAGACACAATGTGTTGTTTGTCAACCACTGCATTATGTTTTGTGGCAGATCTTCTTATGTTGGGATTCAGACAAGCCCTCAAGGGGTAGATTCTGAGACTCAGCAGATGCTCAGTGGGAAAATAATTATTTCCAGTGAATGAATGAATTGCCCTTGACATGGCCATCTCCTCTGATTCCAATCCTCATATACTCTCCAAAGCTGTGCGTGGCTACCCCTTCCAATAACCATGTTCTCCCTAGTTCTCACTTGGTTCATAGACCACACTTCAAGTGGGTTATCTTGTGAATCTGAACCACACAGAAGTCTACATAATGTGATTGTGCTCACACCCAGCAACCTTGTTCACATGGATCCCTCTCTGACTCCACTAAATTCATTGCCTTTCAGGCCCTTGAGCCCCATTCCTTTGGTGCTTTATATAAAAGGAGAAAGGAGAGAGGGGTCAAATTCTTCTTCACCTTTACAACTTTTAATGACTCTAGGTCAAACTTACATTCTCTTCTTTGTTTTTTCAGATTCCCATAGGTCTCCCAGAGACAGCAAATAAACTTATCATGCTCCCTCCCTTCCCAGGAGGTGGAGCAGAAGCTCCTATAAGGGGCCTCCTGAAGGTCATACACTAGAACTCACAGTAAGACAAGATTCAAGGGCATCCAGGCTGTCTGAGAATCAAGAATCTTGAGGGAAGTCCCTCTGGGTTCTATGCAGCTACTGCACACACAGAGAGACAACAAATGTGATATTCAACTGTATTTTCTTAGCATGGTTTAAGGAGCCTTGGCTCCAGGCTGTCATGTACAGTTGCACATTATTTGCACTGAGCAAAGAAACAAGGCTAAAGTCTAATCTTGTACTTTGTAATTTGACAGTGGCATGTTTCCCTCCTTCTTCCATGCAGATAGGACTCATTTTTTAAATTCACACAAAACTGTCTTTTTACCTCTGCCTCAAACATTCTCTCATATATTTTTTTTACCCACCACCCCAGTCAAGGCCCTCAACGAAAAGCCACACAGATGTTCTATGTGTCGCAGTCTCTCCCACACCTTCCACTGATCAGTCACCACAATGCAGAAGCACAGTGACAGTTAAGTACACATTACATTTCCCCCCACCCTTTGCTACCATGGAGTGAACCTAGGGGCCCTTAACCACTGAGTCATATTCCAAGACTTATTTATTTAAATTTTGAGATAGGATCTCACTAAGCTTCTTAGGACCTCACTAAGTGGCTGAGGCTGGCTTTAAACTTACTCTGAGACAGTCTTAGAACTTCAGGTATTCCTTGAACTATGGTGGGATCATGTCCCAGTAAAAACATCATAAGGTGAAAACATCATGCACTTAGCATATCTAATTAATCTACTACACATCCTAGCTTAGCATCATATCACACTTCCGGGATGCTGGTTGTTTCTCCTCCTGGTCATTAGTCTGGGAAAAGATCTAATGCAAAATTCACAGCCCATTTCTACTGAATGGTATTGGTTTCAGACCATTGTAGAGTTGAATTTGTAAATCTAGCATCTTAAGTCAGGGATGTCTGTAGTTGAGAATACTCCCTGCATGACCAACTTCCCAACAGGGCCACTGACACAGCATACTGAGTGCTGTACCAGTGCTTCCTGAGTGGTTTTCAGGAAGCCGTCCATGAGATACAGGAGGATCTTCTCTCAGCATGGAAGCCAGGGAGAGATAGGCCTGGCATTGGGAACTTTCTGTGGCTCTCCTACAGCAATAGATTGTCCAATGCACGTGACCTTTCCCTTTGCTCTTCTAGGAAAGTTCCTCATAGTAGCTCCAGAGATAGGCATAACCCATTAGGAACTGCACAGCCCACCTTTAACCTTTTTTTGGAGAAGAATAGTCTATAGAATCTCTTTGATGTTTCCAGATATAAATAAAACAGGCGCGGGCTCCATTTTGTCCAGAAGCTCAATCCATCTGATCAGCTTGCCCATCCTGCCCCCGCTTTTAAAACTACTTTTTGTGTTCTATGGTTTTTTTGCCATTTTATTTCATTTACAGCTTTTATTTCTCATTCAGCCCATTCCACAGAGGGGAACCCCATTCCCATTACCCATGTGGGACGTAGGTGAGAGCGGCTCTGACACCCAGTCATCTGAACGAGCCCTACACACCCTTCTCTTCCCTTGCACACCTGATCCAGCAATTCTGCTTCCTGTAGAATTTAACCATTTGTCATCCTCCTTGGGAAAACCTTCCCTGCACTGTCTAAACAAGGCTCTTTAGGATCTGACATGCATGTCTGTGCAGCTGCCTCTGTGTGGGGTCCATTTATATCCTGTCCAAGTTCCAAGGACAAGGACAGTGTCATCATTTTGTGGCTTCAATACCCTGTGCAGAGAAATGTGTTTTCAGGGCTTCCCACTAGTGCATTCCATCACAAAAAATTAACATGAAGCAGGAATAAATTTTATCTTGGCAACATTAATCCTGGCTGTACATTCTGCTCTCTAATTAGGATGAGCATCAAATTCCAAATATACAGGAACTGTAGTACTTTCAGCCACAGCACAATTTCATAGGAAATTATCCTGACCATTATTCTTTTGTCAATCCTGTTAATAAAAGGATCATTTATATTACCAATCTTAATTATTACCCCAAAATATATATGATTAATAAACATTTAGACTGCAGAGAAATATGTCTCCAGTGATCAAGAGTCTCTATGCCTTTTTTTCCTGAGGATCTTTCACTTCCTTAATTAATGATGATGATGATGATTGTTGTTTTGGTTTAGATAGCAGATAATCCCCAAAAGCTCATGTGTGACACAGTACAAGAATTTTCAGAAGTGAAAAGATTAGATTATGAGAGGTGTAACCTAATTAGTAGATTAATTCACTGATGGGTTAACTGGGCAGTAACTGTAGGCAGGTGTGATGTGGCTGGAGGAAGTAGGTGGGGGGGGTGAATTTGGGATTTACATTTTGTCCCTGTTGAGAAGAGCTCTCTCTGCTTTCTGTCCTGTCACGTCTTGAGCTCCTTTTCTCCACTACAGCCTTCTGCCGTGATATTCTGACTCACATTGGGCCCACAGCTATAGAGTTGACCAACCTTGGACTGAACCTCTGGAACTGTAAACCCAAATAAACTGTTCCTCCTCTAATTTTTCTTGTTAGGTCTTTTGGTTACTGCAACACAAAGATAAATGAAACAGTGGTGATATGATGCCCATATGATGCCTGATTACAGTCTTCCTTATATTGAAACATTTCAAACATACAGAAAAGCAGAATAACATCATGACAACCTCTACCTTCAACTGAGATTGAACAGTAACTGACAATTTATTACATGATAGCAAACGTTTTGTTTTAAATAAGGCTCCACAAATACAGGTATATCCAGATAAACCTAACTCCACTTCCTTTCCTCCCTGATATAACTTCCCCACTCAAGTTGGCATGCACTAGTTAGTCCACATCTGTTTTAGACTTACAGTGTCTGCATGTGTTAAAAAACTGTATTCTTCTTCAAACTATGTATTTAAATACTACACAAACAACATGACATATAATGTTTTATAACTGTGGGTTTTTTTTTTTTTAATTTAAGCCTTAAAATTTCTCCACGTTGATATAGAGATCCAGTCTATTGGTTTTTAACTGCTGTATTGTTTTAAAACTAGTTTACCGATTGCATTAAAACATCATCAATATGCACCTTTGTGCACTAAGTTCCTGGTACATGGTTGCAAGGGTTTCTGTAAGGTATATGCCCAGGATTGCAATGCCTAAGCTGTCCATAATATGCAATGCAGCTTTGCTAGATAATGTCCAAGTGATTTCAGAATGGTAACAACGGACACGAAGACTAGATAAGTCCAAGAGCTCTGGCCCCACCCCTACCCCACTGCCCAGCCCCGCCCCTACCCCCACTGCCCAGCCCCGCCCCTACCCCCACTGCCCAGCCCCGCCCCTACCCCCACTGCCCAGCCCCGCCCCTACCCCCACTGCCCAGCCCCGCCCCTACCCCCACTGCCCAGCCCCGCCCCTACCCCCACTGCCCAGCCCCGCCCCTACCCCCACTGCCCAGCCCCGCCCCTACCCCCACTGCCCACACCCACATCAGAAGCTAACTGGCTGATTACAGGATGTGGATAGTGCTTCATTTTAATCTGTGCTCACTTAAGACATCTTCTCGTATTCATTGGCTGTTTGAATTTTTCCCCTTTGAATTCCTTTTTATATCTTTTACCCATTTTTCTATTGGCCTTTGGGATTTTTTTTCCATAGGGAAGAGAAATTTTAAAAAAATATTTTTGATATTTGTCAGATTTATTTATTATACATAACTTCACCCACTGTCAGAGAGGTGTTATATATTTCCTGGTATGTTATAATTCTGGTATGATTGTGAATGAGATTTTTCTCCTGTTAGCTCTTCCATGATTTGTAAATTGATATTGATGGTATATGGGGATTTTTTGTTGTTTTGAATTTTGATATTTTATTTAACAATTTTGGTGAACTATCTTGTAAGCACTCAGGAAATAATGTCACATTTTTTCTTTTCTAGTTCTTACAGCACTTGTTTCTTCTCTTGTCTTGCTCACATTGGCAAGACCATATAGTTTAAGATATGAAACATCATATTGGGCAGCCACATCTCATTCTTGATTTTAAAAGGGACATTTCAAGTTTCATAGTGAAGTGCCAGGCTTCTTGTACTTTCTAGTTCACTTTTTATAAAATGTGCTGGTTATTTTCTTCCATGGAAATTTCTCATTTGGTCTCTATTAACTAATTAACTTGCTTAAGATTCATTTATATTTGCTCATTATTTCAATCTCCTGTTGAGTTTACACATCTCTTACCCATTTTATATGGATCTTTATCTTTCTATCTTGATTATATTTTCCAGGGATCTATTTATATCTTAAGCTTATTTAAAGCAACAGATTTTTAGTTGTTAATCCTTTATGTTATTTTTTCCTTTTTTATTTCAATGATTTCTGTTATGTGATTTCTTTCTTTCTGATTTCTTTAGATTGATTAGGTTGTTCTTACCCTAATTTATGGAACAGGAATGTGAGCTCATTAATATTTGTAACATTACTATTTAAGATGATAAATATCCTTTTAGTTATTGCTAATTTAGGTTTATATCACAGTATTGTTATGCAGTGTATTCATTGTAGAACATATCTAAATGTTTTTAAATCACATTATAATTTAAATAATGTTTGGTTTTGTCTTGAGTTTTATATAAATATGTTCATTATTTTAGTTGTAACAATCAATGGATTTTTGTTTACTCATATGCCTGTGTACCAATCATCAAATTATATGATGTGTTAGTAGGTTTCTGTGACTGTGACAAAATACCTGAAATAATCAATTTTTAAGGATGAAAACTTCATTGGACTCACAGTTCTAGAGATTTCAACCCATAGTTGACTGGCTTGATGGCTTTCAGCCTATGTAAGGTAGCACATTCTGATGTGATGTGTGCAAAGGATATTGCTCATCTCATGGCATCCAGGAGAAAAAAAAAGAAAAGTAGGAAGAGGCCAGCATCCCAATATCCACTTTGAGGCTACGTCCCCAATGACCTAACTTTCTCCTACTAGACCCCAGTTACTAAAGATTCCACCATCTCCCAATAGCACCACTGATGACAAAACCTTGAGCACATGAACCTTTGGGGAACACTTTAAATCCAAATTATATCACAAACAGAAGATTTCAGGGCTGCAGAAGATTTCATCATACCTCTTCCTAGTCCATTCCCATCTCCCTGCCCCTGAGGAATCTGCTGTTCTAACTTATATTTTATTTATAAGTTTTGATCATTCTTTTGTGTGTGTGTGTGTTCAACTCCATATTTTATTTGTATACAGCTCCAAATTCTGCAAGTAGGATGGAATACATCAGTAGAGATGAGTCCCAGAGGTACTTCCAGCAGTCAATCGACACTAATTACACTGAGCCATCTTTTAAACTTCTTCCTCTATGTAGTATTTTTCATACCTTTATTTAAACATAGAAAGCATACTTATTTTATATTTTGTGTGACAATTCTACTAGCTTAAGTCTCTTTGGCTTGGATATTGCTATCTCTCTTCTTTAATAGGGCCCCTTTGCATCAAATTCTCAACTTGAGATTTTTCAAATTCTCAGATTATGTGGATTCAGGATGAGAACTTACCTGAGAGCCAACTTAATATCTAAAATACTTAGGTGGATTTTTTTTTCCTTCTTTGGTTATTGACAGGTTTCAAGGCAGATCAATTCCCTTGCAGTACAATAGTACAATATGCATCTGTGTTTCTAAGACTCCTTTACTCTGATGTCATCATCTTTTGGATTGGGGAATTCTCCCACCTGATACTACAATTTGGGTAAGATATGGACTTGTCTTCTCATCTCTAGGCAGTGAAAGGTTCTGAAAAAGCAAGTCATAGGTATTGAGTTGGGCGACTGTCCATAGAGGGAATACTAAATTTATGGCTTCATTTATGTTCTGGACTCTATGGGGGTAAAGCATGGCGATCCTTTTCTTTCAAGGTCTACATAGTAAATAATTTCTTATTTGCAGATAATAGACCTGCAGGGCACATGGTTTCTGTTGACTATGCCTCTTTTGTTTCTTAATTTGTCATAATTCTTTAAAACCAGACAAAACTAAACTTAGCCCTTGATATGTGCGATGCAGACCATTGGGCACACAGCTTGCAAATTCCTGATCAAGAAGCTATGTTCCCCTTTCACTCTTTCTCTCTTTACTTCCTTGTTTTGTTTTGGCCAGTGAGATTCTTCACAGTTCACTGATACACGTTTAAACATTATAAAATGCATTGTTTCCTCACGTTTTCCCTAGTTTTCAGTTGGATTGTCGGGATATCCAGTATAATTGAGAAAAGAAGTTTCATTTTTATTTTATGCATTCTCTAATTTATTTAGATTAATGTTACATTTGCTATTTTCTATTCTTTTTATTTTTTATTTATATATGACAGCATAATGCATTAAAATACATATTATACATATAGAGCACCAGTTTTGCTTATTCTTTTGCATTTCCAAATATATTTGAGTATCTGCTCCCTACTGTCTTTAGAAAAAAGTTAGTAACTTGATTGAGGATTATACTGCATCTACAGATTAATATAGGGAGCTTAACATAAATAGCACTGAGTTTTCCAAAGCAAATGCATATTTCATCACTCAGATAGGTTTTGTATAATTTCTAGCAACAGCACTTGCTATTTCTCATCTTATCTTTTGTTATTCTTAGATTTTAGAGGCTATTGCAACTAAATTTAATTTTCTTCTTGTGTGTTACTAAAATATAGAAATTCAATGAGTTTTATAGATTGACATCCATGTCAGTTTCCTATGAGTCTTCTAAATCCAGTATTAGAACAGTCATTTTTATGAATCCTTATGTACATAATTTTTTCCTTCCCTTCTGAACTTTGTGGCTTTTATATCTTTTTTCTGCTTTATTGCACTAACTAGTGTCTCTAGAACACTGTTGAATTGACTGATGAGATGGACATAATTGCTTGTTCTTGGTTTCAGTGAGGAAGCATTCAATATCTACATTAAGTATGATGGTAGTTGTAGAAATTATCCTAGATCCCTGGTTTTCCCAGAGTTTATTATATGAACAAGTTTCTAATTCTATCATTTTTCCTTGTGTGCGTTAATGCAATTATTTGGTTTTCTCCTTTATTCTGTAATGGCTTGAACTCTTTTAATAAACTTTTGAATATTGAACTAAATTTATATTCCTAGATTTAACCCAATTTAATCATGTTGCACTATACATATGTGTGTGTGTGTATATATATATATATATATATATATATATGCACCTATATATACATATGTGTATATATATATATATATACATATATATATATATATTTGAATATGTTTTGATTTTGAGTTAGCTGTTTTTATTTTGAGCACCGTAATGATATTATTCCACTATTTCCTAGACTCCACTGATGTTGATAAGACATTATTCATCACTTGGGTCATTCTTTCCCTGTAGGAAATGTATGCTTTTCTCTGGCTTTCTTTGATATTTTCTTTTTATAGTACATTTTCAGAATTTGACTGTTTGTGTGCCTGAATAGTTTTTGTTTGTTTGCTTTTACCCTATGTGATTTTTGATGAGCTTTTTAACCTAGAAAAGTTAATGTTGTTTAAATAAATTTGGGATAGTTTTAGTCGTTATTTCTTTTTTTAATTATTATTTTTAAAATACATGACAACAGTGGAATGCATTACAATTCTTATTACACATATAGAGCACATTTTTCCTATCTCTGTATATAACAAAGTATGTTCATGCCAATTTATGCCACTATACATGTACTTTGTTTTTGTTTTGTTTTGTTTGTTTTTGTTTGCATTACAATTATTAATACACATATATACCACAATTTTTCTTATCTCTGTTTGTATATAAGGTATGTTGACACCCAATTCAAGTCTTCATACATGTACTTTGTATAATGATGACCATCACATTCCACCATTCTTGCTAATCCCCTGCCCCCTCCCTTTCCCTCCCAACCCTCTTCCCTATCTAGAATTAATCTAATCCTCCCATGCTCTCCCTCCTTATCCCACTATGAGTCACCCCCCTTATATCAGAGGAAACATTCCACATTTGTTTTTTGGGGATTGGCTAACTTCACTTAGCATTATCTTCTCCAATGCCATCCATTTACCTGCAAATGCCATGATTTTTATTTTTATTTTTAATGCTGAGTAAAATTCTATTGTGTATAGTCATTATTTCTTGAAGTGCTTTTCTACCCCTGCCTGTCTTCTGTGGACCTATGTTATATTCATGATAGATCTCCACTATCAATGGGCCTTGTTGATTTTAATATATTTCCCCAATGTTCTTCACATGAGATCATTTGTATTAATTGTCTTCAAGTTTCTTAACCCCTTCTCAACTCTTTCTCATTTGCTGTTAAGTACCTCAGGGCTTTTTAAATTTCAGATGTACTTTTCAGTTCCGGATTTTCCACTCTGGTTCTAATGTCTATTTGTGTACGGGTGTATAAACACTGGGCAGAGTAGGCCATGTTTTGTGAGGATTCTGGATTATGTTGTCTTCCTTTGGTGAGTGTTTTAGTCTGGTTTTTCACTGCTGTGACCAAAGACCTGACAACAACAATTTTAGAGAAGGAAAAGTTTATTTTGGTGATCACAGTATCAGAGTTCTCAGTCTACAGGTAGCCAGCTCCATTCTTTGGGGCTGGGGGTTAGGCAGAACATCATAGCAGAAGGGTGTGGTAAAGAGAAGCAGCTCAAGACATCACATTAGGACGCAGAGAGAGACTAAGCTCAGCTCACCAAATATTATCCCAAAGGCATATCCCCAATGACCCACCTCCTCTAGCCACATCCTTCCTGCCTACAGTTACCCCTTTGTTAATCTCTATCAGGGGATGAATTCACTGATTGGATTAAGGTTTTTGTAAACCAATCATTTCACCTCTCTACCTTCTCTCACTGTTTCACATATGAGCTTTTGGGGAACACCTAATATCTAAATTATAACAGTGAGTACTAAACTTCATTCTGGGAGATGGTAGGTAAATTTCTGGCAACCCTTCCCCCATGGATTTGTTTTATTCTGGCATTGCCTGATTCAGTTGTGTGTGCTTAGTCTGGGTTATAAACTTTTCTCTGGGGCCAGGTCCTTGCTCTGGGGTCTCAGCTAAATGTTTAGTGTGCTCTGTGCACTACTCTCCTCCATCTGGTCCTGGGCTCTGAATTTCCCTGCCTGTGGGAAAATGGTGTGGGCCTATGAGCCCCTTGACCTCACAACAGCTGCTTACTTTTGGGTTGGCAGGCTGCTTGAAGTCCCACCTGTGTAAAGCACAGACTAACCCTGGATCAGTGGCACACAGTTAACTGCATAGATCTCTAGACCCCTATTTAGCAGTTCTTCTTTGGTACCTGCTGCTAGTTTCCCAGGTCCTCTTGCAGCTCATCCTGCCTCCAAGTTCAGCAGGCATGCTCTATTTGTGCTCATCTCACTGGGTCAATCCAGAAAGTAGCCCAGGCAGACAGTGCTGTTGTTTGGATATTGGGTGGCCCCCCAAAGTTCATGCATTAAAGGCTTGGTCTATCAGAAGCCTCTATTGGGAGGTGATGGAATGAACCTTCTTTTGGAAGTGGTATCTATTAAGAGGTCCTTGAGTATAAGAGGTTTGCCTCAAAGAGGATTGTAAGACCCATCTCATCATCTCTCTCTGCTGTGATCGAAAATGTGACCACTTGCTCCAACATACTCTCAACGTTGCCATTTACCACGCTTACCAGAGACCTAAGCAATAGGGCCACCCCATCTTGGACTTGAACCTTCAAATCTATGCATTAAATAAACCTTTTTTCTTTATAAAACTAGCTGACTCAGGTATTTCATTGTACTAATGGGAAGCTGACTGAAACAGAAGGTCAGGAGGAAAGTGTGGCTTAGTAGATTTTCTCCATCTTTTAAGGATCACAGTCCTGCACTACCTTCTATCCAGTGGCTCATATGTTTTGCCCATTTTTCTAGCTTCTTACTGTATGTCTGGCTGGTCACAGTGATTCCATCATGGTTGGAAGTAGAGGCTTGGATATCTAATAGCTATGCCGTAGGATGTCTCCAACCTCTGACTATTCCTTGTCTGGGCAGCATATTTGCAGCACTCACTCCCATGCTGAGAAGCAGAATTAAGACATGGCTAAGGGCCTGCCCTCCCAGGCTCTAGGCCTCCTTTACCTTCAATACCTCTGAGACCCTTTTTCTGTTACTTCATTGCTCTGTGCCTCCATTTCTTGGGCTCTGTGGGTTTTTTGTTGTTGTTTGTTTATTTGAATGTTGTTTTGTTTTGTTTCATTTACTTTGTGCTAGGATTCTATCCAGGATACCACATTCCTTTAGTAGTCACTAAGTTCATTCTGGCTGTGACGATTTCTCCAACTTTCCTTGTTTTCAGTGACCTTCCCAGTTTCAAGAAAGGCTGCTCAGGTTTTTTTTTTTAGAACCTCCCTCAGTTGGGGGTTTTGCTTCTCTTTGCAACTGCAGTTTGTCTGCAGGTCCAATGACTAGGTTGGGGTGTATGTTCCTGGGAGGAAGGTCACAGAGGTGAAGGGCCCTTCCTATCACGTCATGTCACGGATGCATGCTATCAGCATGACTTATCACTGTTGATGCTGAACTTGATCGCCTGGTCATGGCAGACATTCTCTGGTTTATTTAACTTGTTTTAATGGGAATTCCTCTAGCCTTGCTTCCAACCAACAGAAGGGAAATTTCTTGGAGGTTGAGAATGTGTTAATTCTTGACAACTTCCTCATGGCTAGCACAGTGCTGTGCACATTCAATAAGCATCTTTATGCTAATTAATAAAATCCATTCTGTAGAAGCAGAGGAGAGTCTGAAACTGACATCTGGCTGGTGATGAGGCCAGTGCCTCTGAGAATTCAGAATCCCCTGTGGGAGCATTCACTGAGCTGGGCTTTCTCACCCCCAAGGTCCAATGTGAAATCTCCCCATGACTAGTTCTGGCTCTGAATCTATTATGATCCCAATTCCAGGCAGCTGTCATTGAGTATAAGAAAAGGAGGGAATAATAATTAATAAAGACTCTTACAATTTGACTGCATCATACCAAGCCATAGACTGTGGCTAGGATATACTTTGTAAATATTTGAAATTTATGAAAATTTGTCTTGAAAATATCCCTATATTTGTTAGTTGTTGTTGTTTAAGCTAAGCATACTCTTTATGAACAGCTTAAAATATCAGTTTCTCTGTGACTTTCTTATGAAGAAAATTAGAACTAGAAAACACTGCTAAGTACCTGGAAAAATTCCACTGGGATTGGTGCCCTTTAAGCAACTGATAACATTTAAACAACTTCATCATAATGAAATTTCACTTCATGATCATGCATTTTAAAAAGTCTAGCCAGGGGCCCTGAAAGTAATTCTATAACCATGCAATGATCCCCTGTCCATTAAGGTACAAAACTATGTTACAGAAAATGTTCCACAGAATTGCTCTGTGTTTACTAAATTACTCTTATCCATAATCAAACTTTAAGTTCACAGGTTCAGTATTTCAATCCACTTATGTTTTTCTGTTATCATTGCAAATATTCCCTAGTATATTTTTATTTAGAAAAAGGTTAAGGATTATTTTTATTCACTTATCATTTCTTACCTTGTTCTTGCACAGTTTTTCAATGTGATCACCTCCTTAGAAAATAGGAGAGATTTGTATGAAGATGTGGCAGGTTGGTGAAGGAACTGCTTATTATTTTCTCTATGCCTTCTCTACCATAGGCATGTTGAGAGAGAACATACTATGTCCTCTGAGAGACTGTGAGTCAATGAATTCCTTTCCCTACAGAGCCCTGGGAGTAGCCTGAAAAGTAAGAAAGAATCTTGACCCTGGGAGTTTAGGGTCTTCTGGGTCTCGTGATGCAATGGCTTATTTCAGGGTGATAACTTTCACCCAAATGCCCTGCAACATATAGAATATTTAGTTTTATTTTTGTTTGGGGAACTTGCCATAGAACAATAAAATGTATTCCATGTAAGAAGTTGTTCTTCAAAGAGAAAGAAGCTCTTGAGAGAAACCAACCAACAGAGGTACTAATGGACCAGTAGCCAACTTTCCTCAATTCCTCTACCTTCCCTCTGTCTGACTCTGAGGCCACACATGGATCTAAATATTTTCCTTTAGTCTGACATTTCACAAGTGAACTTTAATAAGAAGTAAATGATGGAAGAAAGAAAAAACACATAAAAAACAGCATAAGAGTTTTCTGATTTTAAGCAAATCATGAATTTTCTTAGGCAAAGGTCCCATGATCCTCTTCAAGTTCATTTATGTTATGTCTAAAATGTTAACATGAATATGTCCTGTGAAGTTCCTCTCTCCCAGTATTTTCAATGCTATCTTGTTTTCCAGGAGCAGGGTAACTAAGTGGTCTACCTTAAATTTCTGACTCCATTCCAAGACATACTCTGATTGCCTGAAACACAACATTTTCTTGTGTCTGAGATGGGAACTCCATTTCACATTTATTTCCCATCTCTCTTCTGGAATAAACTTTGCATTTTTTTTTTCTAGTGGTGAATCTTACTGAGCAGCACAGTTTGTTCTAGCTTGGGTTGTGAGCTCTGCCTCCCCTCTGGTGCTCCTAGATGACTCATAAATGCAAGCCTCACCCCCACCCACCAACACACACAGAGAGATTCGCAAAGTCTACCCATTCCAGGTGCACAATTTAATAATGCCTTAGCCACATAATAAAAATAATATGCATACAATAAAGTTGGAACACAGACAGCCATAGAAGATAGCTCCTCTCACACCTGCCTTTACCACAGTAATGAATCTCACAGCAATGCACCCTATAGAAACTGTAAATACAGCCTGAGTGAAGTGAATAAGTGAATTGGGCCTGCAAAGTGATTTCTTTCAGCCTTCAGGTACAAAAGACAATATAAAGTTCCATGACTAAGATACAAAAACTTCATATTTGGGGAACTTATCACCAAGCAAATTATTAGCATTAGGCCCATGATTAATCTTCTGGTATACCCACAGGCCAATAGGGCCCCAGGAACAGACAGCCAGACACTGTCTTTGAAGTGGGCAAATGTGACTTGTTTTCATTCTAGAACCCACTTTCCTGACTTCATCTCCAATGTCCCCTGCAAGCTCACCTGAAATTCTTACAAAGCATATCATTTCTTAAAAAAAAAAAAAAACTAGGCCAAAATATTTGAGTCTTGAACTTCTAATCTTTGTTGAAAGTTGGGTTTTTTTTTTAAATAAACCAACTTGCTGATTAAAAAAAGCCCTCTGGGGCATGAATAACTTAGGGCCGATAGATGAAGTCCTCATTTTCCTTGTTTCTACCCACCTCTCTCTTTTTCCTTAGTATCTGCCACACCCTAATGGTTATTTTTATATTTCTGTTTTTGTTCTCCCCCTGGCTGCTACATCTCTGTTTCTTTGGCAAGTCTGTTACCCTTGACATGGCCACTAAATGTTGTTATTCCTCAAGGCTAAGCAGGTGCTCTTAGATGTGTCCACAGAGCTCCCTATTTTCAGGCCACCTGTGCACAGGTTTTTCCCCCATCTGGAATTCATTTCATCTTCTTCTATACTTGCCTAACTCTACCCATCTTTAAGCGTCATTTTAAGTACCATCTTTTCACAAATATCTGCCCAGACCCTCCCAGGGTAGCGCTCTCAGCCCCTGTGGAGAAGTGTCCCTGATGGAGACCCATGACCCTCCATCACCTTGATGAGCAGAAGGGCAACAGTTGTCTGTCTCCTCTTTTTAACAGTCACTGTGTGACAGGTGTTTCCCCAGGAGCTACCAGAGTTCTTGACAAAAGGTAGATATATAAGTATTTGTTAAAGAAAGGAAATGGGCAAGACAGAAAACAGGATCCAATTCTTGATAACAAGGAGCAAAGAAACTTCCAAGCAATATTATCAGCTCCTGGTTATATATATATATATATATATATATATATATATATATATATATATATATATATATATATATATATATATATAAAGTAGACAATACCTGGGAAATGAAGAGCTTCGGGGAAGGAAGTAGATCACAATTTTCAATATGGATATTTGTGTTGAATGCTATAGTTAAAATGACTTTTCCCTGGGACAGAAAATTGCATTATTAACTAGAAGCAGAAGACAGAGGATAAAGCTGTCAGAAGAGCTGGAATCTTAATAAGAAACCCTGGCTCCTTTGCTGGGAACTCTTGTTATTTTGTTCTGTATTTATCCAGTGGGTTTCATATATCTCAGTGCCTAGAGGGTCAGCTCCATTGCTTTAGGTTCAAGGTGGGACAAACATCGTGTTGGGAGGGTATGGCACATGAAAGCAGCTCAAGATATGACAATCAGAACACAATTTTCTTTCCCAGGATTTTTGCATTTTGCAAACTCTGTTCTGTGCTGGGAATTGAACCCAAGTCCTCGTGCATAGCAGGCAATCACTCTACCACTGAGCCACATTCCCAGCCCTGAATATCAACATCTTTAACATCCATGACGATCATCCCAAAACACCCACAGATGACAGTATGAAGATCCTACAGAATGTTAGCAGATTTATCAATGTCCGCCAGTGTACATCAATTAACTGTGTGTATTTGGAAAGATCAATTACAACTACATTTACTCAGCAATTGTGATTGGCCAATGCAAGCAAGATTTGGGTGCCTCTTGATACCTTTCTTTAGGGAACCAGATTTCATCAGAATCACTTGACTCTTGGAAGATGCTATGAAATGAATATACAATGCTGAAAATAATATTTATTTTATTGTCAGTGACAATTCGATGTCAAATTGTAACTGTTGGAAACAGCCCAGTGTAGAAGAAGCCCAAATCAGCCAGATGATCTCTATGAATCCTTTCATCCTCAGAAAAGAAAAATAATATTTATCCTGCTTCATGGTCCTGGCAGAGAACACATGAGATAATGCCTGTGCAATTGTTCATCAAGGACTTCAATGTAATTTTATAAGCATATTCCAAAGTAGCAAAAATACAACTGCTTAAACTACACAACTGAATTTTAGGAAAAGATCTTAAAAATAAAATTTCATTAATTAGTATTTAAAAATAACATCTTTTCCTCCTCACAATAAGGTGGACAAAGCACACAGTATGCCCAGTAGAGAGTAAAACTGTGGATCTAGAGGTTTAAGACTGCAGGTTCATCCATCCTATTGGTACATTAAGAATGAAGGTGCCTTTGTGGTTTTTTGCAGAGGATAGTTGGTACCCAAGATAGATGGAACCCAAGGCCTCATTCATGCTAAACATGTGCTCTACAGCTGAGCTACACCTCAAATATAGAGCACAGGTTTTCAGTTGCTATCTGGTACTTTTTTCAATAATACTTTATTAGAAGTCATTTTTTTTCTTTGAGTTACTACAAAGGAAAAAAAAAGAAGACATCAGAAGTGGTTGATTTTTACTTGTCAGTACACAGTAATCTAGCACATGTTTTCTACTAGAAATATTTATTTTTCCCTACACTTCCCAGAAGCCTGTGCCAGACGGGAGCTCAATTGCAGCTTTTAAAAATCTCTCTCTTTAGGTAGCTCATACATTGTTGGTGGGAGTGCAAATTAGTACAACCACTCTGGAAAGCAGTACAGAGATTCCTCAAAACAAGAGCTATCCCACTTCTTGGTATTTATCCAAAAGAACTAAAATCAACATACTATAGTGATACAGCCACATCAATGTTTATTGCATTGTAATTCACAATAGCCAAATTATGGAACCAGCCCAGATTACTTGTCAATAGATGAATGGATTAAGAACATGTGGTATGTAGACACAGTAGAGTTTTACTCAGCTATAAAGAAGAATGAAATTATAGTATTATAGTAAATGGATGGAACTGGAGAATATCATGTTAAGTGAAAGAAGCCAGAAATTCAGAAAATTAAGATTTACATGTTTTCTCTCGTATATAGAAACTGGGTCAAAATAAGGGGAAAAGAGGGTTGAGGATCAGGTATCATTAAGATATAGGATGATTAGTAGAGTAGAAGAAAGAGATAGGGAGGGAGAAGAGACAGGAAAGGAGAGGAAATATGGAATGAATTTAACAAAATTGCTTGATAGGCATATACAAATATACCACAGGGAATTCCACCTTGATGTATATGTATAAAGCACCAATCAAAAATAAATGGAGAGAAATGAATGGAAAGGAAGATCCGTAGAGGAAGGAGTAAAGAGGAGAAATGAGGGGAAGGAAAGGAGGAGCACCAGGGGCTGAAATGGAATAAATCAAATTCCATACATATATGATTTTGTAAAAATGGACCCAACTATTTTGTATAACAATAATACTCCAATATTTTTTTAAAGAATGTTCTTTACAAATTATTTATGCTTTTAAAACCCTGTGATATTATCACGACCGTGACCTTTAGCTTACCTAGAAAGGCTGGGGTTTGGTCTGCGCTTCTCAGACATGGTTAATTTCTGGCCTTTCAGGTTCCTAAGTTCCTAAGGCCAAAGCAGCAGGGCGTGGCCACCAAACCCACAACATTTCCTATAGGTGAATCCACAATTCTATTTTCTCAAGAAAGTCCACAAAGACTCTGGTTGCCAAAAGGGCACAAGATAAGGGAAATTAAATAGATGCCTCTGCTGTGTTGCCCACGCTCATGGGCACCCATCATGGCCTCAGGAGAGAGCATTGGCTGGAGGTGTCCAAATGTGGAACTCTTTTTGCTCGCCTAAATTTATAGAGGTTAATGGGAATTTTTAATTTAAATTAGAATTGATTTTTTTTTTCATTTCAAGAGTGAGCATAAAATAGAATGGTTTTAAGACAAAGAGTTCCCATGAAATAGTTACTGCAGTCTATAATTGTGTTTTATTGAATTCAATCAAAAAAGCAGGGAACACAGGAAAATAAGAGGGGCTTAGGGTATAATTCAGTGGTAGAGAACTTGGTAGCATGCATGAAGCCCCAGCTTTGATCCCCAGCACCACACACACACACACACACATCAAAATGCTGTATTTTTTTAGGTCAAGAAGCACAAAGCCTTGTTGTGGGTCTATAAAAGACAAGCAACCAAGAATCTTTAAACCAAATCTAATCTTGTAAGATGCTAGATCTGGGGGGATCGGGATCATAGATGGCTCACCTACAGAAAGGTATTTAGGAGGTCAGCAGCAGGACCAGAAGTTTTGCTCTTTAATGAATAGAACTTGTATTCTCCTGGTTACTCATTTACTTATTTATTTATTCATAATTAATTCTTGTTGAAAATGCCAGGCACCATACTTGGCACAATAGTATTTCAACCTGTGATCCTCTGCTTCTGCCTTAGCTTACAGCAGGTGTAACAAGAGATGTTGTGGCAGACAGGGCCAAACGATCCACTAACCTGGACAAAGCCAGTGGAAAGGGACTCAATTCAGACCCACCTAACCCCAAGTGTGCCAACATCTATCCCCACCAGAGGCCAGAAGCTCTCTCCTATCTGTGCAGCTTCCTGCAACTTCATTGGCAGGAAGTTCCTAGTGTCTAAACTGGGAAAAGCAGAAGATGGAGTGGACCCTGGGTCCAGAGAGGCCCAGAAAGTGATATCAGGGAGCACAGAGTCCAGACCAGAAACCAGAGGGAAGGACCCTACTGCATCTTCAGCTCTCATGTTTCCTAGTTGTGAGACTTTGAGCACTTCACTTTACTTTCCCAACACTTAGATGTCCAAGGTATAAGACAGTAGAATGATAATATCTTCTATGTGAACTAAATGAGATCATGTGCAGAAAGCGACTAACACAGTTCCTAGCACACAAAAAGATTTCTTTAAATGTTAATTGTTATTATTGCAAGTACTTTTTTCTTTTTTTAACAGTGCTGAGAATTGAACTCAGAGCCTCATGCATGCTAGTCAAGCAATCTACACTAAGCTACATCCCCAGACCATGTAGAGCAAATTTTTGAGATGGGAAAAAGTTAAATACTTTTTATCTCAAGGGAACATTTTATCTGTTAATTGTTAGTTAATTAGATATCACCTCCACCAGGGCTCTTTGGCACAGCCCCCATTTGCTGGTTCTCTCCCACTATTTGCACAACCAACATGAAGCACTCACCAAACCATGTCTGTCTCCTGCCTGTGCTTTAACCAGACTGTGGAGGGTACATATTTGAATTTCTAGCATATGTTACATATTCTCAAAACAAATATATATATATATTGAGCAAGTGCTAATAATTTTTTGACAAAAATATTGATTTAACAAAGAAGTTATAATTCATAAAATTTTCTTGAATCACTGATTAAGAGCTATGGAATAATATACAGAAATAACAACTCTGCAATAGGGGGCATATTCCTTTTCAGATCCCTTAAATACAACCCCAGTTCTGACCATTCAGGCCATGAGACACATTAAGACTTGCTTCTGCTTTTCCCTTTCAGTAAATCACTTCACGTATTTTCTCAGTGAAACTTTGTAGTAATAGAGATCACAGTGATATCAGAATATTCTAGAATAATGAGCCAACAGGGCAGTTTTAGCTTGGCACACTAATATCATTCTGTGACTTTTTTCCCCAGCATATTCATTAATAAAGATCTCTTCCAATTAGAGTCCTGGAATCTGGTGAGAAAATAAATCTTAAATCATGAAGACAGCACAGTCGTTCTGATTCTGGGAAGAAGCCAGAGTAGGTGGAAGCAACCTGGATCTCAAACCACTGCTGTCCTCTTGTGGCCTGGCAGATGATGTGCTTTTGGTTTTTAAATCAATTTAGGCAGAAACAAAAGCTTCCAGCCCACCCTCCTCATGCTCTAAAAGCTCCTGCAGAAATTGAGCTCAGTTTTCCAAAGAGCAGATAATAAGGAGGAAATCTTTACTTAATGAGTTGCCCAGGATGAGCATTCCTCGGGACTGGGTGGTGAATGGATGAAAACAGCTGTGTCTTTAAAGGAAGACGGCTGCGTTTTGGAGTGGAATTTCCCCAGAACCTCAGTCCTGGAAGAAGGGTGTTCTTTCACGGGTGTGCCGGCACCTGGGAGTAAATAGCACTGTAAGATGAGTGCACACCAGAGCTGGCACAACTCAGTGTGTCCTGTTACCATGCAAGAGCTGGACATGTCTGGATCCAAGTCTTCTCTAAATTCAGGAAGGACTGCAGAAGAGTTCACATGCTCTGTCTTACCCCCAGGAATCATTCCTTTTCTTCTGTGAGTCTCTTACCCTGAGCTTCATTAAAATATGCTTTGTCATTTTTGTCATTTGTTCATTTATTCAACTAACAAATACTCTAAAGCACCTACTTTCAACAGGGCTCAAGGGATTCTCAGATGGATACATCCCTGTCTCCTCTTGGTGCCTGCATTTTAAAATATTAGACTTAAATTAATCTCTTTCTCTCACTCTGTCTCATGCAGATTTGGATTTCTGTGCTCTTGTGTGAGATCATGTTGCAATCCATTTTAGCTACTAGTTGAGCCAACTGCTAAGTTCTCCATAGCGTGCACATTTATGCCTGGAGCAGATTGAAATCCGTGTGGAAACCAGGGATAAATGAATCTTACATCAAAACCTTATTAAGCCTAAAAGATGCTCTACTTCAGGCATCAGTAATAAGAGGTCTTCTCAGCCCCACCACCCCGGGTGAGAGGGGAGATGATCCAGGATGATACTTAGATACTGTGTGGAACCCCAGTTTCCCTGGTGTAAGGCAAAGGTCTATTCTGTGGATGCCCGGCCTATGGCTTCCCAGGGTGGTGATGGGTTCTCCCACATATTCCCTGATGAAGTATGGAGGGGATGCTTCTGAATCCTTCCTTTCTGTCTTTTCTGATTCTTCCTTGCTTTATCTTCTGATTAGCAAAATACAGGTTGAGGACAGGGTGAGTATCCCTTATTAAAAGTGCTTGGTATAAAAATCACGAAGGATTTTTTTTTTCAGATTTTGAAATATTTGCATATGCATAATATATCTTAGGGATGGGAGCCAAGTCTAAATATGAAATTCATTTATGCTTCATGTATACCTAATACACACCCTGAAGGTGATTTTATACAACATTTTCGGTGTGCCTGTTTTGACTGCAACCCAGGTCAAGTGTGGAGTCATATCAGCTTTGAATATCAGTTTTTTAATTTGAATATCAGTTTTGAGTTTTGGAGCAGTTCAGACTTTGGATATTCCGATTAGGGATGCCCAACTTATAATAAATTCTAGATGTAGCACTTTTGAAATATTTTGAAGTTAAATAGTTCAGCTTGCCCACTGCTGGGTCTTTCAGGAAGGTGCACTTTAGCCACAGGGACCTCCTGGCCATGAACTTCAGGTCCCATACCTAACGGGCACTAATTCACAGAGGACAGACCAACAGAATGCTCTTACACTTTTTTGCTTCACTCAGCATGCAAGGACCAAGGGGTAGCCTTTATAGGGCTCTTCAGGTTGGGTTGCTTATTTTCGGCTCTGAGCATTCATTTCAATATCCTTTCTATGCAAATGGCAACGTTGCAAGGAGATTCTGGCTGGGGGCCTATGTATGGTCCAGGGAAAAGAACATGCACAGAGAAAAGAACCTTTTGCATCAAATATATTAGTTCCCTTTGTGAGCCCCCATCCTCAATCAGAGGAAGCAGTGTTCCCTAAGAGTCAGGCTGACCTTAACCCAAATCCCAGGTCTGCCATTGAGCCATGTGACCCAGATATGTTAGTCAACTTCACTGACCTTGTTTTTTTCATCTGTCAAATGACTATAATAACATAACTCTTATTGGGTGGTTATGAGACTTAAATGAACTTAAATAAAATGTCCAGAGAAGTGTCTGGTGCACAGTAGTTACTCAACAAATGGTCATAAGTATGTACATTGCATTTTGCCTGAAAGGAAGTTGGATGTCATAGGGCCAATGCAGGGGAAAGAGGAATACCATCCCCACTTTTCTAGAAAGACAACATCTTGAGGACATAGTGAAACCATCCAGTAAAGTGTGCAAAGTTGAGTTCAATAAATGACCAAAGGAGTCCAATAGGCCTGACTTCTTCTACATGCTCAGTGCACAGATTAAACAAAAGAAGGAGATAGATGCATCTGTGAACATGTCAAAAATCATCTTCACAAGAGGTGGATACTGGGGCTCAAAGGGAGCTGAGACATCTTGATGCACTGGTGGATTCAGAATCAAGAAGAACATCCCTAACAGGAGTGGAGCTCATTCCATCTACTGCTCAGGAATCCCAACAGATCAACTGTCTGTAGATACAAACATTTATAAAAAGACATTTGAAAATTCCTATTTTTATCCCTTCTCTTAATAATTTACTGCTGACAACACAGTTCTTTAGGGGGAGGTCCTAGTTGTACCCACTGCCTCATGGTCAGCCTGTGCAGACTCCTGTAGCAATATACCATAGACTGGGGGCCTTATAAATCATGGGAATTTATTTCTCACAGTTCTGGAGGCCAGAAGTCCAAGATCAAGGTGAATTCAGTGTGTGGTGAGGGACTAGTCCTCATAGATGGCGCCTCTCGCTGTGTCTTCTCATGGCAGAGAAAGGAGGCAAGCTCCCTGGGACTCTTACAAGGACACTAATCTCATCCAGGAGGGCTCCATCTTCATGATTTCATCTAATCTGAATACCTTCAGAGAATCCCACTTCCTAACATCATCACATTAGGAAATAGGACCTCAGCAGGTAGGTCCAGCATCCCTAATTGAAAAATCTAAAATTTTAAATGTTCCAAAATTGAAAATTTTCTGAATGCCAAAATGACATCACAAGTGAAAAATTCCACACCATGAAACTGTTCCCTGTACTATATGAAAACATTGTATAAAATTACCTTCAGGCTATGTGTATACAGTATATATAGAACATAAATGAATTTCATGTTTAGACTTGGGTCCCATCCCCAAGATAACTCATTATGTACGTTAAAATATCTCAAAATCCAAAATCTGAAAAAAAAGAAAAAAGAAAAAAAAAAAAAAACTTCTGGTACCAAGAGTTTGGGACTTATCCAAAGTTTTGTGTGAATTTGGGAGCAGGGGAAAACATGAGCTCTTGGTCAATCGTACACACCAAAGATTTTTCAAGCTCCACTGAGATTACCATCAACCCCAAAATAGGAAATGGGGATTGGGGAAAACTATTGTCTGGAAAGTTCAACTAATGCTTGGTAACTATTTATAGCCAAGACCATTTTGGAGCTGCTAGAAGCTCCAGCCAGCTGCCCTATGTGGGCTGCCCTATGGTTGAAGAATATTGAGGTTTAATAAACCTGACTCTAGTTGAACAGCCAAAGGGAGGCCTTCCACTATAACTTTCCACTCCTCAATCCAAGGTCATACCTTTCCCCAAGGTGTAGGCTTGGTATTCACTCTCTGATTCAACCTATGCTTAATTTAGCACTTACAAAGCTCCAATATCAGGGTCTTAAAGCCCTTAAAGGGCCACAGGGAGACCATCAGTCATGCCACTTACTGCTTGCTGAGTGTCTGGGTCCCAGCACTCCAATCTCTGTGAGGATGTGGAATTCAGGTCCCCTCCAAATCTAACCTACATCCACAAAAGGGGGTCAGCTCATACATCATGAGTGTCACTACCAATAACCTATTATGCTGATGGACAAGTTTATTAGAGACTTCTTTTTCTTTCATACATATCAATCCTGAAACTACCTAGTGAAGGAAGTAGAGTAAATATTATCTCCCCATATGCCCAGGTCTAAAGAGATTCATGATCTGTCCAAGTCCATGGAGGTGACTAGTGTCCCTGCTTGTCTCTCCGAGACGGGAGATTTTCACAACATAGATTTTTATGGTAGTGAGCATTTTGCAAATAGCAAGGTCTTGATTGCTAATTAAGCACTTCAAATAAATCAGGGCACTCAGACATTTTTCACTGCCCTCAATACCAATACCTGTGGTTTTTCTTGTTTGTTTTAAAATGTGTTTCTGGCTTCTTTAAGAGCAATTGAAGGTGTAAAGAAAATGTAACCTGATTCCCAGTTTTCAAAATAGAAAACTGAGAATAGATGATGCACAGAAAAATCTGGAGAAATGTATAAACAGGTTTAAACAGAAAGATGAAAATGTAACAAAAATGATAATGGTCACAATTGTCTCTATTGACAGGAGTTGTTCAGAACACCACCACCTGGGATCTCTCAGCAGGTGTCCCTGCATCCACCTGTCTATGCATGAGGGCAGCATCCCCTGTCAGCCCAGAAATTTAGGCAACAATCTGTTTGATAGATGTGATTCAAAGGTGGCCCCCTTGTGTGGTGTCCTGCAGGAAGTCACGGGGCACACAGACAGTGACTCACAGCTTTGGCTTGGGCAGATCTGAGAGACCTATCAGTTATTTTGTCTACACTGAGGGAAGGTTACAATAAGCTGATGTCATTGTGACGGGCATTGGTCTGTTCCCATCTGAAAGAATTCCTTTTCACCGGTGGGGGGTATGTGTTAGATCTTTGTTTACCTTGCTGTTGAATTCTCAGCCATTTCCAGGGAATTGCAAGTCACCAACTTTAGTGAAATAATCAAGAAGATTAAAGAATTCTATTTTTTTCTTCCTAAAGCAAAAAGTTCTTTTTTTCCTTTTTAATTCACAGAAGAGAAAATGAATTTGCTTTTATGATTTTTTTTGATATCTCTTTTAACAATTTTAAATACATCTGAAAAAGAGAGGCCTTTGGTGCATTTAATAATCAAAAGAAATAAGTGGCTTTCTCATATTAAAAGTATTGCACAAAAGGTAAGCACAGAACTAAAGAATGCTAATGTAATTTATACTAGCTGAAGTTATTCTGATTTACTAGAATTATGTACTAACTATACATAAATTAATGAGATTTTTGTTTGTTTTCGTTTTGTTTTGTTTTGTTTTATTAGTTGCTTGTGACAATATAATGATCTTGACATATCATACATTTAAATCACATGGGATATAAATTCTCATTTTTCCAAGTGTACAGGTTGCAGAATCACATTGGTTATACGGCCACGTATATACATACAGCAATACTAGTGTCTATTTTATTAGAGTTAAATAAACTATATATACGAAATTAAAAACACTAGAAATAATAATAATGTAATATTTCTTGAATTAATGAACTTCCTGATCATTTTATTCTGGATAAAAAGCAGTTGATCACATCAATAATATATAATGTATCAAATTTAATCAATATAATTCAAATATATTTCAACATGTAATAGAGTTCAAATATATCCAATTATAAGTCAATTTAAACATATTAAACAATGCTCACAACTGTTGAATTAAAAATAAAAACAAGTCTCAGAAGCTTAAACAAAAAAGAATGATTTCTCCGCCATTTCTGGTAAAAAGAATCAGGTACTACCATAATAGCATTGTATTTACAGTTCATAGCAATTGGCATATTCTGGTCAAGGGGATATAAAAATATTTCTAGGTGAAACTTTTGGAAAAATATTTTAAAAGTAAAATGTTGTGACTAGATTGTGCCTTGTCCTTTTAGTCTTATACTTTCTTTGAGTAGAGAACATGGATGTGATGGCTTAAGTGCCAGCAACCATCTTGTGAACATACAAAAAGTCTTACATCATACAGATGGTAGGATGAATTTTAGAATGAAGCAGAGTTCCTTCTGACATCAGTTGATTATCTTCTTGTTTGTGAGAGAAAGAGAAGTATCTCTCTTATATATATCATGGAATTTTCTGTTAAATGGGACCAAAGAATTTCTAAATGATGCAAATATGTACTATAAGGAAGGAAAATGCTGAGATAAAAACATGGCGCTTTTATTGTATATTTCTTGTTCATTGTTATTAAATATGACCTGAAATACTTGAACTGATAGGGAAGGGAGTTCAGAATGAAATTATATCTGCCATCTTAGGCCAATGTCTTCCAAGTTTACCCTTTTCTCCTATTTTTTTTTATAAAATATATACCACAGATAAAGGATTATATGGCTGATTGATAGATGATGGACATGAAAGATATAACAGACTGAGGATAGATACATAGAAGATGGATTCGAGAAGTGGGTAGATGATAAATATATAGATGGATAAAATAGATGATAGATTAGATAGATGTGATAGATGATAGTGACAGATTGATATAGATGATGGAATAGATGATAGGTATAGATGAGTGGCAGATAGATAGATAGATAGATAGATAGATAGATAGATAGATAGATAGATAGATGATAGATAGATAGAAAAGGAGAGGGAGAGAGAGAGAGGGAGCAAGAATAATCAAGCACACACCACCAGCAGCTTAAGACACTGAAGATTCCTGCCCACTTACATCCTGGGTACCCCTTCCCTGTGATGTCATGCTTAATCTCCTCCAAAGCAACCAGTGTCATGGATCTTGTTTAGCGTTTCCTGGATCTTCTTTATATGAACATATCCTTATGCAATGTTGTTTAGTTCTGCATACATTTTACACAGGTGGTATCATGCTGTTTGCATTCTTCTGGAACTTCTTTTTCATCCAACATAGTTTACTGAAACTCATCACATCATTCCATAAAGCTATAATTCACTCACTTTTTTAACACCATGTGGCATATCCATTCTCTATACATATTTTGGTAGTTGTTTCCAATTTGGAATTAAGACTATTTTTCAAATGTTTCTTGAAGCACATATGTAAGATTCTATCTGGTTAAATATTTAGAAGTGGAATCACTATATTGCTGAGTTGTTACTGGATTCTGGCAAATTATCTTATCAAGGAATTTGTAGCAATATACACTTCTACCAGCAACACATAAGACTTTTTGTTATTCCATATGCTCACCAACACTTATTCCTCTGCCAGAAGGAAGAAAAGCTGGCCTGGAAGAGCTATGGGTCCAACCTCGAAATGCTAGGGGACCAAATTGATGTATCCCCTTATCAGCCTACCTGTCAATTAAGTCTGTCAATCATTCAGCAAATTTATTTTTTCACCATGTAGTCATGAACCTATCTCATGAGATAAAAATATGCAAAAGAAGTTAAATGGTTCAAAGAGCTAAATATTGAGTCACAGATGTCCCAGATTCAAGTTCCCAGTCACTTTGTTTTTATGGGTCTAATTCCCTTGAACAATAAGGACATCAGACTTAGATGGCCTCTAAAGACCCTACCAGGCCTGAAACTTTCAAATAACATATTTCTATTTTGCAAAGGAGAAGACAGCCTTATATTTGACAAGTTGTGAGACTTATTAAAGTTCTGGAACCTTCTTACCCCATAATCTTTCAATTCAGACTGTGAATTGTTACTTCCAACTACTGGTTGAAAAATAGTAATAACTGTTACTTGAACTTGGCTATAGGGTTAAATTAAAACTTGTACCTACAGTGACTTGGTCATTAACCATTGCTTACTCTGGAAACACTTAGCTTTCTATCTTACTCTCTGCTCTTGAGGCTTACAATTCAAAACACATAGGTGTCTGCAAGACCTCTTCATGGACATAAGATTCAGGAAGCTATACATGGCTGTCCCTGTCTTGAAATCCTCAATTCTCCTGTGCACAAGCGAACAAATTTTCATTTTGCACTGGGCCTCTCAAATTATGTAACTGGTTCTGGGTGTTTTGCACAAAAAGCACCTTTACAGAAATTTCTTCATGAAATTGATTATAATAAAACCAAGAGAACAATGTAAATAGTTTTTAATAAAATATGAACAGGCAGGGCGCAATGGTGTATGCCTGTAATCCCAGTGGCTCAGGAAGCCGAGGCAGGAGGATTGTGAGTTCAAAGCCAGCCTCAGGAAAAGTGAGTCACTAAGCAACTCAGTGAGACCCTGTCTCTAAATAAAATACAAAATAGGGCTAGGGCTCAGTGGTCGAATGCCCCTGGGTTCAATCCCTGGTACCTCCCTCAAAAAAAAAAAAAAAAAAAAAAAAGACAGTATGAACAATATTTTTATTCTTCTTCCTTTTTTCCCTGATTTCCTTTCTTTAATTATAATCTACATGCAGATAATAAAATACTACTTTGGAAAATCTGGGAAAAGAAGTTTACCCTTCTCCCACCTCCACCTCACAGGGAAGGAGGTCTTTTGGGACACTTTAAGACAGCACTCCAACGTTCTCTACCCACATGTTGAGCTTATGAGAAGGAAGTGGGGAAAGAGAGAGGGAAGGAAGGAGGGAGGGTAACTACGGAGCTCACAGACATTACCACATGCACATGCATACAAACATGCCACACACCAAGAACCTTCTATCCACAGCATACTTGGGAATTTTTACCAGGCTCATCAATATCTGATGGACAGTTTATGGAAAGAGGGATTTCATTTCTTCTTTTATAGAGTGTTAAAGACTTTTTTTTTAAGTTGTTTCAGTGTTATACATACCGGGAAAGAAATCCACAGTGTTTCTGAATTTGTTTCAGCCTCAATTTAAGATTACCCCATTAAATAAAATGTCTTAAAAGCTGCACGTCAGTGTGTTTTGACTTAAAATTAAAAGAACACCGCAATTCTTTTGATTTTTGTTAATATCCCAAAAATAAATATTTGACTCATAAAGGTTAGGGAAAATTCATTCCTGTTTACAATCGCTGCACATGTCCTGCGCTGGTTCCAATTCTGTCAGCCAAACAGCTGTCCCCTTCCAGCCGGGCTCTTTGGCCAGCTGTGTGCCCGGGGTTGTTTGAAGACCTGTTAAAAAGCGTTTACGGACTTTCATATGGACAGGTGTCCCTTCATAAAGCAAAGCTGCCTTCTAAAGAATGTAATAAGAAGGATCATGCATTGAACTCTATAAAATAGTTAAAATTGAATGCAGGTAATGAAACAAAAGGGATGCCCAGACGGCCGAAACAATAGGTGACTTTTTTGCCAAGTTGCCTTTTGCCTTTTGTGAGAAGGTGAGGGATGCTCTTGGGCCCCACAAACCCAGAGCATTTCTACACCAGAAATGAACGCTTCCTCCCTACAGGGAAACATCCCCCTTGGTATTTTGCACTTGCAGGTGTTACAGCAGGCTCTCTAGAAAAGGGACTCCTCTTGTGGAAACGCCTTTAACTAGCAATTGGTCCTTATATAAGTAAGTCATGAGGGTGTCTCCAGATGTGATATTGAAATTATAGGAAAAAAACTGTCCTTTTGTAACGTGTATTTAAGCCGTTGGGTTCTTTGGTGAATTTGAGGAATGAAGTCCATGGACCCAAGGGTAAGAGTGAAGTCACAGAGTTTATTAGAGTAATAGAAAGAAAGCAGAGCTCCCGAAGGGGAGGAGCCCCAAGATAGGGATGTCTATGGGTGTCTGTTGTCCAGGGGTTTTTAAAGGCATAACTGATGGCCAAGCATGGGTGATTGGTGAGATGAAGGATGCTATCATGGACCAATCAAGCTCTTTAAGCTCTGAGTTGAATAAGCCAATCAGAAATGCATAATTTCAATCCCTCATTTACATCTGTTAGAAAGAGGAAGCACTTCAGGTAAAGGTCTGCTTGTGGGCAGCCATTGCTAGGGGTAAGGACAAGTAAGGGTAACTAAGGAAAGGCAGCTGTGGTCGAAGCTGTGAGGAACAGAGAGACAGGTATTCTAACTTTGAAGAAAGCATTGTGGTGATGCTGGCAGGGAGCAGCAAGTCACAGGATGTCTTTCAGACCTTATTTCTCCTTTTAAGTTGGAATGATGTCACCCTCCCGCCTGTCCTTCTCCAAGGCCCTTATCCTGGCTGCCTATGGGAAATCTATCTTCCTTCCACTTCCACTGTAACCCCAAGCTCTGCTCCAGCAGGACATTGATAGTCTAGACCATGGCGAGTTTTGCTATGTGAGTCAAGTGTTAGAAATATGCACACTCAAATCACCTGATTAATTGCCAGAATAGCACTACTTAGAATTCCTCTCTGCAAGCCATAAGCCACCCACCCTTACAAAGTTGGAAAAGAAATTGAGAGTAGTCATTTAGAAACATTTCTAGCAATTTTTTTTAACATTTTACATTTTGAAATAATTGCAAATGTACAGAAAATCTACCAAAAGAGCATCAAGGGCTTCCTTCTATATTCTCCTCACCAGACCACCTTGTTGTTGACATTTTATCTTACGGCCCAAACAGTCTGTGGTGTGTGTGTATGTGTGTTCCAGAACCATCCAATAATAAGATGAAGAATTCCTTGTGTTTTTCTTACAAATATGAACAGTGCTCTACATGACCAAAATATAACCATCAAAATTAGGACATTGATCTTATGGTATCATCATCTCCAATTCCCATTCATTCTTCTCTGGTGGCACTAATAATGTCTTTAGAGGTTCCAATTCAGGGTCACACATTGCTTGTAGTTTTCAACACCAGCTGGAACCCTCTGAAATAGTTGTTCAGCCATTGTCTTTCATGATCTTGACATTGTTAAAAAGTACAAATCTTTACTAGATAGCAATGTCCCTTGGTTTGGACTTGTCTGGAAGTTCCTTGTCGTTTGTCCATTTCAGGCAAGAATTCCTTAGAAATGACACCATGTTCTTCTAGTGCATCATGACCATGTCTGGGGCCACCCAACATTTATTTGTCCTGTTGCTAGTGATGCTATTTTTACTCGTTGGTTAATGTGGGATCTGCAATGTCTCACCGATAGAAAGTAATTAATGGATACTTTGTGGGGAGAAGCTTTGAGATTTCATCAAGAGAGACCCTTCTCTTCCATGTACTTATTCATTTTTATCAGCATGAACTTGTAAATCCCCATTTTGCTTAAAGGGTTACAAACTGTAACCACCATTATTTATATTGATGCCTAAATGTTCCCTTGGGCCACAAGGAGTGCTTGGAACTGGCCCCTGAGTTGGCTTAACAGGACCACATCGTTTTGAGCATTTCTATACTTTCTAGAAAAAAACAAGTGTTCCAAGCTGATCTTGTATTTTCTCGGACAACCCTGCAGGTAGCCATGTCTCAAGCAGGTCCTGGTTCCTTTAAGTGGGGTGTGGCATTTAGAACCCAACCTAGTGATCCTGGGCGTACTCATTGTTACCAGGGTGCCACTATTCCCAGGCCCTCCCAGCATACATTGAGCTAGGAAATATATGTATACATACATGCATGGATATATACCTACCTGAACATATAGATTTTATCTCTAATTATATACGTTAAATATCACAAGTTCACAATCATATGTCCAATTCAGTCCAACACTACAGAGTTTATATTTAACCATTCCTCCTTCCACGTATGTAATTTCCTTCTCCAACTGTGTGAAACAAAAACTCTCATCAACCTCTATGGACTTGTTTATTGACTCCATTTCTTCTCCAGAACGAATCTCTCAGCTGATCTGGCTAAGAACAAGGCCCACCTGGTAGCATCCTCTTCCTGGACAGGTGCTGACCAGGAAAGGTGAAGGGGAGAGAGAAGGAGAGAAAAGAGGATTAGGCAGGAGAGGAGAGAGCAAGGAGTGAGAGGAAAGAGAAAGGAACTATTTTGTATAGCAATTTGACAGAGTAGCTTCATGCTTGAATCCAATTTAAAAAAAAAAGCCAAGGGATTTGTATTTTGTATGTCTTAATGTATTTTCTAGCAATTTGTTTTACTGTATTTTACAAAAGTAATGGTCTGTCAAGGTTTTGAAATAAAAATCAGACATGACACGAGCCCATCACCATAGGTGGTATGAAGAGAAATGATCCAATCACACTTTCATCTGCAAAGCAAACCTGGGAGTCAACAGAAATCTTTATGCAGCTTGGGCTATAGAGAAGAGTTGAGCAGACAGACTTTAAGGCTTGCCAAGTCTAAAATATTTACTAGCTGGCCCTTTAAGGGAAATGTCTACTGATCCCAGATACAATATTACTATATAATTTACTTATTTATTATGTATATTATTATGTTCTCCCCACCCCCACCACTAAAACAAAAACCCATGAGGACAGGGGTTTTGTCCATGATTCTCCAAAGAACCTGTGAAAATGGTTGGTGCTTAGTAGTTGTTCAATTAATATTTACTGAACTCCAATGAGGGAAAAAGTCTTGGGGTTACTATGGTTTGAATCTGAAATTTTTTAGACTTCTCCTCAAAGGGGATAATGGGACTCTGGACTCTTCCTCCTCTTTTTCACACTCAGCCACAGGTGAAAGCCTTTCTTTATCACATGCTCCTGCCATGATGTAATCCTAAAGGCTAAAAGCAACAAGGCTACTCAGTTATGAACTGAAACTCCAAAACTGTGAGCCAAAGGAACTTTTTATAAGTTGATTTATCTCAGGTGTTTGTACAGAAAAAAAAAAAACCTAATGAAGGGTCATGGATGACAGTGGAATTGAAATGTGTTGGATACAAGCCAAATCAAGTCAGAGCCAGAAGGAACAGTTGTTTTCCCAGCTTGTAAACGCCTGGACAGGTTCTCTTCCCATGCTCCATCCTTCCTCAGTCTTGGGTCAGTCCATCATTAGGCTTCCTCTATGAGGCTCAATCATCTATCATTGATTTGAGGTCAGGCTTCCATTTCCAAAGATGCAGTTTGATCCCCTAGTATAAACAGGACTCTATTTCCAGGAATACCTAGAAAAAAGAAGAGCTAATGCTCACGAAGGTTTTGAACTTCATGTACAATTGCTGCATGCATATATTCATGGGTGTAGCTGTCATCAGATTCCCAAGACGCAAATAACTGTGTGAATCTCAGTTAAGACTGACCCCTTAAAACACCTTGCCCTGGTACCAACCTGAAAGATCATCCCTTGGTGAATGGCCCTTGGAGCCTCCTAAGGTGCACAACATTGCTTGCCAGAACACGGCCACACTACTTTTCTAGACATGACACAGCCTAACAAAACTGGGAGCTTTGACTAACACATTGTCATGGAAGAAGACAACATTAGAAAGATGTTAGATGAGACGGCAGCTGTCTTCCCAGAATGGGCTGTCTGCTTGGAAGATGCCATGAGAACAAGATACCCTTTATTCTAAATGGCAACTGGTGATTTAAGGAGATTTTTAGGGGAAATAAATAAACACCTGCATTAGTCAGGGTTCTCTAGAGGAATGCAACCAGTAGAGAGAGAGAGTGTATGTGTGTGTGTGTGTGTGTGTTTGAATTTACTAAATTGGCTTACAGAATGAGAAGATGGATAGTCCCACAATGATCTCAGTATGTACAGAAGGAGATGATGAAACCCATCTGTTTAGAGAGGAAACAAGGTAGACTGAGGCCAGATCACATTACATCCTTTGCCAAGACCTGTATTATGGTAAAATAATAGCAGATTTTTGACAATGCCTGGTCCCCAAAAACTTCCTTCAGACAATTTAGTATAAATACTTCTAAATATCTTTCAGAAAATTACAAAATGCCACCTTCCAGAAACATTTGCTGCTTCGCTACTTACCTCTACATTACCTACACCAAAAGGGAACTGAGAACAAGTAAATTCTGTGTCCCTCCAGAGAGCATAATCAGCCTCAGGCCTATGGACAAAAGGCGCCTGCAAGCCTACCTAATCACCAAGTGGGAGGCTTGGATGCTCAGCAGACTATGCATGGGGCAGAAGTTGTTCCTGTCTCCTGTATAGTCCTAAAGGAGTTTGGGTGCATATCCCCCAAACTTCCTACAAAAAATCTAGCCAAGATTCAGAGCCAACTCTAATCCTCTGAGCACTCAGTGAAGGGTGCCTGGCTGGGTAGACCACCCACTCAGTGCTGGACCCAACCCACTTCCTCTGAAGCCACATTCACTGGAAGTGAATGTAACACTCTTTTGGCTTGGTAGATTTTGCGTGATTTTCATTAGATTAAGAGGATTTTGATTAAAGCACATGCCATGTTTCATATAGGAAAAAAAAAATCGCTAAGTCCCAGAATCCATAAGCATAACGATGCTGTGTGTTTATAAAGTGCTCTCCTCCCCTTAGCATGAGAAGCTCCAAGCCCTTCACACATTTTGTGTTATTAATAAGGAATATCTACATATCCTTCTAAGTAGAGTGGGAGAAAATGTGATCTTTAAATATAATCACTGCTAAAGCACAGGAACTGAGTGAGATGGTTTGGAGAACGAGCCAGAATTTGAACCTAAGTAACAATGATTTGTATGTTCAAGTTTGTTCTTCAAAAGATGTCACTGCAGCCAAGAGCAGGAAACCTGGGAGGCCTTGGCCTTGAGGAATACAACAGTTAAATCTGCTTACACCATGTACAGACTGGCATGATGAGTAAATGTCTCATTAAGGTGACAAAATAATTACGTTGCCAAAATAATTACATTGATGCTGATGGAGATTGTGGTGATAAGTGATGATGGACTGATGTCACCTAGCCCAAATGTATCCCTCTGAAATGCTCTCAAGTTAGCACCAAAGAACCAGACATGCACTTTTGTTGGCTTGCCATATGAGAATCATGTAAAGCAATGACGCATGACTGGGCCCTGTAGCAGGTTCTCGGAAGCTACTGGCCTCTCCCTCATTTCAAGTGGTATCATTTGCATCTAGGCCACTTATCTGGCAGCTGATCATTCCTAGGGACATCTTTAGCATAATAGTCTTGGACTGTTTAGCTCCCAGCATTCTTTAAATTTTAATGCATGTGTGTATTAGATGTCCAACCTCATAGTAAATTCTTTGAGGGCAAGGATTTTGTCCTTTTCCTCACCACTCGCTACCTCCTACCCTTAGTCAGAGCCTGTCCCAGTTTGTTGGCCGTGAATTCCGGCTAAGTGGGAGTGCTGGGCTTTAGATCTGAAATGTTCCCCAAAGGCCTGTGTGTTTTATAAAGGCTTGTTGTTCAGCCCACAGTGTTACTGTGAAAAGGCAGGACTTTCAGGAGATAGGGCCTGGTGGGAGGCCTTCTGGTCATTGGGGGTGGCCTTTTGGTGAAGTTATTAAGACCCTACCCCTTTCTTTTCCTCTCTCTTATGTCCCAGACATAAGGTGAACAGTTTGGCTACCAATGCCACCATGACGTGCTACCTCTCCACAGACCCAAACAACAAAGTCGATCAACCACGTAAGTTGAAACCCCTAATGCTATGAGTCAAAATAAGCCTTTTCTTTTTGTAAGCTGATTATCTCAGATATTTGTTACAGTAATGGAAGGCTGACTAAGAAAGCTTAGTGGTTAGAGAAGCAGCCTAGTCCACTTCTACGTCTGAGAGGCAGATACTACTGGCATATGGGAGGAGGCAGGGGTGGAGAAGGTAACCTGGCAGGTGATCTCGGTGGGGAAAGTCTCCAGAGGAGAAGGACTCTGTCCATTCCTTTTTAGGATGACTCACTTACCACAGGTCTTCCACACCTCTACCATGCCAGGCACAGGAGCAGGGAGGAGGAATGCAACCAGAGATGTGCCTAGAACTCCCTATTTCAGGGAGCTACAGGTCCAGTCAGACAGCTGCCCCAGGCAGGTCTCTGTGAAAACATCTCAGAATTTTCATTGCTTTTTTTTTCTTTTTCCTATGAAATTTCTTTCTTCTCATTTCTGTTAACTTAGCTAGTTAAACTGTCAGGCCAATTTTGAAAAGGAATAAAATCTTTGTCCCTCCTCCCATCCTGAAGCCAAAATCTATTTTAGTTCATATAAAAATGATCAAATTACAGCTTTTGGCATGTTACTTAACTAGGAAAAAATAAATTGGATTAACTAGTGCCAATAAACTAAGTATTTTCAATTAAATTCTAACATTAGTAAAAATATCAGTCATACCAGTCTAAACCCTAACCAACTTTAAAAACAGTATGTGTAACACTCAAAGCAGCTGTCTGCAAAAACAGCGTCTATTGCTCATATGAAACTTTGGGCAATAAAAGGAATTACTTGAGGGACCCAGCACTTAGGCACAAAGAGCCAGGCAGGTCTGGGCTTTCCATAATAGGTAATTTCAGCCAAAAGAAAAAGAAAAGCATCCTTTCCCCTAGCTTTGGTCCCTCAGAATTGGGCTAACTCCCACAGATGGAAGAGTCCACTGTTGTCGGAGGCAGATAAAGTGACCTTCTGTTTGGTGGTAGGAGAGGTCTTACTCTAGCACATTCTAGGTCTATAGGCTCCACCCTGGAGATCCATGTTCAGGTACCAACACAAGGGCTAGGAAAGCCCCCTGAGCCTGTTTTTGTTCACCTACTAGGGGTTGTCCTTTAGATCATCCCCAGACTGTTGCACATGGCCAGGAGAGCACAGGGCTGCAAGTGCACCTACATGCTCTGTAGGCCATGGTGACTTAGACCCCTCCTAATGCATATGGCAGGATGTGCACTTGCTGCTCCTGGGCTCATCTGCAGTAAGTTAGGAGACTTACTCATCTCACATAAATGGGGGACCTGACTAAAGCATAGTCATCCAGTGCTCTCTTCAACAAAAATTTGCTGAACATCTTGAGGTCTGGTTGTGTAGTGAGGTTTGGGGGTTGTGCACTGATTTTGATTTAAAACCATACGATTAACAAGGATGATTGAACATGACACTGACTTAAAGATATTCATGGTTTAATGAGATAGATAGATATTCACTGAGATTATCCCGGTGCAGTCTGGTAAGTGTTTTAATAGGTGAATGTAGCACATAACCCCAGGAATAGAGGGTAGCTGGCCCAGGATGTGTAGAGAGAAGGCACAGAAACCACACATAGGAATTGAGCAAAAAGTATGCAAGCTGGACATACTGCACGTGTATACATCCACAGATATGCAGATGAGGCGGATCTTCCACCAAATGTTGATACTCTCTGCATTGTATAAAAAAATAGAAAGTCATTAATCACTATCTGTTTAAGATTTAAAGATTATGAGCTTACATTAAGATCTCATTAGTTTGTAAGGCCATTAATATAAGATTGCTTGCATTAAAACAGATTTTGCTTTTCAAACCAAAAGGGAGGGAATGGGCAAATTTACATTTGACCTTTCTAAATTGTGCAGAGGATTTCACTTCAACAACTAATTGGCCTTCATTTTATGAGTGTAAACAGTTCAACTAATTTCTGGCAGGTGATTTTTATACTTTATTAATAAATCAATTTCATATGCTAAAATGAAGGCAATATATGTTTGCTTAGAAATGAGTCATTTTCTGCTCTGAGCAGCATTTTGCAGGGTGGTCAACAACCTAAGGGATCCTGGAAAGCTCTTGAAAAAAACAAATAAAATGCCAGACTCATCATATAATGTGCACTTTAGTTATAAAATGGCTAAATCCATCAGGATCCAGCCAGAAAAACCTGAAATCACAGAAATTTTTTCATCAGAGTAAATTTAATATGGGAACTTTATTATACAGGTGTCAGGACTTAACAAACAGGGAATACCCTGGTAATCTGGAGGTACAATTGTAAATATTTCAGATTTGGGATTTTTCTGATTTTGGAATATTTGCATATACATAATGAGATATTCAGGGGCTGAGACTCATGTCTATACACACAATTAATTTATGTTTCACATACATCTTGCAGCTAGAGATAATTTTACAGAATAATTTTGGTGCACCTGCATTTTGACTGTGACCCATCAAATGAGATCAGCTGTGGTGCTTTCCACTCATGGTATTGTGTCAGTGCTCAAAAAGTCCTATATTTTGGAGCATTTCATTTTTTTTTTTTTTGGATCAACCTATGATAACTGCAGGAAGTAGCTATTGCCCCTGGGCTGTGGACACAGAGAAAAGATGTGGGAGTTATGGGTACCCAGAGTTCAAATAAGGAGGCCCTACAGAGCTGGGCTCAGACCTCCAGGGAGAGATGCAGCCTGGATGGTGCTGGTATACCTGAAGAAACACAATGAAGTGGGTCTGGGAATGTGAGGAGCTGGAGGTGACAATCTCTCACCCCATCAGTGTTTGGGGAAGTGGTACCAAAAGAAACCACTGGCCATGGAAAGGAGTAGTCTCTGGCTCTTACAGACATTTGGTTTCCCCTTGGTGCTCTTGTTGTCAGACTCGAACGAGGATCTCCAAGGCAAATGAGAATAGCCCCCAGGACCACAGAGCAGGTTACCCAAGGGTGGATTTGAAGTGGGAACAAGCACTTTATAGCTGATGGTTGAAGACACGATACAATGATCTCTACTTTATTGCAACATGAGTATCTTCCCCACAACAAAAACTTCAAAATTATTTACAGAGGGTAAGAAACAAATTATGATGAGAGATAGTATCTAATTCATGTTCTCTGATTTAGATGAATCTTCCCAAGAACTCTAGCTTGTTCATGTTTTCACAAAGTGAGTGTGGCCAATTCTACCAGGCTTGCTCCTCTTCTCCGTGACTTAAAGATACACACTACAGCTCAGCCCTCCTGCACTTTGTTTGAGGTCATGCGACATGGAACTAGAGGAGGGTGTGTAGAAGAATGTGATATATGCCAGTTCCTCATCTGGCCATAAAAATTCCCATCTCCTTTTACAGGTGTTAGTGGTGATATCACCCATGTGGGAGGGGCCATGTGAAGAGATCCCTGCCTTCTCCTGCTACCCTACCCCCCAGCAAAGGTGTCGCAAGCTGAAGAAACATTGAGATATATTTATCACAGCTTACAGCAACCTACTCTAACATCAACAGTTCACTAAATTAGTAAAAAAAAAAAATAATTTATAAAGATATACCATTACTCATAAATACTCAGAGTCACAATGAACAAATTTGCTCATAATGACCCAAAAGCAGTATGCATCTCACTCATGCTCTAGAACCTAGAGAAATTGATTTAAAGATCATTACCCATACCTCACTCTCATTAGCACAACTAGTCCAGCATCATATTGCTAGCTAGTGATAGAGGTAGGTCCTGCATCCTGCCCTAGTTTTTTGTGAAAATTCTTTCCCCTTAGATGGCTGCCAGAGTCGGTTTTGTCAGTGCTGGTGAAGCCAGATTTAAAGATAGGTAGTTAGTATAGCTAGGTAAATCAGGTCTGATATCCAGTCAAATAAAGAAAATGGAGTCCATAAAGAAAATAGAGTCCAATCTGAGTCTAGGTAATCAGAACTCCACCTGGGAGATTGAAACAGTAAGTGTCAACAAAGACAAAGGGTTTAAAAGGAACAAGACAAGAAGTTTTGAAGTTTTGTTGAATTGGAAAAGTCCCTGGGTCCTTAAAACAACCTGGGGATCATTTTAATTGATGTCATATGTAAATGGAAAGAATACTGATAATAGCATTTGCAGAAGTAAAACAGGATTAGAAAACACAATACACATTTCCTTTTATATTCGCTTCATCAAATATTTTTCTTTCTCATGCCAGCTCTGGTAGGAGTGGCTGTTTGGTAGGAACTGGATAGGTCTATGCAAGGGATCTCTAACCTCCTGTCTATGGACTTGAGGTAATGAACTTGAGTTACTCTTTGGCATTAGCTTTACTCAAGGGTCAACAAACTCTTCCTGTAAAGGGCCAGATAGTCAATATTTTTGGCATTTTGGATCATAAAGTGTCTGTCACGGTTACTCAAGTCTGCCATTGTAGGAGAAAAGTAGCCCTCAATGATATGTAAACAAGTGAGATTGACTGTGTTCTTATAAAACTTTATTTATGAAACAGGCAGCAGGATGGATGTGGCCTGAAAGCCATGGTTTGATGACCCCAATCCTACTCATTAACCTGAGTTTGCAGATGTCACAGATGTAAATCTATATAATGTAATCTTTGCTTCTCTTTCAGTTGTCTAATCAAGTATGGTACCAGGACTTAAGAGCATGAATGACTCACACAACACTGCAGTCCTCCAGGGAAAAGATTTTAAAAGGAATGCACCATTAACAAGGTGGGGCGGTGGAAGGGGGGATGAGGAGTGAGTCTTGAGCTGGAAGCTGGCAGGCTGGAAGTAGAAATTTTTCTGCTTCTCTAGTTGGATAGAAGAAGTAGGATTCTTCTGATTGGAATCAACTGTCCATTTTTGTTGACCACTGTGCATTAGCAATTACAACAACAACAGAATCACTGTCTTTCCTTGCAGACTTGCAATAGTCAGCCTTGGTTACCTGTTGACCATGCCTAGGATGATTGATCATAGTCCATCATGAGGCCACTGAAGCATAAATGCCTGCTAGGTGGGGGATTTTTACTTTTGTCTGCTTTATGAAAGATTGCATAACACACCTACAATGAGAACAGACTTTTAAAAGCAAGTGTAGACTGTAAATGAATCATCCTCTGTTTTAGGTTCTCAAGAGGTTTGATGCTACGTGCAATAAAGACAAGATGAGAAGATTGATGTGCATAAGCAACCAGCTTGCATGGGATATGACAATAATTCCATTTGACATATTATTTTATTATTATTAAGTCTTCTTACTATTTTAAAATAAGTAAGCAAGTAAATTTTTATTATTTTTATGAAGGAAACAAACGATCAATGATAAAAGTAAATGATTCATAGGAAATTTAGGTAATATCAAACCACCATGCTCAGTATAAGGCCACTTTTCTCCTCAGATAGTCTTATTTTCTCATAAGTATCCTTGCAACAATGTTCATCTGGCCTTCAAATTCTAGTTTAAGTCACAATTTCAGAAATGTCCTGTGCCTGAATTGGCAGAAGATGTTGCCAGAGTTCCTGACCTGTGAATTATTTTTCTAGTAAATTTCTTTTAAAGCAGTCCTCTTTGGAATTTCATTTTGGGAATTCTTTTGTCATAGAAGAGCATGGTGGACATAGAAATCTTTTTGTGGTTAAAATAATTTGTGGCTAAAATTCTTAAGAGACTGCTCTGAAGGGTCCCTAAGTAAGGTATGGGCACAAGGGATATGTGAGTGGGATTCTTGTACCATTAGCTCCCTCAAAGTCTGCAGACCCCCCAGACTTATAGCTGAGAAGATGCTGGCAGCACACATAGAAGGAATGCAGTTTGTGCAATCCTATTGGGGTAAGTGAGCCTTCTTCACTTGGGTTCCCCACTTCTCTTTACTGGCAAAGTTCCTGTTTATATAATTGAAGAGTGGGCCACATAGATATTCATGAAGCTAAAATGTTAACAGGAGCCAGGCATGATGGTGCATGCCTACAATCCCAGCAACATGGAGAGTGAGGTAGGAGGATAGCAAGTTTGAGGCCAGCCTGGGCAATTTAGTGAGACCCTGTCTCAAAATATAAAGGGCAGGGGATATAGCTCAGTGGTAGAGTGCCCCTAGGTTCAATTCCCAGTGCTGCAAAACAAAACAGCAAAGTCACCAGGACAAACTGCAGCCAGAGGAAGCTTGCAAAGAACCCCTGAGACCATGTCACTAGGGTCCCACAGTAAGACAGGCAGAACCAGGTTACCTATAGAGAATGGGCAGTTCTTTAAGCTGGACCACAGGGAGTTCAGCATTAAGGTGAGTGGAATTTGATTATGAGGACTTAAAAGCATGTTTGCTTATATATATATATATATATATATATATATATATATATATATATATATATATATATATATGTTTTATGCAGACACAATATCTTTATTTTACATTTATGTGGTGCTGAGGATTGAACCCAGTACCTCAAGCATGCTAGGTGAGCACTCTTCCACTGAGCCACAACCCCAACCCAAGCATGTTTGTCTTTTAAAAGATAAAATAATAACAAATCCTAGCTTTGCAGATCTTAAGTGGCTTTTATTTGCAATTCTAGGATGCTGCAGAAGTCTGTGAAAAACAAAAAAAAAAATGGTTGAGAATGTTCTTCCCCACCACATGTGCAGTTTGTATTCATAGCCAGAGAAAGAACTGACTACAGAATATTGGAAGTGAGGTACAGAGGGAACTACATTGGACAGAGTTCAGGGCTATGTTATGAGAACATGGTTTGTATAGTTGGCCACCTATAAAGCTCAGATGCTGTGAGGCTGTGATCGGCGAAGACTCAGCTATTTTATTACAAAGGCAGGTTCCTAGGGTTAGGTTTCCAGTTAGTTTACCTACTAAATGGTGTTGCAGTCGTTACATAATGACTTCTATTGAGGCTTCCTCAGGCCAAATGTAGTTTAATAGCCTCTTTCTCCTTCTAAAGTATTCTTTGTAACAGGGACCTGCAAGTTTGTTTGTTTGCTTGCTTGTTTCTTTTAAAAGCCAGGAAGTAAATATTTTTGGTTTTGCAGTACACAAAGTCCAGTCACAACTACTCATTTCCACCTAGCCAGAGACAATATGTAGATGAACAAATGAAGCTATTTTCCCCCAAAGAACTTTATTTACAAAATCAGACAGTGGACCAGACAAACAAATAAACAAAAACAAAATGCATACATTGGAATAGTATTAAGCCTTAAAAAGGAAGGAGATTCTGACACAGGCTACAGCATGGATGAAACTTAAAGACATTGTGTTAAGTGAAATAAACCAGTCACAAAGGATAAATACCATGACATTCCTCTCATATGAGTTTCCTAGAATCATAGAACTCAGAGGCAGAAAGTAGAATGGTGGCTGTCAGGCGCTGGGAAAGGAGGAGATGGGAAGTTAGTATTTAATTAGGGCAGTTTGGGTTTGGGAAGATGAAAAATTCCTAAAGGAGAAAGGTGGTGATGATTGCACAACAATACACATATACTTAGTGACACTGACCAGAACACTTCAAAAGGATTAAAGTGGTAATTTTTATGTTACGTGTATTTTACCACAAATATGTGTATATAAACAGGTTGTAGCTGACCTTGCTCCATACTCCTCTAGGGTAATGCAGTAGTGTACACAGAAGTATTTGATTTTCCCTCTGCAAATAGTCCCAGTGCTTCTCCAGCATCAGTTCTCTAGGGTGTCGAGGGATATTATGGGGAGAGAATTTGCAGTGCCATAATATGAATTCCAAAAAAGAAAAGAAAAAGAAGGCTGAAATTTACTTTTTTTTTTTTCTGGTGGGCTGGAGGAGTCATTTTTTATTCTCAAGAACAGTCCCTTCTAGCCCTGTTGGAACATGTATGCTTATTACCTAGCAGTATTTCCTCAGGAGCTAATGCAATGGCTCAGGATTTGCTCTTTCTCACTGTTAAAGGCCAAACCTCTGAATAAGGCTCTGATAACCATGTGGTGTTCATCCACAATGTACAGGTAGATTTTTTTCGGTCAGTTATTGTTATAGATTTAACTGTGTCCCCCAAAATTCATATGTTGAAGCCCTGACCTTCATGTGATAGTGTTGGAAGATGAGGCCTTTTGCAATCAGCTTTAGATGAAATCATGACAATGAAGGCCTCACAATGGGATTGTTTGTTTCCCTGTGAGAAGATACTAGAGAGTGTGCATTGGCTGAGTTTCTATCTATCTAGCTAGATAGCTAGTTATCTTTTTCTCCCTACCCTATGAGGATCCAGTGAGAAGGCAATCCAGCTTCAACTTCAAAGACCAGAATCTGACCTGCTGACATTTTGGTCTTGGGATTTCCAGTCTCCAGGAGTGTGAGAAATGAATGTGTGTTAAATTATTCAGTCTTTGGTATTTTGTTATAGCAGCCTGTGTTGACTAAGACAATCATGGGTGTATATGTGTGTATGTGTGTACACATATCATATAGACATAATCATCTATACATATATGTATGTACATGTACACACAAGTACATATGTTACCAAATGTTACTGGGAGTTAGTCCATATAGAGGTGCAGGGATGGAGAGAAGGAAAAACTCAAGTCCGAGGCTCCCCCATTCACATTAAATCTTAAGTAATTTTAAATACTCTAATGGAATAAAGAGATTTATAACCCCAGAGCAGGAAATTGTCAATTCAGGAAAGAATAGAGCAGGGAGTGTCCAACAAAGATACCTTTTCTTTGCCCTCCTAGGGTGTGGGCTAAAGTTTGATTTGATTAAAACACACCCACAAGTAAAGGGCAGGGGTTGGCTGGGTCAAAACAATCTCATTTCCTCTTCTTATATAAACTCATTAGCAAAAACACTGATTAGAGTTGTCGCTTGCCATCTAGAGTTACATGTCTTTTTTCTTTCTGTTCTCCAACAGGACTCACTAAGAATGGTGCTGAAAGAGGGTCATCGGAACATCACTTAGAACCTTCACCATAGCTGGGCTGGCTTTGAACCCGTGATCTTCAAGCCAAAGACCTGGGAACCTGTGGCCAACATTATCATCTTGCCCATAGACCCCTCCGGGGCCAAGCAAACCTGCCTCCGTTGTCCCAAAGTCTCAATTCTTACCCTTTTAAGCGATTTAGGTTATATCCTGATTCTACTGAGTGTCTGTGAATAATACTAGGAGGTCTGTAGTTATTTTCATCACTAATAGCTTTATGGTGTTTACATAACCTTGCTTTGATACTGCTATTGACTTTGGAGTTATAATTGCTACTACTAATTGAGAAAGCTTGATGATAGATGGAGGCAAATTGACCAACCACTATGTGGGAAACGGCACAGTGGCAGTCATTAGAAACTAAATGGCACAGAACAATTTTAATTAGACATGACTAACATCAGCTGTCTGTGTTCTCAGGGTGATTACAGCCTGGAGTTCAAAAATACTGAAAGTCACATTACCTTGTTTGATCTTGAGAAGGGAGGGGCTGTCACTGGCCTCCAAGAGCTTTCCTCTCTCATTTTAAAGTGAGTGTGGCTTTGATTTAGGATTAAGCAGCTGGATGTTTTCTGCTTGCTTGGAGAAGTCCTTCTCTGAGGCTTATAACCAACAAGACAGAGAAGTAAAAGTGGTCATTTATATATTTGGAAAGCCAAGGTTTAGCTCTTTGCTTTTTCTCCTTGTTAAATTCCAAACCTTCCTCAATTAAAAAGAAGTAGGCGGGGAACTGTAACTATTAAGAGTGGCCCAAGCGCTAATGTAAGGGCAGAGATGCTTTATTTAACATTCTTATGCAACGTTAATCCTGAAACAAAGTCAAAGTGCTGAAATAAACGTCACCACCAAAGAAAAACTGTAGCTCAGAGGACTCTGAAGAAACTTCTAGAATTCTTTTCTCTTACCTTTCATCCTTGAACAAATTATATTTGCCATGAGAAATCAACGACCATCGACCATCGTACGTCTCCTCAACTTCTACCTCAAGCCCTCCCCCTCCGCAAACCATCTTCAGTGTTCTTCTGAACATCATCACCTGGGTTCCTGCTCAGCCCACCTCCAAGCCACAACCAGCATCTCTGGCCCCCTCCCCACCCCACCCCCAAACTCCTGGCATTTCCTTCTCCAAGATTGAAACGAGATTGAAACCCATCTGCTCCGACTCCTCCTTTCTCAGCTTCTGAATCCCACAGTGCTTGTGGGTTTTAATTTTCATTCTGGTGACCTTTCCTTTCCTGTCGTCACTTTCTGAGGTTGGATTTGCCTCCCTGGTCTCCCTGAACTCCTGGAATAACCTGCTCAGTTGTCCAGAAGCTTCCAGTCTCCCCATGTGACCACCCTCCAAGCTGCTGCCAGGGCAACTGTCATCAAGCACACTTTAATGGTTTTTCTCTGCTAGTTGAAAACTTCAATAAGCCCCACAAGATAAGATCCAAACTACTGATAGACCCTGACCAGGTCTCTGCACGCATTTCAACCTCAAGTCACTTCACACCTTGCTCCACTTTGATCAAAGAAGTCTTATCTCAGCCTACAGCAGCACAGTCTGTGGAGGTTCCTAGTGGACCACTGCTCACAGTACAGAGAAGTACTCTGGAACAAGAATCAGACCCCAACTCTCACTTCACCAATTTCTAGCTTTGCAATTTAGACTTTGGAAAACCATCCAACTTCTCTGAAACTGTTTCCTCAAAAATGTAATTCATCATAATTTGTGTGTGTGTGTGTGTGTGTGTGTGTGTGTTTTCAGTGCTGTAAAAGTGTGATTGAATGCTTGGAAATGATTCAGCATCCTGCTGGTGGTGGAAAAAAAAAGTCTTTTTATTGGGTTACTAGGAAAAAAGAAGAGATCTTCAGTAGATTGAGGAAGCCATTGAACAAAAGCAGATTTCAGATAAAAGAACAGTCTTAATATGGAAATTAAAATGCAAAAGATCATCTGATGTAGCAACAAATTTAGGCAGAATATTTCATCTGCTCAAGTACTGCATGTGATAGAGATCATGTTTTCTATCAGATAACGTGATTACAATGTTGTGGTTACAAATATACCATCTTACCTGTAAAAAGGAATGCATGCCGTCCTGTCTGAATCTGTACCTATATGCATAAACATACACCATAAGAGGTTACTTAATCCATTAAAGTGTGAAGGTTAACAATTCATTGACCCTAAAGTGCTTTGAGAATCTCAGAAATTGAAGGCATTGGATTGAAACAATTGTGGATATAGAATGTGGAAGATAGACTTGCACACACCACAGCGCTCTCTCCTCACAAGCCCCACATGGTTGGGGCCTCGTCATCATCTTGCAAGGACAGGGGGTGACCAGTGGATGTCCACCACCACCTGGTCCATTGAGGTGGTACTTGGCTCCTTGGCTTTAGAGCATTGTTGTTGTTGGCTTTTGCTTCTCCCCACAAGCAATTACCTTAATGAAACTCCCTCTCTCTTTTACTAAACGAATTCTCTTAAGAGTGATGAAATGGAGGGAGGCCCTCCCTCAGAACTTAGGGTAGCTAGCAGTCATTTAGAACAGGTGAAAGATGACTACCTCATTACAAGTTGCTTGCTTACTATTTTAAATTTGCAAATTACATCCACAAATGTGCATAAAGGGAAAGATTAATGGTGCCTGCACAGAACCTTCTGAGCTAGAGGCAGACCCTCGCCTGAGGCTCACCGCTCCCATTAATCTTGCCAAGACTAGGGGAGGCGACCCCTGCCAGGGGTCCAGATGTTGCTGAATTCTTCACTCAGCTCCACCACATGCTGGCTTGACCAGCCGGGTCCTGCCTGTCTCATCTTGGGTATCTCTGCTCTGCCCTTGGAAACCCTGAATTCGTGGCCATGAAGAACATGAAGCTCACATGGAGGTGTGGGAAGCACATGGGGCAGACAGAGGGCAGAGGCCACACCTGTGAGTGACCACTCTGTGAGGGGCACGTGCTCACAGTGGAGGCAAATGACCACATGCTGTGGTCCAGGCTTTCTAAGAATAAGACTGGTGAATAAACTCTCAAACTGGTCATGTTTGGTGGTAAGATCGTTTTGCCTTCATATTTCTGTAATTTCCAAAATAAGCATTCCAAAATTCTTATTGTATTTATTATAAGGAAAAATAATCAAATATGAAATATCATTTGAAATCAAAATAGGGTTTCCAACTATTAAAAGGAAACAAAATAATATGAGCTCTCCCTTTTGTGTGTTTTGTACATGGAATATATTTAATATTATAAAAACTCTACAAATGTGAAAGACAAATCTTTATAAAAAGTTAAATATTCTTCAACATCTAGTTCATATACTGTCTTCTCCATCAAAAACTTAATGGCTTCCACATGTATAGTACTTTAGAGAGCACTATCTCTGAGAAGAGGAAAAACAAGACATGGGTCATTTTTCCCTGTTTTGCACACATGACAATAGGTTGAGAGAGGTAGCACAAAGTCCTGGGTCTTCTGACTCTCCGTGTCTGGCCAGGATAGATGATGCTCAGTGGTCTTTGGCAAGATGAATTTCTCCCTTCTCCATATAAAGATGGTCCGACAAACAAACAAAAATTGGTAAATAATTTGCTAAAGCCAGTTACTTAAGAAAGATATATTTGAAAAAACAAAAGCTACCAGCCTCTAGATGACAGCTCTTTCACAGAGGTAAGGAGCAGCTGTCTGGAGTTCCAGGTTGATTATCTCTGCTTCTGCTCTGCTCATGACTACAACTACAGAATTCATCAAAGCAGCCAATCCACAGAAGGAGTAAAAGAGCTATGGATGGATGGATGGATGGATGGATGAATGAATGGATGAGTTGATGGATGGATGGATGGAAAGACGAACAACATAAGAAGTAAATGTATTTGCTTAAAACATGTAGAACTGATCATATTCTGACTCGGTGTTATTCTCAGATATATTCTTACTCTCAATGAGTTCTCTAGGGAATTTTTAATGTCATGCTTTCGTTGTTGTTGTTACCTAAAAAGTTACTTGTACACAGTGGCAGTGACATTTTAGTGATCCCAGTTCATCCCAGTTCACCTGAGACTGTCCCTGTCTTAGATGGAAAGGCCTCGTCCGTAGAAACCCCTATATCTAGATGGCTTCCTTAGGATAAAATACTGCTTCAATAATTTGCAGTCTGAATTCATGTCTGTGTTTAAAATCACTTAGAGCAATAGCATGAAGCTTTGAGCATAGTGTTTTTAAAGCTGGGAGATTGCTTTTGGTGGTCTGCATTTTTTTTCTGCCTCTAAAAGGCACAGTACTTAAGTAAGAGATGGGCTGGACTCAGGGGAGTTTGGATTCAAGCCCTCACCAGACCACATCATTTCCCTCTGCAAAGCTTCATGAGCACCCCACTCCACTGAATTTGCTGGGTCAAGTACTTCATCTCAACAGGCTTCTCAGGTTAACATCTTACTCCTCTTCCTCCAACACTCCATGCCCCGGTCAAGCAGAGGTTTCTCAAATTCCTTTCAAATACAACCACCCCTGCCCAACTCATTGCTTTGATGAAGTCAGACCTCTGAGTTTTGCCCTTCTCACTTCCACCTACCTTGAAACTTGGAAAAGTTATTCCCTAGTTCATCCCAAGCACTGCCTTGATAATGTGTTTTTTCTGGGTCCTCCCAAACTTTCCAGCACTCTGTGAACCATTCAGTCTCTCCTGGGCTCTGATGTGGACCCACATCCTTCCACCCAGGAGTTATAAAGCATGGAGAAATGGGAGGTCTTTGAGTTCCCCACTCGTGAAACAAGGAGGGTAGCTATCAACTGTTATTTTTATGATTCCATCTCTACATTCTGCAGTAGGTGTAAACATTTTTTCCCAAATGTGAGATGTCTGTTGCTTTACTTAAGATATTTAGTATGCAAATAAATTAATATATGCAGAAACTATTAGTATAATGAATGTAGAATTCTAGGGGGGCAATTCAGTATACAGAGACTCCTCAATAGTTCTGTTACACTTTCTATTTCTGCAAAGATGATGTTTTAGTCAGCTTTTTTTGCTGCTGTGACCAAAAGACCTGATAAGAACAATTAAAAGAAGAAAAGTTTATTTGGGGTCTCATAGTTTCAAAGATCTTAATTCATTGCTCTAAGTCTGAGGTGAGTGAGGCAGGACATCAAGATACAGGGGCGTGATGGAAGAAAGCACTTGGGAACATGGCACCAGGAATCAGAGAGAGACTGCTTCACTCACCAGAGAAAAATATATACCCCAAGGCACGGCCCCAATGACCTACCTCCTCCAGCCACACCCTGTTGGACTATGGTCACCACCCAGTTAATCCATTCAACTGTATTCATACACTGATTATATTACAGCTCTCATACCCTGATCATTTCACCTCTTTCTTGCATTGTCTATTACATGAACTTTTGAGGAACACCTAATATCTAGAGCATCACAGATGGCACCAGAAGAACATAAGAAGGCCCCAATTTCAAGATTTGTGAGAACTTGAACAACTTTGGAATCAATGTTTGGGCTTCTGTTTTCCAAAAGTGTCTAAATATGAAAACTTCTGTTGAAGGAACATTGAACACTAGTCATATTGAAGCAGACCAGGTACCCCCATCAAAAAAGACCCTCACCATAAATAAGGTACTCCACTTGTCTGAAAGATTTTTTACAAAGAATGTCAACAGAAAGGTTGACAAATGAATTCCGAACATCAGTTGGATTTCTGCAAAGAGCATTGTGGTTTGAAGCTTTCTCTTCCTTGTAAATGCCAGGTTTGCATACAAAAGTTATGATAGAATGCAATCAAGTTTGTTGTGCAAAAAGATATTATCTCTGTTTTCTTGGTAAAAACCTGTAAAACCTCTGTCTGTCCTAAAATATGGGACAAAGAATGTTCCCTCCCACTATCATGTAACCAACCCACTGAGTATAAATCTAAAAGAATTTTCAGACCAAGGATCCAGAGATTTTTAGGCATTAGCCATTCTGGACTGCTGCAGCTTAAAGATGCTTCCTGAAAATTCCTCATTTGTCTAGCCTCATATTTCCTATATCAATATTTCCCACATTTTGGTTGAAAACTAAAGTTAAAATTTCCATGTGACTAGATTAAATCAACCAAATAATTTTCTTGTGGAATCTCTGTTATAAAGTTCATAAAACTCTTCAAAAATTTTAAAACTTTGACCTGATTTCACACTTACAGAACAGCAAGAATAAGTACACAGAATTCCCAGAAGTGCTTCACCCAGAATACCCAAATTTTGCTTCATTGGGTTTATCTTTCTTATAGAGCCTTATACCTGGAAGGGCCCACAGAGAACAGGATACAGCCTCCTACTCACAGAGAGAGCAGAATCCACAGCGTCTTGGTGTCAACTTGGTGCTCACTGTCATTTCCCATCCGCACATCACTGTGCCATTGAAAAAAAAGACTTTTCAACAACTTCTTCCACCAGTGCTCAGTGTCTGAAGGACACTTTAGAAGAGTCTTCTCCAGTTGCTGATTCCACCAGTCCCTTTTAGAATCACAGGTTTGGGTCAGCCAAAGTACCTGCTTTGGCTACTAGAAATAACACCATTGAGAAAAAGTGAAAAATCATTTCTTTAAATCACTTCTTGGTTTGTGGGAAAGCATTATAAAGCAGCATCTATGTGAAATTTCTCTTGTCCTAAAACTTCTTAATTTTGTTTTCGTTTTTGTTTTGTTTTGTTTTTTTCCTAGTGAAAAGTAAAACATTTCTGCTTTTGAAGAATTACACAATGAGCATGGTTTGAGATATGGCCTTTCCTTCTTTCCCTTTTTGATCTTGGGAATCAAAAAAAAAAGGTAGAAAGAACCACTGAAAAGAGAAAGATGGAATATGCTTTAGAGAGTATTCTTTCAGTGAAGGTTTCTTCAAAGCTTATCTCCTACCTAGGGTAATGGCAGTCCAGTTCACTCTGCACTAATAGCTCCAAAGATATGTGTTGCAGGTGATAAAATCACTCATAACCACTAAACAAATTCCCATAGCAATAATCTGAGTTATAAATTCAGCAATGAACTTAAAACTAATGAGCAAGAGCAGGTATCCTACTCCAGGGCCAACCAGTTTATCTAGTAGAGCAAACATTGCCTTGAACATATAGTTCAACAATGCCCATTAATACAGGCACACACATTCTTACTGAGTGATTAGATCTGAGCTGGGATTAGCAGGCAGTGCTAAGACGTGCACGGGTTTTCCTGTGGCTCCTTTCCAATTTTCAGTTGGGCAGGGAGCATTTGAGTAGGGGGAAATCTTACTTGGTGGTAGAAAAGCTTACCTCTATTTGTATGGTTTCCCCACCAACATACTTTGATGATAACTTCCCCACAAGTAAGAGGAAGTGTCCTGAAAACTCTGTATTGAGTTTCACAAGTTGCACTAGAATATGGATATATTTGTGAGGCAGGTTGAGACCATAAAAATATACAAAGTTTACAGTACCCAGGTGTGGGGGCCCAGAGTCACCTGCAGTGGGGAATAGCCTTCCCACCTAAAACTGTTTGTGAAATTAAATTGTAGGGAGGGAGTGTGCAGGAGAGGGTGAGGCAAGCAGCTTGGACAATTCTCATGTTCTTGGCTGGGTCCAAGTTCCACAGTACTCTGTAAGCCTATCTTCAATTCTCAACTCTAAGTTCGCTGCTTCTTTTCAGAATAGATTGCAGAGCAGCTACTTTGGGGAAGAAAAGTTACTTCCATGTTGGCAGACATCTTCCATTTCAAGTATCAGAAATCGCATTCTAAATACAGGAGTAAGAGAGATGGATTTTATCAGGAATCAGCATGTATCAACCAGTTAAAATTAAGCTGGAAGAAGCCTTGTATGTAGAGCACTGTTACATAGGAATTTTTGTTTAGCAAAGCATGGTGATAACACTGGAATGTGATCTTACAAACCCACTGTGGCTGATGACATGTGGTAGGGAGAGCCAGAGATTTATGGCCATCCCAGAGGAGAGGGACAGATGCCGAGGCCACGATCACTATGTCAAGGCTTCTGTTGAGATAGTGTTGCAAAGAGGGTTTCAAAAGGAATGGGATGGAGGAAAGTGGGGCTCCTCTAGTAGGAAGTACTGTAAGCTAGGAAAAATGTTCAAGAAGCCATTATGAACATTTTAAAATGTGGTTGGAAGGTCAAGAATTCAGGCTTAGGATATGGAGAGTAACTACCTCTGAATTTGAAAACTGAATGAAGAAAGTTACCCTTTTTGAATCCACTTTGACCAGTTACCCACTACAGAATGAGTCACCTTGTCTACTCTGAAGGGTTCCAAGCAATGTTGAGAGGTTGGAAAGCAATATAGAGAATCACTGAAGAATTCTCCTTTAGTTTCAGGAGCCATTTATAATGCAAGTTAAACAACAAACACATCCCAAACCCTGATGCACAGCTCTTGGCAGTAAGTGCAGCTCTCAGCCACATCCCAGATTCTTTGGTGACTACCACCTTCTGCAAGCCTCCTTGATATCATAGCTAGTTCATGTCACAGCTCCTGCCCTTGAGAACAAAAGTCACCGTCATTCAACAATTTGCATAAGGTCCTGCCTGCCATTAAAAGGACAATTAATATTTCAAGTAGTGTCTGAATTTTTTATGCTGTGATGTCTTAAAGAGCAATTTTGGACTTTATATAGATTCAAGGGGTTCTTTTTCCTCCTTTTTCATGAAAATCAGGCAGGAAAGTCTCAGCTACCCAGAGATAGTCCTGTAGAAAGTTCACGGGCACCTGAGTAGTTGGAATGGCTGCAGAAGAAGACTGGCTGGAGAAGAAGCATGGCTCCTCCCAGGAACAAGGGCTTTATGAAAATATCCTGCTTCCCATCCCTGGGAGAGGATGGAGGTTGGGTGTAAGGGTCAGGAGGAAGAAAGCTAGTCAAAAAAACTCCTCTGAAAATTGGAAAAAGAGTGGACCCATCCCATTGTTTCCACTGAACCCAAGTCATGAGAACAGATTTCCTGGGGTCTCATTTCCTGTCTGTCCTCCTGTCTTTTCTCATGAGAATGCTGTCTCAGACTGTGGGCCTATTAAAGTTTTGACAGTTATGGGTACTGAGCTATCATGTGAGAATAAGGTAGAAGGGAAAACAAATTCACTGTCAACCAAAGCAGTAAGTCAAAGAGACCAAATGCCAGCCTCTCCTTACTCTCTCGGGCTAGCTCAGCATTTGTTTACCAAACTATCCTGTCTAGATCAGTGAGAGTGTGAAATGGAAATACCAATCCAGTCTGACCACACCACTGAACACCCCTAATCTGAAAATCCAAAACCTGGGGTTCTTGTCCTAAGCATTTCAGAGAAGGGGCAACCTGCATCAATGTTAGATTTCTCCCCTATCTGTCAGGAGTAGTTTGACCTCATTTCTGCACAGAAACTGGAGTGGAACTGAAAAATCTCACAAATCTATTGTTCTTTCTCCCTGTTTAGGATCCACCTCATTTTTTTTGTTCATAAGGGCTATAGAAAATAGAATACAACTGTGTCATCTGTCTAAGGCCCAAAGATAAATCAAAAGGTCAATGGAGCAATATTTTCACAGCTACTAAGAGACTAGTTTTCCCACTGAAAATGTGGGGAGGGTGAGAGACATCTGTGCTTCCTTGTTTTTTTTTCTCAAATTTAGATAGATAAATGCATAGATAAATATAGAGATGATAGATAAATGATGGATGGATAGGTAGGAAGGATAGAAAACATGATACACCTGGAAAGACATCATAGAAAAATTGATGACAGACAAATAGATGTACATAGAAAACTAGACAAAAAGCAGACAGAGGCAGTATAAAAGAAGAGAGAGAGAAAAAAAATAAGGAAAATGATCAGTCCGTCTATTCTGTTTATTTTAGAGTTCTTTGTATTCTTTGGTTTGTATTCTCATTTTTCTTTTCTTTGAAATAAAATAAATATTGAAAATAGAAGAATAAAATAATAGAACATGGAAAATGAGACTGTGGATGAGTGAACCTGAATCACAAAGCCCTACAGCTCTCTACCAGCTCAGCTGTTGTAAGATTTCTCATCAGGGGCCATAGAAGGCTATATGGCGAGTCACCTCTCCACCTGGCCACATTTTCTAAGTGGACATCAGGTTTGTATTCTTCACTAGAGGTCCAGAGACAATGCAGGTGTCCATGAAAATATCACTCACTACATGGGAAGCAGCCCCCCACCTGGACAAGGTCTACACCTCCGCCCACACACTCATAGACCTTCTAAAAATAACATGGACCAGGCCATCCTTCCATCCAGCTGCAGTCTCAGGACAGGGACTTTCTTTAAAAAAGGAAAAAGAAAAGAAAAACACGTCTTCCTGTTTCACTAGCACTGGACACAGATGGCCAAGGACTCCCCATGCAGATGCTCTAAATTTCTCATCCAGTGTGACCAAGATGACCTAAAAGAGGAAAAACAAGCTCCCGCTCACTGTGCTTAGACACTCAGGAAGCCACAGTGTCCATGATGTCTTGACTGTAGGGCCACAGAGAAGCAGTTCATCAACTCTGCCTACTTTCCTGTCCTTCCACAGAGCAGGAGCAGGATATTTGGAGACACTTTGGTTTGGAGCTGGATATTTCATCCTTACTCAGAAGGACCTCACTGCACACCCAGGCTTGTTCTTGGATGGGTCGGATGCTGATCCTGGGTCAGCTGCTGATCCTAAGACTCACCCTTATAACAAACGACAGATGAGGCTTCCTCTATACACAAAAGTTCAGCCAGGGAGACACTTGTGCTCCACATAACCCACATTGTTACCAGAATAAGCACACTGCCTGGCTCAGCCAACACATGGCCCCCTGGCAGCCTTGGGGAAAACAGTGTTCCAGTGCCTGGATTCAAGTGACTGTCCCCTACCCCACACAGCATCTCTCTCACAAGTCACTTCAGCCTCAGCCTCAAGCAAAATCTCTGAAAACCAGGAAATATCCAGCTGTTCCTACAAAACCTCTAGTCCGTCATCCTATTCTACCAGGCCCTCTCCTGGGGATTATATTAGAAATGGAATTAAGTTTTATATGAGGTGCTATTATATTGCCAATTTTCACTACATGCTGTGTAGGTGCATAACTTGGACTTGATCACATGTGGTACCTTTGTTCTCTGTATTACAATTTAGGAATCAAGTACTCAGTCCACATTATAACTTTCATTATAAAAATTTTCTATTAATAAATTAGATTAAACTGACATCATTTCAACTTGTAGTGCCTTTCCCAGAAACATAACCAATCATCAGTTCCAGGAATGCAGTTGTGACCTGACAGAGAAGGGAGCTCAAAGTCAAAATCTGTGTTCAAGCCCTTTCTCTGCCCCTCACTGGATGAATTTCTTAGGGAAGTCTCTTGCCTTCCTCACTACAAACTGCGGCTAATAATCATAACAACATCATGTGCTTGCTTTCATGATAAATCATGAAGGTGAGTATAAAAGCACTTTATAAATGTTTCACAAATGTCAGTTTAAAAGATAAATACCTTTTCTTGAAGCCAAAGCAAAACAATTATCAAATGGTCAAAAAACAGTTTGTCAAATCCCTAGTAGATAATCAATATTCCATATATTGTTACATGTTCTCATTTGTAAATAAATTTAAAAGTACATCCTTTTAACAGAAGTTGGTAAAAATAGTTCTGCATTAGCTTACTAGTATGGCCAAAACCAAGTACCACAAACTAAGTTGGGCAACAGTGTTTTATTTCCTCACAGTTCTGGAGACTGTAAATCCAAGATGGAGATGTGGACAAGATTGGCCTCTGAACTAGTGAATCTAGAAACTTGGTGCTGGCTTAATTTTTTCTACAGCTTGATTTGTGACCACAATTAGTAACCTTGCTACCTTTGCTTTTAATAAGGATAACTGTCATTCAAAACCATTTCCTTGTGTGTTTGTGATAAAGAAGCTGTGTCCTGAAACAACAAAAGGAAAAATACATAATTGAATTTGATCAAAATGTAAAAGTCAGATTTCAAAAAGACACCATCAACTGAGTAAAAAGAATAACTGACAGAATGGAAAAAAAATTGCAAGTAATACATTTGAATATGTAAACTCAATAACAAAAGACCATTAACCCTTTTTTTGATTCTTTAAAAAATTATTTTTTTCATTTTTTTATTGATTTTTTAAAAAATAAGTGACAGTGGATGCATTACAATTCTTACTACACATTTACAGCACAATTTTTCATATCTGTGGTTGTATATACAGTATGTTGACACCAATTCGTGTCTTCACACATGTACTTTGGATAATGATGTCTATCACATTCCACCATCCTTGCTAACTCCCTGCCCCACACTTTCCCTCCCACCCCTCTGCCCTATCTAGAGTTCGTGTATTCCTCTCATGCTCCCCGTCCCTACCCTACTATGAATCAGCCTCCTTATATCAGAGAAAACATTCAGCATTTGTTTTTTTGGGGGATTGGCTAACTTCACTTAGCATTATCTCCTCCAACGCCAACCATTCACCTGCAAATGCCATGATTTTATTCTCTTTTATTGCTGAGTAATATTTCATTGTGTATATAGGCCACATTTTTTAAATCTATTCATCCACTGAAGGGCATCTAGGTTGGCTCCACAGTTTAGCTATTGTGAATTGTGCTGCTATTAACATTTATGTGACTATGTCCCTGTAGCCCTAATTTTAACAAAACAAAACCACAATAAGAGATACCACTTGCTACCCACTTAGGATGATAATAGTATATGTGGAAAAATTAAAACTCTCATACATTGCTTGTGGACATGTAAAATGGTGAAACTGCTTTGAAAGTTCTTCCAAAGTATGCAGAGTTACCATATTACCCAGCCATTCTACTAATTTGGAAAATAGTCTGGAAACTACTCCAAAAATATAGAGTTACCACACAACCCAGAAAGTCCACTCAAGGGTATATCCCCAAGAGAAATGAAAACATATGTCCACACAAAAACATATATGAATTGTTCATAGTAGCCAAAAGAATGGAAATCATCTATATGTTTATCCAGTGATGAATTAATAAATAAAATATGCTATACCCATACAATAAAATATTATTTGGCCATGAAAAACAATGAAATACTTATATAAGCTACAACACATATCCCACCCTACAATAATATATTAAATCTTGAAAATATTACGCTAAGTACAAGAAGTCAGACCCCAAAAATCGATTTTTCCTGATTCCATTGACATGAAATATCCAGAAAAGACAAATGTATGGAGATAGACTACATATTAATATTTGTGGGTGGGAGAAAAGAGAAGTGACTACTAAGGGAAAAAATGTTTTTGGAGGGTGATGAATATTTCTAAAATATATTGTTACAATGACTTCACAACTCTGTGAATATACTAAAAATCATTTATTGTGCCCTTTAAATGGGTGAATGTGACATATGTGAATTATATTTCAAGAAAATTTTTATTAAATAAAAGGAAAGCAGACTACTAGAGTAGAGGGAAAGATGAGCATGGGGAAGTACAGGGAAATGAAATCTACCAAATTGTGCTATGTTTGTGTACAAATATATATATTTGTATATAATATATATATTATGTGTGTGTGTAAAATAATAACACTGATTAAAAGAATAATAAAGCAAGTGAACAGGAGGAAGGAGGAGTGGGGAAGGAGATTGATTAAATTATGTTATGTGCATTTGTACAACAAGGCATAATGAATCCGCCTATTATGTATAATTATAATCCACCCATAACAATAAAATAAATAAAAGGAATAAAAGGAAAGCTATGCCCAACCACACCTAATGCAATCTCAATTCTTCGTTTAACATGTCACTGTATTCCCACAGTCTTTTTAAAAGATAGAAACAGTATCTACTTTAGTCCCACCCATGAGAGAAAAATGATTGTTAATGCATTTGTAAATTCAACTGGAAATATGACACACCTTTAGGAAATTTGTAGCAGGAAACATATGAGAAAAGCATAATTCAGGATCCACCCCATTCCTTAAGGGTGATGGCTGTGAGCACACCCCAGGGGAAAGTGCATTGGTGAATACCAAGGAAAATCTGTAGAACTGCTGTCTTTAGCACTGCTGGACATGCATCCTAGGTGGAGTTGCCACCTAAAGATGTGGTTATACACGAAAAAAAATGAAATTTCAATGCAAGTGATGATGAGCAACCTTGTTTATTTATCAAGTGTCTCTTAGGATAGTAGCTGCTCCGTAAATATTTTTTGAATAAATAAATAAATGAATAAAAACTTAAACATTTTTCTTACCCCTCACTCCTTTAGCGTTTGTCCTGAAATATGAAACACATGCCATTTGAAAATGGATTTGCTGCATGTTCAAGGAGAAGCCAAAGTTCAGTTGTATGGTAGAACTATCCATCTTGCTCTTACTAACAATAGATATTTTCATTCAAAACTAGAGATATGTTTTTTTTTTCCTATGGGTTGAATATTCCTTATCCAAAAAGCTTGGGACCAGAAGCATAAGGAATTTCTGATTATTTTAAACATTGGAATATTCACATATATAATGAGTTATCTTAGGGATGAGACTAAAGTCTAAACATAAAATTCACTTATATTCCAAATATACCTTATTCACATAGTATGAAGGTAATTTTATAGAATATTTAAAATAATTTTCAAGGAGCAGAATCTTCTACTTGTGGGATCATATTGATACGGCAAAGACTTACTGATTTTGGAGCATTTCAGATTTTTGATATTTCATATTAGGAATGCTCAGCCCATAAAATAGAAGACATTAATCCCCATTCACAAATTTGTGTTAGAAATATAACAGAAGTGAACTGGCTTCTGTTAGAAGCTCCATTTAAGAGTAATGGGAACATTCTGCATCAACTCAGGATCCCTCCATAATTCCAGGGGAGAGATGAAAGATTGCCAAGAGGTGGGGGCCGGATGGAAGCTACTACAAATTGTTTCCTTGTTGTCATGTGTTGAGAGCCACAGCCAAAGGGGCCCCAGCAAACTTCCAGCTGCCGGCTGATGATTGGCTCACAGCGCCCCAGCAACATCTAGCTGATTGGCTCCTCTGCGGTGATGCTCATTGGGCTGTTTCCCTGCCCTTTCAGACCACGGAGCTGCTCATTGGGGGACTTTTTTGGCTCCGCCCACGTGACCCAGCCAATCGGCCTCAAGAGCAGGAGGATTGTGGGAGGTGGAGAGAAGCTTGTGTGGGAGAGAGAGGCTTGTGGAAAGCCGGTGGTGGCAGTTGAGGCTCTGAGGGTTTTTCCTGAGAGGCTGTTTTGTTTGGCATGTGTGGTTCTAAAAATAAAGTTAGTTTCTTTTGACAAGTGGCTCCTGATTGTGCCCAGCCAGACTGCGGCAGTCATGGTCCATCCACACTGGTCCTACTGAGATACCGTCTTGGCTGCCAACCACTAATACAGGAAGGTCACTGCTGTCCCTCCACTCTTCCCTCATTATGAACCCCTTCATGTCTGTTCTCTGGCCTAATCCATGTGGCCCTCAGGCGGCCCAGGAGATGTCCCAGGACATGCACCTCTAGAGGTCTCTGCAGTTAGGTCTTTCAGACACTCTAGGAATGGAAAAGTTCTGTCTCTTTCTCGTCAACCTCTTACCCACCACCATCTCTAGCAGCCCAGGAAGCCAGGGGCAGAATACAGAGTCGCTAAGAACCCACCTACCACTATCAAGGTCTGCTTCTCCTGGGATGATCGAACTTCTCATGCTTCAACTTATCAGGAGTCTTATGCCAGAATCAAGTCTTTTAAGATTCAAAATCCAAGATTTCAACTTGTTTATTATCTGGGTTCTATTCTATCTTCCTCTTCTCTGAGGAAATACAGGCAGAGTTGTCAGATGCCCAGGGAGGGAAGGAGAGAAAACAGAATACACCAAGAAAGTCACTCAATAGTTCCAGTCCTGAAGATTCTACCAGAGAATCTTACAAAAGCTAAGAAGTGGTGGAAGATTTTGTGTCCAGGGAAGCAAGGATAGAAGAGGTGGAACGTGTTGATGCTGTACAAAGTGTGTTTGCAGTCTATCAAGAAAAATAATGGAAATGGAGTAGCACTTTTCTGAGGCACTCAGAATGGAGTTGGGAGACCATTGTTCATCAAATCTCAGACATGTCTACAGTGGATCCTTTTGGCTGAGCTGCAGACACACTCATTCCTGGATGTGAGATGACCTTTGAAACATTGTTAATCTCTTCTGACCTTTTGTATAATGGGCCCCTCTCCCCAAAATATCTATAAACTGAAACAGCACCCAATCTCCTTCTTACAAAACAGCTTAACTTTGCTAGCATCATTTATAATTCCTGACCAACCAGTGATATCATTTGTAACCCCATTGCACTTTAAAATTATAAATACAACCACCATTTTGCAAAACTTTGCACACCTTTTCAAGAGTGCTTGAATCTGTGTCTTCCTGAATTGGAATCCTAGTTATCCCCAAATAAATGAATTGGCATTCTTTTCCACTAGGTTGACTTTATTCTAGATCAGCAACCCTCCTCGGCTCTGGGGTGTGGATTGTGGCAAAGATGAGATGAAATGGGAAAAGTGGAGAAATAACTAGTCAAATTTGGAAGGTGAAATTATCTTAAATATTTGTTTTCATTCCTTCTCTCCTGGCCCTTTGTGAGGATGTCAGAGCAGGTGCCCAGACAGCAGACTTTAGTTCCAGGAATCAAATGCTCTGCTTTTCATGGGTCACATTCAGAGGTCTCTCCTAGGGGACACTTCAGAGAAGAAAAGGTCTCAAAATCATGTCATTTTGGTGTTAAGTTTTTTGAGTTCTTTATATATCCTAGAAATCACTGCTTTATCAGAGGTACATGTGGTGAAGATTTTCTCCCAATCTGTAGGCTGTCTCCTCACTTTATTGTTTCCTTTTCTGAGAAGAACCTGTTTAATTTGAATCCATCCTATTTGTTTTTTTTTTTTTATTTTACTTCTTGCACTTTAGGAGTCTTGTTAAGGAAGTCAGATCCTAGGCTGACGTGATGAAAATTTGGGCCTATTTTTTCTTCTACTAGGTGCAAGGTCTCTGTTCCAGTGCCTAAGTCTTTGATCCACTTTGAATTGTTAGAGAAATGCAATTCAAAACTACTCTAAGATTTCATCTCACTCCTTTCAGAATGACAATCATCAAGAATACAGGCAACAATAAATATTGGCGAGGATGTGGTGAAAAAGGTACACTCATACATTGCTGATAGGACTGCAAATTGGTACAACCACTATGGAAAGCAGTATGGAGATTCCTCAGAAAATTGGAAATGGAACCATCATTTGACCCAGCTATTCCCCTCCTTGGTTTATACCCAAAGGACTTAAAATCAGCATACTTTAGTGACACAGCCACATCAGTGTTTATAGCAGCTCAATTTATAATAGTTAGACTATGGAAGCAACCTAGGTGTCCCTCAATAGATGAATGGATGAAAGAAAATGTGGTATATATATACTTCAATGAAATATTACTCAGCTTTAAAGAAGAGTAAAATTATGGCATTTGCCAGTAAATGGTTGAAGTTGGAGAATATCATGCTAAGTGAAATAAGTCAATACCACAAAACCAAAGGCCAAATTTTTCTCTAATATGCAGATGATAATTCACAATAAGGTGGTGGGCACTAGGGAAGAATAACATTACCTTAGATTAGGTAGAGAGAAGTGATGGGAGGGAAGGAGAGGGGATGTGGGATAGGAAAGATAGCAAAATAAAACAGACATTATTATTATTATTATTATTATTATTATTATTATTATTATTATTATTATATATGACTACATGACCAATATGAGTCTGCAGCATGTACACTAAGAAAAATGAGAAATTATATTCCACCTGTGTATGATATATCAATGTGCATAAATGCATTCTACTGTCATGTATAACTAATTAAAACAAATAAAAAAATTTTAAAATACAAAATAAACCATGTCATGTCATAAAAAGCTACACACACCATGTGCTTCTGGTCTAAGCAGAAAGAGGAGGTGTTGGAAAAGCTGGGATGACCCATGAAATCTTCATACATCCACAAACTGCCAGAGAGCTCAAAAAGGCGGGAGGAAGTTACAGGAAAGTGGCATTTCTTCAAAGAAGAAAGAGCTGTGCAACCAAGAAGAAATTACGGGAAGGAGAAAGGTCCTATCCTAACTTTGTCCAGGTTGAGCTGGCTGGCATGGCAGGACTACGTAACAGAGATTTCCAGTTAAGTACACTTTGATCCAAATGGTCTCTGAAGTCACCGCCAACTAGTAAGACTCTATGATTTCAGGGTCTAGATCAAGTTTGACTGATGTCATTGGATATCGCACCAAATATGAAACCAAAGAGCCAAATAATCCATTTTTATGAACAGACACACTTTTTTAAAATTCTCCATCCTTTTACTAAAAATTAATTTCATTTAATTGCTCATAAAAACACATCTTAAAAATGTATACTTAGTTCAAAGTCCATAAAACAAGTAATCAATTACACTCTGTATCAGCCAAACCTCTGGATTTATGAGTCCACTGCAAGTGTCAGTAATCACTCAAAAGTCTGTGAATTGTGGACCAGCCTGTCAGAAAGCGATCGGCTTCAGCTGTCTTTTAACAGTCTCGTCTTTACACTGGCCAAAGTGATGATCAACATCAATAAACATATTCTGTGGATGATAGATGTGATACAAAACTTTACCAAACAATTTCATCTCAGCAAATATAAATTTATTTCACACAGCAGATCTGCAAGTTATTAATTTTCTGACAGCAAATTATATACTTTGAGATTCTGTTTAATTATAAAAATAGCCTTCTCTGGGGAGTATATTGGCACTAGGTCAGTTTTCAAATCAACCCAATCAGTGGGAAAAGAGAATACAGACATCTCGAAAGAAATCTTCAGTTCTAAAGATCTTTGGTTTCAAACCTCCTCCTTAAACAAAGAGCCTCTTCAAGAATTACTGGCATTTCTGTTTTTCTGAAATTTAAATATATCGTCACAGTTTGTTGGCTAATTTGCTATTATGAAATAGTCCATCTATGTTTTGTGATATGAGTATTCTCAAAAGAATCTCAGTTTAGACTGTTCTCTTTTCATACCAATCTCTTTTTTTTCTTCCTTCCTTCCTCTCATAACAAACCTCAACTTGCTTTACTTCAGGCACTGGATAGAGGAAAAATCACACATAATAGTAAATCTGTCATTTATTTCCATTTGGGATAAATATTGTCATATACATTATTTTCAAAACAGATGGGTTTGGGCAGTGAAAAAAATAATTTAAGGAAGTAGCTATTCAGAAAACTTAGCCCTTTGTATCTGCAAAGTCATTCAACCATTGTTCAAAAATATTCAGGAAAAAAAAATCTATGCTGAACATTATTCCCTAAAAAAATACAGTGAAACAACTACCTACATTGCACTTACATTTCATTAGATATTTTAAGTAAGATTTAAAGTCCAAGGAGGATTGCTTAGGTTACATGCAAATACACCACTTTACAAAGGGCACTGGAGCATGCTCAGCTCTTACTGTCCATGGGGGTCCTCGGATAAAGCCCTCAAGGACACCAAAGGACAACAGACCTTGAGCTGAAAACTCTGCAGCCTAACCCAGCTTTATTGTTCACCCTCTCTCTTCTAAGACACTCAGTTAAGCAGCTGAAGTCAGTGGCAGCAATGGGTAAGCCAAGAAAGACCAGTTCTCCTTTTGGTTACAAAAAAAAAAGAAAAAGATAAAGTAGAAGAATATGTTTAAAAATAACCCACACCTTTCTTTACTCTCTGGTTTCGCTTGATGGTTCTTTCTCAGATTTTTTTTCCTTAATGGTAAACTTACATAATAGTGGCTCTGGTCTGCCTTGGTTCAGGCCTCAGGGTTTATTCCAACCAGCTTAATCTTTATCTCAAATAACTGTTTATATCACTGTTTATCCTTCCAAATGCCAGTATTGAAATAGGAGACGATAGGATGGGCCCATTCAATACTATCACAGTTTTTTTTCTCTCAGTAAAGGTGTGAATTTGTGAAGGGACTGGTATCTATTGTCCTTATTTGAGTAAGATAAAGGAATTATAAAGTGGGGTGAACCCTACTTACAGTCAACATGAAAAATCCCACCTGAGATTACTCCTTGGAAACTGTAAACTAAATATGAAAACATTGTCTAGAATCACACCCTTCACAAGAGACTCACTATCAGGCCAAGAGAGGGAGGCAGGAGGAGGAGGCAATTCTAGAAAATGACCTGCTGTTCCTGGGTTGGCCAGTGAGCAAGCGCTGGCCACGTGAGCTTACACAATCTCAGCTTCCAGCCCCTGGTTGGTACCTATATGGTGGTTCAATCAAGAGGCCCTCCATGCAAATCTAGGGGGCTTGGCATAAGATGCTTCTACTCCATGTCCACTCACCCTTCAAGCCTGTCCTCCAGAAACTCCCTCCAGATGTGAAAGCCTTCTGCTGGACAGATGACCCCTTGTGCATGCCTTCATGTGGTCCCTATTGAACTGGACTAGGGTTTTGGCTCATTCCCTACAACAACCTCATCAACCTTGAGCCCTTTAGAAGCAGGAACTACCATGCCTTGCTAACTACTTCTTTATCTCCAATACCCAATACTGTGCCCTATAAATGTTCAGTGAGAAAGGGCACAAATTCCTCTAGTTTCTCTGTCTACAATGTTCCCATTAAAACCTGGGAAGTTAACATTTCTTCCTTTGAGAAGTGTCTGTTTAGTTCCTTTGCCCATTTATTAACTGGGTTATTTGTGGGTTTTTTTTTTTGTTTATTTGTTTGTTTGGTTGGGTTTTTAAATTTTGTTTTGTTTTGTCTTGTTTTTTGGTATTCAGTATTTTGAGTTCTTTGTATTTCCTGGAAATTAATGCCTTCTCTGCAGTGTGGGTGGAAATTTTTTTTTTCTTCCCATTCTGTAGGCTCTCTCTTCACACTCTTGCAGTGAAGAAGTTTTTGAGTTTAATACCATCCTACTTGCTGATTTTTAAATTTTACTTCTTGAGCTTTAGGAGTCTTCTTGAGGAAGTTGATTCCTAAGCCAAAATATTGGGCCTGCATTTTTTTCTAGTAGGTGCATGGTTTCTGGTCTAATACCTAGGTCCTTTGTCCACTTTGAGATGAGTTTTGTGGAGGGTGAGAGACAGGGGTTAAAATTCATTCTGCTACATATGGAATTCCAGTTTTCCCAGCACCATTTGTTAAAGAAGCTATCTTTTCTCCAATGTATATTTTGATGCCTTTGTCCAGTATGAGATAACTGTATTTATATGGGTTTGCCTCTATATCTTCTATTCTATTCCATTGGTCTTCATGCTCATTTTGGTGCCAATACTATGCTGTTTTTGTTACTATAACTCTGTAGTATAGTTTAAGGTCTGGTATTGTGATGCCTCCTGCTTAGCTTTGCACATTAAGGATATCTTCGGCTATTCTTGGCCACTTATTTTTTCCAAATAAATTTCATGACTGCTTTTTCTATTCCTATAAAGAACATTACTGGAATTTTAATAAGAATTGCATTAAATTTATATAGCACTTTTGGTAGTATGGCCATTTTGTTAACAAATATATGAAAAAAATGTTCAACATCTCTAGCAATTAGAAAAATGTGAATTCAAACTATACTGAGGGGCTGGGGTTGTAGCACAGTGGTAGAGCACTTGCCTAGCATGTGTGAAGCACTGGGTATGATTCTCAGCACCACATATAAATAAATAAAACAAAGATTCACTGACAACTTAAAAAAAAATCTATACTAAGACTTTACCTCATTCCAACCAGAATGGCAATTACCAAGAATACAAATTAAAACAAACATTGGCAAGGATGTAGGGAAAATGTTACACTTATACATTGCTGGTGGGACTGCAAATTGGTGCAACTACTCTTGAAAACAGTATGGAGATTCCTCAGAAAACTTGGAATGGAACCACCATTTGATCCACTTATCCCACTTCTTCAGATATATCCAAGGGAGTTAAGACCAGCATACTGCAGTGATGCAGCTACATCAATGTTTAAGCAGCACAATTCACAATAGCTAAGCTATAGAACCAACTTAGATATCCATCAACAGATGAATGGCTGAAGAAATTGTGGTATATATACACAATGGAACATTACTCAGCCATAAAGAAGAATGACTTTATGACATTTACCAGTAAATAAATAGATCTAGAGACTATATGCTAAATGAAATAAGCCAATCCCCAAAAATCAAATATCAAATGTTCTCACTGATATGTGGATGCTAATTCACAACAAGGGTGGAAGGAGGGGAAGAACAGAAGTTCAGTGGATTAGACAAAGGAGAATTAAGGAAGGGAAGAGGGATAAGAATAGGAAAAACAGTGAAAAGATTCTGACATAACTTTCTTATGTATATAGATGAATACACCACAGTGAATTTCAACATTGAGACTGGGATCCTAATTAGAATAATATATATTCCGTGTTTATACAAATATATCAAAATAGATTCTACTGTCATGTATAATTAAAAAGAATAACAACATTAAAAAATCTGGGAAGTTAGGATACTTGAGCAAAGAATCAAGATGGCAACACTCCTTTGCACAACATGTAGTTTTAGAGCAGTACCACTTTAGCAGATTCCAACTGCCAGGAACAAATCCCTAGAGAAAATGGGGGAAAAACTAAATGGCCCCAAACATGCTCCATTGGCATCTGGCAACTGCACATTTTCCTGAAAAGAACAACAAGCAGAGCACAAATAAGGGATTTCACTGATTATGCCTCCCGCCAAGAAACCCAGTAAATACACAAACTATTTCCCAGTGATTTTCCCATTAGAAATGTTTTCCCTTAGAGAGCAAAAAAATAAATAAATATTTCTAGGCTCTGGAATGGCTTTGAAAATAAAATAAAAACTAGATTGTGCTATGCAGGATGTAAACTGTTGCTGACAACCCAGACAGCCTCGTGTGTTCTTTGACAACACTTTATCTTGACAATTTTTAGTTAGGGACTCAGAAAAGGAAAACATAAATAGCTAAATAAATACCTTAGGCCTACATATAGTCCATCTGAACAAGGTCTCAGGTTACTTGTAACATTGTGCAGGGTCCCTCACCCCACCCACATGTCCTCTCAGTTAACATTTTACAGAATATGTTCACAGAGAACATCTTCATGGACGTGGCCCTCTATTTCTAGAATTCAAAAAGTTGATACTGAAGATTCAAAAGGGAGAGTCAAAAAAGGATAGATGGGGCTGGAGAAGGTTCCCAGTTCTGGGTCTAGAAGTCAGTGATTCTCTGCATTTTTTCTTGTAATCATTTTTAAGGCCCCACCAAAGAAAAAAATAGACTTCACTAATTTGGATCATTTAAAAAAAAAAATCTCTCAATTTAATTTACTCTTGTTATCTTACTATATTTTTCTCTAAAGACTAAATATATATATATATATATATATATATATATATATATATATATATATATATATACATATATATAAATATATGCTGGAATGTATGTACAGATAGATTATCTTTTAAATAAGATGAAATGCCAATTTTTATAATCTAAATAAAATTGATTCACATTTAATATTCCTTGTATTTAAAATGATAAATGAAACATACTTCAGAACATTAACGCAAATCAATTACCACTGGGTATGAATAGGTGGTGAAGAGCTATATTAAAGTAATTAGTTACAAGGGTACTACAAGCTAGGTAGAGACAAAATTATTTCTCCTCTCTTTGAAGGTGGCTGTATTAATGGTCCCAGGTGAGAAGAGCCAGGTAAACTACCTTCTTCCTGTGTTCTCATTTACACAAACAGCTCAAAGAAGATTTTCACAAACCCCTTTGCAGATTTCGCATGGTTTTGCCACTGTTTTATGTTCACAATCCCACTGGCAAACTCCCATTTTAACATATCCCAAGGGTTTATCTGCATTATTTTCTAGGCCTGGAATAGTCCATTTGACTTAAATATTAGTTTAGGTACGTAAACAATATGCTGAAGGAAATATTCAGCCTAGAGTGCTCACTTTTATAAGTAATGTTTTAAAGTACTAACACAGGGGTAGGGACTAGCAAGTTTTCCATAAACTATAGCTATATTATATTTTTTTTAAATATAAAGACTTTGTATGTTTGTATGTACAACTTTGGTGCTGAAGTAGTTTTCTATTTAAAAAATGTTTGTTCAAAGATGGCATTTTCATATTTTTCTATTCTAATTGTATAAATCTTTCACCTTTTAAAAATGACATTTTTCTAAAAATAGCACCAACTTTGAGGCCAGAATCCATTTAAAGATTAAAGACTGGTTTATAATTTTTTTTTAAAAAAAAAAGACGTTGATAATAGAGAATGTAACATCAAGTTACTTATTATAATGAGGTTTGTTTGTTTGTTTATTGTAACAAGGATTGAATCCAAGGATGTTTAAACACTGGGGCACATCCCCAGCCTTTTGTATTTTTAATCTTGAGAGAGGATCTCATTAAGTTGCTTGAACTTCCAATCCTCCTGCCTCAGCCACCAGAGACGCTGGGATTATAGACATGCATCCCCATACCCCACTTGTAATGAGATTTGATCTGGAACCAGATTTTGGTTAGTTGAAGGTATGGCTTATTAGTCTCATTAGTGTAATGCTTTTTTAGTAAAGATATTGCTCCTCAATAACACAATGAATTGTCAAAATCTGATTCCAGATATGGCCATTATACAGCACAGGAAATGGTGGATTTGGGGGTATGGATTCTCTTCCTTCCACCCTTAGAGACTCTGTTCCTCATTCTTTGTCTTTAAATGACCCTGGAAGTGGCATCCAGGACCTTGATCCTTCAGAAGCCAGACCCTCAGTGGAGTCATGGGGATTGTGGGTACCTCCTTCCCTCCAGATCCTTGGAGAGTAAGACCTGGCCTTACCTCTGACCTCTCAGGGTAGCTCACTGCACCCATCATTGGATTATCAATGAAGACCTATTGAGGCTGTGTGAAGACTCTGGGGGAGTCAAGAGTAATGGAGAGAACTGGGCTGGTGGAGGATCAGATTCACACAGGAGCAACAACTGAAATGCAGCCCACACTGAGGCCAAGAGCCACAGGGCAGAAGATCCTCACAGGGGACAGAAGGAAGGTGTGCAGGAGGAGATGTCAGGGCTTCTTCGGGGGCACTCCCAGCCAAAACTCTCAGTTACTTTTCTGTGTCTTTCACATCTAAGTAGAAGTTCATGTGTAGTCAGTGATCTCAAAGGTCTTAGAATGTGTTTAACTCTTGGTGGTAGAACCAAATGAGTATTTTCTGGGATCTTTCTTCAGTCTTGCTGGCCCACCAAACTCTACCTCTCATTCTGCAGCAATATGCCCAAGTTGTTACCTAGAGCACCAGTCTGAATTTGGATATATGGTGCATGTGCTCTCTCTCTCTCTCTCTCTCTCTCTCTCTCTCTCTCTCTCACACACACACACACACACACACACACACACACTAGACTCTGAGGTTAAAGTGTTTGGAAAATGTCACTTACTTTGACAGTTGCAAGTCAACTTACCATAGAATGTTACTAAAAGCTTCCATTAATCCCACAGCAAACACCTTGTCATTTAGTTCAAACCCATATTCCCCCAATTAATTCACAGAACCTTCTTTGTGGGAATTTCTATTCTTAAACCTTGTGTTAGTCAGCTTTGCATTGCTGTGACAAAAAGCCCCAATGACTCCATGGTCAGCTAAGTCCATTGCTCTGGTAAGGTAGAAAAGCATGGTCAAAGGGCTCCACAGAAGAAAGTTGCTCACCTCACGGCAGCGAAAAAGCAGAGAGAGAAGGGAGAAGGGGCCACAGAAAGAACAACCCTTCCAGGGCACTACCCGAGTGGCTCACCTCCTCTAGCCATACCACACCTACCTTCAGTTACCACTTAGTCCAGTCAAGCGAGGATGGACTGATTAGGTTACAGCTCTCACACTCTAATAATCTTGTCTCTCGACATCCCTGTATTAACACAGGAATGGGGGACACTTCCTATCCAAACTATAATAGACCATCTATGTTATGTGGAGCACATTTATAAATCACTGCAATGACAGCAAAGTCCCTCATGTATTATCTAAACCATGAGAAAATCTCATGGTATGTGTCTTAAACTAGTTAAAAAGAGATGAAGTTAGATGAAGAGGGACTGCAGGACACCAGAAGAGCCTTGAAGCAGTCTTTCATTCCTGAAATACCAGAGCCTGACAGTATCTTTATTGTCCATCCCCAAAATGATCCACCAGTTACTGTGTCCCCACAAACTATCTTTGCTTTCACTCCAAAACCAATCTGGATGCAGACCAAGGACCTCAAAGGCCAAAAGAGCCCACTTATGCTAAAGTGATGGTTTGGATGATGTCTAACTGGCCTGAGGTTTCACAGAAAATCCAGAGAAGGAGGGTTGGGACACTACATTCACTACCTCATCCTACAAATTCTACTCTTTGGAATGGAGGTGGCTCCTACCACCCCTACTACTCCAGAACTGTCCTTCTTAAGAACTCCTTTCCATTTTACGCAGAACAGTTCATCTCTGCCATCTCTCTGTGCCCAAACATATATGTTAAAGCTTATCTAAGTACTCAACAAAACCATTATTCCTCTTATCAACAATCTTCCTGCTTAGAACTATATAGAGACCATTCTTTGTCCTTGAGTATGTCCTAGGGGAGGGGAGTTACCCTCAACTAACTGAAGTATTTCTTCCAACCAAATGCAATGCTTTCCTCAAGGGCCATTATAACTAATTAAATTCTCTCCTTTGCACTAAAGCCTAGAAGTGACCTCTGTCAGGCCTCTAGGTTACACAGCCTAACATTCCTTTCAAAGTGATAAATTTTTTGTTTGGGCACATGGCCACCTGACTAAGAGGCACTTGTCCAAATTCTCTATGTTCCTAGATAGAGTGGTACTACACAGTTCTGATCGGGGAGTATAAAGGGCAGTAATGTATTCAAGTGCCAGATCATATCCTTACAGGCAAGGGAAGCCCGTTCTCCCTTTCTCCTATTCCATGTCTACGTGCTGCTCAGCACTGTAGCATCCTTTTGAATTCCCCCAATCAAAGCTGTGTGGTGAGGATTGTGGAGCAATAGATAAAACATATACCTGGAACCCTGGTGACCAGAAAGCTGCCAGACCACTACATCTCCTACTTGGACTTGGTCAGAGGAGACCTTGTTATGGATTTGGTATGAAATGTTCCCAAAGTTCGTGTGTTGAAGGCTTGGTCCCCATTGCAGCAATGTTCAAAAGTAGGATTTTTGAAAAGTGATTGGATCATGAGAATGCTAACCTCATCAATGGATTAATCCATTGACAAGTTCATGGCTAAATGGACTATTAGGAGGTGGGACCTAGTTAAAAGAAGTAGGTTACTGTGGGAGGAGAGGATGCCATTGAATGGTATATCTTGTCCTTGCAAGGGTCCTCTCTCTCTTTCCTCTTTCCTGGCTGCCATGAAGTGAGCAGATTTGCTCCACCACATCCTTCTGCTTTACCACAAACCCAAAAACAATGGTGTCAGGCAGGCACGAATGAAATCTCTGAAACCATGAGCCAGAATCAATCTTTCTTCCTCTAAGTTTATTTTCTCAGGTACTTTGTCACAGCAGTGGAAATCTGACTAACACAGACCTCTATCCTTTTGAATTCACCAGAATTTAGGTCTTTTTACAATAGAAGACCAAGTGGCCCCTATTTTAGACTTCTTAGTTTCCAATCATCTACCTTTCTATGATAACTTGCTCTGTGAAGAACTAGAACCATGGAGATGACTAAGACACTATCCCAGGGTGGCAGGAGTAAGCCCTGGGGCCCAGGAAACCTCAGCTGCCTCTTCAAGAGTAAGTAGAGTTGGGCAGATGTGTTGCTGTCAGCTGAGAAGACCAGAGCCAAGGCTCAGAGAAGTGGAAGAGCACAGGACGCGCAGGCTGGGGCTGGAGCTGGGCAGAGGTGCAGGTGAGAAGAGCCTGAAGAAGATGACATGACTGAGTCCTGGGTCTCCTACACAAACCTCAGTAGTTGGCCTTAACCCTGGGGGACTGGAGCCCAAGAAAATTTCAGCCCCTAAAATCTCCTCCAGAAAAAGTCGTCACCACACTAAAAAGCAACGAAGCAGCAAACGCCAGTAAATCCTTGGGATTAAGACACAGTGGCTTTGGGAGGGAAGTGTGCCCAATGCCCCAAACTAGGACTGTACTTTCCCAGAGCAGTGCTCTTTCATGGCACCTCCCCGTCTCCAGAAAATCTCTGGAAACTGCCAGGAACATTCTTCTGACCCCATCCCTCAGTGACATATGGGATCTGCCACCACGGAAACCATGTAAAGACTGTTTGTCTTTTACTCACTTTTTTCCAAACAGCTTCATTGAGATACAATGCATGTAACATAGACTTCGCCCCTCTACAGTATACAACCCAGTGTTTCCTAGTGTGTTCACAGAGGTTTACAACCACCACCACAATCAATTTTAGAACTTCCTTTCTCTTCATCACTCTTGAGGTCTCAAAGGGGCAACATGTTCTAATAATTGTTCACAGTGAAGATCCCCTCTAGGCCAATAACTATAACCACATATTAATTAATCAGTAACATAATGCAGCTACACTGTAATGCAAATGAACTTCTCCAGAAGAAATCTTAAAGGGAAAAAGAAGAACAAGGACAGGATAAACTTCACTCTGGTTAAGCCCTCCTTAGAGAAATGTCTGAGAAAGAAAAGAAAAAAAAAGAGCAGGAAAAGGCATTTAAGAATTCTACATATGCTAACTACTTGTTCACTTATTAGCAAATAATTAATTGATCATCTATTATGATGATAATAGGCTGTGAGCTAGGTACTGTGAAATGGTGGGATGGAGAGAAAATAAATGATCAATTAGACCGGGCCCTTGGTTTGCAGGAGAAATTCATTGAGACAAAATCCATTTAGGAAAAGACAGGAACAGCCTACATGTGATGGGCCCCTAAACTGGCACAAATGACTGAATCCAGAGCTGGAGATAGAGAAGTGGTTAAAAAAATAAATAACCCAATCAATAAATGGGCTAAGGAACTGAACAGACACTTTTCAGAAGAAAATATAGAATCGCTCAACAAATATATGAAAAAATGTTCAACTTCTCTAGTAATTAGAGAAATGTAAATCAAAATTACTCTGAGATTTCATCTCACTCCAGTCAGAATAGCGATTATCAAGAATACAAGCAAAAAAAAAAAAAAAGACAAAACAAGTTAGAATCGGATAGGGAAGTTTATGAAACAGACACCAGGAGGAAATTGACCCAGAAGACCTAGAACTCAGGCCCATTCAAACAGAACACATGCTTGTGGAAACTGAGCCTGAGCAGGGCACTGTCTGTGCTTCTTGATTCAGTTTTATCATTTACAAAATACTGAACAAAAGCCTTATACTTTGTAAGCCATCATGCAACTGTCAGTTCTTTTTGCAATTGGGGGATGCCATGATCTTTTGTTTAGTTACCTTAATGTTATGGATTCCAAGAAAAAAAATACAAGACATTACCTATCTAAAAATGTCACTCTCCTGATGTGTACCCAGGGGTGTGGGACCACTCTTTCTAGTGCTTTCTTAGCTCAAGAGCTTGTCACAAACTGACAACTTGGGGAATACACAGAGATTAAGCAAAGGCCTCCGAATGGGGAAGAAAGTTTGCCATTCCACAACAGCCTCACCTCTAAGAGGTGTCAATCAGGGAATTATACATTGGGTGTGAGTTCTATGAAGGCAGAGATTTGTGTGTATATTTCAGTTCTGTAACCTTAGCACCTAAAACTGCTGGGTGCTAAGTAACTATTTGCTGAATGGGTGGATGTGTGGATACATGGTAGTAGGATGGATGAATGGAAGGAAGGAAGGAAGGAAGGAAGGAAGGAAGGAAGGAAGGAAGGAAGGAAGGAAGGAAGAAAGAAAGAAAGAAAGAAAGAAAGAAAGAAAGAAAGAAAGAAAGAAAGAAAGAAAGAAAGAAAGAAAAACAGGTGGTTGAATGGCAGGCAGAGATGGGAGCAGGACTGCACATTGAGCTAGTGCTCACGCACACATTGCATCATCTGATTCATGAGCATATTGAATTTTGAGGTTTCGGCTTTGTTGGCACAATTAGTATGCTTTAATTTCTTTCATCAGAGGAAATCAACCCAAGGGAAAAAAAATTCAGGAATGGTACAATAAGCCTGAATATCCAACCACATTTTTAAGGTGACTAATGTAAGAAAACCAGAATGCCCTAAGCAGAATTGCTACATTTTGTTGTGATACTCTCGTGAACATTCTCCATAAAAATCCTATCAGCATTTTCACTTGTGGAAACATGTCATCTTTTTCTTTTTTTAATGGGGGAAGGGGGGAAAGCTACCACTGACTTTCTTTTCCCAGAAATTTAGCAAGCTTCCAGTTTTCAATCCAGTGTTTTTCTGCCCCCATAAGATTTTTGAAGCTTGTTATTCTAAGAAGCCACTTTGATCCTGAATTTTCTGCCTCTGAGCACTAGTGTTTACCACAACACTTTCTGCTTTCCAGAGAGATTAGGAAAATAGATATCAGCTACTCAAGAAGTGGGACCATGATTGACGCCTATCAACATTGTTTGCAGACACCCTGGACTCTTGGCTGGCTAGTAAATTGCACAATGAAGAGTTAAATGCCTAGGAGGGGATGCATCTCACCACTCCTGACATCAATTATATAGCCTGGGGACTAGATTGGAGAAGTGTTTAAGTAGTGAGTGAAGCTGCACTTGGAAAGGAAATAATTGCTGTTTATGCTCCATGAAGTAGATTTTAACTTGAATTTCACCTTGCAAAACCCTATGGATTCAGAAATTGTAAAGAACTCATAATCTGGATTGAGAAGCTTCATTTATATCACAACCTGTGCTTTGTCTGCTGTACAGTTTTCTCTAAAGTCATTGCCTTCTCTATGCCTGACTTTCTTCATCCAAACATGACCATTAATCCACTTGGTGATGTGGTGCTCTGTTTTATACATAGACTCTGTGCCTATACACTCTTCCTGGTCCTAGCTCTTTTTCCCCCAAAGCTCTGATCTTCTAGAGGAGACTGCACTAAGGAGTGTAAAAAAGGCAAAAAAAAAAAAAAAAAACAGAAGAAGAAGGCAGACTCTCTAAGTGGGGGAGTCAGGGAAACCTCCATCCATGGGCCCTGGGAGGCGGGAAGGACTCCAAGAGGCAATTCAGAATGGTACATCTCAAGACACAGGACTTCCTGACCCAGAGCCCCTAAGTGACAATTCCTGAGCCCACTTCCAATACAGAAGTAATGAAGCCACAGCCTTTCAAGGGACTAGGCTTAAGGGGATAGGGACATTTCAGCTGTAGCTATGAGGGCTAAAGGCTGAAGAAAAGTCCCCCAAGGTTGGTCCACATGAGACCCTGGGAATCCAGAAAAATTTCCTGTAAGTCTGGGAAGGGCACCCCAATAACAACTGAGTGAGAATTCCCCGTCAACAATAGAATATTCCTAATAGAATAGGGAACAGAGTAAAATTAAATCTTATGAACCAGATATGGTGGCATGCACCTGTAATCCCAGCAGCTCAGGAGGCTGAGGTAGGACCATCACAAGTTCAAAGCCAGCTTTAGCAACTTAGCTAGGCCCTGAGCAACTTACAAGACCCTGTCTCAGAATTTAAAAATTTAAAAAAACCTGGGGATGTGGCTCAGTGCTTAAGCTCCCCTGGGTTCAATCCCCAGTGCAAAAAACATCAAGTCCTATGAAAGTAAGATGGAAGCAAAACTGATTTAAAGAAAATGATAGACCAGGACATTGTACAAAGCAGGAACACCCTTAGTGTGACACTCCCACCTGATAGATAGAAGTGGGGGATCCACGCACACAGAACATAAGCCTATTGTGAAGAAAAAGTAAGTGGGAGTGAGCTGCAGCATGTAAATATCATTGGAATGCCTCACAACCGGATGTGAAAACAGCTTGACAGATGTATGGTTTTAAGGTTTTGTGCTCAGCAGTCTCTATCTGGTGAGGAGTGCATCAACTCACCCCACCTTCCTCATTTTCCTCCTCGATGGTTTTAAGATGAATCACACTTTAAATCGAGTAGGAAAGTTCAAGGTTACTTGGCATTTTGATATTAAACTGTTACTGAGCTAGGGTGAAAAAAAAATCCAACCAAGTATTAAAGCCTTAATTCAAAGGAGCAAAAACTTTCTGTTCTGCATTACAGGATATGCTCTAAGAAGAAAATTGGCATCAGTCTAAAAAGTCTCACTGCCTGCTGGCCTAACTTGCTACAAGGGATAGAGCTAAAGAGCATCTGCTCATCTTACAACCAAACCTCTCCACGTAAAATAATGCCAGCAACTACTCACAGGAAACAAGAAATTGGATCCAAAACATTTGATGTGTTTTTATTGGGACAGCAAGTGAGTGGGGGAGGGGAAGTTGGATGGAGTGTATGTGGCCAGTGTGTGTGCGCGCACGCTCCCTACTGAGCTCTTTTGCAGGTACAGTTTAGTTTTAAAGATATGTGGCAGATGGAGAGATAGGGAGATAGATAGATAGATAGATAGATAGATAGATAGATAGATCGATCGATCATCAGGAACAATTTAGATTGATGAAAACTCCTGCAATCTAGTGTCACGGGCTTTCTCCCAGGGATTTGCTTCTGGCACAGTCATGTCAAACACATCCTCTACAGCAGACCCTCCCCCACACAGACCGCCCACGCACAGGACTTTAATGATCTGGGGCAGATTCATTTACTGCTCTGTCTCAAAAAATGTACAAGATGCCTTACAGATGATAGATCTACAGCAGTGAAATCCGTGATTGTGCCTGGCAAGGAGCCCAGGAGCCTCATTTGCCACAACAATCTCCCTGTAGCTCACCTTTTTTACCCTTTGCAGAGCACACACTTGAAAATGCCTCCCCAGGCTGCAGCAGAAGAGCAAAGCTGCCTCCTGGCCCTTGGAAGGAGCTTCTGGTCCAGCTTTCCTTTCAGGACTGGACTTTCTGGACATGTTCTTCTGAGAGATACAGAACTTGCTCATTTCTTTTAACTACCCTGTTTTATAAAATCTCCTTCCCAGACAAGAATACAGTTTGGCCTCAAAATCAGAAAGCAGAAACTCTCAACTAGAAGGTGAGAGCCAAGGTGTGTTCATCACACAGCCCATTTCTAAGACACAGAGCTCTTTCTTTCTCATTAGATTGAAGCAAGGGAAATTCTTCTGAAAGTGGAAAGGACAAGTAATCAGATTAGCTTCAGAAAAGCAAAAGAATACTAGTATTTTCCCAAAGGATCTTTAATGCAACCACCAAAAGAAATGTTGGAGGATATGAGGATGTAGTTCAGAGGTGCACTGCTTACCTATCATGCATAAGTCAGGGTTCCATTTCTAGCACTGCAAAAAAAAATGTAGATAAATAGACAGACAGTTTGGGGTTGGGGATTTAATTCAGTTGTGCAAGCCCTTGGGTTTGCTAGCCAACACCACATCAAAAAAAGAAGGGGGGGGGATGGAAGGAGCTCCCCAGCACCCAATACAGAGTGTTTCCAGTTACAGGTGGGTTATGAATAAATCTTGGTAGCAAAACCACAAGACCAAATCAGAAGAAACCATAACAATAAAAATCGCAACACAGAGAGTCTCAGAATGCTGTAGATCTTGGGGATGCATATCTTTGATGAATCAATAGAACCCATTCATTATACTCAAGGGAAATGCTAGGATAATATTGCAATCCAAGCTAGGAAAAGCTAGATCCTCCCAGCTTTCCAAGCAAACACTAGACAGATGGAGAGTTCTGGGGCTCCTAATACAATGGGAGTTCCTATGTAAGAAAACACAAAAGTACTTTATTTTTATGATAATATCACATCTTTATCACTAAAGATCAAAATGAACCTGTAAATGAAGAAATCTGACCAGCTCTGAAATTAATTCATTTTACATTTTAAATATATTTTCCTCATGATTTTATGGACCTCTAAGTATGTCCTCTGACCTTCTGGGTATTCAGAGTAATCCTTCTTGGCAAGTGCAATCATGACAGGCACAGCCATCTGATATACTTTTTTTCCCTTGAAGTCTTAAAAAATAACCTTCTAGGGCTGGGGGTGTAGTTCAGTTGGTAGAATACTTACTTAACCTGTACAAGGCCCTGAGTTCAATCCCCCTCACACACAAAATAATAATAATAATAATAATCATCTGTCATTCTAATAACTAAGTCCACAAGTTGCCAAATCAAAATACAGTGAAGAGCAAAGAAAGCCCAGTGATTTTCCAGAATCTGCTTTTCTGTTTTGATAGCAATGCCAGCCTCCTTTGTTCAGCATGGGGGAGCTGCTGTTGACTTTGTGTATCTTGCTTTCTCTCATTTCTACTTGGTACTTTGAGGAAATCGGCCAAATACCTTACTTAAGTCAGGGCCTTGCTATTATGGACATGAGTGTCAACAATGGAAAAGGAGTACCCCATATGTCATAAAATTAAAAAAAAATGTTAGAATAAAATTAATGCTTCCCTACTCTCTGCAGAACCATGTTTACATTTGAGCCTATGCCTCAATATACATTCAGAGTCGTGAAAGTATGGAGAAGGGTTATTCTTTCCCTCTTCAACTTCCAGGGAATCATGGTGGCATCAGTCAGTAAAACAGAATGATAAAGAAGGGGATCTGTTTATAATCAGTAAAGCTCCAGGCCAGGAATATAACACAGATCCATTCTGAACCTGCGTGCTGAGAACATTCGGGCATAAAGAGAGCTTACTTTTAGTGGCTGGATTCCATCCATGCTTAACTTTTTAAAGATGTTTTCCTTATTTATGAATTTTATATGCAGGGGTATATTTAAACTATGGAAAAGGCATGTATATCTAAAAGGTTCTTAAGTATCAACCACTCTGTATTCATTATTGGGGAGCTAGAAGTTAGATTTATCACATCATAACAATATGATGTTCAATTTCCCACTTCCAGCAGAATCCCCATATTTGAATGAAAATGGATTTCAAAACAATTGAAGCTGATATGACCTGTAAATTAATATTTTTTCATGTAAAGCTTTCTTATTTTTTTCTTTCTTTTTCTTTGTGTGTGCGTATGTGTGTTTGTATGGGTGATACTGAGAATTGAACCCAGGGCCTTGCATATGCGAGGCAAGCACTCCACCACAGAGTTACATTCCCAGACCTTTTTATTTTATTATTCTTTTTCTTTTTTTTTTAATTTGAAATACTAAGTTGCCCAGGATAGCCTAGAACTTGGGATCCTCCTGCATCAGCTTCCTGAATAGCTAAGAATACAGGTGTGCCCCACTGTACCCAGCTCATGTAATGCATTTTGATAAGCTTCTAATATTTAATTAGGGGATTTTTGTCAATATGCAAGCACAGTCAAAAGGGTTCTCCACATCTTATTGTCTTATTATGACTTAATTTCCTTTTGGCCATTCAGTGAGGTCTTTTGAAATGAGCATTGTCTCATTGTCTCCATTACATGATCTCCAAGGAATGCTGAAGTTGCCAGCCTTCAGAGTGTGCATGATCAAAGGCATCAATCTGTGGGCAGCATAAAGACTTGGCAAAGTTCTCACAATGGGAAGAGATTGAGAAGCAAACTATTGTGGGTTCTGGGAAAAGCAATAACCTCAGATGCCACATGTTATTGGCTGAGGATCAGGCTACAGAATGATGCTGAGTTGCAAAATGGCACATAAAAGAACTGCATTGCTACTCTGGCCACCTGAGTTTGACTCTCAGAGATGATGTGAGTTGAGGACACTGACACAGTCAATGAACCAAGTTCTTGATGGGATTTTCTTTTCACATCATGTGACTTCTCCAAACCAGTTCAAGATAAACCATCCCTGTGAGAAAAAGGACTTGTGTTAACTGCATTCACACATTTCTGAATCGCACAATGTTTGAAGCCTCCTACATTTATTTACTCGTTCCTGACCTTGTGCAATGGGGCTGCATGATGACTTATATTGACTGACATTCTGTCTCTATTGATGGAGATTAAATCCAGAGCCTCACCCATGCTAGGAAACACTCTAACACTGAGCTACATTCCGGCCCTTGATTGGTATTCTTTTAATCCCTTTCTTTTACTTCCTCTGGAAGACTTTTTCAGCAAAGACATGGCCAGATAAAAAGCAACATCAAGCACATGTGTAAAAATGAAATGCAACTCTGTATGGAGTAAACATGACCCATGTCAATATCTAATAGTAATCTACTTTACTTTGGAACATCAGCCCTTAAAGATCAGAAATGGTCAAAAATCCTACAAACATTCCCAGAGGCAGTAAGACATGCTTGGCTCATAAAGGAATGCTCTGAGATGCCTGGCCTCATGGGGACACTTCCAAGACCCCTAGTCTCACCCATCCTGCAACCAAGTCCTGAATTCTTTATCTCCACCTGACCCCAACCCCCTACTCCATGGCTGGCAGTGTGATGACTGTCACATCAGCAGAGTTCAACCTCAATCTTCTGTCTGGATACATTATTGAGTCTCTTAACCTCTGACTTCTACTAGCTTCATTTTCATCTCTCTCCAATTCTCAAATAAACATGAATAGTCCTCAGAAAATCTCACCAGCCTTTTCCTTCCTATACTGGGAAAGTCTCCAGTGTAGTCTGTCCTGATGCCATTTTGGGGTTAGATACAGACGTGCTATAGGTTCATCATGTCTAAGTTGAAAGGAACCATCAAGATCAATATGTCCAAACTTTCATATGGTCCAAGGGTCAGAGGACAACAGTGGTATACTACCACAAATTATTATATGGCAGGGAGGATGAAAATGATAAAACAATAGCTTTCAAAGTTTTTTATCTTGCATTAAGAGTCTCAAACATGAATATGATAGCCTGCCTCTGAGATGACTCCCACTGATCCTTGGAACCTAGTATTCCTACCCTGGTGTAGTTTCTGTTATGGTTTGGATATACCCCCAAAATATCATGTTAATGAAGAAATATTCAGAAGCAGAATGATTGTGAGGACTATAACCCAATCAATCCATCCTAGTGTGAATGGACTGACTGACTGGTAACTGTAGGTAGGTGGAGTATGGCTGGAGGAGGTTGATCACTGAAAGCATGCCCTGGAGGGCTTGCTCTGCCTGAGGCCCCTCTTCCCTTTCTCTTCCCCTCCCTCTGCTCCCTGACCACACCATGGGCTGAGCCACTTTCCTTCAATAGGTCACTCCCTGGTAATGTGCTGCCTCACCTCCAGCCCAGAGCAATGAAGCTGGTCATCCCTAGACTAAGACCTCTAACCCCATGAGCCTCAAATAAACTTTCCCTCATCTGTTTTTCTTGTTGGATGTTTTGGTCACATGATGAAAAAGCTAATTAAAACCATTTCCCTCCACATTATACTAAAGTTGGTGACCCACAAGTAATGTTAGGACCTTTCTGAAATTATGTTATAGAAAAAGACTGTGACTACTACTTTTTCTTCTTCTTCTTCTTCTCCTTCTCCTTCTCCTTCTCCTTCTCCTTCTCCTTCTCCTTCTCCTCCTCCTCCTCCTCCTCCTCCTCCTCCTCCTCCTCCTCCTCCTCCTCCTCCTTCTTCTTCTTCTTCTCTCTCTCTCTCTCTCTCTCTCTCTCTCAGAATCCAAAGACAGAAGTCATCTGGCATGTTACAAGGATATTGTTAGAAAACTCTGGAAAGGCCTCCATGGTAATAAGTTGAAGTCTACAGCCAACAGTCACCAAGAACCAGAGGCCTGCCACCAAGCACTCAATTGAATTCACAAGCACATTCTAACCTTCATGTGAGACCACAGCCCCAGCCAACAGCTAAGCTGCAACCTCATGATAGAGTTGAGCTGGAAACCCAGCTAAGAGGGTCCCAGGTTCCTGAATCACAGGACTGGAAGTCAACAGGTGCCTATTGTTTTCAGCTGCTGAATATAATATAGCAATAAGTAGTTACATGACAATAGATAAATGGCACAATAAATTAATGTCAGCTTCCTAACAGTTTTAGGCAACTAATTACAATATTATATTATCCCTCATAATGCCATTAATATAAGTTTTCCTTCACTCATTATTTTGTATTTTATCTGTCTAACCAGATTATTTTGACCTTTTAAGCAGGCACAATTATCTTCACTCAAAATTAGATGGACACACAACACAAAAGAATGCTGATAAATATTTGTCTGTGGGTTGCTTTCCAAATCACATCTAAAACCTTGGTGGAATTTTAAGAATGCTCAATGAGGCAGGATGATATGGCCACATGTTGTGGACATCTGGTGATGCCTCCCTGCCTCCCACTTCTTTTGACCAACAGCTTTCCTTCTCCCATCTCAGCCATCTGTCATGGGTGGACCCTTAGAAGCTTGAACCAACTTCTGGCTACAATGAGACATGAACTTGACTTGTTTATTGAGACTAAATTTAGAATGGTGAGAGAGGGGATTTGTGTGAGAGCTTCTACAAAGATTCCTCTCCCTTCTCCAAGATCCCCAGGGCAAGGCTTTGAGATCCATGGCTGCTGGCCAAACATGCATGTGCCTGAAGGGAAGTCAATTGGATAAGACAGAGCCGCCAAAATGATGGGTTTTGATGTACTGAATGATATCTCACTTAAAACTAGAACCACTTCTGCACATCTGAGTTCCTTATGCCTAAAAATTCTCACTTTGTTTTTCTGTCTATGAATTCACTAAATCCATTTTTGGCCTGCCTTGTCCATGTTTTATGACTTTAATAAACCTAATTGATATGTCACCTAAAATATGGATGAGATATATAATGCTGTGTTGCATGAAATGCACCAATCCAGAATTTTCTAAACCTTCTAACCTCAAGAAATTTTGTGGACTCATCTCGAAGGTGTCCTTTTACTAACAGATGATTAAGAAAATGACAGCAATATTAAAGCTGTTTCTATATTACTCATCTCACTAGCATTTTAGCCAAACAGAAGACAGGAAAGCATCCAAATATAGAATGGTAGTTATTCAACCTGTGGGAAATTCTTAGAGATCACGAGATTTTTGGCACAGGCAATTGGTTCCAGGATTCCCTGTGGATACCAAAGTCTGTGATTGTTCATCTCTGTAGAAATTGGCCTAGTATTTGCATGTAACCTATGCACATTTTCCTGTATACTCAAATAATTTATAGATCATACTTAATACAATGTAATGCTATGAAAATAGTTGTTTTGTCTTTTATACAAAAATAACAAGAACAAAAAAGACCTGTACATTTTCATTACAGAGACAACCATCAAAGACCTACCTTCATAGGACACATCAGCAGCAAAATATCATTTTCAATTCAATGTTGGTTGGTTCTGCAGATGTGGAACCTTTGAATACACAGGTCCATCTCTGTTTGCAACCAATATGTGACTCCATCCAAAGGGAGCCTCAGCTAGGAGCTGATGTTTAACCTTTAAAAAAGTCACGTGAGTTTTGCATTCTATCCCATGTTTTATCTGTATTTGTATATACTTGGTTTCCGGAATTAAAATCTTCTTGACTTGTTTCTTAGTCAGCAAAATGCTAAATGAATAAAGTTAATGTCACATATCAGGTTGTTTGATTAGACATTTATCTAAAAACAGAAGCATTCAAACCACTGTGTTCTTCAGAAATTAACTACCTTTACCACCAGTCCACTCACCTACTGAAGGATATCTTTGTTACTTCCAAGTATTGACATTTATGAATAAAGCTTTTATCAACATCTATGCACAAGTTTTTGTGTGGACATAAGTTTTCAGCCTACTTGAACAAATAAGTACTAAGGAGGGTTATTAGTGGATTATAAATTGTTATCAGTGAATTATGCTCACCCCAAATTCTTATGTTAAAGCCCCAGCCTCTGTTGTAACTATATTTGGAGATAAAGCCTTTGAAGAGTTAATTAAGGTTAGATAAAATTATAATGATGCTGATTGATAGGTCTGGTGCCCTTATAAGAAGAGGAAGAGATACCAGGGACCTCTTCCCAGCCCATAGATGCACACAGAGAAAAGGCAAAAAAGGGCCATCTACAAATGTGGAGAGGCCTGACAGAGACCAACCCTGTCGTCGGCACCTCAGTCTTGAATTTTCAGCCTCTAGAACCATAAGAAACTAAATTAGTGTTATTTAAGCTGTGGTATTTATTGCAGCAGCTCAAGCAGACTAATACTTACTGACTGTAATTCTCACCAGCAATAAATGAGACTTCATACTATGTCAGTATTGTTTTAATTTGTATTTCCCTAATGACATATAAAGTTGAACATCTTTTCATATGCTTATTTGCTACACACACACACACACACACACATATATATATATATATATATATATATATATATATATATATATATATATATTTGATAATATGTCTGTTAAAAGCTTTTGCCCATTTTTGGATTATTTGTTTTCTTTTTGTTAAATTTTAAGGATTCTTTGTATATTCTGGATAACAATCCTTTATCAAATTTGCCTTTTGCAAGTACTTCTTCTCAGTCTGTAGATGAAAAGTTATATTTAAAATTTTTTCTTTATTTTCATATATATATATATTTAAAATTAAGATACAACCCACATATTGTAAAATCATTCTCATAAAGTGTACAAAATCAAAGATTTTAGTATATTCACAAAGTGGTGCAACCATCACAACTATTTAACTCCAGAACATTTTTATCACTTACGAAACTCCATGACCTTTAACAGCCACTCCCATTCTCATTCTGCAGCTGCTCATCTACTCTCTGACTTAGTGGATTTGCCATTTTAGAAAGTTTATATACCTAGAATCATACAATGTATAGCCTTTTGTGACTGTCTTCTTTCTTTCACTACAAATTTCTCAGGCTTATTCATGTCAAGCATTCATTAGTACTTTATTTGTCTTTATGTCTGATATGAACATATCATATTTTATTTATCCATTCATTGGTTGATTGTTGTTCCCACTTTTTGACAATTTGAATAACTCTGCTATGAACATGCAAGTACAATGGTTTTGGGAAGCCTATGTTTTCAAATCTCTTGGGTATCTCCCTTAGAGTACAATTACTGAGTCACATGGGAACTTCATGCTTAAATTTTTGAGAAACTGGAAAACTTTTTTCCTAGTGGCTACACCATTTTACAATCCCACTACCAGTATTTCAGGTGTTCGATTTCTGCACATAGCCATTTTAGTGAGCAAGAAGTTAACTTCTTTGTGGTTTTGTTTTGCATTTTCCTGTTGCCTAATGGTGTCAAGCATCATTTTATGTACTTAAGGCCATTTGTATATCTTTCTTGGAGAATTGTCTGTGTGGATCCCTTATCACTTTAACTGTATTATCTGTATTATTATTGAGTGGAGTTGTAAGACATCTTTATATATTCTAAGTTATGCATCCTTATTAGAAATATGATTTGCAACATATTATCCCATTCTGTAGGTTATCTATTCACTTTCTTGATGATGTCTTTTGCAAAGAAAAAGATCGTAGTTTTGATGATTTCCAGTTTCTTTTTTTCTTTTTGTCTTCTTTCAGATTTTGGCAACAGGGGGATTGAATCCAGGGTCTTGTGCCAACTAGACAAACATTCAACCACTGAGCTCCACCTCTAACCTCTCTCCTAGTTGCTCAATGTGAAATTCACCTGTTTTTTCCTTACTTTTTCTTTTTTCTTTCTTGTATATCAGTATAATGAGTTACTTAATATTTCTGTCCATCTTACCAATTTTATGTGCCATTTGAAATGTAACTTTTAATCAAACTATTAGCTTCACCTTCAATGAAAATAAACCATGTTAGGCTATTTATTTCTTTGACAAGAGTCACAATTCCCAAGCCATGAGGCGGCGTGGGTCCCTGAAGCAGTCTGTGAGAAATGATGTCCTTCCGTCATTTTCAGGAGGAGGGGTATGTTTCCTGTCTAGTGAAGCTCTCATCAAGTTTCAATCCAAATAAAGCTGAAAGAGTTTTCAGATTGGGAGGATGGAAGGCGGGGAACTTCTGGTGAGAGTGGCTCTGTGTAATTGTTGTTTCTAGTACTGAGCTTGCCAATCAAAGGAGTAAGTGAGCCCAAACTTAACCCAGTATAGACTAAACAGCCAGGGGACTGGGGGTGGGAATTTGCTTACAAAGGGATTTCCTGTGTGGTTCAGAGTTTGGTGGCAATGAAAAAAAAATTAGTGGAGGGGCTTACTCTATGATTAAACATGTGTTCTTGAATAGAAAACCCCACCCTTGCATGTAAAGCTTGTAAGCAGGACAATCATGGAGAATGTTTGCTGAATTTCACTTGTGCAATGTCGATCCCCAGCAAAAGATCACTTTGATGAAACATAGCAAGCCAGTCTCTTGCAAAGCAATGAAACTAGGTCACATTCTCAATTGTTTTGAGCTTGATTTTTTTAATGTTTTTAATTAGTTCTTCACAGTTATACATAATATGGGGGTTCAACTGACATATCATGCATGCATGGAATATAATTTGCTCCTCTTCTGTCCACATTACTTCCTTTCCCTCCCCTCCTATCTCCCCCTGTTCCACTTCCTTTACTTTACTCGTCTTCCTTCTATTTCTGTATAGTTTTTTTTTAATTGGTGCTTTTTTTTTTTTTTTTTTGCCTATTCTTATTACAGTACTTTGGTGAGTTTTTTGTTATTGCACTGACTACTAGAACTGTTCAACCAAAATTTAGTCCTTTGGAACACTCCAATAGTGAATATTATCGGTGATCCAAATTTATTTCTGATATTGCTAAAGTAAACTTCCATGGGAAATAATTCAAAATCACCAGCATTCGGTTATATTTAAGGCATATAATATGCTAAGAGGAAAATATTGAAAGTTTGAGAGTAAATGGGACTCTTCAATTAACAAAACTCTCAAGGGTAATTAATTTGAGTGTGTAATAATAATTTTACCAATATCTAGAATCAAGGACAGTGATGTTGGCCTAACCCTGGGACTTTTTATGTATTAAAAAACCAATATTGCAGCCCAGGACCGGATGGGTATTTTTACAAAACCTTTAAGGAAGAATTAATACCAATACTTTTCAAGCTATTTCAGGAAATAGAAAAAGAGGGAGCTCTGCCAAATTCATTCTATGAGGCCAACATCACCCTGATTCCGAAACCAGACAAAGACACCTCAAAGAAAGAACACTACAAACCAATATCTCTGATGAACCTAGATGCAAAAATCCTCAATAAAATTCTGGCGAATCGGATACAAAGACACATCAAAAAAACTGTGCACCATGATCAAGTAGGATTCATCCCTGGGATGCAAGGATGGTTCAATATACGGAAATCAATAAATGTTATTCACCACATCAATAGACTTAAAGATAAGAACCATATGATCATCTCAATAGACGCAGAAAAAGCATTCGACAAAGTACAGCATCCCTTTATGTTCAAAACATTAGAAAAACTAGGAATAACAGGAACTTACCTCGACACAGTAAAAGCTATCTGTGCTAAGCCCCAGGCTAGCATCATTCTCTTTTTTTTTTAATTTTTTAATACTTATTTATTAGTTTTCAGTGGACACAACATCTTTGTTTGTATGTGGTGCTGAGGATCAAACCCAGGCCGCACGCACGCCAGGCGAGCGCAATACGGCTTGAGCCACATCCCAGCCCCTAGCATCATTCTCAATGGAGAAAAATTGAAGGCATTCCCCCTAAAATCTGGAACAAGACAGGGATGTCCTCTATCACCACTTCTATTCAATATAGTTCTCGAAACACTGGCCAGAGCAATTAGACAGATGAAAGAAATTAAAGGCATAAAAATAGGAAAGGAAGAACTTAAATTATCACTATTTGCAGGTGACATGATTCTATACCTAGAAGACCCAAAAGGGTCTACAAAAAAACTACTAGAACTAATAAATGAATTCAGCAAAGTGGCAGGATATAAAATCAACACGCATAAATCAAAGGTATTTCTTATATCAGCGACAAAACTTCTGAAACGGAAATGAGGAAAAACACTCCATTCACAATATCCTCAAAAAAAATAAAATATTGGGAATCAACCTAACAAAAGAGGTGAAGGATTTATACAATGAAAACTACAAAACCCTAAAAAGAGAAGTAGAAGAAGATCTTAGAAGATGGAAAAATATACCCTGTTCATGGATAGGCAGAACTAACATCATCAAAATGGCGATATTACCAAAAGTTCTCTATAGGTTTAATGCAATGCCAATCAAAATCCCAACGGCATTTCTTGTAGAAATAGATAAAGCAATCATGAAATTCATATGGAAAAATAAAAGACCCAGAATAGCAAAAGCAATTCTAAGCAGGAAGTGTGAATCAGGTGGTATAGTGATACCGGATTTAAAACTATATTACAGAGCAATAGTAACAAAAACAGCATGGTACTGGTACCAAAACAGGCGGGTGGACCAATGGTACAGAATAGAGGACACAGAGACTAATCCACAAAGCTACAACTATCTTATATTTGATAAAGGAGCTAAAAGCATGCAATGGAGGAAGGATAGCATCTTCAACAAATGGTGTTGGGAAAACTGGAAATCCATATGCAACAAAATGAAACTGAATCCCCTCCTCTCGCCATGCACAAAAGTTAACTCAAAGTGGATCAAGGAGCTAGATATCAAATCAGAGACTCTACGTCTGATAGAAGAAAAAGTTGGCTCCGATCTACATATTGTGGGGTCGGGCTCCAAATTCCTTAATAGGACACCCATAGCACAAAAGTTAATAACAAGAATCAACAAATGGGACTTACTTAAACTGAAAAGTTTTTTCTCAGCAAGAGAAACAATAAGAGAGGTAAATAGAGAGCCTACATCATGGGAACAAATTTTTACTCCTCACACTTCAGATAGAGCCCTAATATCCAGAGTATACAAAGAACTCAAAAAATTAAACAATAAGAAAACAAATAACCCAATCAACAAATGGGCCAAAGACCTGAACAGACACTTCTCAGAGGAGGACATACAATCAATCAACAAGTACATGAAAAATGCTCACCATCTCTAGCAGTCAGAGAAATGCAAATCAAAACCACCCTAAGATACCATCTCACTCCAGTAAGATTGGCAGCCATTATGAAGTCAAACAACAACAAGTGCTGGAGAGGATGTGGGGAAAAGGGTACTCTTGTACATTGCTGGTTGGACTGCAAACTGGTGCGGCCAATTTGGAAAGCAGTATGGAGATTCCTGGGAAAGCTGGGAATGGAACCACCATTTGACCCAGCTATTGCCCTTCTCGGACTATTCCCTGAAGACCTTAAAAGAGCGTACTACAGGGATACTGCTACATCGATGTTCATAGCAGCACAATTCACAATCGCTAGACTGTGGAACCAACTCAAATGCCCTTCAATAGATGAATGGATAAAAAAAATGTGGCATTTATACACAATGGAGTATTATACAGCACTAAAAAATGACAAAATCATGGAATTTGCAGGGAAATGGATGGCACTAGAGCAGATTATGCTTAGTGAAGCTAGCCAATCCCTAAAAAACAAATACCAAATGTCTTCTTTGATATAATGAGAGCAACTAAGAACAAAGCAGGGAGGAAGAGCAGGAAGAAAAGATTAACATTAAACAGATACATGAGGTGGGAGGGCAAGGGAGAGAAAAGGGAAATTGCATGGTAATGGAGGGAGATCCTCATTGTTATACAAAATTACATATAAGAGGTTGTGAGGGGAATGGGAAAATAAACAAGGAGAGAAATGAATTACAGTAGATGGGGTAGAGAGAGAAGATGGGAGGGGAGGGGAGGGGAGATAGTAGAGGATAGGAAAGGTAGCAGAATACAACAGTTACTAATAGGGCATTATGTAAAAATGTGGATGTGTAACCGATGTGATTCTGCAATCTGTATTTGGGGTAAAATTGGGAGTTCAAAACCCACTTGAATCAAATGTATGAAATATGATATGTCAAGAGCTTTGTAATGTTTTGAACAACCAATAAAAAAAAAGGTGTATCCTCCCCCAAGTCTGAGATTTTTCAATTAAAAAAAAAAAACCAATATTGCTATATATTGCTGACCGAAGAACAACAACAACAAAAAAAAAAAAACAATGTGCTACATAAGACAAACAGAAGCTTACCCAAAGGAAACCAAAACTTTGATTTATGCAGTAATAATAATGAATACCAAAAGAAGTAACAGTAGGATATGTCACATGGGCAGGGAGGGGCTGGCAGTCCATTCCCAAACCTGCCACTCACCTTATTCCTTAGGTCCAACCTTCCCACCTGGGTAATACAGCATGTGTTCAAAGTCTGCCTCCTAAAAGCCTTCCCCAACCCTTCCAAGCTGAGCTGGTCATTTTCTTCTCTGATCCAAGAGCATCCTGAGCAACCTACAGCAGAAGTTCTCCATGGTGTAGTTAGATGTCTTGTCTACCTCCTATATGAGGTCATGTAAGATCAGTGACTTACTGGTCTCTTGTGCTCCAGTGACCCTAGCACAGATCCTAATAAATAACTGCTTACTGAGTGAATAAATGCATTTTACTTTCATACATAAATGTAGCTGCCATTATTAATATTATACCCACATTTCCTCGGTTAATCTAGAAAATCCAAAGCTGTTTCACCCATTACTAAAATATAGTGCATATACAGGAGGGAATCATTTAAACCAGAGTAAAACTGTTCTATATTGAACCAATCAGAGAGAAACAAACACAGTCATCCTGTGGTATCCCTGGGGGGGACTGGTTCCAGGCCCCCTCTGATAATGACATTCACTGACGCCCATGTTCTTTATGTAAAATGGAATGGCATATGTATAACCTATGCACACTCTCCTGTATGCCTCAAATCATCTCTAGAGTACCCAGTGCAGCACCAACACATTACTTCATTCGTGTGGATTCAGCATAGTACTCAGTGAACCATAAATTCAAGTTTTGCTTTTAAAATTTTCTGGAAATTTTAAAATTTTTTTGGTCTACATTTAGTCAAATTTGTTGACATAGAACACACAGGCTACATAAAGTACTAAAGGGACTATAGTACACTGGAGACTATAATGTAAACTATGTCAAAGAAGCACTTTTTTACTAGAAAAGTCATTTCAATATATTTAAATACATAACATGAGCTGAGGAATAGGAACTCTGCATTAAAGACTGATTTATAATTAATCATTGTATAGAAAAATCTTGAAAAAGAATTATAAAAGTTCTTTATGATTCTAATATGATGAGAAAATAGTCTTCTAATAAGTAATTTGCAGGTAAATTTCAATCTGATTTCTATGAAATTGTCACAAATTAAGATAAACAAAAATTTATTATTTAGTATTACTTAGCAAATATCAGAAAAAGCTAGTTTAGTTTATAAGAAATAGTGACAAGAACTACTTTGAATGACAAATAATTTTCTATTATACTTTCTTGTGCTTTGCTTTACATATTTATTTTTGGTTTATTTTGAAAAAAAAAATATTTACACAACTTAGATCTTCTAACATTTTAAAGAACATGTAGACTTCTTTGGAAAGAAAACTATTTCAACCAAGTCAGTTTATCTCTGAGTTTGTAATGCAGTCAATTTGGTTTAATATCTTCTAAACAATATTTTTTATAGAATCACTACTTTCAAAATTGGATATGTAAATACATATATTTGTTTTGTGTCTAATATCTAGTCCAGTGTTAATTGCACCAACTGTACTGTGTACTAAACCAGACCAAACCACCCATTGAGTCAGCATTTCCAAGATAGATCCCTATTAATTCATTTACCAAGAATTTCAAATGATGCTTATGCTGAAAACTTGAGAAACCATGCTAAAAGATCCAAAAGCAGCATCTTTTTCTTTATAATTCTCATGAGTTAGTTAATGAGTGAATATTGATCAAAAACAGTGCATGAAAATGTATAAAACCCAACAGATCAAATTTCATGTTCATATAAGGAAAAGATCAGTGTCACTCCAATTTATCAATGTCACCTCCACATTGTTTAAAATTGTGATTTCCTACTGGAGAGGCTGACACAGGAGGATCACAAGTTGGAGGCCAGCCTGAGCAATTTAGCAACACCCTGTCTCAAAATGAAAGTTGTTTTTTTTTTTTTTAAGGAGTATTGGGCAAGGTAGTTCAGTAGTAGAGCATTTGCCTAGCATCAGCAAGACCCTAGATTAAGCCCCCAGAATAAAAATTAAGAAAACAACAGTGACTTCCTTACATTTAGAGTTACCTACTTGCTGCAGTAATGCCAACAGATCTAATCGTGTGCTGTAGCCAAGTGAATGAGAGGGAGGCTTCTACACCAAGAGTTTCCTGAGGCAGGAAGCCAAGGTAGTACCTGTCCAAGGAATTGTCATGGGTAGTGGGCAGCCATGACATGGTACAAGGCGGTCACACTAGCTAAGAGCAAAAAACACCTTCTTTTTTATCTAAGTGACTTGTGTCACCACATAAAAACCTAGCCCTAAATCCCAAGCAGCAGTAGACAGATGCTCACACAATCAAATTGCTATGTAAAATAACCCATGCAGCAATTCATAACCTGCTCTCTCTCTGTCTTTCCCATCATGTTATTTCACACTTCCATGCTGTTCTCTGGTCTAGGAATGCCCTTTCTTACTCTAATTCACGAAACTAATACGACCTTCCAAATGTAACCCAGGTGTCATCCCCTCTAGGAAGCTCTCCTGATTCCTTCCCCATCCTGTTGTGTTCTACCATAGCCTGCATTTCTCTGTGTTGTGATGTTTGCTTCTCTATTTCCACTGCTCCTTAAAGTCAGGAACGATGCCCATTGTCTTTGACTTTGTCTCCCCAGAGCCTACCAAAGAGTACCAAACATAAATAAGCAGCCAATCGGTGAAGGCATGGAGGGAAGAATGGAGAGATCGAAGAAGGGGAGAGAGAGTGTTAGATGAGGTGATAAAAGTTAATAATATTACTAACAATCTCAAGAGCCCAGGTGAAGTACACAAAACTTCCCTAAATCAAAGGTTCATGGATGTATATCAACATGATATGTCTCCATATGAAAAACTGTCCCCCAAAATCCAGCCAACACATTCTTGGTCAACTCTACTGCCGGGGTTAAAAATAGTATCCCCTTCATAAAAGAGTTAGTTAGTGACTACCTCTTTACAAGTATGATGAGATATAGCTAGAAATACGTCTCAAAGTTTGTAAAAATTATTTCATCACAGAAAATGTCCAAGAATTCATATCTATGTATTTTTAACAACCGATTAATGAAGCCACATACAAGGAGCTGGTGGAAATGTAGGCACGGAGAGTTTACAAGCTAGTTGAATATTTGCTAAGCAAACCAAATGAGTCATTGCTTGGGGTAATTAAGGTTAGCCATGTCTGTAATTACCCTTCTCCAGGAAACTGGGACAAAGCTCAAGGCTCAGGAATATGCAAGAATACTCACAAAACAGCTCAAAAGGGAGTGCTTTCTCTTGGCTCTAAATCCCTCTAACTACAAGGGACTTTTGGAATAAAGCTGCAATAGACAAACTTGACATTTAAAGAGGAAAGTAGAATGACTGCTATTTTAACACAGAAAGCACTCAAATAATAACTGAGACTAGGTCTCTAAGCATCGTCTATAGAATCTCCGAGATGAGACTTCTGGAATTCTCACTGTTATGTCCACAGCCTCTGAGTGATGGCCATCGGCTCCTGGAATGCAAAGCCTTGTTCTAGTCACCTTGCTGTCTCCTCTGTGTGAGTCTTTCCACTCCTCTTTTCTACAAGGCTTTTGTTTTACCTTTCAGCCATTCTTTCTGTATATTTCCATGAAATGTAGAATTCCATTTTCTATCTAATAAATTCTCCACGTGCTGCTGGGAGTATTATTTCGTGCAAAGAGTGGGCAGTTATTTCCATACATAGCTTTCTTTCTATCTGTGCTGTCATACCTTTCTGTACATTTCATTTGTATTTGCCATGTCATTTATGTAATTTTTATTTGCCTTTATAATTTTATTTGGTGGTGGTTAAACTGGTAATAAATGTAGTAGATCCTCCTTATCCTCAGGGATACATTCAAAGACCCCCAGTGGACACAAAACTTGGATAATATAACTCTATATTTGCTATCTTTTTCCAGCACATCCATACCTGTGATCAAGTTTCATTTATAAATTAGTGTGACAAGAATTGAACAATAATTAATAATAAAATAGGATAATTATCCCAATTATGCTGTAATGAAAGTTGTGTAAGATTCCCTTCCCTGGACTCTCTCTGGTTTCCATGTAATGTTTTTATACCACAGTTGACCACAAGGAACTGTGGATAAGAGGGACTACAGAGCTTGATATTCAGTGCAGGCCCCCAAGCCCTAGGCTGAGTGCACACAGACAAAACTACAAGCCACAGGAAGATTTCTTCAGTTTGAGCTAAAAAAAAAAAAATCAGGACTTGGGACATAACTCAGTGGTAGAGCCCTTGCATAGCGTGTGTGAGGCCCTGGGTTCCATCCCCAGCACCAAAAAAAAAAAGCCAACTACAATAAATTATTTTCTTTTGAAGTCTTGCCTTAGCAATGAGGCTCACATTCGAATGTTTATTCATCAAAAGGTTTCCTCTGTGTGAGAATCATCTTGGGATTTTGCAATGGATGAAAGATTTTGTAAATTTGGTAACATGCAATAAACCAAAGGCAACTGTAAAACTTAGAATTAGGCAAGAAGGCCAGCGTATCATTCGACATGTGATCAATATCCCTGCAAAATCCTTCAAATGAAACCCCACACCTCCAGGTCTTGGGGCAATTAATAAATGGAGATTATTTCTGCTTTACAGGGTGGTGAGGAATAAAGCTTATCCCTTTTGATAAGGGTCTTATTCAGACACTCAGAACACAAACATCTTTCAACAAGTGAAGTCTTAGAAGGGAGGAGGAGGTGGAAAAGGTCGGATGAATTCCACAGAAAAACTGTCTTGAAGACTAGCAAGTGAACTTTAAGCTAATTCATTTAAAAATAATAGGAACTACGGAGATCAGTCTTTCTGGAATCCTGTGAGAACAAAGACTCTGAAGTCTGGCCAGTATGGTTCCTTTTCATGCTGACAACCATCCCCAACAGGTGTGCCCTAGTCATTGTCACTTTGCTGAAGACCTTACTTGCAATGTGATAAAAAAGAAAGAAAGGGAGGGAGGGAAGGAAGAAAGGAGGGAGAAGGGAAGGATACTTACTGATGTTTCATTTGTGATCTAATAATACATGATCAGTTTTTTATGAATAATTCACAGGCACCTGAGATGAAGCAAGAGAAATGATCCCAGTGTAAAACTGTATATCCTTAACATCTGTCTTTAATCACTTGTGGTCTGTCTCACAATGAGAGTGATGTATTAAAACTCCCAGTATTGAAGCATTTCTGTCTGCTTTCTCCAGCTATAGCTTTTGCTGTATATGAATGCTGGTTTTTTCCTCTCTAGCTTTTAGGGCCACTTTCTTTTAGTTATTTCTTTAGTTTATTTCTTTCTTTATCTCTATAGTATTCTCTCATTTGTTTTTCTGCCTTTCTTCCAATGTTCCTTATCATATTTTCATCTGAAACTATTTTCCTTTATATAGCTTACCACGTATTATTCGTTGATGAGATAATTTTACCTTTCTTTCACTTCTTATCCTGAGTTCAGTCAATTCTCTTCATTTCTTCCTGTTCCTTGTTTTATTTCTGTTTATACATTCTTTTTACTTCTGATTCAAGGTGATTTGTTATATTTCTCAATGCTTGTTTGGATATATTTAATTCAGACTGGAGTGTTGTCTTTTAGTTTTCTTCTATTTAATATTTTTGTGTGTGGGGGGGGGGAATTTTCAGTATTTGGGATGTATCCAAAATTATTTTCTGACTTTTTTAAAATAATAACTCCACATGGATTTATTCATTTTTTTCTGTTTACTTATTTGATATGAGAATGAGTTCACAGGATTCTTACTCCGGGTTTTTTAGATGAGTTTTTAATAGGGGGAAAAGTCTTGAGTGGCTTCCAGTACTTGGGGCCTCTTTTTTTTTTTTTTTTTTTGCAAGACCTTAAATTATCTGCTTACAACACACTTGCCAAATGCAACCTTTGTTGGAACTTTCAATCCTCCTGCCTCAGCCTCCAGAGCTGGGGTTACAGAACAGACTTGATGCTATTCAAATGCTCTTGTTCAGGGCTCTCCAGCAGCCAGTAGGCATCACTTCTTCCTTTCTCTTGCCCTGAAGGAGAAGCCCATGAGGGGGACAATGACCTGAAATACAAATTAATTATTTCAAGATACAATCAAATTTTATTATTTTATATTATAAAATGGAAAGTATTAAATTATTTCTATTTATTGAGAATTAACTAAGAACGAAGTAAAAATATTTCATTTTAAATTTCACATAAAATAATGTTCTGGTTTAAATTTTAGGTATCTCCCAAAAGCTCATGTGTGAGAAAATGCAAGAAAGCTTTGAGATGAAACAATTCAATTGAGTTTTCAGAGTCTTAACCTAATCAATTCCTTAATCCCCTGATAGGGATTAACCAGGTGGTAACTGTATGCAGATAGAGTGTTACTGGAGGAGGTAGTTTCCTGGGGACACACCTTTGGGATATGTATTCTGTCCTTATTGAGCAAAGCTCTCTCTCTTTTTCCTGATCATGTCCTGAGCCATGTTCCTCCACCACTCTCTTCTGCCATGATGTTCTGCCACCTCTTAGACCCAGATCAAAGGAACTGGCCTTGTACGGATTGAGTCCTCTGAAACCATTGAGTCACCCTTCCCCGCCCCCCCAAAAGCCTTTCTTGCTCTAATATTGTTCTTGGCAGGTATTTTGGTCACAGCAGTTAAGAAAGCTGACTAAAACAGATAACATGACATACACAAATGCAAATAAATATTCCTATGAGAGACCCTTTTGAGTCTTTTAATCACACAACTATATAATACTGGGCACAGGGATGCTGAATTGGTTAATTGGGAAATAGCAAGCTAAATTACATAGTTTATTTTTGATGCACTCTTTTAAAAATAACAGTTTTATAAAAACAGCACTGTATAAATTGTATACAGTTAGCCCTCTGTATCTGTGTGTTTCAATGGAAAGTACTCAGGAAAAAATTGTATCTGTACCCAATGTATACAAACTCTTTTTTTCTTGCTATCATTCCCTAAACAATACAGTACAACAGTTATTTACAAAGCATTGACATTTTATTAGGTATTACAAGTTATTTAGAGATGATTTAAAGTATACCAGAGTATGTGAAAGTTCTACACAAATGTTGCACCGTTTTCTAAGAGGGACATGAGCACCCTGGAATTTGGGTATCTTTGGGAGTCCTGGAACCAGTTCTCTACAGATCATGAGAGATGGCTATATTTTGCATTATTCAGGTCTATTGAGCTCTTTCAGTTGTTACTTCACCTTAGACTTCTTCAAGTTTTATGGAAATTGGAGATTTCAATTGTTTATAATCTTTTCAAAACATTCAAAATACATTTGTTTTCTTGTATTTACTCTTTCAGGCGCAGTTTGTAAATTTCAGGACCCTCTTTTGTATTTAAAAATTCTTCTAACAACTTTCCTCAATGAAAGGAGTTTTAAAAATGATAAATATTTAACTACCATACTTAGTAATATAAATATAATGCAGTAGGTGGAAATCATCTAAATTCCTCTTAGGAGAGTTAGGCTTCTTTGTATTTTATGTTTAGGAGGTGGGTGGGGTGGGTGGGTATGTGCCTGTTGTAAGTAATATCTTGATAAATTCAGTGAATGATAGAAAAATAAGGGTTTGGAGCTCTTGGACGGCAAAAGGGAGTTAGCAATCTAGGCTAGGAAGTATTAGTAGAAGACATAGGAGGAAAAAAGAGAGCACAATTCTACATAGATGGCAGATTGGCAGATGGTTCTTCCCTTAAATACCAAGATCTCCATAAATTCTATAGAACTAGTTCATGCATGGTGTGAGTGGATTGTGGGTAAACTCATAAAAGGGACCAGCTTCATTGACAACATAGGTCATTATGGCTAGACCTTATAAGACTCAACAGACATCTGGGTTACAAAAATAAAGATAAGGCATCTCCTGTAGTTCAAAAACTCTTAAAGATGCCTCAGAAGCAACATCAACAGCTAAGTAAGTGTTGCTTATACAGCAGGACACAGAAAGAATAGCATGCATTCTTTCTGGCTCTGGAAGGAAGACTATCAAAAATATTGGTGAGAAAAAATTTCATGAATGTATACAGAGTGTTTCTGACACAGATAAGTAGGTAGATAAAAGAAAGAAAGATAGATGGATGGATGGATAGATAGATAGATAGATAGATAGATAGATAGATAGATAGATAATATTTTTTTTTTAAGAAAAACTTTCACCTAAAACACACAGTTTGTTGGGAGGAACAGCTATTAGCATCCTGTTGAACACATCCCTGCTCCATCATCATAAGGATCCCACTTCCCACCAGGCAATATTCCAGGCCTAGAGAAAAAGGGTGCTGGTCAAAGAATGAAAAGAATGATGAAAATTGAGAAAAACAAAACATTGTATTTCCTGTACACTGGAGAAATCTACTTCAAAAAGGCAGCTATGACACTGTATCACTGTTCTCATTTGCCACAGCTGTGGGACTTGAAAAATAAAGCCCCACACAGTGAATAAAGAATATTAGAAAATATTGGTGTCTTAACTGAGCAAGCTGTTGGAGTGGACTGCTCCAGGCAACTTGAGCTGACACTTGGAATTATCCAGTGCTTCTTTGTCATTGTATTCATGGTGGAATTTTTATATTAATAAGGCAATTTGTTTCTCTTTTAGGCAATATTAAGCAGTATAAATGCAAGGTAGCATTCCTTTATGGCTCATAAGCAACCCACTGATTTATTTACTCACTCAGACATGTATATATTGAGCACCTAAGAAGTTCAAAACTGGAAATGCAAGTAATAACTGCCTAGGGTGTGCCTGCATTACAAATCCATTCACCTCCTGACATTCACTTCTGATGGAAAGGTGATTTTCAGATCTTGCATAAAATGTGAACACTTTCAGCTTTACTTGCTTAAATGCAAGGGAATGTCAAAAGAATAAACTAGCAGACTGATAAATTATCTGAAAAACTTTGTTTTTATATTTATGAGCCATGTTAGTTTTAGAAACCAAGGTATATGGAATACAAATAAATATGGATTTTGACTCCATAGAGCCTGATAAATTAGCATTACTTCCATTTCAATGTTCATAAGAGTTTTCCTCTTTTATAATAAAATTCCTTTTCCCTATTTTTAATTGTCAAGGAATCAGAGTTCTACTAAGGTTATTCAAGCACATGGTAATTTTATACAGCAATTATTGCAAATGGCAGGAGACTTTCTCTGATTTTCTACATCATCTTCTTTATACTAGATATACAGGAGGCTAACAAGCTGGTACTCAGAACTTCTGTGTTGTTCCATGGGTAATACTACTCTTAGTTTGAGTACTTGACTTCCTATCTGGTGCTTCAAGGAAAGAACCAGCCTAGGACAGAATATAGCATGAGCTCTTTAGTACCTCCAGCCTGCAAAACATTTAGTTAAATGTGCCCTTCCTGCTTTGTGCAGATTTACACTATCTCTTATCCCTTTACAGAGCACCAGAGAACCGTCCCCCACTCTCTCCGATGGGATCATTTAACTTTCAAGTTAAGGATTATAAAGACAGAGATGAAAACACTCTTCTTCATCAATACATGAGTTTAATTAGAAGAAGAAGGCTGAGGAGAAGGAGGAGGAAGAGGACTTATGTTTTGCCTTTTCATAGCTTCAATGAAAATTTGAAAAAGGCCACACAGTCAGTCCTGCACTTCTGCAGGTTCCACATCAACCAATTCAACTAACCGGGATCGAAAATATGTAGAAGAATCATTGTGTCAGATCTTTTCCTTGTCGGTATTCCCTAAACAAGGTAGTATGACAATTGTATGTAACATTTACATAACATTTACATAGTTTTAGGTATTATAAGGCATGTAAAGATAATTTCAAGCCTGTGAGAAGATGTGCATAACTTATAAGCAAATAGCATGCCATTTTATTTAAGGCACTTGAGCATCCATGGATTTTGGTATATAAGGGAAGACCTGGAATCAAATTTCCATGAATTGTGAGAGACAACTGTATATCTCTGGTGTTAGCATTACCAGGGCTTAAGGACTGGAAACTTTATGGTCTTAGGTTGATATCCTGGATGTCATCATTAAAGCATGATTATTTCTTTTTTCTCGAATCCATGAGCCCTATCAGCAAGTCAATAGGTGGGATTGCAGAGTTCTAGACACAAACTCCCACATCTTATCTTCTTTAGTGACATTGTAGAAATGACTGAGAGGAGCTCCTCTTTATGCAGCTCATCTGTGCCCTCCCTGGTGTACATACTCATTGACTTCAGTCTTAGGGAATAGAGTTAGGTCAGAATCTTTCAGACAGGCTAGAAAGGAGGAACCACTGTGGTTGTAGCATCTGAGGCTTCTTAGGAAATGAGGTCCTCCATCCCATGTATTTGTTGACTCAGCCATACCATCATTCATGCACGTTTATTACCCATCTATCATGCATTTGACTCTATAGAGCCTGATCAATTAGCATTACTTCCATTTCAATGTTCATAAGACTTTCCTCTTTTATAATAAAATCCCTTTTCCCTATTTTTAACTGTCAAGGAATCAGAGTTCTACTAAGTTATTCAAGCACATGGTAATTCTTCTCAAATCATGTCCATTCCTCTCTTTCTCTCCTGTCTCCCAAGGTCCCAGAGTCAGAATGTCCTTACTTTGGAGCCCTACTGAACTATATAAGAAGTCTTGGTTTTCCAGAAAGGCTGCAGGTCTTTTGATCTAGAAGTTACCTAAGAGATCCTCACCTCCCCCATTGGGGACTAAATAATCATCAAGTTCACACTTGCTCTGTTTGGAGCCAGGTGATCCACATTATTTCAACTGGCCATGATACCCAGCTCCCTCTGAGATATTCCACTTCTCAAACTGTAGTATCTTCTGCTTCATCCCCAGGTTCCTCAGTGCAGTCATATATCAGTCTCTTTGCATAGTTTCCAAACTCTGTATGTTTCAAGGAGAAGGCAAAGACTTGGAAGAGGCTTTCCTGCAGTGTTCCCTAGAACAGAGCCTGGCTGATCATCAAGATCTCCAGGGAAAAATTTAGGAATCATATTCCTGCTACAATCCAGGGAACAGGAGCAATCATGCTGGGTATAGAGGCCCAATCCCAGAAGCAGGGAAGGTTTCAATTTTCCCAAAGCTATAGCTAGTGGAGCCACAGTACCAAGAGAGTTCAGTCTGGTTGGAAAGCCAATGAATCTGGATTTCTGAAAAGCCTAGTGCATTGGATTTAAATGCATAAGCATCCTTTTTTAATTTTTTTTTAAAATAAAAGGAGTTAAGCACAGAGCTTACAATAAAAGCAAAATTTTAGCCTGAAAAGAGAATGCATATCTCCACATAATGTACTACCACAAGAATGGGAAATTATACTCCAGGTATATGTAATATGTCAAAATGCATCTATAAGTAAAAATAACAAATAAAAAAATTAAATGAAAAATAAAGAGAATGCATGTGGATTCTCTCTGAACTTTATCATAGTACCCTTCTAATTAATCTCTTAATTGGGTTACAAGTCCAATTCTATTCAGGTCTAGCCAACTCCTTCTTAAGCAGCTGATAATGAATAATCTAGTGCGGCTATTAACTTTAACTAAGTAGTTTGTGCTTGGACAAAGTCTAAGCCCTGGACCCCTGGAAAGGTAGGATTCCAGGAACTAAGCATAGCTGGGAACAGGGCCTGGCCATGAAAAGGGGGACAACCCCTGATGGAGCCCTTTCTGATTGCCTATTGCTTCAGCTCTAGTCAGGGGAGAAAGGTAACTCACACTTGTATTTGTGCATAATTTATATAACCCTTTACTTCTCAGACTATGTAAACAGAAGTGATCATTTTAACCTTTCCACATCAGATATAGAAAGGCTAGGTCCATACATGGGAGAGAAAAATGAAGCAACAAGATAATGGGGAAATCATAAATGAGGCACATAGAAATAAGTTATTATCTTGAGGTTAAAGAGAGGCTTGTCCTCTTATTGGAAGAAATTCCTTCTTTCAAGTGACCAGTGACACCAAGAATAGGAGAAAGTTATGCATCAGTCATGGAAGATAAGAATTCGAATATTCTAATATTCTAATATTCTGTGGCCAAGTTTGAGTTAACAAACATGGAGACTTGATGACTAGTATAGATACAAAACACAAGGTTAAAAAAAAAAGTGGAAACAAGTTAGGTAACTTTCTTTTTTTATTGATTTAAAAAAAAAATAAATGACAGTGGAATGCATTACAATTCTTATTACACATATACAGCACAATTTTTCATATCTCTGGTTGTATACATAGTATATTCACAACAATTTGTGTCTTCATACATGTACTTTGGATAATGATGTCTATCACATTCCACCATTCTTGCTAATCCCCTGCCCCTCCCTTTCCCTCCCACCCATCTGCCCTATCTATAATTCATCTATTCCTCCCATGCTCCCCCTCCCTACTCCACTATGAGTCAGCCTCCTTATATCAGAGAAAACATTTGTCTTTTGGGGATTGGCTAACTTCACTTAGCATTATCTTCTCCAATGCCATCCATTTACTTGCAAATGCCATGATTTTATCTTCTTTTATTGCTGAGTAAAATTCCATTGTGCATATATGCCACATTTTTTTATCCATTTATCCACTGAAGGGCATCTAGGTTGGTTCCACAATTTAGCTAATGTGAATTGTGCTGCTATAAACATTGATGTGTCTGTGTCCCTTTAGTATGCTGTTTTTAAGTCCTCTGGGTATCGACCAAGGAGAGGCATAGCTGGGTCAAATGGTGGTTCCATTCCCGAATTTCCAAGGAATATCCATAATGCTTTCCATATTGGCTGCACCAATTTGCAGTCCACCAACAGTGTATGAATGTGCATTTTCCCCCACATCCTCGCCAACACTTATTGTTGTTTGTATGCATAATAGCTGCCATTCTGACTGGAGTGAGATGACATCTTAGAGTAGTTTTGATTTACATTTCTCTAATTGCTATGGATGATGAACATTTTTTTTCATGCAGTTGTTGATTGATTGTACATCATCTTCTGAGAAGTGTCTCTTCAGGTCCTTGGCCCAGTTATTGATTGGGTTTTTGTGTGTTTGTGTGTGCTTAGATTTTTGAGTTCTTTATATATCCTAGAGATTAGTTCTCTATCTGAAGTGTGAGGGGTAAAGATTTGCTCCCAAGATGTAGGCTCTCTATTTACCGCAGATTGTTTCTTTCACCAAGAAGAAACTTTTTAGTTTGAGTCCATCCCACTTATTGATTCTCGATTTTAATTCTTGTGCCAAAGGAGTCTTATTAAGGAAGTTGGGGCCTAATCCCACATGATGGAGATTGGGGCCTACTTTTTCTTCTATTAGATACAGGGTGTCTGGTTTAATTCCTACATCCTTGATCCATTTTGAGTTGAGTTTTGTGCATGGTGAGAGGGGTTTCATTTCATTTTGTTGCATATGGATTTCCAGTTTTCCCAGCACCATCTGTTGAAGAGGCTATCTTTTCTCCAATGTATGTTTTTGGCACCTTTGTCTAATGTAAGATAATTGTAATTTTGTGGGTTAGTCTCTGTGTCCTCTATTCTGTATCTTTGGTCTACAGGATATAAAATACATAAATCAAAGGCATTTCTGTATATCAGTGACAAATCCTCTGAGGGGGAAATGAGGAAAACTACCTCATTTACAATAACCTCAAAAAAAAATAAGATACTTGGAAACCAACAAAAGAGGTGAAAGATTTATACAGTGAAAACTACAGAACCATAAAGAGAGAAATCAAAGAAGACAGTAGAAGATGGAAAGATGTACCTTGCTCTTGGATAGGTAGAATTAATACTATCAAAATGACCATACTACCAAAAGCACTATACAGATTCAGTGCAATTCTGATCAAAATCTCAATGGTATTCCTCATAGAAATAGAAAAAGCATGAAATTCATCTGGAAAAATAAGAGACCCAGAATACCTAAAGTAATCCTTAGTAGGAAGAGTGAAACAGGTGGCATCACTATACAAGACCTTAAACTATACTACAGAGCAATAGTAAGAAGAATAGCATGGGGTATTGGCACCAAAACAGACTGGTAGATCAAGTTAGGTAACTTTCAATGGGTGAAACAAACTGTAGAGCATCCATACCTTAGATGGTTACTCCACAAATAAAAGGAGCAAAGTGCTGATACACAAAACTGTTGGTATGGATCATAAGGAAAAAACATGCCAAGTAGGAAAAACAAATCTCAAAAGTTCACATATTATATGATTGCCCTTACAGAACATGTTGAAGTGAGAAAATTAGAGAGAAGAAGAACAGAGGTCACTGGGGTTTAGGGTGGGCTCTGGCCATGAAAGGATGGCACAAGGGCTATTTGAGTGTATTAGATGTTGTCTCTGTTCTGTATCTTTACTACAGTGGTCCCAGGACCTACCTGTGCATGTTACACACACACACACACACACATGCACACACGCACACATGCCAGTGCAAATGAAACTGGTAAAATCTTAATAAGGTCAATGAATCATAACAGCATCAATTGGTTGTGATATCCAACTGTAGTTTTGCAAAAATGTTGCCACTGGAGGAAATTAAGTAAAGGGTACACGTGAACTATCTTCATTATTTCTTAGAACTGCATCTGAATCTACAATTATCTCAAAATAATGTTTTAATAAGATACTGGATATAAATAAGGAGAAAATGTTAAAGTCAATGGGAAAATCCATGACAGGAAAGTAGACAGCATTTAAATAACAAGACTATGTAAAAAATACTTCAGACACCCCAAACTTCACATTCAATATATCAGAAACCTTCTTGCTAGTAACTGAAGTGCATTCAAACACACACACATACAGAGAGAGAGAGAGAGAGACTGCATTCTAAGGCAGAGGAGGATAAAATTGTTTTAAAAATGTAGATTGTATTCTTGTTGAGGTATAGTAAAGCCAATCAGGAGTCAGCAAACACCAGAAAGATAATCCATTACAATTTCTAAGAGGATGGGGCACACCATGCCATGGGAACAGGGTCACATGGGGAAGCACAAGGGTCATGAGATGGCATGAACTAAGGGGAAAAGAGCCTTCATTGTGGTTTCTGTAGGAAGTAGCAGGAGGGACAGGATTAGCAGATTTAGGACTGGCTGTTTGAATAAGGTGTTAGTTTTTTGTTGCTGTGACCAAAATAGCTGACAAGAATAACTTAGAAGAGCAAAACTTTATTTGGGGCTCAGAGTTTCAGAGGTCTAATTCATGGTGGACGAACTCCAATTCTCTGGGCCCAAAGTGAGGTAGAACATCATGGCAGAAGGGCATGGGACGTGAAAGCTGCTTATCTCCTGGTGGCTAGGAATCGGGAAGCAGGGTGGAGGGTGTCACAGGGAAGTTGAACCCTTTCATGGCACACCATCAGTGATCCCACCGCCACTAGCCATGCCCCACCTGCCTACAGTTACCACCCAGTTAACTCACCCAAAGGAGAATGGTCTAATTCGGTTACAGCTCTCACAATCTAATCATTTCACCTCTGAATATTCCTGAATTAACACAGGAGCTTTTGGGGGACACCTCATATCCAAACCATAAGAACGAAATTCAGTGACCTCTAGGGTATACACTGTCCCTAGTTGTCTAGAACCGTGCCCTGGAATAACTAGGGCATGGGGGTAGTAACTAGCTTGGAGTATAAGAGCCATTCAAGGGGGTGGTTGGAGTGTGGGCTCTGGGTGGCATATGAAAGTTTTGCTCACAAGTGAACCTTTTACTATCTTTAGGGATTAGTTAACCAGGGGAAGAACAGTTTCGTCAGGGTCAACAAGAACCAGGGTATCAAAGCATCAGAGTGAAAACACATGCTTAATACACATGGTTGTTGACCTTCATTGATGAGGAACAGATCTTTGGTCCTCTGCTGGCTTGCACGCCTTGCTGAGGTAGGACACAATGAGTGGGAAGGCTTCCTGAGGTATCCAGTTATCCTTTCTTCTAGAGTACAGAACTCAGAGCTCTCATAGTCCCTGATTTGTTCTTAAATACTAAGATCTTACACAGATATTTAAATCTTTGTGTGCATATATAATCTTCCATAGCAGCTAACAAGTTTAATGGACCAGACCTCTTTCTATTAATTTTATCTATCATGCTTTCAACTATGCTAAATTCCACAATCATGGCTTTCTAATTGTAGGATTATTGATTACCTATAATTATTAGAATAGATTCCTTGAAGGATTTTCCCTTTCCTCAGAAGTAGCAATGGGATTTGCTCCAAACTACCAAGAGAGCAAGTGCAGATTGTCGGAACCACTGCTGGACACACACCTGTACAACAATGCCTGGTCCACATAGCCTGTGAGTCTGACCACTCTGAGCTGCCTCGTTTAGCCTATTTACTCTCACATGTATTCAAAAATGACTTGCATTAGGGTCATAGTCTACCCTTAGTTTAAAAGAACACCCATTTACCTGGGCTTAAACAACGCATGTACAAGGAATTCTGATCTTTCCACTGGAATATGTTCCTTCAACAGAAAAATACTGTCCTAGAACATTTACTTACCTAATTCTCCTTTTCCAGCAATAGAATAGCACAGCTTCAAAAAACTAAGATACAGTTATTTGCACTTCTATCTTACCCTAGCAAGACAGTACATGAAATGCTGAATTGGTTTCCTCTCTGGGGAATAGTGGAAGGGAAGGGTAAGCCCTCTCACCCTTGGCCTCCTGCCTTCATATGGAAAGTTCTCATGGCAGCTCCTGCTCTTCATCTCCCTTGGCTGTACATTAGATTCCCTTGGACAGTTTTTAAGAACACTAATGCTTGGGCCTTGCTCCTAGAAATCTCTAGGTCATTTGTTCAGGATGTCCAGTAGTTTTCATGTGTATATAAGATTGAAAACCACCAGCAATTCTCTACTCCCAAGCTTCACTCACTCCTGCCCTTGGGAGAAAAGCTGAATTATTAGGTTGATGAGCTTGGGGAAAAAATTGAGCTAGTTCAGCTTAGCTTTCCTCTATGCTCTCAGACCTTTCTGCCTGTCCATGGGGAAACTTGTGGCACATGTCTATCAAGGAGGCCTACTGTTGACCAGCTATGCCTAGGAGTGAGTAGGTACCCTCACTGTCAAGACCATTTGGCCACAGATCAATCTCTGTCTGCTCCTCCACTGGTTTCCTATGTCTATACTCCACTTGGTTCCAAGGATGGAGGCAAAAAAGGAGGGACATATTTTGGCCATCTCTGAAACTTCTATAGTTATAATCAAATCAAGAAAAACATAGTCATTTTCCTTACTCTTGACATTTTCCCTTTACAAAACTGAATGACTACAGTGAAAGCTACATTATCTTATACTATGTTGAAATAAGAATCTTAGAATGGTCTGATGTAAATAAATAAAAGTTTACTTTAGAACTTGTCAGTTCTTTGTCATTTTGAAGTAAAGACAAAAAATTAACCTTAAGTCCCCTGTTTAAATTCTTAGATTCCTATAAGTATCACTAATACACAAACTATGTTAGTATTTTTAAAACTAAGTGAAAGAAATTAAGTTGTTATGCAAAAACTCCCCCACTGAAATCTTTTCCTAGAACCCTGAGAGAGGCTGTGGGACACCAGCTCAGAGATACACAGCAGCTGGCTCTCTGTTGTCCGGTCACACATGCATCCTGGTACCCTGGCCTTTGTCCATTTGGAAGAGGTCAGTCTTCACTTGTAAACTCATATACAGAGCCAGAACTAGATCTCACACTCCCTTTGAGTCTCTTTTTCCAGCCTTCTTCATGTGGCCCTGGAAAAGCTATTTCATATTTCTGCATTTCATTTTCTTTTCAATTGATCAGAAATCACAACTCTCACAATGGATGAGACAAATGTGCTTATAGGGCCCTGGAAGAGATACAAATTGTTTTGAGAAATGAAAGATACTTGGCGTACTATGTCAAGCATAGGTGCAAGGAACAGAAATCTACTTCAGTGAGCTCAGGTAGATGACAATTTATCTTAGAAATACAAAGCTGTATGATGTAAAAGGGGAAAATGGAAATGACAAACAGGATTTCTACAGGGACTTCAGCTTTAGGAGTTAATGGATTTTGGATGTCAAAGAGGCCCAACAAACTCATCCACTTTATACATTTTTACTCCATCAAAATTTATAACACATCCTCAGATTCAGAGCCAATACAGAGAGCTGCAGGGATAAAATGACTATTTTAACATGGACAAAAGCTGGTCCAGAGGCTGTTGCTTGCATAAAGGGCCAAATGGCCCTGCTCATTTAAGCATCATTACTTCTTAAAGTATCTACTTTGTAATTGTAAATATATATTTACAGTTTAGTGGCTTTTACACTTTTAACCTACAAAGCACATAAGGAAATTATTTTACTCCAAGTTAAAATTTTCAATGACATATTTAGAGATTAACATAAACAGGATTTTTTTTAATGGTGTGGTTTGAACCCAGGGCTTCCTCATGCATACTAAGCATGTGCTCCACAACTGAATTATACCTCAAGCTGTGATCTACCATATTTTTATACAGAAATTGCCATGCTTATTAGGTATGGTGGTAACCTATATCATTAATTTCACAAAAGAGTAAAAATGTCAGAAATGACACTAGATAAGCACTCAGTATTTGATATTCCAAAGGCTGAGGTTTAAGCCAAATCTGAAACCAGATCATATCTGAAGTTTGAGGCCTAAGTTGAACTTAAATGCCTCCCTAAATAAAGAGATAGATGGATAGAGATTAGATTGATGGGAAAACCAATTGACACTGAATTATCTAGGAATCTCCTCTTTCAGATTTCAGAAATTTGGTCATTCAATCATGGCCTGTAAATTGAAGGTATTCAGTGTCAAAGAAAAAATATAAAATCTATCAAAATTTGGTTCACTGGGTTTTGGCACTTCTTGCAAAATATTGGAAAGCAAGATAATTAAATAAAGCCTAAAATTATGGATTTTATGGTCAACTATGGATTTCAGTGATTCTTATTTCCCTTCATTGTAATAAAAGTAAAATTGGTTGTAGAAGTGCACACCTGGGTTTGGTTATAAGATTTTAAATCTTCCCTGCTTGGAAGCACTTCACAACAATCTTTTAAAAAAAATATTACTAATCTGCTGTGCTTGAAACTCTTGGCATTTGTTCCTGGAGGAAAAATTTAACTATTCTGGCTCAAATGCTAAAAAAGTAGCAGAACACATTCAGAGTAGTTGAGTAGTCTAGAGGACTGAAAAAATATAAGCTGAAAATTCTTTCTGTGTTTTACTGCTAGATTTTATCCAGGATGAAATGGAGAAAGGAGGAATTTACAAACCATTGTTTTGATTTAATTTACTTTAAATCAAATTGACAAGTATTTTAAAATTCACGCCTCTGTTCAAAAGTATTACATCTTTTCTTTTCATGCATCTCATCCTTCTCAATTAAGGAAACCCAAACTCCATATGTTCTCTATCAACATTTGATAGAGAATATCAAATACCACTCAGTGTAGTTCCATGTAGAATGAATGTCCTATGACTAGTGGAGTCTAATAGCCCTGAATCTACTATATATGTGTTCCCACCTTTTCAAACTCCAAGGTAGTTTTCTACTTTGTGCACATAGAATACTCAGGTTTACTGCATGTGTTGTAATCCAAATCACATGATGACTCTCTTCCAAAATAACAATGAGATAGCTCCAACATACCTTATATACAAACCTTATATTCAAACCTTATATACAGAGATATGATAAATTGTGGTATAAAGGTGCATTAAGAATTGTAATGCAAACACAAAAAAATAAGAGAGCTCATGTATAATGGCATAATTTGGCGTGAACAACTTTATATACAGAGATACGAAAATTGTGCTGTGAATGGATAATTATGATTGAAATGCATTCCACTATTATTATGTATGTAAGAAATAAAAATAAATAATTTAAAAAATGAGAGAAAATGAAACAAAAAAAAAGAAAAAGAAAAAAACTATTCTTCTGCTTAAGGCCATCATGAAGTTTCTTCATTTTAAGAATTCATGTCAATTTAGGAGAGAACAGCATAAAGTTGATGGTGTGATTTGACTTGAGAAGATATCTAATACCAGACTATTTATAGGAAATATCAGAATACAATCTGATATCTTTATATTGAACAGAACAAGATTCACAGTGTAGGCCTGTCATTTTGAACTTCTTGGCTACCTTGAAAATTTTTGTACCAATTTATGCTATACCCATTGTACATATTTTTTATTATTACAGATTAGTAAGCAAATTTACATTCCTTGAAGATGAATGGTAGGTGATCTATATAATTCAACAGGTACCAACTCAACATGGAAGTCAGCATTTAAGAGAATCACCTCATACTGAAAATCCATCACAGTGAATTGCATTTTTCCAGAGAACTCCACAATGATGAGGAAGAAAATGAGTAGGCTGTGGAAGGATGCAATGATTTCTTTGCTTTTGGAATTGGCACAAATATAAAATATAAATTCTAAAGGAATTTAGGTAGTAAGTACAGCAGCAATGATGAAGCATTTATATTTCTTTATCTTTTTTGTATTTTCTTGGAAATGTGACAGGTAGAAATCATATTTACTTCCTGACACGTTTGTAAAGAAACATATTTTGATTTGCTGATGAGAACAGCATCAAACTATAGGAACATTCATCTATTCACTGAAAAACATATTCCTCCTTGATATTCACAACATAGGGAGAAAATGTGCCTGTTATTGCCCAATTGGGAAAGATAATATCATAGAGTTGTTTTGCAAACTTGAGTGATGTGATAAATTATATTGCTATGCCCAAGTATTTGCTATCCTTCTACTAGAAAATAATGTATCCCTAGTTATGGTCACACAATTTACACTGTCTCTCTGTAAGAGGAGGTTTTCCCACCTTTGATGGTTGAGCATAGCTGCTTGACTTGCCTTGGACAAAGAACCATTCTATGAGCCAATGGCGCATATCTGTAAGACCCAGGTACTTGGGAGTCAAAGGTGACAGGACCACCTGAGCCCAGAAATTCAGTCAGCTTGGGCAAGTGAGACAATGTCTCACAAAAAGAGAGGGGGGCGGGATGGTCAGAAATGGAGAAAAGAAAAGAACCATTCCATGATCCCACTCTGCCTCTTCCTTGCTTTATAAGAACAGTATGTTCCACATGAAGATATGCCTCAAATTGAAATGAAAACCTGTAATGTCATGGAGAAATGAAGCTCTGTATAGGTTAAACCATTGAAAGTTAAATATTATTGGTCATTTCAGCATAAACTTCAAAAGTTTAATATACAAAGCACTGAGGCCAAAGACCAAAAGTATGCACAGTAAAGATGGAAGCTCAGGGGCAGAACTGTGGGTCTTTATGACATCGCTCAGCTTCTGTTTAACTTCTAAATCACATCAATATCTCTAGAATTTGCAATACGTGAGTCAGTTAAATGTCATTAATGCTTACGCCTTTGTTATCTGAGTGCATCTTAGTTGAGCCAAGAACTTTCCTAACTGATAGGATGTTCACCCCTTTTTCCCTTGTCAATTCACAGTGGAGGAGGAGTCTGGCTTCCTGCTTCTCTGCACTGGCCCACTCCCTCCTTATAGTCTCCATCAGCTGCTATCTTTCTCCCTGTACTACTGGTTCCTTCCCATGTGCATTTGGGTACAATCAAGTACCACTTCTTTCTGAAAGTCTATATCGGCCGATTAACATCTGACCACTTGACAGTTTGCATTCAGTTCCTTACCCAAAATCACCTCTAACATCTTACACTGCACTTGTCTTAACACTTAACTTTCTTTATACTAATTGTCTGTCCTTTTTGCCTGTGATCACCACTATATGTAGGTTTTAAGCTACTTTTTTTTCATGACTATCAAAGTTCAGAGAAAAGTTGTTCAGAGAAATTTTGTAATATTCACAAAGGAATATGCTTTGCATTCATAGTACCCACCAAATTACTAAGAAAATAATAGGAGCATAATGAATGTTTACCATAAAATGCATGAAAGCATGATTAATAGAGGGAGGAAAGGCAGGCAATAATTAGTTCTAGTATTAAAAAAGGTTATAGAATACATGAGTAATGGAGATTAAATTGAAGTTATAATTTGTGGTCTGATGAAAGTCTTGCAAGTCACGATAAGGTGCTGGTTCTTCCCTCTCTAGGCAATGAAATACTATTAAAGGATTTCAGCAAAGAAAGTCATGTTTTGAGCTGTGGTTTAGAAAGAGGACTAGTGACAATAAAGGGAACTAGAAATGGGACAGACTGATCATTGTGATTCTATCAGCCCTGACTCATTAATTATCCAAACTGTGATAGGAATATAGATTTTTTTTTAAAAAAAAGAAAATAGCAGACAAGATGTAGTTAAGAAGTAGAACAGACATAGCTCAAGAAATCAACTAAGTGTCCAAATGGAAAATGATGCAAAGGTTTTTAGTTTAGCTGTTGCTGGTATTAATCAAGAACAGAGGACAGAAGAGGGAACTTGCCCTGAGGGAAACAAATTCAGCTGGAGACACTGCGTGTGAGACCTTGGCACACTGCGATGGAGCAAAGTGTAGGCTCAGACCACTGCTGGGGCTACAATGAAGATCTGGGAGTCATCAGCAGAGAGCCCATCATTCAACACTTTGCAGATGAGAGGATGAAATGGGGGAGACAGTCAAAGACACAGCCCAGGGGATGCCTCTATTCCACACTGAGGCGGAGGCACCAGTTGAAACACTTGCAAGGAATGTTCAGAAATGGAGAAGAATTTGGAAAATGTGGTGTCACAGAATCCAAGGGCCAGAGAGTTTCAAGAAGGAAGAACAGCACTGCCAAATGCTGCAAAGAAAGGAAAACATTGACATTGAACCAAAGAACATTCTGACATACAAAATTTAAAATAAATAAATAAATAAGGGCTGGGATGTAGTTCAGTGGTAGAGCTCTTGTCTAACACACACGAGACCCTGAATTCATTCCCCAGTACTAAAAGCAAAAAAACAAAATCCACCATTCCCAGAATCAGATGCATTGATGATAGAATAAGATAAAAATGAAGCTGGGCATGATGGCTCACACCTATAATCCCAGTGGCTAGAAGGCTGAGGCAGGAGAATCACAAGTTCAAACCAGCCTCAGTATCTTAAGGAGGCCCTAAGCAATTTAGCGAGGCCCTGTCTCAAAACAAAAAATAAAATAAGGCTGGGGATGTGGCTCTGTGGTTAAGTACCTTGAGTTTAATCCCTGGTACCAAAAGATAGAGATAAATAAAAATGAAAGAAAAAGGAAATTAATATAAATATAGCAATATAAGTTTATTTGTGAACAGAAACCAAGAGCTTGGATTCTAGTGATGATGATGATTCATTGACTAACTCTATAACTATGTAAATGGCCTTGTCCCTCCAAGGACTCAATTATCATCTGTAGAATTATCTGAATTTAATAATTGTTTGACCATGACATCTATCTCTCTAACCTAAAGTTGTATATAAATTGTTTCTCCATGTGTGTGTGTGTGTGTGTGTGTGTGTGTGTGTGTGGTGCTGGAGATGGAGCCTATGGTCTCATGCACACTAAGCAAGTGCTCTACCACTGAGCCATACTCCCAGCCCTCAAACATATTAAAACAAAGAGTTTATTATGTGTAACTGTCCACTCAAACTCCTTCATCATTTTACTCTGTAGAACTGAAGAAGGTTTTTAGGTATTAGTCATTAATTTTTTATGAAAATTCCCAGCTTTCAAGCAATGGCCAAATCAAAGCTTAAGTTTAAAAACCATAATAAGATACATATGTGCTTTTAAAAACTGGAAGATGCTTATGAATGTCCTTTAAAAGCCTCATTCCTAAATCACAAAAGTATTTTTGCAAAGAAGGGTGTGGTGTGACATTTATTCACCACATTTAGGTATCATTTCTTTCCTACAAATAGCAGTAATGTATCCAAAAGACCCAATTATCACTGGCAAATATTTCCATAAAGAACATCTGGCTTTTTGTCAAATACTTGGATGGTTTCAATGATAGTTATTCCATTTCTCTGAGATGTTTCATGCACTGATAGTGCAAATACACTATTCTTGGGCTGCTCGGTGTTTTTCCCTTTTACCTTGAAAACAATTATTTTTTACTTGTTTTCTCCCATTATTGTTCTTGTTCTGTTCCAGGGTTAATAGCAGTTCCCAACATGAGATGCACTTTTTCACTCTTTCTCACATACTATGTTTTCATCCATACACTTCTCTTATCCTAAGTATTATTTTATTTGTAAATAAGTCTATAAATGTGATATATCAATTAGCATCTATTGTTTCTAAACTTTGGTTCTGCACAACCACTGTCTTTTGACTCCAGATCATGTACTCTGTATCTATGAAGCTGATCATTGGTGTCAAAGGGTCAGATCACATATAAAAATACTCCTCCCCTACTTCCAGCAGATAAAAATGCCAGGTAGAAAATAAAAATATTTACAGCCAATCTCTAAAACATGAAGTGAAGCGGGAATGTTATGCTAAGTGAAATACGCCAGTCACAGAAGGTCAAATGCTGCACGACTCTACTCATATGTGGTATCTAAAATAGCCAAATGCAAAGAATCAGAAAGTAGGTTGTTAGTTGCCAGAGGGTAAGAGGACAGGGAGGAATGTAGAGCTGCTGCCTCAATGGATATACAGTTTCAATTTTGCAAGATGAACAAGTTCTAGAGAACTACCAGACAATATTGTTGCTCATAGTTAACAATATTGTAGTGTATACTTACAATTTGCTGAAGGGGTAAATCTCATGTCATGTGTTCTTACCACAATAAAAGAAACCCCCACAGAATAACTTAATCCTCTAAATTTCATAATCTAACAACCAGTGAAAGAAACATACAATTCTAGAACAAAGCAAGAGCATTCAGTGGCAAACCCTAGCTCCACCTCTTTTCTCTCTCAAAAGAAGCCATATTGGTGAATCAGAAACAAATTTACAATGTTCGCTATTGCCTTCCAGTCTGAAGATATGTAAAAATGGATGTAAAAAACCCCAGAATGTAACTGTGCTTCAGAAGAAAGACAGGAACTATGTATTCTGACAAAGACTACCTGCCTCTGGCAGTACTTTTACTATCATTTCCTCATAATAAGAAAAGGTAATACACTATTCCCTTTTAGCTACTTTTGGTGGGGTGCGGTGGCAGGGTGGGTTACTGGAAATTGAACCCAATGGCACTTTTCCTCAATCCTTTTCATTTTTTACTTTGAGACACAGTCTCACTGCATTGCTGAGGGACTTGCTATGTTGCTGAGGCTGGCCAGGAACATGCAATCCTCATGCCTCAACCTCCCCCTAGTCCAAAGGTGAGTCAGGACATCATGATTTGTATCCTGCCACTTTACTGAATTATTTTTAAATTCTAATGGCTTTTTGGTGGCATCTTTAGAGAGACTTTTACTTCTTTTTCAATTTAAGTGTTTTTTCTTTCTTTCTCTTTTCTAATTACTAAGGCTAGAACTTCCAGTACTATGTTGAATAAAATCATGAGAGTGGGCACCTTTGTCTTGTTCCAGATCTTAGAGAAAAAAACTTCCAGCCATTTTTCACCATTCATCATGATGTTGGGTAATCAACAGACATTTTCAATTTTATAAGGTAAAAGAGAGAATTTTTTTTCCAATTTGCTCATTTTAAATTTGATATCAAAGCCAGGTAAGAAAATAAAAGAAATTATAAATCAATCTCATACATAAGCCCTAGTTGTAAAATTCTTTGAAATACAAGCAAATAAAAATAGCCATGTATTTTTTTTAATTTTTTTAGTTGTTCATAGGCCTTTATTTTATTCATATATTTATATGTGGTGCTGAGAATTGAACCCAGTGCCTCATATATGCCAGGCAAGTGCTCTACCACTAAGCCACAACCCCAGCCCCATAGCCATTTATTTTTTAAGGATAGTACAGTGATACTATGGATTCCAAGAATGAAAGGGTATTTTGACATTGGAAAATGTAAAAATTTTACAATTCATAATATTTATAAAACATCAAAGGACCCTAGCCACAAATGCAGAAAAATATTTTCTTAAAATTCAACTCCTTGTCATGATAAAAATGCTTTTTTAAATTAAGACTAAGACCTTATTTTACCTTACCAAAAAAAGTGTATCTGTATGTTATATCTGAGCAATTTCAAACAAACATTTTTCTTCAATGATAAAACTTTAGAAGTAATCTTTTAAAAACTGAAGTCAGAACACGATGTCCACTACCAGCATTCCCATTCACCCTTGTAGCTCTAGCCTGTTCAGTTCATCAGGAAAAAGGAATTAGATGTACCATGAGTCAGCTTTTGCTGCAATAATGTTACAAAGCATACAACTCCAAGTATTGGCCACTTGTGACCAGTCTTTCCTTCTCTTTTGCAGGACTGTGGGTCAGCTCAATGGGTTGGGTTCACCTGGGCCCAACTCAAGTCTCAAAGTTGGGCTCAGGGTTTTTGTTCCATGTGTCTGCTCTTTCTGGGACACAGGCTAAAGAAGTGGCTGTCACAGGTACTCTCTGCTCAAGAGACTGAGCCTGACAATGCAAGAAGAGTTAACACCTTTGCTTAGACATGAAAAAAAATCAGCCCATTTATCTTCCACTGGGTGGAGAAGCATAAATTATTTTTAGCAATAATACACCTTTATAAATATGAAACAACAGCAACAGAATTGTTATGTACAGATGGAAAAAATCAAAGAATTATCATCTTCATAAAAAAAACAAGGTGTAAGAATAATAATTCATATATATTAAATTTTATTTGACTTAAACATGAACCAATAGAATGGATGTTATATAGAATGTCTCCTGCTGTTACAGGTATTATTCTTTTAATTGCTGAGTTGTAGAGGATACAGGGACCCAAGTAGGTGATATTGGAGCAAATGCAGTCACTCAGGGCAGTAGTTACCCGTACTTTTTTCTTATTTTTTCTTTCTTCCTTTCTTTCTTCCTTCCTTCCTTTCTTCCTTTCTTTCTTTCTTTCTTTCTTTCTTTCTTTCTCTCTTTCTTCCTTTCCTTTGTGTATGTGTATGTACAAGGGACTGAACCCAGGGCCTTATACATACTATGCAAGTTGTTCTACCACAGAGCTATACCCTAGCCTTACCAGGACATTTTTAATTTACAATCTTCAGCTTACATTTTTATAGCAATATCTGAAGTTAATTTGTGTTTGTAGCCCTTTATTTGCTAGAAAAATACATGTTGAAACCTGTTTAAAATGCATGGGTGGCCATTAAAAATTAAAAGACACAAAATGTATAAAATTCAGACATCTAAAGGAAAATTTTAAATCTTCAAAATCTGTGGAACTCTGACTCTTCACTAATTTTCTCAGAGTTTCTTCTAGAAAACTTTTATTCTGAGATTTTACACTCTCTAAAAGCAAACTGATGATTATCAAGGAACTCCACTTCCTGATGTCCAGAATCTTTCTTTGATTAGGAGAAAAATAAAATATGTTCCCTCTAGCAAGCCCTCTCCCTTCCAGAGACTTAGGCAGTTTTGTGTTGGATGGACAATGGGTTTGACTTTTGAACATTCTTGTCACCTGGATAATCTAACCTAACAGTGGTTATATTATTCCTATTTTTTCATTTCAGTTAAACAATACAAGGAAAATGCTATTTGAGCACTTTCTGGGAAAGAGAGGGCAGTATTTTTCATTTGCTTCTTATGAACAAGGAATCTTGCTGCCACAGTTATTGCTGGCAGCCATCTTGATACCACGAGGGAAGCCAATCAGAAAAAAAAAATTTTTTTTTGAAACATGAATGATGGCAGAGCCAAATGAATCCTGGAAGCATTTAAATTTGGCACAGATAGAAAGGGTCCAATGGTTTCTCCTAATGCAACTTTGGGTCAGGGAGGAAAACCTCTCTCCTAGCCAACTTCTCCTTATTTCTCAGTGACATTGGATTAGTGCCTGCCCATGATGGCAAAGAGAACCAAGACTGCTAGGCAGATTGAGTTCTCTGTAAAATTTGGCTTCTGTTAACAAGAAGGAGGACAACTGGCTTTAGTGTAAACAAATGGCATCTGCCCTTCCTGTGGTCTGTAGAGAGCCTGACTTCAGGAGACTGAATCAGACCCTGCATTATTCAGACATGTATTAGCTGCACTCGCCTGTTGGAGGCTGAGCAGCTATAACAAGCCATGCTCCCTGGGTACCTCCATGGATGCCCAAACAAAAACAAGCAAAATGCTTAATTTTTTTTTACTGATTTTTTTTATTGGTTGTTCAAAACATTACATAGCTCTTGACATATCATATTTCATACATTAGATTCAAGTGGGTTATGAACTCCCATTTTTACCCCAAATACAGATTGCAGAACAAAATGCTTAATTGTAATTAGCATTGTGGGGAAAATTTGAACTCAGAGCTGGATTGAACCTGAGATTGTCATTCTGAGCTAGACATGGTTTCAGAGTGGAGGTCTTTAGTACCTTCCCCAGGTCTAAACCACATTCCTCCTTCCTTAGCAGATGGCCAGCAGGAGTGCCTCCAAATTAAAGTCCCTTCTTTTGGTAGTGAGTTATGAAGCATGAGTAATGATAGGGATGAACTATGAATTTCACACCAAAATGCTTCATCTGGTTCATATTCACTCCAAGAGCAGCAAAGCATTTAGTCAAAAAAAAAAAATGGAGAAGAGGAGACACTGGTGGCTTTGACCCACACAACGCCTGACACCACACAAGTAGTCTGTCACATAGACAGGCTTTTCACACCTCCTATGTTTGGCATTCCTGTGCCATCTTGTCAGCAGTCTCTAATAATATCTCAGCTTTTCCCTCTCATGGCCGGCAATAACTTCTCACAACTTCCCCAGATTCTGGTAGCAAGATTCCTGTCCTAGTGGTGCTGAATCAAGACAAAAATCAAGGCCACATTAGGAGCAATGAGTGTACAGTAACACTGTTGAAAATAGAGTTAGTGACCGGAACAGCCTTGAGAAAAAAGTGCACAAGGTAAAAATGAAAAGAATCATGAAATAATGTGATGAAAAATATCAATAAACATTAGATACAAACTTTATGTGTTAGTCAGTGTTTATATTGCTGCAACCAAAGAACCTCACAAGAACAATTTTAGAGGAGGAAAATTTTATTGGGGGGGGGCTCACAATTTCAGAGGTTTAAGTCCATAGATGGCCAAACCCATTCCTTGGAGCTCAAGATGAGACAGAACATCATTGCAAAAGTGTATGGCAGAGGAAAGCAGCTGAGGGCATGGCACCAGGAAGCAGCGAGAAAGCCTAAGCTCAGCTCACAAAATACAAACCCCAAAGGCATGCTCCCAATGACCCACCTCCTCCAACCACACCCTACCTGCCTACAGTCACCACCCAGTTAATCCCTAGCAGAGGATTATCACACTGATTAGGTTAAGGTTCTCATAGCCCAATCATTTCACCTCTAAACTTTCTTGTATTGTCTCAAATATGAGGTTTTGGGGGACACCTCACATCTAAACTTTTAAAATACAAAAAATAAATAAATAAATAAATAAAGCAAAATAAACAACCAAAGACTGATCAACATTTACACATTGTTAGGTGAACTAACTTATCTTCAAGAGAAAGGAAAAAAAGTCTATGATGATTCAGGCAAAAGGAATAAGTCCTAGGAAGGGGACAAAAATTGAGTGGACTCAGCTTTTCCATATCAACCATGGAAATCAACAAATAAGAAGGGGATGACCATGCAGATTGGATTTAGGCTTAAGGACATTGATTAGAGTTAGGGAAGTGAAGGTGAATCTTATAAAGGCTTGATAAAAATTATAATGTTATTAGCAAAAATTGGAAGTCTTAAATGGAAAATATGAGATTATGTAGTTGGCCTAATTACCTCATTCTTCAAAGTGGTTCTCCATTGTCATTAAATAGGTCCCCCAAAAGAAAGAAATAGGATGAAAGAGAAGGAAGGAACGAGGAAGTTAATATCAATAGACATGGAAGGAAAACTACAGATAAATAATAGATGATGTATAAATGGATATATGGAAGAGAGATTGATTGATAAATAGGCAGACAGGTCAACTGATTGATAGATGGTTGATTGATGATAAATAATAGATGATACATAGAGATCAATAGATGATAGGCAGATAGATGATTGATTGATAGAAGGTAAACGATGTATAGACATAGATAAGAAATTGTGTATGTGTGTAAGTGAAAGAAGTAGTATATAAAACAATAAGCATAGCATGGTCTTATTTTTAAAAAATAAAATTAGACTTTGTTAATGCAAAGAAATGGTTCTGGAATAATATATACCAAATGGGTTCATAGTGCTGACAGTTGCTACCTCTAGAAATTGGAATTATGCCAGTGTACAAAACAAGACAATTTACATTTAACTGTATATACTTATATCTGTATGCATTGTCTGAATTTTTCAGCCTAAATTTCCAAGAGTAAAATATCCTTCTTTTATAGCATATGATTTAATTGATCTGTGGAAGGCTCATCTCTTGCTCTGTATGGTATATATGTTTATGGGCATCTCCCCTCTATCTCTATTTGTCACCCCAATTCACCTTCCCCTGTAGAAAACTATTCTAATGTGTTTGAAGTGTATCAATCTTTGCATGTATTTCATATTCATGTATTCTGAATTTACATAAATGATATTATTACATATCCATTCCTTACTTTTTAAACTCAGCATTATGCTTTTCATATTATCCATGTTGCAATGTGTGCAACTTTTCTATTGCTTCTGATTGATTCCTACGCTTTACCACACAACTTTTCTTGGAATAGACTTCCAAGTCATCTCAACTCCCTACCTCCTCCAATAAGGCCACAGCAAAGCCTCATACCTATTTCCTAGGTATGAAGAAGGTATGATTACTTTGACATAGAATTCCGGGAGAAGAATTGCCAGGTAAATGAATACCTGGATATTTAATTTAACTAGGCACTGCCAAACATTTTACATTTACAAGAAAACACTAAAAAGTATGCTAATATTTTTTTAATTAAAGAAAACACTTTAAACTTATGGTTAAAAAAAAGACTTGGTTTATGGAAACAAGTTTTTTTTAATAAAGCTATCACTCATTCTTCACCACAAAATAGTCTTGCCATATATGAGAAAAAATGAAAACAGTTTTGAGTGAATCACAGTTTTAGAAAGAGAACACATTTCTTTTTCACAGTATTGCCTGTTTCCTGGTTGAGAAGGCAGTGAGAATTTAAATTCAAGTTACACCCAGCATGACCCAAGTGCCAGGGGAGCTTAGTTCTGGTACCCCTGGGGCTAGTCTCCCAAGAATGCCAACTTGGACTTAGAAGGTGAATGAGTTCATCCAGGTTATGTTATATAACAAGGAAGGCTACTTAGTTAGGACATATTTGGCATAACTGAATGCAGATTTTTCTCAAATTTGTTTACAGTGTAAAAGCTTAAATACCAGACAAGCTGGTTCAAAACTGGACATCTGGCATGTCTAAAATTTTCAGTTCTCTTTCCTCAAAGAAAATTGCATGTTCTATGGTGAAAAAATATAATTTTGAAATTGAGTTCAAGTATAGCAAGCATAGCATGTAGAACTGACAAACTATGAGACGGGTAATACTATACTGGCTGAATGCAACTGTAGGAGGAACACTGTAAATGATTAGATATTGTTAAAAAAATCACAGTTGTGTTAGAATTTGTAGCTTATACATACTGCATAAAATCCTGTGATAAAAAATTTACTTTTATAGTTCTATTTCATGGACTTAACCATAAACTACTTGTACCTATTTCTACTTCTGAATGTAATCCTAATCCTGATTTTAAAATATCCATGGATTCATTCTTTTCTCCCTTTCTTATAGATGTTTCTATGACAACCAAAACATGTAAATGTACACTAGTAGAAAAAAATGAAAATCCAACATACAGATACTCACATTAATACCAAAAAAAAGATAAACTGAAATATCTAAATACTTATACCTACTTGTTTCTTTTTCCTAAATCACTTTTCAACATTAGGCTCCAAGTGCTGAGCTACTTTGTCTACTTCAGGGTCAAAAAACATGTTTTTATAACTCACACTAACTGGGCATCATGGAAAGTAGAATGAGCTATATGCCTGCACAACATATATACACAAGTGTACATCTGCCTTTTCATTCATTTATCCACTCACTGATACTATGATGTAGGCTCCATTCGCTTGGAAGGCAGAAGAGAAGGAAAATTACCATTGGGATAGAGGTACTGGGGATTACACCCAGAGCTTGAACACATAGCTTGTGCATGTTAGGCAAGCACTCTACGAATGAGCTAGGTTCCCAGCCCCACATCACCATTTTTTACTTCTTTATATCACAAAGATGATTTTTACACAAGTATTTCTCTACCTGATCATACACAGCTAAAAATTTTTATTTTTCCATCTCTGAATCCTGATAATATATTCCAGGTCTCTTTTTTGTACAAATTATATCCTTAGAATGAGAGGATAAAACTCAAATCTACTGAATATCATTGGGTTTTAGCACATAGAACATCATAAGCTTTTCACTAATCAATAAGTGCTCAATTTCACTACTCATTTATGAAAAAGAAACTTGGTAAACTGACTCTTCCTGACAAAAGCACACTGGGATCCCATACTGCAAGTGCCTAACACATGTGAGCTTGTTATGCTAACATGAAAGGATATATTTAACATGCCATATAGTCTTGGATATATTACCAAATGAAAAAATTCACCTCGTATAGCATTTTGCTTTGTACTAAACATCTCCACCATGTATCTCCAGACTTGATGCCTCCAGGTCTATCACAACCTAGATTTCCTATCTCCTGTGATATCAGTCTTCATTAGTCCACACAACTGGATATTTTGTCTCCAGAAGACCACACAGGTCAGATGAGCACAGTTTGTACCTGGACAAGTGACATTCTCCTCCAGCCTAAGGTGACTCAACTTGGCTCTGCGATGGTGAGCCACTTTAGTAGGGGAGTTAGATGGCCTGAATGTTGAATGGGCAGCCTTAGACAACCAGCAAGGCTTCCCCGTGTTATGAGAGAAGTCAAGCAGAGAAAATATGAAAACAGTGCACTACTTAAAAGCAGTTGTACCAGACATTTGTTCCTGGAAAAATGAGACCATGTTCTCACTAGAGAATAAGTTAGATAAAAAACACTTATCTTAATAGACGGAAGGTTGACCAGATAGCTTTCAGTACTTTGCCAGTCTCCAAGATGTTACCTGTAAATAGGGGATGTTCCACACATTCAGAGTTGAAATATGTAACATCAAAGAAATCAGAGAAATGAGCAGGTGTTGTCACTGCTGTCAGTATAAACTAGAACACATAGGTAACCATGTGCCCAAAGAAGGTGGTTTCCTCCTGGTTTTTCAGCTTTTCTATTTTGATATTTGGGGGCAGCTTTCAGCCATCTTTTTGCATTTTGGGATGCTGACAGTAGGCAAAAGACAGGGAAAAGAAAGGATCAATACTAAGGAGAGCTACAATAAAATCCAGAAAGTTAAATAAATAAGGTGTCAAGACAAATTTTACCTACTTTACAAATATAGCTCTAGCTTGCTGTGAGGGCTACATATTATTGTGGGATTATATGATATTTAGAAGAACCAAACAGGGGTTTCTTTGTTTTAATGCCTATAAAGTATTTATCTGGAAGAGGAAAAGAAAACTGTATGTTATAATTATTGGCTGCATAATTAATAAATAATGCAGTGAAACAGGAGAATTCAAATATCATCTTCATAATGGGAGAGATAAAGCTGGGTACAGTGGTACATGTCTGTAATCCCAGCATCTCAGAATGCTAAGGTAGAAAGGTCACAGGTTCAAGGCCAGCTTGGGCAACTTATTTAGACTCCATTTCAAAAAAAAAATTTTGCATAAAGGGCTGGGAATAGAGCTCATATGCAGGGTGCTTGTCCAACACGTGCAAAGTACTGGGTTCCATTCCCAGCACCATGATAAAAAAGAGAAAGAGAGAAAGGGAGGCAGTAAAGGTGCATATAGTTTCTTTCTATGATTCAAAACATATTTCTCTGAAAATGTTCCTATGTCTGAAAAATACATATCTCTACTTTTCTAAATTTAAAAATGGTGAATTAAAAAATAAAGGGGCATGGTTAGGCTACATATTCATTAAATATATATGAATCTGACTACTTGTTATATCATTTATTACACATAAAATCCCAACTTTGGAAATTCTTATAATTTTAATTAGGTATTTTTAATAAAAGAGAAACTAATTTTATTAAAACTAAAATATAAGTAATGTTTTACACAGAGTTCCAAACGTAAGTAATTGAGCAAAAGTTTCAAACATCTGCTCCCAAAGCAGACTTAGCAATAAAATTGCTTCTCCATCCTTACTCAAGTAATGTGTAAATGCCTTACAGAGTTTGCTAGAAAGAAGCTGAAAGGCTCCCAAGTTTGCAGGATGTCACAGGTAAGCAAATGGACTGAGAAGATTCTATAAAATTTGTAGAGCTAAAATGTCACCTGAGAGATAAAGCTTAGACCCTCATTTTACAAATAGGAAAAATGATTTAAAAAAGGTGAAGTCACTTAACCAAGCTGCCCAAAGAACCAGGCTCAGAACCTTGGTCTCCCCATCACCTGGGGCCATCTCCTCTCCCCAGGGAGCTTCTCTTCCAAAGCTCCCAGTAAACTATTTTAGGTTCCTTTAAAATAACATAAATTAACTTATATTTATTTGGAATGAAATCACTGGCAGAAACTTAAATCATTAAGACGTATTGTAATTGATTATTCAAAACATCATGAATACTCATTTAAAGATAAATCTGGAAATTTCCACATTCATATTTCTCAAGGACCATATGTTTAAAGCTTTTGTTTTAAAAATTTTATTGAGATACAATTTATGCAACATAAACATATAATGTGAACATTCATTTAAAGTGCATTATTCAATGGCTTTCAGTTTAGTCACAGAGTTGTTCGGCCATCACAATTTTATAGAATTTTCGTTATCCTGAAAAGAAACACTTGTGCTTTTAGACATTATCCTCAAACCTCCATTCCACAACCCCTGCCAACACTGCCCCAGGCAACTACCAATCTGCTTTCTGTCTTCATAGAAAATATCCTGCATATCCAGGAATCATTCAATGTGTGGTCCCTTGTTACTAGTAGAAGCCATTCTTTAAAAGACCTAAATTTTTTTAAAAAAAATTCCATATTAGAAAGCATTTATTCAAATTTCTATTATTTTTCAATAATAAATGACTTTCCAACTAGAGTTCACTTCATGTTTTCCAGTCTTGAAAAGAAGATTTACTCTGATCATCAGGAGTATGATAAATGTTTTGCTGTACTGGGTGGCAAAGTAGGAGCGTGCCCAGAAAAGAAAGTGAACTGTTCCAGTCATTGTATATTCTTTTGTGACCCCTGGTGGTTGAATGGAATAGTGTGTTTCAAACTCAACCCTTGGAACTCTATTCTTGTTTTAAATCTTAAAATAATGAACAGAGCACATAACTATTAATTGGTATAAAATGTAATTTAAATTTGGCTGTTCTGGGTAAGTATCTTATTCTTTTCTTAGAATTATAAAGCTTCCAGCTAGTCCCAAATCTGTTATTAAATCTCCATCCAAAAGCATTGCTTTCTTAACATTTTTCACAAGGAAAATGCTTAATCTTCCAGTATTTCATTTCAATCCTAACAAAAACATAAAAACTGAAACTTCTTCATTACTTTTTTAAAAAAAATAAAACACACAGAAGATGAAAATTTTACTAAGATAATGTGTGACGGCTACTATTAAAAACAGAAAAGATAATAAAAATACAAAACAAGTATAAAGAACAATTAAGTTCCCCTGGTGCTTAAAACCTTAATAAGATCATTTTAGTACAGTTATTTAATGTATGTATTGCTCTTTGAGGTACTTCTCCATTTTTAAGCGCTTTTAAAATTGAAACTGTAAATTTACTAAATATTTTACTTTTCCTTAAATCTCTTTTTTGTTTAAAATTAAAGAGATAGTGAAAGAAAATAAATCTATAAATACTTTCTATTTTCTTTATAATATAATAAATAATGCTTCACCTTCATAAATGTTAAAATTATTCCTGATTTATTAACAAAACATCATAATCTTAGAATTAGTTTTTCAAAAATCTAGACTTAAAAATCTCAGTATGTACTAACCATTTTTCAAAACTCTTGTCTCCAGAAATGGTTTAAATCTTGCAGAAAGTTTTAGAAATCTTCTGAAGTGAATGTTTGATTTAATAAGAATCACTCTGAATTTCTTTCCTGGTTTTAAAAAACACAAAGGAGAAGAAGAAGAAATAATATCAAAAGCAATTTAAGGTAGATGAATGAGTGCATTTCATTAGCTCTTCAGTTATTGAATTATTATTTGAATGTCCTGGGTAAGTTAACATGGAGAATTTAAACCTGTTTTATGAAGATTAAAAATATATCCATGTACCTCCCAGGAAAAAAAAATCTTTTAAGTTAATTCATGCGTAAGAAATAAACATTTTTACTTTAGAATGCAAATTGCACTCTTGTACTTTTGTATGTTTTTAACAAAATATTGAAAGAGAAATATATATGTTAGATAATAAATTATTTCTTTGCAAAATACAGTTATTGCATATACTTATATGCAAAGCACAACTGGAAGAGGAACTTTGCATTGAATCTGCATGAAGGTTAAGCTTTGACTTCTGAAGTTTAACTAGACATAATAAGTATCAGAAAGCACATCACAGAACTTGGAATTTAAGGATCTCATCATTTGTTATAGGTAAGAATAAAGAGATAACGTAATCAGTCTTCATCAACATCAGAGAGGGAATTAATCTTTTCAGGACTTACATGGCAAAAGAACAACTGGAATGTGAGGAGCATACTTAAATTGATTATTACCATATTTAAAGCATGTCTCAATACTCGCTGTTGTATATAACTCTTTAGAACAATGCACATTTTAATATAGAGAATAATGCTAGATAGGTTTCCCTCCTTGTCTTTATTATATATCTTTGCCTGCAAGATTATCCAAGCTTTGTTTCTTAATTAAAGCAGCTTAATTTAATTCCCCATATATTTCAAACCTACATGGCATATTAGCTTCCTTCATTTTTAAAAAATTGTTTTCTTAAACCTTCACTTAATTGGAGATGACATTTATTTCTGGGGCACTGGATCTTTTTAGTTTGTCAAAAAGTCAAAGGGAAACAACATTTTATAAGTATTTATTTATTACAATTTGTAAGATGAGAGTTCAGCCCATTTTTCCTGTGAAAGAAAAAGAATTAAAAATTTACATAACAGGCCTGGGAGTGTAACTCAGTGGTAGAGTGTCTGTCTAGCATGCGTGGCCCCAGAGTCCAGCTCCAGCACAGCAGAAACAAATAAATGCATTTTTTAAATTTTTAAATTAAGGAACAATTTATTCTCTTGGCCTGGCAATGTTACGTGATGATTTCTGGTAGAAGGGACTAATGAGAAGGAAAAACCTTGTCTTAAAGCAGTTCTATCTTTTCTCAGAAAACATCCAATTACTGTTTACGGCTCCGGCACTCTTTGATACTAATCAGTTAATTCAGTCTGCTGGCCCTCAGATATATTGGTGTTTACTCTATTAGGCAGTGCACATTTCAATACAGTGAAACACATGTTCGGCTGAAACCTGAGCCTTCTGCTCATCAGCTCCCATGATGCAGAGGTTAGCAAGACAAGACAAAAGGCTGTTGGGGACAAAGCAGCCAAATTAAGAGCAGTCTCCGTGCACATTGTCTTAAAGCAAAGGAACTGTTAGAAACAGGTAGGAGTGAGTCTTTGGATACAGCAAATTTAGAGGAAACAGACTCGGGCGGGCACATCTGGCTGGAACATGCCACTCTGAGCTACAGTTGCCCTCCCTGTGCCTGGCCGGCCTGGCCGTGTACTTCAGTGACAGCCCCAATATAATTTCATTGCAGCAGGAAATCTGGAGCCACATCCTGACACTGACAAGGTAATGAGGCACAGCCAGACACAGCGAGAGTCTCTTGTATCTGCACTGGGGTTTTATGGTTATGGCTTCCATCTACTATCAGTCAAGATTTGTTACCTGCTTCTACGTCACGGACAGGAATCCATCACTAGACGCATCTAAATGGGGACACTGAAACAGATGGCAGTAACAGGCATGTCTCCACTCTGGGAGGCTGTATTCCCAGGGATAATGGGAGAGATTCCTAACACGGTCATCATCATGATTAAATCTTCTATTTTATGCAAAAGACATTTTTGCATTTTGTCCTGAACCAATGAAATGTGTGAATGTGATATTTTATGGAAATCCTCTATAAATACTTAAAATTCATCTCAGATGGATTAAAAAGCCTTATGTGCCATTAGAATTGTACTTGTTTTTTTTTAAAAAAGCTATTTTTTAGTTTCCCGATAAAATGCAAAGCTCTGCTCTCAAAGTTTCATTCTTTTCCTCTTTACTCTCTCTAGCACCAGGTGGGTGGGCCCTAACGATATACAAAAAAAAAAAAAAAAAAAATGGGTTCTTTGAGGGACCTCCAGAGACTTTGCCTCCCTGTGTTCCCCTTACCAGATAGATAAAATGGAAAAAAAACGTAGAAAGGACCCTTGAGAAAGAAAACTCCTCAGGGCTGGGCAGTTGCTCACCAGAAGACAGAAGACAGGCAAACTTTATCACCTTCTCTTAAAATTGGACTTTCGCCTTCAAGACTTACTAGCCTTCACTGGGCCATCTCAGTCTGGGGCCCCACCCAGGGGATCACCTTTGCTGTTCTATAGAGTTCAAAGCAAAGGAATTATCCTGATAGAGAAAAGGAAATAGAGTCACCATCACAAAAAAACATGCAGCAGCTTCCAGCATTCAGCAGGTATCTATCAAATCTGCAACTAATTTGTGAAAAAATCCAGTTATTGGGGAGTGAGGGTATAGCTTAGTGGTAGAGCACTGTTCTTGGCATGTACTAGGCCCTGGATTTGATCCCCAGCTTAAAAATAAGTAAATATATGCCCAGTTATTACAAGATTTAAGCCCAGAAAAATCTTACCATCACCTTTATGTTCCACATTTCAGATAATGGGTATACTTCAGACTTCTTCCCATCTATATACTGATGAATCATATGAATATATGTATTTATATGCATATGTATACAAAAACTAACAATTTATTTCAACTTCATTAAAAGTAACAAAATAATTTATAAATACCATTAAAAAAATAAGCAACATATAACCAAAAGCTAGGGTCCTGGGATACTTTAAAGTAAATTCTGATTTAAAAAAAAAAAAGAGAGAGAGAGTGAAGAATAAATTCTATTACAAAATCAAAGTATATGAATGAGAAAGGGAATATGAATAATAACCAAAATATTTAAATAAATTTACCCATAAAAATCTTCCAAACTGCAACTCCTAGATTCTATGAATTAAAAAAAAAGAAAAACTTCATTTTTAAATGGTAAAACTACATAAATGAAATGCCAAAAAACTGAGGTGAGAAAAAATTGCATTAGTTACCGCTAATGCCATTTAAAAAGCTAGGTTGAAATTGAATGTCAAAGAGCTAACGTTTATTATACACGTGTTCGAGCTCGTTAAAACCTGTGTGCAGCACGAAAACACCCCACAGGGATGTTTTCTAAGGGTGATGTAGTGGTCCGAAAATGAAACTCATGTTTCCAATAGTCAACCATCCCGTGACACCTCTCCTGCGGCGGTCACGGAATACCTGGAGCGAATCTTGCTTCTGCGTTTTTATTCCCAGCGTCTTCTCCGTTTATGTTAGTTCTTTGTTTGCATCTCACAGTCTGTTTATTCTTTCCTTTTTCCTCTGAAGCTGAGGTGGGAATGTTTGCAAGAGAGGAAAGTGAGACGGGCAGTTCTGCTTGGTTAGCGTCAGTCTGAAAGAAGATGTTGTCTCCGTGTGGGCGGCGGGAGCTTTTAGAGCGAGACAGGATGGAGAAGTTGAGCTTAGCTTCTGAGCTTGTCCTGTTTGGTCCCTAGCTTTATGATGAGGCTTTTTTATTTGGTAAGAAGTGACATTTCAGACAGAACTTCAGGTGTGTATTGACATGCAAGTGCAAAAAAAAAAAAAAATCCCAAAAACAAATATAAATAATTTTGTATCATCCTTATTTTGGATTTTTATTGTGATTTCTGCCCCCACCTCCACCCCCACCACCCTGGTTGAGAAACAAACAGGTAAATGTACTGCAATGCATGAAAATAGATTTTTTTTATCATTTATTTTCCTATCCAAGTAAGTAAAATACTGTAAATGGACACATTGCTCATTAACATAGCAAACCACCTCTTTTCCAAAATGAAGACAAATCATTGTCTCCCTGTCATTCTGTTACTAAGCCTCTAGTGAAAGAAGGATTTGTCTTATTTCCAAAGAAAGGCTGTTGGTTAAATCAATATTATTTCAAATGCTACAACACTGCTGGTTTTTCTAATTGAGATTGTATTTGATTTGCCTCAGAACCCCAACCCTTTCTCGTTGCAACTTATTTTCTAGAGAAACAGGAATGAGCTGAAACTTCCACTTCAGCCCTCAGTGAAAGCAAGTCAGTGCTTCCCCTGTGAGCCACAGGAGAGACAGAACATGACACAGTAAGTTAAGAGCTGCAGTAAGACGTTTTGGGCAGTAGCATAATTATCAAGGAAGTAATGCAAAAGTCAAAGGAAAAGTATCCCATCCATAGGTCCCACTCAATTATTTAAAGAGAGAGAGAGAGAGAGAGAGAGAGAGAGAGAGAGAGAGAGAGAACATGGGCAAAAATGGTGGCTGAGTGGGAAACAGTGCAATTTTGTAAAGAATTAGGCCAAAACTTTCTGGATCTAGGGATTGATACCCTAGCCATGATTTCCACCATGCGTACATCTTTCCATGCCTACTTCGTATTACTCTGGGCTTAATAACAGTAACAGCCACCATTTATTGGCAGGCTATTTACGACTGCCTCTTTGCAGAATGCTTTTTACATATCAACTCTAATCTTCACAGCAATCAAAATGTCATTGACAGCAGGGAATAGTGGTACACACCTAGAGTCCCAGCCACTCAGGAGGCTTAAGAGGAGGATGACTTGAGCCCAGGAGTTCCAGGGCAACTTATGCCTTCAAGAACTCATCTCAAAATAGCTGGCAGACCTGGGAAGTCTTCTTGTCATACCTCACATGACATGTCCACTTTAAAACAAAATGTATTTGAATTTTGTTATATCCAAAATGTGTTGAATTTCATATTCCCAACTTAATTTTTCATAAAGCAAAATTAACTTTCAATAAAAAAGAACTCATCTCAAAAAGGAAAATGTCATTGTCCCCTCTTTACAGATGAAATAGTCACTCAGCTTATACATGACTGTGCATGTTCTGTTCTGAACCCATTTATTCCAACTATGTTACATAATCAGATGGTAAAATTAGAAGGAATAGCCCAAATTGATCCTTAACACAAAGTATTTCCAAATCCATAGCGCAGAAACCAAAGTATCAAAAGATATAACCCATTGAGAAGGAGCCATTCTTGTCTCTTAAATGCTCACAAGTCTGCTAAATAATATACACATTTAGGGTTATTATGAAATTAAATGAGACCTTGCATGTCCTCTCCTGACATTGTGAGAGCCCCTGGGGACTGCTGTTCCCCTGCCTGTGAGGGCCATAGTTTAAAGCTACTGTAATGATAAGATGAAGACACCCATGGGATTCTCTTAGAAGACCTCCATGAAAATACTTCTCCATTGGCATTAGGGACACTCTAGAACTAGCAAAATGGACAAATTGCTTTTCTGTCATTGAGTGTTCCATTACTTTCTACACAAATAACTTTTTTCATCCCCAAGAGCATTTTATAGGCAGTCCAAGATATCTGAGAAGTTTTGTTGTATTAACCATTTAATCACATAACACTTATTTGGAAAAAATAATTCATACCCAAGAATACTTTTTGCTCTTTAAAGCAACTTCCTCTTTTAGAACTCAAGTCCTATTTGACAGCAGACAAAAGAAAACATTTTTTTCAGTTTTACTTCCACTTTAAAGCTACTATAAAGAGCATGATTTTGAAATTTCATGAAAATTAAAATTGGCTGGCTCTGGTTCAAGTGTATTAGAAAATGGCTTAAGCACTAGAGAGATGGAAGAAAAAGGAAGAGCCTTGCTCATCCAGAAATTAGCCATATATCCTAAAAACATTTATACTACTCTCTGGTCCTCAGTTTCCCCATCTGTACAATGAAGGTAGCTCACTATGTAATCTCAAGACTTAAATTGCTAAACACAATAATTCTGATGGAGACATACCAGTCCTGGTCCTGACTGGCATCCACATGGGATTTCTGAGGAACCTGAATAACTCTCAGAAGGGAGTGGTCAGAAAAATGATCTAAATCCAAATACTTGGGTCAAACTTAAAGCATCTCAGAACTTTGGATGGTCCTAGGCCTCACTCATCCATGTTTGGATTTTTGTTTTCCCCCAACATCTGCAAAGTTAAAGTGGAGACCATATGAGTGACAGTTTCTAGCATAATTGATATTCTGCAGTGCCTTCAATGGTTCCATTTGGGAGCTACAAAAGCAAACAGGGGCTTTGCAGCCAACCTTTCTCCTCTCCAATTATAATAGGTTAGTAAAAAAGGGATACAAAAGAGACTTTGACTTTGCTGATAATTCTTTATTTATTTTATACAAAGTATGATCTGAGGAAGATATTTTAATACATTAACATTTGTTCATCTTGAAAGGTGAGCACGTGAGTTTTGCTTAGATTATTTTCTAAGGCAGCAAGAAACAATAAACACACAATATTAATGCAAGAAATTTGAGATTTCCTTAGAAATCTTAACAAACAGAAAATTTGAAATCAGCTATTGGTGTTATTTCTTCTTTCCCTAAATTTGTTAAAATACTGATTATTTCTTCCTTGGAAAAATAGAAAGAAGTACCCCAGCTATTAATTACATACTGTAAGCATCATAATTATCTTTAATGCAAAATGTGCAAATATATTCAAAAGCTCCCCAATTTTACAAGAAAACATTTTGAAAAAAAATAACCTGTATTGAAATTGATTTTAAAGTCCTAGATATGAGTATAATATACTAACTCTAAAAGGAAAATGCCAAATCACAAAGCTAAAGTAAAAGTATAGTGGCTAACATTAGTATAAACCAATTTATATATTCACTAGGCATGGTGGCACATGCCTGTAATCCCATCAGCAACTGGAAAGGCTGAGGCAGGAGGATCACAATTTTGAGGCCAGCTTAAGAAATTTAGCAAGACCCTCAACAACCTAGCAAGGCCCTGTATTTTTTTTTTTTTTTTAGTTTTAAAAAATAAATTAAAAGGTCTGGGAATGTAGATCAGTGGCAAGGCACCCCTGGGTTGAATTCCCAATGTCCTCTCCCTACCCCTCAAAAAAAAAAAATTATATTCACTGGAAAACTAAGTCTCACACCATACACAGGCACTATAAGAGCAAATAACATTAGTGAACATTAGGAACAAAAAAGCCACATTATAAAATAACTAACTCTTTTCTAATATGAAATGCGAATGGTAAACATAGCAGTAAAAACTTTTACAAACAAGCAGCAAAACCAAACTTTGAATTAATTCCTAGATAAGTTGTTATAATTTATGAAAACAAATTTAAAAAATGACAAAGAATAGAAATAGAAAAAAACAACGTTAAAGGAAATAATAATGTCATACTTCTTCACAATTAAAAGCAAATAGAACTCTTGTATTAGTATTAAACAAGTAGGGAAAGAGAATAAAAATAGTGTGTTCCAATAAAAATGGATATTTCAATAGCTATCATTACTACATATGTAATAGAATTTTTTAATATTATAAAATTTTAAATTTTGTTCCAGAAGACTAGAAAACCCTCATCTTCAAAAACAGAGAGAGCAGACTGTGTAGCTCAGTTACAGAGCATTTGCCTATCATGTGAGTCTACAGGGTTCCATTCTCTAGCACCATAACAATAAATAAACGAAAAAACAAGCAGAGAAACCATCCTCCTGGAAATCTACTCTTGCTGCTGGAATCCAGATGGTTCTGTTTCCTCATTGCTGGCTTCTCTGTATTGGATACTGAGCCATTACTATCTTCAAAAAATGAATCACTCTCCATGGAGTTTGGGGCATTGCTAATTCCACATATTTCAGGGATTTCACCGCTGTGTCTGAACATTCAGCATTCCATGAAGCTGTAACCACTCAGCTTGAGCTAGAAGACCGCCTCCTTCCTCCTGTCAGGGCCATGCCAACAGCCAAGGCTTGCACCCACCTGTTCCACTCCTTCTTCTGAATCTCTTAAATCACATATGGAGAGTCACATCTGAAACTTACAGCTGGCTTTAGCCTGCCTGGAATTACAGTGTATCCTCCAAACCCTTGACACAGAACTAAGATCTTAAAAAGCCCAGCCAGGATTACCTGGGTCTCTCGTTTGTTAATAATTTCACTCCATCTTCATTCATCCACCATTTTTCTTCAACATGAACATCACTTTCATTAGAGATTCTTTCTTTTAGTATTTCTTCCTATAATTAGAAAGAATGACCTCACACAAAATCTGCACAATGTGCTATATCACTGCAGTGTGATCCTAAATTTAAACTAGCACACAGTGGATTCAACCTCTCCTCTTCCTCCTCCTCCTCCTCCTCCTCCTACTACTACTACTACTATTCTTTTGTATTTTCTTTTAGGATGTAAAATAAATATCAAGAGGGCTTTGGCCCTCAATATCATTCAGTTCATTTTATTAATCTATAGCAAGAAATGAGTTAATCTATCTATACTTGTTACCAATTACTTTTATGTATCTTCATTTCAATGGTTAATAAATTCCCCAAGTGTCTTATTATATTTCTAAAATGTCATAGGTATGGTCACTGTGAAAGTTGTTTGTGTTCTTATTCTATATTAGCTACTAGATTTTTGCTTCTCTCTTTGATTTCTAGAATATTATGTATTCAAGGTGAAATGAAAAAAAATCCCATTTAGTAACCTTGTTACTGATTTACTTTACAAATCATTAGCAGGTATTATTTACCTAATATTATAGCAATGTTTCCGCTGATTTTTGAGACATGGGTTAATTGCCATAAATTAAAATGGATGTTCTGCCTATGTTTAAAAAGAAAAGAAAAGAAAAAAACCAATGGCATTTGGGATAAATTGTTGTGATACTTCCACCCACCATTAGGAGGCAGTAGCATGGCTATTCTACTGTATTCCACTCTGCAAATGGCAAACTTATAGACAGACTTTCTATCATTTCTCCAGTCTTTTTAGGATAAGTGTCTCTTAGCATTAACAGGCCAAATCTTTCAAAAATATTCTGATGAGAGTTATGTGTGCTTTTAAGTAACAGTAGTTGCAACAACATGAAATTCCTTCTGCTTTAAGTTAATCCATTTTTTTATGTCTTTGATTTTTAACATTCCAGTCATAACATAAACAGTGAGTGCAATCATTCCCTATTTTAATTATTTTGGAGAAAAATAATACATCATTTTCACTATCAAACATGATACACATAAGAAACTAAGGGAGATAAGAAACCTCAAAAGTCAGAGAGGCTGAAATGTCATTCAGAATACCACATTGTCCCATGGTCTGGTATCAGCTGCGGTGACTTGAGGACTTGTCCCTGATGTAGACAGCTGCCATCCAGGCAGCACAGCTGCTCCCTGCCTGTATTTCTGCTCCTTTTCTACTTCTGCTCTCTTCCTCTCCGCTTCTCTATTCCTGGGATCTACTGCTTCCAGCACTTCGGAGTTTGGCTTACCATCTAATCTCCACTAATCTCTTCATTTTAGCACCACCCTACCATTCATCCATTTATTCAAGACCTTTTTTTGTTTTGTTTTTTAAGCACCAGTTCTGAGTACTCTCTGAGGCACTGGGCATAAAGCACAAAACAAAAACACAGCCCATATTTCCATTTGGGAGAAAATAAAAGAAATATAAAACATAGTGTGCAAGTGATAAAATTGTTCTGGGAAAAAAGGAAGATCAGTAGAGGAAGGTAATGGGACCCAGAGTAGAGGGTTGCAGTTTCAGAAAGATGATCAGGCAAGGCCTCACTGACAAGGTAACATTTGAGCAGAGATTGGGTGGAGATGACAGAGGGAGATATGAGGAGGGTTCCAAGCAGAAGGAATATGGTACAAAGGCCCTGAGGCAGGAGTGAGCCTGGGATGTCCCAGGAGCAGTGAAGAAGCCCACACTGGATCCTAGGAGCAGAGCAGTGTATGCAGCCTTAGAAGGTTGGAGAGGCAATGGGTTTCCAACTCCAGACAGACACTGGGGCACTTGCAATTTCTGTTTTAGAGATGAGAAGCCTTCAAAGCTTTTAAGCCACAGAGTGACAGAATCTAATTTGCATATTTAAAGGATCACTGGATGCTGTAATTGAAAAGACTATGGGATGAAAGGCAAGATTAGAAAAAACGGAAGCAATGGACTAAGTGAGAAGGTAACTCCAAACTCCCAAATTCAGAATATGGTGAAGGAGTGAGAACTATGCAATTTAAAATTCTGAAGGATTAAAAAAACAAGTAAATAAATAAATAAAAATAAAGCCAACATAATTTTTCATGAAATTGTTGTGGAGTGAGATAAAAAGCAAGAAATGTCTCTAAGAATGCCGGTGCAGAAAACTAGGAGGCTGAGGCTGCATTATCCAAGATAATTTTTCTGGTGATATAGGAGGGAAAAAATGAACTCAAACTCAGCTTCTCCTATACTCTTATTCAATAACACACTTCTGACACATGATGAGTGACAGGTCAGGGGTGGGGAGTCCCCACTCACCAAAGAAGCAGTGCTGCAGCTGCAGACACCAGCTGGATATCCTCTAATCTAATTCTGTTCTTATGCTGTCCACCAGGAGATAATATCAGATCCCACTGTGAGGGATCAGACACCAAGACCAACTTCCCCAATCCCACCCCTACTTTAGATGCCAGTTCCAAGCCCCAGGTTCCCACAACCCCCTCTTTAGGTTCAGTTAATTTGCTAGAGCACCTTACAGAACTTGGACAAACACATAAGTTTACTAGTTCATTATAAAGGATATTTGTACAAAGAATACAGATGAAGAGATCCATGGTTCTGTGAACTGCTACAGAGTTTCTATGCCCTCTTTGATGCTCTACCCTCCAGAAACGTCCACATGTTCAGATATGAGGAAACTCTGAACACAGTCTTTATGAGGTTCTATGGGAGCTCACTACATAGTCATGATTGATTAAGCATTTGCCATTGATGATGAACTTAACCTTCAGCTCTCCCCTTCCTGGAGTCTGGAGAGGGAGGGGTTAGGCTAAAAGTTGCAATCCTCTGAGCACTGCTTCAGTTACCTTGGCACTTAAGCCCCCACCCTCGAACCACACCTTGCAGTTATCTAGGGACTTTTCAAAAATCACTACATTAACTCAGTGCGCAGGTGTTTAAAAGCTCTTATAAATGACATAAGACTATTTTCTTTCACTTTTACTGCTCTGAGGGTGCCCAGGAGCTGCCAGGTAAGCTCAACTCATTAGCATACAAAAAGACATTAGGGAGTTAGAGATGTTGCTAATGCACCTAAGGTCTTCCTAGTCCATCTCCAGCCCTGGATAAACAAAAAAATTTAAAAAGAAAAAGAAAGGGGGCAGGGGGGGTGGGGGGGAGGAAGGAAAGAAAGAATGAAAGAAAGAGGGAGGGAGGAAGGGAAGGAAGGGAAAACTTCTACTGGAAACTTAGCAAAGCAAATATTCTGATGAAGATGGGGGCTCAACTGCGTCAAACATCACTAACTATAAAAAATAACATAGGCTTGGATTAGACCACTGAATTAAACTCATTGGCCTTTGGTGTCCTTGATAAAGACAGTGTAAAGAGCTTGGCTAAGTAGAATGTGGGTTTGTGTTTTGCATTTTGTTATTCTGGCAACTCTAAGTGAACCAATAGTTTGATTATGACTGATATGACTATGTATTAACTCCATTTTGAGCTTTCTCTGACAATGCAAGCTGTGACTTAGCTGAGTGGCCGACTGACAATCACCTTGACAATTGGTTAACAGCCACTTTAACAAGTGGGCATGGATATGCAAATGAGGTAGCTGATGCCTGGGAATTTTCTCCCTAAAGTTGACACCTGGAAGCTAAGGTAATACACCTTCTGGGACAATAAATACCAGTGCCTTCAGGTTGCCATTTGAGACACAACTTGCTGTGACTCCCCTGCTTGGGATCTCAACTGAGTGAACTTTAACTTCATTGTTAGCAGCTTGATGGCATTCTGGACCAATACAATTGCCACCTTGAAGGGACTGGTCTCCCAGACATTTGGACGATTTTTTTTACACGGATGCTTGGTGTTTGTTACGATCGGTTTGTGATTTTTCTTTTACCCATTTTTGTATATATTTTCACATATTCCTTTTGCTTATTTTTGCATATTGTGCTTTCATGTGCATTGCAAATAAACACTAAGAAACTATCTTTGTCTTACTTGTCATTTGATTAAAGAATCAAAGGACCTTCCCTCTTGGAGGAAACATAAGCCTTGAGATTAAACTGTCACCAGGTATTTAGGAACCAGACCACCTTGGCTTGTTTTGTATGATAGGGGTACAGAGAAAGGAGTTTTAACCTGGAAGATACAATAGCTTATTGTATCCTTATGTGAACAATGCAATTGAGGTTGGAATGGCAAGCAAAGGTAGAGAAAGGTAGAGAAAGATAGCTGGGAGCTATTTGCTGGTAAATAAGAGAAGGTGTCCTGCTTTCACTGGTGAAGGGAAAATTTATCCATGGTCACCAACAAGAAGGTGTGCAAGAAAGGAGTGGATGTAGGCCAGTAGGTGAATTAATTGCTTGTGGGAATATGTAAAAGGGGTTTTCTGCGTGCTTTTATGCTTTTTTTGTGAAATGGAAAGCAGTTAAGAGGGAGAATGGAGAGGAGGTAGTAGAGGCTGGAGGAAAGTGGAGAAGATATGAAAGAATTGAGGAAAGTGAGCTAGAGAGGGGACAAGGAGTGTAGATGGACCACCAGGCAGCTTAAGGGCTCCCCCGGGACCAGCAGTTATAAATTTAAATGAGACCTCACCACATGATTGAATGTTCTCCAGCTATTTTGAGCTAGATGGTGCATGTTAAACTGGAGTTAGCTCCAACCAGGTGATTTTGATAAAGAGAAAGAGAGAGAGAGAGAGAGAGGGAGGAGAAAGGGAGGGGTGGTGAGAGAATATGTAATGGATAGATAGATTATAATGGTGGAGAACAGAGTTTACGCTATTCAAATACTCTTGTTCAGGGCCCTCCAGCAGCCAGTTGACATCACTTCTTCCTTTCTGTCCCCCTGAAGGAGAAGCCCAACCTTGGGCAGGACACATGGACACCAGAGCTCCTGAAGGGAAACTTGCTTCTGGTTTCTGGAATTGGGAACAAAGGGAAATGGAGTCAGGAAAGAAGATGGGGTGGTGACCCCAGAGTCCTTGTGGAAAGGAATGTGAACCAGGATGAAGACCACTCATGGTGGTCTGTGGCAGACCTGGGTGGTAGGACTTTGGCTGTGGGTGTCACCAAATGCGAGCAGGAGATAGAAGAGTGAAGAGAGGTTTATTACTTGAAACAAGTAAGGAGAATCCTGCAGATGATTCTCAAGTGTGTGTCTTCATGAACAAAGAAAGCAAGGGGCTTTTATTTGGGAAATGAATACATGTGCACCTAGAAAAGACCAGTCATTGTAGGCGGAGGAGGGCACATTCCTGAGCATGCTCAGTGAGTGATTATCTCATGTTCAGAAAAAAGGCAGTTGGGAATTCCTCTGGGTGAAGACTTTAATATGATAATCAGCAAAGCTTCCTCTAGGTCACCTAAGAAGAGTGAGTCAGAGTGCCTTGGCTATTAGGCTGTGTCCTTTTTTTTTTTTTTTTAATTTGGAAGGTACTATCTGAAACGAATAAAAAACAAAAACAACATCAAAGGAATGTTATCATTTGAAGGGGCAGTAGTTTTTTCTCCCACAAGCCTAGTGATCACCGTTAAAGTACCTGCCTATCATCTGACATGGGGAGATATGAATAAAGGGGGTAGTACAAAGGCACTGGCTGCCTCTTTATCCCACTGGCGGTAATAGAAAATCTTAGCTATAGCATTCAGGTAGTTCAGGCTCCATTTCAAATCCTGAAACTTTGCTTACCTCTGGCTCCCCATTGACTCATACCAAGAGAAGTATAGTGGGCAATGAGCAAGGCAATCTGTTGGTCCCTTTTGTAGAAGCTGGAGATGGACACTCAATGTGGCAAGAGGGTGGCAACAGGGCTACCTTAGCATATCAAGTTCTATCCAACCCAGAAAGTTGGTTTGCTCCTCTAGTGCCCATAGTCTTCAGGTTAAAAACCCACGTCTGAAAAGCAATAAGATAAATTCAGAACCTCCAGCTCGCTGGAGGAAGGAGAGTTGAGTAACATCTCAGGGTGCCCCTGACACCCAGCCTACAGCCTTGGGCTTACAAACTCCACTCGATGATAGTACACAGTACTGGCAGGAGTGAACCCATTTAAGTTGAGTATAAGAAGAATAGGCTGGACACAGAACTCTCTGAAACACAGAATGGGCTCCACTTGTAAGTAGTGGGTTCTCATCATTGTAAACACTTTAGTTAGAAACGATTCAGAGAGCATTTATTTACAAAAAAAGGAAGGCAGGGTGGACAATTTGTATGGTTCTTTGAAACTCTGATGCTGTAATTCTTTCAGCCTATCACACATTTCTACTACTTTCACAGTCTCTTCCTAGTTAACATTGGTTCCCTATGAGTTAGTATGCTTCTCTGGCTAGATTATTTATTTCTTCACAATTGGTCCCATATTCCTTGACCTTTTTATATCCCTGAAAACTTGAGGACAGAGAGGAACTGACTAGGAATTGACTAGCTGACTGGTGTATTGGTAGATTTTTTTTTAAATTTTTATTGTTGGTTGTTCAAAACATTACATAGTTCTTGATATATCATATTTCACACTTTGATTCAAGTGGACTATGAACTCCCATTTTTACCCCGTATACAGATTGCAGAATCACATCAGTTACACATCCATTGATTTACATGTTGCCATACTAGTGTCTGTTGTATTCTGCTGCCTTTCCTATCCTCTACTATCCCCCCTCCCCTCCCCTCCCCTCCCCTCTTCTCTAACTACCCCCTCTACTGTCATTCATTTCTCCCCCTTGTATTATTTTTCCCTTTCCCCTCACTTCCTCTTGTATGTAATTTTGTATAATCCTGAGGGTCTCCTTCCATTTCCATGCAATTTCCCTTCTCTCTCCCTTTCCCTTCCACCTCTCATCCCTGTTTAATGTTAATCTTCTTCTCATGCTCTTCGACCCTACTCTGTTCTTAGTTACTTTCCTTATATCAAAGAAGACATTTGTCATTTGTTTTTTAGGGATTGGCTAGCTTCACTTAGCATAATCTGCTCTAATGCCATCCATTTCCCTGCAAATTCTATGATTTTGTCATTTTTTAATGCAGAGTAATACTCCATTGTGTATAAATGCCACATTTTTTTTATCCATTCATCTATTGAAGGGCATATAGGTTGGTTCCACAGTCTTGCTATTGTGAATTGTGCTGCTATGAACATCGATGTAGCAGTGTCCCTGTAGCATGCTCTTTTTAGGTCTTTAGGGAATAGACCGAGAAGGGGAATAGCTGGGTCAAATGGTGGTTCCATTCCCAGCTTTCCAAGAAATCTCCATACTGCTTTCCAAATTGGCTGCACCAATTTGCAGTCCCACCAGCAATGTACAAGTGTACCCTTTTCCCCACATCCTCGCCAGCACTTGTTGTTTGACTTCATAATGGCTGCCAATCTTACTGGAGTGAGATGGTATCTTAGGGTGGTTTTGATTTGCATTTCTCTGACTGCTAGAGATGGTGAGCATTTTTTCATGTACTTGTTGATTGATTGTATGTCCTCCTCTGAGAAGTGTCTGTTCAGGTCCTTGGCCCATTTGTTGATTGGGTTATTTGTTATCTTATCATCTAATTTTTTGAGTTCTTTGTATACTCTGGATATTAGGGCTCTATCTGAAGTGTGAGGAGTAAAGATTTGTTCCCAGGATGTAGGCTCCCTATTTACCTCTCTTATTGTTTCTTTTGCTGAGAAAAAACTTTTTAGTTTAAGTAAGTCCCATTTGTTGATTCTAGTTATTAACTCTTGTGCTATAGGTGTCCTATTGAGGAATTTGGAGCCCGACCCCACAGTATGTAGATCGTAGCCAACTTTTTCTTCTATCAGACGTAGAGTCTCTGATTTGATATCTAGCTCCTTGATCCACTTTGAGTTAACTTTTGTGCATGGCGAGAGAAAGGGATTCAGTTTCATTTTGTTGCATATGGATTTCCAGTTTTCCCAGCACCATTTGTTGAAGATGCTATCCTTCCTCCATTGCATGCTTTTAGCCCCTTTATCAAATATAAGATAGTTGTGGTTTTGTGGATTGGTTTCTGTGTCCTCTATTCTGTACCATTGGTCCACCCGCCTGTTTTGGTACAAGTACCATGCTGTTTTTGTTACTATTGCTCTGTAGTATAGTTTGAAGTCTGGTATCGCTATACCGCCTGATTCACACTTCCTGCTTAGCATTGTTTTTGCTATTCTGGGTCTTTTATTTTTTCATATGAATTTCATGATTGCTTTCTCTACTTCTACAAGAAATGCCGTTGGGATTTTGATTGGCATTGCATTAAACCTATAGAGAACTTTTGGTAATATCGCCATTTTGATGATGTTAGTTCTGTCTATCCATGAACAGAGTATATTTTTCCATCTTCTAAGATCTTCTTCTATTTCTCTCTTTAGGGTTCTGTAGTTTTCATTGTATAAGTCTTTCACCTCTTTTGTTAGGTTGATTCCCAAGTATTTTATTTTTTCTGAGGACATTGTGAATGGAGTGGTTGTCCTCATTTCCATTTCAGAGGATTTGTCGCTGATATACAGAAATGCCTTTGATTTATGCGTGTTGATTTTATATCCTGCCGCTTTGCTGAATTCATTTATTAGTTCTAGTATTTTTTTGTAGACCCTTTTGGGTCTTCTAGGTATAGAATCATGTCACCTGCAAATAGTGATAATTTAAGTTCTTCTTTTCCTATTTTTATGCCTTTAATTTCTTTCGTCTGTCTAATTGCTCTGGCCAGTGTTTCGAGAACTATGTTGAACAGAAGTGGTGAGAGAGGGCATCCCTGTCTTGTTCCAGATTTTAGAGGGAATGCCTTCAATTTTTCTCCATTCAGAATGATGCTAGCCTGAGGCTTAGCATAGATTGCTTTTACAATATTGAGGTATGTTCCTGTTATCCCTAGTTTTTCTAGAGTTTTGAACATAAAGGGATGCTGTACTTTGTCGAATGCTTTTTCCGCATCTATCGAGATGATCATATGGTTCTTGTTTTTAAGTCTATTGATGTGGTGAATAACATTTATTGATTTCCGTATATTGAACCAGCCTTGCATCCCAGGGATGAATCCTACTTGATCATGGTGCACAATTTTTTTGATATGTTTTTGTATCCGATTCGCCAGAATTTTATTGAGGATTTTTGCATCTAGGTTCATTAGAGATATTGGTCTGTAGTTTTCTTTCTTTGAAGTGTCTTTGTCTGGTTTAGGAATCAGGGTGATGTTGGCCTCGTAGAATGAATTTGGAAGTTCTCCCTCTTTTTCTATTTCCTGAAATATCTTGAAAAGTATTGGTATTAGTTCCTCTTTAAAGGTTTTGTAAAACTCTGCTGTATACCCATCCGGTCCTGGACTTTTCTTAGTTGGTAGTCTTTTGATGGTTTCTTCTATTTCCTCAATTGATATTGGTCGGTTTAGGTTGTCTATATCTTCCTGACTCAATCTGGGCAGATCATATGACTTAAGAAATTTATCTATGCCTTCACTATCTTCTATTTTATTGGAGTATAAGGATTCAAAATAATTTCTGATTGTCTTCTGTATTTCTGAAGTGTCTGTTGTGATATTGCCTTTTTCATCCCGTATGCTAGTAATTTGAGTTCTCTCTCTTCTTCTCTTCGTTAGCATGGCTAAGGGTCTGTCGATTTTGTTTATTTTTTCAAAGAAACAACTTTTAGTTTTGTCAATTTTTTCAATTGTTTCTTTTGTTTCGATTTCATTAATTTCAGCTCTGATTTTAATTATTTCTTGCCTTCTACTTCTTTTGCTGTTGTTTTGCTCTTCTTTTTCTAGGATTTTGAGATGAAGTATGAGATCATTTATTTGTTGGTTTTTTCTTTTTTTAAGGAATGAACTCCAAGCAATGAATTTTCCTCTTAGAACTGTTTTCAATGTGTCCCATAGATTCTGATATATTGTGTCTGTGTTTTCATTTATCTCTAAGAATTTTTTTATTTCCTCCTTGATGTCTTCTATAACCCATTGATCATTCAGTAACCTATTGTTCATTCTCCAAGTGATGCATGATTTTTCCTTCCTTCTTTTATCGTTGATTTTCAGTTTCATTCCATTATGATCAGATAAGATGCATGGTATTATCTCTACTCCTTTATATTGTCTAAGAGTTGCCCTGTGACATAATATATGATCTATTTTTGAGAAGGATCCATGTGCTGCTGAGAAAAAAGTGTAACTGCTTGATGTTGGGTGGTATATTCTATATATGTCAATTAAGTCTAGGTTATTAATTGTGTTATTGAGTTCTATAGTTTCCTTATTCAACTTTTGTTTGGAAGATCTGTCCAGTGGTGAGAGAGGTGTGTTGAAGTCCCCCATGATTATTGTATGGTGGTCTATTAGACTCTTGAACTTGAGAAGAGTTTGTTTGATGAACATAGCTGCACCATTGTTTGGGGCTTTTATATTTATGATTGTTATGTCTTGTTGGTGTATGGTTCCCTTGAGCAGTATGTAGTGTCCCTCTTTATCCCTTTTGATTAACTTTGGCTTGAAATCTATTTTATTTGATATGAGTATGGACACTCCTGCTTGTTTCCGAAGTCCATATGAGTGATATGATTTTTCCCAACCTTTCACCTTCAGTCTATGTATGTCTTTTCCTATCAAATGCGTCTCCTGTAGGCAGAATATTGTTGGGTCTTGTTTTGTGATCCATTCTACTAGCCTGTGTCTCTTAATTGGTGAGTTTAAGCCATTAACATTTAGGGTTATTATTGAGATATGGGTTGTTCTTCCAGCCATATTTGTTTATTTCTGTTACTAAACATGGTTTGTTTTCCTCTTTGATTATTTTTCCCCCCTTTACTGTCCTACCTCCCACTGTTGGTTTTCATTGTTATTTTCCATTTCCTCTTCCTGTAATGTTTTGCCGAGGATGTTTTGAAGAGATGGTTTTCTAGCTGCAAATTCTTTTAACTTTTGTTTATCGTGGAAGGTTTTAATTTCATCTTCCATCCTGAAGCTTAATTTCGCTTGATACACAATTCTTGGTTGGAACCCATTTTCTTTCAGTGTTTGAAATATGTTATTCCAGGATCTTCTAGCTTTCAGAGTCTGTGTTGAAAGATCAGCTGTTATCCTGATTGGTTTACCCCTAAATGTAATCTGCTTCCTTTCTCTTGTAGCTTTTAAAATTCCCTCCTTATTCTGTATGTTGGGCATCTTCATTATAATGTGTCTAGGTGTGGATCTCTTATGATTTTGCACATTCGGCGTCCTGTAGGCTTCTAGGATTTGGGATTCTGTCTCATTCTTCAAGTCTGGGAAGTTTTCTTGTATTATTTCATTGAATAGATTGCTCATTCCTTTGGTTTGGACCTCTATACCTTCCTGTATCCCAATGACTCTTAAGTTTGGTCTCTTTATGTTATCCCATATTTCTTGGATGTTCTGCTCATGGTTTCTTAACAGTCTTGCTGAGCTGTCTATGTTCTTTTCAAGTTGAAATACTTTGTCTTCATTGTCTGATGTTCTATCTTCTAAGTGTTCTACTCTGCTGGTAGTATTCTCAATTGAGTTTTTAAGTTGGTTTATTGCTTCCTGCATTTCAAGGATTTCTGTTTGTTTGCTTTTTATAACCTCTATCTCCCTGTATAGTTCATCTTTTGCTTCCTGGATTTGTTTGTGTAATTCATTGTCGAAGTGATCTTTCATTGTCTGATTTTGCTGTCTAATGTCTTCCTTGAGACTCCAGATCATCTGAAGCATGTACATCCTGAATTCTTTATCTGACATTCCATTTGCTGCAGCTATTACCTCTTCTAAAGTTGAGTTGACCTGCATTGCTTGTGGTCCTTTCTTTCCTTGTCTTTTCATACTGCTCGCGTTTCTTTTGCTTGGTGAAACTGTTGTGTTTTTGAAATTTTCCCCCGTATATTTATATTGCTCTTGTATAGTTGAAAATTCTCCCTTGCAGGGTTGGGCGGCGGCTGTGCTCCTCCTCCAATTGGAGTGATCTGTCTACCATGCTGATGGGCCGCTGGGCCTGTTCTGCAGGTAGGTCTCAGGTCTGCCTACCTTGCAGGCGTGGGCGGCGGCTCTGCTCTGCCCCTCCTCCAATTGGTGTGATGTGTCTACCACGCCCGCGGACCCCTGGGCCTGTTCTGGGCGCGGGCGGCGGCTCTGCTCTGCCCCTCTGGCTTGATGACAAAGTGAGAGAGACTCAGGTGTTTGTGACTCACTTTCTTTACCAGTAGACCAACTGTTTCTGTCGCCGCTGGTATCGATGAAGTTGTCTCCTCTGCCGCTTTCTGATGACATCAGATCTCTGCTATGTTGGTATCCCATGCGAATGGCAGCATTTCATTCCCTTTGCCGGGTGACCAAAGCAACGGGTGAGTCCTGACCGGCCCTCACAAGCCCCGTCTCAGTCCTGTTGCCACTGCCTATGAAGGCTCGGTTGGTATTTACCTCCACAGTATTCAGCAGGACCCGGACCGAGAAGCAGTTTCTGCGGGTTCTTTAGCCCTGGGCCAGAGCAGTTCCGGGAGCCGGAATTCGGGCGCTCTGGGCTCAGTGTATGTTCTGATAGGAGCAGGCTCCAAGAAGCAGTTTCTGCGGGTTCTTTAGCACTGAGCCTGAGTAATTTGTCTGTGAGACGCAGGCAAATGGCAGCCTGAAATTACCTGTTCTATGGCTGAATGAGCTGCGATCAGTCAAAAACAGGGATGGTGACGTCAGCTCTCCAAGATGGTGGCCGCTGGCTTCCTCTGTGGTCTGACCGGTGTGGAGAACGGAATTGGACTGCTTCCTTCCCCGTCTCAAACCCAGAATTCAGCACTGAGCACGGTGATTGCACAGCTGGCAGAAGCCCGCAGAATCTGCAGCGCTGTATCTTTTCGTTGCTATCTCATCGTTTCCCAGCACGCGCCGCAGACTCTAGCCGAGGGGCGATTTGCTGAATAAGCAGCGTGACCCTTCGTGCGGAAAAATCTCTTGCGTTTGAGCCCCCGTAGCTGATCCTCGTGCAATGGAAATCCTTCCTCTAGGTTTTGGAGAACCCCAGTTTTGCTGGAAATTCCTAACAAGATAGCTTTTAGCCGTTCTAACTCGTCATTCTCCCGCACAGTGACACGGTACACGGGGGTGATGCACTCCCTTCGCCGCCATCTTCTCACTCCGTGTATTGGTAGATTGATGTTGTTAGTGCACTTACCCAGTATAGAAATTACTTTTCTTTCCATAATACCCACAATTTATAATGATAAGCCAAAAGGGGCAAAAAATGTTAAGAAACAGCCATTTATATAATATGGGAACCACTTGTGCTATTTCTGCTTTTTCGTTTTTTTTCAAATAACAAAAATTTAAAGACAAAACTCTCTTCAAAAATAACAAAAGATAGAAAGAATAAATCTGATTCAAATGTATGATATGTCAAGGTCATTGTACTGTCATGTGTAACTAATTAAAACAAATAAAAAAATAAAGGTACTGTGTCCAACTACAACTAAAAACTAAATGTTTAATAAAGTAACTTTAAAAAAGAAAAAGAAAAAGTTACAGCTACTCAGGAGGTTGAGGCAGGAAGAACGCAAGTTTGAGGCCAGCCTGGGCAACATAGAGAGACCTTATTTCAAAATAAAATAAAGAGGGCTGAGGGTTTAACTCAGTGATGGAGTACTTGCCCAGCACATGGAAGGGCCTGGGTTCAATCCCAGTACCACAAAGAAATAAATAAAAGTTGGTGACAATGAGAATGGCTGACAGTAAGGATGTGATTAAGGCAATGTTGTACAATTAGCTGATGGCTATGTTTAATAGTTATGCTGTAAAGCAATGTGTAACTAATAACATGGGAAATGTTCAGGAAATGTTGCTCTACCAAAAGATCAAAAAAGAAAAATCATTTTATTGATCTCAGTAAACCAACATCTCTCGACCCTCTCCCCTGGAAAACGCCTGTGTAGTTCCTTTCTGTACTCTGTTCCTTTCTTTGTCAAGTCAAAACAGCATTAAGGAGTTTACTGTGCACTGGGTCCCCATCACAATCCTCTGAGATCCCCAGAATTATTTTGTCCCAGTAAGGAAAAGGTGAACAACAATACACGTCTTGTCACTTCCTCTAGCTAACATTCTTCTTATAACTTATAATTGAAATTGCCCAAATATTAAATAGCATGACAAGAGGCAAAGGGTAGAGTTTGGGCTAATCCTGTTAGAGTAGGCAGATAGACAGACATGGGCAGCAGGTTAGGGGAGAACAGGGCTCACTCTACCTTGGGCCAAAGGAGAACATCATCTATAAACTGCCTCCTTTACAGGCAGATGGTACCTTCTTAAAACTGAAGATGTTTCCAACTCTGAAGCATGTGCAGAACACAAAAGCACTGCCTTTTAACCTTTGGGTAACCCTAGATTTCTTGCAATGTCGTTTGGGAACCCCCCCTCCCTGGAGTTTTGTTTTGTTGGTTGGTTGGTAGGTAGTACCAGGAATTGAACTCTGGGGCACTTAACCACTGAGCCACATTCCCAGTCCTTTTTATTTTATTTTTTATCTTTTTAATGTAAATTTTTTATTTATAAATGACAGCAGAATGCATTACAATTCTTATTACATATATAGAGCCCAATTTTTCATATCTCTGGTTGTATACATGGTATATTCACACCAATTCGTGTCTTCATACATGTACTTTGGATAGTAATGATCATCACATTCCACCATCATTAATTACCCCATGCCCCCTGCCTTCCCCTCCAACCCCTCTGCCCTATCTAGAGTTTATCTATTCCTACCATGCTCCTGTTCCGTATCCCACTATGAATCAGTTTCCTTATATCAAAGAAAACATTTGGCATTTGGTTTTTGAGGATTGGCTAACTTCACTTAGCATTATTTACTCCAACTCCATCCATTTACCTGCAAATGCCATGATTTTATTCTCTTTGATTGCTGAATAATATTCCATTGTGTATATATGTCACATTTTTTTATCCATTCATCTATTGAAGGGCATCTATATTGGTTCCACAGTTTAGCTATTGTGATTTGTGCTGCTACAAACATTGATGTGCTATGTCCCTGTAGTCTGCTGATTTTAAGTCTTTTGGGTATAGACCCAGGAGAGGAACAGCTGGGTCAAATGGTGGTTCCATTCCCAATTTTCCAAGAAATCTCCATACTGCTTTTCATATTGGCTGCACCAATTTGCAGTCCCACCAGCAATGTATGAGTGTACTTTTGTTTGTATGCATAATAGCTGCCATTCTGACTGTAGTGAGATGAAATTTTAGAGTGGTTTTAATTTGCATTTTTCTAATTGCTAGTTATGATGAACATTTTTTCATGTATTTGTTGATTGTGCATCATCTTCTGAGAAGTGTCTCTTCAGGTCCTTGGCCCATTTATTGAGTGGGTTATTTGTTTTTTGGTGTTTAGCTTTTTGAGTCCTTTATATACTCCAGCGATTAGTGCTCTATCTGATGTGTGAGATGTAAAGATTTGCTCCCAACATATAGGCTCTCTTGCAATTGTGTATAATTGTATATAATCTCTGGTTATATACAAATTATATTTACACCAATTTGTGTCTTCATACATGTACTTTGGATAATGATGTCCAAACATTGCTAAAACACTGCCCCCCACCCTTCCCCTCCAACCTTCTTTCCTATCTAGAGTTTGTCAATTCCTCCCCTGCTCCCCCTCCCTACCCCTCTATGAATCAGCCTCCTTATATCAAAGAAAACATTTGGCATTTGTTTTTTTGGGGGGATTGGCTAACTTCACTTAGCATTATCTTCTCCAACTCCATCCATTTACCTGCAAATGCCATGATTTTATTCTCTTTGATTGCAGAGTAATATTCCATTGTGTATATATGCCACATTTTTTTATGCATTCATCTACTGAAGGGCATCCAGGTTGGTTCCACAGTTTAGCTATAGTGAACTGTGCTGCTATAAACATTGATGTGGCTGTGTCTCTGAGGGTATAGACCAAGGAGAGGAATAGCTGATCCTCTTTCCCCTTATTATTAAACAACAAGGAGCCTCTCTTAGCCCAGTGTGGTGGTGCATGCCTGTAATCCCAGCAGCTGGGGAAGCTGAGGCAGGAGGATCATGAGTTCAAAGCCAGCCTCAGTAATTTAGAGAGGCCCTAAGCAACTGAGTGAGAACTTGTCTCTAAATAAAATACACAAAAAAGGGCTGGGGATGTGGCTAAGTGGTTGAGTGCCCCTGAGTTTAATCCCCAGTACACACAAAAAAAGCGTCTCTTTTCATCCTTTCTGTCCCACTGGTACTTCACTCTAGGCTTCAAGTTCATCTGTTGCAAAGACAATGAGATTCATCCACCTAGATTTTCTCAGCCTTCTTTAAGTCAGACTGCAGTCAGATGATGGGTTCTGGTTAGTGGACTATGGACATAAGCAGTAGATGATCCTTCTGGGATGAGGCAATAAAGAACAAATGTTTCATTCACTTTACTTATATCCCTCACCTGAATGGCCTGGGAGGCCACAGGTTTCCTCACAAAATGAAATTAGTTGGATCCCTCAGTCACTGCCTGGATACAAGCCCTCTGCAGGGGAGCTCAGGTAGGATTCTGTGTGAAAAAGAAAAAAAAAATTATTGCGTTAAGCACCTAGATCTCTAGTTTTGTACTGGCTGCATTAATAATTCTAATGCAGAAATTGGATTATAAAATACTACACATAGATTTAAAATACTACATGAGGCTTTGAGTAGCAGGAAGGAAACTGAGAAAGGAGGCAAAACTGGCACAATGTTCCATGTTACTCAGTAGCAAAAACTTTTGGGGAAACTACTGCTGTGATAACACATGACAGGCAATGTTGCCTAAGGAAAATGAGATGTTAGTGGTATGAATTTGCTGCATTCATCAAGGCATTTCGAGAAAGAAAAAAAAAATGGCCTGAGGAAAATTTTGCCCAGCATGCAACAAGCAGATTTAAAAGTGAACAGAGAAAGTCCAAAACTCTGGTAACTTAGAGGATTGGAAAATGCAAATGTTTCTAGATCTCAAGCATTAACAGTTGGGATTTAAAGCACACACACGCACACACACACACACACACAAAAAAAACTTCCCTTTTGGTAAAATGACTAAGGGCAAACAATAGATGGAAGATGTGTGGCCTCCATAGTCACTTCAGGGAGTTCCAAGGACGAAACAGAAAGAAAGACAGAGCAAGAAGGAAATGCAGACAGACACAAGAAACAACACAAGCAATAGCACAAGAAAGCCAAGAAATGAAACTCTGGAGAAATTTTTGAACTATCCTTTGGATGTGATTAATACCACAAGGAACTGACTAGAAGTAAATAGGTCAGAAGTCTACATACAGTCTTCGGGGTTTTTTGTTGTTGTTTTCAGGGCTGGGAATTAAATCCAGGGCCTCATTTATAACATATGCCCCCAACTCATACTCAAAGTTTTTAACATCTTTATTAAGATATAACCCACACTGTAACATTCACCCATTTAGTATGTGTAATTCAACAGCTTTTAACATTTTCAAAGTTGGGCAATCATCACTACAATTTTCAGATACTTTTCTCACCTCCTCCCCACAAAGGAAGCCTCTACCAATAGAAATGACTCTCCGTATGCCTCAACGGCTGGCCCCTAACCCCCAACACCAGGTACTCAATAATCTATTGACTCTGCTATGTATTTGCATATTCTTAAATTTTCATATGCACACTAGGATACAAGATGTGTTTTGTGTGTGTGTGTGTGGTGTGTGTGTGTGTGTGTCTGCTTTCATGTAGCATGTTCTCAAGGCTCATCCCTGGTATGGCATTTATAAGTACTTCATCCCTATTTATGACTATTAATATTCCATTGCATGGAATTGCCACATTATCTTTTCAGGAGGTCATGGGCATTTGGGTTGTTTCCACTTTGGGACAACTGTGAATATGGCTGCTATGGACTTTCTTGTATACGTTTTTGTATAGAAATCTGCTTTCACTTTTCTTGAAAAGTGAAATTCTACACTCAGGTGTAGAATTCTGTTTAACTTCTAAGAACAGCCACAGTTTTCACGAGTTGTATTATGTTTACATTCTCACCAGCCATGTATGAGGGTATCAATTACCCTGTATTCTCATCAACCCTTGCTTTTGTCCATCTTTTTTATTATAACCTTCCTGGTGGGCAAGAAACATACCTGATTGTGGTTTTATTTTGCATCTGACTAATGATGTTGGGCCTCTATCCATATGCTTATTGACAATTTGTATACTTTCTTAGGGAAAAAAAGTCTATTCAAATTCTTTTCCCATTTTTAAATTGTCTTTTCTTTGTTAAACTGTGAATTCTTTGTATATTCTGAATTCTAGACCCTTTTTAGATATATGATTTACAAATATTTCTCTCCTAAGCAGTCTCTCCATATTCTTGAAAATGTTCTTTAAATCACAAAAATTTGATTTTGATCACATCCAGTTTATCTGGTTTTTTTTTCTTTTACTTCTAGTGCTTCTGATCTCTTAGCTAAGAAATCAATTACAGCCTATGATAATATCCCATGCCATGCACTTCCGACAACATTTAATATTTGTAGAGGCTAGGACTATTTCAGGCATGATTTTTTAAAATCGGAGATGGGGTACAAGATGAAGATTCCCCTGAAATGATTGAACCATCTAATTTACTGATGAAAACAGCACACTTTTACATAGAAAACAAAACTCAATCATTGAGACACATACTGTTCAGATTATTGAACGTGGATTAAATTGTAAGGATAATAAACATTTTCTTGCAATATCCCAGCAGAAAAAGGAAGACACCTACAATGGGGAAAATTCCTTCTGGCACTGCTGCAGTTTGGATATGATTTGAACGTGTCCCCCAGAAGTTTAGTGTTGGAAGCTTGATTCCCAGTATAACAACATTGAGGGTTAGGACCTTTCAGATGTGGGGCTTAGTGTAAGGTGATTAGATCATTAGAGCATTGCCCTAGGAAGATATTAATGCTAATCTGGAAAAGTGAGTTAGTTTTTGTGAGAGAAGGTTGTTATAAAAGAGTAAGCACAGGCTATCCCCACTCTCTGACTTCCTGTCTCATCATATGATCTCTCTCTCTCTCTCTCTCTCTCTCTCTCTCTCTCTCTCTCTCTCTCTCACCATGATGCCATCTGCCAGGAGTTGTTCACCAAAGACCAAATGGATGAGATCATCTGATCTTAGCCTCCAAAACTATGAGCTACATAAACCTCTTTTCTTTACAAGTTACTCAACCTCAAGTATTTTATTATAGCAAATCTAAAAAGTCAGGCCCAAACTTTTCTAACAAGCAATATTGGAAGACAATGGAAGAAAGTCTATGAAATTTTGTGGGAAAGAAAATATGACTGTAGAATATTATGTGTATCAACTTGTCTTTGAAATTTAAAAGCTACATTGGATTTTAAAAATAGTCTCTCAATTTTAAAAAATAGTCTCTGTAATGTCACCTCTGATACCAACACACAATACCATCCTACACTGCTCACTCTTTTCTAACTATCCTATTTGCTACTATTTCCCAGCCTGGAATACATGTTCCTTGGGAACAAGAGTATGTCTTTTTTGATCTTCATAGCACTGAGTCATAGTAAATACACATGGTACTAGAAATAGCTATGCTCTTGTGACACCTCTGTACCCAACCTCTCCTCCTTTTGGCTTTTGGTTTCTCTAATGTAGTGGTTCACAAACCTCAGTGCACATCAGAAGCACTAGGAGGTTTTGGTAACGCAGATTTCTGGACCTATCTCCAGAGTTCCTGACTCAGCAAGGCAGCAGTAGACCCAGACATTTTGTATTTCCAACAATTCTGAAGTGATGCTGATACTCTACACAGGGAACACACTTAGAAAACCTCTGTTTTATATGCCAGTTTCCAAATTGAACATTGAAATTACTTAGGGGAGATTATTACCAACATCTAGGTCTTGCCTCCAACACAAAATGATTCAATCTGCAAGACTGGGGGATAAACACACAAGTGGTTCCAAAGTGCTTCAAAGATTAGAAACTATTGCTCCAGTGCCCTGTCTCATTATCATCCTGTGCATGCAGACATGGATATATACAGATATTTTTCTTGAATTTAATGATTTATTTAGACAAGGGCTTTGAAAGGTTTATTTACTGCCTGAGCTCCACGTCATCTATAACAGTGATTAATAATTGGTACTCCAAAATGGTTTTGTTTGTTTGCAATACTGGGGATTGAACCCAGTGGTACATCTCCAGCCCTTTTCATTTTTTATTTTTGAGACAGGGGCTTGCTAAATTGCCAAGGCCTTTCTCAAACCTGTGATCCTCATGCTTCAGTCTTCTGAGTAGCAATGGGGCATCATGCCCAGACCCTTTTTTTTTTTTTTAAATGAAAGAATTGGGACAAATCACAAAAGGGAATTACAATGATGGGTCTTTGTGGGAATTCCTTCCCACATCCTTCCATAAACCCTGTCTTTATGTGTGGGACAAAATCTCACAACACCATATGTGCCTTCCTGCCCCCAAATTTACTTACTCTACAGGACCTAATCTCAATGCCTCAGAGTTTGGACTTGAGATTTGGTCATGCTCCTTCAAGTCAAGTCCCACAGCAGGTGAGAGGTAGAAACAGAACTCAGAGATCCTCTCTCAGGTCCTGCAGTGATCTAGGAGGCCGCATCAGATTTATTTTTTCTAAAATTCTCATCATTGTGAACAATAAGCTGGCCGACTTCTTGAGTAACTGAGCACTTTTATGTCAAGTCCGTCAAGTGGAGCTTTCTCTCCACCACATCACAGAGATCACTCTTGTCAAGTTCATGGAGGGTCTCCCTCTTGTGAAACCCAGCAGTTGCCTTTGTGACCTCATCTCATTCAACTTCTCAACAGTTTGGACACCGTTTGCCATCTGAGAAGTTTTTTTTTTCTTGACTTCCATCACACTCATTCTGTTTTCTTTCTCCCCGAGCGGCTGCCACTTTCAAAATCCTCTGCTAGCTCTTTATCTTGACTCAATCTTCAGATGTTAGAAAGTTCCTGGATTCTTGTGCCAGCTCTTCGTCTACACAATCCTCACCAGTGGCTTTATCCAGAGCCCTGGAGGGAGAAATGGGGAGAGGAAGGAGGGGCAGGAAAGGGAGGCCACTTCTCCCCGTTGTGTCATGCACATGGCATACAACCCACAGCTAATAATACCCTCTCTTTTATAGACACTTTCTGAAATACCAACAATTTTACTCATTCAGAATACATACAGACAAGAACAACTCCACATTCAGAATCTCCCTAAACTTCACCATGAATTCATTTGGACACAGGACAACTCCATCATTTCTTGGAACTTCCATCTCTCATAAGGAGGCCTTCTTGGGAGCAGTGGGAGGTGGGGGTTGTCCTTCTTTTTGGTCATCTATGTACAGCTAATTAAAATTGTGACTGGATTTAGGATCAAAGAACCCTGTCCCATTGCATTCCCACATTCTTTCTTCTTCTTTCAATGTCTTCCAAGATCTATTTTAAACTGGAAGTGTTGTGTACTTTTCAAGGACCCTTTGACCTGTTCCCATTAAATCAAAAGTGGGGAAGAAGGTCTCAGCCCTTCACCTAACAGCCAATCAGTGGATGACAAAGGTCTGGACAAGTTTCTCTGTTTTCAGTGCCACATCCAAGGAAATGATATGCTTCCCTGCCTGTTGGTTGACGTTGTTGCTTTTTAATCTAATCCATATTAGAGGGTGATTTGGGATTAAATTCTCTGAAGGTAGATGAGAGACGGTGCAAAGGGGAACTTCTACAAACCTTAGGAGGTGGGTTTCATATGTTCACAGCAAGCTGGAAAATAGTGGAGAGAAATAATATGGACCAGAATGTTTTCCAATTCCCACCCCAGTGTGCTTGGCAGCTCACAGAATACCTTGACTTTTCCAAATATTGGGAAGAGAAAGCAGCCAAGGGTTTATGCAAGAATGAAAAGTGCCTGAAGCACTTCAATTTCCGGGTGGTTAAACAAAAGAGGACACACACCAAGAAAAGTCACTTTAACTGAGTGCAGAAGAGTAGGCAAAGGGGAGAGGCATTTAATCAGGGGGGCAGCGAATAGAAATGATCTCATTATTTTGGAATAATAGGGTTGCCATTGAGGTGTATTTGCAAAATTCCTTGGGCTTTTCCCAATGATGGGATAATATGGTAGGTCTACAAGTCCTCTTTATTATCACCAAAAATGATGGCTGATAATAATCATGAAACACAATCATCAGGCAGGTAAAGCTGTTCTTCATGTAAATGTAACTGCTGCCCAGCTTAGGGTGAGGTCAGGTCTAGCTGACCCTATCATAACTGAAAATACCGTAAGTGGAAAATGCTTTTAATGCACCTAACCTGGCGAACATCCTAACTGACCAACACAACCCACGGCAGAGCATCAGGTGTTTCACCTTGTGATAGCAGAGCCAACCGGAAGCTCTGCTGCTCAGCATTATGAAAAAGCAATGGACCAAATATTGCCAGTTCAGGGAACGATCCAAACTCAAAATTCCAAGTATGGTTTCTACTGAATGCAAATCACTTCACACCATCATAAAGTCAAAAAGACGTAAGTTGAATCATCTTGGTTGCAGATGATCTGTGTGGCATACCTACTTGCTGGATGAAACAATCATTAGCAAAGGAGAATGCTAATTTCATAGCTGATATACCTGACACCAAAAGACATGCATCCATTGGTTTCTCCAGAGACACATATTTGCCTCAGGGTATCCTGACCTACAGCAGAGCTGCCCCCACAAGGACAAATCCTCCATCAACAATTACTGAAAAACTGCCCACCAAACGGGGGAGACAAAGAAAAAAGTTAACAAATTGATTCCAGACTCCCCTTCTTGTAGGCCATCATGGAAACAGTTACTGGATTTATTAAAAAATTCCTGCCAGGGTGTGACTTCTCCAATCACACTTCCTTTCCCTTGGTTTCCTTAGTAACAAGCAGAGGGACAGCCCAGGAAGGGAATGCAGGACAGCCTTGGGTGCTACCTGGGCCATGAATGGTCATTCACAGAGGAATGTAGGCAACTTCAACGGCATTGTAACAGACCAAATACCTCTTTCATGTTCTTGGATACCTGGAAATCCTGGAGACCTTTTATTGCTGTATTTGATATAACTACCACTTTCAGTGATGTCTGAGAAATCGTGCTGAACAAAGAAAGATGCCTAAACACTGAAGACAAGATTCTTATTTATATAGAAGAGAGAGCAAATCCATACACTTCAGAGTGCTAGACAGGGTATTTGATATATGTAAACACAATGATGGCATCGTCAATCTGATGGCTTGGTTACACTTTAAAAAGAACGACAACAACAAAAAAATACACCCAATCAAGGGAGTTCCTTTAGTTCTTCGAAGTCACTAGACAGGTAGATCAGAGAAACAGGCTTGTGATTTCTGCAACATGTTGGGCTTCCAGAGAAGTGAGGGCTGAATGAAAGTCTACTTAGACATTTTGCAGTTTACAGAGTAACAGTGACTGGAAGGGTATCGACAAGCTGATTGATGTTAACCTAGAGGCAAGGCTTATAAGAACCAGCTGGTGGGAGCAGTGCATCTGCTAGGTCACAGTGCCCCAAATGATTTCCAAGCCACAAAGAGCCCAAATCAAACAGATACAATATATTAGAAAGAAAACGGAAATTTAAATTTCTACGAATTATTACATGATTTCTCCACAGATAACATTGAGCTAGGGAGTGATTTTTTTTTTTGGAAAGAAAGTCCTGAAGATGAGTTCTAAAATACACTAAGAAAGAAAAATGAAGTTGAACTTTGTTTTAGTCAGCTTTGTGTCCTGTGACCAAAATATCTGACAGCAACAATTTAAAGGAGGAAAAATTTATTTGGAGATCAGTTTCAGACGTCTCATCTCATAAATGGCCAACTCCAGTACTCTTGGCACAAGGAGAAGCAGTACATCATGGCAGAAGCACAGGGCAGGAATCCTGTGGAGTTCATGGAACTTCAACCAGGGAGCAGAGAGAAGAAAGAGCTGCAGGAGATACATCCTTCCAGGGCACACACAGAGTGACCACCTCCTCTAGCCACATACCCTCTGCCTACCATCACCACCCAGTCAGACCATTCAAACAAGGATGAATTAAATAGGTTACAGTTCCCACAATCCTATCATTTCACCTCTGGATATTCCTGCATTGACACAGGAGCTATGGGGGGCCACCTCAAATCCAAAACATAATAGGCTTAAACTTCATTAAAGTGAAGTTTACCCTCAAGGTTGGTACAACCATGTGTCACTATACTATAGGAATATGTTCTAAAAAGTGCATCTTGAGGTAATTTCAACATTCTGCAAACATCACAGAGTGTATTTACACAAGCTAAGACAGCTATGTTGTCAGTAGGTGGTATAATACTATGGGACTACCATCATAGGCAATCCCTCATTGAACAAGATGCAAATATGTGATGTGATGCATGGCTATCACTAAGACGTGTCCCAGGACTCTCCCACCTTGCTTCACATCTAAGTCAGCCCCCTCTACTGTCTCCAGCCCCTCTCTCACCCACTTCTCTGTTCATCATGCTTCCCATAAGACATATTTCCTTCTCCATTCTTTTTTTCTGCCCAGATGGGAGTTGAACTAAACAGTACTTAGCTTTAACATATTCTCTCAGGCATTTCATCGACTAAAAACAAAATAACCCTACTTAAGTTTGAAGACCTGGCTCAAATCCTACCTTCTCTGTGACTTTCCTCTTTCTCACTAGTAGAAATGGTCTTGCTTTTCTCCAGATAGACCTATGCCATTTGATCCACAGGACTCTTACCAGTCATATCATTTATTGTTTATATGAGAGCTGTTACACTCCAGAGTGTCCACTAAAGGCCCTTGTGCTAAAGCGTTGGTCCCCAGCTTCATACCAAAGGAAGATGGTGGAAACTTAAAGATATGGGACCTAGTAGGAAATTTTAAGTCATTGAGGGCATGACCACAAAGGGAATTGTGAGACCTAAGTGTCTTCCTCTTTACCTCATTTAGTTCCCAGCCATGAGTTGATAGGTTTTGGTCTACTATGTGCTTCTTCCCATTTCCTGCCATGTTTTGCCACAGACCCAAAGCAATAGGGCCAATTAATCATGCACTGAAATTCCAAAACTGTGAGCAAAAATGTCTTTTTTTTTTCAATAGGTAGATTATCCTGGGTATTTGTTACAGTTACAGAAAACTAACATAACATTTTAAATAATTTCTTAAGCAACTGAGAATATAAATTCTAGCCTTAAACATAGTTTGAATTTGCAATGTATACATATTTGTATTATAAAGAAAAAAGGAAGATGAGAAGGAGGGAGAAACTGAAGGAGGGAAGGAGAAAAGAACAGTAACCAGAATGTACAACCATCCCAGAGAATGAGCTATAGTTAGTCAAGTCAAAAGTCACACCGTATGTGACACTGGCTTTTAAATTATAGTGCTCTAAATCAATGTAAGTAGTTCAAGTAATTTTCACACATCTCGAGATAATCAGGTTTCATATTGGTAGACTGACATTTCTCATTCTACACAGATAGGTATCTTAAAATAGAAAAAGACCATTGTTGTCACAGCCCCACCCTCAACACACATGTACGCACACACACAAATTTTGGTAGGTATTGAAGATAATGCAAACAAAGAGAATGCCTTCAACCCCAACATCTCAAGATACACAGGGAAGGGAAAGTAGGTGCAAAGAAAAATGTGTGTCTTGGCCCAGCAAAATTTATTAAAAGGTCAGAAGGATATATAAGCATTTTTCCCCAAGGCCTATGTAGACAAAGCTAGAGAAAAATGCATGCATAAAATATATTACATTTCGAGCCATTAAGGACCCGTTCAAAAATTTTTAAAGAGGTGTCAGCTGTACAACTAAAACTTGTAAGCAAGTCTGCCTCAAGAGGCAACAGTACCCAGCTATGCACCCCAAAATGGGAAGAAGTGGGTTCAGAAAAGAATTAACTCAGCAAGCAGATTTTTACGTGAGCAAAAACTTGTTTGAGAAGTTAAGTTTTTCTAAAATTTTGTTGCCTGGGTTACCTACCCCGTAGACAGGATTTTTTGCCATTTCTATTGATTTTTCCATACTCCTCAATTTTTACTAAGATCTCAAGTTTGCCAACCTTAGGATTCCTCAGGAACTTGATCTTCATGCAAAAAACAGTGAGCTCTTTCAGCATACCCCCACCATCTCTCTGGAAGTATTATAGATTTACATACACACAAACAAAGGTTTTTTATTGCTCTTGGTATATATATATATATATATATATATATACATATATATATATATATATACACACACACACACATATATATATATATAATTTTAGTATATATATATTTTAATAATATAATATATACATATTATATATAACATATATCTATATTATTTCAGTTGTAATTGGACACAGTACCTTATTTTATTTTTATGTGGTGCTAAAGATCGAATCCAGCACCCCGCATGTGCTAGGCGAGCGCTCTACTGCTGAGCCACAACCCCAGCCCTCTTGTTTTGTTTTTTAGCTTCCCTTTTTAAAAATGTGAATGAGTTTATCAATCTCTACTGAGAGCAGATTTTTCAGAGAAAGGAGAGAATATGTGTAACTGCACTGAAAAAGTACTGAACTCCTGGCCCCGGGCACCAGATCAGAGAAGGCGGAGGGAGAGAAGAGCAAGGAGATGACACCTTCACAGTCAGGGCCCCAGGGACTGAAGTGGGTAGGTCCAGGCCTCAGGAAGGGAGACGGCACAGGAATAAGACCCATGCTTTTATCTTCGGGGTTCCCAGAGCAGGATTCTGGCTCTGGAACATCATGGCTGTACACAAATCATGGTAGCTGGAGGCAGAGGTTGGGCCTCACACCCGTTTGTAGTGGAGTGAAGAAGTAAATGTTGAGAGCTTCTCAGATAATACTTGAACTTGGACATAAATACATCAAAGGTTTGGAAGAGATCATAGTAAGCCGTGAGAACAAAACTTAGATTTGTTTATGACACTGCCCCAAAGTAAAGATCTGAAGGGTGCTTTCATTTCCAAATTCAGGGTCATTTGACACAGGGCTGATGGTGAAATGTACCCAAGTATTCGAAGCCAAGATGGTTTTGCTCAAGCAGTGAAGGGCGTCAGCCTGTGAAAACTACATCAGTTAAAAAAAAAAAATCTCATTTAACTTGTTGCAAATCCAGCCCATTAAGTTCCCCTGTAAAGTAGGTTTATAGAGCATATGGAACTCACTGGCTTCTTGGGATATTGCAAAGACAGACTGCTGATGGAGAATATTATGCACTTTCCCCTATTTCCTACCTCAAATTTATTATTTTCTCCTTTAATTTTTTTTTTCAAAGCAAAGCACAGATCAGGCCAAAACCTCAATCTTTGTATTTTATTTCAGAACATAGTGTAAGTAGACACTTGAAAATAAATGTCAAAGCACTTGTTCTCTTTTAACTAATCTATAGCAAAGAATTTAAAATAAACTTGCTGAGACGTTTATCAAATTTAAGATGTGCAAAAATCTTTCAAACCCCTGAAAATCTTACTTTTAAACAGCATGTTGTTCACGTGGTCAAAAACAAACAAACAAAACCAAAAAATATATGTACAGTATGTTTTTCTTCAATATCCAGAGGGCTTTTCAGATGAAGTATCTTTAAGTTTAAAGCGATGATCCTGTTGTTAATCTGAAACAAATTTACCATGGGTATGCTATGAAGTGTCTAAATGTCAGGGAAATGTGAGGGGGAAAGTATAGTTATTATAATTTTCTTCAGACTAACGTTTGAACCAGTTGTTTTAAGTTTAGTTACTTTACCTAAAAAGGTGTCTGAAGGTTGAAGAAAAAAATATATTAAGTATATTATTTGAAAATGTAACTAATAAACGATTTGAAATAAGTTTATCCCCTGTTTCCAGACTTTTCAGACAGCTTGTATATTATTTTGGCCCAAATAGCATTTTATATACTAATGAGTTACATATGGGTTGCAGAAATACTGCCCAATATAAGCTGAATACATGAATGTACATACTGATCCACAGAGAGAGGCAGATAAGGGCAAGGGACAGGATATAGAATCTCTCTGAACCTTCTAGTTAAAAAAAAAAAAGAAAGAAAGAAAGAAAAAGAACTAAAATTAGGGACATACGTCTCCCGAAGGGACCCAGTGTCTAGTAAGCACATGGTTACTTAAGCTCTGCGATACTCAACAATGCTCAGCATTGATGGCTCTTTCCATGTCAGTTATTGACTTATTGAGTGCCTATCCTCTGTCAGGCACCAGGCAATTGTCATGATCCTTGGGAAGCTCTGGTGTGTTAGGCACGAAATTGCTAAAAGTCACAATCCTTGATAAAAAGCAGCTGAAAAGTGCTGACATTCTCTCTAAAAAGGGCACCCCAGAGTTCATTCTCATGGCACAGCTGGATGGAGAGACCATGATTCCCTCTGGGGAGCAGAGTTCTTGGGCTTTTGTTGGGGGCACCTTTTGGGGCAACCCCTGCTGTTAGCTGACCGGGAACCATCCTTAGGAAGCAGATAGATGGTACTACTTGTTTGCCTCTGGCCACTAGGCAAGCCCCAAACACCCACACACACTTTCTTTTGTAAATTTGTAAATTGTAAACTTAATTAGCATAAGCATTGCAGAGTTGCCCAGAGTGAATTTACATCTGATTTTTTTCAAAAGCTTAATAAAATAATAATGAATTTTTATACTATAAATGCCTTTTGTTAAATGTGTTACATGACAGTAGAATATACTTTGACATATTACACATACATGGAATACAACTTCCCATTCTTCTGGTTGTACATGATGTGGAATTACATTGGTTGTGTATTCATATATGAACATAGGAGAGTAATATCCGATTCATTCTATGCTCTCATTTTAACCTCTGATTGGCTAAATTATGCAAATCTGGAATTTTATGTTTTAGATTGTAAATAAACTTTATTACAATTTGTGAATTTCTAAATATCAGTGCAATCCACTTAAGATGATTTCTACTATGCTACCAAGACATCCTAGCCCAACCAAATATCCCTCCACAACCAGGTATTCAAATTGACATTCCAATATGAGTGCACACACTTCTGGAGATATGCTAACTTAAGGTCATGTCTAGTCAAAATTGGTCCTTCTATATTTCCATGGGAATTTACCTTGAATGTCTTCCCTCCATCCACATTCCCTCCACAGAGTCAGGCACTCAGTCCTTTTGTTCCTTCCCAATCTAATAGGAATTTTTGTCTCCCTAATGTCATTTTGTAAATACCAAAATTGAGGTCCTAGAAAAAGAACCTGGGAATTAATGGAAACATGTAAAAGCTCAACATAATAGTGAACACCAATCACCAAATCACCCCAAATATAAAACACAAGCAGTCCTGTGTCTTTCTGGTCCCCAATTTAATGTAAAATACTACTACTGAATTAATTTTCCTAATAAATAATGAATTTATAAATTTCCTAATCTACTATTCAGAATATAGGTTTAGCTATATTAACAAAAACCCAGAAGAATGATAAGCAATTCTATGCTGTGAAGTTTCTAGGGCTCAGGTTACTTCTGCATTGATTTCTCCTGTCTGCAAAGGGATGCCACATTCATATGACCCTCTCCCTCATGCCCACATTCAAGTAACTTGAAAGGGAGGAAGGGAAAGAGAGGGCAAGAGGAGACTGTGTGCATACTTTCATTGTAAGCATGTCATTTGTTCAGAGACCTATAAGCAGGATTCAATCACACAGCCACATTTCTTTTATAAGGGAGGACAGGAATGAAGTTTGTGTTTTGTTCAGTCAGTTATGTGCCTAGCTAAAAATTCTGTGCTATGCAAATTGAAGGAATGGATAAAGAGGACATGCAGGAGGCTCTGCTACACTAAAATACTTTGTATGCCTTTTCTCAAAATCTCACAGTAAATACCTACAGTCTTGTAAGTACAGTACATTAGGGACCAGTTTGCACTTGCACTGACACCAAAGCTGAGGAGATGTACTCTATGACCCACCTCTCATTACCAGCTCAGGCTTTCAGGAGCCCGTGAAATCACACACTGGCTTACTGCACCCCCTGCATCTTATAAAGGCTGTATCTATTCCCAGTCCCTCCATAAAGGTCTCCCTTCCTACTACATCCCATCACACTCTTCCTCCTCTGAACTCTTTTGAACTCCTTTGCATTGGTTGCCAGCCAATTCCAGCCTACTCAGTTAATCATAGCACATGCTTTTGGCTTCCTCGTGGTCTGCAAAAAGATCTCATGAAGATCAGAAAGGCCAGGGAGTCCACGCTTTCAGGAGGAGCCTTAGCCGATGGGCAGACTAACATACCAGCTTGTTTTCCTTCCAGTACCCCAGTATTTCCAGTTGCCTACATTAGCTTTAGTTGACTTCCTTAACTCCCCCGAATCACTTCTCTCACTCTCTTCCTACCCATGCTTCCAGTAGTTCCCAAACACTTGTCTCAGTGCCTACTTCTGGGGCAACCCATGTTAGACAGGGTTCTCCAAAGATAGAACAGAGAGAGTTTATTAGGAATTGGCTCATGAGATTATGGAAGCTACAAAGTCCATAACCTGCCATCTGCAAGCCAGAGATGCAGGAAAAACAGTGGTATATTTCTGGTCTGGAGCCTAGGAACCAGGAGAGCTGATGGTGTAATCTCTGGTCCAAGGACAGAAGACCAGCCATATCCCAGCTCAGCAATCAGACAGAAAAGAATAAACTCTAGCCTTTTTGTCCTAATTGAGCCCTCCACAAGTTGGATGATGCCCACCCACCTGGGGAAGGGAAATCTGCTATACTCAGTCTACCAATTTACAGTCTACCAATCACATCCAGAAACACCCTCTCAGAAACATCCAGAGTCATATTTAGCCAAATAGCTGAGCACCCCATGGTCCAGTAAAGCTGACACATAAAGTTTACCAGCACCAAACCCAAACTAAGATAATCAGTGCCCCATCTGCTCCAAACTCCCTGGGGTTCTGAACATCACAAATACCTTATGTGTCTTATCCCCAGTATCTATCACTCAGTGGGAGCTCAACAGATTCTGGGGATTCATCAGAGCTGACCATATATCTAGTTTTGCCTTCTGTGTTCTAAAGCCCTTATAGTGGTTTGTTAGTCGTTGCTGCAGACTGTAACCTGCAGTCGAGGCAGGTACCCGCCTCAACAATGACTGCACCATGATTAGACACAGAAGTATTTTCGCATATGCTTTACAAAGCATAGAGCTATTTGTTTTGGTTTCATCACCATCACTTCATTAAGCAGCAGAAGATCGGGGTTATACACTGAATCGATTTTGCACTCAGCTTTATTTACTTTCAGTTAAATGAGCATGCTAATTCATTGCTGTAAAATTCGCAATGTACATGAAAAACCCTCCTCCACTATTCTCCCAAATGTTACCCATTCAAATTGAGCCACAAATGGTTCCATTTATAGAGCAATACGAGTGACTCTTTGGAACAGCCATGATAGCCCTGGAATATGGTTCTTTTTTTCCTTCCTCTCTCCCTGCCCTATCTGCCATGGTTCTTCACTCCCCATCCATAGAGAGCAGCTTATAAAAGAGATAAATATTTCCATCAGGCACAGTGATGCAGAAGCTGCATACTGTTTGGATTTGCACCGTATCATTTTTGTTATCTCCCCAGGTCATTCATAAAATTTATAAAATTTTGTAGTTGTGTGTGGGCGTATAGGTAGAAAATTTCCAAGCATTTCAAGTTCTATAAAATGCAGAGGAACCTTTGCCAAATCTATTCCCTTCTTGCTCTTTAAACTCATATACATTTAAAGGGATATTCAATACTTTTGTTTTTGACTTGGTTACTCATAGCCCATTAAAGTGTTGTCTTTTAAAAGCTATTTGCTGTTCAAGGAGTCTCAGGAGCCCATTTTACAATCCTTTTTAAATCCTTTTTCTCTGAAACAGGAAGTTACCTTTTGCCAAGGATAAACACATTCTGGGTAGAGTGAGGTATCACAGTACTTATAAATAACCAAGTGTGTTATCCTGCCACTCATGTGTATGAATCTCACAAGGGTGAAGATTTGATCAAAATAATTAGTGGTAAAGCAATATAGTACAAATCAGAAGCTAAAATTCCAGTTGAGAACTGGGTTTTTCTGAGTCTGAAACTATTGGTAACCAAAAAAGACATGTTTCTCAAACTGTGCAGGACTCTCAGCTTTAGGGAACATTGTGATACTGTGCACATGATGTTAGCTTAACAAATCAGCAAGAAAGGCATACAGCATGTACCCACCAGTTACCACCTGATTTTCTTTCATTTAATATTTCATCTGCATTTAATTGGCATTTCAGTAAATGACTGGAAAAGAAGCTATACAACATGTTGAGGATATAAATATGAAGGAAATATGCCTTCCGGGCTAGAGAAAGCAAGTTAAGCTTTTCCTCTATCTGTTGGCCAAGGTACAATCTTAAGAAAAATGCATAACCACCCTGGATTAGTTTTGTAGACCTGCCATAACAAGATACTACTAACTGGGTGAACTAAAGCAATGAATATGATCTCTTACAGTTCTGGAAGGTAGCTATCCAAAATCAAAGTGTCAGTTGGGCTTTGCTTTTTCTGAAGTCTGGGGAGGGGGGGGAATCCCTCCTTTTCTTGTCTAGTTTTAGATGTTTACCAATAATACTTTAATGTTTCTTGGCTTGCAAAGGTGTCAGTCCCATCTCTGCTTCTATCATCACATAACCATCTTCTCCCTATATGTTTTTTCATAGGAGCCACAGTCATATTAAATTTAAGGTCCCTCACTCTACTCCAGTATGATTGCATCTTCACTAATTATATCTGAAATATCCCTTTCCAAAGAAGGCCACATTGCAAGATTCTGGACAGAGATGAATTTGGAGGTAGGAGAACTATTTCAACACTGCAACATCCACCTGCTCTGCTCACCCATATTGCATGGTTGTCCCACGCACAAAATAGATTCAATTCACCCTCTTCCAGCTCCTTAAAAGTCATTACCCATTGCATCATCAACTCTAAGTTCAAAATCTCATCTAAATACCATCAGTTAAAAAAAATTCACTTTCATCATCTAAGTGGATGGTATGAATGACACTCTGGATCTGAGCTACACTGGGGCAAATTCTTCTCTATCCATAGATCCAAGGAACTCAATGACATAATTATCTGCTTCCAAAATACAAGACAGTAGGACAAGTGGAAGATAAGCATTCCCACTCTAAAATGGAGAAACAGAAGGAATAGAGGAGTCACTTGTCCTAAGAAAGTTTTAAATTCAGGGAAAATTCCATTAGTTTGGCTATATTTTTTTTTAACTTCTGTTGATCAAACCTAGAGCCATGAATTCAGGGCCTTGTGCACGCTAGGTAAGTGCTCCACCACAGAGCTATGCTAAAACCCTAAATTCTATTAGGCTTAAAAACCTGAGAATAAACTTCAAGAGCTCCATGCTCTGTTCTCTGAGCCTGTGACACTCCCATAGGAATTCAGACAGCACCACAGTTTGGGCAGACTATCTCCTTCTTGAGGGATCCCAGAAGTTTTCTGACAGCCTTCCCATCTGGCAGTTTCATCCTGTCTCTATCCGCCTCCAGTCTAAGCTGGCATTGTTTCCAGTGATATAATAGTCTCACAAACATTCCTGGTCTTTCATGGATGTCAAGAGGATCCCTGACAGTAGATACAAGGGACTGTCGAAGAATAACTCCACCATATTCCTGGCATTTGCTGAGAAGGTTGAGGGGATGGATCTGTGAGTCACAGGACAAATTTGTTTAATGAAATAATGTTCATTCTCACCCTTGGCCCTTTCTCCAAAGCATTCTGTGGCATCTTTGGCAACATAATTAGGTAGAGATTTTTCCAAACCACCAAATAGTAACAATTCCTTCCTCAACTTATCTCTTTCCTCCCACATTTTACTATAAGGAGAAAGAAAATACAAGTACACATGTTCCACACTTTGCTTGGAAATTTCCTCAGTTAAATATCCAAGTTCATCACTTACAAATTCTGCTTTCCACCTGATAGAAGAACATAATTCAGCCCAAATTTCTGCCATTTTATAACAAGGCTCACCTTTCCTGCAGCATCCAATCACTCATTTTTCATTTCTTCTAAGCCCTCACCACAAGCATCTTGAATGTGCAAATCTCTTAGCAACATTCTGATCATGACAATATATGCACTCTTTGAAGACAATGTATATATTCTCTAAGGCAATGGAAATCTTTCCTTCTGTCCTTTTCACTTCCTACTAATCATTTTTTTAAATGAGACAGGATCTCTCTGAATTGGTTAGGGACTCACTAAGTTGCTAATGCTGGTCTCACACTTGTCATCCTCTTGCCTCAGCCTCCCAAATTGCTGGGATGACAGGCACATGCCACCACTCCATTTGATTTTGAAGCATCACAGCATCGAAGATAATGAACTAATTTCCCAGAGTCTGAAAACTAAGGACCCAGAACACAAAGCCTCTTATTAAAGTCACTGAGCTTCTTGGAGTCCTAATTGGGTCCATTAATGAGACTCCTCCTCTATGCTGTGGACAATGATCTTTTTTCTCATCTCCTTTCCCAGAAAGCGTTTGGAGGAACACTCGTCCCACAATATATTCTGAGGAAAAGGGTTCCATTATGAAATAAGTTTAGCAACATGTTGAACTGTTCCAATACTGGTTTCATAGAGATTGACTATTGAATACCTTTACATAAAGTAAATATCTTTACTTGAATACTACAGCATTTTCCAAACACGTTATCACAGAGCCAAGAGCCCCACCACTTAAGTATTCTTGTGTAAAGGAGCTAGTTTCAGAATGTGCACAGCAAGGAGAAGAGATTTAATCTTTCTTTTATATCTTGCTGTTTTAATGGCCAACTCCTCCATAATCAATTTGGTCAATCATGCAGTTTGTACTTACTTATAGTAATGACAGAAACTAGAGACAGAGATAATACAAAACAGCAGGTTGGAGACAATAACAAAAAAAAATTGGCTTTGGAGCGAGTTGACTTATATTAACATATGATAAAGTATGCCAGAATGAACCGGACAATAACCCAAACACTCAACCTTATGAGTGAGTCTAGTAAATGGAAGATGTCTTTTCACAACTTGGCTTCACATACAAATATGCATAGATCCTTTATAATGGAAACTCAAATAGAGCAGTAAAACCTCACTATAAAGCTATCACTCATGAAAAACAGAAAAGTGCATCTATCTTTCCCAATTACTCCCTAAAATCTACTCCAGACTTGGTAATATTGGTGGTGGTGTAGTTTGTTTTATTTTTGCAGTTTTGTGGATAGAACTCAGGGCCTCACACACGCTAGGCAAGTGCTCTGCCACTGAGCTACACCCCATCCCTCTATCTTTTCAAAAGGCAAAACCCAAAACAGTGCTGCTGATTTCATAAAGGGATACAAATAGGAAAAGAAAAACCCAAATAATCTCTATTTACTGATGACATGATCCTACATTTAGAGGAGCCAAAAAACTCTACCAGAAGACTGTTTGAGCTAATAAACAAATTCAGCAAAGTAGCAAGATACAAGATCAACATTTGTATATTGATAACTATCCTATATTCTGCTGAGAAAAAAAATCAGGAAACCCATCCTGTTCATAATAACCTCAAAAAATATACTTGGGAATAAATCTAACAAAGGAGATGAAAGACTTCTACGAGGAAAGCTATAGAACACTGAAGAAAGAAATAGAAGACTTTAGAAGATGGAAAGATCTCCCATGTTCTTAGGTAGGCAGAATTAATATTGTCAAAGTAGACATATTACCAAAATCACTATATGTATTTAATGCAATCTATATCAAAATACCAATGATATTCTTCACAGAACTAGAAAAAAACAATTCTGAAATTCATTTGGAAAAATAAGAGACCCAGAATAGCCAAAGCAAACCTGAGCAGGAAGAGCAACACCAGACGTATCACAATACCTAACCTCAAATTATGCTACAGAACTATAGTAACAGAAACAGCATGGTATTGCTGTCAAAATAGACATGAAAATGAATGAAATAGAAGACACAGAAGAAAAACTGAGATAGTTCCAGCCATGTGCTACTTGACAATGTGCCCAAAATATATGTTTTAGAAAAGATAAACTTTTCCACAAATAGTGCTGAGAAAACTAGACATCCCCATATAGATGAATGATATCAGATCCCTGCACAAATTTTAAATCTAAATGGACCAAAGATCTAGAAATCAGACTAGAAACTTTGAAACTGCTATAGGAAAACATAGGGTCAACACTTCAACATATTGGTGCAGGCATTGCCTTCCTTAACAAGATCCCTAAAGCTTTAGAAATAAAACCAAGAATCAATAAATGAGGGCTGAGGTTGTAGCTCAATGGTAGAGTGCTTGCCTAGCATGTGAGGCATTGGGTTCTATTCTCAGCACTACATATAAATAAACCAAAGGTACATTGAATATATATATATATATATATATATATATATATATATATAATCAAATGAGAAGTAATTTTATATATATATATATATATAATTAAATGGGATGTAAATTATATATATATATAAATGGGATGGCATCAGATTAAAACTCTTCTGCACAGCAAAGGAAATGATTAAGAGCATAAAGAGAGAGCTACACAATAGAAGAAAAATTTTGCCAGCTATTCCTCTTATAGGGAAATAAATGATAAACTGTATCATCAGACAGGACATATCAGAAAACTATACACTCCATGGGTAAGGAAAGTTTATTGAGTAGGCTATTTATAAATGTGTATGCAGAGTTTAGAAATAGCAACAAGGATGTATGATGTATTTCATGGTTAATAACATCAGGGAATTCTTACTAATCCTTAATCTGATGGGGAAGAGAAGGGAAAAACTGCTATAACACAGAGAAGGATATCTATCTAACAGTAGCTGTAACAAGAAATAGGGACTGTGCTTTCATTACTCCTAAACTCTGATGCTTGCCAGGAGTCCAAGTAGGCAGAGTAAAAGAAATCATGTAGAGAAGACCTAAATAGGTGAAATAGAAAATGTAGAAACAACAGAGAAAATCAATGAAAACAGAGGTAGAACAAGAGGCTCATCAAAATGGATAAACTTCTAGCTACACTGATCAAGAAAAAGGAGACACAGATTTCTGATACCAGGAATGAGAGAGTGGACATTCCTGTAAATTATATAGCCATTGAAATAGTAATAAGGAAATATTACAGAAAAACTTCATGCTAATATATTCTACAGTTTTAGATGAATGGACAAGAGAATGTGTTTCCTTGAAAGGCTTATAACTCACTCAAAAAGAGGCTTCCTGGCCAATCTGGTTAAGGTAGCATCCCCCAGGCCCTGCAGAAAGGAGGAAGAGGAAGGGAGACCTGAGTAGAAGGTAGCTGAACAGGTTGCACCCCATAAGTCTATCCCCACTTTCCCATTTTCCTGAGCCATTTGGTAGGGCAGTTCCATTGAGTTCAGACTTCAGTTAGCCAATCCGGTAGACTCCAGGCCAACATGTTAAATTCTAGATCTTAAGTGTACACACTCATGTCACTGTATACAACCAAATCAAACCTTATATCTCATTTTTATTTCTCTAACACCCATAGAATTCACCCCATAATGCTCCTCAGCCTCCAGCAGATACAAATTGGCAAGATCCTGTAATTCTTTTGATGGATAGGCCATCTCCTCCAAAATTAGATCTTATCCCTCCATCTGGGTTCTGTTGGTATCTGATTCTCATTATGGGCCTGGAGGCAATTAAGACTGGCAGAATTTTACAGCTGAGGAGAATCAGCATCCTTTTATGAGCAAATTCTCTTGGTGCATGCACTAAAGGGCATTTAATACAAGGGAAATGGGGTTGCCTGGAAGTGAGAGTTCAGGGATATTTGGAAGGTTAAATTTCTTAGCTTCTTCCTTGTCTGCCCAAAGGCCTCATTCCATGTCTCAGCTTTCCACTCCTTTCCCAACACTGCCTCTATCTTGGAATAAGAGCCAGGGACCTGCTTATTCACTGGGCCTAAAACTCTGCAAAACACACAGCAGGCTCCTAGGGTATGTACCTCAACCATATCTGCTGTTCAGAATGCAAGAAGCTCCTATTAAACTTCCAGGCTTTCTGTCTGAGTGTGTTCTGAACAAAAGTAATACTCATCACAATTTTTCCTGTTCTCTATATACATTTTCTAAAGCCAACAAAAATGGGCAGCTAATGTCACAATCCTTATTACTGTATCACTGATGTTAAATCAACCAGGGCCAGAGGCATTTGATCTCATCCCTAGTTCTCTATCCCTAGTGGTAACTGATATTACCACATGTGACAGTTTACCAGGAGCTCATCTCCTCTTGGAAAAGTTATTTATATATTGCTTTAGTACATGAGCAACCCAATGCTAAATTCCATTGTGATGGTTTGTTTCCTGGGGCTATTTTTGAACCAATTTCTATGTCAGTCAGCTGTCATGCTCAAATGGAATAATTCAGAGAATTAATAAAGGAATTGTTTTTAAAGATCTGAGCACAAATAGGTAGATGATAGATAATAAATATACAGAAATAGATGACAAATAAATTATAAGTATATGATAAATAGACAGATAATAAATAGTATGTTAGTTAGCTTGCTTGATGGTAGGCAGATAACTAATTGATGGTAAATAGATGATAAAGACACAAATGATAGGTTGATAGCTAGAAAATAGAGAGTTGACAGATGACAGATAACTGATAGATGATAAATGGTATATAGATAAGAAATGGATTATGGAGATAAAAAGACAGATGACAGATAAATTATAGATAATAAATAGAAGACAGATGGTAGATAGGCAGATGATAGATAAATGGAAAATAGCTGATAGATGATAGGTAGATAAAAGATAATTGACAAATGATAGATCACAGATAGATGATGCATAGGTGGGCAGGGCACAAATAAATGATAAATACATGGCAGATGAGTGATAGAAAAAGGAAAAAGAGATGATATGTGACAGATAATAGATGGGCAGATAATAGATAAATAATAAATAGATGATAGTAAGTAGATAGATAAATAGAAGATGAAAGAAATGAAGGAATAAAGGAAGGAAGAGGGAGGGAGGGAAGGAAGGAAGGAAGGAAGGAGGAGGGACAGAAGAAAAGGATTGATGAACACCCATCAGAGACAATGAGGGATCCCATTACAACATTAGGAGAATATGGAGAGAGTTACCTAAAAAAAGTTATGGTCCTGACTGAGGAACCAGCCAAATCTGGCTCCTGGGCAGAGCCAAAGGAAGCAGTAGCCCAACCTCACTTTTCCTGCAGTGCCTCCACAGATGCAGAGCATGTGGGTTACTCTCTAGATAACAAGGAAGGGAAGAGTGGAGCAAGAACCAGCAGGCCCAAGCCGAAAGTACCCAGCACACAGCCTCACCAATTCCTTCCTTTTCTGATCACCAGACTATATTGTGACATGGACCGTGACTTCCTGGCAGCTTCCCTCTGGCTCCCACTCATTTTCTCCCATCATGACTCCTAAAGCCCTCGAGTGCTCCCACAAGGACATCATTGCATTTCCCTCGTAAATGAATGAATTGCTAGCTGAGGTGTGCTTGATCTCTCCTGTGTCCTGTATCCTTGATTCTTAGAATCATCCCTGCTGTCAGTAAACTGACTAACCCGATGAATCTGCAAATTTATGATGTCAGTCATGCCAAGGACTTCATGCACCGTTGATATTGTATAAAGCAGATTTCTCAGTGTGGTCTATTTGGAAATATTACTATTATCTGCACTATAAATGGCTGTATAATGCTTCCAGAATTAACAAGACTATAGCATTTGGTTTAGAAAAGAAGAATCTGATGCAAAGGTAATTCAATAAAATTAAAATATCCTTTCTTTCACATTTAAAATTTTCAGTATTATTATGTTCCCTTAAAAATAATCTTCCAAAGGAAGGTATATTTTATTGTGAATTATAATAATTTGATTTTAAAAAGTCATGTCCTGGAAAGTTAAATAGTTTTCCTCCAATAAAACAGAGCAATTGAAAAAAAATATTCAGTTACCATGAAAAACAGAATGATAGAGATTTTTGTAAACTAGAAACAGAGGACAGAAGTTTAGAAAAGGGACAAGGCTGAAATGGAATATGCTCGGAAAAAATATTGGTCTTACCAGTTGAGAATCTATTCCCTATAGCATAAGGGTCAATTCTGGGTAGAATTGTGAAATTAGCAAATAAAATTAATGATTTGTTGCTCTCTTTTTCCCATTACAAACAATCCTTTCCTGACCCACAGAAACTACATTTTCTTCCTCCCACCCCCTTGATCTGTCTCTCTCCCTTCCTACTTCTTCCTCTCCAGAACTCTCTCACAATGGCAGCTTATTCTACCCCTCACCATCCTGTATAAATTTGAATTTCAAGAATCAGGACAGTATCCCCACCGACCTGGTGGAGCACACCTCTAATCCCAGCTACTTGAGAGGCTGAGGCAGGAGAATTGTAAGTTCAAGATAAGGCTCAGCAACTTAGCAAGATACTGTCTCAAAATAAAAATAAAAGGACTTGGACTTGGCTGAGTGGTAAAGTATGACTGGACTCAATACCAGTACCAAAAAAAAAAAAAAAAACAGAAAAATATCTCAGCATTCAGCAATTCATTGACATGGAAAGTAAAAATAACTGTTAAGTCTCAGAATGTTACAACTTTAGGAATTGTTGCCATTTCACAAGTGACAATAACTTTTTTAAACTTTAGAGCAAATTGATACAATGGTGGAATTTGGGCAATCGTACGTGAGAGTGAGGATGCTCTCGTGAATGAAGGTAGGCCACGAGCCCTATAGTCAACCAGCCACAGCATCTTTCTAGTGCTTACAGGAGTTCAGCACTCCGCCTAGAGTGGGAAATGCCAGGATGGATAACACACAAACCAAAAAATTTAGAAAGCTCTCAAGAAGAAATACCCTTACAAATGAACCAGATACAAACCATTTCATCAGTCAATCATATCAAAGAATTTTGTTTCACCTCTCACAGAACATAGAAAAAAATCATACCTCTTTTATCATTCTGTGAAATGCAGATAGCAAAACCTGGAAAAATAACACAAAAATTTTTAAATACGGCATTTACACCAGTCGAATGGGTCTCCATAGAAATCACTCAAAACAATAAAAAAGAAACAGAAGTAAAAGTTCAAGTTTAATCTTTGGCAAAGCAAGGATACAAATTCCATGGCTAGGCACAATATCTAAGAATGGGCTTCACAATGTCTACCTTGGAAGGTAGTCCCTAATCTCAGCAATGAAGACAGATGAGAAAAATCTTAAATGAATGTAACTGAGTAGTATTTATTGAAAACAAATTCATCACAACCAAGTAGAGTTTATCCCAGAAATAAGAAAATCTACTGGGCTGGAGATGTAGCTCAGAGGTAGAGAATGTGCTTAGCATTCACAAGGCCCTGGGTTCAATCAGCACACTGCCAAAAAAAAAGAAGAAAAAAAAAATTTACTTATATATATTTTTTGAAGTACCAGGATTGAACCCAGGGACTCTTTGCCACTGAAGTACATCCCCAGCTCTTTTTTTTTTTTTTATTTTGAGACAAGTCTCAATAAATTGCTGAGGGTCTTGCTAAATTATTAAGGTTGGCCTCAAACTTCAAAGTCTTCCTGCCTCTGTTTCTCGAGTTGATGGAATTGTAGGTGTATATTGCTGCACCCAGCTTATCAATATATCATATTAGCTATTAAAAGAAAAATTTTCTTATCATCTTAATAGATGCAGAAAAAGCTCTCATTACCATTAAATTTTAACATATGATATATATAAAATAAGTATTTACTGCTAGTTATAGAAGAGATATATTTTAGTTCTATAAAAAATTAGTAAAAGTTGAGCAAATATCATGTATAACAATGAAAATGTACAGGGTTCTCTAAGTCACTTAGGGCCTTGCTAAATTGCTGAGGCTGGCTTTGAACTTGCAATCCTCCTACCTCAGCCTCCTTAGCTGATGAGATTGCAGGCATGCACCACCATACCCAGCTAAAGATAGCTTCTATTATTACTTCTGTTCAACATTGGACTGAAGGCCTCAATCACATAATATAGTAAGAAAAAAAATAACACAGCTTTAATCTCCACCACTCAAGAGACTGAGGCAGGAAGACCACAAGATCAAACTGCTATGTTGTCAGCCTAATATGTGTCCAAAAAATAATATCCCACTTAAAATAGCAATAAAAACTAGAAATGACATGGCTATAGATTCAATGAAAATTGTGAGAGGTTTTTTTGTTGTTGTTTTGGTTTTGGTCAGCGATTACCAAGCATCAACTGGAAGACCTGAATAAATGGAATGCTACACTCTATTTAGGGATGAAAAGACTCAAAATCATAAAGATTAATTATCTCTTATTTAAAATATAAATTAAAAGCTACTAAAGTAAGAATTTTAACCATATTTTATGGAATTTGATAAGCTGATACCAAAATGAATATGGAAAAATTAAGGACACAGAAGAGCTAAGAAATTTTTGAAGAATGAGGAAGAGGAAATTATTTTAGCAGCTTACAATACTGATGGAGTTATTATAACTAATACTGTGTTTAAAATTGGCATCTGGATAGTCTCATATGCAAAGAAGCAGAATCCAGAAATAGAATTGATTATATATACAGAAAGTGACATAAAACAGCATTGATATTAAGTATATGGCAGTTAACATTTCCTTAGAAAGTACTGTGAGATATGGGAGCATGGATAAGAGTTCTAATGGGGTAGAACTGGCCATGATTGATGGTTGTTAGGGTTGGGAAATTAGGTACTCATTGCCATTTTGCCTACTTTACCAAAATTGTTCCACCATAAAAAGGTATTATAAAAAGGTATTATTCTAGAAATACAGTACTGTGTGCTTATGTAAGATTAAAAGTATGTACTGGGAAAAAATGTCAATGGTGAACTGAGAAAAGTTTTAATGACAAGTACCTGGGCAATAGGTTATTTTATGGAAAAATAAGAGAAAATTATATTATTACTTAATCAAGCTCAACACACACACACACACACACACACACACACACACACTGCAGGCTATTAAAGGCTTAAATGTGAAAAGTAAACTCTGAGAGAAAAATCAAGAAAAGTATTTTTATAATCCTGAAATAGTATATGATTTCTTCAACATAACACCCCTGAAAAACTTGCTATTTATATATTATTTTTTTAAGAATTCTCAGATTTATTTGTTTGATACTGGGGACTGAACTTCTATGTAATAGAAGTTATAATGAAATATCAGCTTCTTTATATGGAATTATATTCTTAGCTCTGTAATGTACATTTGTTTTTTCTTGTTAATAAGACAAAAATCTACTCAAGAGGTAATATTTAATTTAGAGGATAAAATTAAAGTAATTGCATTTGACCACACTCAAAAAGAAGATAAACTGAAAGAAAGGATGTCTGTGTGGTTTGCTACCAAAAGCATGAAACATAAATTATGAAGAACTTAAATACATGATGAGAATAATTATTTAATTTTTAATATTTTTAAGAGAGAGAATTATTTTTAATATTATTTTTTTAGTTTTCGGTGGACACAACATCTTTATTTTTATGTGGTGCTGAGGATCGAACCCAGCACCCTACTCACACAAGGTGAACCCACTACCACTTGAGCCACATCCCAGCCCTAATTTTTAATTTTTTAACTGATAAAAAAGTATCATGCAAACTGGGTATGGTGGCAGATGCCTATAATCCCAGTGTCTCAGGAGACTGAGGCAGGAGGATTGCCAAGTTCAAAGCCAGCCTGCACAACTTAACAAGGTGCTAAGAAACTCAGTGAGATCCTATCTGTGAGTAAAATACAAAATAGGACTGGAGATTTGGCTCAGTGGTTGAGTGCCCTTGGTTCAATCCCCTCTATCCCACAAAAAAAAAAATAAATAATCATGCATATTTACAGAGTACAGTGTGATGTTTTGATCTGTGTATATTTTATAGAAAGAATCAATAGTTTCATCATTTCTTTCTTTTTCTTTTATTTTTTTCAGGGACCAAATCCAGGGCTTTGTGCGTGCTAGACAAATACTCTACAACTAAACTATACCTCCATCCCCAATTTATCTTTGTGTGTGTGTGTGTGTGTGTGTGTGTCTGTGTCTGTGTGTGTTGAGAACATTTAATCTATTCTTTTAGCTATTTTGAAATACACAATATATTCTTATTAACTGTGGTCACTGTGGGATGTAACACATTACTAAAAGTATTCCTCCAGTCCAATTGAAACTTTGTAACCTTTGATCAGCATTTTCCTTTCCCCCACCCACCCACTGTACAAAGATTCTTAAAATCACTTTTCATTCCACCATAGTAATAGGACAATAACCATGTAGCTAATCTTGCCATATCTTGTTTGATAGGATATTTCCTCCCTATGTTAGTCAGGTTTCTGTTGCTATGACAAAATACTTGAGATAAACTTAAAGGAGGGAAGGTTTATTTTGGCTCAGAGTTTCAGGGGTTTCAGTCCATGGTTGATTAGTTCCATTGTTTAGGGGCTTATGGTGAGGTAAACCATCAGATAGAGCAAAGGTGTTCACCCAATATCCCCTCCAAGGGCATACCCTCAATGTCCTGATTTTCTCCCACTAGGCCCTACTTCTTAAAGGTTCCACCACCTCCCAACAATGCCACGGGCTAGTGACCAAGACTTTAGAACATGAGATTTAGAGGGATCTTAATTCCAGATCTAAACTACAACACTCCCTGTAATTTATTTGTAACCTGAATGTAAGCAAGCCCCCAACTCAGAACCTTAGCCAAAATCCTATGCCATCTTAAAGCTACAAAACGGGGTTTTTACTTGCTAGTCTTCAAAACAGTGCTATCCCAATCTTCTCCCTATCTTCAAAACAGTGCTCTTCCCCGCCCCCCCCCCACACACACACAATGTTCAGATAACACTGGATCATGTTGTGCACCCAGGATTTGTAAAAAAAAAAAAAAAAGACTAAGCTGCACATTTCCCTAAAGGAATTTAATCCAAGTCCCCTTCAAGAGCTTTGTTCTTTCCCTCAAAGTCCCTCTTTGTTGGCAACTACTTCAACCCTCCTCTTCCTATGTAAGACCTTTACAAATTCCTTCTACTGTATCCATATGTTTAGCTATACCCTTGTGTTAGTTTTCTAACACTGTGACAAAATACGTAAGACAATTCAAAGGAGTTCACAGTTCAGAACTGCAGCCCATAGTCACTTGTCCCCTGTGTTTGAGAATTGTGGAGAAGCAGTACATATGGCGAAGCACATGGCAGAGGAAGGTATTCACCTTGTGTCCACCAGGAAGCAAAAGAGCAAGAGGAAAGGGTAGGAGTTCCAATATCCCCTTCAGTGACCTCAGTGGCCTAACTTCCTCCCATTAGGCCCCACCTCCCAATTGTGCCACAGGCAGGGGACCAAGCCTTTTCCACATGGGCCTTTGGGGAACATTCCCAATCCAAACCATAGCAATACTCATTTTGCATAGCCCACTCAGCAAAACTAAGTCTCACCAATGTGCCTTACAATGACAATCTTTTTTCCCCCTCAAGCAATATCCTAATTGAACTCCTCTCTCAACACAAGTGGCCTATCAAAGTGAAGCCTCAGTAAAAATAAAATAAAACCTAGTTCTGCTTCTAAAAAGATACCTTTTCCTGTTCAGTGCATATGCGATTCTACTTATTTCAAATGGGTTTTCATAAAAATTGTATAGTTAAATATTCATTGCAACCATGATTCTACAGTCCTGAAGATACAAAAAAAAAAAAAGAAAAGAAAAGAAAAAGGATTGATCTTTACCTTCACTTGCAGATAGAGAAACAAGGACACATACACACACACAAAAAAAAAAAAAAAAAAAAAAAAACAGAAATTATATATCTCATAGCAAATGGCACAATTTAGACTGTAACCTAGTCTTTCAATATAGCCCAACTTTCTTCCAACTAAAAAACTCTGCCTGCCAGTAAAAACTTTTCTGCTTGCATGAGACCCTTAATCTGTATCTTCTCATCCACGAACCAGACCTTCGAATTTTCTCTGAAAATTCAAGCACTTTCTATGAAGACATATATTGTGAATGTATGCATTTTTCCCCTTAGACGTAAGATACCTAATTGATGCAAGGTGTTTCTCTAATGAAGATCCATGTTTTGACCTCTGATATATGTCAATGACTGATGTCATATATTTCAAAGCAAAATGTAGTACAATATTGTCCGGGTAAACCAGGCATGTAAATGAACTCAGCCATAAAATCTCTTTAAAATTTTTGAAAGGAAAAGGGGCTTCAGCAAGCAGATTGACATACAAACCAACCTAAGTACTTCAGTCTGTCGGTGCCTCTCACTGCTGACAAGCATGGGAAGAACTAGGGACTCTTGTATAAGTTGGTAGATTTGGAGCTTTTGTGCCTGTTCATAAAATCACTCATACTAATTTCTCTCAAACTACCAGCATGGAGAAGGAGAAGAGGAAACTGAAACTACCAGCTGAGGTGAAGCAGGTCATCCAGCTTTACCTTTTGCTCTCCTTTTTCCCAGTGAGTGGTCTATCTCTGCATGAGGCAGCAAACTGAGGTGAAAGTGTAGCCATTAAATCATTTTCCTGTACAATGTGACTGATTCTGTGCCAAGAGAAAAAGCAAAGATGATGGCTGATGAATTGAATGGCATAACTTTATGCCCAGAAATCTGAATTTAGTGGTTTTTCTTTAATACAGAAAACACATTTGAAATATATTTGTCTGGTAGGGGAACAAGATTGGCATTAAGGTAAACAACTGGCAAATTGTTCATAGCAATGCATTTGCTCAGTGGCTGTTCATTCCAAAACTTTAGAAATTAGAGACTGTTCACCAGATGTTGTTAAAAAAAAAGATTTTTTTTAAAAAACTAATTTAACTACTAAATTGCTAAAAGGTACATGTTGGTAAGTCCTCTCTCAGTTGAAAAATGTCTGTGTCTTGTTAAATGTTTATTGAATAGTGTAATTATATTGCTTTTGCTGTTAAATGATATTGACATTCTCGAATAAGAAAGATTTTTATTCAGGCAAGATGAAATGTGAACATCTGGCAGTAACCTTATGTGTAACATTGGAACAAACAAACACAAAGCTTGACCAACCGGTGTGTTCTTTTTTATTCTTTTCCCTCTTTCCCAGTTCTCTGGATGTGACTCACATCAGAACATACTTTAACATGAGGACTTTGTCACTTATCATTGGAACATTCAAAGTAAATCCTCAGCAAGCTGGTGGCTGCTGACGTTGGGATCAATTTAGCCATGAAACAACTGTTCCTCAAACAATGAGCCAGCTGCTTGACTCATTTCAAATTACTGTGATAGTAAAAAAGAAAAAAAAAAGATTTTTTTAAAATAGATTATATGACCATTTGTTATAACAGTACACAAACTTAATATTTTATTTTGTATTCTAAGTTTTGGGGAACTCCAAGACACTGCAAATAAAGAAATTAATTCCTAGATAGTAATATCAGCTTTCTGTATTTTTTTTTCCTCCTCACAGAATGTTCAGTTAAAAGAACATCTTAATTTTATCTGTTACATGATTGAAAGCTCCACAAAGTAGCTGTAATTAGCCCACAGGAAGAGGATCAGTGGAGTGGTTGGCTCACTGTGTTCCTAGTACATTTCTTTCTTCTCTTTCCCATTTCCCATTGTGTAATAAAGAATGACAGAAACTTGGCTCTCCTACTTGCTAAGAACTCCTTATTAATTTAAAGACAAGATTTTGATGTATGCAGGAAAAAAAAATGCTGCATATAGCCCTGAGTGCTCCACAAAGAATTTTCAAGGCAGATTTTTGTTCTTTTAGGTTTCCCTGTCAATAATAGATTTAAACATCAGAGTTGGTCAAACATAATCAAATACAAATGTTTAATACTAGCTATATCTATGCAGCAAAGCTACAGTTGACAAGCCAGTGCCCTTAATCTAAAGCCAGGTGTGAAGGTTTTCACTCACCTTAAGTATTCAAAATGGTTATCAAGAATGCACCCAGTTGGCCAACTTCTCAGCTTTCTGTTTGCTCCAGTCATTTAAAAAAAGTATTCTCATAAAGCTACGGCATAACAGAGTATGACTAAAAGATCTCGTGCCTGTTCTTCTGTTGATCTACACAACTGTTTTTATAGTGTACTAGGATAGCTCTAGGTAGAATGAAAAATCCTAAATCTATACTCCCAGATCATATTTCTACCAAAATTATCTCTACTACTTACTAAAAGAATTTTTAATATGGTAGACCTGAAAAGGTAAAGATAATTGATAAGGAAATTGGGGTAAAGCATATTAACAGAAGTACAGTAATCCACCTCCCCTCTATAGCTTGACTTTTGTAGTTTCAGTTACTCACAGCATGAAATCTGAAAATACCAAATGGAAAATCTAAAAATAAACCCTTTCATGAGTTTGATTCCATTCTGGATTGCACAATGAAATCTTGCATCATTGTGAAGCACAGCAGTGAGGTATAGGTTTTTTGTCTCACAGATCTGAAGAATGAGATGCACAGACACCAGAGGATGGAGTCAAGTTACAGAATTTATTTCTTTTCTTAAAGAGAGGAAGTGCAGCTCCCGCAGGGAGAGGTCCCAAATGAGTAGCCTCTGAGTTGCTACTGCCTAAAGGCTTATATATTATTGCTGGAGGTAACTGTTAAAACTATTGGCTAATGAATTTGTGAGAGGACAGTTTCTTCATCCAATCAGAGTGAGACACTCAGTGATCATGTGCCACCCTCTCTAATCAAGATGTTGATCATATGCTGTTCATGTACTTGTTCACATGCTTGGATAACCAGCTGGCTGGCCCATCAGATACTTTATACATGGAATTATTGCAGTCAAGGTCCTACCCTGTCTGCCTATCTAGTTTCTAGTTCCTTCTCTCACCATTTGGCTCCATTCCACTCAGGACACGAATCATTCCTATATTCAGTGTATTTTTGCTGTATACACGTCCCACCAGTTAGTCATTTAGTAGTTTTGTTGGTATCCTAGTATCATGGTATCACAGTATTTGTGTTCAATAACCCTTATTTTACCTAATAATGTTGTTTAAAGTGTAAAAATAGTAACTCTGGCAATTTTATTATAGTACTATGTTAAATTTTTTCCATGTCGTTATTAGTTATTATTGTTAATCTCTTTCTGTGCCTAATTTATAAATCAAACTTTATCATAGATGTGTATATACAAGGGGGAAAAAAGCATAGTTCATACAGAGTTTAATACTATCTGTGGTTTCAGGCATTCACTGGGGATCTTAAAATATATTCCTTGTAGATAAAGTGGGATTACTGTACAGATGGTGAAAAACCATAGGATGATGAAAAATGAATAGATTAAACAAGTAAGACAGGAGGTTATTTTCAGTCTTGAACGATACGTAGGTGGATGGCGACAGGTTGAAGGAAAGAACATTCAAGAGAACAACATGTCCAATAGGTTAAATTAGCATAGTAAGTGAAGATTATTGTAAAAAGTTGACAAGGCTGGAGCTGAAATCCTGCACTAAGAGAGATTTGACAAGCAATAAAGCTATCAGCCGTAGGCAGGAGTCAGGAAATCAAGACCCTCTTCAGCTAGGAGGTTTTAATTTCATCCAAGAGGCAAGGGTATTTTTGCAAGTGTGTAATATGATAAGCTTTGTGGTTTAGAAAGACCATTCCTATGACTTTATGGAAAATAGATAGGAGGGATAGTAATGTAGGAATGAAGAGATGAAACGGATAGGAGAAATCATAGAAAGGTAGTATACACAGGCTTCTTTGATTGGTACTGTGGAAGGTGGCCCACATCACCCTTTTGGTTGGGGTCACTGTCTTCATGAGTTTTAAATGTGGGGAAGAAGATAAGAAGTTTGGCTTGAGATATGAGAAATACCCAGTAGATACACTGGCATGCATTTCAGGAATGATAACTAGGATAAACATATTTTTTTAAATTATTATTCATATTAAATAGTAATACATGTTAATTTTAGAAAATTGATATTCAGGTAGGCTAGATATTCAGATTCAGTAGTTAAATATCCCAAACAATAACTGCCATCTAGCCCTTACGCAGAGCATATATTTTCAACTATTTAGCATACAATGAACTACACTTAAAAGTAGAACTGTTTGTATGACACAGCTTGACTGTCATGAACTAAAAATGACCTTAAGAAGTCAATTTATCACAAGAAAAAAAGCTTGATATTAGAAATCTGAATTGCATTTAATAGGAGTTATGAAATTACATATTAAGCAGATTATCTCTTCAACTTCATGGAAATACCTTTGCAGCTAGGCCATTAGAAAATGGTATTTTGGAAAATCAGGCTCCACAAGAGACATATCCTCAGGTTCATCTATAGTTAAGGCAACTAACCTATAAACAACTGGCCCTGTAAATTTGTTTTCTATATATGAAATTCTGTAACCTCAACTAATAATTACTCAAATACGTGAGTCAATCCAAAAGTTTCTTTGAGAAAACTTTGATTCTGTCTTTGGTCATCTCTGTAGCCAACTTTCATAAGGAGGTGGGAATAGCACCTCTTTGGGGTAAGATTAAAAGTCAGGCCCTTGAGTTCTGTCTTGCTAAGTAAACATAAGCCAGACCCACAAAATCAAGGGACAAATGTTGTCTTTCATATGTGGAAACTAGACAAAAATAAATTTTAAAAAAGAAAGAAAGAAAAAGGGTGGGGATTCCAGAAAAGAGAAGAGATTGGGGAGTAAAGAAAGGGATTGAGTGGAAGGAGGAGGGACAGAAAAAGGGAGGAAGAGTGGAATGAATCTGACCAAACTTTTCTATGTTCATGTATGAAAATCTCTCAGTTAATTTAATCTTTATGTATATCCATAATGCACTAATTATAAAAACTATAAATAAATGAAGAAATATTTTTTTAAAAGTCAGAATGTACCATATTCATTAAAAAATTGCAAACTCAAGATTCATATGTCCAGTATCTAATTTTACTGTGAGCTTCCCTCTCTTGCCTATGCAGAATACATGTGCACTCCAGGCACTTGCCAAAACAGCTTCATCTTTTCTTTTTAAATTAGACACTGCTGTGCATGTTCTTACATATGTATGCACCTGTGTAATCATCACGAAGGTTGTGATAGAAAACATCTGCAGCACCCAGGAAGGCTTCCCTTGCATATTGACCTAGACACTTATACCCTCAACCCCATGTATAAACACATTCTGATCTTTGTTGTCAGAGACCAGCTTTGCCTTTCTTGCAATATAAATGTCATCATGCAGAATCTTTCCTATCTGGCTTCTTTGGTTCAACATATTGTTTTGAGATTTTTCATGTAGTCATGTGTCAATAATTTGTTCATTTTTATTACTGTGTAATATTTCATTGTGTAAATATACCACAATTTGTTTATTTACATTACTATTTTGGACATTTGGGCTGATTTCAATGTGAGGCTATTATTTTTTTAAAAAGCCACTATCAGCATTTTAGTACATATCTTTTGGTGAACCCAAGCACTCGTTTCTTTTGGATATTTCCTAAGAGTTGGTATATATATATATATATATATATATATATATATATATATATATATATATATATGTTTGTGTGTGTGTGTGTGCACGCACGCTTGCACGCGAGAGCACTTCGTTTTGGGATAGATTATAAAACCATTTTCCGAAATGGCTATATAAATTTATACTTCCAGAAGCAGAAAATTCAATATTGACTTACATACAGTTTCTTTCAATACTACTGTGAACAGAATTCATATGATACCATCTAATTATTTCATTCAGCTCAGATATTGTTTAAAGTTAGAACACCAGAAGGACTTGTCTATTGTATGCACTATTTCTCTCTCTCTCTCTCTCTCTCTCTCTCTCTCTCTCTCTCTCTCTCCTTCTGTCTTTCTTGTTCCCTCCCACCTCTCTTTCTTTTTGTGATCCTAAGAATCAAATCTAGAATCTCTTGTGTGCTAGGCAGGTATTCTACTCCTGTGTTCTAGCCCCAGCTCCCATAAACTATTGTTGCAGCACAAATTCAGCCATCTATAATATATAAATGAACAGCCATGGCTGATTTCCAATAGAACTTTATTCCAAAAAGCAGACAACGGGTTTGCTTACCCCTACTAATTAGGGCAGCTAGTTTCCTCCCACTTATTACCTTTCAACCTCTAATCCGTCATCTAGTCTTCATTAAAGACTGCTGAATAATGTTCTGTGTTCTCATTTGTTGACTACACAAACCAATTACATTTTGGTGAGTCTTTCATGTAATTGTATATACTTCATTCATTTTCAACTGTTACACAATATTTCATTGTGTTGATATTTTTAAGCACCTATTCTTCCTTTTTCCCATCAATGGCTATTTGGGCTATTTCTACTTGTGGACTTTATAATCTCCTCATCTGTAAAATATAATAATGTAATTCATATAGTTTCTATGGATTAAATGAATCAATATATGTAAATTGCTTGAAAAACTGCCTGACACATGATAAATCCCACAAAAGATTTGCTATTATTAGTGAAACATGGTCATGACTAGATGCTCACCTCTGCTGCACTGCAAATTGAATGCATTTGGAGATTATGTTCTTTCACGTCCTTAATCCCAGGACCTACCATAGTGGCAATGGATGTTGTTCAATAAACAAATGAATGAAAAATTAAAGAAAGAATTGAATAATTTTATGGTTTGATGGAAAAATTCTAAGCAATTCCAACCAAAATTGCAACAGGTCTTCCAATGAATTTCAAAAGTTACTTCTTAAATTTATCTGGAATAACAAAAGACCAAGAATAGATAAAATACTTAAAATACGCCTCAGGAAGAAAGTAAAGGATTTTGACCCATCAGACATCAAAAATAAACATAAAGCTGATGAAATTTAAAAAAATGTAGTACTTACATAGAGATGAAATTTGACAAAAATAATGGAGGAGAACCTGAAATAAATCTGTTCATTTTTGGACCTCTGATTGTTAGTGGAGGTGACATTGCACACCTGTCAATGAGAAAATTAAAAGCTAATCAATAAATGATGGTAGGGCAATTAGCCATCAATAAAGGGGAAGATGAAATTAGATCCCTCACTTCCCCCACCATAAGCAAAATCAATTCCAGGGGGAATAAAGACATAAATGTGCAAAGCAATTCTCTTTTTAAAAAAATAAGAATTATAACCATAAAACACATTATATGTTAAAATTAAATATTCTTATTAATCAGTGGCACTCTCTAAAAGGGAAAATATGTCCATAAACTGGAAGACATTTTATAGCATAGATAGCTGAAAATGATCATATCCAGAATATATGAAGAGAATCTAAACATCAAACAATATAAAAAATAGGCAACCCATTGGAAATATGGATACAAACTTAAAACAGGTGTTTCACAGAAAGCGAAATACAAATAGTGATACTGCAGCCTCAGTAATCATGGAAGTATGAATTAAGACCAGAAGAAGATACCAAATTTGGCAAGAATGAAGAAATTTGAAAATATAAATGTTGGAGAGAAATGGACCAATGGGAATTCTTAAAGATTAAAAACAGCACAGCCACTTTGGAGAGCAACTCAGTATTATCTTATAAAATTTATCATTTTTTCAGTCATACCTAATAGCTGTACACCCTGGACAAAATGTTATACATGTGTATCATGAGATGTGTACAAAAATGTTCATAGTAGTATCATTCATAGGAAGAAAAACCCAGAGTCAGTCCAAGTATCCAATGATAGAAAAATGGATAAATTGATTTTTTTTTCTATTTATTTCTATACAATCATCCAAAACCAATGGATTAATATGGCACATAAGACTCATAAAAATATAATGATGAATATAAAAAGAAAATTCCAGATCATTTAAAATTATCAAGCTAAAATAATATTAGATATATCAGAGAGCATTAATTTTAAAGTAAAAAAAAATTAAGAATAAAAGTAGATAGTGTTCATTTATGGCATGTAAGTAGTGCACACAGAGAAATATCAGTTATTGGGAATGGTATTGGTTTTGGTGTGAGTTTTGGATCTACCATTATGTATCAAGATTTTCATACATGTTACATATATTCTTTTATACAGATATTATATTAAATTATAATATAAAATTAAAGGATGAATGCAACAATCTTGTTGTATAGAGGTAAGAGATTAATATCTATATGAAACAGAACCAAATTTTCTTCTAGATCTTAGGAGGGAAAAGCAATACATTCTCCAACATAACAGGAACTATATGACTCTTCTGCGTTGGAGTCACCAGATTTCTCCCAGAGAAAGCCAGATTTCAGCTCAAGTGAAGAAGTGTGGAAAATGGTTAAGGAAAAAAATGTTCAGAACATAGAGGAGTTCATTCAACATTAAAAAAGGAAAAACAGTATTCCAAATTCTACTTGGACAAGCAATTAGTTACTGCAAGCAAAAGCCCAGATGTCTATGTTAAAGAAACCAAGCATTTCCCCCGTTTCCACATAGTCATGATTAATATGTTCTTCTCTTTAAACTGGTTTGTACATACTGATAAGAGTGTAGAAACCCTCTATTAGGTCATTTCCAATTACAATTTTAACGTCTTTTATAGTTTATCCAATGAAATATAATTAAATGCAGTAATTAGTACACTTCTGCCAATAATTCAAACACAGTGATGAAAATGTGTGCATAGGCTCACTTTTCTAGGCTGAACTCTCTTCAAATTCACAAAGAATGTTCTCCAGACTAGGGATACATCAGTAGATCAGCGGTAGAGAGCTTACCTAGCATGTGTGTGGTCTTGGGGTCCATACCCAAGACCACAAAAAAAAAAAAAGCTCTCCTTTAGTTCTCCATAAGAGGAAGAAACATTCAAAACCCACAAAGTTACTGGAGTTTTTGTTATTGTTGTCTTTTGAAATGGAACATCATTATCTTGACCAGGCTCCAGTGATCCTCCTGCCTCAGTATCCCCAAAAGCTGTGACTACAGGCAGGTGCCATGACACCCCAATAAAATTTCCAGAGATTTAAAAGGAGGTGGAAACCTGACTAATAAATATAGGATTTTTTTCTCACCAGAAACTTTCCTAGACTCTTTATAATTTGTTATAACAGAGAAAGCAAATAATTAAGTACCTTGCTTTGATGCTGTCATTAAGTTGGCACCAGAAAGAAACATGTTACTTCTTAAATATTTGGTCTAAGCCCCACTTAAATTCTCCTTACTCTCTTTCCCCTTTCAACATTCTAACATGGTTTTTTAAAACCTCGTATTTTTCCTTATTACTGAAGGAGAACATTCGGCTGATGTTGTCCTGAGGCTTGTTTTCTTTTCCCCCTTGTCACGAAATGATTGGAGTCATGTAGTCTAAGAAGGAGCATGCCGAGTAAGAAGCCAAAGCTGTTGCAAGACTTTCTTTTTAGAATGGGTTATTATTCTTAAAGCGTGTGATTTGCAAATCTAATATAAGATATGGTAAACGAGATGTTCACAGAAACCACTGCTGGTACATCACACAGGAAAATGCAGAAGGGGAGGGAAATCCAGTATAATGCATGACTGAACTGGCAGAAAGTACAAGAATTCCTCAGAAGCCAGAGCAAGAAAAGTTCTTATCCATAGAAGGAAGCCGTCCCTGGAGGAAGGGTCTGCCTGCCCAATCCTGGCGCCTTGATCCTGGCTTGGAAGGGACCACCCACTGGGAGAGGGGACAAAACCCGGACCTGAATAGGCCAGAAGATTAGATGAGAGGATAGAAACATAAACTAAGGAACAGTGGTGGCTTCCAGTCGGGAGGAAATGTGATGATAAAGAAATACGCAGGAGACTCCAAGGGTACCCATGCTATTTTACCATTAAGTTGGGTGGTGGGCAGATAGGGGGTTCATTGTATTTTTATTCTGTAAATTATACATGCATTCTTTCCATAATTTTTTTGTTTGTTTAATATAGCATAACTTTGCTGAAGTCAAACCCATGTCAAAATCTCAAGGGTAATTTCAATTTAGAAAATAATCTTTGTTGCCCATAAAAAGCACAGCTAATATGTTAAAATATCTCTCTATCTAATGTCATTGCAGGAGGACACGCTTTAATGTCATTTTCATAACCTACCCACCTCCTCTGCCTCATCATCATTTGGAAAAAAATCAGAGAAAATACCCAACCGTGGCTTGTTCAATTAGCCAAAGCTCAACTCTGTCACCGTACTATATTTTACTGTCAATTTCTAACAGAAGACCTCTGTAATCATCAGGACCAGCTGGGAATGACTTTCAAGCTTTCAAAAATCAAATTTATACACACAAAGCAAACGATGATCAAAAAAGATTTTATTTTCCAATCCTTGAAAACAATCCCCAAATAGGAAATGCAAAATATTTTGAGCAATGGCACTTTACTAAAATATGTGTTCAACTTCCCCAGTAACAACCCTGAAGAGATCAACATTCACTCAAATGTCAAAAAGTTTGTGGCATGTTCTTAAAGGATTGGTTTCAATTTGTATTATATCCAAATGGTACTTTTATTAATGAATAATTGTTTCTGACAACCCATAAACTAATTACCTAAAATACCAAACATTGAAATATTAAACACTTTCTCATTTGAGTATTTGCCATTTGTGATTTTAATTAGATTCACTTAAAATATGATTTGTAGATTTTAGATTGAATAAGCCAAGGAATAACTGTAAACTAAGAGTTAATACCATTCCCCTTTGGGCTGGGGAGGCAGCTCAATGGAGAGCACTTGCTTAGCATGTGTGAAGCCCTTGGTTCCACCCCAGTGCTGAAAAACAGATAAACAAACAAAAATCAAATAACCAAGAAACACTCCCCTACAATCTATTTTTTTTTTTTTTTTTTTTTTTTTTTGGTACTGTGTATTGAATCCAGAGTGCTCTACCACAGAGCCACATCCCCAGCCCTTTTTTTATTTTTTTTATTTTGAGAGAGGGTCTTACTGAATTACTTAGGGCCTCACTAAATTGCTGAGGCTGAGCTTGAACTTTTGATCCTCCTATCTCAGCTTCCCAAGTCACTGGGATTACAGGCAGGAGCCACCTCGCCCAGCCCTCTACTCATATTCTTAAGCTAAGAATCTCTATCGCATTTTATCAACCTCTTGGCAAAACACCTCAGTCACATTTCTGCCTCTGGATCTAGGGGCCTGCCATTCCTTCTGCCTGGACCCTCTCTGCTCTTTAAGATCTTTTCTCAAATGTACTTTCTTCTGTGAGCCTTCCCCTCCTGTCCTTATTTAATTTTGAAAACCTCCCCCACATTCTCTATCACCTTCTTTATATCTACATACTGTACTTCAAAAAAAAAGTTATTTTCTTTTTATTTTCTTTTCTCCCCACTAGAACTTAAGCCCTGTGGGTGCAGGGATTTAGTTCTGCCAACACAGACACTTGGGGGACTAGGCCCAGAAGGCCTTTAATGTCCCTGCCACAAAGCTCAATCAGAACTGCAGAGTAAGACACGCTCGTTCAATAGCTTTCTCCCTTTGTCCCCGTTTGGAATCCAACGAACACTATAGAACCATCCCTGTTTCCAGTAGATCTTGCCAAAAACCACCCTCACGATGTTTCAACATCAGCTCCCTGAAGAAGAAACCCAAGGCTAGCCAGCAGTCAAGCAATTCTTTAGCACCTGCCTTTCTTAGTTTCCTTTCCATGCTCCGGGTTTTTTTCTCCTCATTTAAATTGCTTGAACCTTCAAGTTCTGTTCACTTCTTCTGATGAGAGATTTAATTATTGGTATTTTGAGTGGTACATGTTCACTACAGGAATGATGAAAGGCAACCGGAATCCTAATGGAGAGGGGCTGGGGCATGCTGTGGCAATGATGACAGTCAGCGGTGAGCACTGAACGTTAGCAGTTCCCTGCAACCCAGGTGGAAGACCCCAGCCCACACTGCTACTACTGATTGACAGACTCCATAGCCATGAATCAGTTCAAAACCCCCAAAGAATCAGATGACTTAATTTGTAGCATTACCTTTCTTTACGTGTTCAGTGTCAAAATTTAGTAGAAATTGTCAACTCAGTGGTAGAACAACTGCTCCACATTCACGAGACCCTGGGCTCCATCTCCAATACAGCAGCAAAATAATAATAATAATAATAATAAATTAATTCTCATTAGTGTGGTTTTCTTCCTCTATGTGGTACTTTAGAAGAAATAGAGTTTTGTGGAATATTTCTGACTGATAAGTACTTTCTTGCACTCCAGTTTCAGTTCATAACTCAGTTTCTATGACTAACTTAACAGTAAAAAGAATACAATTAGAATAGCCAATATTTTCTCTTTGAATACATTGGTTTCTTAGTAGTGTTCCATCCACTTATTAATCCAACACAATTCACTGAATTTATGGAAGTTGTGCGAATCTTGCTCATTAGTGAAAGTGTACAGAAATGCCGTAACCTCATTATTAGCTAATTATATATAAGAGAGCATAGCATACACAGTACTGTTCAAACTGAAGACATTCTCATTTCCCTCCTCTGGACTTTTTTGTTGTTGTTGTTCTAATTAGTTATACATGATAGCAGAATACGTTTCGATTCATTGTAAACAAATGGAGCAAAGCTTCTCATTTCTCTGGTTGTACATGGCGTAAAGTCGCACCACACGTGCAAAAACCATCCTACATGTACCTAGGGTAAAGGTGTTCATCTCATTCCACCATCATTCCTGTCTCCATGCCCACTCCCCCTCTTTCCCTCCCCTTTGCCCAATCAAAGTTACTCCATTCTTCCCACAACCTCCCTCCCCCATTATGGAACAGCTCAGAGAGAACATTTGGTCTTTGGTTTTTTGGGCAAATTGGCTTACTTCACTTAGCATGATATTCTCCAACTCCATCCATTTACTTGCAAATGCCATAATTTTATTCTCTTTTAATGCTGAGTAATATTCCATAGTGTATATGTACCACAGTTTCCTCATCCATTCATCTACTGAAGGACACCTAGGTTGGTTCCACAGTTTAGCTATTGTGAATTGAGCTGCTATGAACAATGATGTGGCTGTGTCACTATAGTGTGCTGATTTTAAGTCCTTTGGGTACATAGACCAAGGAGTGCAGTATCTGGGTCAAATGGTGGTTCCATGTCAAGTTTTCTAAGGAATCTCCATACTGCTTTCCAGAGTGGTTGCACCAATTTGCAGTGCCACCAGCCGAGTGGACCTTTTTCTCCATATCCTCACCAACACTTATTATTGCTTGTATTCTTGATCATTCCCATTCTGACTGGAGTGAGATGAAATCTTAGAGTAGCTTTGATTTGTATTTCTCTAATTACTGAGAAGTTGAACATTTTTTTCACACATTTTTTGATTGATTATATATCTTCTGAGAAGTGTCTGTTGAGTTCCTAAGCACATTTATTGATTGAGTTATTTATTTATTTATTTATTTTTGGTGTTAAGTTTTTTGAGTTCTGTAAATATCCTGGAGATTAGTGATTATCTGATGTGCCTGCAGTAAGGATGTGGTTCTACTCTGTGGACACTCTCTTCATGTTATTGTTTCCTTTGCTGAGAAGAAGCTTTTTAGTTTGAATCCATCTCATTTATTAATTCTTGATTTTATTTCTTGTGGTTTAGGAATCTGGTTAAGGAAGTCAGGATCCAATCCAACATGATGAAGATTGGGGCCTACTTTTTCCTTCTATCAGGTGCACCTCCTCTCAACTTTTTCCATCTTCATTGCACCATCTACGTGTGTGTGTGTGTGTGTGTGTGTGTGTGTTTGTGTATTTCTAGGAATTGAACCTGGGTGTGCTCTGTGAGCTACATTCCTGCCCCTTTTCATTTTTCATTTTGAGCAGGGTCCTGCTTATTGTACCATCTGAACTTTCATTTCTTAATAGTGCTCTTTAAATTACCTTAATATTTCTCCTTATAACCCTGCTTTTATATTCATTCCAAGCAATAAAATCATCACTTTGAGTCATTCATTCAAGTATTTATTGAGTATGTACTTTGTGACATATTTGAGGAAGCTGGAAATACAGCTATAAATAAGTCCCCATGACAAAGTCCCTATCTCACAGCAGTTTCATTTTAATGGAGAAGAAAGTCAACAAACAAGTAAATATATGACATTCTACATTGCTACAAGGAAATTTAATTTTCCTTCCTTTAACGGAAGGTAAGTGGGGAGAAGGAGATGCAGTGGCCCTCTAAAGATGTGATATTTGAAGGGAGACTTGAGTGCAAGCCTAGGAAGTCCTCAACAGTAAAACTGTGAGAGTGAATGGCATGATGTGAGAAAAAAACCTCCCTACTCAAGAAATACCAAGAGACAGGTATAGCTGGAAGGAAATGAGGGGAACAGGAGAACCTGAGTCAACTTCAGAGTCAAGTTGGGACCAGATAAGGGAGAATCTCACAGGTCCTAGGAAAGAATTTGGATTTCCTTTTGAGCATCATGGGAAACCACTGGAGAATTTCCAGCAGGGGAGTGGCATGAAGGATTTTCCATTTATCATCATCACTCAGGCCTCTGTGTGAAGAACTGGCTATAGAGTAGCAATTCTAGAAATCATTTAGTAATTTCTCCAGCAATCTGGGGGAGGCAACTAGAGGCAGTGATAAAGTTTGAAAAAAGTGGGCAGATAGCTAGTTTTATTTTTCCTAATACATATTAATATAAATGTATAACTGATAAAAGCAATCTTAAAGTTCTTTCATGTTCAGTCTGAAAGTATTGCTGTAGAAAAGGTGGTCCATATGCATGGTGGAATACTATGTAGTCATAAAAAAGGATGAAATCTTGTCATCTGCCACAATACAGATGGACCTGAGGACATTATGTCAACTGAAATAAGCCAGGCACAGAAAGACATACTGCATAATTTCACTCAGATGTAGAATATGATAAAATTGACCTCAGAGAAGAACAGAAATAGAATAGTATTACCAGAGGCTGTGGGAAAGGGTGAGGAATAAGGAAGGAAAGAAGCTGGCCAATGGGTAAAAAGTTGGAGTTAGGAGCAATGAATTCCTGTGTCTATTGCAGAAGAGAGTGGCTATAATTATATATATATATATATATATATATATATATATATATATATATATATATATATATATATATATTTTTTTTTTTTTTTTTCAAAATAGCTAGAAGAAGAATTTTTTAATGCTCTCACCATAAAGAAATACAGGTGATGGATATGAGCATGAATTCTGCTTTGGTCATTATATAATGCATATATCTATCAAAACATAACATTGTACTTCATAAATATGTACAATTTTGATGTGTCAATAAAAAAATTTTAATTTAAAAAGTATTGCACAAACAGTGTTTGGACTTCATCCCTGATGAGACTCTATTCCAGTGATTCATACTCAGGCTCAGAAGACAGAAGCTTGGGTTTAAATGGGTTAAGAATTTCTGGGCTGGGGATGTGGCTCAAGTGGTAGCATGCTCGCCTGGCATGAGTGCGGCCCGGGTTCGATCCTCAGCACCACATACAAACAAAGATGTTGTGTCTGCTGAAAACTAAAAAATAAACATTAAAAAATTCTCTCTCTCTTACAAAAATAAAACATTTTTAAAAAAAACACACACAAAAAAAGAATTTCTGCAAGTTACTTCACCTTTTAAACTTTCTCTTTCTTAGTCTAGATGATAAATATGTTGACTGACAGCTCTCTCATAGAGCTACTGCTAGTATTCAGTGGGACCCAGTACCTGGTGGACAAAAAAAAATGATTATTTATTACATATGTGTAAACAATATAATTAATGGAGATACCGAGTGCTTTTTGTGTTTCCTCCCAGTAACTATCCCAGAGTTGTTTTGATCTTAAAATTGTTTGCTCGTTTTAAAATTTTGTTTCATTAATTTGTTATATGCTAGAGATGAAACCCAGAGCCTCACTCATGCTAGGCAAGCACTCATGAGTTACTCACCTCCAACCTTGCTTGATCATCTTTAGTTTCTATTATTATTATTATTATTATTATTGGACATTTAATAAACAGTGTTAGCATATTGTTGCAATGTGTTATTTTCCAAGTCATTTCAGTGCTTCAGATACAAAGTTCTGTGAGGATTTCATACCGCCCCTTCCACTCTCACAGGTGAAATAACAGCTGGAACTTACCAGAATCGTGCTGGTCCAAGGCGCTGCATGCAGTGGCATAAAACTAACACAGGTGCCCCAGCATGCTGACAAAGAATAAATAGAAGCATATGTTCTGAAAGGTACATAATGCTTTGCTTCTTAGAATATGACTTATAAAACGTAGTCAGCTTTGTTCTGCAAATTGGCTGACACCTAACATGGAGGAACTGCAGTTGGTGCCCGCATGACCATGCCACCTGGATTCCCTTATCTCGTTTATTATTATTAACCGTTTCAAAAACACTTCAGAGATTTTAAAGAAAGGGTTAGATTGTAATCTCTGCTCCGAGTGTGGTCCAGCCGGGAGGCCAAATGACTTTTTAAAGGTCCCTTTAGTGACATGGTATGTCTTAACTGATATTTTCCTTTTAAAAACAACTGTCCTTGGGGGTGGAAGGGTATAAAGGATATTAGGGATTATGTTTGAATAAAAAAATACTGGAACTTACTTTCCTATCCTTCCCTTTTTTTTTTTTTTTTCAGGGAAGAAATCCTCTTGGAATGTGGAGAAGAAATGAGTTTGAAGATAACTAAATCTAAATAACACCATGCTGATCTCTCTTAGCCACAAGTCAATAGAATAGCAAAAGCCCCAATAATGTTAAACTTGTGGTTAGAAGATAGGATCCCTGACGTGCTCTGCTGAGTGAGACAGATGGGTGGTCTGGAGGATGATCATCCTGTAAAAACAAGGACACACACACACACACACACACACACACACACAACTTCTTAGAGGAGGCCTTTTAAGGAATCTGTGCAGCCTCCCCCTCCTCCTCCTTAAGAGTCCTCTACGTTTCCAAACTTCCATTCCATAATACCAAGGATCAGGCTTCCCTGGACTTTTCCTGACTTGATACTTCCGTAACCAATCTAAACTACCATCTGAAAACAACCTCATACTCCATTTTCCTGCAATTCCTGGGGAAAAAAAGATGGCATCTGCTCACTCCTCCTCCAGTCTGAAAAGCCAAGGGATAAATTTCCAAGAGCACGGAGCACCAGCTCATCAAGGCCCTGGGTTATTGTCATTGGGTAACCAGGGTTACCAGCAAAACCCTTCATGTCCGCCTGAGGGTGCTTACTGAGTTTGCAAAGTGCTTACTTAGGTTTGACAACACGTAACTCTGCAGAGACAGGCCAAAGTTAATATGGACTTGTGGTACTAAAAAACACAAGGGAAACACTAGGAACAGTGCAGTCTAGCAGTATCCAAGCATGTCCCCCTATGTCTGAGTGACGTGAGGACTTAGTCATGTTTGGGGAAATTGGGAGAGAAAAAGGCTAGTTTTCTCTATCTGGTGTATTTCTTCATCTGAACTCTTGTGCTGACTGAATCATTCCACATTTTAAAAAATGTAATAAGTCACCAATTTATGGAAAATTTTACAGCCAAAATGTAGAAATAGCACAGTCAGAATATTTTATGAAAGAGCCCATATTTGGGATATATAATAAATATGAATATATATATTAAATTAAGATTGATTTGCATGAAATTTGCAGACACCCAGATGATAATATATTTTTTAAAAATAGGAAACAGACTTGGTTTGAACTCTGTACCTGTTACATTACATGGTCCCCCTTGTCTGTATACCTGTTCCTAATTTAGCACCTATAAATTGCCATGGAAATTGTACATAAAATGTACATTTCATATTGCAAAGGTAGAGAGTTCAATTGTGCAAGAGTCAAAGTTTTATTAGAAATTCTTCAGCTTCTGGCTTTCCCTCGCCTTGAAAATGTGGGCAATCCATTTTTGTATCTTGTAGCATGTACAATCAGTCCACAGAGGTGGTCAGAAGAGCCCCCAGGGGCATTGCCAGAATCATAAACCACAGTGAAGAGATGGAGCAAATTGAGCTTGGACTTAATAGTCTTCCGATTCACTTTCTTAAATTCATTTCTTGTGCTTCTGAATTTTCCATGTTCCTCTTGAACAAATGGAAAACCCAAAGTGGCCCCCTGGTGGCTACAATGGTTCTGAGCCCTGGAGTTTGGGCTGGGCCTGGCCCTGGAGGGTGCGGCTGGCTGTGCTTCTCTACAGTAAGGAGCTGGGCTCTTCTAGGTTTGTGCTTTCATGACCCCTTGTATTAGCTTTCCTCTTTCCACCAATAGGACTTGTCAGTTCACTCCTAAAAGGATCTGAAAACTAAGGTGCCAGGCAGAGAAAGTTTTTCCCAGGTGCACTTCTATGTAAATGTTTTTGACATGTTTCAGAAACTGGCCTTTTCCAGCAGGAGTGGTAAGTCATACTCTGAAATCATTCTTGCCAATTTCATCTTTTCTGGCTGATGTGCTTTTGATCTTTTCTACTCTCCGCCCGCCCCCCTTCCCCGTTTCTCTCTGTCTCTGTCTCTTTCTGTGTGTTTGTCTCTCTCATCTCTCCTTATTTGTTTGAGGCACAAGATTATGGAAACTGTCTCCTATGAAGTGCAAAGACATGGTCGGGAGGCTTGTGCTGGTGTTGCTTGCCAGGCAGAATAACAGTGTGGGAGCCCAGAACTCAGGACAAAAATCAGCCAGACAGCTTCTGCCCACCTGCTCTTGAATCCTGTCTCAGGCTCTGTGACACAAGGAACAGACAGCACTTGAGAACACTGTTGCCAGGCTCCAAGTTACACTGTCCTGATGTGAATAAATACAAGCAGTTAACCAAGACTTTAAATGGGTACCATGGTGAGAGAGCATTTCCTAAGCATGTGTGCCAAGTGTGATATGCCATTTTCATCAGTGGACCCAAAACTTCAGCTTTGCTCCTCTCCAAAACCTTTGATCTCACTCCAGTTCAGCATTTTGACCATGATGTCCTGTACCTATTAGCATATAGCCATGAGAAATACAGCACAATTCACAAGTGTTTTTTTGAAAGCTGTTCAGTGCCATGAGAATATTAGTATTGCTATGTAAAGTTCTTGTAGCAAAAATTACAGTTATCTTTTCTATCAAATATATTTGGAATCTATTGCAGTTAGAATCTGGACTTTCTTAAAACTCCATTTGTGATGCATGCATGCATTTCTTAAATTTCTTTTGCTATGAAAGCATTCAGGTTTTCTTTTCTTCCAAGCGCCCCAGGCAGTCAACAGGTGTGTTATGACATCAACAAGCAGGTGGGCATCAAAGTCTAAGGAGAAGTGTGTTTTTGTGAGACTCCAGATGGTTGATTTCTGGATGAACCCCCACCTGCCAAAATGAGAATTTCTCATTCTTTATTTCTTAATTTTAAAACTCACTACTTAAGTAGCAAAACTTTAAGCCTAACCATTATTTTAACATGACTTTTCAAAATACATTTAAAAAAGCAGAAATTAGAACTAATTTTTATCTTTTTTCCCATTATTCCACCATATGAATCTTTAGTTCAAAGTTCTTTTTTTCTAGAAATGTATTGCATCTGTTTGAGCTTTCCTGGACCAGCCCCCATGAATCAATTCCTCTCTGTCTTAGCAGCCATAGGCTGGCCAAAAGGTATCACTGGCTCATAGTTTTCACCTGGAAGTTCTTCAGTAACTAAGCATTGATTTATATGTCCATATGTGCAGCAGACAAGGCAGAAAGAAAAAACTGTCAAAGGGATCCTGTTGATCCTCCTTTTTCAAATTCAAAAGTACTCACTGTGCAGGGCACCAGTGATATGCACCTGTAATGCCAGCTATGCATGAGAAGCTAAGGCAGGAGGATCTCAAGTTTCAGGTCAGCTTGTTCAATTTAACAAGACCCTGTTTCAAACTTGAATTAAAAAAAAAAAAAAGCTGTGGATGTAGCTCAGTGGTAAAGTGTCCCTGGGTTCAGTCCCCAATACCAATGATGATGATGATGATAATAATAATAATAGTAATTTTTAAAATAAAAATAAATAAAAAATCCTGGAAGTATAGCTCAGTCTAGTAGAGCACTTGTCTAGAATACTGGTGTGAGGCCCCAGGTTCAATTTCCAATACTGCAAAAAAAAAAAAAAAGGTACTTATGTCTACCCTATTCTTCTGAGTGCCCCCAACTATTGGTTTCTGAGCTTTGCCAGGGAGCTCAAGGTGCAGTCTGACTTATGTAGTGCCTTTATTGTTGGCAACAACCTGAACCCACCAACAGCTTAACAAAGACTCAGAGCCAGGGGCATAGCTCAGTGTAGAGCATGTGCTTTGCATGCATGAGGTCCTGGGTTCAATCCTCAGCACCACCCCAAAAAAACAAATTTGAACACAATGTTAGGGCACTAACATTTGAACACTCCTTAGAGCAGGTCTTTGTACTCATTTTTATCATGCCATCCATTAACTAATGCTAATTCTCAACTAACAATCACCTGGTCTTCCAGGGTAAGTTCTGGTGATACAGTATATTTCTGGCATGATTTCAGGAAGAGAAATCCCAGAGGACCATAGCTATCTACTTATAAATTATAATTTTCCCCTATGTGGAAGAAAATATTCAAGACTTATATAATTCACATACTTAAATGAAAACAACTTATTTTTTGCCCTACTTTCTCAAATTGCTTGGAGGTGAAAAAATGTTAAACGGATAATATCTTTCAACACTGAATTGATTTCTCAGCTTAATTTAAGCATAGAAATTATGTGCCAGATGGCATAATCAACATGTTCTGTTGAAAGATTGCAATTTTATTCTTACAAGAAAAAACAAAATAAGCGTTTTTCCACGTGGTCTACTCAGCAGGAAAGAAAGTTTATATATGCTCACTCCAACAATGCCATCTTTGAGGAGGAAAATGACAATAGCTTTGAATGTATTAACTGAACTGTTTTGAAAGCCGAAATAGTACTTCCATTCCACCACATGGTTTGCAAAGGACCCGTGGTGAATAACAGGAAAGAGAAATATGGAAATGAAATAGTCATGAATATAGTAAAATGGATCTTTGCGAAGTTAGATATTTAAAGATTTTTCTGAAGTTCACTATATTTTCCAGGCATGAAATAACTGTATTTTATTCAATATCCTGATCCATGGTGCCATAAAACCTGAATATGCTCTGGGTTACCTGCTCCCAGGGAGGTCATTAAAAGCTTTTGCCTGTCTTGGGGGAGATGGAAACTGCCTGTTTTCTCAACTCATTCTATTTTTATGTGACATTTCTATTCCCTGAACTTCCATAAAGTGTGTTGCCAAGGAACTCCGTCATGAGCTAAAGTGAAAAACACTATGTTTATAAGAAAGAAGAGTCCAAACAGTTAACTGGTACAAGTATTTGAGTCTAATGAAGAGAAGAATAAAGAAAAGGAGAGCCACTGAAGAGAGAAAAAAAGGAGGAGGGACTGGGGAAGTGGCTCAGTGGTAGAGCCCTTGCCTAGCATGTGTGAGGCACTGGGTTCAATTCTCAGCACCGCATATAAATCGATAAAGTAAAGGTCCATTGACAACTAAAAAAATATTTTTTTTAAAAAAGGGGGAGGAGGGCAGAAGAGAGGAGGGAGCACCACCAAATAATTTGGGAAGACAAATGCACATGAAAGAATTAATCAGTGACATTGTTTATGAGAAAATGAAGAATGCCTCACCTATGATAGATAAAATATAGAGAAAAAATATGAAGATGTTTCTGATTACTTGGAATAAATATTTTCAATGATTATTAAAATAGATACTTGGAAGGAAATGTTCAATAAAGTAATAACATCTCAATCTAAAAAATATTTTAAACAAAATCATGAGCAATAATGATGTTACTGTGGAAAGTACTTTTCTCAACTTTTAAAAAAAAATCTTCTCATAAAAACTTTAAAAACATCTGCATTTTCATTCTCAGGAATTTCTGGCATGAAAATTCAACCTGCTTTGCAGGCTTATGTCAAAATATATCTTTTAAACTCCTCAGAAATAAATTACACTTGTTGAAGATACATATACTTATATATCAAATAAATTTCTGAAGTGCAATATTACATATAATTTTATTAAGATCTCTAAGTCTTATTTCTGGATACCAAATGTTCTCTCCATTATTTTTCTCAAATTTAAATACGCTTTGTTATAAATTTTACCCAGGATTACACTATGTAATCATCTTCAATGAGATTTACTGGATGTCAAACAGATCACAGTTTATATGTGGTTCAAAAGGGAAAATTTTATTCATTCACACATTAATTACATACTCTCTCCTTACGATGTTGTAAGTACAATAGCATGTCTGGGGTCAAATATGAATTTTCTAGGTGTTCTAAGTGTTGTACGTTTATTCTGATACAAGTGGAAACAGTATGGATTAAGAAAATTTATTTTTATAAGCCAATCCCAAAAAACCAAAGGCAGAATGTTCTCTCTGATATTCAGATGCTAACACACAATAAGAGGAGGAGAGGAAGAAATAATAGAAATTCATTGGATTTGACAAAGGGGAAAGAAGAGAAGGGATAAGGGAGGGAAATAGGAAAGACAGTAGAATGAACCAGACATAACTTTCCTATGTTCATATATGAATAAATGACCAGTGTAACTCCATATCATGTACAACCACAAGAATGGGAAATTATACTCCATATATGTACGTCAAAATATTCTCTACTGTCATGTATAACTAAAAAGAACAAATAAAAAATCTTAAAAAGAAAAATTAGTTTTAAATAGTTTGCCTTATAATTTTTATTCTAAAATAATGCCACTAAAGATAAATAGCCCAAATTAGTGCAACATACAAAAGCAGCATGTAGAAAGAAAAATGAACCGAAAAGCCATTCTTCAGTGAATTTAAGCATGAAAATGAAAAACGGTCAAAAGTTTAATAGAGATGGCAAAGTATAGTACCAGACAGAATCAAGGGAGAAGCGAGTCTTAGAGTGACCAAAAGCATTATTGTCAGATGCAGAACGGACATCCAATAAATAAGAATTCAAAACTGTCCAGGAGGTCTGGCCAATCAGAAGTTACTGATCACAAGTTTCAGTGGAGAAATTTGTGAATGTGCAGAAAGTAAAGAGTTAGCAACTAAAGAATCTTTTTTTTAGAACTTAAAACAATTGTTTTCCATTTTTCCCCCATGGAAGAAAAAATTAATGCCTTGTGCACTACTCTATGCTTCAAGCATTACTACACATCTTGAAACTTTGGGTGAATTTTTCACTGCACTTCACATTTGAATTATACAGAATATTCTGTGTCCTCATCTTGATTTTTCTCCATTTTTGCAGAGCCTGAAAGAAGAATGAAGTGTGGGCAGTTTATTTGAGAGGGAGGAAGCAGCAGGCAGAATGAGAAGGGAAGAGGGAAAGTCACACAGAGGGAATCACTGAGCTGGCTGCCACTGCAGGAAACTGCAGCTGAGTCTCCTTGGGAACCTTTGAAGAACCAAGCAGAACGCACTACCACTATGGAGAATTGTCCCTTGGAAGGAATGAAAGGCAGGAAGTGTGTGCGTGTTGACTCCTGTGATGAGAGATGCTCCCAGGAGCATTAACTCTCCCAGCATCTCCAAGATATCTGACTGCGAGCTGAGGAGAAACCTCTGCTTTGAAGAAAGGACCGTGAGAGAGGACCTGGGATGCATGCACAAAGACCGTCTACCCGTCTACCGTGACACAGCAGAGGTGACATGATGCAGGGCTGAAATAGCAGACCAGTTCTGCCAAAGATCTTCAGTGTTGGTAATTCTGAAACCACTGATCCCAAAGTGCCTTGCTGACTGTGTGCTTTCTCACATCTCCTAGCACATCCCACAGACACCTGTTTAGAGTCATCAACTGAGTAGCAGTGTGTGTAAAGCTCTTTCAAGAGATAATCAAACAGGTTGAAAAAATCTAGATCTTATGTAGAAGCTGATTCAGTCCAGACACAGTTCTACGAGCCCAGGCTGAGTAAAGGAGTGGACCCTGTAGACTTCACTTGGGGAGAGCTGAGGTGGCCTTTGAGAGACCACACATGGCCTCAGAGACTGACCTTCAGTTTTTCTATTTGTTCCTGCTTGCTTTTCATAGTCAGGATCAAAAAATAATGGAGAAATTAACACCGACCTTGAAGATATCATTGAAAAAATATTTTTCTTGTTAAATAGCATAGTTTATAATTCACACCTTAAACACTGTCATAGTTTTAATAGCACAAGGGATCAATGAAAAGTGACTGTGTACTTGATTCTAAACAAACAAGTTGGCTGTCTTCATACCATCCTCTCTCTACACTCAGAGGTCCCATTAAATGGACATGTTTTACTTGGCTCAAAGCTCAATGCTGCCTCTAACTAGGCCTCTTTTTTCCATAAGTAGGCCAGCCAAAAAGTGAACCAGACCAGGGCCCTCCAGTCTGGATTGAACTCTGCCATACCATTGGGCCTGTCCTTTTCTTCTTTCTGATGGAACTCATAATGTTCTAAATCCCTGGGTCTCCAAACTTGATTCCCAGGCCAAAAACATCAGCATCACCTTCAAATTTGTTATAAGTACAAATTCTCCTCTATTCCCCAGACTTACTGAGTCAGAGACTCTGTGGGTAGTGCCCAGCAATCTGTGTTTTATCAAGCCCTTCAGCAGATTCTGATACAAGCTAAAGTTTGAGACTCCCTACTCTCAGCAAAAGATTTAGGCATTCTATAAAGACAAGGTACAGTAGTCCTCCCTTATCCAGAGTTTCACTTTCTGAGGCTTCTGTTACCTGTGGTCAATCTCAGTCCAAAATTACTAAATGAAAATTTCCAGAAATAAATAATTCATAAAATATTAAATGAAAATTTTCAGAAATAACAATTTGTAAGTTTTAAATTTCATGCCTTCTGAGTAGTGTGATGAAATCTTGCATCATCTCACTCTATCCATTCTGGGACATGAATCTTCCCTTTGTCCAGAGTATCTATGTTGTATATACTATCCACCCACTAGATACCTAGTAGCCATTCCAGTTATTAGACAGATGGGTGTGGGTAGTTCTGCACTTATATTCAAGTAACTCTTATTTTACTTAATAATGACCACAAAGTATAAGAGTAGTGATATGGTTTGGGCCAGGAGTAGAGTGGTATTGTTTGGATCAGAAACGTTCCCCCAAAACCTCATTTGCTGAAAGCATGATCCCTGATACAGCAAGGTTCAGAGGTGGGGATTTTAGGCAATGATTGGATCATTAGTGTCTCTGATATCATCAGCGACTTACCTACTGATAGCTGGATGGACTAGAGAGAGGTGGGTCCTACTTGGAGGGGGTCACTGTGGGTGTGCGCTTTCCCCCAGTGAATCTCTCTCTCTCTCCCCATCCCCCCCAACCCCTTCCCAACTGCCATTAGCTGAGCAGCTTTCTTCTGCCATGCCTTTCCGCCATGATGTTCTGCCTTGGAGCCAGTGGACCATAGACTGAACCTCTAAAACCATGAGCCTAAATAAATCTTTCCTCCTCCAAGTTATTCTTGTCAGTATTTAGGCCACCGTGACGAAAAGCTGACTGACACAAGTAGTGATGCTCACAGTGATGCCAAAGAGAAAAGGAACGTGCTTGCTTCCTTGAAGTGAAAAAGTGAAAGTTCTTGACTTAATAAAAGGAAAAATCATGCTGAGGTTGCTAAAATCCACAGTAAGTTATTCTTATTAATCTGTTACCGTGATTAATTTATAAATTAAACTTTATCAAATGTATGTATAAATATATGAAAAGACATCGTATATATAGGGTGGGTTCTATCCATGGTTTCAGACATCCACTAAGAGTCTTCAAACATATCCCCTGCAGATAAGTATTGCAGGGAACAGGAGGAGGTATTTACTAGTGAACAGGAGTAGACGCAGAACACACAGGAAAGGCCAAATTCTCATTCTCATGATCTTACTCTCTTGTGAAGGTATTCGTGAAAAATATTTATGAGATAGGTTTACACCAACTTTCAATAAAATTGACAAAAACTGACCTAGGATTCTTCAGAGAAACCAAGAATATTTCAGACATCAGATGGTAGTAATTTAAGACCTGGATTTAAAATATGGAGCCCATTGTGGCTCCAAAAATCCCACAGGACAGTGGCTAAAATTCTAATTGTCAAGTTCAGTTCTGTGGTTCTGAAGTGACCTGTGGTTTCACATGAAAAACACCCGCAGCTGTAGAGGAAGCCACAAGGGTCTGGAAACGGCAGGCAGAGGTAAACAGAACCACCATATAGTCTACAAATGATCACAAGGAACCACAGAAAAGCATCAAAAGGAAGAAAAATGCATTCTTTGGCTGGGAACTTATTGAATGTTTAAAATCGGAGAACAGGCTGGTAAGAAAAGGAAGGTGATCACCTTGGCTTTATTTCTACAAAGAAATGGCAGTCAGACAATATATTCATTTCCCGCACAGCTGGTTAATTACAGTTAGAACATAACAGAGGGGTTTATTTCAGAATGTCATTATTTCACTTTGTGTTTGATTTAATTTTTTAACCTCTACAGATTTCAGGAATTTACATCTTTGCAAAGTTGAAAAATATTCAACTTTTTTTTTTAAGTATGCAAGAGAAATATTCAACTAAGAAGAAACTTCAATTCTTCAACTTTAACTTTTTGATCACTGCTATTAAATCTGTTACTTATAAGATGGGTAGCTTCCAGTAAGCAATAATTATTATGAAGCCAAATTTGTTTAAATTTCATTTACCCTTTCCCTCCCAAGGATCCTGCCCTGGAGATTACATTCATGTAAAGACTTTTGTGAGCTCCCTCTAGTGGTGGATGCTTGGAGCTCCAGAGCAATGGGGTTCTTCAAAGTTGGCCACATAGAATTCAATGCTAATTTTCAAACCCCAAACTTAGTTTATTGTCATTACCCTCATTCCCCTAAAAGTATCCTTTTTTAAAAAAATTTCTTTCTTTTTATCTTGATATAGGGTCTTGCCCTGATGCCCAGACTGGCCTCGAATTCTCGGACTCTTAACTGATTCTACTGCCTCAGCCTCCTAAATAGTAGCTGGTGGGCACCATCACACCCAGCCCCTTTTTTCTCAACCTGCTAGAAATATAACAAAGCGTTGTCACTTTGTGGTAAATTTCTAGTATAATACATGAATAGTTATTAAATAGTTATTCTTTAAAATTTAAATGATCATGGCGGTACTTATAATGTTATTTATACATGTCACTACCCAAGACACACAAAAAAATAATATCCATAGCATGTACAGGCAAAATACAGCCCTTTCACTGTGATTTGTCCATTCTACAAAAATTAATAGACTGTCCATTGAAAGGCGAGTGACGCATCCGAGAGGGAGCTTCAACCAAGAGATTTTATTGGGGGGGGGGCTGCCTGAAGGGGAAGAAAAGGAGAGGCAGAGATCAGAGAAAGGAGAGAAAGAAGAGGAAGAGGGCAGAGAGTGCGAGCTTGCAAGCTTCTGCTTAAGAAGGGTTGTATAGACGACGTGGTGGGTGCTTTGATTGGCAGGGTGACTCGGGAATGGTGAGCGGACACTGTCTCCAGCAGGGATTGATCCAGAAAACTTTTTAATTTGGTGCACCTCGGCTTGGCGCCCTTCAGAGAGGAGGGGGAGGGGTAAGAGATTCCGTGCTGTTCTCCGAGAGGGAATCTTAACTTCAGCTGGGAGTCTCCTACACACCCAACATCCATAGACTTAGAAGCATATATAAATGGGCTAAAATATATTCAACTTACAAGAGAAATATTCAAACTGGGAGAAAAGTTCAATTCTCTAACTTCGGCTTTTTATTTCTTCCATGCCCCATCTCATCCAGCCACCTGAGAACTTAGCTCCTTCAAGTAGCCCCCATCTCCTGCCTACTCACTCTGAACATGCCATTGCCAACAGCATATGAACAGGCCTAATTCTGACCCATCATGAATAGCTCCTTCCTGTCCCCTCTTCCTCTAATCCTCTTCCTGATGGATTTTTCTACCTCCAGCTCTACATTATTTCTTGAACTTGCTCTGGTACAAGCAGTTCTCACTCCCACAACTTGGCTAAAATGGCTCTTATTAAAAGCACTGATGATTTTTCATCTGACCAAATCCAGTACTCCCTTCTCTTCCCTCTTCTTGCCTCGTAAGTAGTATTTATTTTTACATTTTACCAGTCCTTTTTTCCATACTATCTTATTAAATACTACAAATGTTAGCTCTAGATTTGTTCCTCCAACCCAACTACTGTTTCTATTTCTCAGTTTATGGTACACTGTCCTCTTTGACCCTCTACTCCTCTCTTTTACACACAGACATCACATCCAATAGCATGTCCTGTTAGTTCACATCCAATAGCATGTCCTGGTAGTTTTGCCACCAAAATATATTCTGAGCCTTATGTCTCCTTATGATTGCTACTGCTTGCACCCCCTAGTGCACCTTGAGGGAACTCCAACCTGAATCCCTCCACAGGCTTCCAACTTGACTCCCTGTGCCTCCCCATGGCTTGCTATCTTGAGTTCCTTCAGCAGCTGGGAAGACATTTTAAAACAGAGATAACATCTTATCATCTCCAAGTTTACAACCCTCTGCAGGCTGGCCAGTCTAATTAGAATGGCCAACAATATGTTACTACCTCACTAGATTTTGCCAGTCTTACATGTCTAAATCTCCTCTCTGCTTTTGCAAGTACAGTTTCCGGTACTTGAGATGTCATTCCCCCACATTGTTAGCTCCCTTTTTTCCTTCACATGACAGATGTCTACTTCTCTGACCACTATACCAGAAGTGGCCCCTTCCCACCACCCCATTACTCCTTTTTATAATTTTCAGAGCACCTTGCCCTATCTTACAGCATCTCATGGATTATGATGATTGCTATTACAGATGTCTTCTTTACTCTGCATATTCATTTGAAGTACATTATGATTATTGAGGAGGGCAGGTGCCTTCCATTACTCAAAGACTACAATCTATAGACTTGTTTTAGGACACAGAGTTTTGTGCCAATGTATGCACATGTTGGTGGATATGTCTGTCAGTATGGACAGCATTAATAAACAAAGCTATTACCCTGATTTCCATTTCTTCTTGAAGTAGGAAAAAATGTGGACCCCATGAGCCTTATGGCAGTGCCAATATGAAAAATAAGGGTGTGCAAAGCTTAAACTTGCACACACCCAGATGAAGGACAAGAGGGCTGGAGCCCATGTCTAGTAGCTGACTTTTCAATGAACTCTGTCCTTCTTTACCTCCCCATTCTCCTTGTCTCATTCCACTACACAGCCTCTGATTTCACCACAACTCTGAGCCCTTCCTCCAACTTACCATCTGCCTCCACTTTTCTTGTTCCATGGCCAAGCCTCCAAACTCACTTGACTTCTCAATGGGTTGGAACACAAAATGATTACACCCGATTCTCGAAGCACCATTTCCCTTGGAAAATGGACTCCTATTTCCCTCTGATGCCTCTGTCTCCTTCTTTAATTCCCCTTTCTGACTCTGTTTTCTCCAGCTTCTTGGTGTTCATGATCCCTTTCATACTTTGAAGATCAAATCTGTATCTCTATCTCTGACATCTCCCTGAGACCTCCAGATTCCTATGTTCGGCTCAACACTTCTGCTTAAGAGTCCAGCAAACATCTTAAACTTAACTGTTCAAAGTAGCTTCCTGACACTTTCTCCTAAAATTATTTCTCCACCACTCTTTACCATCTCAGTAAATTGGACCAAATTCACCAAGTTGCTAAATTCACTAATACATATATGCTTAATGGATGCCAAATTCTAAGGGTAGGTGACATGATGGTGGGAACATGGGTGACAGGGAAAGACTGGAAGCCAGAGCAAGACTAAGGGCCCAAGCTCACTCTTTTACCACTAACTCTTGTGTAAACTCCATGAGAACTATCTTAATCTCTTCTGGGTGCAGCTCCTCCAATGACCTATCAACAAATTTCTTCTAGACCCCACCTCTTAAAGGTCTTACCACCTCCTAACATTGTCACAATGGGGACCAAGCTTCCAACACAAACCTTGGGGAGACACACTCAAACCATATTTAAATCCTAGTACCTAGATGGACACATCTAATCCTCACAATACCCCAATTGAAAGAGATCATATTATTGCCGGGCATGGTGGCATATGCTTGTAGTCTCAGCCACACAGGAGATTGAAATAAGAGAATCAGTTGAGCTCACAAGTTCAGAACTAGCCTAGGCAATGTGACAAGACCCCATTTCAAAACAACAGTGACAAAAAGTAGAAAAAGAAACGAATGAGATTCTATTATTATCTTCCTATTATCATCTTTACAGTTGAGCACAGAGAAGTTAGATAAATTATCCAAATTTACATAGCTGGTGAGTAGCAAAGACAGGATTTGAATTCCATCTAAACTCCTCATCACACAGTTTCTGAGGCTGAATGTAGCCTGTAAGTCCCAAAATCTTTGCTATTAAGCACTATATCAAACTATTTTGATCAATCTTTTTTCCCTCATCTTGCCCACATTCATTCATCAGCAAGTCCCCCTCAGCTCTACTTACAAAGTATGACACAAGTGCAGCCACTTGTCCCATCTGCTCTGCATTCACTCTTTTGAGCCATCACCATTGTGTGCGTAGGCTATCACAGAAACCTCCCAATCATTCTCGCACCATCTTGGACTCTTGCAAACCTAAAATCAAGTCTTTATAAACATGAATCATATGATGCCCACCACCTTCAGCGGCTCCTGGTCATTCTCAGAATTCCATCCAAACTCCTTACCACACAGTCTCTGAGGCCTAGCATGACCCACTCCCTGCATTCCTCATCAACCTCAACTCCCACCACTCTTGGCAGCTCTCCTTGGTAAATGTCATGTGGATTGCTTTGCTATTCCTTGACCATGGTCATTTATGCCTTAGGCCCCTATTTCTTTCTGCTTAGAACTCTCCTTGCACTTACCCTTGAAATTCTGATGGTTCACTCATTCCATTCAGCTCTCTCTCACATGTTACCTCCTTAAGAGTTTTCCCAGACCACTCCATGTAATATAGGTCCCCTTATTCCTCCTGTCAATCTTCATCTCCTTACCTTGTTTTTAATTTTCAAGATTGCAATCAGCATTGGGTAGATACTATGTTAAATATGTGCTGGTTAGTTATTGCTATCTCTCTAGGTTATATTACCATGTGAGTAGGAAAGGACTTTGCCTTGGTTCATAGGTTTATCACTAGTCTAGAACTCAGTCAAGTGTATAATTAGAATTCAGTAAATATTTATTGCATACATGAATGAAGGAATGAGGTTTTAGTATTAGTATTAATATTTAGTATTAGTATTTTAGTATTTAGTATCTCTCTTTCTTTTGTCCTCCTCCTCCTCCTCCTCTTCTTCTTCCTCCTCCTCCTCCTCCTTCCTCCTCCTTCTTCTTCTTCTCTTCTGCTTTTTCCTTTTATTTTTTTCCTGGTGCTGGAGATTGACTCTGGGACCTTGCACATGCTAGGCAAATGCTTTATCACCGAGCTTCATCTCCAGTCCTTTTTATTTTTATTTTTAATATAAGTGTCATTAAATTGCTAAGGCTGACCTCAAACTTGAGATCCTTCTGCTTCAGCCTCCTGAGTAGCTGAAATTGCAGGCATGGACCACTGCACTTGGCAAGGTTGCAATTTTCTATGTTGGGCCTCCTTTTGCCTTGATTTCTCCAGAAGGTTTCTAGTGAACACTGACAAAGGAGCATTCTCAAGTTACATGCTCACAAGTTCTCCCCCCTCCTCAACTCCCACCATTCCAGGTTAGACTATGTAAGCCATATGTCTGGCTCCTAGCCTTGTTCACTCCTAAATTACATGCCCTTCCCAGGCAGGTGCATGCTTCTTTTCTGTGGTGAGAATTCATTACTGATAATAATTTCCATGGCTATTTTACAACTAGGGTAAGGAGAATTCATGCAGAAGATGTTGCCTTTCAAAATTGTAAGAGGATAAACTATTAAAAAGCACAACCACAAGACAGTGCTTTAGCCAAAACCAGAGAGCCACAAGGTAACAATAGTCCAAGAAGTGCTTTTCCATAGTCCTATGTTTTATGTCACCTCCTTTTAACCATAAAAACACACTCTGAAAGAGGCCACATTCAAGAGCCAGTCAGGGCATATAACCATTACCGTGAACATGCACCCTTTACCTCGGATGTTGGTGGCCATCTCTCATTGAAGGGCTCAAGGCGTGCGGTTCAGTTTCATAAGCAATCCTGGGTCTGGGTAAACATGCTTGACTGATTAATGATAACAGCTCTTAAAACACCACAGACGTTTCCAGCTCCCAGAAATGTTTATTTTTTATACTAAATTAAATTCATTTTCCCTCTCATTCCCTCTAAGGAGAATGGTGACAAATTTAAATTCAGACTGGACTGCTATATTGAAGATGGCCATGTGCCACAACCTCTAAATAGGCTATGGTTTGGGTGTGTAATTCATCAGGAGGATGGTGGGAGGGAAGAGATCTAAGGCTGGGAAGGAAAAAGGAAAGCTCTCAATGGGTGCTGTGCCACTGCACAATTAGCACTGAGCCCTCTGCCTTGCACATGGAAAGAATGATAAATATTCTGCATTTGCCAAATACAGTAATAATTTAAAGCAGGAATAATTTATCATATAGTGGTGCATGCTAAATACTTATTTATGATGAGAAAAAAGAAGGAAACAAATACTTAAGGAGCATTTGCTTTGTGCCAAGCACCATAATGTTGAGAAGTTGAAACCATTATGTCCATTAGGCTCATTAGAAAACTGAAGCTCAGAGTGGTTAATTTGCCCAAGGCGATGTGGTGCAGAACCGGGATCTAAACAGCAATCTCTTGGATTACAAAACCCATTTTCCTTTTGTTTATGGGTATCCTGCCTCCAATGATGAGAGCAATGAGACACCTATTTATATTGGATGTATGTTTATTTTGTTTATATAAATCATTCTGACCATATTTTTTTTTCTCATAAATTAGTTACCTCTTAACAAAACACATAGTCATAGCATCTTAATGGTGTGAGTTTCTTCCACCAGCTGTACATTGCCCAGTGGTGAGATTCTTCCAGAAGAGCATGTCCTTCCAATGAACAGCTGTCCCTGGTATTGAAGGATCATAGGTCCATGCTTCAGAAGCATACACAGAGCCCAGAAGGAAGAAAAGTTCAGGTTATTGTGAATATTTTGTAAATGTGGCACTGGAATAAGAAATGGTTTGTAAATTAATTTCAAAGGTCATTACATATTGTTTTTTTCCAATTTTAATCACCATTGAATTTGGAAAGGTATACATGGTTACTTATAAAATAGGAAGACATCTGGGCACAGTGGCTCACACCAATAGTCCAGTGATTTGGGAGGCTGAGGCAGGAGAATCACAGGTTCAAGTTCAGCCTCAGCTACTTAATGAGACCCAAACAAGTTAACAAGAATCTGTCTCAAGATTTTGCTAGGGATGTAGCTGAGTGGTAAAGTGACCCATGATTCAACCCCCAGTACCTCTGAAGAAAGAAAGAAATAGGAAGACATGTAGCATAGTTATAAACTATCACCTAAAAGAGACACAGTTGAGCAAATCTTTATGGTTATATTTTATTTTTCTACATGTTAAAGACAGGTATATAATTTCTTCACTTTAGAAAGTGAAGCATAATCTACTAATGAAGAATGAGGAAGACAAATGATATTTATCAATTTATTCTTCAATAGTATTTGTTGCATGCTTATTTGTGTCAGGAATTGTGCCAGGTTTCATGATAACAGCTCAGCAAACACACCCTCCCTACCCTTAACACTGATCTAGTTAAGGGTAGGGAGTGTGTGTTTGCTGAGGGTACAGGATATAGATATATGCAGAGAAATCATCCTAATGCACAATTAGTACCAACGCATTCAACAAAACGCTATAAGACATCAAAGATCAGGCAGACACTTGTGTGGTGATTCAGAGCAAACTGCTCTCCCCTGAAAAAATAAAATAAAATACCTGTCCTAATCTAGTAAATATGGTTGTATGGTTAACAATTAAATTGTTTGGGGTAAAGGTTCATTCTTTATTAATTTTTTTTTCATTCTTTATTTATTTTTGTTCCTGTTAGAAGTAACACAAAACTGAACTACAAACTTTTTTGAAACATTAGGGTTTTTGTTGTTGTTGTTGTTGTTTTATTTTACAATGCTGGGGACTGAACACAGGGCCCTGTGCACGCCAGGCAAGCAATCTACTGCTGCACTACGCCCTCAGCCCACATTCTAGGCCTTCCCATGTCAATACATCTGATCGCAATGAACATTTATTACAAATTAACCATTTCCTGCTATCTCAGAATGTTAAATATTCATTCTTTAAAGAAAAGCCAACTCCAAGAAGACTTTCTGGATCCCACTTGACTGCTTTCTCATAAACTTAGGACTTTCTAACCTACAACAGGGCTTTATCCCCCTAATTTTTGCCATTAGGGACACATGACTCAGGTTGAGGCCATCTGGTGTTACGAAAGAGAGAAAGCACATCTTCTTCCTATTTTTTTTTTTTTTTACCCCTGGAGAATCTTTCCCTTGAAGGCAGCTAAGCTGGTACTGCCAAAATTCTGTCAAATGAAAGCAACTCCAGGTGTGTGTGAACCTGGCTATATGGATAGGGGAGTCCATTGCCTTCCAGGTAGGCTTTTCTACTCCTGAGTTTGGATTCCAAAGAGACCGTGCCATTTCATAGAGCCCTAGAGGACAGTAGGTAGGTACTTCTCCTACCCCTTTTTTGATCTTAGTATAAAAATTTGAATCACTCTAGCTCAGAGACAGAGTGCTTGCCTGGCATGCCCATGGCCCAGGGTTTAATCTTCACTGTTGCCCCACCACACACACACACACACACACACACACACACACACACACACACACACAATCTGGTCTTGATGCCCATAATGACCCTGATTAAGGGTAGAGTATACAGAATGGAATGAGTAACTCACTCTGTTTTGGCAGCACCGCTTATGGGTGAGTCTGCTGTGCCTGTGTTCTGCCACAATAACAAATAACTATGAAATCCCAACATGGTTGAGATTGAGAGAGAAGTCTCAATTCTGTCACGTCCATTGTGGCTGTGACTTCATTCCATGTATTCATTATCCCAGGTTGTTGGCCGAAGAAGCATCCTTTATCCAGAACAATGGGGAAACAATGGCCAATGGCATTTGTTCCTCTCTCAAAACAAATCCACGCAGGTCTGACATCAGTAGATGAGGGTGTATCATTTCCTCGAGGGAGAAGCCTTTAGGAGGGGCAGTGAATATTTCAACAACAATTTTATCTACCACAACATGTGAGAACAATTTGGATATTGAAGCACTCCAGAAAGAGCACCCAATAGAGCAGCAAATTTCTAATGAGTTTTACTGGAAATGTAAAAAAATCAGAAGTTTGGTCTACAGGGTGTTAAGGTCCACTCCAGTTCTGATGTGTAGCCCAAAGTTTGCATTATTGTTATTTATTTTGGAATCTTACCCAAAGGACAAGTGCCAGCAACATTTCTATATTTCTCAGAGACATCACCCAGTATGTTGCTGAACACATTTGTTGAATAAGTTAAACCTTATGAATAACTTACACTTCAGTATGAACTCATTAGATAATTTCCTGGAAGCAAGTTCTATGGATGGAACATGTTAGCTAGAACTGAGAACCATGGATGTGGTGATGAAGGGAGAAGAAAGAGAAACAAGTGAAACAAGCCCTCCAGGTGTGTGGAGGAGGCAGACTGTGAAGCCAAGTTAGGCACTGCTCCACCCCTGGGTGATTTTTCTCAGGGCAGGCTCCATGAAGGACAGCATATATTATGACAGGATCCAATTCTTGATTTCCCTGTGGTTGAAAATTGCATAACTTACTAAACCTTAAAGCATGTATATTTCAAAACTATTGCAAATGCAAAGAGGTTTTCCCCCTCCCTGCTCCTTATTTTGTATAGGAAAACTTGGTGAAGAACACATTCCCAAACCTTAAGAATTCAATGAAAGGAAATGCCAGTCTTGTACAAAGATGAAATTCCTGATTTTACTGTGAAAAAGGAAATGATAGCCTTTCTGACCTAACAAAATATTTGATTTGCCAAGAAAATGCTGTCAACTTGAAGAAATGAGCTAAGAAGAAATATCCATGAATGTTTTTGTTTCCACTTACTGTATCTTTGTGCAGGGATCAGGCTTTAAGAAGAAATTCTCCTGTGATTACCACCAACACCCCAGCCAACATCATTATTTAAATAATTACAAAGCACAATTTGAATTTCATACTTAATCTTCAGCTGAAGTGATGGATTTTTATCTTCTCACCCATACCATTTTTCCTGCCTACATACACTAATTGTAGCTTACAGAGATTACTTTTGAGTTTTCTCTCTTAACCCTAGTAGCTACTTCATTATTTCACTCCTTGGTTGTAAGAATAAACAGAATATGTAGATTTGCTTTTTGTTCATCAATGCAGTACGGAGGGAATCAAAAAGTTGAACCTCATCTTATAAATTCTAAACAATTAGACCCACAACACAGATAAAATTCATCCAGAATAATAGAGGCCATCTGTGTTATAAACAAGAACAACACCATGCTGCTGAAACATCAACCCTCTCTCCCCCTCCTCTCTTAACCAACTTCAATATGATTGAGTTGGAAAATTCTAAACGTTCTTGTGAAGATAACTGAGAAGTGAAACAGAAAGCAAGTCAAAGAGCAAGAAAGCAGGAGTCTGAAGAATCCTGTTTTTATCTTTCCTTTCTTGGCTTCTAAGTATTATCTTCAAACTAGTGACTTGAACTTTTTAGAGGAAAAACAATCAAGGAAAGGAATTTTTAAACTCTAACTTTTTTACCTCCCTCTGGATTTGATAGTCTCTTACTGACTTGGGGAAGAATGGCATTTATCCTAGGGCTGGAAGACCTTCCGTACCTCTTTGCCTCAAAGCCAGTGGCTTCACTGGGCTGGCTATGGCTTGTTTAGCAAGCAAGCCATCACCCTTAGGCCTGACACTCTAAATCAAAAGATCTTAGAACTTTCACCAACTGACCAGAATACTGCTGTTTCAGGTGCCTAACATGCCAATTGTGAGGGATACTGGAAATGTTTATTAAGCTTATGGTATAAGATGGGAAACTCCACTGGAACATTTAAGTGTTGTTTCACCATGAAGCGACCCAATGTTGAAGCTTAGCATTCTCCCCCGGTCAGAATGGAAGGTCGGGGTCTGATTCAGGAAGCCGGCACCAGCCTCTTAGTATGCAGTTTTCCTTGGAGACGGGCCATCTTCACACTGCGCCTGCCATCCCCTCCCAGGCCTTCCTGTCCCTGCTCCCCATCCACAACCCGGCCTAGGGCGCCTTGGACGGATCTCTTGCCATTTCCTGCATTCTGCAGGAGCACTAATTGAAAATTTGGGTGGCCTTGCTTATTTATTTTCCTGGAATGCAGTGGGTTATATTTTCATGGCATTTTCTCAGCAGTACAGCGTTTCGATTTCAAACTACAACAATGAGAAGAAAAGCCAGTCCCCCGTCAGCACGCAGACACACAGCAGAAGACAGTCCGGGGCTTTGACTTTGTAGTTCTGCTTCTGTAAATTGTAACTAAATATAAGCCATCAGAGATGCCCCACTTCTTTCATGAAATGAAAAAGACAAGTTTACTTTCTCATGGAAAAGGAGAAAACACAGTGATCTGCTTAGACACTATGAAAAGAGAAGGATAAATAGGAGGTACCCCTGAAAATTATTTGGTGCAACTCAACAATTGATTGTCTCATGTCTAAATCTTCATAAAACGGATTAGCTCTGATTTTCTATTTAAAAAAAAAAATCAACTTGTTTCAACATACTCTCGCACTCGCTGGGGGTACCTACACATTACAGAACGCACATGCTGCGAAAGCATTTTTTTTCTGTAGGAATATGAAAGCTAACAGTGAATTTTTAATTTTCTCAAGATGCTTAACCATGCTGTTCTAATAATCTACCCCTGCAGTAAATTTTCTATTGCCTAACATTCAAAGAGGGCTCCATTAAAATGGATTTGTATAAAAACACAATTTTGGCAAAAATTAAATTTATATACAAGGCTTAGAGAATTTACACTTTAAAACAGACTTTTGATTTCATTCTGGATAGGTGAATCTGATTTCTAAACTAAAAGGAAATAAAGTGAATTTTTAACATGTGATACCTCATGTGTAAAATATATTAAAAGAAAAATTTAGAGTGGTTGAAAATATGTACACGTGTTTAATAGATGGTTACCAAAGATTATTACTTTAATTCTATTTTCTGAAAGCATGCCAATTGAGATGCAAATTCATTTCCATTTTTCTGTCTTTAAAATGGGACTGGATCTAAGTCCTTTTTTTTTTAATCTTGAGAGCTACCTTCCCTTGTTTATTTCATACACATTTCTGCCACTGGTGAAATTGATCGACATGCTAGGCATACATCAATGTAACTCAAAATAGAAAATAAGACCTTTCTTTTTTTTTTTTTGAAAATAAGACCTTTCTATGGAGCAAAGGATTGCCATGTATATATGAGCTAAAAGTAAAATCTTGAAAAACATTGGTCCTATTTTTGTTTGACAATGGATTTTGAGAAGTACAAAAACCTCATCTAGCTACAAAAAATTAATGGTATTAAGTGAATTATTTCTTACAAATTGGAGATAGCTTTAAATTATTGAAAAATCAAATCATATCCTTACAAAAAATAAGTAATTATGTAAAATTACCTGACTTCTTGGATGAAAAAACTTATTAGTATCTTATTATAATTCGTGAATAGGACTTCTTTTCCATGTATATATTTTTTCTTTTCTTCTTCTTCCTTATTTTTTTGTGGTGCAGGGGGTTGAACCTAGAGCCTATGTATGCTAATAGTGTGTGCTTTACTAATGAGCTATATCCCACATCCACTATATCTCGTCTTAAAACTAAAAGGGTAGTGAGGGGAAAAATCTGCTCAGGTTATGCAAACATTGCCTAGCTAAAGTACTTAATTTGAATATACATATGTGAGCAGAGTAATAATTATAGTTTTTCACACGATACTGATTATATATTTGAGCCTTTCTATGTAAGATATGTTGTACATATAATAATAGTAATATTTTAAGTTTACATAGCTTTTTGTGGACTATACAAGTATTTTTCAACATATATATAATTGAGCTTTCTAATTCTCTGAGGCTAACTTGTTTTAAAAGTGTATTAAACTCAATGAGAAAAATGTAAAGGAAATTCAGCCTATGTTTTTAAAAATATATGTATAATAATAGAATCAAGTATAAAACAAGAAATATATTGTAGTTTAAATAAAGGAGATGCTTAACTTTTAATCTAATGTAGAATGAAAACTCTTAGAAAACAAGCTCAGAAACATTCATTCACTTGATAAATTCAAATGTATTTTATTTAACAGTTTTACTTTCATTTGGCCTTTTAAAAATAAAATGTTAAGAGTAAATTACACTTTTTACTATTCACATCCATATGATTTTTCCCCCTAGTAATTAACTGGCCTCTCACTGCCTCTGCCTCTGTCATATTATATTAAATTAGATCTTAAGGAAATAAGTGGCACCTAGATATAGACCATATGGTTGCCAGGGCTTTTGTAGATAAGTCTGAACAGAGATGGAGAAAGGTGTGTTTTCCTTTTTGTACAGTCTCCAAAATAAAAATTATAAATTTTAAGTATTTCCCACAATCATTTCCACTTTCCTAGGATTAACATAAATTTTAGCATGGCTGAGAGTTACCCCCCTGGTGTCAAATAACAAATCTAAAATGTTTTTCAAAGAAATGTATTTTACAGAATAAACAAGAGCAAAAACCACTTCTCGTGACTTACCCTTCCCTGGGTTTAGCCAAGAGCTGCCATTTCATTTCAACAGAGAGAGATCACTTCAGAGTATATTTTACGATATACACAGACATAAATTGCAGCTGAATTTAGGAATTGCCTAAAAGAAATTAATTCCTAAAATTTCAAAACTATGCCTAATAAAAATACTAAGTCTGGAGGATTTATATTACAGAAGACAAGCCATCATCTGCAGAGCACACTGAGAAGGGAACGAGTTGCCAAATAGTATGCACAAAACAAAACACAAAAGCCCAAGTATGAACTATCTTCCCACCTTTGCTTTCTCTTGAAATTTAATGACTTGGACAGAAAACTGGGGTGTATGTATAATGTTGGATAATGGAATTATTGGATCTATGTATCGGCTTTCTACATCTGACACTCAGCTGTAAACAACCGACAACTCACCTGATTCAGAATAGTTTATCTAAAGCACAAGGCAAAATAAACCAGGTTCCTGATTTCTTTTTCCTGAGAAAGTAAGTTTGTTCTTCTGAACGTTTTCTTGTAATGGAGGCAAAAAGAGGTAATGTAACTAGAGTGCAAGGAATCTAACAGATCTCCAGGCCTACAGATCGGTCAGTGCAGGCTGTCAACTCAGTTCAAGAAGGGAGAGAAGACGCCTTGTGGCTAGGAAGCCCAAACCCACCCAAACACAATTCTCCAGTTACACACTCCTTGAATAAGCTGAAGAGCTGTTGAAAGCTAAGTACCAGTGAACAATCTTCCTATGATGAGTGCTTTAGCCACAAAAGAGAAATGTGTTAATCAGAGAATTTTTAAAAGATTAGAACACCACTGTCAGCGTTCTTTTTACATGGAAATCTGCGGAAGACCTCAATTTACAGAAAAGATCAAAGTGATGTTGGAAAATAAATATTCAAACCATGATTGATGAGACAGGAGGATGCAAGGTGAGCTAAAATGAGGGTAAGACAAAATAGAGTCTAAACATCCAGAGATCTGGAGCCCCCACAGCCACTTCTGCCACAGTTCCTGAGCTCCTGCTTACTCTCACCTCAATGCAGCTCTTCTCGGTAGCTGTTACCTACAAATTGAGCTTAAATGTTCAATCTTAATTGGGTTCATGTGTGTATGGGTCTGGATGCTTATGCATATGTATATGCATGTGTATACGCATGCAGGAATGTGTAATTTTGTGGTAATGTGCATGTGGGTGCACCTGTGTATGTGTGCATTGGAATGTGAATGTGGGGTGTTTGTCTATATGTAGATGTATATGTGCATGTATACATGTATACAAGGTGTATGGATGTGTGTATGCATGTTTGCAGCTGTGCACGTGGGCAAACTTGTATGTATGTGGGGTATGCAGTGTGTATTGATATGTGCATCTGTGTATGTTACTGTGTAAGAAGAAAAACTTGGGCTGGGGTTGTGGCTCAGTGGTAGAGCACTTGCCTCTCACCTGTGAGGTACTGGGTTCGATCCTTAGCACCATATAAAAATAAATAAATAAAGATATTGTGTCTATCTACAACTTAAAAGAATTTTAAAAAATAAATAAAAAGAAGAAAGAACATTTTCTCAGGACAATTGTTTCATTCACTAGAAGAAAGAAAGAAATGAAAGAAAGATGGGAAGAGGAAAGGACGAGGAGAAGGAGTAGGCCGGGACGGGGAGGAACTTGTAGTCAGTCTACTGACTCCATTTTTTCCTCTGTCCACTTCTACTGTTTTTTTTTTTTTTTTTTTTTTTGCTGGGGGGGCAGTGTGGTTGTTGGGAGGGGAAACCAGTTAGCTAATAGTTCCAACTTGCCTGTTGCCAGCCAATTTGGGTTTTGTAACAACTTTTTCCCCCTTAATATGACCATCAGGATATAAAAGGCACAGGAATAATACTCAGTCTTTATGAAGTAAATATGAATTGTTTTTATGCAAAGGAAACAAGAAGTTGATGTTTCTTACGCTCACCCATAAACTGAAATGTTTGTTTCAGCCTTGTGGAATGTTCCAGTGGCCACCATCCACTGACTGCTACTGGACCATAGTGCTCCTGGACTGGCCATTAGGAGATCTCTGTGACATGGTGTTTACCATGACCTGAAATAAACTTGGGGGGTAACAATGACTACAACTAGATAGAGATTTTAACTCCTAGGACTCCATAAATTTGCTCACATGAGAGAAGGCTTTTATTTCTAAGTGTTTCTAAAAAATTACAGATGATTATTAATTGTTAATATTAATAGCAATTAATTGTTAATATTAATACAATGCTAATAGTAGTAGTAGTATTATAGATACTTTGAGAGGACAATGGATCAGCTTATTATTGATCAGAGTTACAAACTTTTTTACATTTAGTTATTTCACATTTAAATAAACTGTTAAGACTTGGTGGAAGAGTATTCATTAAATCCTACATATTTACTTCAGAAAATGCTCCTACAATGAGAAATATTCTAATTTCCACTTAAAAATGTAAGCGTTATTAGATTTATAAAAGTTAATTTTGTCAGGCATGGAGGTGCAGACCTGTAATCCCAGCAACTCAGGAGGCTGGGGCTAGAGTATTATTAGTAAGACTCTCAAAAACATAGCAAGATCCTGTCTCAAAATAAAAAGGGCTGGAGATGTTAGCTCAGCTGTAAAGTGCCATTGGGTTCAATCCCCAACACACACACACACAAAAAGTTAATTTGATGTTACTATTATGCTAAGAAAACATGCATTCTTACTGAATAAAGTAGAAAGCTTAATTTCATGAAAGAACTACCTGCATTCTATAATTATATTTTGTTAAGAAAGATCACTATTGTAAATTATTTGGGTTCACTAAATGTTATGAAATTTATAACATTTCTGATAATTTACAACTACTTAATATGTAGTTATTAGATTTTTAATCAGGATGTGCATACAGTTTTAAAACACATTTAAATAATTTGTTATTGTCATTTTTCAAAGACAGTCATAAAATGTATTTAATAGTATATTATCTTCATGTGAACTCACAAAGACCCACCCTTGTATATTTCATTAGGGTCTCAAAGATGCATATGAAAATGCACACATACAGTGACATATAACTTCCAATATAAATTCACATTAAAATTTAAAAGGTTAATAGACTATGGGGCAATTAACATTTTCTAGTAAGGAGTTTATTCATGTTTACATTGTAAAGAGATTTGTTGTGATGGTATCTTGAGCCTGGGACAATTTCCACCCTCAAATACTGCTTATGTAATCATGGTTATACATAAACCTAACCAGGAGAATAGTTTTATATTTGATTCCACTCAAAATTTGCTGATTTAAACATGTTAGAGTATGCTTGAAAAACAAGCAGATTCTTCAGAGTTTGAGTGGGTATTTTCTTATTTGTTAAAGATTTTTCTCCAGCAGTTTTTCTTAGGCAACTGATTTGTATTAGCTCTAATCAAAAACACTGACAAAACAAGAGTGGGACACACATTAAATAAATAAAAATTAAAAAATCAAACAAAGTTTTTCATTTATTCTTCTCACTTTCCATTACCCAAGATACATTTTTCTTTTGGAAAATTAATAATTAACATTGCAATTACTACTACTACTACTACTACAACCACTGAGGTGAAGACATAATAGTAATAGTAGTATTAGATGGCAAGAGATAATATGTAGAAAAAAGAACAATGCTTTGCATATAAGAGACATTGTGTCAATATTGTGGAACTGGAAAAAAAATTCAATTTGCATTGCTGTACACGTACAGAAGATCTCCCTGAATTAGTGACTGGACAGCTTGGGCAGAAAATAAACCTATTTTGTAAGTGCTTTCTAGATTGCACTGCCTTTAGGATCAGTAAATACAGATTTCTAAGACATCTTTAAAGGAAAGAATTATTGTGTTATAATTCAAGAAAGGAAAGCAATGTGAAAATTCTGTAAATATAGAAAATCAACTAATATGCAAAAGGCTTCCTTCCCTGTTTGATGTGGGAAGCTGACTCGTCTCATTCTACACAAGCATTCTAAATTCTTTGAGAATTAATTTATATTTTATTTCTCTTAAAGCACGCCAAGACTCATTTTGGGAGCAAAGGAGCATACAGCAACGCATTTCATTCTCTTTTTCTTTTGAATAGTATTCTACTTGACATTATATAGTTTCTGGCCTGAAATTATATTTACTAGAAAAATTGCTGCCAAACTTAGAGTCAGTAGTTACTAGCATATTTGTATAAACCAAGAGCTTAGAAAGCTGGATGGTGTTTAATATTTTTTTCCTGGATATTAATCAACATTGTGCCTTGTCACATCATGGCTAGTCATTTTTCCATTAGGCAGTGGAAGAGGATTGGCATTTCAAAGCAAGCCAGCATTGTAACCAAGGAAAACAAAATTCTATAAATTCTAGTTCAAAACTGATTTTCCTAAAGAATGAAAACTTCCTTTCTCAATATGTTTTAGCAAATACATGCTTGCAAATAGGAGGTTGTTTAACAGCAGTAGCAATTATATTTAAACATATCCAAAACCCAAAAGATGTGAAGAAACAGATAATAGTTACTAACATTTTCTTTCACAAAACAATGCCTGCAAAAAGACTTAATGGTTGGTCATCAAGGGTATATTACTTTCTAGGATATAATTTTAACTGTATAGTTGGAGAGATAATTCTCCATTAGATCTTTTAAAATTATTTATGTATTCTAATTTATTATACACGATGGCAGAATGTAAAACCTTTCATATTACACATATAGAGCACAATTTTTCAAGTCACTGATTGTACACAAAGTATTTTCACACCATTCGTGTCTTCATACATGTACTAGGGTAATGATGTCTATCCATTAGTTCTTAAATAAAAGTTTGTTAGGAATCCCTACATGTCTACAGAGTCCTGAAAAGCTATTGTTTATTAGAAGGAAATCATACATATGTGCTTAAATCTACCATTCATGTCTGTGCATTCATCTGAGCTTCTCATCTGTTAGTGAAATAAATATACATCTTGTTAAACAGATGTAAAACATAATAATAATGCAAATTGACACAGACTCGAACACCCTAGATCTGAAAAATGTGGCCAAGCTTAGACGAAATTATTTAATGGAAAAGTAGGATTTCAATAAAAATGCAACCCACATATTTAACATTATATTGTTTTCCTCTTTATTACTTTACTTCACAGCTAACCTATCATGGTTGGGCATTCTACAACTGTATCCCAGCGAGGGACAAAAAAAAAAAAAAAAAAAGCAAAGAATTAGTTTCCAGGGCAAGGGATTTTGGGGAAGGTGTGGAAATGATTCAGGACAGAGGAGCAAAAAGTTATAGAAACAGAAAAGGACCAATAATCTGCTTCAAGGTTGGAAAGAACAACTACAAAATTCTGTCTCAAATGGATTGTAACAAATTTAAAGAACAAACCATTTGGGAGGGGGAAAATCCTTTAATTGAGTAGTAGAACAATTGGTGTGATCTACTACCACTGGCATATAGAGTTACTTGGAAAATCTCCACTAAGTCACCCACATGTCCTATTGTGTATGATGGCCAGAAAAAGTCACCAGAAGAGAGAGCCTGCAGCTCAGTCAAACTTGCTACAGAATAGCTGTTTATTGAAAAATGTACTTCAAAAAAAAAAAAGAAAAAGAAAAATGTACTTCTATCTGACCAACTTGTTTTAAAATAACTGGAACTCTCATGAGATGGAGTAATCAGGGTCAATAGGTAGGATCCAGAGTGCAGGCTTCAGATTTCCAAAGTAATTTTTCTTTTTACTGATAGTCTATAATCAACTCTTTATTTTTCAGGGGATAAGAATCTTTTCATGTCTTTATTTTTGGCATGTCACTGTTAAACATTTTTAGTAGTTTTTCACTAGGGGTGAAGAAATAAATTACTATTCAAACCAATTGGTCATGTATCTCTGTTACAAGGATTCAGTCAAGGAGAACAAAGATTCAGACCCCTGGCTAAAGTATGATGTGGAAATTATCTTTGGCTTTTAATTTTGCATGTGCTCCTTATCCTTTAGTACCAGGGAAAATATAAAGATGAACTGACAAGAGGCAACTTCCTGCAGGACAAGTACTTAAGGACCTAGACATCCTAAGTGGCCAGCCAGGACACAACTGTGGTGCACAAGTGGTGCCAGTGTCCTACACAGTGACACCTGTCATCACTTTTAAAAACTTTTGGAAACTATGTCAGTCCCTGAGAGGGGAACACCTCCAAGCTAATTTGGGGGAACCCTACTGAACACAAAGGGTGAGAGACCTGTCGTCAAGTAATTTAAAATCCTTTGAAAGGACTCAGATAAAATTTGTGTCATATTAGAATTTAAAACAAATGAGATCTGAAGACAGAGGGCAAATAGTATACAAAGTAACACTCTAGGACCATGCAAAGCCTTGTTTAAGGAGTGTTGGCACCAATCAAAGCTTGTACACAATGTTCCCTGCCACTGTGAAACTGTAGCTGATACTTCTGCTCCCAATGGGATGATAGGCCTTGGCCACTGAGCTGCCAAGAGGAAGCCAGCAGACTCTGCCCTAGGCTTGTCTTTATGGGCGCCACCACATCCATGAAATAAACTGAGAATATGAAGTCATTTTCTATTATTGCTGACATTACTAACAAAATGCCAATTGGTCTTGTTACCATTGAACAAGCTATAGAGGAATTTCAAGTGGAAGATTTCCAAAAGATAAAACAAAAACAATTTAAAATAAGATTATATCTTATGTTCAGTTAGAAATTCTTCATTTAGAACATGAAGAGGTCTTAATTCCTATTCACAGAAAAACACAGAATTAGGATATTTTGTATCTTCTGCATCATTTGTATCTATGTAAAGTAGGGCTGGCAGGGACAAGAGAATCCCCTTGTAGGTTGCTCAAATGAACTATTTTCAGATACCAACCTGGTTTCTTTTCTCTAGGTTATGTGGCTTCATATCTCTCTGGCAGTGAGTGTCTTTCCTCAATTTCTTCTTTCCCTTCTGGACCACCTATGGATATAACCTACTTCCAGAGACTCCCAGATATAAACACAGGTGTTAAACACATCTGCATTATTGCACTGGGTGGCAGCAATGGCCATATGGTGGGAGTAACACTATTGTAACACCATACCCCTTCGTGGAGCCAGCTTTATTCACATTTTTTGTTTAAATTAAAATATGCAAATTGCAAGTAAACATGAAAAACCACAGAGCTGTATTTTGTTGTTTGATGTTGAGGACTCTTCGGATACAGAGCTCTGAAGCCAACAAGAAATGTAGATGGCTAAGTCCACATAAACTAGGAGCACACAATAGCTAAGACAAAGGTAAAAACAGAACCAGACAAGCAGCTTCCTTAACTAAAAAGGACAATCCAGGGATTGCTAAATCAGAGTTTGTAATTGTCTCGTAGGATTTCAAATAATCCTTGTAATTTTAAAACACAAAGAATGACAAAGCTGGTGAAATATCTCAGGCATCTATATATTATCAAGATTTATATATGTAGTGTTGCTCACTTTTTTGTGCCTTTAAGTAGCCATTCAGCATATTTTGAGATAGACAATTAGAAAGAGGACTGTTCTCTAAGTTTGCTAATATCAAAATGTAGCCTGACTTTAATTTTAATTTTTCATTCAACACACATTTATTGAGTACATATTATGTGTGAGGCATTAGTGAACAATGTAAAGTCCCTTTCCTTAAATGTATACTTTAGTGGGATGAGCCAAATGAAGAGATAATAATCAATTTACAAATATGACTAACGTAGGGCTGGCACGGACAAGATAATCCCCAAGAGAATAAGTGTACAATTCAGCACTCAATGAATGGGACGGTCAGCCTGGTCTATCTCATAACAGTTAAGTCTCTGTAGTATCTACAACAATGAATAAGGCAGTAATCTGCCAGCAAGGATCATAGAATTTATGGGTTAACAGATCACCAAGTTTCAATTTTTGGTAAAAAGGATCATTCAGATATGGCAAACTGCAGTTATAATTACAGGATTAGGTTGTATTCTTATTATGGTCCATTTCAAACTGATATGCCATGCAGTACAGAACACTTAGGGTGTTGATTTCATGTAAATTGAATACATAAATAAAGTATCTAAAGAGCAGAGCATTGTGTTTTTCATGGTGTTTCCTAAGACTGTTTCCAAAGGGATTTCATGCTTCAAAGTTATTCTTTCTCTCTAGGTCCAATGAAATCTGACACAGAATTGAAAACACAAAGCTATCCAATCATAGTTAATTGCCCCAACAGCTACTATTGCAATTTTAGTTTTAATGATTTTATTTTCTGACAACTTCTGCATATACTGTGCTCATGTTTGCTGGTTGGCTTAACAATTAGGATCAGAAACCTAAGAAAAAAGAAAGAAAACAGCACTAATATTAACAAAAGAGTCTCTTTCCTTTTTTGAGTGTTTTTTTTTCCCAGGAATTTATTTTTATTATTATTATTATTATTATTATTATTATTATTATCATCATCATCATCATCATCATCATCATCCAGGATCTGTGAATTCTCAAGACCTATACATACTGACTTAATGGCAGGATTGCCTAACCTGAGAAATGGTATGTCACTGAGACCCAGAGGATTTGGTTTCATTGTGCAGGAGGAATAATGCTGCCAGAGACTTCTCACTTCTCTCATTTTCTTTGGACCTCTGCTGCCAAGTTTCTGATTCACACTTAAAGAGTCTTCCCCTTGCTCTTTAAAATGAATAATCCTGGGGACAGTCAGGTTATTGCATACTAGAAGAACACTTTGACACATCCTCTGACAAAAAAGAGACAAAAATGAAGTCATGCTAAATCCTATGACTCAAGGAGTCGGTACATATTATCATCTTTCTATCCCTAGATGTATTTCCAGAATAAGTGTACAATTCAGCATACAATGATATTTGAAAAGTAGGAAACATAGGTTGTTTTTGGTTTATGACAATAGCAATCTTGGTTGGTTCTGTCAGGAGCTGAACAAGAGATAAGGTTTCCAGGGCTAGTATTTGATGTGGGTAGTGACATGGGAGACAGCAAGCTGGGAGTGGGGAAGCTAGTCAAGGTGTGCTAGGAGGTGCTTCCTTCACTGAGGGCAACTGGAGCATAGCCTTCTTGGGAAGTGTGCGATGCAATGGACTATATGCCTCTAAGCTACACACCAAGAGCGAGCCTGCTGGTGTGTTTACACACCAGCTCCCAGCAGCTGTTGGTTGAGGCTTGCTTCTGGGTGAATGAATCCTCCAGTGCTCCCAGCTTCTCTGTTCCAGAGAGAAAGCTCTTAGGCACAAAGAAAGGTGCAGGTGTTCCCAGAAAGTCACTTCAGTTGAGGGTATATGGATGGGGCAGTTTCTAAGTGTCAGGTAGCTGTACAGTCAGGGTATATAGGAAGTACTAATTAAAAAGTTCTCTCTCGTTTACTTTTTCACTTTTCTCTACTACTGTCTACCAGTGTGCTGTGTCCTGTTTCTGATTTCTCATGGTGGTATATAATCACACTTTATTGGGGGTGAAAAAGACATTAACAGGTTTGACCTTAGGGTCCACTGCTGCAGTTGGTCCTGATGGCCCAGATATTTTTACTATTTCTCCTTGATTACCCATCTAGATTCTTCTCATCTGCAACTAGCATTTCTGAGGTCCAGGTTGCTTACTCCATGAAATGACCCAGACCTCTGCCGTGTGTGGTCTGGTTAACTTGCCTTTGTCTGAGTATGACAGCTGCATCCCCTTCTCCCTTGGTCTTTCCTGTTTTAGTTAGTGGAACCACCACTCCTCACGTACACAATTTAGTATCTTCCAGTTATTTCTCTCTCACGGCCCTTGCAAATCATGTCAATTCTACAGTCAACAAATTCCCAGCTTGATCACTGTGCTCTACCTGACTCATTATCCCCTAGAGCTGACCACTGTCCTTTCTTGCCGAGATTGCTGCAGTCACTCCCAAACGATGCTACTTTTCCTCTCACCACTCCATGATTATCCTTAGCCAGGGAACAAAGCGGGAAGAGATTGCGCTAGCTTTATGCCTGCACAGCACCAGGTCCAAGTGTTCACTCAATATTCGTATTCCAGTCACCTCTGTAATTTCCATGGTATCTTGATATCTCTCTGTCATCTTGTCTTTTAAGGCTTTAACAGGAGCCACTGAATTCTCAAGGGACCCTATGGGGTTGATCCTCCTGACTTGGTGGGCCATATGGACCTGCAGCAGTTCTTTGACCTGGTGCATTGTCCTAATGTGGTGTATGTAGTCCCTTAATGTACCTGTCCTGATCCGGTGTAGTCCCTTATGTACCCCTTGACTCTTGCAGTGCTTTAACTCAGTGCAGCTTTTCGACCCTGTGCTGCCCCCTGACCTGGTGCTATTACTGGGTGCAGGCCCATCCTTATGAACTGCGGATCCATAAACGGTCTGTCATCCCACGGCCTCTTTGAAAATACCATGGGGCAAGGAAATGAAAGGTACACATGGCACACTCTTTGAGGTTACGCGAGGCACGCTCCTGTGCAGACAAAATGCCAGTTCGCGTGCAAGCCGGTAGCTGGGTCCCTTGGAAAGCAAGGCACACTAGCTTTCAGCTCTCACGGTGTCCACCTTCTGCAGCAACCCAGCCCTTCCTCTCCCCGACAGGATCAGCCTATCGAAGACTCGGCGCTCGACTACTGGGCGGATCGATGTGCTCGGCGCTCGCGGCGGGCGGAAGTGTGGCGCCGGCGGTTGGGCGGCAGCGGCCCGGAGCTACTGGCGAGAACTGCTCGGACCCCTGTCTTTGAGGCTGTAGTCGGCGGCCACACACCGACGGGAGGTATGTGTGGGCCTAAGAGATCCTGGCGGAGGGCGCACCGCGGATCGCACTGTGAGGCCGAGTGGAATTCGCGGCCGGCCTGCGTCCGCCCGAGCCTTGGCTGCGAAGGGCTGGGGGCCGCGCGGCCCCGGCCCACCCGCGGAGGGCACCTGCAGCCAGGCTCCGCGCCACCTGACGCCTGGGCTCTACAGCAATGACCCCTACCGGCCTGGGTGCCTCGGGCCCACCTGCCCCATTGTGCCTCTGTGTGGTTGTCACTGGCAGGTCTGAGTTTACTGGTGAAAAGTGAACGCGAGGCACATTTTATCTGTTTGCTTAAGTATGCATCCACTTAGGGCTCTAGGACGCTTACTAGGTGCCTGCAACTATCTTGGCGTTTGCACCTATTTGATCCTTACAAGGATTGGGTAGGTGATATTAGCTTATCCCATTTTACAGATAGGAAAATGGCGACTCTGGTTAAACAACGAGCCTGAGTTCATATATAGTTTCTCCAGTGATATAACTGTTGTTGAGACGCACAGCCTCCTGGAAGCCTGATGATATGTGTGACCTAGTATCTCAAGATTTTGTAAATAGGCACTTCTTTAATTCCAAGAAACTGTTCTTGAGAGAATTTGTTTTTAAATTGTTATTTTTAATTTGCTAAAGATGTATGAGAAATTTTGTTCAAGTTTGATATATTTATGAAACTGTTAGTCTGTTCACATTCAAAAGCAAAGTCATCCACACCTTAATTAAAACATTTGGGTATCCTATAGTGAAAAGCTAGAGTAGAGAGTATGTGGATCCATCTCCTAATGCTTAATAATATTTTGTTTATAAATGTTGGTGTGTGCTGGTCTAGTCTATGTGTAACAGACTCCTTTAATGAGAAAGGAATTGAAAGCCAAAGTCTTCCCAAGGATGATTTGTGTGTGAAAAGTTGGTGAATCACGGGTTGAGATAGAGAAGATCATGATGTATGCTTAGTATTTACATGTTCTTTTCTTTTTTTAAAATATTTTATTAGTTGTTGATAGGCCTTTATTATATGTGGTGCTGAGAATTGAACCCAGTGTCTCACACATGCTAGGCAAGCACTCTGCCACTGAGCCACAACCCTAGCTCTACATGTTCTTTTCTGTTTAAGTAGAAGCATTAATTTTATGCAGGGAAGCAGAGGATCCTCCAGTATAACAAGGAACAACTCTTGGAAGTTTCAGAAAGTTATTTTTTGGCAAAATTTTAGTTCCTAGTACTAGGTATCATTTTGAACTATTACCTTTCTAAAAGATGATTATTAACCTCTTCAGTTTCTTTTCATTCCACAAATATTCGGGAGCTCATTATTTGCAAATCTTAAGATTTCTGTTAACAGAAAATGAAATTGATACTCATACACAGGAAGTCTTCTAGTAAAGGACTTGGAACAATTTCTAAGTGTCAGGTAGCAGTACAGTCAGGGTATATAGGAAGTACTAATTAAAAAGTTCTCTCTCGATTACTTTTTCACTTGTTCTTCTTATACATCTCTTTTCCTTTTGAGACAGGGTCTCACTGTGTTGCTCACACTTGTCTGGAATCTGGGGCTCAAGTGATTCTCCTGCCTCAGCTTCCTGATTGTTGGGAGTACAGGTTGGCACCATGCCAGGCTTTAGTTTACTTATCTTAATCTGGCCAGGGTTACTAGTATGTCACCTGTCACATAGTAGGTTTTTTTGTTTGTTTTGGATACCAGGTGCTTAACCACTGAGTGACAATCCTAGCCCTTTTTATTTTGACACAGGTTTCACAAATTTGCTTTGGGCCTCACTAAATTGCTGAGGATGACTTTAAATTTGCAGTCCTCCTGCCTCAGCTTCTGAGCTGCTGGAACCACTGTTCTTAAATGTTTATTGAATGGGTGAGTTTTAGACTGGTATTGAGTAGGGGAGATTTTGAAATTGACTGGAATGGGAAATAACATTGATCATTCTGCCAAGCAGTACGTTAAAATGTTGAATGATCTTAGACCCTGGGAAATGTGTTCTTGGACACCCTGGGAAATGTGTTCTTGGACCCCCTGGCCTGCTCCTGAAATGCTTTAGAGTAGGTTTATGTTAAAAGAATAATTATTGAAGCAAATATACAAATATGAATGAATTGTAGAGAAATTATGAATCTTGAAGCTGTGTACACACCCATAGGCATTTGAGGATCTCAGTTTGAAAATTACAGAGTCAAAGGTAGTTTGGTTTAGGAGTTAAAGCAGCCATCACTAGATCTTGGGCTACAACTGGCCTGGTTGGCACTAGCTGAGTTCCTTAGTCTCTTTGGGCCTTGGATTCCTTTGTGTGTGTGTGTGTGTGTGTGTGTGTGTGTATTCAGAGACTATATAAAACTGGATTTTAAAAAAATTTTAAAATATCTTCATTTTATTAATTTATTTTTATGAGGTGCTGAGGATTGAACCCAGTGCTTCACATGTGCCAGGCAAGCGCTGTGCCACTGAGCTACAACCCTAGCTCATAGATCTTCTCTCTTGAAGAATCCTTTCTGCTTTGAAAATTTCCAACTCAGTTAATCCTATAACCACTAAGCACTTGTCTTATTCCTGTATTGTATTAGGGGCTATAACTATTGATGGACTAAACTCTTGATGGATAGGGATTAGTTTCAGTTATTTTTGTCCCTCCCAGTCTCAGCATATGCATGATATACACATTGTAAATAAAAATATTAGCCTGGATTTAGAATGGGCATTTTTGTCTTCTCAATAACAATACAGAACTAAACTGCGTGTAAGTGCAGCAGGAGCTCAGAGGAGGGAAGGATCTGGGAAAGCTTTGAGGAGCTAAGACCATGATGGGGCAAGGTGTGTGAATATCTGGGTTCTGCACCAGGAGCAGAGGCCCAGAGGCTGCTGAGTGAGTGGATTTTGGGTTATGGAATGCCTTGAAGGTGAAGGCAGAAGTGTTTGGAACTGATTTGTTAGGCAATGGTTTTGTCTTGAATATTACCTTAGGCAAGCTCAAAAGCTTCTTGAACATTCTTTAATATTGATGGTAATATTTAAGAATGGAGTGGATCATTCAGTTTGCTTTATTTTTGCTTTTGGATTTAGCAATTCCTTTTAAATATTTTCCACTCATAGTAAATTTTGGTGCTGATAATGAAAAGGACACTGGATATCTGGATTTGGGAAGCCTGGATTTTCATTTATGAGAATGTCAGCTATCCAGGCTGGATCAAGAGAGTGCCTACAATGGTGCCTGGCATATAGTAATCACTCAGGTATAAGTGCACAGTGTTGAAGGACTCTCCATTTTCTACTGCTAGAAGTACTTGCTTTGGCATGGCTGTATGGCTGTAAGCATGGATGAATTTTTTCTTTCTTTTTTTTTTTTTGGTATGGGGGATTAAACCCAGGGGTGTTTAACCACTGAGCCACATCCCCATCTCTTTTTATATTTTATTTAGAAACAGGACCTTGCTGAGTGCTTAGGGCCTTATTAAGTTGCTGAGACTAGGTTTGAATTCATGATCCTCCTGTCTCAGCCTCCTGAGCTGCTGGGATTATAGGCATGTGCCATCGCACCTGGCATGGTTGAATTTTTAAAGGCTTTTTCTGGTTTTAAAATTCTGTAATTTTGGAGGGTGTGTAATTTAACTTTAATTATATTATAATTTTCCTGAAAAGTAAAATAAGACAAAAAGCCAAGATTATAATCTTTATTGAAAGCCCTATGTAACATGATTTACGTCTGTGTAAATGAAGATCTCAGCAGGAAACAGAATGAGGAGGCTTTAATAAAGAGACTACTCACAGAGGTGTGGGAAGGGTTAGGAAAAGAAGTGAAGCTCAAAGAGAAACCAACAATTGGAAGGGACAGAAGGAGAAAGTAGAGCCCACTGAGAGCTAGTGATGTGCGGGTAGGTATGGCTATTGACCCAACATGGTGCTGGGGGCTGGGGCGGGGCAGCACTGAAATGTACCAGCCTTGAAATTGGTCCCCTTCAGAAATCCAAAGCCCAAACCTCCCACTCTTTGCTTATAGTGTTATCTTTCATGTTCCCATCTCTGTTGTACTTTACCTCTTTAGGAGGTTCTGTGATCTTCAGTCACTTTCATTGCCCACATGCTCAGTTGTTTCATTGTCCTTGTATATAGCAGTTGTCTGGCAAGTTCTCAGCCCTGCATGATCTCAGCTCTTTATCTTCTGTTATGTTTGGGTCTTGGTTGTTAGAACCAGTTGGGCAAATCATTGTATCTAGATTTGTGTCCCTATAAATCCTTGGTCCCCAGTCTCAAGTGGGCATCAAGGAATCTTTCTAGAGTTGTTCTTATCAGCACCTGTTTCCAATCTCCATAGAATTTAATTTTAGGATTTTTTTTTACACTTTTCAAACCTCTTATCCATTTACATCATCTACTCTCTTAGCACATGTTCTTGCCACCTGTTTCAAAAATAATAATGGAGCTGTCAGAGTAGAATCCCATGGTCTTTCTGTCAAAAACATCCCTTCTTCAGTTACAGGGAAAGAAATTGTATTTACTTTTAGACGACGACGATCCCTATACCTGGACTCTGGATATTTTCTGCTCTTGCCTTTGTGAGGACTTCAATTAGCTCTTCAGTCTTGCTAAAGGCCCCTTCCATTTGGCTTTTACACAGGCTTAGAGATAGCAACAATAAAGGAAACCAGAAAAACAACTACAATAAAAAAAGTAGAATTCTCTCTTGGTTTCACATTCCTCTGTTAAAATTTAATTCTTCCCTTCCCAGTCAAATTTTTTGAAATAGCTACTTCTTACCTATCCCACTGCTGTCTGGTTTTGTACCCATGACTCTACTAAAGGTTATTGATGACCTCCTGGTTATAAAATTTTGTTCCTATTGGTTCCCCAGTGTAGTGCCTGGGTCATAGCAAGTGCTTAATAAGTATTTGTTATGACTGAACAAATTTGAGGATATTTACTTCCCATAGATCTAATTTTTATTTGTATCTCTATTTTTCTGAGGTATATAGGAGTCTAACACTGTCAACTTTTGAAGTTCAGGGTGACTATTCTCGGTGTATATACTAAATCTTCTCAATGAACTAAGCAAAGGTAGAAATGAATTTTATTTGGTAATGTCTCTCCAGTCTTGTCCAGGTGATTTATCTTTTTGGGGTAGGGGAGAACCAAGCTGGATTTTTTTTTTCCCTGAAAAAGCACATTTTCTAAAATATCAGGAATTAATGTTTTGTTTATATAGATCTAATAAAAGGGGAGTGTCAGGAATTGGGTTCAATTGGCAATATGTATATATTTTGAATAAATTTAATGCTATGCTTTTATTTGAAACTATCCTTCATTCCTTCTTCTAAAAGTAGTGTGTGTTTGGGATTTTTTTTTTTTTTGTGGGGGGGAGTGTATGTGTGGAGGGGGATAGATTTCAACTGGCCTATTTCATTTTTGATATGTCATCATCAGTGTCATGGCATTAGAGGACAGCCATCTTTAGACCTCACCTTTTGGCTATGCAATGTAATGAAGGTTATTGCTCTCTAGGAAGAGGCTTAACTGCTGAGGCAGAGGACCTAAGCAACTCTTCTGATTAGGATGGAATCCATACTTTTTTTATGAGAATAGCTGACTAAGCCAGTATTTAATTTTCTGGGGGCACTGAGGGCTCATTTTTATCAGCCTTATCATGGAAAGTTTTTATTTCACCTTTAAATCTGAAGCTTAATTTTGGTGGACATAAAATTCTTGGTTGGCATCCATTTTCTTTCAGAGCGTGGTATTTTGTTCTAGGGTCTCCTATCTTGGAGGGTTTAGGTTGAGAAATCAGCTGAGATACGAATTGTTTTTCCCCTAAGATACTTTTCTTTCGTAGCCTTTAAAATTGCTGTATGCTAGGCATTTTCAGTATAATGTGTCTTGGTGTGAGTCTGTTCTAATTTTGTCCTGTAAGCCTCTTATATTTGATTTTATATTTTGTTCCGGTACTGCTTTCTCTTCAATTTTTAACTTGGTTTATTGTTTTCTTCGTTTTGAGGATTTCTACTTTTTTTTTTTTTGGTCAGAATCTCTACCTCTTTATTGAAGGGATCTTTCCCTTCCTGCATTTTCTCATCCTTTACTTCACAGATCAGTTTAACTATGTACATTCTGAGCTTCTTCTCTGACATTTCTTCTGCTTTGGTGTTGATGGATTCTGTTATTGGAGTATCTTGGTTTGTTTGGAGTAATTTGTTCCCTTGCTTTTTCAGGTTGTTTGTGTGTCTACCCATCTAACAGTATTAATCTGAGGTAGTAGACTTATAGTGTCCCTGAAGGTTTCCAGTACTTCACTTGCGAAGGATCAGGGTTTCTCGATTTCATGCCATGGAGCAGCTAGGTAAGCAACCCCCTCTATTCTGCCATCTGAAAAGCCCAGGCTTATCCTATATTTTATCTTGTCTCCAATGTTCCTTCTTGGTCGCCTAAAGCACATTCTCTTTCCCTTAATCTGTACCTCTAAACATTGTTGGAGGAGGTCAGATTTTTTTCCTCATCCATAAATAAATACATTAATTATTACAATGGCTATAATAGATAAAATAGACATACTTATTAAGTTCCATTTAATATATCATTTAAATTACTAGATTTCTCCCAAGGGATTAAAATATAAACACCTGTGCTTTCAATTATTTTTTGTTTGTAGACATAAAGAAGGAAAAGAGGTCTAAAGAGGCCAGGAAAGCAGGATGCATTATTTCTTGTTAGTTCACCCTTTTTCTGTAAACATCCCTTCTGAGATCATGAGTCTTCTTAGGAGGATCTTTTATGAAATACTGTTTGGACCCCCTGGATTCTTCCAGGTTCATTCATGATTGGTTTTGTTAACCATGACTTTTGCATTGGAGCAGGAAGAAAAAGGATTAATTTAGAAAACTGGACCACAGAGGTTCATGACCTTGATTCTGAAACTTGCCTCACCCTGTAAAATTTGTGGTAATGCTGATGTAACTTGACCCTACTCAGGAAGAGTGGAGTCTTGAGTTTACAGAGTACTAAAGAAAGGAAAAGCATTCCTTTGAACCCTTTTCTCAATATTTCTGGGAGATTCCTTTGAGTCTAGCTCAGCCTAGTGGTGACAAATCTATTCTACAGGAGACTGGGTGTGCCTCAAGGACGACATGAGTTCTATAATTCTGTTTTGTCATGGGTGTCCTGAGAGCCTAGCTGAGTCTAATTTTGTGTTGAAAGTCAATAGGCAGCTCTATAACCAGATCTTTCTGGGATTGGCTGCTACCAAAATGGCTTTGGGAAGGGTAATGCTACTTAATGCTTTTTAAACATGGTTGTGAACACAGAGAGTTAGAGTGGAGCTAGGGTCTGAGATTCAACTCACATTTCTGGTTTGTTCCCTGGTGATGCTGATATTGCTAGTATGAATAGCATGTTGGGGGATAGGGTAGAGTAGGTGAACTTGAAGGGTTTTTTGAGTGTCTTTTAGGGGAAATGTTCCCATTTGTATGGCCTAATCTATTAAGGGCTTTAACATGATGAGAGACTTTTTTTGGCCTACTTATTGAAGTTTCTCCAATTCTTTTTTCTTTCTTTTTTTTTTTAAGAGAGAGGAGAGAGAGAGAGAGAGAGAGAGAGAGAGAGAGAGAGAGAGAGAGAGAGAGAATTTTAATATTTATCTTTTAGTTATGGGCAGACACAACATCTTTGTTTTGTATGTGGTGCTGAGGATTGAACCCGGGCCCGCACGCATGCCAGGCAAGCGCACTACCGCTTGAGCCACATCCCCAGCCCCTCTCCAATTCTTAAGTGAATCAGAACTTATATTTTCCCTGTAGCTGAGCCTTGCTTCTTCTTTTTTTCAGATTTCACCTCTGTTACATAAATCATCAGAACTCTTCTTTACTAAATAGTAAAAAATATTGCTTTTATGGTTCTAAAACTCTTTGTTGCTTGTAGTTTCATTTTCTGATTTTTTTCTTAATATTATTGTCACTAATTAATTTGTTTGAAGTTTTGTAAAGAAAGAACAATTTACTGTCTTTAATTCTACCAGTAAATACTTTGGAAAATTAAGATTATGTCAATGCAACATGGGAAAATCATAAAATTTTATGGTTTCTATTGCAGAAACATTTTCAGTTCATCTTCGTGGGCTTGGTTAAATGAAGAAGTGGATGGATTGAAAATAAGATAAAACTATGAAGAAAATTCAGTTATTTAGGTATACATTATAAAAAAAGTCACCTTTTGTCTTTCTTTAGTGAAATGCTTTAATAATGGTAATTTTCTCTTTTGACCTGTGATGGATAGGAGGTTAATTGATGTTAAATGGATGCTTTGTTAATCCTTCATCAGCTACTAAATTGGTACAGGGGAACAGGTCAAGACTACACAAGGCCGTGACCAGCTTGTTTTCTCAGAGGTTTATGGTTCCACCCCTCCCCCGCTCCTTCAAACCACACACCATTCCAGCAGTACGTAGAGGAGACTCTCCTTTGTCCCCCTCCCCCTCCTCTTCCTCCCATCCCCTTATCCCTTCCTCCCTCCCTTTCTACCTTTCTGCTTCTGCCGAGTGACAGCTTGTAGATGTTGCGTGCGAGGCAGTTCAGCTGGCGCTGTGTGGTCTGAGTGTGTGGTCTCCAGCTCAGCCGAGAGGTTGCTAACAGGGTGGATGAGAGAGAGCAATACTGTTTACTTTAATTTATTTCGGATGCCGGAATTGTGCCCAGGGTTTCTTCTAAGCTTGATTCCACAGCTAGCAGCTTCAATCCCTCACAGCTGTGGTGCAGTCTGAACTCTAGGCTGGCCTCTCCCGACAGGCACTTTCCATAGCATCTGCCTGTTTAATCCCTTGTGGCTCAGAAATGTTAATGGCACTGCTGAGTGCTGTGATTATTTTGCTTTCACTATGTCAAGATATATGGCCTTGAAGAAATTTCTTTTGAGATAGAACTAGAGAAATAAAGCAGAAATTGTAAGATAAGTGACAAAGTTTTGATGTATTTTTAGAAATTGTGAAAGCTATTATACAGAATTTGGATCAAATTAATCCAACTGTGCTCATGTAAAAGAATCTTGGAATTAGGTGACATCTGTCATGTTGAACAATTTAAATGAAATTAACCAATTTAAGCTGACAGCTGATTTCTTGACCTTTTTGGAAAATCCACATTGATTTTGGCATGCCCGTTTACTGTAGTTATTATATTTGTCAGCAGTGATGTTGGCTTATTTCATCATAAAGATTTGGCAAGTTGAGACAAATGAACTTTGTTTTTATGTCATAATATAAATTTAGGACAGAATCTTTTTTTAAAAAAAACTCTTTCATTATGAATAGCTTAGTAATATTTTCATGATTTTCTTCCTTTCTCATTCCTGAACATTTTTGTTGAGATTGTCAAATATTTTGTTATTTGAATGAACATCGTTAGACTTTTAATATCAGTTGGGATTTGCCACTGTTTAGCTTCTTCACTTCTTTTTCTTCCAGGGTAGTCTTGCTGGAGTTGTGTTATTGATGCCTTGTCCAGAGAGTGCTAGAAAATCTGGGCTACTAACATCTTGATCTTCCAAAGGAGTCAATATATATATAACTAGTACTTCTGCTGCTTTTATTGTTTTGTTTTGTTATCTTTAGTCCTAAATTTCAAACATGAACTCAGTTCCATCTAGGAGAGGGTAAAGCCTTCTCTGTCTTTGCCTTTCTTAGTATTGGCCGAGATTTTCCTTTGTTTTATCTGACTTGGAATTTAGTAGTGTTGAATACTTTTTTTTTTTAATGCTATCATCTCATATTTCTTTTTTTTTTTTAATTGAGGGGGTTGTATCTTTGGTGGTAACAATGTTAATCTAATGCTCACAAGAATTTTGAAACACTGTATATCCACAAAATTATGCAGCTATCATCTCTGTCTTAATTTCAGGACATTTCATTACTCCCACAGAAAACCCTGAACTCATTATTGATCCTTTTATATTCATCCTCCCTCCAGACAACCCTGATCTACTTTTTGTGTCTATGATTTTATTTATTCTGAACTTTCATTTAAGTGGAATTATAAAATATGTGCCTTTTATGTCAGTTATGGCAAAATGAAGTCATTACCCTATGATATTTACCTAAGAAGTAAAGATTCTCTTTCTATAAACAGAAAATATTGATAAATGATGGTTATAGTTAAATAATCATAAATAGAAATGATTTATTGTATTTGCATTTTGTATTGTATTTGTATTTATTGTACTTGTATTTTGGAAACTTGGAAGTGTGAAATGTTCTAGGCTTTGATAGAAGTGATAGAAATGACATGCACTTTAGGGGTAGCATAGTTGGTACCTGTTCCTAGCCTTTTCTGAGTTGACCAATGTCAGTGCTAATTGGTTGCATAAAATGTGATGTAGAACTAAACTAATAAAATCTGATTGAGCTGAATCCCTCTATTTCTACCTTACCCATTATTGGGTTGAATTCTCCAGGAATGAAGAATAAGCCTGAAAAGGATCAGGCTTTTGCTTATTGGGAACTTAACTGTTTTCCAGGGCAACTGATTCTCATGGAAATGTAGAGAAACTGTAGAACCACAGCAGATGGACAGCATTGTAAATGATAACATTTTCAAGTACATTTCTGTTGAAGACAAATTTATCTTTGAATCTAAGAAAAAATAAAAACACCCTCTGAACATTTTATTATTTAAAACTGAAAATCAAGAATCTTTTTATATGTTCTTACCACTGACTTTTCCTCTTTTATATATGGATGTTTTAAATTTAAAAAGCAAACTAAACAGTTTTGGCTTAGTTCTTATAGGGATAAAGAATGGTTAAAAATAAATCTATAGAAAGATTTATGAAGGGGTAAAATTAATTGTAGTTTAAACATTTAAATTTTTTCCATGTTAAAAGAAATACATATTGCCTCAAAGATCTACAACTATCAATTAGAATTTCTGATTTTTAGGTAATTTTGTACAGAAGTATTAATAGATTATTAATCTTTTCACCTTTTGGACCTTACCATTAAAGATCACATTTGAGCTTGAACCATTTTCACCCAAAGATGGTACATAGAAAAGGGATTATTCTGTTCAGATCTTTGTGGTTAATTTGGATTCATCTAATTCTTTTCTGTGGCATGTTCTGTATTGAGAATCAAGAGAAGCTGTCATGGTATATTTTAGAATGTAATTAGGGTATTCCCAGTTTCTGTGATAGTTTTGATGATAACTATTACGGCACAGATTTATTGGTTTAAGAAACTGTATGGGACATAGTACAGAATTAAGGAATAACATCTGTCCTGAAGGAGAAGAAATCTAGCTGACATCCCTTTGAAAGGCCATATCTCATGTTTTCTCATAGCTGGGCTTTCACATGGCCTTTGAGGTTTGTAGTTTTGTTATTGAGGAATCTAAAGAAGAGTCAAACTAGAGAGTTGATGTGTTCTGAGATCTGTGTAGCTCAACCACTAATTTACTGAGTGTCTGGCCCTGTGCTAGATGTTAGAGAAGCACACATAGGATGAGAGTCCTAGACATACCCACTGAGGATGACTTTGTCAAGGAGCTTGACACAGTAATTCTTTTTGTCACCCACCCACCTGTTTCTTTAATGTAGGGGATATTGTAGTTGTTATAATCCCTTTCTTAGATAATTAACTTGTAGGAGAAAGGAACAAGTCCAAAAACAAATAAGCAAGCAAACAAAAAACCATTATGAGGCAGAACTGCCAAGAGGAGTCATCATGTGGTCAGTGTTCCTAAGGAAGCTGTCTATTCACTGCCTTACACCATGTGGGCTGCTCCACATGGTGCTCTGGGATTAGAATTTTCTGTGCAGTATATAACCTATCTACATTTCTAAAAATTATATTCATTTCTAAAAATACTAAAATTTCTAAAAATTACATCCGTGCTGTTGACTCAGGGAAAACAGTACTTTTAGAAATTTATCTAAACACATTTTTTCCCTGATGCCTCTACCCTTTTACAGTCTTATTGTCTCAATGTTAGCCCCTTCTTAATGTTACGCATCCTTCTCATCCTTTCTCTGTATTCATCAGGCATATATTTGTATAATTTTTTTTTTTTAAATAGCATTGGTTGTATCCTGCTTCTAACACATCAACTAATTTTTTTGAGACTATGGAAAAAATGAACTTGGGCTGACTACAGAGTCCTTTGTAGACATACAAAATAAAATATTTGTGGAAGAAATGTGTTTGGAGTTTGCTTTAAAGTACCTTTTCAAAAATATGAAAATGACTTGACGAGATGGGGTGGTTGAAATAGACGTAATGCTAAAAGCTGGTTGATGTAAACATGGACGTTCACTATGCTAATCTTTCTTGTTGTAAGTTTATGATTTCCATAATAGAAAGTTAAAAAAAAAATCACTGGGAAAATCAGACCAGCATAGAACTAGAGCCTGACTTTGAATTGCAACTCTACTACTTATTAACTGTGAATTTGTTTACTTGTTTTTGTTTTGTTTTATTTTTGAGATGGCGTCTTGCTGAGTTGTCTAAGCTGGCCCCGAACTCCTGGGCTCAAGACATCTTGCTGCCTAGCCTCCTCAGTAGCTAAGCTAGAGGTGCATGCCATTACATCTCACTACCAGTTTCTTTCTTTCTTTCTTTTTTTCCCTTTTAGTTGTAAATAGACATAATAACTATTGATTTATTTTTTTATGTGTTGCTGAGGATCAAACCTAGTGCTGCACGCGTGCTAGGCAAGCGCTCTACCACTGAGCCACAACCCCAGCCCCACGCTGTTTCCAAGCTGTTTAAGTGATTAATAAAATCACTTACCATTTTAGAATATTTCCTTCCAGAAGCTTCTGCCTATTTCTTTGTGTCTCTATTGCCTTTCTCTCTCCTCTCCCCTCCCTCCCTCCCTCTCTCTCTCTCTCTCTCTCCCTATATTATCCAACTGTCAACATTTGTGTCTTTTTTTCCCCCTAAGTTGTTATAAGTATTTTTTGGTCTTGCATATGTTTTTAATAACATTTCACTTACTGCATTAGTATTTCCTTGATTGGACCTTCACATTTTACCTACTTCATTTTCTAGTTGTTTGGGATGCCTCTCACCACTTGTTATAGAAAATTTCTATATCTATTGGGATTCTTCATGCCTGATAATCACCAGGCTTGGGTTATTTGAATCATTGTTCACCTTTCAGGAATATGTGTCTTTGAAACATATTGGCAAATTCTTATTTTTCAGTGTTAGAATGATTTGTAACATAGAAACGCTACATAGATTCAGCAGACAGACATGATTGTCTTAAATATCTTGTGTTAATAGACAATATGGAATCTCAGTTTTTGTATGTTTCTCTGATATTGATTTCTTTCACGTTTGCTTATTCCTTGCCTCTCCTTGATTGTGAATTGTCTACTCTGCCTTCTCTGTTTCTTTTCTTTTAGGGCCTTATATTTTTATTGAACTTTGTGAGGTGTCTATGTCTACTCATATTTTGTGATATTGAATATTTTCTCAAACTTCCTTTTTGCTTTTCAATTTTGGTTGTCTCTCTTTAAGTAACCTAAAGAAGATGTGCTTCTCTGTCCTCCTACTCTGAAAGCTGTAATATACATTTACTTTATGTTTGTCTAGGTCTTTTGGTTTAATTAAAATTATATTTGACTTTCAAATAACTAGAAATTCTTTAATTCTATGGATTTTTGGAGTAATTTGTGTTAGTCAGCTTTTCATTGCTGTGACAAAGTACATGAGGAGAAAAACAAAACAAGAAAAGATTTATTTTGGTCCATAGTTTCAGAGATTTTAGTCTATGGTTACATGGCCCCATTGTTGAAGGCTTGTGGTGAGGTAGAACATCATGGTGAGGAGGATGTGGAAGAGCAAAACTGCTCACTTTCTAGCAGTCAGGAAGCAGAGCTGGGGGTGGTGGGGAAGGAAGATGAAAGTGCTGGGAACAAAATAAACTCTTCAAAGGCATACCCCCAGGAGTTTCTTTCCTCTAACTCCAAAAGTTTCCATCACTTCCCAGTAGCACCACCAGCTGGGAACCAAGCCTTCAACACACTATCTTTTGGGGGGCATTCCAGATCCAAACTATATCAGCAAGCAAGAAAATTATGCTTTTGACTATAACTGAAACATTTTGGGGATTGAGGTTAATATACAGAAAATAAGATGCTAAGAAAATAAAGCATTTGTTTGTTTGGAATGAAGTTATACTTAATTTTGGCTATACTGTGTCTAATAGTAAAAAAAAAAAAAAAAAAAAAAAGTGTTTCGAATTTTCCCATCATATGATGAAATGCCTTACTGTAGCTTTAAGGTACTTTGCCCATTTGATGCAGAGCCCATATACCAGATTCTTTGGAGATAATGGTGATTTCTTATGGTTGCTATGTTGGTTCCAGCCTCTTCTGCCCTGCTTCTTAATCAGGGTATGTGGCAAGAGTTCCATGTTTATTCTTGGCCTAAAATATTTTCTGTTTTAAGCCAGATTAAAACCATCTTCCTATATAGCCTTTCTTATCCAGCCTTCCAGAATGAAAGTACATTTAATGATTTATCTAGTTCCTGAGTGTACTTATAGTTAGCTTTTGATACATGACTAATACTAGTACTATATGATCTCAGTATACCTCTGAAGTTAGTTGTTATTCCTATTTTCAGATGAGAAAATTGATAAGAGATTAAAGGGCCCTGATTATGTTGTATAGATAGGATTTGAATTTATGTCTTCTGACTCCAAAGTAAATGTTTCTTGCATCTCTTCATAACTGAATAAGTTGGTTTGTGTGGCCAAAGTGGGGTGTTGGTGATACTAGTGTTCTTTACCTCATGTAAGCCATCTGATTTTGCAGTGATTAAAAAACTTGGTAGTGTTCTTAATGCCAGTTAGTATCTCTCACTTATGCTTTATGGTCACACTGAAGAGCTGATCAGGGAGGTGGTAACTACACTTCTGAAAAACTTCCTTTGTGGTGCCCTACTTCCTTTTTTTTTTTCTCTCCAGTCCTAGGAATTGAACTCAAGCTTCAAGCATGCCAGTGCCAGGCAAATACTTTACACATGAAGGACAACATGAAGAGAGGGTGTGTGTGTGTGTGTGTAAGTGTGTGTGTGTGTTTGTGTTTATAAGCTCACCTGCTGAAGCCAAATTGCCAGGTGGGAATCCTGCTCTGCCAGAATTAGTAATGGAATAATAGGCAAAGTATTTAATGTGCCATTCTCATAGAGGAATTGTGAGGATTAAAAGTTATCACATGGGGCCCGGCGCCATGGTACATGCTTGTAATCCCAGAGGTTTAAGAGGCTGAGACAGGAGGATTACAGTTTCAAAGCCAGCCTCAGCAAAAAGTGAGACACTAAACAACTCAGTGAGACCCGGTCTCTAAATAAAATATAAAAAATAGGACTGGGGATGTGACTCAGCGGTTGATTGCCCCTGAGTTCAATCCCTGGTACCCCCCAAAAAAGATATCACATGGGGAGACCATAGAAACATGTATGGATATAATAATGATTCAATAAATAATATTGCTTTTATTATTGATTGATGTCGAAGATTGGTTATCTGTTGATTAATGGCCACTTGTATCCTTCACTTAATATTTGTATTGTTTCTTTTTATCAATTGAAAAAAACATTTTTCTGTTTCTTTGGCTTGGTGCTGGGGATTGAACCCAGGGCCTTGCATATGGTAAGTGCTCAACCACTGAACTATACCTACAGTCAGAAAAATGTTGTAAATAAAGGCATGAGCCCTGTTTATTCCTAAATGCATACCTCAAATTGTAACTCTGCAGTACACATGAAAACTTTAGCCTACTGAATAATGAATTAAGATAACCAAAAAGTGTAGTGTGAGGATTTGGAGAATCACCATGAAAACATGTGCAGAGTCCCAAATTTCAGAAGTAATGGGTAATGTGATGCTAGGTTTTCTTCTTGTACTCTGGAAAAATGAGGGGTCAGGTATGCTGGATCTTCCTATCTGTGTTCTGTCATTAATCTGCCTTGGATAAATGACTATTTTGGCTTAAACTAGGATGTATTGATCAGGTTATAGCTCTCACAGCCTAGTCATTTTACATTCTTGTGAGAAAACTCTTGGCTATGAGCCCCTGTAAATATCAAAAAGAAGTTAACATACATCTAATCTATAATAGGGTGATAGGAAGAAGGGAGGGGCCAAAAGCAATACCAAAACACAGCTTGCAAACACTTCCTATAATTCTGCATACTGCATCTAGGACACATGGCTGTGAGGTGTTATTTCCAAAGAGGTGGGGAAGTCCTGTCCATTTGACCTTGCTGGTTGTAGCTCATGTGGCCTTTCTTTTAATCTGACACTCTCCACAGCCAACAGTTTTCCTTGGCAGACTGTCCACATTACTGGCATCCATAAATTCTCCATTCCACCTTTGGCTTCATCTTCACATATTCATGCATCACCCTCCCAGGGGCAGCCTGAAGAAACTCTAATGCTGCTACACTTTGCCTGGCCTCCTGGGCTGCTTTCCTTTGAAATCTTATTGGAAGTCTTCATGACCCCTTAATTTGAGCATCCTACATTCCTGCAAAACAAGCACCACCTGGATAATGCCAAGGTCTGCTGCCAGCTTGCCAGTATCTGGGTCCCCTGGAATCATAGCTGCAAGTGGCCTCAGAGTGCCTATGTTGCTCAGCATGGTGGAACAACTTCTTAGGCTTCCTTGTGCTAACAGGACACCTTGTAATCTCTTCTCTAAGGAATTTTCTCTTCTGTACCCTGAAGCCTGCAGTGGGTGTGGTCTTGTAAATACCTGAGAAGCCCTCCATTCTCTCTGTGCAAAATACTTAGCATCTTTTTAGGGATTGTTATCTCTTCAACAAGCACACCTTCCTTGGCCTCAGCTTTACATGCACTTTTCTGGCCAAACTGCAAGTTTAAAAAATATTTTAGCTCTGCTTTTTTGCTTCCAATTCTCACAGTAATCCTGGTTAAAAGCTTAAGCAATATCCACGCCACTGATGGAAAGCTGTGCTATCTTGGTATATCTTCTGCCAGATTAATTAGTGTCTTACTTTTAGATTCACCCACACACAAAATCTGAGGACACAGGCAAAATGTAGCCAGATTATTTGCCAGAATGCAACATGTGTGGTCTCATTTCCCTCAGAAGCCTCATAAACACAGTCTATTCCTATTGGTATTCTGGTGTTCACCCATAATCTGTGCTCATTATTCTAAAGCTTCTAACCTACATTTCCAAACCTTTCAAAATTCCTCCTGCTAACCAGTTCAGAAAAATGACCCCATTCTCAGTACCAGTTTATAATTAGAGTTTTTATCACAGTAACCATAATACCCAAAAAGAACAGTTTAAATGAGGAAGTTTATTTGGGGCTCACAGTTTTGGATCTCAGACCATAGAGGTCCTACTCCATTGCTCTGAATTCAAGGTGAGGCAGCATATTATGGAGAATGCGCCCACCAGAGGAAAGCTGCTCAGCTCATGGTGGGATCAGAAAGCAGAGGGCAGGGAAGGAGCCATGGGGAAGATGTACCTTTCCAGGGCATGCCCTTAGTGACTCACCTTCTCCAGCCATATTCCACCTGCCTATAGTTACCTCAGTCCATTTAAACTAGGATTAGGATACATTATCTCTCTCACAATCCATTCATTTCACATTCTTACGTTGATACAGAAACTTCCAAAGAAACAGTGCTATTACTGTGACCAGATCCCCCCCTAGAATAATTAAGGAATTAAGAATTTCTAAATATATTTAGCTTTTTTCCTGCTTCTTTCCCACATCCTCAACCTTGAGACTCTCTTTATTTTGTGGAATTGACTTTCAGACCCAAGAATGGCTGAACATTGAAGTCCATTTTAAATGTTGCTCTCATTTTCTAAATATGGATTTTGGATTAAGGAAGTTATAGGAAGTTACTCTTACCAGCTCTTAATACTCTTTGGTCATTTTTTGACATCACACCTCCCTGTTTGGAGTTGTAGAGGGCTAATGCAGATATTGGAGTGAAAGGGCATCACAGCCAGAGGCTGGCCCTCAGAGTCTGCTTGTTCTTATTTTAGACAGGGAAAAAAATGGTCAGATTTTATAGATTAGAGTCTGGTTGTGCAGGATCTCCAAGAGTTAAATTTGGGGATACAGGAAAGACAGACTGAGTCTCAAAAGAGAAGCACCCAAGAACCATTGGAATGCAGGAAACATCCATGAGTAATTGAAATGCAAAACAAGCATTCATGAGCAACATGAATAGCTATGCCCTTGGCCTGATCATTTAACCTGTGCCCTTGCCTGCAAAAAGTAACATGAAGGTGATAAGCAAGTGCAGCAAAAACTGGCAGGAAATTGTATAACTCCTCCCTGGCTCACCCTCTAGCCCAGCTCCGAGCAAATGTCCCTTTATAAATATTAATAACCCACACCAAGGGGTTGCTTTCTTTCCCTCTGGAGATGGCCTTCGTTCTCCCTTGAATGTGTATTCCTTGCTTTACTCCCAAACCTTCTCACTCAAGATGGCTGGCATTCTCTGTTAAGTCTGTATTTCTTAATGTATTCTGATAAATGTCTCTCCCTTGAGATAATCCACATTCTCCTTTGAATGTTTATTTGCTTTCTTAAATAAATCAGTGGCTTTGACTGGTGTGTGCTGAACTTCTTTTCTTTTTTTTTTTTTTGTCATGTATGCCTATGACCCCACTTGTTCTGGGTTGAGGCCCCCCTCTTTGGGAAGTCCTTCCGTGACATTCCTATGACCAAGGTAAACAAATAATTAAGGATGATCATGGTGGTGAGGCTGTGAGTTTAAGAGGGAGTGGAGTCTTTCTGGGCATATACTGAAATCTGGGCCCTGCTCTTTACTCTTGCCAATGGTAGTGTAGTCGCCCCAGAAGAGATAGTCTTATCCTAAGCACCTAGATTTCTGGGCACATTGTAATCACTGGAGCACTGATTCATAACTAAAGGTGACTCCCGTTCCTTCAGAATGAGGTCATTTGGAATTGTCTGGAGATAGTTTTCATCATCACATTTGGAGGGGAGCTGCTAGCACTTGGTGAGTTGAGGGTAGGTATGTTGTTTAGCATTTTGCAATGCACAGGAGGATAGTATCCATCACAAAGAGTGGTCTGATCCAAACTCTGTGTTTTGGGCAGCTTTTTCTCCATTGTGACCAAAAGACCTGCGAAGAACAATTTTAGTAAGAAAAGTTTATTTGGCACTTAGTTTCAGAGTTCTTAGTCTATAGATGGCTGATTTCCTTGCTCTGGGCCTGAGTTGAGGCAGAGGGTATGATGAAGGAAAGCAACTCAGGACATGACAATCAGGAGAAAGAGAGCTCTTCTCACCGAGGATAAAATATATACCCCAAAGGCACACCCCCAGTGACCCACCTCCTCTAGCCACATCCTACCTGCCTATAGGTACTGCTCAGTTAATGTCTCTTAGTGGATGAATGCACTGATTAAGTTAAGCTCTCATAACTATGATTTCACCTGTAAATTTTCTTGCATTGTCTCACATGAACTTTTGGAAGACAACTAATATCTAAACTATAACACTGTGACTAGCGCAACAGTGGAGAACCCCAACCTTGGAGGAGGTTAACAAGAAGTTTGGGATTCTTCTTGACTTCAGTGAGGCTTAGATGAAGCTAGGAGCTTCTGGGCACCTCATGATTCCTCCATATGATTCCTGTTTTGTAGGAATGCTCAAGAACTGAATTGAACAAGATAAAACAGGAGGGTTAATGAAAACAGTGATCATCTAGAAGCAGTGCAGCAGTTTAGAAGCAACAAATAAGAAGGAAAAGACAATAGATGTACACGAGGCTGGCACCCTGACCTAATAAGAATCTGACATCAAGTCAGATATTAGTCTGATGTCAAGTGACTATAAAAAGCATGTCCATAAAACTCTGTAGTCTGAAGCAATAACCCAGAAACATACTCAGAACAGTCATCAATGATCATGATAATTGCCATGAGTGAATTTTTTAAAGATAAATTTTGTTCCATATACTACTAGGAAGGCAAATATACATTAGAAAGGTCCCTGCCTCTACAAAACATTACAAGGCATACTAAAAGACTAAAAACACAGTTTGAAGAAATAGATCTAGGATTAGAACCACACGTAAATGTAGCAGGGATGTGAGAATTAGTAATGTAGGAATTTCAAACCACTCTGATTATGTGGAAAAATATAATGGGAAAAATACAAAGGGCTCTAATGGAAAAATTCAGATAACATATAACAGATAAGTAATATAAGTAGATGAGTGAAAACTTTAAGAATAAATATAGTAGAAATAAAATCACAGAAATGAAGAATGCCTTTGATGGTCATTAAATTTGAAGGAGAAATAAAGACTTCCCCTAATGGGGGGGGGGAAGTTAAAATGATAAAAGTTTAGAGGAAAAGGAAATGATATAGGTCAGAAACTTGTTCCACATAAAGAGTAGTAGAGAAGGAATAAGAGACAGGACTTCTTGATTCTTTCCCTTGAGGTACTGGCACTATGCCCACTACCCAGAACCCCATCAACAATGCTAAATAATAAAGACACAGAGTATAATGCATTTTGACTATAAAAAAATAAATTAGAAGTTTTTTTTTTTTTTGACACACACTCAGCAGTGGGATACCATAGTGGGCATAGTGAGTTCTGTGGCTTATTCAAGGAAGAAATCTATCCCAAAGACTGGGCAAAATTGTAAATAAGCAATGAAAATATGATGAATGCTATCTTCTCCTCTGCTTTAAGATGTTAGTAGTGTACCTTGTTGTGTCTTATGTAAGAAAATATCTTGTAGTATTGTGATGCCAGTTTTCAAATTATTTTGAGAATAATCCTTCAAAATTATAAAGGAATTATTTCAATTATAAACATTATAAATTCTTTAAAACCCCAAAATTATTGTATTTTCACACTAAAAAATGAGAAGACTACTAAAAAATGAGAAGGTTTAATTTACCTTATTGATAAATATTAATTTCTAAATCCCACATAAACAAGAAGTCCTTTGGGGTTTCCTTCCTTTCTTTTTGAAAATTTTTTGTTTTTAAACCAAAAAGCACAGCACATGGCAGAGCAAATGGCTTATAAATGGCCCAAGAAACAAAAAAGAGGAAGATACTAGGGTCTCACAATCCCCCTTTGAGGTTACGTCCTCAGTGCCCTAAGGTTCTCTCATTGGACTGCATCTTTTAAAGGTCCACAGCACCTCCTAGTAGCACCACTCTGAGGACCTAGCCTTTATCACATGGGAGTTTGGGGGACATTTAACATTCAAACTGTAGAAGATGCTAACCTGAACATAAAAATTGAAGACTTTGGTATCAATAGTCTGTTTACTTATGCAAAAAAGCTTTTATTTATTTTTATTTATTTATTTTTATTGATTCTTTTTTTTTTAAATACGCGACGACAGTGGAATGCATTACAATCCTTATTACACATATAGAGCACAATTTTTCATATCTCTGTATATAAAGTATGTTCACGTTAATTTATGCCATTATACGTGTACTTTTTTTTTGCATTACAATTCTTAAAACACATATATACCACAATTTTTCATATCTCTGTTTGTATATAAGGTATATTGACACCCAATTCAAGTCTTCATACGTGTACTTTGTATAGTGATGACTGTCACATTCCACCATCCTTGCTAATCCCCTTCCCCCTCCCTTTCCCTCCTACCCCTCTTCCCTGTCTAGAATTAATCTAATCCTCCCATGCTCTCCCTTCCTACCCCACTATGAGTCAGAGAAAACATTGGCATTTGTTTTTTTGGGATTGGCTGACTTCACTTAGCATTATCTTCTCCAGCGCCATCCATTTACCTGCAAATGTCATGATTTTGTTCTTTTTTAATGCTGAGTTATATTCCATTGTGTATAAATGCACATTTTTTTTTTTTTATCCATTCACCCACTGAAGGACATCTTGGTTGGCTCCACAGTTTAGCTATTGTGAGTTATGCTGCTATAAACATTGATGTGGCTGTGTCCCTGTAGTATGCTGTTTTTAAGTCCTTTGGGTATAGTCCGAGAAGAGGAATAGCTTGGTCGAATGATGGTTCCATTCCCAGATTTCCAAGGAATCTCCATACTGCTTTCCAAATTGGCTGTATCAATTTGCAGTCCCACCAGAAATGTATGAAGTGTCCTTTTCCCCCACATCCTCGGCAGCACTTTTTGTTTGTCTTCATAAGAGCTGCCATTCTGACTGGAGTGAGATGATATCTTAGAGTAATTTTGATTAGCATTTCTCTGATTGCTAGAGATGATGAGCATTTTTTCATATATTTGTTGATTGATTGACTATCCTCTTCTGAGAACTGTCTGTTCAGGTCCTTGGCCCATTTATTGATTGGGTTAGTTGTTTTTTTGGTGCTTAGCTTCTTGAGTTCTTTATATACCCTAGAGATTAGTGCTCTATCTGATGTGTGAGAAGTACAAATTTGCTCCCAGAATATAGGCTCTCTGTTCACCTCACAGATTGTTTCTTTTGCTGAGAAAAAAAAATCTTTTTAGTTTGAATCCATCCCATTTATTGATTCTTGTTTTTAATTCTTGTGCTATAGGGGTCTTATTAAGGAAGTCGGGGCCTAATCCCACATGATGAAGATTAGGGCCTACTTTTTCTTCTATTAGACACAGAGTCTCTGGTTCAATTCCTAGGTCCATGATCCATTTTGAGTTAAGTTTTGTGCATGGTGAGAGATAGGAGTTCAATTTCATTTTGTTGCATATGGATTTCTAATTTTCTCAGCACCATTTGTTGAAGATGCTATCTTTTCTCCAGTGCATGTTTTTGGCACTTTTGTCTAATATAAGATAATTGTAATTTTGTGGGTTAGTCTTTGTGTTCTCTGTTCTGTACCATTGGTCTACTGGCCTGTTTTGGTGCCAATGCCATGCTGTATTTGTTACTATTGCTCTGTAGTATAGTTTAAGGTCTGGTATAGCGAAACTACCTGCTTCGCTCTTCCTGCTTAGAATTGCTTTAGCTATTCTGGGTCTCTTATTTTTCTAGATGAATTTCATGTTTGCTTTTTCTATTTTTATGAGGAATGCCATTGGGATTTTGATTGGAATTGCATTAAACCTGTATAGTGCTTTTGGTAGTATGGTCATTTTGATAATATTAATTCTGCCAATCCATGAGCAAGGTAGATCTTTCTATCTTCTATGGTCTTTGAATTCTCTCTTTAGGGTTCTGTAGTTTTCATTGTATAGATCTTTCACCTCTTTTGTTAAGTTGATTCCCAAATATCTTATTTTTTTGAGGATATTGTGAATGGGGTAGTTTTCCTCATTTCCTTCTCAGAGGATTTGTCACTGATATACAGAAATGCCTTTGATTTATGGGTGTTGATTTTGTATCCTGCTACTTTGCTGAATTCATTTACTAGTTCTAGACGTTTTTTGGTGGCGTTTTTTGGGTCTTCTAGTTATAGAATCATATCGTCAGCAAATAATTCTAGTTTAAGTTCTTCTTTTCCTATACTTATTCCTTTAATTTCTTTTGTCTGTCTAATTGCTCTGGCCAGTGTTTCAAGAACTATGTTGAATAGAAGTGGTGGAAGAGGGCATCCCTGTCTTGTTGCAGATTTTAGAGGGAATGCCTTCAATTTTTCTCCCTTTAGAATGATGTTGGCCTGAGGCTTAGCATAGATAGCCTTTACAGTATGGAGATATGTTCCTGTTATCCCTAGTTTTTCTAGTGTTTTGAACATAAAGGGGTGCTGTATTTTGTCAAATGCTTTTTCTGCGTCTATTGAGATGATAATATGATTCTTATCTTTAAGTCTATTGATGTGATGAATTACATTTATTGATTAAATCACCGAATGTTGAACCAACCTTACATCCCTGGGATGAATCCCACTTGATTATGGTGCACAATCTTTTTGATATGCTTTTGTATTCGATTTGCCAGAATTTTATTGAGGATTTTTGCATCTATGTTCATTAGAGATATTGGTCTGAAGTTTTCTTTCTTTGAAGTGTCTTTGTCTGGTTTTGGAATCAGTGTGATATTGGCCTTATAGAATGAGTTTGGAAGTACTCCCTCTTTTTCTATTTCCTGAAATAAATTGAAGAGTATTGGTATTAGTTCTTGCAAACAAGCTTTTATGGCAGCCCTCTTTATGCTACTCCAGAATTATTAAAGGTCCAAAAGTACAATGGCTTTATGGTAGATGTGGAGAGCCTAGGAGTCATCACTGGATACTGCCTTTTAATGGGTAGAACATTGCATAAACAGGTGTAAGAGGATTACTTTTTATGTGTCTGTGGAATTCCTAATCTTTAACACCAGTGAGAGAGGCACTTTATTTATTTGGTTCTGGAGTTTGAATCTAGGGTGCTTTATCACTGAGATACATCATTAATGTTTTTATTTTTTGTGCTATGGTCTCCACTAAGTTGCCAGGGCTGTCCTTGAACTTGTACTTTTCTGCTTCAGCCTCCTGAGTTGCTAGGATTCCAGGCATGCTCTATCATGCCCAGCTCAAGAGATGCACTTTAGGGGAAATCCTGAGGGACCTATGGGCAAATATGGGCCATAAAGTAGAACTAAAGCTTTACATCAGTTCACTTCCTGACTACCATGACCTCCAGCCTGACTGAGTTGATGCTGTGCATGGGCTATGAATGGAATGAGATTCAGGACTCATTTGTGGGCCAGGAATAAGATGAAGCCGGCTGTCAACTTTGGGACTGTGACACCTCAGCTGGAGTGGCCCACCACACCATGAAGCACCTGCCTTCTGCTGATCTTCAAAATTACTGCTGTCCTTCTTTACATTCAAGGTAGACCGTACAGTCTCTGTAGCCCTAAGCAACAAGCCTGCCATCCCTACCTTTATTTGGTTCTATAATAGGAAATTAGCATCTTTGGGAGGACTGGGAGTTAGGGTGGGAGGTCAACACCACAGACTTCCTGATAGTCCCTTCTTTGATCTAGAGATGAAGACTACCCACCCCCAGCAGTCTCCCAGCCCTGTGACTGTCCCTTCCACTCATAGCACCCTCAGCAGTGTTGGAGCCTCTGGTAATACCAGTTGTGCTCAAGGTTTATCTTTCAAAAGAAACCTCTTCCCTGCTGGACAACTCTGATCAGGACCAGTAGAACTTTCTGGAAGGTATGCCTCTAACTTTTTCCTCTCACAGCAATGACTAGCAGGGGGCCACCTTCATCCACAGACACTTTAGTAGTGAAGAAAAGCTCAATAGGTTTGGTATATAAAGATTCATTATTTCATTATTTCCTAAGGGTAAAGAGCACTATAAACTTCAGGAGATGTTTATAAGGACAAAGGGCTAATATTCTTATGAGAGATCTTAAACATCAACAAACATAAGCTTCATAAAAAGAGGCGAAGACCATGAAGGTAGAATTCGCACACTTAAAATGCAGAATGAACCCATTTATTTTACCCATGACATTACTGTATATAAAATGAATTGTGCTGATGGGAGGTTGTGTTGTTAGAGCTTTCTACATGCCAGTTTGGTGGTAGTCAAATTTTAAATGTGTATCTTTAGTTCTCTTTGAATTTAATGCAAGGAAATAGTTGGGAAAATGGACAAAAATATTTTGTACAAAAATGTTCATTGTTTTGTGTTATTGTAGGAAAAAAATTGAAAATCATCTAAATGTCAGTTGTAGAATAAGTGATCATATAATAAAAAACCAAGTAGCCATGAAAATGACGTAAATTTGTGTTTTAACAACATGGAAGTATGCCCATTATCTATTTACGTGTAAAAATCAGGTTGTAAAGTGTATGTCTAGTATGGTATAATTTTTTTTTTTTTTTTTAAATAAGAGAACACTATGTGTGTCCTGATTTGAAGAAGACAGTACTGGGTATAAGCCAAAAAAGATCAAAAAGGGCCTAGTTATGAGTGATGCTTTTAATTCTCCTCATACTATATAGAATTTTCATTAAGTTTATGCAATGGAAAACTATCCTTTTTATACCCAGAGTGGGAACAGTGAAGTTTTTTTGTAAGAGAGGCAGTAGAAGACAGGTGAGAACGGCCAGGGAGGCCCCCTTTGGTAGCTCTACACCAAAGGGGTCTGTAGGTAGGCGGAACCCAGTGCATGCTCTGCTAGAGGCAGGAGGGAGGGCGGGCAAGTGGTTGCACCTGGGGAACCGGAAAAGGGTGCAGCCATAGGCGTCTCTCTTTGGAAAGCGCAGTGGCTACTCTCTTCACCCGGCAGCATGAAGTTTCGTGCCAAGATCACCAACAAGGGCTTTATAGAGCTCTTCATTCAGGTCAGTGGCACCATAGCAAAGCTGGCAAAGGTCTGCGTGCTCTGTGTGTGCCAAGACAAACTGTGCTTTGGTCCCACAGGCCCCAGGGCCACCCGAGAGGCCAGGCTGTGGTGCAAAGTGATGCGGGGAGCCTCCTTCTACCAGTTTAACATGGAAGGTGTTTCTGAAGAGCTCAATGAGATTTATCTAGAGCTGATATCAGAGCATTTGTACAGAGCTGTGAGAAGTGCAGGAAATGCTGCCTCCCTGAAAATCCAGCTGACCAACAAGCGTCGCCCCTGCCTCACAGTGGCGGTAGAGCTGGCATCACGCACTGGGCACACCCATGTGATGGTCCATGATCTACCTGTGAGGGTGCTTCCCAGAAGATGGTGGAAAGAGTACCCAGAGCCCAGTATTCAAGTCTCTGATGTGAGTGTTTATCTGCCAGCTTTGAAGACCCTGAAGAGCATTGTGGAAAGGATGGCCAACATGGGCGATAACGTGCTGGTGGAAGCAAATCTAAATGGTAAAATGAACTTGAGTATAGAAACTGATGTAGTATCTATTAAAAGTTATTTTAAAAATCTTGGAAATCCTTTAAAGTCTGCTCATAGCGTGCCCCAAGACAGAGACCCGGAGAGCATGGTGCAAGTGCGAGTAGAGAATAGGAAACTTCTGCAGTTTTTTGAGGGACAGCAGATAAATCCCACAACGGCCTTATGCAATATTTTGAGCAATACTCTTCTTCATCTTGTTTTGGTTCATGAAGATGTCTCTCTTCAGTATTTCATTCCTGCCTTATAAAAAATTCAACCAGCCTGGATTAAAAACAACAACAAAATCACAAAATTTAGGATCTCTTCATAATTGAAATAGACCTTGAATTAATTCAATTGAGTCTGTACCCTCAGTGGATTATGAGGGTATATGTTTCATTGAGAGCTTCCTTTGCAAAATTGATATTAAAGACAATCATTGGTGAAATAGATGGAAAAGGGATTGTAACAAAATAAATGGAAATACCTCTAAATCCTAAAACAATTTTGTCATTATTATAAAATACTAATATGAAGAATGGTATTTTTCTCTTTTTAAAATAAAATAAACATTTTCTGAAAGACTTTGCTTAATCCAGAGAAGTCAGTATATTTAAAAATAAGGGTATTCATCCAGCATTTGTGTACATCACATTCTTTGTAAGAAACTGTATTTTGTTAAAGGAGATATTAGTGTACAGTTGGCCCTTGAATGGTAACTGTGTGGGTCCACTTATATGCAGATTTTTTTGTGTGTGTAGATTTGCAGCAATTTGAAAAATTCATAGAGGAGGTGCTTAGCCTAGAAATATATTAAAAAATGAGGAAGAAAATGTCACAAATACATAAAATATATGTAGATAAGTCTTTTATCTTTTAGCACCATAAAATATCCATGAATCTATTAGTTACAATGAATGAAAACTTACATGCATAGATACCATACATGGTCCCATTTGTAGTTGATAGAAATATAAAGCTGAAGTATTACAACTGTATAAAATCAACTCTAGTATATTTTGTATTACTGTAAATTTCATTTTAATCTCCTTTTTCTATTGGGAAGCTCAGAGTTATACACAGATTTTGCAGGGGTTGGCACTAATAACCCCCATATTGGTTAAATAGTCAACTGTATGTTATTTTTGGATGTATGATCTATATAGTTTGAATTGCTTTTTATTAGGTTTATTTTTCATATGTATTGTATTCATATAATGAATCAAGGAAATAGTTAAGTTTATGTGAACCAAGATGTTGCTTATGTAACTTTTGGATAAACCAAGTTTCCATTTGCTCCCCCATAGTAATGAGCTCCACTTAGGAAATAATTCTTCATCCTTCATTATTTTGAGAAAAAGGAGAGGAGATTTAAAAGGTTGGTATATTGATGGAATAATATCACATAATTGGTCATATTCTTTTATATTAAATTTTAGTTTAATTTTTTTAGTAGCTTGCTCAGTAAGATCCTGTATACCTTGGAAGTCTTTATTTTTGCATACTCAGTAAATTCCTGACTATATTTTAATCAGAAATGAATATTTACACATTAGTTTTGGTGGTAAGACAGTTAAATTTGTTTTGCTGGTTCCATCTGTGTTGTTATGGAAGGAACACAAACATTGGACCTAGTCAAGTCAATTGAGCCCATTAATGTCTAAGCTGTGAAAAAATTGTTAAAAAGCCACTAAAAAAAATCCTCTTCTCTTATCAGAATTTTCATATACTTTAAACATGAAAGTGAAAAACAAATGTTTTAACATAGAAAATTCTAAGCTCTGAAGTTTTTTTTTCTGTTCTGTACCATAAACAGGACTTGCATTTATTTGTGGCATCTCTTCTTTCTTTTCTTGTTTTGGAGTGTTCAACTTTAGTTGTCATCTTTTATTTGACTGTTTCATCCTCTCTCCCCTCTGTTTTTCCATTAGACTGTCAGTCTCTCTTTCTGTTTCTTCCTTTTTATGTATTTAAAGAAACTGAGGGAAATGAGAAATCTCATGGTTTGTGAAGTTTAATTTGGTGAATTTTTATAATTTAGTAATTCATGAACAGAAAGTGTCTGTCAAAAGTTTTATAGCCTAGTCTATGCAGTGGAACTTTTGAAAAAGGGAAGGATAAGTTTTTTTTCAACTTGGGTTATTTACTAAGCTAGAGATAATTTGGTTATTTACTAAGCTAGATTATGGAAATAGCAAAAGGCCATCTAAATAGCTCTTGAAAGTTCACATCATTCTAATGGTAGTCAAAAAATTTTATAAATTATAAATTTAAAACAACAATGTTCTTATAGGTTTTTAGTTTGTGAAAAGCTAAGAAGGGTTCATTTCCATATTTATACATTAGTTATTGAGTTTAAATGCTTAATTCTATAAGACTCTATTAGAAACAGAAACCGAAAGATGCCTTAGAGATGATATCATCCAATCACCTTATTTGTAGTTGAGGAAACAGTTTCACAGAACATCAAAGTGACCAGGGGCGTTTGGCTAAGCCAAGATCTATTTTAGAAACCAGTCTCCAAACTCTTCATAGATCTTTATGTTTTGAGCTTATTCTATCAAGCCTTAAACAGTTTGGAAGTACTTATATTAAGATGAATCTATAGTACTTTGTGAATGTACCACTTACCTAAAAAGGCAAAATTACATTAAAACAATCTCAAATGTTTTTTGAAGAGTGTTGCCATATTGCTTTTGTTTGATGGTGTCTTTGTTTTTTCAGGGAGGAATGAAATTATTTGCCACAAAATGATACTTCTAGGTGGGTGCAGTGGTGCACGCATGTAATCTCAGTGGCTTGGGAAGCTGAGGCAGGAGGATTGCAAGTTCAAAGCCAGCCTCAGCAACTTCGTGAGGCGTTAAGCAATTTAGGGAGACCCTATCTCAAAAAATAAAATGGGTGAGGGATGTGGCTCAGTGGTTAAGCACCTCTGGGTCCAATTCCTGGTACCAAAAGAGAGGGTAAAAGATACTTATACAGAAAACAAGTCTCATATTAAAAAAAAAAAAAAAAAAAAAACCAAGGCATCAGGTTTATAAATTATTTCAGCTTCTCTCATTTGTATCTTTCAGGGAGACACTACAACTGAAAAGCAAGGAAACACTGTGCCTTTTATGTTTCACTCTTATCTACAGAAAATAAATCATTGACAAAATGTATTAAAGTTCTTCTTTATATCCCAAAGTGGACATCTCAAATAAATATTATTGTCCTAGTAGATATCATTTGCTAAAAGCTGTAGTAAGCTTATCTACATAACAGACTTGTATTTCTTTTAATCGTTCTTGAGTGTATGTTTAGTATGTGAATAGGTTACCAATATCAAAAGAAATCAGACAAGTGTATGTTAGCTGATTCATTCCTATAAGGATGCTCCTAGTTCTGTTTATTCCAATTCAGGTCAGACAGTTGAAAAATACTTGGTAAATTAACATGATTCTTTTATGAGAGCAATAAGAAATTATTTATTTGTGATTTTAATAAAAACATTACATTTAATAAAAACATTACCTCGAGTGTAGTATATTTTTAACTGGAAGAGTGTTGAGAAATCTCTATTATTAATTCCACAAATAAAAGTGCATACTTCGGCAGGCAGTGGCTACAACAGTATAAAAAAGCATATTCTTGTATTTCTAAATTAAATAGCTTACTGATCTTCCTTAAAGTGTGATTTGTCCTTGGTTAAGGAAATAGGTGGTAAGGAAATAGATATTATTTTTGCATATGAACAGCTAGATTTTTACCTGCCTCCTAGTTTGTGTGTCTGGTATAGACTTATACTCTTCAAAGTAGATCACACTTTTTGATTCGTCACTCTCAGACATTATTATCATCATCATTATTATTTTCCCAGGTATTACTTTATTTTATTTGGATAAATTTTGAGGGTAAAGTAGTTAGGAATATGACCCTTGATAAATGACTGCAAATGGATTTTGAAAATTGAGAGTGAATTAGAAATGCTCTGTTAGTTTTTAGTTTTGCCTTGAGACCAGAGGTATTCTAATTTCACATCAGAATGAGCCAGAGCCACAGATTACTGAGAAACAGCCAAAGTTCTTATCTCATTTGTCATATATACAAAGGACCTCATGGTACACAAGGTAGTATAGAAGAGTGATATTAGACTCTTTGAATCAGGAAACCAAGGTCTGTTTTAAAGCTAATAAAGTGTGTGACTTTGTAAAGGTCATTTGACATCTCTGAGTTACATTTTCTTCAGATGACAAGACTAAATATTAATTGGATCAAGTCTCTTTTGACTCTGATTGTGTGAATACTAGCCTATACTCTTCTGTTAATCAAAACTGTCATTTTCAAAGATTGTTGTTAGTCTGATATTTCTAGTAATCACTAGTAATCATCTTTTCTATAATATTAATGTCACTGGAAATTACGGATAGTTGTCATACTACTGTTTCTCTGGAAACAAGGGGAACAGAGAATCTCTACTTGAAAATTTGGTTCTTTATGTGAACTAGACCAGATACTGAAAGTAATCCACTGAAGCCACATGCTTACCCAATTTGTGTTGTACAATTGAGGTCACAACTTAATAGTGCCAGCAAGATAATTAAATCACTACTCATTGAGGGCCTACTTTTCCATGCCAATTGAAGGAAGCATTTTCCTTTGTTCAGAGTTGGTTTGTAGGTATTAATTAATGAAGCAGGTTAATTATCCAACCTTTTCTTAGTATTTCCCTGCAGTTCTTGTAGTATCTTTGGGGCAACATAATGTCTATTTGTTTAAATGGTTGTTAGAACTTTGTGGCCAAATGTCTTTTCAGTTCCATGAAATTTTATTTTATTTTATTTTTTGTGCTGGGGATTGAACTCAGGTGCACTCAACCACTGAGCCACATCCCCAGCCTTATTTTGTATTTTATTTAGAAACAAGGTCTCAACTGAGTTGCTTAGTGCCTTGCTTTTTGCTGAGGCTGGCTTTGAACTCTCCATCCTCCTGTCTCGGCCTCCCAAGCCACTGGGATTACAGGTATCTGCCACCATGCCTGGCGAATTTTTTTAATATGTTACCTGAATTTCACATTTATCAATTTATAATAGTTCTCAGGCATGTACTCAAAACAAACTTTTCACTCTTCTCTGCATTTAGAAGCATGTTTAAAGGGTTAACAATAGAATGTCTCCTTAAAGGAATATTTATTTCTAAAGCTTTATGTAAGCTTAACTATTAAATCATCTAGTATGTCTATTATTTAAAATTAGTTTATTGAGTCAGGTACAGTGGCACATACCTGTAATCCCTGTGGCTTGGGAGGCTAAGGCAGGATAATCAGACATTCAAAGCCAGCCTCAGTAAAAGCAAGGCACCTTGCTGAGACCCTGTCTCAAATAATTACAAAATAGGGCTGGGGATGTAGCTCAGTGGCCAAGTGCTCCTGAGTTCGATCCCTGGTACCACCCCGCAAAAAGTTTCATTTATTGATTGCTTGTGCATTTTGCTGTTATCAAATGTTAAAAATAAATATTTGTCTTATGATTTCTGATTAATAGTTGGATTTCTGTGTTGATTTATAGAATATTAAAATGTGATATATTTATGTTTCAAAAGAATACCAAAGAATAATTTTTGGTAACTTTTTATTTTTATGTAACTTAAGAATTAAAGAAAACTTTTAGAAATATTAAAAGTAACTAACTCCTGTAAACTCTTTAATGTTGGTAAATAACCCTTGAAAACCCTTTAATCAGAACCTGTTACAGTTTAGATATGCAGTGTTCCCTAAAAGCTCATGTGTGAGAGAATTTTCAGAGATGAAATGATTAGAATATAAGAGGTTTATCCACTGATAAGGATTAATTGGGCAGTACCTGTTGTCATGTAGGGTCTGGCTGGAGGAAGTAGAACACTGGGGCTGTGCCTTTGTGTTTTAGATTTTGTCCTTGGGTGAGTGCAATTTCCTGCCATGGTTGCCATGTTCTGAGCTGCTTTCCTCGACTATACCTTTCCTCTCTCTACTATATCCTTCCTCCCTGATGTTCTTCTGCCTCACCTCAGACTCAGGGTCATGGGGTTGACAGACTGGTTGACTGAACCAGCCAAAATAAACTTTTTCTCCTCTACATTGATCTTGTTGGGTGTTTTGTTTATAGCAATTCAAAAGCTGACTAAAACACCCATCAGTTGTTTAGTTTTTGTCCTGTTGGCTTTATTCCATCCATCTATCTGTGTGTTTTTTTCCCGAAGCATTTGAGAATGAGGTGTGCACATCTCTTCTTCATTCTGAATACTTTAGTATGTACTTATTAAAAACAGCAGGACTGGGGATGTGGCTTAGTGTCAGAGCATATGCCTAACATGTGTGATACTGTAGGTTTGATCACCAGCACAGCAAAAATAATTAAATATATTTAAAAAGAACAATAGTACATATTACTAAGCATAGTTATTAAACTTTTAATAGATTATAATCTATTGTTATTAATTTTTTTGATGCTCAAATAATCTCATACTTGGACAGTAGGAGGAGGTCTTTCAATCTAGCTCCTATATTCTTTTGACATATCTCCATTATTCCTTGAGTACTTCCTTACTGGGTCAAGAAAATATTTCATGCTTAACTTGTATACGTCCTGCCTTACCCCTCAGATGAACTATTTATCCATGGTTCCTTTTAGAGAACTATGGTGATTAAAAGGTAGATACACTCATTACTCTTGTATTATTGCTGCTTATTTCTCTCAGTGTAGAGTTGGAAATAAGTCCTCCCCCACATCTACCAAATCTATTGGTTTATAGTAGGGGGAGGAGAATCTACTCACCCCCAACCCCCAACCACTCCTGGTTCTTATGTGGGCTCTTTGGTTGGATTAACCAAATTAACACAATAATTTATTAACAAGAGAAAAGCACACTAGTTTTATTAATTTTACATGTACAAGAGAGTGAAGTCAAAATAAATGACCAATTGACCAATTGATGTTTATTTGCATTTTAGATGCAGAACAATAAATTTGTGAAGAAGTTATAAGACAAATAAATATCTGGACTAGGGTAGTAAATTCGGGGATGGTACTAAGAGGTATATGGGGGCTAGGGTAGAAGCTAGTGGAAGATAAATGTTACTTTGAAGAGTTTGTTTTTTTTTAATATTTATTTTTAAGTTGTAGTTGGACACAATACCTTTATTTTATTTATTTATTTTTATGTTGTGTTGAGGATGGAACTCGGGGCCTCATACGTGCTAGGCAAACACTCTACTGATGAACCACAACCCCAGCCTGAAGAGGCATCCTTTCTTTGTTGTGGGTCTAAGGAGGAAAGCATTTCACCATTAAGTATGATTTTTCCCGTGTTCAGTCTCCTTCCAATTGTTTTTATTGGATTGAGGAGATACCATCCAATCCTAGTTGAAGATTTGTGTGTGTGTGTGTGTGTGTGTGTGTGTGTGTACACAAGAGGTGCTCAACCACTAAGCCACATCTCCTACCCTTTTTTATTTTCAGACAGGATCTCGCTAAGTTGTTTAGGGCCTTGCAAGTTGCTGAGGCTGGCTTTGAAATTGTGATCCTCCTGCCTCAGCCTCCAGAGCTGCTGGGATTTCAGACAGGCATGTGCCACTGTACCCTGTGAGGATTTTTAATCATGAATGGGTGTTGGGTTTTCTGAAAGGCTTCTTTTACCGCTGTTTAGATAAGCATATAATCTTTTTGCTTTTAATGTGGTGACTTACAGTGATTCATTTCTGAAAGCTGAAACTGTCCTTTCATGACTGGGAAAAACCTGTTTTATGAAATAATTTATGTAGGTTTATTATTCTTCCTTAAATGTTGGTTAGAATTCATCAGTGAAACCATCTGGTTTTCTTTGTAAGACAGTTTTGATGATGAATTCAATTTGTTTAGTAAATATGAAGTTACTGAGATTTTCTATTTCATTTTGTTTGATTATCATGACTTGTCCTTTCAAGGAATTTTTTAGTTCATCTAAAAATTATTGTGAAATTCATTGGTATAAAGTTGTTCATAATATTCCTTTATTTTTCTTTAAATGTCTTTTATATCTGTAGTTATCCCTGATTTCATTCTGACATTGGTGATTATCTTGTTTTTTTTTAAAGAGTTTTGCTAGAACTTATCAATTGTATTAATTTTTGGTGATTAACTTTGGACTTTAATTTTTTTCTCTATTCCTTTTTATTTTATTGATGTCCACTCTATATTATTTTCTGTTTCCTTTTTCTGCTGTCCCCTACCCCCTTACTTTGGCTTTATTTCTAGTTTCTTTTAAAGAAGTTTTAAAACCACTTTTTTTTTTTTTTTGGTGTCCCTCAAATTTTGATATATTTTTGGTATTCAGTTCAAAATAATTAAAACAAACAATTTTTTTGTACTTGTAGATTGGACAGAATGCCTTAATTTTATTTGTTTATTTTTATGTGGTGCTGAGGATAGAACCCAGTGCCTCACTCATGCTAGACAAGTGCTGTGCCACTGAGCTACAGCACCAGCCTTCAAAATAATTTTTTTTTCATTTTGAGTTCTTCTTTGACCATTATTTAGAAGTATGATGTTTAATTTGCAAATACTTAGATACTTTTTAGATGTTATATCGATTTTTTAAAAAATTAAGTAATTAATTTTAATTAGATATATATAACAGCAGAATGAATTTTGATTCATTGTATACAATTGCAGCACAATTTTACATTTCTATGGTTGTACATGATGTAGTGTCATACCATATGTGCAGTCATACATGTACCTAGGATAATGATGGCCATCTCATTCCACTATCTTTCTTGCCCTCACTCACCTTCTGTCCCCTTTTTCCCCTTTGTCCAATCAAAGTTCCTCCATTTTCCCCATTCCTCCCCCCTCCCTGTTATAGATCAGCATTCACTTATCAGAAAGAACATTTGGCCTTTGGTGTTTTGGGATTGGCTTACTTTGCTTAGCATGATATTCTCCAACTCCATCCATTTACCTACATGTGCCATAATTTTATTCTCTTTTAATGATGAGTAATATTCCATTGTGTATATATGCCACAGTTTCTCTATTCCCTTCATCTATTGAAGGGCATCTAGGTTGCTTCCACAGTTTAGCTATTATGAATTGAGCTGCTATGAACACTGATGTGGTTGCATCACTATAGTATTTTAAGTCCTTTGGGTATAGAATGAGGAGTGGGATAGCTGGGTAAAATGGTGGTTCCAGTCCAAGTTTTCTAAGGAATCTCCATACTGCTTTCCAGATTGGTTGTACCAATTTTCTGTTCCACCAGCAATGTATGAGTGTGCCTTTTCCCCCATGTCCTCACCAACATTTACTGTTGTCTGTATTCTTGATAACTGCCATTCTGACTGGCGTGAGATGAAATCTTAGTTTTGATTTGCATTTGTCTAATTGCTAGATGCCGCAGTCTGGCTGGGCACAAAATCAGGAGCCACCACACAGCTTGTAGATTCAAACAGCAACTCTTTATTCCCGAACTCACACCAGCCGTCTACAATCACGTTCTGGGGAAATCCAAGTTCTCTGCCCAAATCCACCCCCACTGGGCTTCTGTCTCCCAAAAAGTACTGTCTGAATCCTGTGAGAACTCAAGGGGAACTCAGGCAGCAGGATACGCCCTATTCCCAGCAGGAATAACCTTAAACCTGGAACCACCCTAAACCCGGATAGTCCTAAACCGGCAACACCCTAAACCCGGATTATCCTAAACCGGGAACACCCTAAACCCGGATTATCCTAAACCGGGAACACCCTAAACCCGGTCCTGGTCCTTGAGCAAGGTCACCTTAGATGCAATGTCACTGCAAAATGTCCTATTTCCACTAGTCCTTCCACTAAGCAACATGGGGTACGCTGGCAAGGAAATTGTCATACCTACTTGGCTAATGGCTCCCAGCAGCTAGAGATGTTGAACATTTTTTCACATATTTGTTGATGAATGTATGTCTTCTTCTGAGACGTGTCTGTTCATCTCCTTAGCCCATTTATTGATTGGGTTGTTTGCTTTTTTGGTGTTAAGTTTTTTGAGTTCTTTATATATCCTGGAGGTTAGTTCTGTATCTGACGTGTGGCGAAAATTTGCTCCCAAATTGTAGGCTCTCTGTTTACCTCATTGAATATTTCTTTTGCTGAGAAGCAGCTTTTTAGTTTGAGTTCATCCCTTTTATTAATTCTTGGTTTTATTTCTTGCACTTTAGGAGTCTTATTAAGGAAGTCAGGGCCTAATCTGCTATGATGAAGATTTGGGCCTAATTATGGCCATTTTGACAATATTAATTTTCCCTATCCAGGAACATGGGGGATCTTTCTGTCTTCTAAGGTCTTCTTCAACTTCTTTCTTTAGTGTTCTGTAGTTTTCATTGTAGAGGTCTTTTCACCTCTTTTGTTAAGTTTGATTCTCAAGTATCTTATCTATCTATCTATTTATTTATTTTTTGAGGCTATTGTGAATGGGTAGTTTTCCTAATTTCTTTTTCAGAGGATTCATCACTGATGTATAGAAATGCATTTGATTTATGAATATTGATTTTATATTCTGCCACTTTGCTGAATTCATTAATTAATTCTAGAAGTTTTCTAGTGAAGTTTTTTTGGATCCTCTAAGTATAGAGTCATGTTGTCAGCAAATAATGGTAGTTTGAGTTCTCTTCCTCTCTGTATCCGTTTAATATCTTTAGTCTGTCTAATTGCTCTGGCTAGAGTTTCAAGGACTGTTGAATAGAAGTGGTGAAAGGGCATCCCTGTCTTGTTCCAGTTTTTAGAGGGAATGCTTCTGATTTTTCTCGATTTAGAATGATGTTGGCCTTGGGTTTAGCATAGATAGCTTTTACAATGTTGAGGTATGTTCCTATTATCCATGGTTTTTCTAGTGTTTTGAATATGAAAGGGTGCTATATTTTGCCAAATGCTTTATCTGCATCAATTGATATAAGTCTATTGATGTGAGAATTATATTTATTGATTTCCATATGTTGAACCAACCTTGCGTCCCTGGAATGAACCCCACTTGATCTTGGTGCACTATTTTTAAAATGTTTTTGTATGTGATTTGCTAGAATTTTACTAAGAATTTTTGCATCAATGTTAATCAGGGATATTGGTCTGAAATTTTTTTTTCCTTGATGTGTCTCTTCTTGGTTTTGATATCAGGATGATACTAGCTTTGTAGATTTGATTTTGGAAGGGTTCCTTCCTTTTCTGTTTCATGGAATAATTTGAGGAGTGTTGGCATTAATTCTTCTTTGTAGGTTTTATAGAACTCAGCTGTGAATCCGTCTGGTCCCGGGCTTTTCTTGGTTGGTAGGCTTTTGATGGTATATTCTATTTCCTTGCTTGAAATTGATCTATTTAAATTGTGTATGTCCTTTTGACTCAGTTTGGGTTGATCATATGCCTCTAGAAATTTGTCAGTGTCTTCGAGGTTTTCTTTTACTGGAGTATACATTTTCAAAATAGTTTCCAATTGTATTCTGTATTTCAGTAGTGTCTGTCGTGAAATTTCCTTTTTCATCAAAAATTTTAGTAATTTGAGTTTTCTCCCTCCTTCTTTTCGTTAGAGTGCCTAATTTTATTTATTTTTTCAAAGAACCAGCCTTTTATTTTGTCAATTTTTTGAATTATTTCTTTAGTTTCAGTTTCATTGATTTCTGCCCTGTTTTTATTGTTTCCTGTCTTTTACTTTTGGTGTTGGTTTGTTCTTCTTTTTCTAGGGCTTTGAGCTGTAATGTCAGGTCGTTTTTTCATTGACTTTTCCTTCTTTTAATGAATGAACTCCATGCAATGAAATTTCCTTTTAGCACTGCCTTCATAGTGTCCCAGAGATTTTGATAAGTTGTATCGGAGTTCTCATTTACCTCTAAGAATTTTTTTTTAATCTCCTCCCTGGTGTCTTCTGTTATCTATGCATCATTCAATAGTGTGTTGTTTAGTCTCCAGGTGTTGGAGTAGCTTCTTTTTAAAATTTTATCATTGATTTCTAATTTCATTCCATTATGGTCTGGGTAGTATCTCTGAATCTAATCCCATTTTATTTTTATTTTTTGAGCCCTGTAACTTGCAAATGCTAGGCAAGTGCTCAACCACTTGATATCCCTATCTCATTTTAAAATTTTATTTTGAGACAGAGTGTTGCTAAAATTCTCATACTGACTTGGAACTTGTGATCCTCCTGCCACAGCCACCCAAGTGCCTAGGATGAGCCAACATGCTTTTGGGTTTTTATGGAGGCTTTCTTACATAGGCATAATTGGTTAAGTTACTGACCATTGATTATCAACTTACCCTTCAGCCCTTCTGCCTGGATTGGAGGTTGGGGAGTTGGGACTTTCATGCCTGTGCTTTCCAGTTACCAGCCCCCATCCTGAAGCTATCTAGGGCCCCAAGGCATCCGTCACATCACTATCATACATATTAAAGTCACTTTTATGGATATAGAGATTCCAAGGGTTTTTCAAGGAAAGGGTGCATCTCAATAAAAACAAAACAAAACAAAACAAAAAAACCTCTTCTGATTCTGTTCATGAATGAGAGGCAAAACTGATTTGACCATGATTTTGAAAACAAATTTGCTTGACCCAATTTCTATTGTCCATAGGAACCATAAGGATTTGAAAACATCATCAGATCTAAATGTTTAAAGCAGGGCAGTTAGTACAAATTTATAAGTAAGCTATAGACATCACCCAGCCACTTGTATAATATGTATATATAGTTACAGTGCTAAATGGCTAACAGCAGATTTTTGAGAGAGAGAGTGCTGCATCAGTAAAGTGTCAGTTGCCACCTCAGTCTCCCTGATTTATAGGTTCCTGACATTGTCTGTATTCCTTTCTCTTGTTTTTGCCTCCCATCGGGTGAACTTTTTATGTACAGATATTTTGTAATATATTAAATTTTTTTCATTCGGTTTGTAAAAATGGAAAGTGGAGATAGGAAAATTAAATATTTCCTGTTAATACACACACACACACACACACACATATATATATATTTGAAGAATATATATATATATATTTGAAGAATATGAATATATATATATTCTTCAAAACTCTTCAAAGTAACACTTATCTTGCACTAACTTCTACCCTGGCCCCCCTATATCTCCTAGTCACATTCCTAGAATTTACTACCCTAGTCCAGATATTCATTTGTCCTATCACTTCTTCACAAACTTATTGTTTTGTGTCTAAAAGAAAAGAAACTGTGATGGAAGCCAGATATATATTTCACAGGCATTGTTAACTTGGTTTTACTCAAACTTTAAACTCTTATCTTCCCTGTGGTGTGCAGCAGCTGAAATCACTGCTCCTGTTTTTGTGCTTCAAGTTGTTGCTCTCTACTGTGCTCTCTGGACTCTCTGCTCTACATCCTGTGCACATGCAGATCAGGGTCAGACCAGGAAGTTTGTAATACTCTTTCTGCTCCTGTGGCTTCCTCCTCACCAGGATTTTCTTTCTTTTTCTTTAGCTGGTTTCTTAGCTCAAAACTCCATATGCTAACTTGTTGAACCATAAGATTAGGACTTTGGTTTTCTGATTTGTGTTTCAGCTTCCTTGGGCTTATTGGACTGAGTATTCTCTTAGATGAAAATTTAGTGTCCAGTTGAGTGATTTTGAAGTTCTCTGAAGTAGTATTGTAACCTTTATATTCATCTTGAAACTTACCTGAGAATATTTTTACTTGTTTTTTTTTTTAAAACAGCTTTATTCACATACTGTGAAATTCACTCATTTAAAGTGTACAGTTCAGTGCTCTTTAATACAACAAAGCTGTGCAGCCATCACCACAATAAATTTTAGAACTTTATCACTACATGAAGAAATCCCATAGTCATAAGTACTTAGTCTCTATTTCTCCCACCTATACTCCTTTTTTTTGACCCCTTGGCAACTGCTAATCTTTCTGTCTGTGGATTTGCCATTCCAGATATTTGTGCATCAATGGAATCATTAAATATGTGGTCTTTTACAACTGGTTTCTTTTAATTTGCACAATATTTTCAATGTTAATGTATTTTGCAGCATGTATCAGTAATTTCTTTCCTTTTTTTAATGCCAAATAATATTCTATTGTATGAATGTTCCACATTTATATATATACTTTTATCAAGCAGTGGACTTGGATTGATTCTACTTTTTGACTATTATTAATACTGCTAAGAACATTCAAGAAGAAGTTTTTGTATGGATACACAATTTTTTTTTCTCTACCTAGTAGTAGAATTGGTGAGATTATAGTAAATCTTATGTTTAGCCTTTTTGAGGAACTGCCAACTATTTTCCAAAGTGGTTGCATATTTTACATTCCCACCAGCAATATACAAGCTTCCAATTTTTCCATTTTCTTGCCAATTCATTATTACTGAGCCTTTTTGATAGCCATAAGAGTATGGATATGAAGTGGTATCTTATTCTAGTTTTGATTTGCATTTCCCCATTTGCTAATTATATTGGACATCTTTTCCTGTGATTTTTGGCCATTTTTTGTGTCTCCTGCAGAGAAATCTCTGATTTTAGAAATGGGCAAAGGATCAAACAAACATTTCTCCACAGGAGACATAAAATAACTACATTAAATTTTCCTATCTATGCCTTTTAATTTATTAGGTCTTTAGTTTCTTTCAACAGTGATTTGTATCTCTTCTGTAAAATTTAATCCTGAATATTTTATTCATTTTAATGCTACAATATTTGTATGTTTTACTCATGACTTTTTTAAAAATATGTATCTCACTTCTAATATTTTTCCTAATTCCTCTCTCCCCTTTCTTATCTGTATTGTTACTTCTGTTCCTTATTCCAGCATTCCTTTGATAGCATAAAATGTTTAGAAAATTTTGACTTTTTTCTTGACGTAGAGCATGTTTATTTTATATCAGGAACTCCATGACAGATACTGGAAATATAGAATCGATTAAACATTTTGTGTTGTCAAAAAGATACAAATACATCATCTCAGATTTAACCTAGTAACTATTATAATTATGTAGCAGTATCATGAAAGGAGTCTAGAAGGGCCTCTCTTACAGAAGGTAACATTTAAGCTTGACTCAAAATATTAAGGGTTTTTTTTTTTAAAATATGTGACAGCAGAATGCATTATATTATAATTCTTATTACACATATAGAGCACAATTTTTTATATCTCTGGTTGTATGCATAATATATTCACACCAATTCGTGTCTTCATTCCTGTACTTCGGATAATAATGATCATTAACATTCCACTATCATTGCTCTATCACTGAACTACAACCCCATCCCGAATGGTTGGCTTTTGATTCTGACAGAAAAATTCTTTTTGATTTAGGGGCTGCTATGGGATAGGACAGGACTCAAGAGAACCTGGAATTGTCTCATTGTTTTTTTCTGAATGACTGGTAATGCTGTTGTTTTGTTTGAGCTAAAGAAATGGGCATGATGATTACATTTTATCCTAAGCCATTTCTCCAGAGGAAGTCGGGTATTTTTACTTTGTTCAAAATCCCAGCTTTCTAAGCACATAGTCATTCTGGCATGGACAGAATCAAATCTTACTGGCATAAATACAGGTATGGTCTGAGGGACTCATGAATTACAAAGCCACTCTCAATTACTTGAAAACTCCAAGGATTTAAAATCTGTTTCCTAGAAATAGGGACTAAAGCCAAACACCTGATTATATAATGTAATCCAAACTCATTTAGCTCTCTTCTGGCATTCATCTCCTAATTTCTATGTATTTTTTGGTCTAATCTGCCATTTCCTGATAGTTAATTTTAGACATTAGCTATCAATCTCCTATTATAGTATATAAAATATGATCACTTCCTTTCCCTTTTTACTACTCTCTCCTGTTCCCAAACACTTATCTGCCGATTGTGGCCATATTACAACTTTGGTTAAACCAGTGGTCAATTCCTTCAATACTAGCGCTCTATAAACCTTGTTTTTTTTGAATTTTTTAAAGGTTTAAAAGAGCACTTATTTTTGTATTGTTTCCTTTTCATGATATCAAAAAATTTTCTCTCAGCAGATGTTAATTTTTGATCAAATTCTATAATACTTCTGTTGTCTCCCCACCCCACTTTCTTTTACCTGCTGTATTTAACTAGGGCTGCCTTACCAATGGACCATAGGCTAGCTAGAGCTAGCATAAGTAAATGTATTTTCTCACATTTCTGAAGACTAGAGTTCAATATCAAGGTATGGGAAGGGTTGTGACTCCTAAGGCCTCTTTCCTTGGCTTGTAGATGGCCATCTTTTCCCTGTGTCCTCATATGATCTTCCTTCTGTGCATCTCTTCCCTCTGTGCATATCTTTCCTCTCTGCATTTCTTATAAGGATACCAGTCAATTGGATTAGTGTTCACCCTAATGACCTTTTTTCACCTATATTACCTCTTTAAAGGACCTATCTCCAAATATAGTCATATTCTGAGATGTAGGGGGGAGTTAGGATTTTAACATGATGAATTTTGGTGATGGGTAGGGGATGACAGTTCAGCCCATATAATAAATACCTGTAGTATCTGTTTCTTCTAGATCTTGTTTTTGTTTTTCTTCCATCTCTACTTTAAATATATTTCTTGACTCTCTATCTTGTCTTTGGTTGTCCTTTCATATTTTATAATGATACTGTTGACAGTTGATTTGATTTAGTATGTATGTGGGCAGAGGTTGCCCATAAACAGCTTTTCCCTTAGGAGTATGAGGGCAAGAGATCCTTTCTTATGTGTCAGAATCTTTGGGTCTTTTTTTCCTAGGGCTCTGTTTCCTGGACAGGGTGGAGCTGGGTGCGGAGGGCTCACATACCTGTTGGTAGTCGTGTGTCCTGAGGAGTCCTTCAGGTTGCTTGCACAAATTCACACTAATTCCTGGTTTTAGCTTTTGCCACCCCTTTCACACTCCTCTTGTGCTGGTGGTCCCTCAGTCCTGGTCTTCTTACTTGTTTTCTTTAGAAATTAAACTTCTAATTCTCTTGTCTGATTGTGCAAGATGAAGACAAGGGCCAGAATGTCTGACTTCATAGTACATATAACAAGGGAGTTCTCACTGATTATTCTATCTAATCTTTACAATGTGTATATGAAACAGATTCAATTATTAGCTTTATTTTGCTCACAAACCCCCAAAGGTTTAGAACAGAATTAGTAAATTAGGATTGGAATAGACTGTTTGACCCCACAAACTGCACTTTTACCAACTCTGGCTATATTTAGCAAATTTGTACTTCTGCCTATACATCTACACTATAGGTTTTGTAAAAATATCAATATATAAATTTCAACACATTATAAAAGAGTTATTCTACTGCATATAACACAAAGTTAAATTCAATACACTTATGAGAATATAAGTGTATTTTTATTTTTATGATTATTTTAAAAAATATTTATTTTTTAGTGGAAACAATATCTTTATTTTTTTATTTTTATGTGGTGCTGAGGATTGAGCCCAGTGCCTCACGCATGGTAGGCAAGCACTCTACCTCTGAGCCACAACCCCAGCCCCAATTTTTATGATTATAATTAATCAGAATATCTTTCTTAAACAACTTTGAGAACAGAGTATGGAATCCAGAATAATTTCTACTATATATATTTGGAATTCAGGGGCATAGAACTAAATAGTGACATTCAGATTCTGTCTGCCATTATGTTTAAAATGCTTAGAACTAAACTAAGGGCTAATTTTCTGATATATCTTGCTGTATTAACTAGATTCCTTAGAAACCTTAATGTTCATTAGATATGAACTGATAGGCTGAAAAATTCAAAACTACATGTTTTTAGACTGTTTTTTTATATTTTAGTACTGAATGTGTACAATTCTTAGGTTTTTACTCAATGCATATTTCAGTTGACACAATCGTTTTTTCTTTTAATAGATTACTTCTGTAACTGGGTCACCAATTAGTTGTACAAAACATAATGTCTCGATCTCGACAACCCCCTCTGGTGACAGGCATTTCTCCAAATGAAGGAATACCATGGACAAAGGTCACCATTAGAGGAGAAAACCTGGGGACTGGCCCCACTGACCTTATCGGTAAGGGCAAAGATTCTATGCTATACCATGGTAGATGGATTTTTATGTTGTATTATTAAAGCAAGATGTGTTATTTTAAAATAGTGAAGGTGACAGGAAAACATCATTTGATCTCTGTAGAATGATCTAAATAAAAATTAAAGAATATTTGGTTGTCTGATTTTTCTATGAATACCATTATTTTATCAAAGCTTATCTATATTGGCTTTCAAAACTTCTCCTTCAGAGAAGTTTTCCACAGCTGAGATTTTGCTTGTTGCTTTGACTTCATCTTTTATGCTTAGATTGCTAAAGAATGGAGGCAAACCATCATTTAAAAAAAATATTAAATGGGTATCAGCAGTAGCCAGGGTAGAGAGCAAATTTTATATATGATTTTATGTCCAGTTAACATTTATTTGTCTGAATTCCAGATGAGGGTATAGAGATGCATTCAGAATGAAGAAGAAAAAGACCCCAGTATGTGCTACTGAATATACATGCTGACTTGCCACATAAAAAAATATTCTAGACTTAAGCATTCTCTGGACTAAGTTCTTAACCAATGAGGGAACTACTGATAAAGTCCTGGAGATTGAATTGGAACTTAACTTTCCTGCATTGTAACTTCTGGTTAATGGATTGGTTTTTGGTCATCTGGAAAACCCTTTGAAAAGAAAGTGAATCAGAGCTCAGCACTGTAAAATAACAATTGAGTTTTATACTTACCAGTTAATTCCTTTTGCTAGTGTTATTTAAATACATTTTATATTGTTTTCTGTAATTATAGTTTTTGATTCTTTATTAAAGATCACTTTAAATTTTTCTTACAAAGATAGTCTAATTCAATGGCTTTTTTTTTTTTTTTTGGACATAGCTGAATTCAGATATTTCTTTGCTCAAATAGAAAAAAAAAACCCCAGAATGCATGGAAATATACCATATAGGTGGAGGTTATGTCTAAAATTTTAACTGGCACTCTTTTGTGAGTGCCAAAACATGATAGTTACAAGCCTATGTAAATTTCAATCTTGATTTAGCTTCAGGCAATGCTATTCTTATTTGACCAAGTGTATATTACTTTCATAAACCTTGCTAGTTCAGCTTTCATCCTGCTTCATGTATTGCCAAGAAACCATTTTTTTTAAAAAGCCAACTTAAACTGCTAAATTTAAGTGTTTTTAACTCAGATGATTTCTACACTAGCCAAGTAAAACATTATAAAAGTACTTTACTTGGAATTCTACAAGTTTCTTTTTTTAAATTGCTATTTTATATCATGGAGCAGATTTTTTAGCTTTTTGTAGGTTAGCAAAAATATGCCTAAGAAATGAAGCTTGTAGATCTTGTAATCATTTTTTATTACATGATATTCAGAATGATCTGTTGGAATCTATGTGTAAATTCTTTGCTGGTTATTAATTTTTGGGGTAAAAATATAAATCAGATATTAAATCAGAGGAACCTTGAAAACAGCTATGAGCAGGTGAGTAAGCTATTATTCTACAGATAGTTTTGTGCCACCTTGTTCTTCATGGTTGCTCATGTAAATGATTTTTAAGACTTTATGTGTATAGGATATCTGAAATTTGCTGCTTTGCTCAGTTTTAATCATGGGATAGTTCTCTAGCAGTGAACTTATATCAGGAATGACCTTTTTTAAAAAATGAAAATACTGTTTATGTTTTTGCATTATGCTCTGATATTTATTGTTATTTTCTTTTCTGAAAATTTACTGTTTAAGATCATATGAATCTTTTTGATATCATAAAATTTAAAAACATTAAGGTATGTACTGACTTGAAGTTATATTGAAATATCAAAATATCTACCACATTTGTAAGTACATTATAAATGAAAACATTTTCTGCTCGTTTTCAAAAACATATAGACTGATTTACACATGTATAAAGTTACCAGAGCAAGTGTACATTCTATTTATTTTGGGAAGTTGGTTTTGGAGAAGTTTTCAATTTTTTAAATCATTTAAACTTTTCGTAACAAAAATTATTATTAGAACTGGCGGGGTGGCGCATGCCTGTGAATTGCAGTTGTTCGGGAGGGTGAGACAGGAGGATCCTGAGTTCAAAGCCAGCCTCAGCAACAATGAAGTGCTAAGCAACTCAGTGAGACCCTGTCTCTAAATAAAATACAAAATAGGGCTGGGGATGTGGCTCAGTGTTCGAGTGTTCCTGAGTTCAATCTCTAGTGCCAAAAAAAAAAAAAAAAAATTGATTATCAGGAATGATATCAAGGATATTCTCATTTTGAAAAAAAAAAAGCTTTGAATTTTGAGTACATTAAAAAATATCTTCAGAAAATTTAGTCCTAAAGAAACCTTTGAATGTCATTAGGAAAACAAGTTTCTCTATAAATGAATAAATAATGCAATAAATATTGTATGGGAATACACAAAATTCATTACTTCAAACAATATAAATGTCTTAAAAATGTATCTTTTAGAATTTCTTTATGGTTAATATAACCTTCTTGCTAAATAGTCATTTAAGTTATAAGAAAAGATGGCTTGAATCTCTCCCTTTGTTTTTAAAACCAAATTTGCCATTGGTTGAGGTTTCCCTGGTATCTGATGGGGGGGGACCCCAAAAATAAACATAGCAATTGCCAAATTTGCCTGCTTAGCAATATATAAAGTTAAATAATGAAGGAAAAAAAGTGTGAAATTGCTGCATTTATGCCACATACATTCTGGTTTATTTTTTCCATAAATATTTATTACCTCCTCTCATTGTGGAAATGAAAAATGTAAAGAAAGTAAGTTATGAGAAGACTGACTAGCCAGGATTGGTGTTCTGCCCTACTCACTACGGTCTTCCAATAGACAGTATTGTTTGCTTATTGCTAAATATTTAATTTATATCCTGTCTGTGAGGGAGGTGATAGATATGAGTTGACGTTTTGCAGATGTTGGTTTATTGGAAAAGTAATGTAGTTAGAGTTTTATTAGGAAAATACTAAGGCAGCATAAACTACCAGTGTAGGAACTATTAGGCAGATATAAGAAATGATAGAGTAATCAAGTAAAGCCTGAAACATTTCAATAGGTTTATCAGACTCTGGGATGTCTTTAAAATAAATAAGATATTCTGTAATATTTTATTCTTTAATAAAGTACTCAGATTAGTTTATTCTGTAACACTAGGCATAATTGAACACTAGAAAAAGCCCTTACTGATGCTTTTCAGGAAGATGGGTTAATATAGAATGTTTTAGGGAATGATCTACAAATTTATTAATATGCTTGAAAAGCATATATCAATAATTAAACTTCTAGTACTAGAAATAATTTTCTTTTTTAACATTTCTGAAAATAATTTAAAATTCTCATAGTCTAAGTAGTCTGGAATGCCTGGACGTAATTATGGTCCATTATTTATTAATTCCTTTGATAATGCAAGGAACTGAAATATAGTCTAAAAGAAGTCTTAAATTCTAGAGAAAAAACAGAGTGGAAAAAAATCAGCATATACAGCAGTAAACTTACAAATAACATCAAGTATGTTTAATAATAAAAATAACTATTGAACAAGGAAAGGCTATTTCTTTTTTTCATGTAAGACATGTTTAAGGTCTTATCATTGTTCTGTTTATTCCTTTATTTTCAGGATTGACAATTTGTGGACATAATTGCCTTTTGACGGCTGAATGGATGTCTGCGAGTAAAATAGTATGTCGAGTGGGACAAGCCAAAAACGATAAAGGGGACATTATTGTCACAACCAAATCGGGTGGCAAAGGAACCTCAACAGTTTCTTTCAAGCTATTAAAACCTGAAAAAATAGGTAAAACTCTTAGTGATTTTATTCTAAAGGAGAAAATAAAAATTAGTTTCTCTTTTAAAATTTAAATGATAGATTAGTTTAAAATTTACCTACTTTCATATCTCATCAACTTCAATTCAGTATATGTTAATTTTGACAGGAATAGGATCTTGGTAAAAAGTATAATTTTTGGAAAAAATTGCCCATTTGCTGAGCTAAAAGTCAATAAAACCTAAGGCAGATGATGCTCATGAGAGGAATATTATTCCAAGTTATTAACAAAATCTGTTCATTTTACATTTTGTCATACCAGTTTTGGTTCTTAGATTGTGAATACAATGATATTGCTTTTAAACTGTTAAGATTCAAGGTAAAATTGCTTCTTATTTGGCCAGGTAAGCATAGTATTTTCTAAGTAATATTTCCTTTCCCTTCATTTTCCCTACCTTCCAGTCCCAGAAGAAATATTTCCTGACTTGGATCAGTTTTTAGTCCTCCAAATTAATAATAATTATTCTTCTTTGTATCTCATAGCAGTTCACATAATTCTTTTAACACACTCATCTCTTTTTTCCACACATTAGCGGTGGTTAAGAACTTAGTCTAAGCATACAGACTTGAATTCTAACATGGGTTATTATTACTACTAGCTACTAGCTGACTTCAGTGCCTAGTTTCTTTGTGGGTAAAAGTATAATGATAATATTACCTACCTCATAGCATTGGGTGAGTTAGAATATAAATCTAAAGTGCTTAACATAGTTTCTTACACAGAAAATTAGTAATGTTAAATGATTGTTCTCATAATTACTTATGTGCAAATCTATCTCCCCTACTAAAATAAGAGTAATTTCATATTCCTTTTTGTAACACTGTTAATGTCTTGCATTAATACCTAAATATTTATATAAAGTAAGGCATAATTAAAACCATGCAGTAGTTCCCTCTGTAGAAAAGTAAATATTTTTGCAAATTATTTTTGTTTTCTATCTTAAATCGTAAAACCTTTCTTCAGTATTATTCTCTGCAAATTCTTTTCATATATATATATATATATATATATATATATATATATATATATAAATCCCTTTTAAAAATAAAAATTCCTTTTAGGAATTTAAAGAAATTTTCAAAGTTGAATCCATATATATTTACATGTGCACATGTACATACATATGTCATATAAAATATAGTTCTATTTTTAGGTACTTATTTAACATCTTTAAAAGTGTGAAATTAAAGTAGGAACCTGTTTCACAGTTTTTTGGAGGAACTTAATATTTTTTTTTAATTTGTTATATATGACAGCAGAATGCATTACAATTCATATCACACTTGTAGAGCACAGTTTTTCATATCTCTGGTTGTACACAAAGTAGAGTCACACCATTCATGTCTTCATACATGTACTTAGGGTAATGATGTCCATCTAAATTCAGCATCATTTTATAGCATGTTTATATAGCAGATTAAAAAACAGTAGGTAAAAATACTAATTTTATTCTAGAATGCCCAGCCCAGGACCTAGCACAGAGGAGATGTAATGGTCTATTGACCTGTGCTCCAGAGTGACTGGACTTAAGCATAATCTCAGACAGAGTCCCCATTGTGTCCTGGCAGAACTGTGGGTGCTGAATTAGTAGGTTCACAAAGAGTCATGCAGTGACAGTTTGCCTGGTATTCAAACAGCCTCTATCAGAAAAGCCTCTCCAGCCTCCCCAGCCTTCCCAGCTTTCCTGCAGGGGTGGGTGCAGCTTGCTCTGTGCGCCTGGCTCTTTGCTTCTGCCTTGTTAAACCCAGGGTCCTTGGAGTAGTAACTGCTAAGTCCTGTGCCGAAATGAATGATTGAAGAGTTTAGTCACATTAAGGAAAATGCTATTTTCAGAGTTATGTCTTGCTCACAGGGTTCATGTCCAGTTAGTTTTCCCAGAATAACCTAGTTATTTCCATTACACAAGCCATGTGTTCTTTGGATGTATTTGATTGATTTAATTGTTGGATATTTTGTTGCATTTGACTAATTGGTTTTAGTGTAATATAGAAAAAAAATGTACTGTTCTATCACCCAGGACAACTGCAACATTGATAATAATAAAAAGAATGAAAAATAGCGTGGAGCCTCAGCATCGTGGTTTATACTTGTAATCCCAGTGGCTCTGGAGGCTGAGGCAGGAGGATTGTAAGTTCAAAGCCAGCCTCAGCAACTTAGCAAACCCCTAAGCAATTTAGTGAGACCCTGTCTCAAGATTATAAATAAATAAATAAATAAATAAATAGGCTTGGAATATGACTCAGTGATTAAGTGTCCCTGGATTCAATCCCTGATAGAAAAAAAAAAAGCATGGGATATGTTGTTTTTGTATAACTATTTAAGAGAGCCATGTCCATGTTAATAGAAAAGAAGAAAATATGAAAGAGATTTCTTGAGAGTTTTTAAGAACTATTTAAGAAACATTTTGGATTTCATCTTCATTGAAATGTCCTTAGGTAGCTTGTAGAACTAAGAAGAAACTCAAAATATTAAATATAATTGCATATATATGTGATAATTTTTGAAATTATCATAAGCAAGAAGCTTTTCATTGTATTAATGCTTAATTTGAATGTTTTCTGTCTTAAGTATTTTTCAGCCATTTTCCAAAAGTTTACATGATTCCAAAATATTCTCTTGAATAAAATCAATAATATTTAGCAATGCATAAATAATTGTAGCATTTGTTATTTGTAAAATACATTTGTTTTTGCAGAACACTTTTCTTAGAGGCTTAATTTTAATTTGTATTCTCTGTTGAAAAATATGCAATGAACTCATAAACTAATGTGTTATTTTTGATTTTTAAAAATTCTTAGTATTTTTAATTAATCCACTAGCCATTAAAAAGAATTCAAGCTATAGGGCTTTCAAATCTTTTAAATTTGATCTTTTAGGCATTTGGTAGTAGGTCTTTAAAAAGTAAAGCAATAAAGCAAGACCTAGAAAATACCTGGGGGAGTTTTTATTTTATTAAGGCTGTGTTCCTCATGTTTGTAGGCATTTTGGATCAGTCTGCTGTGTGGGTCGATGAAATGAATTATTATGATATGCGTACTGACAGGAATAAAGGAATTCCTCCATTGTCCCTCCGTCCTGCAAATCCTCTTGGCATTGAAATTGAAAAGTGAGTATCATCTTGTCTTTGGTTTTCTTTATTCTTCATTTGCTGAAAGTTTTTTTATTTTTTTTATTTAAGGAGAGTCAAATTCTAGAAATGTCTGGAAGCATAGTCGAAGACAACTTAATTGTTTGGAGACGTGCTGTTTTCTGAAATTTTGTCTGCTTTGCTAGGGTAAATGTTATAGTTAGTTTAAACTTTTGACAAAACTACCTACCTCTTTAGTTTTTTTGAATTTGCATTTTGTGCAAACAAAAGTCTTAGTATTTTAATAACATACCTTTTTTTGTGGTACTAAGGATTGAACCCAGGGTCTTGCACATTATAGGCAAGATGTCTAGCCTAGATCAATGTAGCTAACAAGCTACCTAGGCAAGCTCTACCCTGAACTATATCCCCAACTCCTAGCTAATATTTTTAATGATGTGAGCATTAATATATTATCCGGAATTGGTAAGTTTAAATATTTAGGTGCTATTTAACGTGAAGATAGAATTTGTAATCTGTCCATTTACTTGATGTTTCTAGAAATATTTTAGAATAATTAGATCCAAAGTGTTTTTTAAAAATTTTTAATTGTAGATGGCTACAATACCTTTATTTTATTATTATTTTTTAATGTGGTGCTGAGGATTGAACCCGGTGCCTCACATATGCTAGGCAAGTGCTATACCACGGAGCCACGACCCCATCTCCCAAATGTTTTTTTATTTCAGTTGTAATTCCTTTCATAAGTCTCACCTCAGTCATCAGAATTATGCCTGGTAGATGATCTTTTTCATGATATTTCATAACCAATTCTGGAATTTTGTTTTCTTAATTCCCTACCACAATGTTTTAGAGTTGCTTCATAAACACTCAGAGAAGGCAACAAGTTTGTTCTATAAATACTTTAGCCATTAGGTTTCTCTAAGATTGGGGAGGATTCTCCACTAAACTATAAATATTCAACCTTCAAACCTAAACTAGAATATCATTAGTAATTAAACAACAAGCTGTTTTTTCACTATTGGGTTTGTCCTGTGAGAGGGAGGCAGGGCATTTATTTTGGGGACATATCATGTGTTGAAAAACCATGGGGCTTGGCAGCTTTTAGTGAGCTTGGACTTCCTCAAGGTAACATCTTTGAAGCACTTGGGCAGTATGGGTCATTCTATAGCTGTTTTAAGGATTTTAGTGTCCTATTAATTAAGAATTTAAAGATCTAGACAATCTAGAGAAGAATGACAAGAGCCATTTTTTTCTTTTTTTGGCCAGGTGTGTATTTGAGCACACCTGCTTCAACAATTCTGAGAACCAGGCAGGTTCTTTCCAAGACGGCTGTAGAAGTCTGGAGCAGAAGGACCCTTCTAGCTGCTCTTGCTTGACTAAAAGGCATCTTTGTAATGTGGCCCAAAGGAATGCAGAGGCATTGCACACATTTTACAGGTTTAGCCAGTGAGCAAAATTAGGATTCAGTTGGATGTTCACTCTCATAAAATTGTTGTCTTCCTCTTTTATTTTGGCATAGAGACTTGCCTTATTTGTTCTATTGTCTCATGTCCTCTTACCTTTTGACTATGTCTGTCTCTAATGACACTCTTTCTTAATATGTTTTAAGATAATCCTTTGGCAAGATCGGTTATGGCAGTAAGGAATTATGGCACTACAAATGATGAGCTTGCTTAAAATTTTCTTATCTTTCTTCTCTGAGAGGTAGTCTAGTTTGGTCTGGAGCTAAATTTCCTTGACTTGAAACTGGGCTCCACCAGTTACTAGCAGGATGACTTTGAGGAAGTTATTTAGCTTCTCTTTGCCTCGGTTTCCTCAGGTGCACAATGGTTTACCTGTTTCTTAGGACTGTTGTGGAGCTTCAGTGAATAAATGCAGGTAAACATGTAGAACATAGCAGGTGGCTGGTGAATGTCAGTTCATTATTACTGTGATTCTTAGGGACATACATTTTCATTGCTTAGGAAAAGAGGGGTTCTAACTCTGTTGCCCAGGCTGACCTCAAATTCCTGGGCTCCAGTGATCCTTCTGCCTCAGTCTCCTAAGTAGACCACTGCCCACCCCAAGAACCTCTCTTTAATGACTTAAAATTATAGGGTAATGAATTATATTAAAATCTTAAGTAATCTAATGTACACGTATTGAAGAAGTACTTAAATGGGGGTAATATTAAATGTTTATTTTAAGGTATTGCTCAAGTTTCAGTAACATTTGCCTTATTATTAGATAATGTAAAATATTAAAGAATAATTTTTGAAAAAGGTAAAATCTCGACTCTCACATAAAATGAATAGTGAGCTTTTATTTAAATCATTAATTAGTGGGAGAACCAATAAAATGCAAAAAAAAAAAAAGTTAAAAGGAGTGTTCTGGGAGAGATATAATAGGCAGTGAGGAATAATAAAAGGTGTAAAATGAGGTACTTCTACTGGTAACCAGTTATATCCTCACCTTCCCTGTTTCTGAGGATGGAATCCCTCCTGTCACTGTCAGAGCTCTACACCCTCTGTGTCTCTAACAGAGATGCAAAATTGTCAGTTACAGAGAAAGGCACAGATCCCCCCATAGCATCAGAGAGAGCATTAGGAAGGCACTCCTGAGCCTGGATGAAAGGACATCTGGTAATCTTTTTGTCTAAAAATCTTTTGCCATTTTTTTTTTCCTCCCCAAAGAGCTACTAGAGGTGCCAGTAAGCAAAAAAATGAAAGTAGAAAGAGTATAGAAACCAAGAGGAGAGAATGTTTTTGGTCAGAAAAATGCTTTCCAGGCTTCCCTTTCTTTTAGTTTTTAAAGAAAGCGACAAGAAAGCTACATTTGGTTTATTGAACTCTTACCTCAAAAAGAGAAATCTTTTTTCCTTTTTGGTAGTGATGAGAATCAAACCCAGGGCCTTGCCCATGCTAAGTGTACACTCTACCACTGAGCTATAACCACAGCCTGAATAGAGAAATCTTGTTTTAGAGGAAAAAAGAAAGAAAAGGAAGGGAAAGACAGATTGTAAAATGCTGGTATGGGTTTCATTTTCCTAACTCACTTAATATGTTTTAGATAAAAGCTTTGGTCTCTGTAGAGAAGAGTGTTTCATTCAGATCAGGATCCTTAGTCTCAAAAAAAAAAAAAAAAAAGAAAAGAAAAGAAAGAAAAAAAAAAAAGAATTCTTACTCTCTTTTATCTCTCTTAACTAATGCCATTGAGGAGTTTCTTTTATAATTAAAAGGCTGAAGATGACCCATTTTCTTTAAACATCATTAAATAAGGAAAACAGGGTTTTAGTATTATTTGCTGGTTGAAAGGTATTGATTTGGAAGGTTTGAAGAATTATAAATGCTTACTATAAAATACTCAACTGTGATCCTGATGAATTATCAGATTAAAGTGGAGAGGCAGCCTTTGGAAGATGAATCAGCTCCTAGTAACTGCAATGTGAATGTTTATGGAAATTCTCTACAGCTGACAGCCCAGTTCACAAAGTGGAACAATGAGGAGCCCTGTGGTGCTGTGGTTGGTTCATCTGAATATGAAAAAGCAAAGTGAGAGTAATACAATATAGTTTCCTTGTTGCTTTTTGGTGTGAGTTAGAGTTTAATAAATATTTTATTGGCTGACCCAGCATGCATGCTGTCGTCTTTCAGGCCACAAGTTTTAACAACTGGCATTTATTGGCCACCTTTGACTGTTAAAGTCCTTCATATTCCTAAATTTTTAACTGATGTTTTTGCACACATGGTGCCATGATACTTATAAAAGTGTTACTAATTGCTCAGAAAAACTAACTTCACTTTGAATTGAGACTAGGATTTGCTTGTAAAAGGTCCATATTTCTGATTTATTATGGTTATTGTCACAGATATATATGCTCTCTGCATGGCTTCAATTGTAATGGAGACAAACTATTTAAACTGAAAAAAGAAATTAAAACCAGGTTCATATTAAGTGAAAAACTTCACTAAGTTTTGTTTCTTAAAAACAATACTTATTTGTCTAACAAGAGAATAACTTATAAATAATGTTTTGGAGACAGTACACCTATGGGAGTGAGAGTAGAAAAATAGAATTTTTGCCTTGATTTTATATAACCTTTTTTTTTTTGTGAATTACAATATGGGAAGGGCTGTTTATTCAGTTGATGTACCACTAATATCTGTTTACATATACACTGGTTTTATAGGCAATGCATATCTCATTTTCTTCTAATAAGTTTAGCTTTCCAACAGGAAAAAAAAAAAAAAACATGACTAGTTTTCCCATTACATTTATAAAGAAATATTTAAAGAAAGAGAAGGTGATGGCAAAATAAACCTTATTAGAAGTGTAGAAGAGAAAAGCCTTTGATAAATTTACCTTTTAGAATTTTGTAAAATAGATTAGTGGGTTGTGTTACGGTACCTAAGTCTAGAAACTATCAGGTTGAAAAAAGAAAAAGAAACAATCAAAGCAAACTTATGATCTTTAATATAACAGAATGTCAACAATGTTGCTAAAAATTTAAAGCTAAAAAATTAAACATAACATTTACACAAAGAGCTACATAAGCCCACTGCCCCTCCATCTTCCATATATCACATGAAGGAAATGTGTTCTCTTCAATGCAAACAGAATACCAAAACTGCAGCCAGTCTTCAATGTATGTGGGTGGCTAAAATGTTTTTACAACAAATGTCATTGCTTTGCATGCTACGTTGGTTATCACTGAAGACAATTCTCATATTGGAAAGCAAATACTGATATGTTAAGCACATTCCTGTTAATTTTATATGTATTTCCTCAATACACATGTTTGGTCTAATCATCTTTAGAAGGTTTAAATCTGAGTTTACACTGCCATCTAATGGAAAACATTTTTTAAGGGTAGCAAGAGTTGTCTACCACTGAAAATGTGTTTCGATTCCTTGCTGAAAATATTTCATGGATTTTCATAGTGGAGTATATATGTTGCTTTTAGTCTCTAACTCTAGTAGTTTGAAAGTACAAGACTATATCTTGCTTTTACTGAACTGTCATTTCGTTTGGAAATCCAGTATCCAAAATCCAGTTATTCTGAACATATATTTCAGTTTTAACTGTGCTTCATTAACGATGTTGACATAATACTTCTTCCTTTCCTATTGCTGTTATTAAATAATTAATATTTTTCTTTGTTTTTGACCAAAACTCTCTTCTGCTCTTCCCTGATTATTTATCTTCATAGATTTATAGTTATGGTTTTATTTCCTATCTTAAGATTCTCTGATTCTTTGACAATGAAGCACTGGAGTCCAATCTTGATTATTGACATCTAATCTCTTAAGGGTGTTTACTCATCTGTAATATGAGAATGTTTGACTCACTTGTGATGAGAATTAAATGTAATGATACTTATAAAAATAATCTGCAGAATATGAAAAAACTAACAAGTATAAAAAATAAAAGTAACAGCAAATAACATTTTTTTTTATATATATATATATATTTTTAAATATTTTATTTTCTAGTTTTCGGCGGACACAACATCTTTGTTTGTATGTGGTGCTGAGGATCGAACCCGGGCCGCACGCATGCCAGGCGAGCGTGCTACCGCCTGAGCCACATCCCCAGCCCCAGCAAATAACATTTTTGAGCCTTCATTGTATGCCAGAGACTGCTAAGCCTTTCACGAGCATTATCTACTTTAATCCTTAAAACATTCCTAAGAGGAAGGTGTTATGATCCTTATGAATAAATGGAACCTAAGAGAAGTTAAATAACTTTCCCACAGTTATGCAGACAGATGGAGCAAACTTGGAGATTGAATGCAGAGCCTATCCTCTTGCCACTCTCATCACTGCTGCCTCCTATTATAAATACTGAGTAGAGTTGTCTGTACATTTGCAGTCAGCTTTGTTGATTCTTGGCATTGTCATTTCTCTGTTTTTTTTTTTTAATCATCTATTTCACATTTTTTAGGTATATGCATAAAATATGAGTATATTTAAGCAGATGACAGACTCCAAGATTAGTTGAGGCGGTGATTCAGTCATGTCACTGAGATTTGAGAAACCTGCTGTTCTGCTGCCCTTAGTGTAAAATAGATTTCCTTCATAATTGCAAAATGGCTTTAGCAATTCCTAGTGTTGAATCTAAACACAATGATACTCAGAGGCAGGCAGAAAGACACCATTTCTTCTGGGTTCTCCTCCTTTTTTTTTTTTTTAAGTATGTATTTTTTAGTTTTATGTAGACACAATGCCTTTATTTTATTTTTATGTGGTGCTAGGATCAAACCCAGTGCCTCACACATGCTAGGCAAGCACTCCACCACTGAGCCACAACTCCAGCCCCTGGGTTCTCCTTCTTAAAAGTGTGGAGATGTTTCCCAAAAAGGCTCTATTTGATTTTTCCTTAGACAGCACTGGTCAAAACAGGGTCACTCAATAAAGAATAAGGGGAAAGTGACAGGGTTGGCTTGGGATAGTTGATCTCACCCATTAAAGGTAAAGTGCCAGGCTGTATGAGATTCTTCTTGTGAAAAGGGCCTAGAGTGATTGTCAGGTCACTGGCCAACAATGTCTACTAACAATGTGTCTGCATTTCTATGCATGATTAGTCCTGGACTTTAATTGTATGATTTGGACAAAATGACTTGACATCTCTGTGTTAGAATTTCACTGTTTTGAATATAAATTGTCTTTTTCCTGTATGTCTAATTTCTGATTTAGGTCTCAGCACTTTTTCCAACTTTAATAGTTGTAGTTAAGTTTGGTAAAAGAATTTTAAGGTCTTCAGAAAAAAATCACTGAAGAATAATTCAGTCTGAGGGGTGATTATAAGGGTTATGTGTGATTATAAGGGTTATGAGCCTGAAGGAGTTATGTGTATGTGGGGGTGGGGGCGGGGGTGGGGGGTAAGCCAGGTGCTGTGATGCATGCCTGTAATTCCAGCAACCTGGGAGACTGAGGCAGGAAGACTTTGAATTTGAGACCAGCCTGGGAAATTTAGCAAGATTTTGTCTCAAAAGTAAAAATAAAAAGGACTGGGGACATAGATCAATAGTAGTGCACCCCTGGGTCCAGTCCTCAGGACCACCAAAACAAACAAACAAATAAACAAAAACAAGAAAAAAAAACCCCAAACAACAACAACAAAAAACTAACAAGATGAGTTGATGTTTCAGATCTCAGCATAAAGGTCTTTGGTAGGAGCACAGGGCCTCCTCACTGTTCAACTTAATGCCAAAGCTCAGTTTCAGGATCTGCCGTTTCCTTTCCTCCCATACTTGACCTTCCAGTGGACATGGCATAAACATGATGACAGATGAGAGTGCTGAACCTGTGGGGGTCTCGCCATGCCCATGGGTGTCTCTTTAATGCCAGTCAATATGATCAGGCCCATTCTTGCTCTTTCTGAGGGCAAGGTGTATTTCTTAATAGCTCTTGTCCTGGAGTCCTCACTAGACATTAGAACTTTCTCTTTCACTATAACAGATTTTGTTTGCAAGAATAACAATTTAGTGTACTATAAGTAAAATATTACTGAATCAGGTGAATTTTAAATATTGATTATAGAATGGGAAGATCTGGAGTACTATAGATTTACATTTTTCAGTACCAGCAATTTAAGCATTTTATTGTTTAGGATATAAACTTTTTATATGCCATGTTTATCCCATTAAAAAATTATTTTTAAGCTAACTATGTTGAGCAGGGTTTAAGTGTCAGGCTTATGAGGAGTATAGGATCTTAGCCATATTACCATGGCATATAACTACTCTAGTTTTGAGACATTTTATACTTTTTTGCTTTACTTGATAGATATCATTGTGTTACATGTCTTTTCTGGAAGTAATTTTATTTTTTCATTTGTAGTGCTAGGGATCAAACTCAGGGCCTTGTGCATGTTAGGCAAACACTCTACCACTGAGCAATATACCCAGCCTCATTGATATAATTTCTTGATACAAATAATCCCTCTTTACCTACTGCTTTGATGATGGGCAGGGAAACACCCAACAAACTGAAGTTCTTCAGGGCTGGAATGAGGGATGCAGATGCTTAGTCTGACTTTTCTGTGTCACATTTTGTTCTTTTTTTCTTAGCTCTGTCCTTAATATGTGAGTTTGGAATTGATTCTTGTTATAGTTAAGTAGTTCATAGTCACCATTATAATGAGGGATTTAGTTAATATCAGGCAATTCTGTAGGGTTTTTTTGTTTGTTAGGATTATTTAGCTTTCTGAGTCAATGAATATATAGAATATCTGCACATAAAAGCAAGGTTGACCAAATGTGGTCTGCATGCTGCCATGGACTTACTTCTTCCCTTATAACTGGTGACAGATCATATTTAGATAAAGCCAATTGATCCTTCATGCAGTAGTCTAGAGAGACTCTCCCTGACAGTAAAGGTAGAACTACTGAGTAAAGGCCCTTAAACTTGTAAAAATGCAGAGTACTAGTCAGATGGTGACCACTAACTAGAGAAGATGACCAGCAAGCTAATGAATGCCACATACATGCTTCAAGAAGGTTCTGACTGTAATGTTTGAACTTTTGAAGCTATTAGTAAGGAAAAGTATAAGATTAAATTTAGTCTCAGTTTCTAAACTGAGGTGATATGAGCCCTCCTAAAATCTCACTGGTCTTCTTTGGTTACCACAGTTTTAGCAAGCCTTTCCTTCCCCTCTAATAAAAAATAACAATGATTCTTCATAGGGAAGAAAGTTAGTTTAACAGGCTGTAGAGTGAGATTCTCACATAGCACATGGTCCATTCTAGAGGAATGTGGTATGGTATCTCACTAGGCAGATTTGCAAAGGAAATCCTTGAGACCTGTTTCTGCCGCTTGGACCTGTTGACCTTTTGGTGAGAGTCCTGACAGGGAGGACTTGTGGAAAGTTTCCTTGGGAAGAGCTGTGCTAGTCTTTGAAGGGGTAGAATGAGGACATGTGACCTTCTCCAATTAGGCCTGTTGAGTGGGACTTCCCTGGGGCCCTCTGGTGACAGTGCTTGCTTAAGGTAGAGGTGGCTTTTTGGGAGTAGTTGTTCCCTGTAACTAAAAGAAAACCTCATAGAAAAGAATGGACTCCAAGAAGTTGTGCCTAGTGGTCAGGCATCTAAACGTTGTGGGGTTCCAACAGGGAGATATGTACAATAAGATGTGTGCAAAAGATAGAGGACAATTTGAGACTGAGGAAAGGCAGTAGGAAGCAAATGGATCTGAGAGCTAAAGGGTGGGGGCAATTTTCTTACTGAATAAACTGAAGATTCTGGGCTATAAGATAATATTCTTATACCTTACAGGTTGGACTTTTTCAGTGTATCAGACTCAGGGACACATATCAGTTAGATGGGACAGTAAATCAGAGGAACAGAGTAAAAATGAACATGGTGTGTGCAGGAGAGCATAATCCCTTAGAGGCTACTGAAGCTTTGGGTTTGAGGATTAGAATGGCAGAAATGACTCCCAAGATATTTAACGTGGAACATGGACTTCATCCTCCAAATCGGGAGGTAGGACAGCAGCAAAGCCTGTCTGTGAGGTTGTGAGCCTTCAGGGGTGGGTGGCAGAGTCTGGCGATGGTATGTTTGCCCTCAGACACAGCTGGTGTCTCAGCATGAAGCCTGACCTGTAATAGCTATTTAATTAGTGTTTGAATGAATATGTAAATGAATTGATCCAGAAATCATCTTAAAAATGTAGGCAAGATAGGGAAATGCAGATAATATTTAACCTGTTGTTATTACAAGATTTTCTTAAAGGTTATTCTAGACATGGAAGTGGAATTCAATCTTATGTTTTAAGGACTCTTAAATCTTATATTCTTCAATTGATGTAATTTCTGTATTTCAACTCTTTTCCTATCTTTTATACATAGGGGTACATGATTTTTACATAGAAAATCATCTGTGATATAGGAAATTAATAAAGTTTATACAAAGATGTTCTTGATAACATTCCATATAATTGTGATTGTTTATATTCATATTTATTATACTAGGTAGACACTTAATGATTCTTGTCACATTTTGGTAGCAGTACCAGTTGTAATATATTTTAAATCTTTTTCTCCTTAGAAGTAAATTTCCTCAGAAGGACTTAGAAATGCTGTTCCATGGAATGAGTGCTGATTTTACAAGTGAGAATTTTTCAGCTGCCTGGTACCTTATAGAGAACCACTCAACTACCAGGTTAGTGGATTTCAGACTGAACTCTTGAGAGCTTCTGCTCAGATGCTAATGATGTGAATTTGAGTACCATAACTTGAGTTTTAGGTTTGCCTCTGCATATGGTAACAGTTTTAGGTATATGAGTTCTTTGACTTGGGTAAATCTATGAACATCTCAGGGTATCAACTTCCTTATTTGTAAAATGAGATTATTAGAGGTCTTTTATTCTTTACTATAATTTTGTATTACTACATGTTTCATTATTTGTGCAACTCATTAAAATTTTGTAGAGTTTTTAGCTGGGGACCTAAGCTGATGTATGTGCATGTGATATATTGCCCTACTCAAATTTTGATGAATTTTAAGTTCTGGTGTGAAATACAGAACACACTGCTTTTCCTGACCATAGAGCAAAGGAAGATGAGTTAGATTATAATTATGTAAATACTTGACTTAAAATGAACCAAAAATTACTTGTATATCCAAGTTACAGTATTCTCTTTTGTGTGCTAATTGGTTTATCAGTTCTCTATAAGAGATTTATAACTTCTTTACAAGGTTGATTTAAAACATGTTTAGTGAAAACATATGGATGAATGAATGGTTTATTGCTTAAAATTTATATTCTTGGTAAGTCAACTTGTTAAAATATACCTTAATATAAATTTTTCTTTTTAGGATGAAAACCATTACTAGAAAACATGAGGAAAAGTTAGTATTTTAACACACAAGTATTTTAATACAAAAGTTAGTATTTTAATACATTTGGCTTGATAAATTTTTAAAGCAAATATCTGAAATAATTCTTCCATTGTAGAAAATGATTCTAATTTTATTTAATTACAGCCATGCTTTTTCTATTATAACTGAGAATTAGAATATGTTTTCTGTGTAGAGCATCATAGTATTGAAGAATATTTTTAAAATTTTACAGCTAGATTTTGTAGCTCAAATGGAAATCAGTTTTGGAAATGCAGAGACCTACCTTTTTGTTCCTTCCTTTTTAGATGATGTTATTTAAATTGTGAATTAACTCACAGGTTTTATGTAACTTTATTATTAAGAACTGTGTAGTATTGACATGGTAAGATTACCATTATGCTCAATGTTCCAAAGTATTTGAATGAATGTAGTAGTCCCACCTTGGAAATACTTGTCTTTCTGTCAGGTAGAAGATACTCAAACCCCAATATCTGGTAAATCATGTATATAATATATAGTTATAAAAATATCTACACGTGTATTTACTTCTTATGGATTGGATATATTTCAGATTATCATTTTAAGTCTACAAAACTCTTAATAGTTGTAATTTAAGCATCATTATAAATGAAAGGTTTAGATAACAATTTGAAAGCTTTTTGTTTTCATATGGTCTCATATTAATCTGTGTGCTTCTCAACATAAGTTTCAGCGTTCCTAGTATTTTACACTTAATGAATGATCTTATTTCTTTTTTGCTTGTGACTAGTCTCAAACGTTTGGTTTCTTAATTTCATTTCAGCTTTGAACAGCTCAAAACAGCAGTCACCACCCTCAAAAGGCAGGCCAACAAGAAGAGCGAGGGCAGTCTGGCATATGTGAAAGGGGGTCTCAGTACATTCTTTGAAGCACAGGATGCCCTCTCAGGTAAGGCGATCCATCTGTTGGGAGCTTCCACCATGGAAACCTGACACTGTGCTTGCAGAGTGTTTACAGGGTGTGACATTCAGTCTGTATTTATAAAAGTAGAGATCTAAAATGTACCATAAATATTTGTTGCAGACTAGGCTGGAATCTCTTTGAAGGCCTGGTACATTAAATATTTGTCTCTGAGCCTTTGTTGACCCATCTTACATGTGTGAAATGGGAGACTCCTTTACCTCTCTATGATGACTAATCTTTGGGGCTGATAAGAAATTAAATCCCAATGGGTAAAATTCTAGAATTCTTAAAGTCTTCTTGCAGCCATCAGTATCTTACACATGTGCCCAATCCTGTACATATGATAGAACCATTGTGTGTTCAATTTGGAAAAGACTTATGATAATGCATTGTTTTAGCCATCATACCACCAACCCCCAATGATCATACATCAAGTTAGATGTCCATTATCTGCCATCATCTTCATATGTGAGGAAAGTTGCATTAAGGAGAAATATGGGATTAAACATTTCAATGTAAGATGAAGGGCAGGTTCTTTTTAACTACCTTTATTTAATAAAAATTAATTATTGTCTATCGAGTGAAATATAAAGTATATTAATAAAAGTTAACCTGAATCTTTTTAAAAGTGAAGGTACTTATATCTAGGTACCTAAGTATCAGTAATTCTAATTGTATATTACAGGACTATACCTTCTTCAACAAAGATAAATTTTAAAATTGATTTGTTATCAAATTAATTTTATTATTTTTAAAACCCCTTCCTCATTAAATAAATATTTGATGCAGCCTCTTTCTTGCAGGTAGAGATTAGGATTTTGAAGGGCTAAAATGTGAATGCAGGTAGAGGTTAGGATTTTGAAGGGCTAAAAGTGAATAGGGCAACGAGGTGTACTTCTTGGATACATCCTGTGCCCTATTTCTTAAATGTTTTACCTTTCTTTTTTTGTGCCTGTTACTGCTTTTTCTTAGTTATCAGTTTTATGTTATCAAGTAAATGTAGTCATTTGCTCAGTTACTACATAAATGATTTCCATAAATTATTGTAATTAATTTAATTTCACTTAGCAAAGAAATGTTTTACTTTCTTTCACTCTTAAAAAACCTTTATACACATATTTCCTTATGGTTTTTCTTTTTATTAATGGTTTCATTCTTGGTAGATTAAAAGAAGTTTTATTTGGTGCATTAAATTTTCATAGTCTCATTTTTTAGAAATTTGCCTTAGAAATATGTTAGCAACTTAAAATTCAGCAAAGATAATGCTGACCAACTACTAATAAGCAAATAACTTTATGACATATAGAAAATAATTATAATAATAAATTTAAAAACTGTAGCTATATCCAGGTATATCTAGCTTTTTTACATTTTGATATAAAAGAAATATTTTATAGAAAACATTTAAACATATTAAATAGTAAGAACTACTTCCAATGTAAAGATAATAACACTTTGATGTTTTTCTTTTGAACTTTTTTACCTTAGCTTAAACAAGTATATATGACAAAATTGGGTATTGTTTGTAAAGTTGTATATACTAGAAATCTTTTTTGTTCTTCAGATCAAACCTGCCATTCCTCTGTGTGACTCTTTTCCATAGCATTTAATTTATTTGTAGCCTTTCATTACTTTTTCCAATGAAAGTTTTAGGTGAAATTGATCTGTAGTTTTTAAAAAGCTTTTTTGGTCACGTTTTAGGGTTATGTTATATATAATCATATGGATCCGTACATGTTGATGTATCTGTATTGGGCTAAGTGTGAACATGAAGAATTAATTGTTTGAAATTTGAGAGCTGATACATAAAAGTGCTCAGGTAATTTGTTTTGCTTTGATACTATGAAAATTTTAAAAAATGCTGAAAGTAGAGGTGATAATATAATCAACCCCTATGTACCTACACCTAGATTTTACAGTTATGAATTTTTTTTTCCATACTAGCTTTATCAGTTTTTGAGGTTGGTTTGTTTGCATTTGTTGATGGTTTTAAAAAGCAAATTTCAAGCAGTGTGATGTTTCTCTGCTATAAGCCTTAGTATGAATTCCCCCATATAAGGACATTTATATACATAAATCCCACAATACCATTATAACAGCTAACAAAATTAGCAGTCTTGAATATTGACTCATTCTCAGTTCATATTCAGATGTCTCATTACCCCCAAAATTCCTTTGTATAGTTAATATGTTCAAATCAAGATACAAATAAAATTTAGGCATTTCATTTTATTTTAAATTTCCTAAGCCTTTTTTTTTTTAAATACATTTTATTTTGTTTATTTATTTTTATGTGGTGCTGAGGATTGAACCCAGGGCCTTGCCTGTGCGAGGCAAGTGCGCTACCTGTGAGCCACAGTCCCAGCCCCTTCCTAAATCCCTTTTTAAAACTGCAACAGTACCATCACCTTTCCTGCCTCTCCCCCCGCCTCGCCCCCCCGCCCCATGCCATTGAATGTACAGGTCATTTTTCCTTTAGGATACCACACACTGAAGTGGACCTGAGTACTTCCCTGTTTTGTCATTTAACTCTGTTGCATTGTTTGGACATTAGATAAGATTCGATTTCAACATTTTTGGCCATGGATAGTACTGTGTGCTTCCTATCCCATTATACCAGAAATCCTTCTGTGGACACCTCAGTGAATCAGTAGCTTATGTGTGTGTGTGTGTGTGGGGGGGCATTAGGCACCAGCTGTTGATATATGTTATATACTTTTTTAATTTTTGGTAGTGTGTAGATTAAACCCATGGCTTTGTACATGGCAATTGCTCTGCCACAGAATTACACCCCAGTCCTCATACACACACACACACACACACACACACACAGATATACATACATATATTAAAAATTTTTTAAAAAATTTTCTCCTTTCTGTGTTTTGTTTATTTTGGTTTGATTTTCCCCAGAAATTCTCTGTTTCAGGAAAATGTTCATGTTTTTCAGCGTTGCATTATAATTAGTGAATCATTTAAAATTCATGTTATAGTCCCTTTTCATAATCTGTTCAGTTCATTTGTATATTCTACTTTTATAAAAAGTCAATTCTTTTTTCTTTTTAAAATATTTATTTAGTTGTAGATGAACACACAGTATCTTTTTTATTTTTATGTGGTGCTGGGGATTGAACCCAGTGCCTCACACATTCGAGGCAAGTACTTTACCACTGAGCTACAGCCTCAGCCCTAAAATGTCAATTCTTTAGTCACTGATACCTTTTTGGTGTTTTTTAAAATTTGTAATTTTAATTTTCTCATTAGATGTCATAGTTTGTAGAAAATTCTGTTTTGTTTTGTTTTTAAAGCTAGTTTCTAACAAAGGACATATTTCTTAATCTGTGTCAATTTCTCTGCTAAAGAGAAGATATACCGGGAATGTAACTAAGTAGTAGAGTGCTTGCCTAAGTATGAGGCTCTGGTTTTATCCCAGTACTAGAAAAAACAAAAACAGAAACCAAAAGAAGCAGGGGCCATGTTCTCTTCAGGGCACACTGATATGTTACCATTGCCTGATTAATTGCATTGTCTAAAGCTTGGTTATTTATAATAAACGCAACAGACAAATATCCTTCTTTAATTCTGACTATCAGTTTTTCTTTGTATTTGAAGTCTGTTTCTTTTGTAATTTTTGATGGTTAATTGTCTCTTTATTAATACTATAGTAGTACAATAACAACATCAAAGAGAAGGACAGTGCCTAGGGTCACTTTCAGGTTTGGTAATATACTGGAAGAACTCACAGGACTCTCTGAAAGCTGATGCACTCACATTTATGGTTTATTATTAGGAAAAGAGACGGATCATAGTTAGCCAAAGGAAGTCCCATGGGGCAGGATCTAGGAAGTTTCATGTGGGGTACTTTCACTTTTTATCTCTTATTGGAATCATGTACAACACTGACTTTCCTGGGTGTAATATGTGAAAAAGACATGGGGTACAGCCAGTCAGGAAGCCATTTCCTGTCTATATTGAGTCTTCTTCACACAGATAGGATCAGTGACCATTGTTCTGATCTCAGTCTCCAGGCCCCTGAAAGGTCAAGGTGATACTGAGTGATTCAAAGCCCTCACCATAAATTGCATTGTTAGATTATCTGCTATGACCCAAATATTCTAGGTAAACAGACAATTTTTATCAGGTAGAACATTCCAAGAACTTCAAGATTACCTCCCAGTAACTGAGGGGAAAAGCCAGAGTTTTTTTTGAGGAAGGGGCAAGATTAAATTCTTTGCTGAATTGAAAGCATTTGCTTGAAATATTATCTTTTTTTTTTTTTCTTTTTTCTTAAAGCAGTGCTAGGGATGGAACCTAGGGCCTTGTACATCAAAGTGTACTCCACCATTGAACGGCATGCCAGAACTATCTATAGTAGTCTTTGTAAACTTTCAGAAGTTTGGTTTGGGAATGTGTCTTGTGAGCAGCATGAGGCAGGGTTTTTATTTTTTAAATAGAATTCTGAGAACTTTTGCCTTTTAACAGAATTTGAGCCATTTATCATAACTGAAAATTGTATCCTGTGGTTATCATGTTCTATTATTGCTTTTTGTTCTTCATTTTTATATTTCCTATATAAATTGTGTTGTTTACAGATTGGGAAAAGTGTTTTTAAATTCTGTTATAGAATTATCTTGATTTCTATTGCATGTGACAACAGTTTAGCATAACTTTATTTCCTGTGCTTTTTTTCTGTTTTAATATAAGTTGAAGTTATAGATTTGGTTTCTTATTTTAGTTTTTCTTTTTCATTTCAATGTTGTTTATATATATTTTTCTTTTGCATTTAATTTTGCCACAGTTATATACAATTTACTGTATACATGTAAATGTAATTGCTCTTAATGTTTATCACCAGTCCTTTTATATTTCAACTTTCTTGTCTTTGAATTTTTTATTTTGAGCAGTGGGGTATATCTTTTGTGGTATATCTTTTGAATTCTTGAATGTCTGTTGCCTTTATTCATTAATAACTTTTGTGCTGTATAAGAATAATTTTGTGAAGATCTGTTGATTTTTTAGTATTAGAAGAAATCCTTAGCCAACACAATTCTTTAATATGTAGGGAAATTTTTGGTTTTTATTTCAATTATTATGCTTAGAAGATATATTTGTTTAGCCTTTAATTAAGAAAAAAAAGGAAGGAAGAAAAAGACCATTCTATTGTTAGTGTCTATTGATGTTCAAAGATGATCTAGGCACATATGGTTTTCTAGGACCCAGATTTCTAAATGAGTCATTTCTGTTAGTCTTCTAGATAGTAGTTGAAGTTATTATTTATTGTTTTTCTTTAGTATAATGAAGAAGGAAAGGAATCATAGGTTACTTAATTTAAATATAATTTATGTATGATTTAGCCACTCTGTGTTAGCTTTCCACCACTATAACAAAATATCTGAGATAATTAACATTTAAGGAAGAAAAGTTTTAGATCTAGGTTCTGGATGTTCCAGTCCAAGAAGAGGAGGGAGGCATAGCTTTGGACCTCTAACAAAACGGCACATGATAGTGGGAGTGTGTGGTGGAGCAAACTGCTCACCTCAGAAAGCAAAGAAGGAAAAGAAAGTACCAGAGTCCCACAGTCCCCTTCATGGGTACACCCCCAATGACCCAAGAACCTCCTACAAAGATTCTCTCAAAGTACATATGACGTTCCATTAGTGCCACCCTGAGCAGCAATCCGTTAACATAGATTTCTGTGTTGAAATACAGTGGAATAAGTAAAAACTAAATCTTTGAGAAACTGTTCATGAATTTAAATTTATAATGCATATTTTGTGACCCTTTCTCATCTTCTCTTTAGTAAGTATAATCCCCTCAGAGCTGACATACTAGCCAAATTAGGCAACAACCTCTCTTTATAAGGTCCAGGAGCTAAATTTGGCTTTTTTCCCCACCCCTAGAATTGTTAAGGAAAAAAAGAAAAGAAAGAAAATGAAAAGAAAAAAAAGACAGTGATGATGAATTCATGATATAAATTTGCTATCTAACTAGAGTATATATAGAACTATGATGCATACCTGGATTCTTACAGATATTGCCCATATACACATTATTCCTAGTGCCTCACTGAATACTGGTATTTATATAAATGTAAGAACAGATATTGTGAAAAAATTTTGATTTAAATTACAAGTTTCAAATCCATCCTTTATTCAAGTTAAATAAAATGATTAACTAATTTCAGTGAATCAGTAGGCAATCTTTGTATAACCCTGATTTTTCTTTGAATAGTATTTTTATACCTACCATTTTTTTGGTTTCCCAAATAAAAATTTACGATGTTCAACTGTCTCACATATTTAAGTTTTAATAGATTAGAAACAATAACAAACCTGTGATCATGTACCAACTTGCTTATTGAATTATTTTATTTAAAAATGTTTTCTGAGAAAATAAAAGGTCAAGTGAACCAGACATTGGGTTATTTGGTTTAATTTTCTGGAAAATCGGATTGCCTTTATCAGATCTTAGTGTCTCTCAGTCCTCATGCTTGGCTGACAGCTTGACAGTGGCTCTGCTGTGGTGGAGATGGGTGGGAGGAAGTTGCTTTGTCAGCAAAAAAGGGCTGTAAACTGAGCTGTAGAACCAGGGTCACCTCATCTTGACCTGCTGATCAGTAATGTGTTATGTCAGCATCAGAAAATGTGACTGCATGATTTTCTTTAATGCTAATTCTGACTTAGAAAATAACATTCAAAGCAGGGCTAAGCTGTAATGTCTTATTGCCCAGGACAAACCACATGCAGTGCCTCCTTATTATGTGCCAAATGGTCTTTTAAAACCAGGATTGTCAGAAAACCACAGTGGCTTTTAAATAGCATGAGTAGATTTGCTAACATAGAGCATGGAAGACTTTCTAGTTTAACTCTTTAATAATTAGGTATATAGTTTGTCTCCTTAAAGATAGGGAAGCAAGTTCTTTTCATTTTTACAAGTCAAGCTGAAATATAAGCTTTGACATATGGAAACATTTTGTGATACTTTTACCATATAATCCAAGTTTGAAACATTAGAGACATTACTTTCTCTTCACTTCTGAATCCAACAAGACAATTAAAAAACAGTGGCTAATTGTTTTTCTAAATGTACTTCTTTTTCTATAAATGTACTTCAACAGAGGAGCAGTCTGTTTATTTTAGAATTCAAACAAAATTTGAGGTGGCTTTATAAGAAAAAAGTATTAAAAAGAATAAGATTAGAATTAAAAAGTAACTAAGAGAAGCAGAGATGAAGCAGGAGGATCACAAGTTCAAAGTCAGCCTCAGCAACTTAGTGAAGCCCTAGCAACTTAGGGAGACTCTGTTTCAGAAATTAGAAAGGTCTGGGTATATGGCTCAGTGGTTAAGCACTCCTGGGTTCAATCCCCAGTACTTAGCCACGCCTCACCAAAACAAAAACAAAAACAAAACAAAAAAACAAAACAGAAGCCGAGAAATAGATGTTATCAGGTGTTGAGAATGTGTTCATAGACCATTTGGGCACTGAATCTGACTCAGAATTTTCTGACCAATTAGTCAGAGGAAATACATTGAATTGTATAGGGCTCATAAATGAAATATAACACACACATTTGTATATGCAGACTATTTTGTTTGTGGATTTTTTTTTTCCAGCATAAATCTGCCATCTATGATTAGAGGGTTAAAGCAGAACCTGAAAAATTCCTTTTAAGGAAGAGTTTTAAATTTACTCTTATTTGCATGTCAGAGAATAGCTAATATTTAAATGATGTTCATTTTAGTATCCTAACTGAAAAACAGTGGAATTAGATGTCTTGTATTTGGATTTCACTATAGCAAATTATGTAAGAGTAGAAATCTTAAATGTTTTAGCAGCTATTATTTTGAGGAATTGAGACTCTTGTATTTGAACTGAATGCATTTCCCAAGTAACATAGTCAGTTTATTGTTTTCATTTTACAAACGTGAAAACAGAAGCTGAGACAATCTAAGTGGCCTGTTGGGCAGGGGAGTGTAGGGCAAGATTTTAAGATTTAAGACTGTCTGAGTTCTCGTTTTATGAGTTTGGCTTTGTGACCTTGATCAAGATGTTTAATTTCATGAATCTGTGTTTTTTCCTATCTGTAAAATAGAAATGATGTTAGAACATACATCTTTGGCTTCTTACAAGATGAAAAAACAGGTTAGAAATTTATAGTGATTAGCTTACAGTCAAGGCTCAATGTTTGCTGTGCTATTCTACAATATTTTGTTATCACAATTTTTTTTTTTTTTTTTTTAAAAAGGGGTACCTTCCTCTATGGACTGAGTCCTCATATAGAGGGGTGCCCTTTCTTTTTTTTTTTTTTTTTCTTTTTCTAAAGAGAGAGAGAGAGAGAGAGAGAGAGAGAGAATTTTAATATGTATTTTTCAGTTTTCAGCGGACACAACATCTTTGTTTGTATGTGGTGCTGAGGATCGAACCCGGGCCGCACGCATGCCAGGCGAGCACGCTACCGCTTGAGCCACATCCCCAGCCCTTGTTATCACAATTTTGAATATGAAATTACACTTGTTTTGAAATATTTCTTAGTTCTTCACCTATATAAGCCTGATTTACTATGTTTAAAGCCTTATTCTTCAGTAGTTAATAGCTAAATATTTTATAAAGTGATTTCCCGATGGTCTTTATCATAATCAGAGAGACATAAATCAATAAAATCAAACAAAACTCCCATGTAATTTTTACATCCAGAGTTGACATATTTGGTAGATGTTGCTAGAAACTTCTTTGGAACCTACAGGTGGATTTATTGTGCATAGAAAAATATATATTTTGCCATGTTGTATTCCAAGGCTGAAATTAACTTTTTCTGTGGCTTTTAGACTTCAAATAGTAGCATTTCTGTTTTGCAAATGGTGAAACAGAAATAAAAATGACTTTCCCTTGGCCAAATATCAAAGATATTAATATAAGATTCAGGATGCCCAAGGTCTCACTTTTCTTTTTTTTTTCCTTTTCTGTTTTCATTCAACTATTTTTACCACACAGTTTTGAAGATCAGATGATTGAATATGTGTATTATGTACTATTTTAATAATGTTAAACTATGAATAACTTAGATGGTGTCTGTTGGGTACTTTGCAAAGTATTGCATGTTTGTGCTCCTTCCCAGCAGTGAAAATAATATGACCATTTTTAAAGCCTGTTTAAAAATGTCATCTTGATATAATATCTTTCTACCCATTAAAATGGCCTACATTTTAACTAGATTTTTTTCTTCTTTTTCTAGCCATCCATCAGAAATTAGAGGCTGATGGAACGGAAAAAGTAGAAGGATCCATGACGCAGAAACTGGAGAATGTTCTGAACAGTAAGTTTTGTTCTATGACCTGAAACTATTTATGGGCTTTATAACAAGCTTTAATATAGTTCTTGGACCTGGTTTCACAGGACAGCGTGGTAAGTTGCACTTCAATATTCATTTCTAAATAGTAGTGATTTAATAAACATAAAGGGGAAATAGCAACATTAAAAACAAATGTCCTGTTTTTGTTTTTATTTATGAGAAATCATAATTTGAAAACAAGCCATTTTACTTCTTAAGAAATAAAATTTGCTACCTTAAGACAGATTAGAGTGAAAAGCACTAAGCAGTAGCTGGAATTGTCATTGACCCAAAACCTGAAAACGTATCTTCAAGCATTTGCCAGTGTTTAACACAGATAACCTTACCTATAAGAACAACAGATGCTTAAGGATTGCTAGTTTACACCTTTCATTTCTTTAAAAGGAATTTGGGCAGCTGTCTGTTTAAGAGTGAATCTAACTAAGATATTTTGTAAGAACTGTAGATCCTGGAGAGAATGGTATATGCAAAAATTTGTATCCTGTCCACCTCCTCTTTTCTCCTTTTTATGACATCCTGGGCTCCAGCTACTTATCCTACTGATTTAGAAGAAGCTCATCAGATGAATTAGTCCTTGTTATGTTATTAGTGGCTTAAAATTTTGTTGTCCTGTTTCACACATGTAGTTATCATTTGATATGAAGTGATAATTTGCACAGGAATCTCCTTGCTTTTAAATATAATATAGTATATGATTTCCATATAAAAAATGGGTCAAAAAATTAAGAAACCTTACTTTGGATCTTTAAAGATTCTATGACCACAGGACTGTGATATGAAGCTAACTCTGTCCTTTTAGATTAATTTATTCTCATGAGCAGAATTTGTAGATCCTTTATGTAAAAATCTGTTCACAAACCTGGGGAATTCTTAATAAGAAAGTATTTTTTTGAAAGAAAAGTTTCACTGGGTGTGGTGGTTCTTGCCTGTAAGCCCAGCTAATCAGGAGCCTAAGGCAGGAGGATTACATATCTGAGGCTGGCTTTTGGAATTTAATAAGACCCTGACTCCAAATAAAAAGGGCTACTATATAGTTTGGTGGTAAAAGTGCCCCTGGGTCTAGTCCTTAGTATTTCCAGGAGTTGGGAATGGGGGTTAATTTAATGTCTGCTTTCTTTGGTAGTAGAAATTGAATACTTGAATTTCATTCTAAATCTGTGAATTGACAGCACTTAAAAAATCTTCTCTGATTATTATTGCTATTATTGTTGTTATTTTTTTGTCCTAGATTTTGCCTTGCTTTTGTGTCTGAGAATGAAGTCACCGATTTTGTTAAAATAAGTGTATTTTGAATACTACCCAAATAAATAATGCAGTCAGACATTTTAAGGTTTTGGAAGGATGTTTTATACTCAGGGATATTATTATTTATTTATTTTTTAAGAGAGAGAGAGAGAGAGAATTTTAATATTTATTTTTTTAGTTTTCGGTGGATACAACATCTTTGTTTATATGTTGTGCTGAGGATCGAACCCGGGCCGCATGCAGGCGAGCGCGCTACCGCTTGAGCCACATCCCCAGCCCTCAGGGATATTATTTGCACTATAGAAGTTGTCATCAAACCATGACATTATACAAAAACAAACAAACAAAAAAATGAGATCTCGGGGCTGGAAATATAGTTCAGTTGGTAGAGTATTTGCTTAGAATGCATAAGACCCTGGGTTCAATCCCTGGCCCCACAAAAAAAAAAAAAAAAAAAAAAAAAAAATGAGATCACTAGCATTTAAAAGTATAGCTGACACTAACTAAAGCATTGTGACAGTAGAAGAGGTACTTGTTAACTTTTGTTAGGCTTAACAATGTGTGGTAACAATTTTCTTCTGTTAAGGTATAGTTTGGAAACAATCTTCCCTTGGGAATTCTAGTATAGAAGTTGTAAGAGAAGTTGTTTCATTCTATTCTTTTGAAACTGTGAACCTTTTCTAAAAATGTGTCACATGAATTCTACTGAAGTTTGCTCTTTTGGGATAAAGTTAGGTTTGACTGACATAAATAGTCCCTTCTTTATAAGATCCTCAGGGATTTTTAAAGAAAAAATATTCCTTAAAATATAGTCCTTTATAATAATTTCCTTTTTCCCAGAAACATTCTTTATCAAAGTGATGTTTATGTTTGCTATCTCAGTATAAGGTTTTGCTAATTCAGGTCAGCATAACAAACATTTATTTCACATTAGCTATGTAAAGTCCTGGGCTAAGCCTGCTTAGAAGATGAAGCCCAAAGAGCTGTGGCTCTAATATTGTAAGAGAGTTTTCGGTGCAGACGGGAATATTCTAGATGGCCAAGGATTTAAGTACTGTAAAAACAATGAAAACAGAGAACTGAGATCAAGAAAAATAATTATACAAGTACCATTGAACATTTAATTTCTTTTTAAGAGGACAGAAGGAATAAATGGATAAGGAAGGAATAAATGAGTATGACTACTGTTTAGTTTGCTTAAATAATCACTAATGCTTTTATCTTACATTTCAGAATTGCTAACTTAAATGTAACTTCTTTCTCAAATTTTTAATGCCTTTTTTTCAATGTTGAAAACTTTTTAAAAAATATATTTTTCAGTTGTAGATGGACACAATACCTTTATTTTGTTTATTTATTTTTATGTGGTGCTGAGGATCGAACCCAATGCTTCACACGTGTGAGGCAAGTGCTCTACCGCTGTGCCACAACCTCAGCCCCAATGTTGACAACTTTTATTGGAATTGTTTTTGGTTTTCATTGACATATGCTTTTCATATTTGCCTGAACTTAAAAAAATTTTTTCCTTGATATCAAGCCAGTGATGAATTTTTATTTGTTTACATCAAATTCATTTATCTGCTGGGCATTGTAGTATGTGCCTATAATCCCAGTGACTTGGGTGACTGAGCAACTTAGTGAGACCCTGTCTGAAAATAAAAAATGGAAAGGAATGGGGAGATAGCTCAGTGGTGAAGCACCTCTAGGTTTAGTCCTCAGTACCTGGAGGGCAGGGGCGGGGGGGGGGGGAAGCCACTTAATCTAACTCTATGTTTTTTATCTCTTCCAAAAGTGTAAAACTATAAAATATTACTGTCCAATAGGACTTCTACAATGATGAAACATAGTTATTGAAAACTTCTGATGTGGCTTGAATAACTGAGGAATTGAGTCTATTCTCCCCAAGCTCTGGGGATGAACCCAGGACCTTGTTAAATGCAAGGTATGCACTGTACGACTAAATTATATCTCCAACCCTGAATTTTTAACTTTTATTTAATTTTAGTTAATTTAGCAGTGTTAGATTTCCCCATCATTATGACAAAATGTCTGAGAAAATCAACTTAAAAGGAAGAAAGGTTTATTTTGACTCATGGTTTCAATGCATGGTCAATTGTCTCCATTTTTGGGGGGGCCTGTGGTTAGGCAGGGAGTGCTGATGAAGCAAAGCTACTCACCTCATGATAACTGCAAAGAGAGAGGAAGGGTCCAGGGTCTCCATATCCCCTCAGGGGCACACTTATAATTACCTAACTTCCTCTCACTAGGCCCAACTTCCTAAAGGTTCCACCATCTCCTAGTAGCACCATAGGTAAGTGACCAATTCTTTAGAATATGGGTTTTTAGGGACCATTCAAGATCCAAACTATAGCACCAATTAAGTCTTGTACTGGGGATTGAACCCAGTGGCTCTACCACTGAACTTCACTCCCAGACCTTTTTATTTTTTGTGTGAGGGTCTCACAAAGTTGCCAGGTCTGGACTCAGTCTCCTGAGTCTTTGAGATTACAGCTGTGTAACACCACACCCAGTAGCCTCAGATGGCTAGTAGCTGCTGGATTAGACAGTACAGATATAGATAGTACAATCTGAGTATTTGTAGTTGTTATGATAATAATAGCTGTTTTAGTTAGCTTTCATCACTGTGACCAAATCACCTGGCAGCAACACTTAGAGTAGGAAAAGTTTATTTGACTCACAGTTTTGGAAGTTTTAGTCCTTAGACATTGCTCTAAGCTCCATTGCTCTGGGCCCAAGGTGAGGTAGCACATTATGGAAAAAAGGCTCAGTGGAAGAAAGCTACTTAGCTCATGGTGGGGTCAAGAAGCAGAAAGAGGGAAGGAGAGGGGAGAGGAACCACAGGAAAGATGAACCCTTCTAGGGCACATCCCAGTGACCCACCTTCTCCAGCCATCCCTATAGTCTTATTTTGTTTTACTTTATTTTATTTTTTGCAGTACTGGGATTTCAACCCGGGAGGGGCACTCTACCTACATCTCCAGTCATTTATTTTTTATTTTTTTCCTTTTTGAGACAGGGTGTTGCTAAGTAGCAGAAGCTAGCTTCTAATTCTCTTGTTTAAACCTCTTGCGTTGCTGGGATTCCAGGTGTGCACTGCTGTGCCCAATTCTCCATTTTATTGATGAAAATATTGAAGCACAGAAAATTAAATTAGCTACATAAATTCATACAAGTGAAAAGGCTAGGAACTATAATATTAATGCATAAGTTTGGAGCCAGATTTCTGGATATAATTGCTAGGTTTTGGTGTGCCCAAGTATCAGTTAAATAAACACCCAACACCCAACAACACAGTTCAGATTTCCGTTACTATCGTGTATTCACTGTAACTGTGTGATCAGTCCATAAGATGAAAATGTATCAAACAACAAAACGTGATGATACTGTATGTTAAATTTAAATCCAACGTAAATGGAGTTATGGAAGATGGTGACAGTGGGAATGGCCTTGCTGCTGTTCAAGACTGGAGATGTGTCTTTGGAGGGATTCAGTGAAGGTGATCTTCCTAGTATAACTAAGAGAAGAGCTTGTGAAGAAAAGGAAATGCCCCAAGGGAAGTGATACTTAAAAGCACTCTCAGGGAGATATTACAAAGTGCAAAGGAAAGAAGATAATTTGTCAAAGTGAAAAAGCAAGAACTCTTTTAAGTTCTAAAAAAAAAAGAAAACACTTGAATTTTCATTGTTTCTAATATTTGAAACTGGGTACTAATAAGAAATTAGTTTTACAATTTTTATTTTTTCCTATTCATTTTAATCAGTGGTATGTAAGTTTTAATGTTTAAACAAACATTTTTAGATGTCATAGAAAATTTAAGTTAAATGTGGAGGGCCCTGGGTTCTTTCCCCAGCACTGAGGTAGGGATGAAGGGAGGGATATGTACAGTGGAGTAGGAGGAATATCAGGATGATCATGTGCATCTTAAAAGGAAGCAGGAAATAAGCAAAGGCTGATGAGTGGGAAGCTCAGCAGAGATGGTTACAGATCCTGGAAGGGTTAGCAGCATCAAGGAGAAGATAATGACTTCAGAAAGGAGATGGGATGCTGGATCTGTAATGGCTAATGTGTGGTGGCTATGGGAGAGATGGGGCTTGCTCAACACAATCTCTTTATGCCTTAGTGTGTAGTTTGTCTTTATCCTAAAGACTAATGATGAGTCATTCAAGGAATTTAATAAGGGAATGATGTGATGAGATTTTTAAAAGAGCACTTTGCCATCTGTAGAGGGAGTAATTTAGAGAGAGCTGCACTGGAGGCAGGAAGAGAATCCCAATAGAGTGCATAGCAGTAATGTAAGGGGGATCTTATGAGGACTTCCAACCTAAAAGGTGGGTAAAGTAGAGCCAACAACAGTGAAGAAACATTAAAGAGATAAGGATGGCGGTATTTGGTCATTGGTTTGAGGTAGGAGGTAATAAAAAGGAAGTGGTCAGTGATGGCTTGTTTTCTGGCCTTCTGGAGGAAGGAGGGGAGGTTTGGGCCATGAGAAGGAAAGTAGAGAGGAAAAAAATTGAATTCAATTTATAACATAAATTTATAACATAAAAGTCTCAGATTCTAAGGGTCATACCAGTGAGTATCTTCGTAGCTCTTACCACTGTATCACATGGAACAAGTGGAAGAAATTATGTCAGTTACCTCTACTTTAAAATAGGGGTAAAAATAGTGCCTGTCTTGGAGGGGCATACAAGTTTAATGTAAAGTACATGTAAAGTTAAGATTAGCACCTAGCATAGAGCAAATTCTCAGTGATTAGCTGTCATTATTATATGTCTAGTGAAAATATTTTTAAAGATTAGTCTTAAGTTCACAGACACATTTTGAGATATAGATTTGTGAGTCACCAGCATACAGAAAGAGTGATATGATTGAATAATTTAATTGAAGAACTTTGTATAAAATTAAAATAACCAGATCATGTTGTTAGGAAATTAAGGGATATCTGTAAGAGTCAAGTTTGTAAAAAAGAAACATGTCTACTTAGTGGTTGGGTGGTAAATATTTAACAAGTGACATTTAAAAAAGAAAAAGAAAACCAACCTCAATTTTAGCATTTCCCAAACTTGACTTGAAAAGAAGTTGGGGAGAGCTGTGACTATTTGGCTCTTGAGAGTGTATGAAACTCATCCCCAGGATTCTAGTTGTGTGTCCTTTTTTTAGAGCTGTAGTGGCTGTAACATGGTGTTGTAAACATGCATTAACTATTGTATACAATGTGGTTTGGGTAATATCATTATGTTAGGCAGCTGCTATCTAGTGATTTTCCAGAATCTGTTAAAATGAGATACCTAAAGCAAGTTGTTAGGTCTCTCTCTGTAGTCCTAATTTTGCTATAAATGTAAACATACGTTTTAGGGTTACCTTAATCTTCCTGAGTATCCTAAAGTTTAATTTTTTAGTATCATTTGTTTTTCCTATTCCTGGGATAGATTGTACTGTGGTGGGGGCACTCCTTCATCCTTCTCCGACCCTCACAAGTCCCAGGAATGGGAAAGCACAGATTAAAAATCACTTTTAAGATCTACTGTCTCAAGTGTCTGGACCAAGAAAGGGACTAATAAGGTCACTTTGAAATAAGAGAAAGTAACATGCTTGAAATTTCAAGACACCTTGGAATTACAGGACTAGATTTTCTAGATTACAGGAGTTCCTGGGACAATTAAATATTTTTTTTTTTGTGTGTATTATGGATAGATCAGTTGGTAGGTCTGAGTATGAGGTTAGTATACAGTGGGAAAGTGACTTTTCTTTTCATGTTACTCTGTGGAAAATGTTTACTGTTCCATGAACCCAACCATAATTGTGGCATTTGGCATGTTGTTGCAACAGCATTGCTATTAATTCTTGGGAATTGTGTGTAACTGAGATAGTGATGGTTACAGTCCAAGTTAGCTGGTGTTGACATCATCTCTGGGTGAGGAGAAAGATCTTTTCAGGTCTAGGATCAAAGCTTCTTCTTTGATTTGTAAGGCCAAAGTCATGGTTCTCACGACCATCCGATTCTGTTAAGTTTTGTTTTGTGGTCACACACTGGATACTTAAATCCCTGCCTTAAAATTAGGTATTCTTGGTGTGAGAACGTGGAGTGAGGTGTGAGGTGTGTGTGGGTCAGCATACATGGGGGATATTTATTGGATGTCTGTGGATGTCCTACTGATGGTCTTATCTGTAACAACAGCCCAAAGATGAAGATCCCTCCCCCTTTAAAAATATTTATTTTTTAGTTTAGGTAGACACAATATCTTTATTTTATATTTATGTGGTGCTGAGGATTGAACTCAGTGCCTCATGCATGGTAGGTGAGTACTCTGCCACTGAGCCATAACCCCAGCCCCAGTGCCCTTTTTGTGTAGTAGTTTTGTTTTCTTATTAGTAGCCCTAGGGAAGAAAGACAGTGCATTTTGTGACCTGCTGGTGATTTTTATCTGCTGTACAAATCTTGATTTCACTGTTCTCCTGTATTTTGTTACTGGATGTATCATTTAGTTATTAGAGTCATGAACTACTGTTTTATTGTTAATGCAGTAAAGTTCACAGCAGAATAATATTTATTGAAAAGTTATCTATATAATTTCTTAGTATCATACAAATTAAAATCCTTCATATAAATGCATATATTTCCATATAAATTATAATTTTATAGTTTAGAATTTCTGTCTATAAACTTTTCTGTATACAATATTTTAATTTTATTTTATTATAAGTAGCTTTTCTTCATATTCTTGTTCTCATATTTTTTAGGGATTAAAATTAATTATTAGTTGCTAATATTTTATTACTTTAAAAATAAGATGAGAAAAATCCAATTTTGAACTCTTTACCCTGTTTGTTCCAAATTCTTTCATTTTCATTGAACAGAAAAGAAGCTTAATTACTTAATGTCTAAACTTCACATATAAGTAAGTAACCTTTTAAAAAAGATTAATTTCCACTTGGATATCTATTCATTTATGAGACCTCAACTCGTGTTTATATTTTTAGAATGATAAGCAAATACTTTAGAATAATTTTCCTTGAAGAAAGAAAGTTTTAACCCTAATCAGATTTCAGATATTCATTTAGCCTCTATTATGTGGTTTGGTGGCAAGAAGAAAATGTATTTTTCTTCATCTTATAGTAGAAATTTAGCAGTCTACATTAAATAGCATGTGGTGAAAACAGTTATCTTGACCAAACAAAGTTTTTATATCAGGCCTTTAAAATCTCAACAGAATTTAAACATTATTTAGATAAAACAATCATGTTACAAAGACGACTTTTAACACGATCAGGCCACCCACAGTGTGGACCAGAGGATATGGCATGCAAGCCACCCAGTGAGACTGAGGTAATTTTTTCATCTTTGCTTAAAGTATAGTCACTAGACCAGATAATGTAGAAACTTTTTACAAGCAGCGATCAAACAGCCAAAAACAGTTTATCCTTTCTCTCCCCTTTCCTTGTGGCTAATTAAAAATAATTCACAAGTTGCAAAATTTAAACAATTTTTTGTACTTGCAAATTTTACTTTAGATAAAGCAGCTCTTTCATTACAGTGACCCATATAATTTGACATCTTTTAGGAAAAAAATTATGAAATATTCTTGTATAACTTTATAAGAATTAGCTGATTTAAGAAATATTTATACTATGTTAAAGTTTGTCATTTTAAATTGTGTATATAATTTTCTGTGTCTGCTACATAAGGAGATAATTCTATCAAGAAATAGGATTAGTTTTAAAATTACTTCTTTTGAACAACTTTTCTGAAAATGATTTTCCTTGTTTTGTTTATCGCCCCATATGTAGATGCTGAATCCATAGAATTTCAGTAGTGTGCATGTATATCTGCACACATCTGTATGTTTGTTTTACTTTTTTTGTCTGAAGTAATGATATAACTTAAGGGCCATAATTGCAATAACATTTAAAAGAGTAACTAAAATAAATACAGGTTCATGTGGGAGAATTTATTTGGGCATGGAAAGTATAGTTGTTTTTAATTGGGTACCATTTTTCACATATGAAAAGACTTAGCAGGCAAAATGGAAATTTTATTTTAGCAAACTATAAAAGATCTCCAATATAGCTAACTTAAAAAAAATAGTTTATTGCATTTAACTGTAAAGTTTCGATAGCTGTCTCAGACTTTGTTTCTAGTGCTCAGTTACACATTTTGTGATTCAAATTAGCTTTTATTTAAGTTTCTTTTTCTCCTTTAAAAATAGGAGCAAGTAATACTGCGGACACGTTATTTCAAGAAGTATTAGGTCGAAAGGACAAGGCAGATTCTACTAGGAATGCACTCAATGTACTTCAGCGATTTAAGTTTCTCTTCAATCTTCCTCTGAATATTGAAAGGAATATTCAAAAGGTAGAGAAAATATTTGTGTACTAACAGTTATAAATGTTATAAGTTTTAAAGGTTTGTTAATACATTTTTAATATTAACCAAATGTCTTCGTTATGCTTTATTGATGGTCTCCAAAATGTTTCTTTATTTTAAAGGGTGACTATGATGTGGTTATTAATGATTATGAAAAGGCCAAGTCACTCTTTGGGAAAACGGAGGTGCAAGTTTTCAAGAAATGTAAGATTTGTTTATTACTTCTACATCTTCTACTTTCCTTTTACAGGAAGAATGAGGAATGTGTTCTGTAAAGAATGTTACATGCATTTTAGATTTTGTTTATATGGTGTTCTCTTTAAAATGTAAAACAATTACTTCAAAAATAACATGATTTTCTTCCTGAGATGCAGTGAAAATGAGCACTCGTGACGATGGGTTATTCTTGGACATTCTTTGCTGCTAGTCACAGTGCTCTTAAAACTCTTTCTTATCAGAAAGAAGCAAAGACAGGTATTTTATAGACATAAATCTGCATTTCGATTTTTTTTTCCTTTGGAGAGAACAATCTATATGAATTCTAATTCTTTTTTAGAGCAAACCCAACATCTTTTGAAATTATTTCTAATACTGGATTTACAGAGTATAAGAAAAGCTTAAAATGCCCCATGTTTAAACTCCCATCAATTAGAAATATTATAGGGTTTACTAAAAATGAAATATGTAAGAATTCAGAAATCATAATTTTATTTCTTTTCTGTGGTAAAATTTATATTTACTTAAATGCACAGACCTTACAAGTTATAGGTCATTTATTTCTAACAAAAATACATGCCCACGTACACACTCAAGATGGTGTTTTGATCACTTCCAAAGGTCCCTGTACTTCTTCTTAGTCAAAAGGAACCATCTGCTTTCTGAAATTTGATTTTAAATTTTAATTCTGCGAATCTTGTGTATTCTTTTTAAAAATAGATTATGCTGAAGTAGAAACACGAATAGAAGCTTTACAAGAATTACTTCTGGATAAATTGCTTGAGACACCATCAACCTTACATGACCAAAAACGCTATATAAGGTAAAACTTTTGCAAGAATTCTGAGGAATCACCTTTATCTGTTTTGGTATTGGATGTGTCAGGTAACCCTTAACACTGATTTGGGGGAAATTAGTAGACTGCTGATAAAATGGTAAAAGAGAAGCCAAATAGCAGAAATTTAGGGTTTTTGGTATAGGACACCAAAATTCTTTTGAATACCAATAAATTGGGAGTAGTTACATAGTATTTACTTTCTAAAGCTAGAAAATCCTGCCAGTTTGGCAAAGGAACAGTAGCCCTATTGCTTAGTCACCTCTTCCTCCTGTGGGTTACCTAACTTTGTGGGATGGTGTGGTGCCACACCCTGTGAATACCATAGTTCATGAAGTAGGGGCTCTCTGTATGGTTTAAAGAGAATAATACTGTCTTACGCTGTGTGAGAAATTATTCATGCCATAGGAGTGTCCCATGGCTCAATAGTGAAGAAAGTTCTGGAAAGTTTTGCCCTTGAGTATCTATCTGATTTACAAGCCTTTAATGGTCAATAAGATAAATATTGTTACTAAATAGAAATACTTTTTTAAAAATAGCAATAATATTAAAAGAGGTGGACTTCATAGGATATGAAGAGTCTTCAGGAAGAAGCAGTATCTCATGATGGAACTAGCTGTTCATTATAGTTAACTATAGGCATATATGCATTTGGCTGTGATTATCATGTGATCATTGAAAATACTCTGCAGGCATAGGAGAAGGATCTGTTCTAAAAGCTTCTGTGTGTGCAGTTGTGGAGGGTCCAAGAGTTTACACTCAGACCTTGTCCTGATGATGAGGGAAACTGGGAGCACGAGCCACTGCATTGGTACACACTAGTTTTGTCTAGTTGGAAGGTGAGGAGAGGCTTGGGGAATAGGACAGAATGAGCAGTAAAGTCAGTTGCTGCCACTGCAGAAAGTGTACCCTGTGCCTGAGCACTGCCCTGGGTGCATTCTGTGTTTCCTCTCTTAGCAAAGGGTACTTGCATTGTGCCTGTTACACAGGTGAAGAAAGCAAAGCTTGCCCAGCACACACAGCTAGTAGGATTACTTCTACTGTTGGTCTGGTTCAAAGCCTATCCTGGCTTTTCTCCGTGTTGTCTCCTTAAGGAAAGAATGTCTACAGCAGACTTTTCTGGCTCATAGAACTGTATAAATTTAAAGCTGGAAATAAACTACATGTTAGTTATCCAATTGTTTTATTTTCTACATATAAAATATAATTTTGGTAAGGTGGAGTGTGTTGTCCAGGACACATTGATGAGGAACAGGTGCCCCGATTCTTCCTTGCTCTGTTCCCCTCTGCTCCTTTACAGATTTTTCTCTATAGATTCACCTAGCAGTTCATTTGTTATGTTAAATTTGCCTGCAGTAATATGTGAGACTTTACCGAGTATAAAATTTCTTTATAGGTAAATTACTGTCTGTATGGATAATGGCCAGTTCATATGATCAGGTTTTTTATTCCTGAACATCATTTAAAAGATGGTAGGGTCAGAAGAGATGTCTTTAGATGGCCTATTTTGCTGCTTTCTTCCCCTTTCATTTTAAAGGAAAAACAACAAGGATGTCAACAATGGTTGAGTTGTTTTCATCATTATTTTATTTCTGATGCTTTGAGAAGACACTAAGCAATTTGATTACTTTTTTCTAATTAAAATTTTAGCCATTAATAAGTAGAAAATAAGATCAGAACCAGATCAAGTATCTGTTGGGTTTTAAAAACTATGGTGATAGACACTGAGAGCACAAGGTGGGAATGGAAACAGCTTTATTATTAACAAAAATAACAGAGTGTTAGTATTCTGTGATCCATTTTATGCATAGTAGAAGTGAAAATCAGATTACTTGCTGTGGTGTCTTACTCTTTATTCATTATTTTATCAAATGTAAATCTTCATGATTAGTTTTACTTCTCATTCTGTCTTGATCTGGTAGAGAACTTGTTAACTTTAACAAGAACCAAGCTCCATTTACTCCTTTCCATCTAAGTGTGACCCTGTTTCTGATAATTTGTAAAAATCGGAATATAGAATTTAAAATTTTTACTCTTAAATGTGAAAATTATTAAGCCTATGTCCATCATTTTTGGAATGTTTTCCCTCAAAAGCCTTCATAAAAAATATTCTTTAATGTGTAGTTTTAAACATCATAATTCTAAACAAAGATCTTTATAAGGAAACTATTAGTTTTAAGCTTCATACTAAAAGAAGAAACTTATTGGAAGAGGATGGAATAAGCTGAATTGAACTGAACTGATCTGAGTTTTGCAGAAATATTTGGAGGCATAGCAAACCTATTTAGTAAGCTTGTTGAAATCAGTTACTCCCAGCAAGAAAGAAGCGCGTGTTCTTTGGGAAGAGTAGACACAATATATTATTTGTTATATTTGCATTACAGATAATAAAATAGGAAAGTCTTGTGTGAGAGGAAGAATCAGATTGGTTTTTGAAAGCTTTGGAAGGAATTCCCTATGCTAAGCTAAATTTAATTTGTTAGATTATTAGGAGATTATTCTCAGATAAAGAGACTTAGGTGATGTCTTTTTATTTTAATATATATATTTTTAGTTGTAGATGGACAAATACCTTTATTTTGTTTTGTTTTATTTTTATGTGGTGCTGAGGACCAAACCCAGGGCCCCTCACGTGCTGGCAAGTGCTCAACCACTGAGCCACAACCTCAGCTCTTAGGTGGTATCTTAATATTAGTAAAATTCTTCCTTTTAATTGACTTGTGTCTTTGTCAACTCTGACACATCGCCTGTTTGAAACCTACCCACAGTCATCAGGAGGAGAAGGGCAGGAAGCCTGTCAAGTGCAGTGTGATCCATGCTGTGAAATGGCCCTCTGTAGATGATCAAATGCCTAGACATTCTCAGAAACAGGAATCCAATAGCTAGTGGAGGTTGGGGTTGTTGTGGATAGTTTCTCAATATGATGTCATGTTTCTTCTCAACATCTTCTTTGCTAACTTATGAAAATTATGAAATTGATTTGTTTCTCCTCTAATTAGCTGCTAATTGAGATGTCTGAGTAATGAGTACTGGCTACTGAAAAAATTGGGAGGGAGCATCAGGCATGAGTGATTGAGATTTGGCTAGAGGTCACAGCTTGTAGTTATTAATGAATATTTATCATTGACCAAAAATCTTTAACCACAAGACAAAGGATAGCCTATTATTTAAGAATAATTTTAAGACAATAAATTTATTCGAATATGCTTTTTGATTTGATTTAATTGGTTTTTAACTTGTTGTATTCATACATTTTGTGAAGTATGAATGCCTTATCTTGAATACTATTTGATAGAAATTTTTTAACTGTAATATATTTAAAGTGTCTATATGGATTTGCGTATTTTATACACAGAGACATAAAATATTTTAAAAACTTTTAAAATAAGAAACTATCCATATATATTCTAGAGAAACATTTTCTCAGTGATGAATTAGTTTGTTACCAAATTGCTTCATGTTGAGAAAGCAGTCTTGTTTTAGCTCTTAATAAGCTGTGTTACACTGCCATCTGGTGGCTGTAACAGTTGCAGTTCTTTAACCAGTGTTCTTGGCTTGCCCCGGGTCTTTCATGTAATGATTTCAAACAGAGTAGGCATAGTCTGAGAACTAAATGTAGATTATTAGATGTAAAGGAAAAGCCTCACCATGTCAATAGGATCACTTTGTCTTTGTCAAGTTGTCTTTGTCTTTTTAGTTATCTTTATACAAAGAGCCAATTAAAAATTACAGTTCTGTTATTATTGCATGAAAAGAAATTTGATCTTGTTTGCAAATTAGATACTTAATATAATATTGACAAATGCTTTACTCATTAATACAATTTTAGTTTTTCTTAAAAAAAAAAAAGGTACTGATTTTAAAATATGCTTGATTTTCTTTTTGCGCTCACTTATAACAGAAAAAGCCATGGGCTTGCTTTTTTTTAAGGTATCTGTCTGACCTTCATGCTCCTGGTGACCCTGCCTGGCAATGCATTGGAGCCCAGCACAAGTGGATCCTTCAGCTCATGCACAACTGCAAGGAAGGCTATGTGAAAGACCTGAAAGGCAAGGGTTTCTTTTCTGATGTATATGCTATTCCTTTATATCACTTTAATATTCTTTGGGAATGCTTAATGATTAAGGGAATGATTACCTATTTTTCTTGGTATCTGTACCTGTCCCGTTGGTGTTGCTATTGTTAACCCCTCTCCGCTTTTTAACATTGTACTTACGAGCTGGAAACAGAGGGAAGGGTGAAAACTTTTTTAATATGTTTGCTTTTGTGACCAGTTAACAGGATTGACAAGAGTTTGTTGTAAGGAACATTTAAAATTTCATTGGAGTCAGCATGATGCTCTAGAAATGACAGTAATTCTTGATAAATGTTAGTCTTGCTAATTGTTTCATCAGATATATGCTGATCTATACTGCATACCAGACAAATTCCAATTACTAAATAGATAGTGATGAATAAGACCCAAGCCATGTCTCATTGAATTCACAGGAGGGAAAAGTCATTAAACCTGTAACAATAAAAACATTGAGACAAATGATAAAAAGGAAAACAAAAGGTATTCTGTGGGGGAGTAACTGAGGAAAGTGCTTTAGATGACTGGTTTGGGAAAGTATCTCTGGAATGCTTCATTTTAGCTAAGAATTGGAAGTGGCTTATCAGGCAGACTCCACCCAGCCTGAGAAAGGGAACCACTTGAGCAAAGGCCCTCAGGTGAGTTTGAAGAGACAAGTTAAACCTGCATGAAATTGTTTTCATGAAGGTTTATTGACTTATTTGTATAATCCTGGCATTCAACAAATATTAATATATTGAATGTCTACCATGCTCCCAGATACTGTGGGTGGCCAGTATAACTGACAAGGGGCTGATTCATACAGGTTTACAACATCATGGAAGAGACATTCTGGTTGGCTATAAGGATACTGTGTACTATGTCATATTTTAAGATTGGGGTAGTGTTTAATGCTGTCATAGCACTTAGGAACAGAACCTAATTTAGGGTTTTGGGGTCAGGGAAATAATATTCTAAGATATGAAAGAAATTCATTGACTCTGAGGTCTAAAGGCTACCTGTGTTGATGATTTCAAGTAGAAGAAGAAAGAGTTAAAGATCATTCCAGGAAGAGTACTAGGTTTGGAGCAAGGGAAAGCCACTGAATTTTGTATGCCTGGAGCAAGAAAGTGATTAGAATTGGAGGAACTGAGACTGGAATTAGGACACACCAGATAATGGACTTTGTTAGCTGCTTTGAGTGGTTTGGCAGTAGGGAGACATTGAAAGACTTTAAAAGGTGAAAGACATGATTAAACTTATTTTTAAAGAGAGGATGACTCTGGCTTTCATATACAGAATCAATGAGAGGGAATAAGCCCCAAGCAGGGAAGCTGGTTAGAAGCTAGTATGATAATTCTGGCATCTGACCTAGCATGGAAGTGTTGGAAATGTGAAGTGTGTAGATTACAGGGCTATTTAGAAAGTAGATAGATATGACTAGGTACTGGAAGAATGAGGAAGAGGAGGAGGGGATGAAGGATGACTCTCAGGCATCTGATTGTGGTAATTTACTAGTATGATGGTATTATTGAGTTAAGGGACTTAGAGGAAAAATGTGATTTTTTCCCTCCTTTCATTTGGATAGGTGGATTTGGAATTGTTTGACATGCAAGTAGAGATACCCAGAAGGTATTTGTACTTAAAGGAGCCAGAGATTTGGGTATGGTTGCACATGGATGATTCTTAGGAGTTGATGCACTCATTCAAAAAGATAAAAGAGAAGAAAACCAAGAATGGAATCCTGAGGAGCTAGTAGAAGAGAAACCTGGACAGGAGATGATGACAGGTTGGTTATCAGGACAAGATGGAAAAAGGAAGGCCTACAGCCACAAAACCAAAAGGAGGGAGTTATTGAAGTTTTTAAATTGAAGTGGAAAGTAAGAGTGAAATGTCCTCTAGATTGGGCACCAAGGCTGCTGTTGGTGACCTTGGCAAATATATTGTCAGTGGCCTGAACTCCTGAGTAGATGACGTAAAATGAGGAGTTGTAGTGATCATCAGGTCCCAGAAGAGTTAGGTGAAATGACATGAGAACAATCCTGGCCCAGAAAGATGATAACAGTTGTTGCCTATATTTATTTATAGCATAATTTTGTCATGAATTGTTTGGCTTGGATTTGAGTACTTACCAGTTTTGATTCTTGTTCTTTTTTATGTTTGATATTTCAAAAAACACGAATATCTCTCTGTTGATGCCATATCAATATTTCTATTGATATCATTAATTATTTTACATTTGTAGCAAGGGAAAATGATAGCAAATAAGACACAGAGACCTTAGTCTTTGGGAATACTTAAGATTGTCTTAACATACTAATTTCTCTGTTGATTTAACTAGTAATTTTTTAGTCTACTTGTTTAGTAGGCTTTCAATCTTAACTACACATCAGAATTCCTAGATTTCCAGAATCCGACACCCATCAATTCCATACCAATTGTATTAGATTCTGGAGGTGAGACCAGGTGGCAGTATTTTTCAAGCTTCCAGGTGAGTCAGCTGCAGCCAGGGTTGATCATTGGTGCATTTACTGTTTGTTGTTCTGGGGGCTAGAAGTGCTGTGGTGAGAAGGCTTCTTAGATCTTGGAGTTTGGTGGGATAGATGTATGATTTTTGAAATCATATAAGTATGTGTTTAATTATAATTGTAAAAAGGATTATGAAGTGTAGAGTGCAGAATTTTATGAAATCATATTACAAGGATACACAGACTGGCTTGGGGAAAGTACAAAGAAGTGTCCTAGAGAAGGTGATACCTCAGTTGAACCCAAATGATGACTGTCTGCTATCTAGATTGGTGTGGGGAACTATTACAGACTTGTAATACATCTCAGTAAATGCTATCCTTCTCCATCAAAGTTGGTGGTAAATATGGTGGCCATGTTCAAAGGATACACACAAAATATGTGGTCTGACAAAAAAATTTTCCTACTTACGCATATAGGAAACAATCTGAACTCAAAATTTGGTATGAAAATATCAGAATTTCTGGGATCTGATTTTATTCTATAAATTTCATGATAATACAGGATAGATTTCCCAAATGAATTAGTAAATTTTTGTTATACTTTAATTTTCTTCAGATGTTCATGTGCAACAGTGCCCTTTTTCATTGTCAGTAAATGCTACTAATAGAAATAATTTAGGTAATCCTAATATATAAGAACCTTTTAATTGGAAGAGTAGTATGGTCTTTTGTGTTCAGGTCAGAAGTAATTTAATTGTTTCATTTTAGAGAATCTCAAAACTCTCCTTGTATATGTTTTGCATGGTGCTGAGAACTGGGTTCAGGGCCTTGCACATGCTAGGTAAGTGCTGTACTGCTGGCCCATACCCCTAGCCTCCCAAGCATATTTAAAAGCAAGAAAGACAATAGAATAATTTTCCATGAACCCACCATAACTTCAATAGTTGTGAGCTCTCCCATTTTGGATTATGTTGAAGTGGGTTACATCATTTCATTCATAGCTAATTCAATGTACTTTTCAGAGATAAGGAGTCTTTTAAAAATTATCATCGTACTTGAAATATCAATAATTTATTATCAAATATTCATTTAATTTTTAAACTCATAAACAGTTTAATTTCACCTCTATCTTTTTTTGTAAATTTTTAATTTGTTGTTCTTACTTATACATGACGGTAGAATGTATTTTGACATATATACATATATAGATTATAATTTCCCATTCTTGTGGTTGTACATGATGTGGAGTTACACGGGTCATGTATTTATATATGAACATATGAAAGGTATGTCCTATTCATCTTTCCTACTCCTATGCCCTCTTCCTTCCCCCTATTTCCCCCTGTCCAATCTGGTGAACCTCCACTTTTCCCTCCCCCCTGACTTTTGTGAGTCACCATCCATATATCAGAGAGAATATTTGGCCTTTGTATTTTTGGGATTAGCTTATTTTACTTAGCATGAATAGCCTCCAGTTCTGTTTATTTACCAGCAAATGCAATAATTTTATACTTCTTTATGGCTGGGTAATATTCCATTGTGTACATGTACCACATTTTCTTTATCCATTCATCAATTGAAGGGCACCTAAGTTGGTTCCATAGCTTAGCTATTGTGAATTGAGCTGCTATGAATATTGATGTAGCTGTGTCACTGTAGTATGCTGATTTTAAATCCTTTGAGTATATGCTGAGGAGTGGGATAACTGGGTCAAATGGTGGTTCCATTCCAAGTTTTCTGAGGAATCTCCGTACTGCTTTCCAGAATTGCACCAATTAGCACAAGCGGTGTATTAGTGTACCTTTTGCCTCACATCCTTGCCAATATTTATTGTTACTTATATACTCGATAACTTCCATTCCAACTGGAATGAGATGAAATCTCCATGTAGTCTTAATTTGCATTTCTCTAAATTGTTTGTGATGTTGAACATTTTTTTCATATATTTTTCTTGAACATTCGTATTTCTTCTTCTGTGGAGTGTCTGTTCAGTTCCTTTGCCTGTTTATTGATTGGGTTATTGTTTTTTTTTTTTTTTCACCTCTATCTTTTCAAGTATATTGATACCATCACTTTTTGACTGATACTTGTGCAAAGCCAAATGATGAATGTGCCATAGATGTAGGTAAACTGTGTTTCCTAGAATGGAAGAAGAATCAGTCAGTGTTAAAATATGTTTTGGCTTTGGCCAGTTTGTACTTAGATGCTTTTCTCTGTCATCATTAATATATGTATATATTGTTGGATACATGTTATCTCTTCAATATACACTTAACCTACATTTGTGTAGGTAATATAATTATGTTTGCTGTATGTATGGTTGTGTTTACATAAATTTTAGACTTAATTATAAATTTGCTGGGAATAAACACAATTTTTCTTTCATATAATCTATAACTGTTATATAGTTATTTTAATAGATATTTTATGATTACTCTAATTATATATAATGTAAATATAAGGCAATATATAGAAAGATCCACAAAATATCATTTGGACTTTCCATCAGAAGAAACTGGAGAAATTGTCTGGTTCAATAGAAGACTATAAATCCCTTTCATGTGATGAAGGTATCCCTGAGAAGCCAGGTGACAGACCCAAGTTGTCTGTGTTTTGAGGGAGGGCAGAACTAGCAAGTGAGTGTGCAGATTTCTTCCCTTTCTACCAGACTGTACTCATTTCCCCAGGCCAGAAGACACAATACTTCTCTGTGTTACATTGTTGGAGCATATTTTATCATACAGAATTCTGAATATGATGTCAAAGCAAATTGGCATTTTTCTGGCAGGTAAGGCAAATTGATGTTTGGTAAATCATAAAGAGCTACTATGCCTGAAACTATCCAAGCTAGATGAGCTGTTTCTAATTTCTATTACTTTTGATGTTATTTTGCTTATATTTAGATAAACCCTATTGAAGAAATTTTATGTAAACATAATTAGTAACCTCTAAAATTATATATCAAGTATAAATAAATGCTTCAGTAGTCAACATGTTGAGAAAATGGAGGTGAATGAGAAAATATCCAGTGACTAGAAGTCATCCTGGGAAATATTAAAGATATGTTTGGGAAGGCCTACTATCTTCCCAGCAGAGCTGAAAGATTTATGGGGACAGGGATGGAAAAAGGTAGGGCCAGCATCTCCCAGTTGATGTCACTTTTGTACTTTTGTGACTTGGTCTGATCCTCACTGCCTAGTGACAGGGTGTTTACTTATTTGCTTGGCAGTTGCTGGTTTCTTTGAACTGACTATAACTGTACACTGAAGTCTCAAGCATTTTGAAAAGGTGATTCATATTCTGCCAGGAATTGCTTAGGAGTGTCCCTAAAAAAGACAGTGCCTGCATTTCATCTAGTACTTTGTTGTAAAGCTATGTTGATTTTATTAGGTTATTGTCAGGAATATACTTTGAAAATGAAAGCCTGTTGCCTTCTAAAGAAAGTACATCTTAAGTTCTATCATAATAACTGTACTTAGACTATTAAAACTGAAGAAAAGAAATAGGTGTAATTGCTTAAGTAAACCCATAGGTAGAAAATGGTAAAAAACTGAGACAATTTTGTGAAATAAAACTCAATTTTAAATGGATTAATTTTAAGTGTTTCCAGCAGGAAAAGAATTCTTGGTGTATTTTTAAGTAAAGCTGGTCTTTATGTATGAATCTAAGAAATTCTAATTTACATATAAATATTTTTTAAAAAGTCTTTGCATGTGGGTTTGGGAGAAATGTTAATTGTATTTAGTCTTGTGGTCTTCAGAGAAAATTTAATGAGCAAAGATGATGATAGATTTTCAGAGACCACAGCCCTACATACAAAGCTGCCTTTTTGTAAGAAAGACTCTCTTGTAGATGAAGCATTTGGCATCAGAGGTGGCCGTAAGGTGGATATTCCTATGAGTACTGCATTAGACCCTTCTCCGGATTCCAGTTTTTATAGTAATAATATACACGGAACCTAGCAGATGGTGCTCTTCAGGTTACAGTCTGGGAAAGCAGAGCAGGAGGTTGTCCCTGCATCTTCAACACACCTGGCCATCATCCCCAGATATCCCTCTCTCCTCTTCTGGGGCCTGACAACTGTAGCCCAAATGTGATCTTCTGATTTTTCTACTGGAGAAAAAGATGGGGGGAACAAAACTAGTCAAAAGAAACAAGAACAAAGATAAAACCCTGTTTGAAAGCTTAAATGTTGATGGAAGACTTTGACTTCTGTTTTTTTCCAGCCTCAACAGGGTAACCATTTTGCTTCTGGTCCCCTGCATTCAAAGCAGCCTTGTGCCCTGAATCATTGTACACCTTAAACTTAACCACTTTATGAGAAGTGTCAATTATCTCTTGAAATTCCTGTGAAATAGGTCCAAAATTAGAGTAAGTCTTCAGGTTTCCTGCCAGGAAAAGCCCTTTGGTTAACCCCCTACTGGCGTTCTAAACAGGATTTTTAAAGGTGGCCTTCAAAGGTATTTTTTTTCTTTGTTCTGAAAGTGAATTTGAGCTTAACTCTTCAGATATAGGCTGGCTATGTCTTAATAACTTGAGGAAAAAGTCATCAGCCTTCTCATAGAGTAATTCCCTTCTTTCAGAAATATGCTTAATTAAGATTTCCCAAAAGGCATCTTAGAATTGGGTCCCAATAGAGGGAACATTTAGAATAGGAGCCCATAGCTTAAGTAGGCAATGAATTCTTAAAAATAACCTCATAACAGAAGGAAATACATTTATACAATGCTCAGTTTCTCTTTGATTTCAAACATTCAACAGATTGTTAAATACTTGCTGAAAGAAATAAAAATGTTTATGTTTTCTCAAGGACCTTATGATACAAAAAGCCCATATTTTCAACTGAAGCTCATAAAATATATGTGTAAGTTATATTATTGTAATTTGCCTATGATTTTGTTAATTTACACAGTAAAACTGAACTGTATTTTTTCTTGATACTTAAAAAATAAAGCTGTGATCTGTATGTACATGTTATATATATTATGTATGTATGTACATGTACATTTTTTAATAAGTGGGATTTACACATATAATTTTGGTATTGCCCTAATGCAGGGTTAGGGAGACTTTCTATATGCTGGATTAAACTGCAGCCTCCATTAGGAAACTGTCAGTAGTAGAATTTTCTGTGGAACTATAAAAATATTTCCATAGTCAAAAAGACAGTCAAAGGGTGTTGTTATACATATATTAAATTAATATAATTATAATTTTTAAAAGCTGATATAATGAGGTTGTAGATATTTAAGTTTCTGTTATGTAGTTTAATTTCTGGAGATTTAAAAAGTAGTTTCTCTCCTGAGTGTTTATTACTAAATGAACCTGGAATGATAAACTTCAGTTACAACAACAACAACAAAAAAGGAAAGGCAGAATTATAGTAAGTACTGATGGGGGATATTAGTTTGATTTCCATCTGCTACTACTTACAACTAAGTTCTATCCAACATTGAGGACTTCTGGGTTGGACTGACAGTTGATTCACCTATATACTTGTTCTTTTTCATGTTGTGATGACAGTCTTAAAAATTGGCCTCAGAATATGAAAGCTTAGTAGGATTTTATTTACCTGCTGTAAGATTTAGAAGCCATACAGGGAGAAAGTAAATTCAGGGTAGGGAATTAAATAAAGGAAAAGTACCATTTATGAGTGCAATCAAATTGTCTTTTTTTTTAAGCAAAGCAAGAGTCTTGAGTTTCCTGCTTTTTTTTTTTTTTCCTGAGAGAGAGAGAGAGAGAGAGAGAGAGAGAGAGAGAAGAAAAAAAGTTGATATTTAATATACCATGAATTAGGTTTGGAATGCATACCATCAGAAATTGTCACTCTTATAGTAAGTAGTACAAGTCTGTATAAATGGTTCTAATTGCCAAAATGCAGATCAGCAGTTTTTTTTTTTTTTTAACGTAATGATTGTAGATTATTTAGAAATCTAATTTGAAAAGAAAGTTTTATTCTCCAGTTTCAAATTATGATTAATGATACTAGTAATTTAGGTACTTTTTTTTCCCTAAAGTCAATAACCTAGGATTAAGAACTTGATTTACTTTTGGAATAGCATTTCGGATCCTGTATGGTAAAATAACAGCTGTTGAATATCATAGGAGAGAATTGGATTACGGACTCTGTATCTTCTGCTTTATAATAGATTCTATTCACCTTACAATAAGCAATCCCTTTTTTTAGATCAGACAGGCCAAAAAAGGCGATGTCAAAGGACCTTTTCAGTGGGTTATCCTAGCAGCTGGTTCTTTTCTACAACCTTGGCTTACTGTACATCTGGAGGAAGACTTCTTGCAGCTGGGAGCCATTTCATGCCTAACCCGGTCCTCTCTTCTTAGTGGAAAGAAAAGTGTGACATTGAATGTCAAATACACATTGAATTCACACTTGGTAATTTAAAAATATTGATCATTACAAGTATTTTAATTCTATATTCTTTCATTTTTTGTAACAATTTTTTACTTTTATATTCTAGATAATATTTTCTCTATGTAATCTATATATAACTGCCAAAAAGCATAGGAACTTAATAAAAACATAAACATTTTGGTTACTTACCCATTTTACTTATTACAAATATAAGGTTCTTGCTTAACTAACCAGTTAGCTAAAAAGGCTTATTGAAAGTTCACATAGTTTTGTTTTTAAAGTATATATACTTTTTTGTATATTGTTTTGAGTGGTGTTGAAATGTACATCAGAAATGTGGCCTAGGACCTGCTAAAGACTATCCAAAATGAAGTAGTTAACATGGGTCATGGTTAACTATTGACTCCCTTGGTTTAATTTGGATTAAATGATTTTTTTAAATTGAGAAAATGTCCCTATCAAAATTTTCAATATAGAGAGAATCAGAAGATCAAAGAGAGCATTTTTATCTGTTGATACAGGTCTAATTTTTAAGGAATTTGTAATTCTGCCTTGATACACCCACCCCCACCCCAGCTTTGGCATTGAAATTCTTCTGTGTGGTGTGCTTGAAAGGAATCCCATCCTGCCTGTCTGTGGAGGCTCCTGGTCTGCATGTTTGGTCAACAAGCAACAGTGGGTGGTCAGGCTGCAGCACAGGACAAGGGCCCGCTGTGCACAGGAAAATGTGTTCAAAGGTGTTCAAGGGCGGTGAGGAAGTCAGCCGCCCTTCTGAGAGTCCCGGGGCTATAGATCAGTCCATTGTGGACTGTGAGAAAACTTGCTGTACAGGCATAAAGGATGAGAAAATATAGTAAACTTATTCACCTGGCTGCACATCTGCAGGCTTGCCTTCAGAATGTCTCTTCTGCACTTTATGTTGTATAGACCCCTGTTAAAAAAATATTGACAGTTATTTGCATTTAAAATAGGCAAAACCTTGCACAGCTTGAGCTGAAAGTATTTGAGCAATATGTGATAAGGTTTCCTGAAGTCTTATGGAATGTAGGTATAATAAGCATTTTTCTATAGTCTTTTTAAAGTCCTCCTCAGTTTTTTTTTTTTTTTTTTGACTGATTGTTGTAGGATTCAGAGTTTTAGTATAAATCCTTGAGTTTGTGAGCTTTGTGGGAGATCTTTCCTCATCTATAGATGAGCATAAAGCTGGACTATTTTTAACCTAGTAGAAATATCATAGTTGCTGGAGAAAAAAATAGCAAATGTTTTAACTTGGTCTTTTATTGATGATTCAGGACCTCACACTTACTGGTAAATATTGTAATATAGTGAAGTGACTGGTATTGTTCTGAAGAAAGTAACTCCTGCAACTTTTAAACAAATTTTCCATTGTTTTTCTCTTGTTAAAGCCAAATTTCTGTACTGCATTTATACAGTATTTAAAAACTAATTTTATGCTTGTTTATAATTTGTCAGATATATCCAATGCTCACATCTCACAATTAGAAAAATAATTCCTTTTGACTTTTTTTTTTTTTTTTTCTTGTACTGGATATTGAACCCAGGGTCTTACGTATGTGAAGCAAGTGCTCTACTATTGGGCTTAAGAATTTCTTTTAACAATGTTGCTATCAGATATTATAGAAACTTATGTAACTGGAGAAATGAGATTGAATTTTTACTGTCAATTATTTCCAAGTATAGTTTGTTTGTGTGTGTGTGTGTGTGTGTGTGTGTGTGTGTTGCTTCATCTCAATTAGGTAAAGCATTTTTTTCTTCCAACTTTTTGTAGATGAGATGTATCATTTATATTGGTAAAATTGTAACTATTGTAATACTAGTTTGTGGAAGTTAAAAGATAAAGCCAGATCTAAGAACTCTTAGAATTTTGTTTGTACCATTTTTCTTATGAATAATACATAGTAGAATTTCTAGAAATGCTTTATAATGATTTTTCACGCCATAGGGTTTGTGCCTACTTGAAATTACTCCAGAGTAGTCTTGACCCTGTAGTTATTTCTCAGATAATTTTGACAGACTGCAGTGTATAATTTTTTATCTTAAGTTTATTCATTTGAGAATACTTATTGGTTACTGTGCTTAGTGTCTTTAAAATTAGCCAAGCTCTAAAATCCATAAAATAATATCACAAAATTCTAATGAAGTACCTTTAATATTTACCTTTAATATTTGTGTGATATAATTTCCTTTTAAGGCATAATTTTCACATTTGCTGTACATGTAGAGGCAAACTTTTTATACTTTTAAGATAAGACCAGTGATGAGTTTCTTAAAGTGTAGGAATAATAAACAGAATAAACTTTTTTTTCCAATTTTGTTTGTAATGATAATTTAAAATTTTATACTCAAACTTTGAATCACAGGATCAGAATTTTACTGCTCAAGAAGTTTTTACAAAATGCATGGTTTAAGCACTAATGTTTTATAGGTACGTTTTACAGAATAGGCCTGTGACTAAGTGCTATAGAACCCCACACCACCTATATAGTCACGAGACTTCTTCATAGAATTAATCCCTGCCCTACTGTCTTATATAGGGAACAATTAGTATTGGCCCAAATGAGGGCATAACATAAACATTTTCATTGAGGGTAAAAGTAATAACTTCCTATTTGACAAAATCTTCTTAAAAGTTTCCATCTGATGGGAAGTAGTTCAGTGATAGAGCACTTGCTTAATATGCATGAGGCACTAGATTCGATTCCTTGCACTAAAGAAAAAGAAAGTTTTGTTTTTCCATTCAGAAAAAAATAGTGGGGAAATTTACTGCCAAGAAAAGAAATTACCCTTCAAAATTCATATATATTTTTAAATTTTTATTTATTTGTTTACATGAGCTCTCATTATTTTTTGCATTACAATTCTTAATACACCTTTTTACCACAATTTATCATATCTCTAGTATTAGTTTGAAAAGGAAAGTCAAACACAGCTTTATAAAAACTTCAGTCTCGGTCACCTACACAAGGTTTTATTGCAAGCAAGCATTCTAATGAAAAATCGAAGTAGTATGGATATAGTTGAACACTAATCCTCAGCTAACTGTCAATGGGAAGAAAATTTAGGTTTTCAGGAAAAATATACAAAATAACATCATTTTTAGTTGCATATGATACTCTCACATATAACTTTATATTGTCTTTACATTTCTCTTAAACACATTGCTAACATATTGTAAGGTAATACAATCAAGATAAAATAGGCTAATTTCTTGTGAAATATTTTATTAAGAAAATTTTTTTGGTATCTGGGATTGAAGTCAACAGCATTTAGCCGCTGAGCCACATCCTATCCCTTTATATATATTTTTTTTATTTTAAGACAGGGTCTTTCTAAGTTGCTTAAGCTGGCTTTGAATCTGCAATTCGATCCTCCTGCCTCAGCCTCCAGAGCTGTTGATATTATAGGCATGTACTACCATACCAGGCTCTTATAAAATATCTTAAAGCCTTTGCTGATTTTATATTTTACAAAAATTATGGATTTTTTCCATCTTGTTCTTTTTTAGTAATGCTTACTTATTGTCAAAAACAATTAATATTTGTAATAATTTTGTGAGGTAAAATATCAAGTCATACAGTTTAAAGAAGTGTCATAATCCTCAAGTTTTCCTTTTTGAACACTTAGTAGTAAATAATTTGAAACAAATCATTTAAAATGTTTGCATCTCTTTTTCTGCAAAGCAAAATTCTTTTAATTCCCTGTACAATAATGCATTGTAAGTTGCCCTCCTCCTCCTTTTTAGCAGAGAAAAGGAGCCAAATGTTAGGGAGAGAAATGGCACTTCTAGGTCAGTGCCTACTGCTTGGTTTACAAGGCTTATGTATTTAGGTGCAATGGCGCAGTGCTACTTTCTGGTCACTCAGCGCAAATAGGTCTCACAAATGTGTTCCAGATGCTGATTTGTCCTATAAGGGCATGTGTTGCTGTTATACTTGCTGGTGACGCTAGGCTATCAATTAAGAAATTAGTTTATGTTTAATGTTCTTTGTCTGATATCACAGAAAACTGATGATGTGGTTTCTAATAGAACAAAAGCATATTCTTAACACAGTTTCTGTTATTAAAGAAAAAGATAAATCAGTCTTTTAACAGTTTCAAAATTCAAGATTTACTTAAACTACATAAATGATACAATATCAAACCATTTAAATTAAAGTTGTCAAGATATCAGTTATGGGGAAAAGATTTTCTGAGAATCTACTTATGCAGTGATAATTGTATTATTTGTAGAATGTTATATAGCATATTTTTCAGGAAACTAGGAAGCACTTTACTTCTTTGTCATAAATTTATAGTACTGAAACCTGCAAAAGTAACATTTTTAAATTAAAACATTCTCTTATACTTTTTAAAACACAATTTAAAATATAGATAAAAATGGATATAGATGTAATGTGATGCTAAGTTTGAGACCCCTCTTGAGTTTCCTTTTAAAGTGTATCAGAAAATTAATATTTTGATATTAACTTACTGAATTCTACTATTAATAGTAATAACTATATAAACTTCAAAGTAAAATGTCATAAATCATTAAAATCTCAAACTTCCTATTTAACATAGAAAAATTATTTACAAAAATATTGTTTCTTTACTTTTTTTTTAAACTCTGCATCACATGTCTTTTTTTGTTTAACATTTTGAATTATATAAGCTTTGTGTTAAATGCAATAGTTTTCCAAATTAGTAATATATTTAACACAGCAGTCCAAAGATAGTCTTCAAAAACTTGCATCCCACTAAAAGAATCTGTCCAAATGATTTAATTTGTATTCTAGGTAACATTTACCTGGTACTGTATTATGTACAGTGGCACATGAGGATAGCATATGCTTGTGAAGTCAGGGTTTCTCTGATCACCCAGTCACTCTGCTTCCTCACTCCTTTAGATTCTCTGCATAGCACTCATACTAGGTTTTTATTATTTATTTACTGGTCTATTTTTTGCCTCCACCTTCCTAAGGTAAAGTCCTTGAGAGCAGGGACTTATCTATCACCTTTTTCCCAGGGCCTTTGATTCCTGGCACACAGGACAAGCTCAATAAATAACTTGTTGAATGTAACTGGATAGCTAGCATTGGTGGCATAAAATCATCACCTTGTTCTCTTATTAAAATAAGGAAATCACCATACTAAAATAATAAATTATTTTTATTTATAAATGTGTTATATCCTTAGCACCTGACCTGAACACAAATCCATAAGTTTTTAAAGCTCTTTTAAGCTATTTAAAACAGGGAATACAGTTTTCAGTGAGTAATTTGAAATTTACCACTCATTAATACATTGAGGGTGGTATTTGTGGAAGGTCAATGACTATTGGAATATGGAGATATAATATTTAGTTATTACCTCTGAGAACACAGTGGTCTGGTTTGGGACTAGGCAATAATACATAACTGTTAATGAACAGAAGGGAGATGTGAAATTGTTAAATTATGTACATTCTGATTGACTTCTGTCAGAGGGCAAAGATAGATAACCCTTTTAGTTGTTACAGTTAGAGGCTGTGCAGTAGCTATAATTTAAGATGAATAAGGACAAGGGTTTAAATGGATGAAGAGGAAACATGAGTGAGGCCTTTCAAGTGGAGAGGATAGTAAATTAGGCAAGAAAATGTAAGGTGCTTTTTATTTGTTTTGTTTTGGTTTTTCAGTGCTGGGGATTAAACCCAGGGCCTCATGCATGCTAGGGCAAGTACCCATAAATGCTCCAACACTGAGCAAGATCCCTAGCTCCTAAAGTTGTTTTTTTTTTTTTTTGTCCTGTGCGTAGTAAATGCTCTGTAAATGCTCATTGAATTCCATTTATTTTGGAGATCTTCGAATTCTCCACTAAAGCGCTTAAAGTGGTGTTTCTAGGGTCCTCTGCAGAGCAACAAAGCAAATTTTACCACTTGAAACCAATATCCTTACAAACTCTTTTAGTACTATGTGATGCCATTCCTATAATTCTTGAGATCCATTTTAGAAAAATTGTGTCCTGAGTTTCAGGATAATTTGGAATGGAAAAAAACTGGTATAGCCTTTATCCTGAGGGTTTCTGGAAGACTTCTGGGAAGAGAATCAAGAAAACAGTATTTTTGTGTGAAATTTACCTAGGAAAAGAAAGAAATTTTTTTGATAATATCAGAATGTTCAGCTTTTGGAATATTAACATTGTGAAGTAAAAAGGATCCAAATTAGATGGCCTGTATCAGGAATAGAAATGGAATCAAATTCTACATCCCAGAAAAAAAGGATGAGATTGGGAATTTAAATAGAAATTGTGAAAAAGCCAGAGAAGATTTATGCTGTAAAAATGAGTCAGGTCTCCATGCCTTCCTTTCCAAGTGTCAACGAGTTGTTTTGCAAAAAATTATTTCTCCTCCCAGTTTTAATGTTTACAGCCTTACCTGCCAGTTTTCATGCTTGCTGTCTAAAATGACACATACCACATGATTTCAAAATAATGGATTAAATCTTCCAAATTTGTCATGGTAGGAATGATTTTTAAAGCTATTTAGAGAAAATATTTTTTATTTTACTTAGTAGATGCTTTATTTAAAGATTAGAACAGTAGAGCAAGAAGTAGCCTTAGAGAAACAGTGCATTAAATCAATTAAGTAAGAATGTATAGAATAAATGGGAATATCACCTCTCTCTTGCAGGTAACCCTGGCCTGCACAGTCCCATGCTGGATTTTGATAATGATGTGCGACCTTCTGTGTTGGGCCACCTCAGTCAGACAGCATCACTAAAGAGAGGCAGCAGCTTTCAGTCTGGTCGAGATGACAGTAGGTGTCAACACCCCTCTCCCTCCCCAACACACACACACTTACTTGGTCTTTTAAATCTGTACTCATATGATTTCAAACTTTCTTCCTTTTCTTGGAAAATTCCATGATTTAGTGATGTAACTGGTATGAAATATTATCAATTCTTACCTCTTGTGCTTATTAAGTAACTGTGCAGTAATTAAATTTAATTGATAGGGTCTTTTTTTCCCTTTTCCTTGTGGTTTACTCAGTGCTTTATTATAGAGTCAATTTCAACTTTTCTGACCCCCCCCCCCTTTGGTGTTACTGTGGATTGAACCCAGGGCCTTGTGCTTGCTCAGCAGATATTATACCACTGAGCTACATCCCAGCCCAACATTAGTTAATGTTCAACCTAAAAATGTCAGGTACTATATTTCTCATCTTTTCAAGTTCTTTTCTTCTTTGTTTGCTCTAAATTGAACCTAGGGCTAAGCATATGCTCTATTACTGAGTTATACCCCCAGCTAGTCTTTTTAAAATCTTCCCTTCCTTTGTTATTTTCATGTTTTCCCTTAAGTATTTGAAGATAGTTATACCTTTAAGATATTATAATATGAATATTACACCATAGATATTATATTATAAATTATAAATATGATATAAAGATATCTGTTAATAGCTATTAATTTCATTATCTGTATCATTTCTGGATCTGTTACTGTCAACTAATTTTTCTTCTTTCTTCTAGCTATGATTCCCATTCCCTTGCTTTCGGGTATTTCTAATGATTTTTGTGGTTGTTAGTGTTTGTCACACACTGAATGTTCAGTGGTGAGTGTCTGGGTTTTGTTGTCTTCTTGTAAATAATGCTAGCCAGGCAGTTAAGATTAATTCAGTTCTATCATGGCCTGTGTGATATCTGAAAATTGTTGAGTTTATAATTTCCTGATTGGTCTTTACCTAGCTTTGTGAAGTGTTTGAACTCCAAATATGCATGACCTAGTCCTCAGCAAAAAAACTTAAGAGAATCCCTATACAAATCTGAAGCTTTATTTATTTATTTATTTATTTTTAAATACCTAGCCCCTTTCTGTCCTGAACTCTCCCTGCAGTTTCTAGTTACCCTTACCCCAGCCTCCTTAAACTTTATTCTACAACTCAGAAAGGCCACTGAGCTTTATTTTAATTCCTCCTCCTTTGCCTCTTTATTCCAGAAACTGGCCGCAAGCAGGAACCCTGAGTGATAATGGGCTTACTACATGTATTCCCACCCCAGGGATCACAGACCTGTGCTGCCTGCTATCAGTATCTGAAAACAGTTATTTCATAGGGGTTTGCCATTTTCAATGCTGGTCTAGTTATTTATGGCTGGAGGTTAAGTCTAATTCTTATTACTCTAGCATGGCTAGAAGTGGAAGTCAAAAAAAATCAAGTTTAATTTTCTTAAAGTTACATTTTGAAATTGTAACATTATGAAGGATTGCTTATAATAAACCATGGATATGAATAAATTTGAATAGATTCTTTCTCAACTTTGTGATCAAAGCAACCTACATATTTTGTGATTTCTTTTGGGAAAAAATATGAATGTTTCTGCCATATGTCCTTAATTCCTTTCTTTATTCAAAGGCAGTTATTACTCTTGATGTTATTCTGTCAGTCATATATCATGTGACCCTTAACTAATCATGTTTAAGACTTGTTGGAAAAGAAAATCCAATTATTATTCAGTTATAATGATAAGAATTTGGATGAAGTAGACTTAGAAGGAATGGGGGAGAAAGGAGTCTATTACATATACATGTATGTAAGAAGAATTTACACGTAATGTAAAGGTAAGAATTATTCTCTGTCACTGGGCAGGAGGTGCAGGAACTGTGCTATTTTCTGAGAACCTTGGTGACTGAGTGCCAGTATATTTAGTGATGGCAGAACTCCCATTCCCTGTGACTGTCCAGCAACATTATTTAGTAGCTATTCTAACATTTCTCCACTATGTGAAGTCTGGCAAAGTAGTTTCTCTGGTTAATGTGCCATAGAAAGATTCAGTCAAAGGAATCTTTTGGAATTGGTTTGTTATGTTTTTATTTATGATTGTTTAAGTACTTTTTCTATCTTAAAATCATTTCAATTTAGAATGCTCATTAATGGATTTAACAAGAATGAGGGTGAGTTTACTTTGTTTATTTTATGGTTTTTAAAAATAAATTTTTCTTTTAAAGTAACAAAAAAGCAGATGAGGTGGCGTATACACCTGTAATCCCAGTGGCTTAGGAGGCTGAGGCAGGATGATTGTGATTTCAAAGCCAGTCTCAGCAAAAGTGAGGTGCTAAGCAACTAACTGAGACCTTGTCTCTAAATAAAATACAAAATAAGGCTGGTGATGTGACTCAGTGGTTGAGTACCCCTGAGTTTAATCCCTGGTACCCCAAAGAAAGAAAGAAAGAAAGAGAAAAAAGACAATATTCCTTATTTTTTGCCTGGGTTTAGGGTGTAATCTTCATGAAGAACTGCTTTTTTACACCTATAGAGTATAGATACCTACATTATTATCTATATGCACAGGGTACATTTATAGGCAGTGAGCTAGGACAAACTACATAAAGAGCTGGTACAGGTTCAATGGGTTCTGCTTTGGACACTTTTACTTTAATTTCCCATCAAATAAGCCTTGCAAAGAATATGTGAGATAAAGGTACAGATGAGTTTCTCACAGTGAGGGGTTGGATAGTGTTGGTGGTGGGTACAAAATAATAATAGATTTGGCTGCATGGAGGAACAAGATATTTGGAAACATTGTTCTTGGGAAAGATACAATGTTTATTTGTTACCATGTATTGAAAATTTTTCAATGCTTCAACTTTTAGATTTTTCTCCTCCTGTTTTTTACCTTGTTATTAGAACACACCTGCCCCTGGCATGCTGCCTGCTTTTGGAAAATAATCTATCATTTACTTTTTAGGAAAAAGAATCTGTAACAGATCTATCAACAAATGAAAGCTACTTCTTAACTTAACCTTGCCTTACATTGCTATTGTGATGTACTGAATTGACTGTTCTGTTAGATTGTGAAGCTCTGTGAAAGCAGAGCTTGTTCAGCATTAGTGATGAACAGTTCACACAGATCTTGAGTATAGCCACATGATAAGCACACTGTGGATCATCAATAAATATTGGTCGAGTAAAAGTTTACAATGTGCCCTTAACTAAAGAATCATGCCTTCATACATGTGAAAAATGAGTTTAGAACGTGCCTGTACAACATAGGCAGAGGATTGATATGCATAAGAAAAAAAAAGAGGCTCTAAAAGCAGCAAAAAGGAAGTTTCAGTGGCTTGGAAGCATATGAATCGGTACTCAACCTCATTCATAACAATAGTAATAAAAGTCAGTGTACTATTGTAGTGAAATACCAGTTTGGCAAAAACCCCAAGCTTTTGTTTTAGGTTTTGTTTTAACTTTTGTGTTTGGTTTGTTTGTTGGTGAGGTTATAATGAAGCTTATACTTTCATGTGTTGTTTGATAAAGTGTACATAACTTCTTTAGAATGCAATTCAATAATATTTCTCAAAATTACAACTGCATGTACTATTTGACCCAGCACTTCTTATAATGGAGTTTATTCTGTACAGGCACATGTGCTAAATGATATAGGCATACTGTTATTGGCTAAAGCATTAGTTTTAACTGCAAAAGACTGAAAACAATCTTTTCTATTAGAAGATAATTTTCCTATTAGACTACCTCAAATATTAAATACTGTGTCCTCTGTATCTTTGGGAAGAAAGAAGAGGAACATATTAAGTGTGAAGGTGGAAGATAAGAATCATTGTTAAATGAAAAAAGCCAAGCACATCAAATGAGTGTATTTAGTATACTTTCATTTTTGTAAAAAAACCAAAACTTAAAGTGACAGTTGGGAGGGAGAGAGTACATATTTATGTTTGTACATACAAAAAGCTTTTAGCAAAGAATCACAAGATACTTATTACAGTGGTTTCTTACAGCTGGACCAAGGGCTGGGCAAATGGGGGTGGGGGCCAGGCAGTGTCTTCTACTGTTTTATTTCCTAGCCATATATTAACAAGTTAGAAAGTTATTAGACATTTTAAAACAAATACAGTTTACACCTCCTCCCTGTAATACCAAGAAGAATAACACCTTTTTTTTTTTTTTTTTTGCCTAGGGGTATTTTGAAAAACAGTTAGTGGTTGGTCATGGAGTTAATGGAAATCCTTGTTGGAAGCTGACTTGTCTTTGATGTTGCTAAATAACAGATCATAATTCCCTCCACCCTCCAGCATTTCTGATAATCACTGCAGTGGGACTGGTGAAGGGCTTTGTGGGATCTTGCAGCAGCTCCCAAGTGAGCAGCTAGGAAGTAGGGTAGAAGCAGTGAAGACAGGAAGGAATCCTGAGCCAAGTAGCCAAACAGTCAACCCTGGGATAAACAAAGGGGGAGCCTGAAAATAGCTATAGGTGCCTAAATTTCTACATTTGTTTTTGTTCCCAAGAATGTATTCCTCCTCAAAGAAATCTAAGGCTTTATTTCTCAGTTACTGCTATAAATAATGTAGAACCAAAGAGGTTTCACTATTTTTTTTTTCTGAATTTCTATCTTATGGGAGGAGTTATTCATTCAGTGATTGCACTTGAATATGCTCCTTTATGACAACTGGATTCTTGACTGAATTTTCATCATCTAGGGTGTATAATGACATTTCTCAAAGGTCGTAATTAGCTTTTAGTTTCATTAGATGGCAGAGCAAGCCCCTATGTTGGCTTTTCTTTTCTGGTTGAAGGCATGACTTTTTGAAGAAAACTACACTATCCTGAGGATAAGGTTGAAGAGCCAAAGTACCCTTCTCTCCTGGCCCTCCCAGCTGATGGTGTACTGGCCTGACCTGTCATCCTGGTCCCTGCCTGGCCTGGCCTGGGATTCTTTAGAGGGTGCTCCTCAATACCAGACTGAAACAAGAAAAGTAGGGACCTTGGTGACTGTTGTGTTCTAGAGTATGATATGAATTAAGAAATATTGCTGTGGGGCTGGGGTGGAGTGCTTGCCTGACATGCATGGGGCACTGGGTTCGATCCTTAGTACCACATAAAAATAAAATGGGGGTATTGTGTCCACCTATAACTAAAAAACTACATATTAAAAAAAAAAAAGAAATATTGCTGTATCACTAAACTGATGTTCCATAGCCAAAGTGGGCCAACACAAGTTTCTACCCATATTTAGGTTATTTCTTCTTTGTATTTCATTTTTAGGTGTGGGTATGAGTAGAAAATCATATCTTCAAATACATTATTTTACTGATTCACAAGAGTATTCATAGTATTTTATTCTTCTTTCCCTTAGCATGGAGATATAAAACTCCCTACAGAGTGGCATTTGTTGAAAAATTAACCAAGCTTGTTTTAAGTCAGCTGCCTAACTTCTGGAAACTCTGGATTTCCTATGTTAATGGAAGCCTTTTCAGTGAGGTATGTAAAGGAAATAGACTATAGGTGGAGTTAAGTTATTGTGAATTTCTGTTCTTAAATATTTATTTTAGATTTTGAAACCTTAGAAGCTTGAACCCTGTAATTGTCATTTTATGATACTTGGTGGCCACATGACCTTGATCAAATTACTTGATTGTTCCAGGACTCAGTTTCTTCATCTGTAAAAAAAAAAAAAAAAATGGTAAGGGTATTCATCTCAACAAGTGGTTATAAGGATTAAATGAGGAAAACAACTAAATTAAGAAAAACATGAAGTATTTTCAAGGATTCAGACTAAGTATAATGTCAGGACAAATTGTGAATGAAATTACATTGGTAAACTATGAACAAATAATAAAGCACAAATAAAATGTTTGCAGCTTGTACACAGGTCTGAAATAATCCACATAACTAGAATTTCTTAATGGGAATGAATTTAAAAATCATGTCAAATAGCCCCATTTTTTCAACCTACTTGAGTTCTTATGAGCCTTTACATTTTAATGAGCCATGCATTTACTTAATATCTTAATTGCAATGTGCAGATGTCTCTGACTTATGATAGTTCAACTTTACAGTGGTGTGAAAGTGATAACAATAGAAACATCACTTTGAATTTTATGTGTTTCTTAAGCTAGGGACATATGGTGTAATCATCACTTGTGATGCTAGATGGCAGCAGTGAGCAGGAAAATAGCCCACACACTACAGTTTATTGTGTTACAAGTTATAATATCTATAGATTATATATGTTAAATGCATTTTTAACTTAGGATATTTCTAATTTATGATGGGTTTATCAGTACATAATGCCATTGTGAATTGAAAGGCATCTATAGTTGGCAGAGTGGAAAGTATGAACATAAAAGTAACGACTTTGACTTTTGTGTGTCACACTTGGAAATCAGACTTATCACTTTATGACCTCACATCAGATACTTCACAAAAGGCCTCCATTTCTTGGAATATACACTGTAAACATCCTTTGCCTCTAGTTGCTACCTGGTCCCACCTGTAAGATTAAGAAGATGGTTCTGTTTCTTGATTACAACATATGTCCCTAGCTTAGGAGACACACAAAATTCAAAGTGATATTTATCACTTTCACACCATTGTAAAGTTGAACCATCATAAGTCAGAGACATCTGTACATTACTATTAAGATATTAAGTAAATGTGTGACTCATTAAAATGTAAAGGCTTATAAGAACTCAAGTAGATTGAAACAATGGGGCTATATGACATGATTTTTAAATGTATTCCCATTAGGGAATTCTAGTTATATGGATTATTTCAGACCTGGGGGAACTCTGTATAGCCCTAGGAGGGCTAGAAGAGGTGTGGGGGGTCTTCATGAAGGTCTATTTCCTGCTTTTTTGAACTTGACAACATGGAAAGTAGACATGAACAAAGGATAAACCTTTTTTTTCCCAAAAATAAAATGACAACCCCCCCCAAAAAGATGGCACATTTTTGATGTTTTAGATCCTTCCTCCTCAGTGAGAAGTAGTTAGGTATCTGAATGCTTTAGTGTTCTGTTGAATCTCCTTTGACCATGAGCATAAATTCACTCAGATGTTAAAGAAATAGAATTATCCTCTGGAGGGTTTTTTTTTCCCCCTTTATATTAAAACCCCTTGTCCATGATCTCTTCTTTTTTCTGCCTATGGATTCCTAGATCTTTATTTATATGATTGGCTGGTTATCCAACCTATAAAATTTACTTCTTGTATGAAAATCAGAAAAATGGTAGTACATGAAAACCCAAGTTTTTAGTGCTGAAAAACCAATCACATAACAAGTACAATTTTTTATTTCTTTAACATCAAAAGTGTATTAATTACTCTAGAGGTACAATTTTAAATATTAAGGCAATAATTGACAACTTTTTGGCTTTACTTTGTATCACCTGGGTATGCAAAACCTCCGTTGAAGAGTGAACTTTAAAAGAGGGAATCCTATACAATAAAGTGGGGCTTGACTGCTCTTCATAAATATAATGTTGCTTATTGCTAGCTTCGGAAGAGAATACTTTAACTTCAGTTTTGCAGGTCAGCTGAGAAAAGTTTTTCGAGTGCTCTGCTTTCATGCGTTTCACACGTTGATTTGTCTTTCCATGGATCTCAGCTAAATGAATGTGGGCAGCTTGCTGTGCTGGGAACAGGCTTTGGGTCCTTTACCCTATGCCACAGTGGAGAAGAGATGCATCGCTGGCACCACAGCTTCCTCTTCACAATCTGCTCCATCTCTAAACCAACTCACTTATGTGGACAGGAAAGGTTGTTCAAAGATTTTCTCACAACACTAGTGTTACAAACAGAAATATCCAGTGTATAGCACTTACTAGGCATGACCTTTACTTCTCTATGACTACTTCCATAGGGCTGCTTTGAAAATTCATTGAGTTAAAGTAAGTAAAGTGCTTATAACAGTCTCTGGCAGATAAATAAGAGTTTGTTCTTATTATTTGGAATAAAATTTATGCCAGGGCTGGGAATGTGACTCAGTGGTAGAGTACTTGCATAACATGTGTGTGGTCCCTAGATGTGACTCCCAGTACCAACAACAACAACAAAAAAAAAAAGAGAGAGAAAAAAAATTAGAGTGCTAAACTATTAGAGTAGAATTGAATGATGTCAAGGTAGATTAACTCACCTCAAGAATCAGTCCCTTAGGAAATGGATTGTAAGCTATATTATTTGTTTCTAGCCAAATGTTTTTTTCCTCTCATTTGGATCAGTTCCTAAAGGTGAACCACCCAATACAGTCAGTAGCTTGCTTTATTTTGACTCTTTTTAGAGTCATAAAGTTTCTAATAGCTTTTGATCTGGGATATTTTAGTGAAAGGGGATATATTTTCCTTCCTTGTAGGTTCTACCTACTTATGGTAAAAATATGAGATATAATTAAGTATAATTTGCTGTACAGATTGAAGCATGTTTTAAAACTCTTTACCATCTATTGAGAAGCTCAAAAGGTAACAAAGGGAAATAGCTAGGAGTAGAAGAGTTGAAAAGTGTGTCCATCCTGTCAGTCTATGAGTGAAATCTAGAAACTTAATACTGAGAAGAATTTTGAGTTTTTTTTTTATTAAAGAATTTCTTTTTTTAGTTGTAGATGGACACAATACCTTTGTTTATTTATTTTTTATGTGGTGCTGAGGATCAAACCCGGTGCCTCATGCATGCTAGGCAAGTGCTCTACCACTGAACAACAACCCCAGTCCCTGAATTTTGAGATTTTTGATAGTTGATATTTAACCCATTTGGTTCCATTGTTTCAGATGTAGAACACCTATAAAAACTTAAATTAAGCAACAAGTATACCATTTCTGGTAACTTTGAAATGATTATTATGTTCTCAGAATTGACAACTTGAGTCTTAATGTGTTAATTTCAAACCAGAGAGCTTTATAATATTTGAATACAATTTACTTAAAATTTCATATTTTGTTAATAGAACTATCTTGTTTTATTATTAAGAGTCCATCCGTTAAAGATTTAGATGAAGTTTCCAACAGTTTAAATAAATAGTCAGTTCTTCAAAACCAGTTAGCCCATGTGAAGTAACATAATGTGAATCAAAACAGTGAAATCTAGCCGTTGGTCTTACCACAAAGTAGTTTTGGTCTGTGTGTGCAGGAAAGAGTTAAGGTTTTTAGTTAACGAAATGGTTAATAATAGATTAAGATCTCTCCTTTAGATAGTTTTAAATGTAGTGTATTTTTGAATGAAATTTTTTAAAGTATCCAAATATATGTTAATAATTGGGAATTCTATCTTAAAAAGTTGTATAACTCATGCAATTAAAATGTACTGTAGATTCCAAAGCTAGATTTTTTTTTTTTTTTTTTTAAGTAGGGCAAACCTAAGGAAATTCCTTGTGTTGGGAATGTTCAACTCCTCATCAGATTAAAACAATATGTAACTGTTGTTTCATTAGCAATTGCATGCATTAGACCTAACTCCTCTTTCCCTTCTATTTTGCATATATTTGGAGACAAGTCCCTGAATTTTATAAAATTATTGTCCAGTAGATGTCATCATACATTTATAAGCACCTGTTTTGTGATCAAAATTATCACAAAACATAGCCTGAATTTGAGACATTTGTTGAGTGGTAGAAAGATGGGGCACCAAACCCAGGGCCTGATATGTGTTTGGCAAATGCCCTACTATGGAACCTTGCTCCCAGCCCTTGATGTGATACTTCTTAACTACACATTTTCAACTCATTTTCTTTCATTTAAAAGTATTTACAGAACAACTGACTTTGAAATAATCTTTCTGTTGAACATCCCCCTTATGTACAAAGTTCAGGTACTGTGGAGGATACAATTAGAAAAGACTGCCTCTGACAGTTTTATCTTGGCATGTCTCTTCTTTCTTCTATAGCATACCAGAGTAGGAATGTGTGAATCAGGGTTCTCCAGAGAAACAGATCAAATAGGATATGTGTAGGTATACATAACACCCCCTTCTCTCTCTCTCTCTCTCTCTCTCTCTCTCTCTCTCTCTCTCTCTCTCTCTCTCTCTCCTTCATACACACACAAGGAGAATTGGCTCACGATTGTGGAAACTGACAAGTCAGGTGTAAAGGGTGAAGCAGTAAGCTGGAGAGGAGACCCAGGAGAACTGGGTCCAGTGTGAAAGTTTTCAAGCTTGAGATCCAAAAAAAGCAAATGTTTCAATTCAAGTATCAAAGAAAAAAAAAATGAATACCCCAAGTTGAATACAAGGCAGGAAGAGTTCCCTCAGAAACAGGGAAACAGCCTTTTATTATATTCAGACCTTCAACTGATCAGATAAGGCCCACCCCATAGGGGAGGGCCTCTTGCTTTACTCAGTCTCCTGATTTAAGTGTTAACTTCATCCGGGAACACAGATTCATATTTGAACAAATGCTTTGGCACCCTGTGGCCTATTCAAGTTGACAAATAAAATTAATGATTGTAAGTTTCTTAAATCTTCAGCAGTTCAGAATTCTGTTTCATTGTGTACTTCCTGACAGTGCAGTAGGAGCTGGGATCCTCAGGAGCTTCTGATTTCAACGTGGATAATAGTACTCCCAGTCCCCACACAAAACTTTCAGACTTCTGCTTATACCTTTTGTTGACAACTTAAGTCTCCAGGAAGAACTGAGTGTGTTGAGGTCTTCTGAGAGATATCATAGTATTTATGCCTGGCAGATCTCCTTCCAAGGGTTAGTCTGTCACCTTGAGACCTAGAACTTCAGGTTTTTCAAAAAGCCCTTCAGAGCATCACAGTGTTTAGGTCAGTCATGCTTTTTGAAGTATGTTCAGGAGTATAACCTAACCCCTGGTGGTAATTTCTTCACCAGATATTTATGGAATACACTGGAAATCCTCTGTATGCCAGATACTGACACAAACACATGCACAGGTAGCTACCAATATTACAGACATACATTTGTGCACATACACATGACATAGAATATGCACATACATACATGCATACATTATATGAGTACACGTGCGTATAGCTTCAACATGCATATACATGCAAACATGCACACACAATATATATATGCAGACACAAATTCAAAAATAGACATATGTAGTATAAATAAAACAATGACAAGGGTAAGCCTGACCCTTTTCCCTCTTGGAGAGGTAGGACCAAAATATATTTTTAAAAAAGTCACCCTAAGTCCTGCAAAAGGCTGTAAAAGAAACAAAAAGAAGCAAAAAAAACTTTGTCTTTTACCCTGAGATAAAAATTGTAGTAGTGGAATGGAATGGAGGTAAAATCTCTCTGGATATTTAAGCTGACACTTGGCATATGAAAAGGAAACAATGCAGGAGGGATTAGCAAGCAGTATATGATGAATGGCACATGTGTCATGTGGCATCTGAAAAAAATGGGAAAAAAGCCCCAGACTGTCCCTAGTAGACATGCACATGTCAGGAGGAGCTCACTGGGCTGGCCTCCTGTGTTAAAAAAGATCATTTTGGTTGCCTATTCTAAATAAATTGTCAGAGAACGCGAGTGAAGGTGGCAGGAAAGAGTGGTGGTTTTGGATGAAGGTTTTATGTTGGAGAGAAATTGGTAGGCATGATTTGTATTTTGGAAGTAGTGTTGATTGTCTCGCTGGTGGATCAGATGAGAGAGATGAGGGTAGGTTGTCAGATATAGCTCTGTAACATGTTCCTGAGTGAACAGGTTTGCCATTTTCAGAGCCTGAAAGAGTTGAGAAAGAATGTGCTTGGGAGGAAACATACCAAGTTTCTGAGATAGTGGACTCAAAAAGAGATTGCAATAGGCAATTTGAGATTCAAATATGGGTCTCAGAGGAAACATTTGCACTGGAGATACCATTTGGAAGGATAGAAATAACATTTGAAATTGTAGGAACAATTAGTGGGAGAGTAAAGAAGGAAAAGTGTTCACAACATTCAGAGAACAGCACTAGCCCCTTAGTGAGCAGAACATTAATTTGCAAATATTTCAGCACTGAGGTTCTATATTACCAGCAGCATGATTCGGCTGGGGAAGGGAGGGCAGTACTGGGAATCAAACCCAGAGCTTCACGTGTGTTATGTAATCCAATTGTGGGATTTTGACTGAGCATTATACTGGACAAAAACAGAAAGCAAGCTAGCAGACTCAGAGCTATTTGGACTTGCCTAAGTGGATATGACTCAGAGAAGAGGCACAGACAGGTCACCTTCCTTACCACAGTGCCCAGGGTGGTCAGGTTTATATATATATTTATATCACATCACTCTCATAGTTTATACACTTTACTTATTTTCATTCATCTTAAAAATAAAGGAAAACATCCATTTTGCTGTACTAAGAATTTCAAGCATCAATGAACCTAGGAGTCAGCTTTTTTGAATGGTTATTGAGCTTAGGGTTTTTATTTATACCTTTAATCCTTTCAAAGCAAAAGTGAATTTCTTCTAAGAAAAAATGACAACTTCATAGTTTAATATAAAATTTAAAATAAGTGTAAATTAGAGTTTGAAGGATGAATATTTATGTTTGTGCTGACCATTTCTTGTCAGTCCTGTCATATATTTTTGTTGGAAACAACCAACAATCTAATCCTTTGTTTACTCATTCATATCAATATTGTTAATTATGTAAATTCTGTATACTGTTTCTTTAGTTTATACAATGTGTGTATATGTGTTCTATATATCAATAAACACTACTTATATTTTAAAGTTAATTTGAAGTCAATAACATAATCATTGATAATGTGATTGTTTTTAACTTGAAAGGTCTCTTGACATGTCTTTACCCTTTAACTAATAATATGTAAGGGTTTTAATTTTAAGGAATAATTTTTACATAATATCCATGAAATGTCAGAATCTTCTTTCACATGGTGTAATTTTGTTGTTGCTTTTTTATTTGGAATGTTTTCTCACCTTGCCCTCCTAGTATTTAATTGTTAAAAATTGGTTAATAAAATGCCAACTGAAATCCAGTTGAACAGATCTCTCTTTTAATCAATATGAAGTCTTCTACACATTACTTTAAGGAAAAGATGGAGTATGTCAAAAGCAGAAAAAAAAAATTATTCTAGAATAGTAGAATGTATTTCTTCCTAAATTACACTGTAAAATCCCTTAAAGAAGAGCTGTAATTTATAATTTTTTTAAATAAAATTACATAATGCTTATATTAAAAAGTATTTACGAGGGAAATAGAATGGATATCCTATGATTACTGTCCCTTAATTTAGAGTTTACTCTTCATTTTACTTTTGTACTATCTAATGAGAAATTATGTTAAAAATGTTATCATGGATACATCATAGTTTAACCATATGGAATTATTGAAATACCATATGAACACCTTCAAAGTTGGTAATTTCAACTTAATTTTTAGATTTATTTATGGGAATTGTTCCTAAAGGTTTTAGAATGGTATGTAACTTTTTGCTGGTATAAGAAAGGTTTTCTAATTCGTCATCTTATAACTAGAAACTTAAATTATTTTTTAACTATCCAATCAAATCAGCTCATATCTCATGTTCTGTGTACAACTTTAAAAGTTTTATTTTTATAAATTGTTCCTAAAAGACAACTAATATGTTTTCTTTGTTTTAAAATTTTTAAGACTGCCGAGAAGTCAGGCCAAGTTGAAAGATCAAAGAATGTAAGACAAAGACAAAATGATTTCAAGGTAAGTATAAGTATGCAGAAATACAGAGTAGGGTTTTCTCATCTGAGGTTTTAAAATCTGAGAAGATTTTACAGTGAAAGTATTTGTTATTGATCAGACTGATGACATTTCAATACATTTCTGCTTGTCCATTTCTAGAAAATGATTCAGGAAGTAATGCATTCTCTTGTGAAGTTGATCCGTGGAGCTTTGCTCCCACTCAGCATCCGAGAGGGAGAAATGAGGCAGTATGGAGGCTGGGAGGTGAAGTCTGAGCTCTCTGGGCAATGGCTTGCTCATGTCATCCAGACCATAAGGTAAGTATAGACACATGGTCATCAAAAGGGGTAAACACACACAAATATACCTTCTTTTTTTTCGGGGGAGGGGGAGAGTGGACTTTAGTATGGGATATGATGTTTTAATATAGTCAGCAAGGAAGAAATTTTCTTTTTCTCTGACCTGTAGCCTCTACTATTTCTCACTTATCATCTAATAATGAAACTCTTAAACATTCCTGGTTTTTATGATGGATAAGAAAACCAAACTGTATGTGCATCTTTTCTGTTGCTTAATTCAATATTATTGTTATACCATGATCTTGGTCTTCATCTCCTTTTTTTCATCCTAATGGTATAGCTTGTGAGCTCTATGAAACACAAGTACAGATGATAAAAGCAATAGGAAGGAATTGCTTCAAGATCCCTTCTGCTAACTTTTGTTTTGTTCTGTTTGTTTCCTAGGCTTACTTATGAATCATTGACTGCCCTCGAAATTCCGAATGATATGTTGCAGACTATCCAGGATCTTATTTTGGATCTCCGTGTACGTTGTGTAATGGTCACATTACAACACACAGCAGAAGGTGTGTTAAGAAAAATTGATAACACTTACTTGGACAATAGTTATCTGAATATACCCTCTTCTTTCAGCTTCCAAATCCTTGAAAATAAGTGAAAAGTACTCTTAGGAAATTCATCTCATTTCTATCTGTTCTTCAGAGGTTTTTCCATTTTGGTATCTTTTCCAATCAATTTAGTTGAGATGAAAGACATGCAGAAATTGAGGCAGGTATACTTGAAAATAGTTCAGAATATAAGAGCATCTTTTGGGCAAATGTTAAATAGAAAATGTAATATATAAAATATGGATTTGGTTTCAAAAATATGTGTATATTTAATTTTTTTTAATTTAGAAAAAACAATGTAAAACTGAGGAAAGGCTATTAGCAATGGTATTCTGAATACTAGAAATTATAGATGTATTTTGATTTTTCTCAGGATTTTCTACATAGAATCATAGAAAGCAGTAAGGTTAGTTTTTATAAAGCAACCTTTTAGGTATTAAATATTTTTGAAAACATTCGAGAACATTGTTAGAAATAACACAAACCATTACTGTCTGCCACTGGGCTTTTTAAGTGGGGAAATCACATCACTGTAGACTTAGTAGTTAATACATTCTGCAGCTGAACATTCCCATCTTAATTCATCCCCTCACCCTTTCTCCCCAGGAATCTGTGCCAGCCTGCAATGTTGAAGGTTTGGGCAGTTTGCATTCCTTTAGCCAAGTGAGAACTATGCTGCCTGCCATTGTCAAGAATGTCTAGCATTCAAATAGAATCCATCGTATAAATCAGAAAAAAATATTGTAGGGCTTATTTTGTGCTTATCTGTCCAGTTTAGAGTACTGAATAAGTTATCCTCAATCAAGTGATCATTAAGCCTATTTTCCAAATTGGGCTATGTAATAAAAATTTTTTATTTATATTAGTATTTTATTAGAAAAATCCAGTAAGCAATACATATTTAGTTTTTTTAATCTACAAAATTAAATTCTATTCCTACTTTCATCAGGTTTTTACAAATCTATTTAAAACAATTAAAGTCATACCCTTTGTAGATTTTTATCTTTATAAATATCAGTGAGATAATTATAATGAAAAGGACTGTGTGCTTGTTTTTCTTGTAGAAATAAAGAGATTAGCTGAAAAGGAGGACTGGATTGTTGATAATGAAGGATTGACTTCTCTAGTAAGTTTAAATTCTTTTTCATTATTAGTCATTATTGTTTATTATATTTAAAATAAATCATTTACTACATTCATTAGGAGTATATGCTCTCTGCATTACAACTCTAAATAGTTTTCTGAAAATAGAAAAATAAGCTTTTTTTATTTTTCATTTTTGCTTAATGCTAATCACACTTATTTAACAATTAGTGAAAACAGTGGGTTTCTTTTAGAGTGGCTGCTTTTCGTCCTGTATCACTATTTTTGTTTGCATTAGTTTTTAGAAAACAGATTATCCTTAATTCCATATTACTCAGCAACTTCAAATTTTCAGAAAAACTGGACAGAAGAAATACTCGTTCCAGCCCCTAAGCTTTGTTTAACAAAACAAAAATAACAAGCACAAATCTTTGCAGATGTGTTTACAGGTCAGGCAGCAACTAAAACCATGGTCTGTTCTTTTCATATAGGTTTTAGGGTTTCAAAATACCTATGAATATAGTTTTCATAATTTATCGTGTTTTCATATCTGACTTATGAATCCCCCTAATAATCCTGTATGTGGGTGTGTCAGTAAGATTGGCATTTGCCAATAAAACATCCTAGTGGCGTATATAAGAAAATTTCTTTTTCTCACACATTGGCCAGATAACTCAAGAATCCCATACCTAGAGGCCCTCTGCCTTCTCTGTGGTTCTTTGTACTGGCTTCTGCTCAAGATGACCTCATGATAACTCACAGCCTCACTCCTGTTAGGAAAAAAGTCCAGGACTTTTCTAGGAGCCATGGCTGACAGCTCTCCCCACATGTAGTTGGCATAACACATTTTTGTGTCCACATCCTCAGCAGCAGAGGCAGGGAAGTGAAGTTTTTCAGCCAAGTTTGTGGCTGCTCCCAATTTTAGTCTTACCTTAGTGAGAAAAGGGAGAAAATAAATTGTGGGAAGAATACTTCTGGTTCCTGCCTCAGATAAGAAAACAAGAATAAAATGATTTTGACCAGCTCAGATTTATAAACCAGTGAGGAGCCAGGCTGCTGAGGGACAAAGCGCCCACATAATATTTTTTCTTTTCCTTGAATTTTGAACATCTTATTAACAATCTTCCTTTAGCAATTGGAGAACTTGGGGCTTGTTGTATTTCTCCAAAATTGAAGGCTCTACATTAAGGTGATACAAATATATGCAAGCATTCCTTACATTAAGTAACAACATAGTTAAGCTTAACTTCCTTTTTTTTTGTTAAATCATGCTTGAAATGAGTTAGAAAAGTTTATTGTTTTTAATAAATTTATTATAATTCTATTTCCAAGAATCTCTAGAATAAAAATATCTTAATTAGATTTACTCCATTTGTCACTGTTATTTGTATTTAAATAAAAGCTATTCTGTATCTTTTTCCCCCTCACATTAAGTTCAAAGAAAAAGATGTGTAGCAACTAGGGCAGCCACTTGAGATCCTATAAGATAGAATGTAAAATATTTCAACTTTTATTATTGATTACATTTTGAAATTATGATATTTGTATATTTTGAATTAAATAAACTATTAAAATTATTTGGTTTTAGTTTTTTTTTAATGTGGCTACTGGGAAATCTACACTTCAGTTTTGTTCTTGTGGCTCACTTTATATTTCTGTTGGACAGCACTGGTATGGAGGAAATACTGCATTTGATTTAGAATCAGAACTTATCCTGAAAAAGCCAAATAACCTGACTAACCCCTGTGCTTTAATTAGGAAAGGAATAGAATAATTCTTCCCAGTGTTTTGAGTTAAGATTAAATGAAATACTGTGGACTGAAGCTTTTTGTAAACTGTAAAATTTTAGACAAACATAAAGAATCATTATTTGTTAATTGAACATGTGTAATGAATAGGGCCTCCATGGAAATTCCTTAAGTTTACATTATTTCTTATTATATTGTAAAGTCTGTTTTATACAACCCTGTCCTAATTATCATAGCATGCTTGAAGGACAGGTCCAAGAGATCGCTGAACCATCATCCACTGAGTATCTTGCCCCAAATGAAATAGGTATGAGCAAATTAAACATCAAATCACTTTAATTCCTGGTTTGTGATACCTGCCTAAAATTAGTTTTCTGCAAAGAAAAATGGGGGGGAGTATATGTTCAGTTTGAGAAAATTTAAGTCTCAGTTGCTGTGATTCTGTTTCATTTAAAAAAAAAATATACACACACACACACACACACACACACACACACACACACTCTGATGTAAATTTGATCCTCAGCCATGAAATAGCTATTGGGTTTAGGTCCTTCTTCAAGTCAATACTTCTAGCATGTATGGTCAGCCCAGTGTGTGCTTCACTGACAGCCACTGTAACCAAAGACGATTTGTTTACTTGATTATTGTAATTGTCCTCTGTGAAAATGACCTGGGATAGTTGCTACAAAAATGTGTTTGTAGTCTGTCTTTAAAGTTTGACTACCCTAGTGCATTAATACCCGTGAAATGGCTAATTCCTTGTTTGACCTGCCATGTAAGTATGTGTAGGGAAGATCTAAACCCCAGTAGACCATGAAACGAATGACCCATGAGAAGGAGCACATTGGGAGTCAGCCAGTACATTTTCTGGTCAATGTCTTTGAAGAAATAAGCCAACAGAATGGATCTGATAATGCCGACCAAGGTTAGCCATTCAGCATGGATCTCTCTTAAGAGAAAAAATAAGTCAACACTTAACAGCACAAGTCTAGAATCTAATTTAAAGTAGTTTAACCTTATGTATGTGTGTAAAATTGTTAGACTTTGAACAATGACTTAGTTCTTGCAAAGCTTGTCACATTCCTCTAATTTATATTTTCTTAACATTTTCATACTACCAATCCCATTTGTTTCTTTTCCTGTGAGTGCTATAGGGAAACATTCTTATCACGTTAATGAAATGAATGTTGAGTTTTGCCACCTATGACTGTTATTTCTGCTGAAGTATTATCTTTAATTAGAACTTCCCTTCAGTGCTCCATAACAGCTTACTTGAAAGCATCCTGTTTTCTTTTCATGTTGAAAATGTTTTCTGCCTTTTTTCAATTTGGATAATTCTAAGAATTTTCTTCTTCAGAGTAACTGGAATGATTTGTGATAACTTCTTGTAGAGTAGTCACCTATCTTGGATGATTCACTGAAAATACACAGAGATAGCACTATTTGATTCTTTTTAGAAAAAAGGAAAGACAATTATTTAGACTGTCATTTATTCTCAATTTAACTGAAACTGCTCATTGAGCTTCTATTACTCCCTGTCCATTTATTGTGTTAATATAAATGTAAAAATTTTAAAAGTGTATTATAAATTGTAATACAAGAAACCCTAAGTGAACACACATGAATGTCAGTATTTAACTGTTCATAGTTGAATTTTTCATTTTATTTTCAATATTATGATTATTATCATTGTTTTAACAACTTAAATTTTCATGCCTTCTGAGGCAGGAGGTCAAAGTTTAAGGTCAGTTCATCTAACAAACTTTTTTTTTTTTCCTCCATGGTGCTGGGGATTAAACACCAAGCCTCACACATGCTAGGCACTAATAAACATTTTGACTCTTTAAATGCTTTCTGTGCAGTCATCATCCTATATGCCTCTTGTTTTCTACTTAATACTTTAAAATATTCTTTATGGTGCCCTCTGGTGGTTTAAGAGAGCAATAAAATCATTAAAGCCAAGGCACTATTTTAGCTTTCATAAGTCAGGGCTATTTTTTTTTTTTTTTTAATTTTTAAAATTTATTTTTAAACTGATACATAAAAGCATAAACATTGTACATATTAATTGGATGTCATGTAATGTTTTAAAATTGCATAATTTTAAAATTCAGATAAACATATCTATCTCTTCAAACATTTGTCATAAAGAAATGGTGATTTTTAATCTATTTTTTACCAAATGGTGCCTTTGATGAACAAAAATCTTTAGCTTTAAGATAGCTGATGTTAGTTGATGTTTTTTTTCATCTATCATAAGAAAGTGTTAATTAGTACCACTTCTATTCAACACGGAATGGAGGTCACAACACGGCAAGGGAAAGGGGTGGAGAAGAACAAACCAGCTAGGAGGTAAGGGGATCATTAAGAATAACAAGGAATTAAAAAAATAATATAACTTGCAAATTATATGATTGCGTATCTAGAAAATCGTAAAGAATCTACAAACTATGAGCCTTAAAAAAAGGGCTACTTTTTATAAGGAAATAAACTTGTCTTTTAAAAATATGTATACATTTGTCACTTCTTTCTTCTGTTAGTTTTTTTTCCCCAAACACTTTTTTAAAAAATTAGTGTGTATTTTGAGGAGAGGTTCATGCTATATTTTGTGCACAGAGATGGTTGGTTGAGCACTGATCCTGCCCCCAGCTCAGTGCCACTTGAATAAATCCTAACCTTTTCTGTGGTGCTTGTGTTCACACTCAGAGATTATGACTTGCTGTCCTTCAGTGCTGGCAGTTTCTTACCCCCACCCCTGCCCATATGCATACTGTCTTCCTCCAGAAAACTTGCTACTTTCCTCCCCTCTTGCTCTTCAGGTCTCAGCCTCAGTATTCTTGCCATCTCAGGGGCTTTCTTTGTCCTATTTAGAGAAGACCTCCCTCTAGCACCATTTTTCTCTGAGTTTTACTTGTTTTATTCATGATGCTTATTTTGTTATGCAGTTGAAAATTTATATTTCTATGCTTTAAAAAAAAACAATTTTGACTGTGATTTTCATGGTTGTATGTCCTGGCTAAAATAAGCATTTCATGAGAATTCTGTCTTACTCACTCTTGTGTCACTGTCATCCAGAGTAAAACTTCAGACACACGTAGGAGCCTAAGGTATTAGAATTCATTCAAGCTTATTAGTTGCCATTGGTTGGACATATTTTCAAGTTTCATTTTTTTTCACTTAATGTATATATGACTGCAGTTATTTATTTCACTTACAGATCTTATGCATCCTCCAGATCATTATTATTAACATTAGATTTTGTTGAACCATGCCAGAGATGTGGAACATTGAGGAAACAGCTCAACCCAGAATATACCTGGGATATAATAGTGTTTCAAATATAAACTCAAACTGGGTGCACTGGCACACACCTATAATTCCAGCAACTCAGGAGCTTGAGGCAGGGGGATCACAGGTCAGCCTCAGCAACTTAGCAAGGCCTCAAGCAACTTAGAGCCCCTGTCTGAAAATAAAAGACTGGGGTATAGCTCAGTGGTAAAATGCCCCTGGGTTTAATCCCCAATACCAAAAACAAACAAACAAACAAACAAAACAAATAAATAATAAAGTAACATATATGCTCATTATAATTTGGCCCTTATTGCATCATTTGTCAGAAGAGTAAAATTTTGAAGAAAAATTTTAGTGATATTTGAGTTTTCTTCTAGTATAATGAGATGTAATTTAGTTTTAAGATTGACCCACTTAAAAATATTTTAAAGTGCAAAAAGCACATGCCAAATCTAAAACTCGGTGACTAGATTATTATTGGTCAGATTATTTGTATCTCTCTTCCTTTCCAAACTCCTGGAAAATTTAGAGTGCTTGGCCACATTACTTACTTAAGTTGTCTTCATAGCCTGTGTTTTTAAAAAAATTGAATATGGATATTTTTTTCCTTTAGCCATGTCAGTTTGAACAGTGCATTGTGCACTCCCTGCAGTCCCTGAAGGTTGTTCTCGAGTGCAAGCCTGGGGAAGCCAGTGTAAGTTTCTGCTCAATTCCACCTCCATTTCAGAATTTCTTGAGGAATCCTTTCCACAGTTTAAAATTTCTGACTCATTGCCATACAAGAACTTCTTTTCCTTATTGCTTATGTATTTTATTATTATTATTATTATTTAGCTTAACGGCAGGATATGTTGATTTCTAATTCTAAGATGGGATGATAAAAGTTAAAATATGAGTACAGGGGTTGTAGGCAACACTTTGTGTATGAAATGAATGACTGACCTGGGTATTGTCAGCCAGCCTGGGACCAGAACTACCCTAGGTAGGAAATCACCTGTGGTCCAACTCTTCAGAGCAAGATGTCCACACATATAGCAGTTTTAACTGTTTGTATTCAACTTTGTAAATAGTTTTATTTTCTTAGAAAGTCCAAAAGTTTTAATCATAATTTTTCTTCACAGGTCTTTCAACAACCTAAAACACAGGAGGAGGTTTGCCAGTTAAGCATCAATATCATGCAGGTAATATTTAACAGCTGTGATACCCAAAGCCTGGGATCATACATGCATTTAATAGTCAGCTCCTTCTACTTATAATATGTATATAATATGTATTTATAATATGTTAAATATGGATTCATATTTGAATCTTTTCTATGTACATAATAGTTTAGAGTAAATAGGGTATCAAAATAGTATTTAAATCTAGGATTAATTCCTGCTTGTTTTAATAATATCTGAATATTTAATTTGTTAACCTTTCCATTTTTGTGTTCTTATGATACTTTATTTCTGTTTCCATTAGATCACTCCATTAGAGTAAATTAAATGATAATTATTTGTTTACATTTTATCTGGAGTATAAAATTTTTGATTGGGATCAGTTCTTTCTCTGTAGGCACATTGTATAAACAAAGTTGAAAATGTTAGTGAATGAACAAGGGAAAGAAAAAAGGTTTTTTTTTCCTAAAATATATACAAGAACTTAATTGATCAAAACATAGATGCTTTTAATTTCTATCTCTTATGTGGTATATATTGAAGCAACATACCTGTCACACGCAAATATACCCATATAAATATACTTAATATACCCCGACAACATACCACTGATGGTATAGATAGTTCTATTTCATGTAAAATAATTTTCATGTCACTGAAACTGTCTTTGACTTAGGTTTTTATATACTGTTTGGAACAATTGAGCACCAAGCCTGATGCTGATATAGATACTACACAGTAAGTAAAAGTGAAATTATTTTCATGAACGCATTTAAGAGAATTAAAAATATAGACTGAAGCTACATATTTGGTTTTATATTCTGAGATTTCCAGTAAGAGAGGTAAATTGTTTATATTAAAGTCATGATTTTATGTGGCCTATGCTTTTTCCATGATTTTTTTATCTTCTGAATTTATTGTAACCATATTACAGACATTTTGAACAAATTTAAAACATAATTAGCGAGCATGCTACAGGGACACTGCTACATCGATGTTCATAGCAGCACAATTCACAATAGCAAGACTGTGGAACCAACCTAGATGCCCTTCAATAGATGAATGGATAAAAAAAATGTGGCATTTATACACAATGGAGTATTACTCTGCATTAAAAAATGACAAAATCATAGAATTTACAGGGAAATGGATGGCATTAGAGCAGATTGTGCTAAGTGAAGCTAGCCAATCCCTAAAAAAACAAATGCCAAATGTCTTCTTTGATATAAGGAGAGTAACTAAGAACAGAGTAGGGTCGAAGAGCATGAGAAGAAGATTAACATTAAACAGGGATGAGAGGTGGGAGGGAAAGGGAGAGAGAAGGGAAATTGCATGGATATGGAAGGAGACCCTCAGAGTTATACAAAAGTACATACAAGAGGAAGTGAGGGGAAAGGGAAAAATAAAACAAGGGGGACAAATGAATGTCAGTAGAGGGGGCAGAGAGAGAAGAGGGGAGGGGAGGGGAGGGGAGGGGGGATAGTAGAGGATAGGAAAGGCAGCAGAACACAACAGACACTAGTATGGCAATATGTAAATCAATGGATGTGTAACTGATGTGATTCTGCAATCTGTATATGGGGTAAAAATGGGAGCTCATAACCCACTTGAATCAAAGTGTGAAATATGATATATCAAGAACTATGTAATGTTTTGAACAGCCAACAATAAAAAATTAAAAAAATTAAAAAATTAAAAAAAATAAAACATAATTAGCTTACAGATTGTCTAAAACAACAGGTTTTATAAATAATAAAATAGCGGGAAATTGTATACCTCCTAGTTGATTACTTTTATATTCCTGGTGTTAGGGTGCTAAACCAGATCTCTTGTTAGAAACTGAGCCTTTGGTTAGAGTTTAGCCTGGGCCAGGCTTAGTTATTTGAGCTCCAGAGAATACTTCCTGACTTGGTATTTACAAATTTATGGGGTGGTTTTTCAAAGTGTGGCTATATTGGACAGTAGTATAAAATGCTGAATTTGTTTTCTTTTCTTTTTTTTTTTTTTAATTTTTTATTGTTGGTTGTTCAAAACATTACATAGTTCTTGATATATCATGTTTCACACTTTGATTCAAGTGGGTTATGAGCTCCCATTTTTACCCCATATACAGATTGCAGAATCACATCAGTTACACATCCATTGATTTACATATTGCCATACTAGTGTCTGTTGTGTTCTGCTGCCTTTCCTATCCTCTACTTGAATTTGTTTTCTTAACACCAAGTTTTTCTGAGTGTTTATTTCTTAGTACTGGCTTTTGCTTTCCAGTATATAAAACTGTTACCTCTTTGAAGGCCAAATAAGTTTTTAATTCTTCTAGATTTTCTGATTTGATTTTGTATATTTAGTTTATTACATTGCCAAAAATGTGTATAGTTAATCAGAACCTTGATATTATTGATTAAATAAATCTTTCCTTGTTGCTCTGTTATAATTTTTCATATATCAGTGTGTTAGATAAACAGGTACAATGTATTTCTGAGCTTTATCTTCAGTAGATTTATCAAATATATTTTATATTAGTGCTGTGTTAATTATCTTTGGTTTATGTTTTAATGTTTTTCAGACTGGCCTTCTTTTATTATCTCTGTTTTAAAATATTAGTTGATATTTTCATTGCTTTAGTCTTCTATATTAATTTTAATTTCAGTCAGGTTTAAAGAAAAGGAATGGTATGTTTATGATATGTCCTTCCTTCTGTCTCCAGTTTTGTTTCTAGTTGTTTGTGGGTTATCAATTAATTTCCTAATTCACCTCACCTTTAAGTGGATTACTATGAAAGCAAGCTTCAAAAAGCCCCCTGGAAATTCTGATAGAAACACTTTGAGTAAAATTACTTGACATTTTTTTCCTTTGATGGTTTGTTTTAAATTCATGCCAGTTTTGAGAAGGTCCAAAAACAGTTTTTTTTTTTTTTTTAATGGCCCATGTTAATTGATAGCCCACTGTGCCTTCTTTGAGAGATTAATTTTAAAATGTATTTCAGGAAACATACAGAAAGTTATTTGATTTCTTTGCACCAAAACCTTTTTTAAAAAAGATTTTTAAAAAAACTTTTAAAAATGTGCATTATAGTTATACCAAAACCTTTTAAAGTGAAATTTATATATAGTTTGTTACATTTTTTAATTTCAGTGCTTTAATTGTAACTCTTCTATAATTTAGTCTTTCTGTAGATGTTTCTTCTCCTGATTTGTTTGGAAGTATTCATGAAGACTTCAGTTTGACTTCTGTAAGTAAGCTAATAAAAATAAAGTAGGATGTGCCATTTAAAATTATTTAATGATTAGTCCATAAATCAATCTGAATTACTTTGAGTATTACTTCATCATTGCTGTAGCATGTGTATGAAACAGTGCCTATACACGGGAGCTATGTTATATTATGTGAAGATTTTAGTAAAGTATAATTAAATGTACTCCATATTGAAAGCTTTTTAGCTGGAGTTGCATTTAAACTCCTGTACACTTGTTGCATCCCTGCAGGTTCTTGAATGTTAAAAGGTGTCCTACTAGTTCTCTGATGTTTGAAAGTTGATCCTCTGGGTAGGAGGCACAGGACAAGGGCATTTCCTCATGTCTGTTGCCTCTTCAGCCAGAGAAGCTCTGCTTTTCCCTCTTTTGTTTCTGTGAGATCCCCTTTTTATTTGAATACAGATTTCTTGGCAAAAACAAAACCAGATCACTATGTATCTGTGCACGCACACATGTATATGCATACACGTGCACACACACACACACACACACACAAACACATTTTTCACATATACATGTACGTGATGATTCAGATATAGACATTGATCATGTAGGCAAACTTAGATGTTGAATCCAGACTCAAGCTATCTATGTTAAAAAAAAAACTTCCTCTGATTTGTGATGATGTATTGAGTATGTGTGTGCATGTGCGTGTGTGTGTGTATCAAGAAAAAAGAACATCTGAATTTCCTACCCTGTTATTTGTTATTTCCACAGTAATTTTAAGTATATATTCCTAAATAATAATGTGTTTGGCATATTAGGAAAAGTATTGTCTAGTCAAAGTAGTTAAAAATATTATTCTAGGTTTGCTCATTTGGATGACTAGGTAGAGAATGTTAACCATTCACTGAAATAAACAGCTTCTAAAGAAAGATTGAAAACTGAGTTTGGGAGCATATTTGTCCAATGAGTGACAGAGATAACTTCTGGGTGATTCGATGTACTTGTCTGGATCCTAGAGAGATTTGTTAATAAGCCATACATACACAATAGAAGGCCTAGGAATAGATAAAAATACTAAGAAAAATACTAGTGTTCTGTCCAGCAGAACTTATACTCAGAGTCTCCCCAGACATGGTGGCAGGGGAGTTCCTGCAAGGTACTGCCCTACACCATCCTGGAATGGGGCCTGTTGGGATTTCAAAATGCATGGTGATTAGTCCAAAGCATTTATTAGAATGCTTACATATGGAAGGGCTACCATATCTCCTCTCAGTGGACAGGGGACAAGAGAATAAACATCCACAAAAGGAGCCCGTGTTATGAAATTTAGGTTTAAATAATCTGACTGAGGGTGGGTTGGTTTCCACATACTCGATGGCACAGCTCATCTTCGGGTACCTTTCAGCAACAGCCCAAACAGCTTCCTAATGCCAGAGATAAGGCCCAGCTCAGGTTGAAGCCTGCAGAGTAAGACATGCAGCTGACTGGGTCACAGAGGGGTCAAAACATTCAGCCAGGAACAGAAAATGGGGGTTCTAGGAGAACCCACATTAATAGAATGAGATAAAGACCAACATGAAAATAATATTGGGGATATATAACCATTAGTTATAGAGTGACTAACAGAGAGCCTCAGCATATTCTTTTTCTTTTTTAATATTTATTTTTTAGTTGTAGTTGGACATAATACCTTTATTTTGTTTATTTATTTTTATGTGATGCTGAGGATCGAACCTAGGGCCTTGCACGTGCTAGGCGAGCGCTCTATGCTGAGCCACAACCCCAGCCTCCTCATCGTTTGCTGAAAAGGAATAATTGTAGAGCGAGAAGGAAATCTTGGTAGAGCAGTGTACTTTGAACAGGCAGAAAAGAGCATTTAAGCAAAGAGATGCTGAACAATCAAACAGAGGAGGATCAGGTTGTGGGAGATGAAAACTCAGCTTTGTGGGCTGTGTTGTAGGAGCTGCTTCTGTAGGTTAATGAGGGAACAGCTGATTGTCCTGGAGGAGAGTGACAGGAGAAGGCCACACACGAAGTTTAAACCAGTCTTTTCATGTGAACCTGGAAAGAAAGAATGCTAGAGAGGGTTGGGGCTGAAGGAAAGGTCTTTGAAATTGATAGACCTTCCATCCATCTGGCCAACCATACTTTTTCCTCCTTCTTTCAGAATAAGCTTAATTTGTACATGGTAACTTTTCTAGTGTTTGAAAACTGCTTTGCTTTCTTTTATTGATGCCTTGTATCCATTTAGGTTATTTTTCGACTGACTTGTGGATATTCCCAGACATGGGGTTGCTGCTCTGAGCCTAAATCTGTACCTCTTCAGAGGTGGAGCATGAGAGCAAGCACAGACTCTCTGTGACTTGCCTCCTGTGAAGAATCAAAGTTGTCGCTCTTGGCTCACACTGAGCTTATGTTCAGAGGCTACCCCACTCCTGTGTTTTATACTTGCTGATATCAGCTTGTCCTGTTTTATTCACCAAAAATTGTCCATTTGTTACCAAATTCAGTTCCTATTTTTCCCCATTGGAAGATGCCTTTTTAATTTGGCCCATCTTTTCAGATGATTTCTATCTTAGATCTTTTGTTATCTAAACGGGAGGCAGTTATGGTTAGAAAGAGATCTAGATTTTGAGTCAGGGAACACAGGTTCACATCCTAGTGTGTGCCTTATTCACTGTATAACCAGGGCTATTATTGAGGACATCCAGGCTTGGTCCTGTCCTGGATAACTGAGAAGAAAATAATACCTCAGACCGTATTTTTTTCATCTGTAAGTGCTGTATTAGATCAGTTTGAGCTGTTTCTTTTCAAAAATACGTTTCCCTCTAAGGTGCTAATAATAAGCTTTTGATTAACCATGCAACTCTAAGAATTTGATTATGGTGTTCATTTGTTCTTCCCACTTTTATTTCATCTGATTGATTAGATTTGAGAGAAAAATATGCTTACTAAATGTGAGACTTGAACTCAAGAAGTTTTTCTGTTTTTGAAGAGGAACTATATATATTACAATGGGGAGAATCAAGCAAAAAGAATTCACTACCAGTGTAGAGAAGACTCAGGAGGCTGAGTTTGCTGGGTATGAAGCTTTTTGACTCATAAACTGAGAAAGCAGTTGAGGTTTCTGAGGAGTATATCATGTTTGGAATGACTGATGAAATGTCCAGTTTGCTTATCCCCATGTGCTTTGAAAGGACTGCATAATGGCAGAAGTAGGCTTGGGAACAAGAGGGGGAGATATGGTCTTGCCATTCCTGGCTTCATCTGTACAAATTCTAGCACTTACCCATTGCTTTCTTTCTGGTACCTTTTCTGCCACTTATCCACTTAATATGGAAAAAGTTTTATACATAATATCACCCTGTTAACTTTGTTATATGTCCCACTTCCTATCCACAAGTTGACTTAGAGCCATTAGCAATTTTTTCATTTGTTTGAAGTTACTTTAATTAAATTTTTTGGCTTTCTATTTGTGTTTGATTAGGACCAGAAAGGGCAGTGAGTAGGCTATACTCTGCCAGAAATAAAGATGAGAACATTTTAAATTAAAAAAACCTGGATATAGCTGGGTGTGGTGGCATATGTCTGTAATCCTAAGGACTTGGGAGGCTGGGGCAGGAGGATTGCAAGTTCACAGCCAGCCTCAGCAAATTAGTGAGGCCCTAAGCAATTTAGTGAGACCCTGTCTCAAAATTTAAAAAGTTAAAAAAAAAAAAAAAAAGCTGGACATGTGGCTCAGTAGTTAAGTACCCTTGAGTTCAATTCCTGGTTACCTCCCCACCTGCTCGACCACCGCCCCCAGAAAAGAAAGAAAGACGTTTAGAAGATCTATGGATACTTGATTGAACTAAGTGAAGTTATTGGAAAATGCAAGGTTTGCTTGGCAATTGAGTTCAAAGGCTCTAGTTCATCCTTGGTCCATGTAACTCAAAGAACATCATCCTATTTGTATCTGCCTTTTCTATACTGAACTACATTATTGCAAGTTATTCTTTTTCCATACAGAAAGACTATGCCAAATGGGGTTGAGAATTTTTCCTAGACAGTGGCTTTGCCTTAGTTTTAGTCAAGGATCTTGAGTTAAGGCCCTAGATGAGTCACAGTTGTTCCAGAGAATGCTCTCACACCAGCAGGAGTACAAGACCCCTGGCCTCAGTGACCACAGTAGCAGCCTCAAGGGTCATTCCCAGAATTTAATCTACAAACACAGTTCCTCTGAACTGTAGGATATTGTATTCATAAGTATTGGGGTCTGATCATTTTTATAAGAAATTACTTAAGTGGAACAGGACCCTGGAGAATGTACCAGCAAATGGAGCTCTACTCCTTCCACTTGACTGACCTGATCACTTCCTGTGGAAGAATCCCCTGACCTTAAGGGACCCTCACTCCCTATTAGAAGGAGATTATTCCTACACACAAAAAAAGTTCTTAAAAGCCTGAAGTTTTGAAGGAGCCTATCAAACAGATAAAAGAGTAGTATTATTCTCTTTCAAGTTATAAAAAGTTTATAAACAATTTTTCTGATAATTTCTATACTTTATGTAGTTATTTAAGGTATCCATTTGTATAACATTTTTGTGTACATAAAATTGGCATAATAAACATTATTTGATTTTTCTTTTTATTTTTTTATTTTGGGGGTGGTTTTTATTTTTTTATTTTCTATATTTGAATGTAGGGCCTTGCCCATGTGAGGCAAGCACCTATGCCTGAGCACATCTCCAATTCCTGTTTGACTCTTTAGTGTATTATGTAATCATAAGCAATTAGTAGAACTGTAGAATTATGTGATGTTTCTGCCTATGTTAATGTTAGGAAAGACATAGTCAAGAAAAGGAAAGCATGCAATATAGAGGTTAAAGAGCAAGAGATTGTAATTAAATTTAAGAAGTGATAAGGTTTATCTTTTACACTTGCCATGTGTTACTATAAATGTATTTCTAAAGATTTGTTCGTCTTTTAGGAGCAGCGACTTTTGATTGTCCTGAGTAATTGCCGCCATCTAGAACGTCGTACTTTCTTAAATATAACAGAACATTTTGAAAAGCACAACTTCCAGGGAATAGAAAAAATAACACAGGTAAATGAGTTAAAGTTAAGTGGACAAATTGATTGTTTTCTGAACTTTGTTTACAAGCTGTTTTCTTGTCCTTCATTTTTTTTTTCTTTCCTGTGCTTGTTCCTTTTCCTTGCCTTCCCTACAGCCACTTCCTTCTGCTCTCACTCACACTATCTTTAATGATTCCCTTCCTTCTCATACCTCCCCTTGAACAGTTAATTTAATGCCAGCTACTTTCTGTTGAACAATGTTTGCAAAGTTAGATATGTTTCACTCCCCACCTAAGCTCTTTAAAAGTGAGGGAAGAAAGTAAGATCTAGGTATAAATGTCAGATTTAACTACTTTTAGGGTAGAGCTTTTAGATATGACCAAGAGCAAACTCTCTGAGCCTGCGGATAAACCTCTTCCTGCTGATCCACACCTCTCTTGCCTCTCTTCCTTTCCATGTGACCACAATGATGCTTTTGCTGTACTTCTCAAGCATGTGTGCACCCACATGCATGTGCCCAGCTCATAACAGCTGCAGGATGCTTAACATCTGAAAAATACATCATTGGATATAGGAAGATATGGAGAGGTTGGATAAAAATAAGTCCTGTACAAATCATTTGAGTGGTTTTTTTTTTTTTTAATCTATATTGTTATCTCTTGTTTATATATTTTTTCAAGTAAGCATAAAAGGAAAAAATGAAATAACCTTGTTATTAAAGTTTGGTTGGTTCCTGGGCAAAGGTTTATCAGATTTCTAGGTAAAATGTTGTTAGAACCACTTTTTAATGTCAGTACACTTTTCTCAATGCAAAGAATAAGAAAGATAATGATCTTGTTAATCATATAATCAAAGTGTACTGTTGGTGGATTGCATACTTTTTATAAATGATGGTTCCAGTTCATGAACTAGATTGGGATTTTTTTTTTTTCTTCAAAGAATCAAAATGTCATAGTGGGCGGCACTGTCTTGTTTTCCTGCCTTTTCGTAAAGATTAATCATCCTGATGAGAAATGTTGTAACTTAAGGCTGTAGGGCCAAATGTCTAGTTTGTTTCCAGAAATTTTTGTGTAAAGAGTTGCAATATGTTGTCTTACAATAAAAAATTACTATGTGTAGAATGTGGATACATTAATAACATGAATATTTTATTGGAGAAATTTTGTTATTTTAAAAATATATGAAATGATTAAGAATTGCATATAAGAGAAGCAATAAGTTTGATTTTTCTCCAGATTTCTGTGAAGTAATAATTAGAAACTTTCTGTTGCTTAGGTTTATATCATTAAGATGCAGAAAGTATTAAGGATCTGGGAGTGTATCATAGATAGGCTTTATTCCCACTCAGAACCTGAATTTGGATTTTTTAATAAATTGATCATCTTGAATACTTATAATTATTTAGTTGTGGTTGAAACCAATAGACAGTACTCAAGATTTATATAATAGCATTTCTCCTGTTTTGTTTTGTTAGGTGTTGAACCCTTTATTTTCATGATGTCCACCAAGTAAATTATTGCTTGCACTCAAGGAGAAATGTTACCAACTGCCATCATTTTTCATATGGTTCTCTTTCCAAATGACAGATGATTCTAGAGTTATCTTAGAAAAATCACAGGGCACAAAAGGTCATAGTTTTCAATTCTCTTCTCTGTTTCTGCTCTTAGAGATAATTGTTCACTAGAGGGCTTTTCATGTGGTGTCACTGGACATTAGAACTTCTCTCAGACCTCTTCCTGGTGTGATCTGGTGGTTGGCCAGATTTTCTTCCAGGTATATTTCCTCCTACATTCTTCTCTTCTTAACCCTCACCCCACAATTGCTAGATGTTTTAGTCAGCTTTTTTGCTGCTGTGACTAAAAGACCTGACAAGAACAATTTTAGAGGAGGAAAAGTTTATTTGGGGGGCTCATGGTTTCAGAGGTCTCAGTCCATAGACAGCCAGCTCCATTCCTCATGGCTTGAGGTTGGGCAGAACATCACAGTGGAAGAGTGTGGCAGAGAGAAGCAACTCAAATGATGATGATGATCAGGCAGCAGAGAGAGACTAAGCTCAGTTTACCAAATATATACCCCAAAGGCAGCTTAGTGAGGCTGGCTTTGAACTTGTGATCCTCCTGCCTCAGCCTCCCAAGCTGCTGGGATTACAGGAATGTGCCAACGCACCTGGCTAACATTGTTTTTAAAAAGGAAAAAAATGGGACTGAGGTTGTGGCTCAGAGGTAGAACGCTCACCTGGCATGCATAGGGTATTTGGTTCCATCCTCATCACCACATAAAAATAAAGGTATTGTGTCCACCTACAACTAAAAAAAAAAAAAAAAAATTAAAAAAAAAGGAAAATAAGAAATTTAATCAAATAAAAATAAGAATTGTGTTTTATGCACTAACCAAAGGTAAGTGGTACTATTTTAGTATTTATAGTAATTAGTATTTTATATTTACTACACATCTATATGTTATAAAATTATAAATAACATTTTTTCTGGGTTCATTTATATTGAACATATATTTCTATTGAATATTCTGTTGTGAACAGTAATATTTTTATTAACTATTTTTGTAAAATATGAATTTTAGGACTTACAGTATAGGTTAATATGAAAATACCGTCTTATTTTTTAACCTCTCCCTTAGTAGGAACCCTAAAGTTATTTTCCATTTTTACTGTTGTTGTTACTAAGAAAGAGTGATATGCGACTGTATGATCAATATGATTCTGTAACACGTGCACTCAGAAAAGTGAGAAATTATATCCCATCTATATATGATATATCAAAGTACATAAATCCATTCTATTGTCATGTATAACTAATTAAAACAAATAAAAAAATTTTATAAAAAAGAATGATACTCTTTTATCATATGTCTAATTGCTTCCTCACAGTAGATCCCTAGAAATAGACTTATAGCTCTGAAGACTTTTGGCAAGTATCACCAGATTGCTTTTAGAGAGTTGATCTTACCACATTTTTGGTCTCATTTCTTATTACAATGTCCATTTTGAGAGGTAAAAAGACTCTTTCATTATATTTTAATTAGCATGACTTTCCCCTTTAGGGGGATTTGTACTTTTTCATCTGTTTATTGACTGTTTATGTTCTAGAAGAACAAGTTTTGAAGGCAGTTAGAGAGTTAAAGAAATACACAGAGTTTTGTACTCTTAACTGTGCAAACCAAATCTGCGTAAGTCAAATTCTTTGAGACTTCTGAAAAGGGAAAACCAGAGCAGTATAGTTAATAAACTTTAGCATATAGATTTTTTGTGGTAGTTCTAATAATATAATGCCAGGGAACTTTTTAAAAATCATGTGAAATATTATTTTAACCTTGTTCCAGTCTTTAAAAAACAAACATCTAATTTAGAGTTTATGTAATCATATTTTTTCCTGACTTGGGAATATGGACATTAAACAAGTCTGGCATTAAAAAATTCATGACTGAATTTTTATTTAAGCCCCTAAATCTCTTTCAGAAACTCTAACATGGAAGGTCTGAAGAGTATAGTTTGTTTTTCTTAATATGTGCAGGGAATCTGAATTAATTTAAGTTAGTCCATGAGAATGATTATGTCACCCTCCCCTTAATATTTTTGTTTGCTGTGCTTGTAATTTGTTTTTTCTTCATATTGGGAATGGTTTCCTCAGTTGATTTCATCTACCCTATAGCTTTATGTACCACTAATGACTGTGATTCCCAAATCCTTTATCTTTAACCTATGTGTCACTCGTACACTTCAGATCCATTTCCCACCAGATTTCTTCACTAGAAGTTTTCATTGATGCATTCCAGAATTAGCATGCCCAAACCAGAGTCATCTTCTTTCATCCTTTATACCATTTTCTTTCTCTTTTGTATTTCCTATATTAGTAAACATTGAGTCCTCAAGCCAGAATTTGGGAATTATTCTCTTTTATTTCTATTTGTTTATTTTAAATTGACATAAAAATGTATATATTTGTGGAGTACAATGTGATCTTTTGATATATGTATTCATTGTAGAATGATTCAGTCAGACTTATTAACATACCCATCCCCTTATCAACTTACTGTGCTTTTGTGGTGAGAACATTAAAATTCTATTCTTTGAGCAATTTTGAAATATGCATTATTTTTAACTGTGGTCACCATATTAGGCGTACTTCACTAACACTTATTCATTCAATCTGGCTAGAACTTTGTGCTTTTTGATCTCTCCTTTCCATCCTTTTCCCCTTTCCTCTCTCTACAGACTCTTGAGTTACCTTTCTACCATTTTGTATGAGATAAATGTAAAAAAAAATATTTGTTATATTTGGATATAAGGTGTTCCCCAAAAGTTCCAGTGTTAATGCAGCATTATTTAGAACTGAAATATTTGGATTGTGAGAACTGTAACCTAATCAGTTCATCCTAGTTTGAATGGACTGACTGGGTGATAACTGTAGGCAGATGGGATAAGTCTGGAGGAGATGGGTCACTGGGGGCATGATCTAGAAGGATACATCTTCCTTTCCTTTTATCTTTGTGCTTCCTGTCCACAGTAAGAAGATTAGTGCTTTACTGCCATGCCCTTCCACCATGATTTTCTGCCTCATGTTAGCCAAACAGTGGAGTTGTCTGTCTCTATACTGGTGTTACTGCTGTTGACCGGTGACGAGTCCTTGCTTCCCCATTGTTGAAGTATAACACCGGAGAAGCACGCTGAGGCAAGGTCAGAGTGGAAAGTAGAAGTTTATTAAAGGACAGCAGAAAAGACTTCTCCCGGAGGAAGGAGGGGACCCAAGAGATGGAATCCGTGGAAGTGCGGTTGTCTCCCCATTTTATAGTTAAGGTCTTCATCTGGTCTCCCCCCCCCCCAATTCCTGTCCTTTGTTCTGTTATCTTTCAGTGATAGAAGGTAGGTGGGAAGGCCTGAAGGATGGGGCACAGGTGGGCCAAAGAAGTAATCTTTTAGGACTTTTGGGTCAGCATCTTCAAGTTTGCTGGGAGCTGTTTCATTAACACTTCTTTGGGATGGGCTCTGGGCCTTGGGGACATTAACATTCCATGAGTTGTCCTGCTTTTTCCGGACTTCATTAACATTCCAAGAGTTGTTCTGCTTTTCCCGGAATTCATTCTCAACATGGCCTCCATTCTGGATCTTACTCGATATTAGATCCGATTTACCTAACTACACTGACTACCTAACTTTAAATCTGGCTTCACTGGGACCTCTGAAAACATGAGCCTGAAATAAACTTTCCCTCCTCTCAGCTGTTATGGTCAGGTTTTTTGGTTACAATGACAAAAAGCTAACTAACATAATATTCTATATGTAAGTCAGATCAGTGTTTGTCTTCCTGTGCTTGGCTTATTTTACTTAATGTAATGCCCTCCATCTTGTTGCAAATGACAGAATTTCATTCTGTTTTTTTTTTTTTTTTTTAGAATACGCAATATTTCATTGTGTGTATTATTCACATTTTATTTATTCATTCATCTATTGGATGGGAATTACTCCTGACTCCATCCCTCATAACAGTTTATGCTCAGTTTTTTTCTTAGCTCTACCTCTGAACCATCTTCTGAATTCTTTTACACTTCTTTCATTTGCTATTCCTGTTGAAGCTTAGCCCTTTAACATAATTTGACCACTCTAGTGGTGTAGGAACCTTCCTAACAAATGCTTGGTCTAATATGTAACTTCTTTTACACTTTAATTGTCCTCCACTGAGTGTCCAGGATGAGCTTTCAGAAACAGATTCAATTATATTATTCTTCCTCCTTCCCACATTTCAGAGTTGTTTATTGCCTGAACTCCTCAGGGTAGTGTTAGTTGGGTTTTAATCTTTCTGTCATGGCTTTCATCTCCCCCATTCCAGTACCTGTCATCTAACCCAGCCACCTACTCATCTTTCCTCCTCATTCAACAAATATTCATTCAGCATGAGTTTTCCTTCTAAGCCATTTGAGATGCAGATGTCTCATCCTATATAAAAACTTTTATGGCCTTACCTTATCCTTATCCATTCTCCCAGATAATAAAGTGGATCATACCCTCTTCTTTCTAATTACTATGCTTCATTCATACCACTGAATAATATTTAATATTTTGCATTATGATTGGCTCAGTGTCCATTAATTCTCCCTCCTGTTGAATATGTTGAACCTCCTCACTCTGTTCTCCATGTCTAATTTTTTCCATTCCCTCCCTTATTCTTTGCTAATTAGGGATAATTTCTGCAGCTTTCTCTCATTCTTTGTATCTCTATTTGTCTAATCTTTCTGAAATTTGCTGTCCATTAAGTTTTTCATTTCAGCCATTCATGTCTAGAAACTCATTTTGTTTTTTGTTACTGAGGGAAAACAATTAACTTACTTTGGAGTGGTATAACTTCAAACATCAGTGGAGAAGGTGGTGGCAGTTAAGTTCTCCCCAGTACCCTTCAGATTGCCCTTCACTGAGGCCAACTCAGATAGTCTATTGTCAAGTATGAGATTGTCCTATTCAAAAGCAGATTGGAATAAATAAATGAAGTCTATGCAATGGGAAGTGGGTAGTTAACTAGATTATAAAGCATTCATAGACAATGAAGACACTGTTCAGGTTGTGAGTGTGATAAAATTTCCAAGACATCAAGTTAGAACCATAGCAGGAAGCCAAGAAGTGGGAAAGCATGGCCCTCCCTAGCAAGTCCTGGGAACATCTTCTGGCCTATATCCTGCTTCATCCACATTTCATTTTTCTCCTAATAATCCCACCTCTTACTAAGACGAGTTTATTGTTAAAAGTTAATTATTTACTTGGCTTTTGTCCCCAGTTGTGTTTTAATAATATGAAAGAATGTGAGCTTGCCATTTTTCTTTACTTTTCCATTTGTAAAATTCTAAAAATAAAATGTTAATTTGACTGAACCAAGTTATCCAGATTCACTTGGCTTGGTGCGAAACTGATGGAATTTTAGTGAGTTTATTTCTGTACTGTCATCAAGTTTGGTGTATTTTTTTCTGTCTTCTTTAAAGTAAAAATGTTTTTTCCTATTAAAAACAGATTTACCTGTAATCCCAGTGGCTCAGGAGGCTGAGGCAGGAGGATGGAGAGTTTGAAGCCAGCCTCAGCAAAAGTTAGGTGCTAAGCAACTCAGTGAGACCCTGTCTCTAAATGAAATATAAAACAGGGCTGGGGATGTGGCTCAGTGGTTGAACACCCCTGAATTCAATAACCAGAACCCCCCCAAAAACACCATTTTTACCAAAACAATTTAAAGCATAAATTTTTACATTTAAGTTAAAACATTAAAATATATCAAGAAAATGATTTTACCCTTTTAACCATTTTGATTAAAGACAACTTCTAAAAATTTGTTAAAAATATGATGTGACCTCTATTCAGACGTGTCTTGTCTTGTGTTTCCCATCGCGAACCTTGACTGGGACATGGGCCAGGTTGAATGAGATAAGAATGTTCCTCCATATTGCTGCTGAGGAAGAGAGAACAGTATTTTATCATAGGTAATAATTTGCCCTTATATCAGAAATGCAGCCTTTTAACATGAGCTTTACCTCTGTAAGTTATTACCAATAATTTTTAAAGTACTATAAAAGATGGTCCCCAGTTCTAGGATATAGGAATTCAGCAATTCTATTTATGAGCACATAATTGTTGAATTATCACTTTTTGTTAAGAATATATCTTGTTTTTAATTAGAGACTCCTGGTCCAACAGGACACTGCTCTCTGACCTGTACTTCTCGGTGTAGTCTTTGTAGTCTTTCTCAGCTCCCCCACCAGTGGCTCTTTTACACTCCCTCTCTGCCCCACAAGTACATTCCTTTATAAATGTTTTCCTTTCCTTCTTCCCTGTTAAACTCCAAATTGCTTAGTCCTTGGATCCTTCTTTTTACTTAACTTTCATTCCACACTCATGCATTAATCTGATGGTGGATGAAACTCATTCTTGCCTATTGAGCCAGAATCAAGTAACATCTATGCTCAGCAGCCAGCATGAACAGGTGTTAATGGAAAAGGGTCAGTTGTGAGAATAGTAATAGCTGGTAGCATTTATTATGCACTTCCATTTTGCTGTGCAAGTTTCATGATTTATCTGTCTAAATTCTCATAACTTAAGAGGTAAATATTTTTATCTGAGCCCTTCCTCACCACACATTATACTGCCACTCTGCTCTTTGTTACATTTGCCTTATATCTATTTGCTCATCATTTATTTTCAACCTTTCGTTTTCTCTCTTTAAGAAATTGAGGAATAATTTACATACAGTAAAACGATAAATCTTAAGGGTATGGATTGATGACTTTTTATATTCGCCACCTAGATGAAGATACAAAATATTTTCTTGGATTTCCTTCCAGGCACTATTCTCATGGCATTCTGACTTTGTCAGTAGAGTAGCTTTGCCTTTTTGAAACATCGCATGTATCTGGCCTTTTTGTTTTAACTTAATACTTTCTTGAGATTCATTCAAATTGTGTATCTGTCAGTGATTTTTTTTTTTTTACTGTGTATTGATAACCAAATTTTGTTTGGTTGTTCTCATAGACATTGGGTTATTTCCAATGTCTATTTAGGCTTTTACTGAATAATGTTGCTATGAATATCATTGTAAAAGTCTCTTTGTGGACATTCTGTACTAATTTTTGTTGGACATACACTTTGAAGTGTAATTGCTGGTGATGGATCAACGTAGTTAGAAACTGGATAGCTTTTCATAGTGCGTGTTGTGCTTTACACTCAGCCAATGAAAAACATTCAAACAAGTGTTCCAGTGGGCTCATGTTCTCACCAGCATGCATTATTATTCTTTATTTTTTATCAATTTTTTTGCTATAAATGTCTTTTCCTAACAAATATGACATTAAATACCTTTTCTTAAATATTTAGATATTCACATCCTTCTTTTTTGAAGAGAATAATTCTTCAGCTTATTGGGTTATTCATCATAGTGATTTTTAGATGTCTCTATTTAAAGTTTTCTGTCACATACATATTCTTTTCTCTCAGCCCAAACCATGGCTAGCTATTTTGTTTTTATGATATCTTTTGAGTAGAAATATTTAGTGTTATGAGGTTCACTTTATCAATTTTTAATGTTTTTTTTTCATATCTTGTCAAAATCTTTACCTGTTTCAAAATCCTGAACAAAATCCTGAAGCTTTTTAATTGTTAGCTTTTATGTTTTATGTTTAGGTCTATAATTATCTTTTATTAAGGTTTTCTATATTAAATGAAGTCAAAGTTCATATTGTTTTCCATGTAGATATCATTATTGTTTCAGCATAATTTATTAAAAAGTCCTTATTCACTGAATTTTCTTGATGCTTTTGTCAGAAACAGGAAAGATTGTATATGATTGGCTCTATGTCTAGGCTTCTTTTTCTGTTCCACTGATCTACCTTACCATCCTTATGCAAATATTGTATTGTTATTTTTATTATGTCTTTATGGTATGACTTGAAATCATGTAATGTGAGTAGTTGAGAGCCATTCGTGGGCTCTGTGTAGACTATATTGGCATTGTACCATAATTAATAGGAGAATCTGGTGTCTGGGAACTTGCAGTAGACATTTCCTCTGGCTGACTGCCCAAACACATGTGAGCCCTATTCAAGCTCTGCCAAAGGTCCTACCCAGCACCAGAGATGGGGTGACTTACTATAGCCGCATAGCCCCTCTAACATGGTTGTGACCTGCCAAGATACCAGTCAACTTGCTGATTGCAAGACATCATGAAGCAAGACTTCACCCTGAAACCTTATCCCTGCCTTTGATGTACCCCTTTAAATAAACCACAAGAGCCATTTTCTAATTGTCTACCTCCAGCTCTCTGGACTGAACCCATCAGGTGCTCCATACTTTAAAACTAATTCCAACTTTGTCTTTTGTTCTTCACTAATTTTTTCTGACTTTAAATTCTTAAGAGGCTTATCCTTCCAAGCAGGCAAGAGTTCTCTGGCAGGGTGCTGGCCACCCCGCGATATTGAAATCACGTGATATAAGTTCTCCAACTTTGTCCTTTTCAAATTGCATTGTCTACTCTAAGCCCTTTCCAAATTATTGATTAGCCTGTGAATTTTTACCAACCAAAATATGTCTTTTTAGGAGTTCATTGAATTTGGGAGATTGACAGTATCAATTCTTATTTACTTATTTGGGTCATCTTTTTATAGTTTTCAATAGGGATTTTGCTATATTTTTTAAAAAAATTCATTCCACATATTTTTTGATGCTAATGTAAATATTTTAATATGTGATAATTTTTCTTTTTAATATATAAAAGTACAATTGATTTTTGTTACTAACTTTGCTGCCTTGACAAACTTGTTTATTTCATTTATGAGTTTGTCAGTTTGTTTAGATTTTTAAGGTGTGTCATCATGTCTTCTACGAATAGACTATTCTACTTTTACTTTTTGAATGTTTTCTCTTTATATATTACATGGATAGGACCTCTAGTATGACCTCAAAAATAAATGGTGAAAGAGGACATAACTGTCTTATTCCTTATCTCATGTGATAAACGTTCTGTGTTTGTGCCATTTTTGCATGTGCCACTTGTAATATTGATTTTCTTTCTATTCCTAGTTTATTGAGAATTTTTGTCATGAAAATATATTGAATTTTATAAGTACCTTTTTTTTTTAACCTATTGAAACAATACCACTCTGTGTCTTTTTTTTGTTAGTAGATTACATTTGCCAATAGTTTATTAGGATTTTTATGTCTTTGTTCACAAGGGCAATGATGCATAATTAATTAATTAGTTAATTAATTTTCGTTGTCACTGTCTTCCCCCTCCTTCTTCTAATTCTTCTATTTGTACTATACTTATTAGAACAAATAAAAAATAGGCAAAAAATTGATAAGTTGTACATGTCCTTATAAGTTTTTGATACCAGGGTTATACCAGCTTCATTAAAGTAGGAAATGCTCTCAGTCTCTGTGAAAAACATTATGTAATATAATTTCTTCCTCAAATGCTTGGTGAAATTCACCAGAAAAGTTATTTAGGCCTGAGATTTTTATTGTGTAAATTTTTCATTATATAAATCCATTTTTAAAATAATCAACTCAATTATTTTAATAAATATAAGACAACTTGTGCCAGTTTTTGAAAGCTATGTTTTTCAGGAGTTTGTCAGTTTCCTCAGTGTTGTCAGACTTATTGGCATAAAAATATAATGACTTTTGTCTACCCTTTTAATATAGAGTCTGTAGTAGTGGAAAATGAACAATTGAGGAAAACAGTGGCATTCAGCTGTGAAAGATACAAGTGATAATCTGAACAGAAGAATAATAATACTTAAGGTGATTAAAGTACATCACAAAACAATATTTTATAAAGATACATAACTTGCATAGCTATCAACTATGTAATAGTTGACAGTATGAATAGATTGGCAATTTTCATTTCTGTTATTAGTAAATTCTAATTTTTCTTTATTTCTTCATCAGTCTTGCCTAAGAATTTAATCAATTTTATTATTCTCTTCAGAGAACCTGTGTTTGGCATTAATGTTTTGGCATTAATATTCATCTTTTTAAAAAATTTAATTATTTCTGCTTTTATCTTTTCCTTCTGCTTTCTTTGGGTTAATATCTCTTTTCATAGCTATTTGAAGTAGAAGATTAAAACATTAATTTTAAGGCTTTATCCATTTTAAGGTTTTCTTTTTAAATACTTAGGGATATAAATTTCTTTCTGCCAATGCTTTGTTTCCACATAGTTTTTTTTTTTTCTTCTTTTTTCTTTTTTGGTACTGGGGAGTGAACTCAGGGGTGCTTGACCATTAAGCCACATCCCCATCCCTTTTTTGTATTTTATTTAGAGACAGGGTCTCACTGAGTTGCTTAAGTGCCTCGCTTTTGCTAAGGCTGACTTTGAACTTGTGATCCTTCCGTCTCAGCCTCTATAGCCACTGGGATTACAGGCATGTGCCACCATGCCTGGCTCCACATAGGTTTTGATATGTTGTTAGATTCTCTTCAGTTGTTGTCTTTTGGATGCTCCCATGATTTCTCTTCTTCTTGTTTTTTTTTTTTTTTTTTCTTAATGACGGGGCTGCTGGGGATTGAACGCAAGGCTCATGCATGCTAAATACACCAAAAATATGTTTCTTGGACTTGGTTGAGGGAAAGATGTCTTAGCTAAATATAGGGCTCTTGGGTTGTATGCGTTTATTCCTGAAGATATTCCAGTGGTTTCAGGTTCCATTGTTACATGTCAGAAATCTTAGGTCACTCTGATTCTTTCTCCTTTGTCAATAAATTATTTTTTGATCTGGAAGCCTGAAAGATTTTCTGTTTCTTTCTTTTTTAATTTAGAAACTGGAACCGTTAGTATCTGCCTAGACGTGTGAAGTGTTTTCATCAATTCAACAAGCCTATTCAAGTTGCAAACTCTGGTTGAGAACCAGTTAGATATTCTTTTATGGGTTGTTTAATTATTACCTTTTCTCTAATTGCTTACATATCTCTACTTGAATTTCTATTCTTTGCTGCCTTGGGATCTATCTTCCAAATCTCTTCTTTCATACTTATCATTACTTATTACTTCTCTACATTTTTTTCTGTACTACTTGCACTTCATTTCAGTCTCAGTAGTGGCCATCTATTTAGTTGACAGCTATGCAAGTTATGTGTCTTATCTATAAAATATTGTTTTGTGATATACTTTAATCACGTTAAGCATTATTATTCTTCTGTTTAGATTATCACTTGTATCTTTCACAGCTGAATGCCACTTGTTGATGGGTGTTCTTTTAGGCTGACCCTTCATATATATGGTTTTTTTTCCATTGTTACTTTGTGGAATCTCAGGTCTAGTATTGGAGAGAAGCTTGTGTTTCTCAAACCAATAGCATGGAAGCACACTAGCCACCATCTGCTGCAGAGAACCTAGGGCAGACATGCACTCTTTTGTAACTTCTTGGCCTCTTGAGTGCTATTGAGAACAGGCACACTCATGTGGGGCTGCTGTCAACATCCTCATCCCTGTTCTGATTCCATTACCACCAGGGGACCTCATGGTGAATCACATGGGCTGAACTTTGTCTAGGGCTTGTCTCTTTGTAGTCCTTACACCAGTGGCTTTAGTGTTTTATTTGCCTTTGAGGGAGGGAGCCCTGCACTCTGGAGTTACCATAGGTCCTAACTGATGCCTCCTCTCCATCAAGCCACTCGTAAGCCACAGCAAGGAGGGCTGTAACCAGGAAAGGAAGCTGCATTGGGGTTTTTAGAGGGTCAGAACATGTTTTGTTACTATTAATAATACTCTTAAATGAATGAATTAATATGAAAAAAAAAACAGTTTTATTATCTTCCATGATTCCTTATTTATTATTTTTGTGCTGGGCATTTAATCCAGGGTGCTTCACTCCTGAGCTGCGTCGCCAGCCCTTTTTATTTTTTTATTTTGAGACAGGGCTTGCCAACTTGCCAAGTTGGTGGTCTCGAACTTGTGATCCTCCTATCTCATCCTCCTGAGTCTTTAGAATTATAGGTGTTCTCTTTTTATTGAAGTTTATTGGCTGATAACAGTTTAGTATTTTTAATGCTTTTTTTATTTGCTTATACAAATGAAAGCTTAGTAAAGTTTTCTCAGAGATGATCTATAGTTCATAGATGGAGATTATTTCTTGTGAAATAGCTAAGAGTGACCTTTGTTATTAAAATAGATAAAATAAAATCCTAAAACTGGTAAGTACTTTTAAAATATACTGAAGTATTTATTATTTACACTATTTTACTTTTTCTTTTGCCTTTAGGTAGGCAGCTCATATTTTTTTATTCTGTGTTTCTAGGTTAGCATGGCCTCACTGAAAGAACTAGACCAAAGACTCTTTGAAAATTACATTGAGCTGAAAGCAGATCCAATCGTTGGCTCCTTGGAACCTGGAATTTATGCAGGCTATTTTGACTGGAAAGATTGCCTACCTCCAACAGGTAAGTAAACACAGTAACTGAAGTTTTAAAAGTAATTGAGTGCATCTATGCTAATAGTAGATATAGATGTGCTTTTGTCAATTAATATATGCTTAGAATGCTTTTCTCTTTATTCAAATTTTTTTTCATTCTTACTGAGGGTGGGAGATGAGTTTTATTTCAACTTATTAGCTCAAACCCATTTTTTTTGATAGTTTGGAATTTAGTACACTTTTTTTTTTTTGGCAGTGCTGATTGAACTCAGACTCATGCATGCTAGCAAGTGCTCTACTGCTGAGCTATACCCCAGTCCATTTTTTTTATTATTAATGCTCTATGGGGGCTGGGGTTGTGGCTTAGTGGTGGAGTGCTTTCCTAGTATGTGTGAGGCACTGAGAAAATTAATTTACCTTATTTATAATCATTGAACATTCTAATAATACATACTTGTTCTCTATCATACTTGTTTTTTGATAGATACAATAGAGTGACTATGGGTGACATTTTCATGCAGTGACCTTGTGACCATCATCAAAAAAGTTATTTAAGAAAACTAGTCAGTTCTGTTTAAGACCTCATTATTGATGCTAAAAAAGTGAATAGAAGGAAAATGTGTAGGACTAAGATTATTCTAGTAATTCAGCAAAGAAAATTTAGCTACATAAGGATGACTGACATATACCACTGTTATCTTTGTGATTTTATTTGAAAATTGCTTAAATCACTTTATAATATATGTCTTAAAAATCATTATTGCTGTTTGAATCAAATAAATTTTTTGATTGATCAAATAGTTGTTTCCTTTTACAAAATAATGTGGGATACATAAAACCAAGTTATCTATTAACATTTTTTATAGAAGTGGTCTTATATAGAAATGTCATGCTTGTACTAGACATATATAGAAATGTCATGCTTGTACTATACATCTATGTATGTATATCCAAAAAGAACCCATGTAACATGGGTTCTTTTTGGATATACATACATAGATGTAATAGTGAATTATTAACAAGTTTGGCTTAATCTTTGTTCTTTTAATTAATCACTGTATTTGTCTTTTGTTTTCTTATTATGTAATGATTTCATTAGATGGTAATAAAATGTGTTCATATGTATTGATACCAAAAACAATCATAAATAATATTGTATGTGACCACAGTAACTTAGTTTTCTGAAATTATGATCATTGTAGTTATATCCTTATACCTTCATCTTGCCATCTTGATCTTTTTCCCTGTAATCTCCATTACTTTTCTGTAGTCATACTTTGTGTGCCCCAAATGGATTACAGTTCATACTCAAAACTATTTCCTTTTTTTAAAGTCTAAATCAGATCCAGTTAAAATCTTGTTTATAATTTTTTCAGTATTTTCCCATCATACACTCAGCTTCATGAAGCTTTGATATGTGGGCTTCTGCCCCTATATCGTAGCACCTCACCTCTGTCCAGCTGCCTCTACCTCTACCTTTTTGAAAATCATATCCCTCTGAAATGTAAATTGGATCCTTTCCATCCCCTAATCTAAACTCTTAAGCAGTGCCAAGGCCCTGTATATACTCACCTATGCTTGCCATATGCCCTTCTTCTTTCCATGTACCTCCAGCAGGCAACAAGCATCAAAGCCCTGTGTCCACTCCCTTCCCTCTAGCTTCACTCTCTATCCTGCTTACTCCAGTCCTTCCCTGATTTCCTAGATGATTCCTCCTCCTGGAAGCTCTGCCTGACCCCCTTCTACATGTCCTTAGTTGAAGTTGGCATACCTCTAACCTTGTGCTTCTAGAGCAGTTTCCTGTTCTTAGAGTGCTGTATATGTGGGAATTATTTATTATCTTGTCCTTACTGAATACCCTTAGTGCAGGGATCATTTTCACATCTGAGCTCCCAGTGTTTAGCACACAAGATGTTCAGTGTGTGTGTGTGTGTTGAGTGAATGAAGTTTATTAATATGCAGTCTTTGTACATAAGTGTGTTACTCCTCAGTTTATCTTACAATTGTTTGCTATATGGTTTTGCTGTGATTTTTCTAAAATTTTTCTTCAGTAGTAAAGTACATCATACAGTATTCATTTCCATGATTATGCTTATTCACTTTTTGATAAATTATACCCAAGAGATTTTCATACTTATTGAAGTGCATTGAAATGAATGTTGTAAATGCTCATTTTCTTGTCTTTTGTTAATTCTCACATGACAGCTGTATGTACTCCCTAAATTTTGGGCAGTTGCATTTTAAACAATCAAGTATATCTAACACATCAGCAATTCTATGTAGCATCACTATGTAAAAGTAATATATTGTTCAGTGAAAGTGTAAACGAGTTTTGTTAAAATTCATATTTCCTTCAATGAGTAACCTATACTAGATATTAAAAGTTAGCACCCAAACAGTTCTTAACCTTATTTTGTGTATGTCCAAGGTGATTAATTTGCTTCAATATTTCTGTGGTGATAGGAACACTCATGACACAACTAATTCCTCCATTACTGCAACAAGTTGGAATTGAGGATCTTATGTCTTCATCAAAAGGTCTAATTGTTATAGAGAAACAGAATTTACTTGCTGCCAATGTGGAAGATGTCTGTTTTTCCTTGATTGGCCCTTTATCATACTTGCCGCTTCTCTTAAAAAACATCAACAGAAGTGCACAGTTCCTCTTGGGGTAGAACATAGATATTCTTTCTCATCATTTTGCCTCTTTAAGAGGTATCTTTGGGAAGGAGACTTCCATGAAGTTTTGTACTTCTTGAAGGGCTTTGTTGGGTCGCAGTGCTGGCCATGTGGGTTCTGTGACAGCACTTTAGTGAAAATTAACAAGAGGCAAGGAGTGTGTGAGTGGCAATATCAGGCTAAGAGGGATCTTAGGTGTCCATTGTGTCTAGTTGGATAATAAGACATTTGATGTCCAAGTCCCACATTGTAACATATTTATTTCATATACCCAAAGTCTATTATCTGTTGTCTTCATGGTTTTCAACCATGTGAAGTCTAAAAATGTAATAGTTTCTATTTTTTTTTTCTCTATACAAAATTAAAATTCTGCTGGCTAAATGAGTAACTGGCATGGCTTTTTTTTTTTTTTTTTTAAACCCAGCTCAGTTTTTGTTGTTGTTTTTTAGAAAGACAAACTATTTCATAAGCAAATGGCACATGGGACCCTAATGTCAGCAATTTATATACTCTCTCTGATTCCAAAAGCATTTAAGAAGTAGTCCATGTTTGTTTCACTTTTATAAACTGTATTTAGTTCTGTTTTTTGTGTAGTTTTGACTTCATGAGTACACCCGAACCTCAGTCTTGCATAGTCATCTAGTGATTTTTAGTTTGTTTAAAGTTGACTTGAGCCTTGTAAAGTGAACAGTCAAAAGTTTAACTATTAATCTTCTAAAATAATTTCAATTCACAACTTTAATATTTCTTTAGAGTTTTAATCTCCAGAGCCTGAATTTTAAAATCATGTAATTATTTATTGCTGTAGTTAGCATTAAATTTAGTTTTCAATACTCTATGTAGTGATTAAAAAGAAATCCAGTTGATTAATTTCATGATTCAAGAAAAAATATCCGTTAAAGCCATACGTGTGCTTTTTAACCTGGCGGTTGGATATTTAAATTGTTGTCACCTCTTTATTTGTTATGTCAGTAGAGATCATTCTGGCTAGTTCTGAGTCATATAACTGACTGTTCTTAAGATTTTAATTGTTCTGTCATCCATAATTATCAAGAGCGACAGGATTTGCATTCTATAAATTTGAGAATGTTATTGAATTCCATTTTCATATACACATGGGAGTTCATATCTTTATAGTATATTTAAAAATCTTTCTTTTAAATTTTCTCTTAAATACTGGTTTTAGCTATCTTTTCTCTCCAAAAGGCATATAAGTTTAAATTTATATTCATTCATTAAAGGCATTTAAAAAATGAATTTAAACTTAATTATTTTATGTAGTAAAACACCTAATTGAATTTTAATTCAAGTGCTTTTTAATTAATTATAATAATTGAAATTATAATGGGAAGGGGAAGATGGTTTATGTAATTTGTGACATGAATACATCTGAACATTCTAAAAATAATATCATAGTTGACTGCTTACATAAATGGTGCATATAACCAGAGTCGAATAATTTCCCATACATTAGTAATATGTCAGATCACAGTCCCTGTGCTGCCCAGTTTCTTTAGTGAGCAAGAGTTATTAGTTGTCTGTTGTCAAAGCAGTGTGCTAGGCAGCATATCTAAGCAAGGCAGAGAGAGAATGTAAATCGTGGGAGACAAAGGCAAATGCATATTTCTTATATGTATGTTTGTTTTATTCAAAACAATTTTAGTTTTAAGATTTTTGCTTTTCAGAAATATCTTGCAAATATTTTAAATAAATTCTGTAAGAGACATTGTATAATTAGGTTATTGCCTGCATCTAATGACTCAAATTAAAAGCTTGGGTCTGGTTTAGAATTTCTAGAGAATAAGAAAAACACTGGAAGAACAGAGATAAGGAAAAAATGGATATTTGGTTAATTTTTCAAAAAACTTTAAACTAGCAGGCAATGTCAAATTTTGGTCTTGCTCTCTGAGAAAATTGATCATTAAAATGTTGTGGCTCCATATAAAATAATCATATATTATATTTGTGATATGTTTATGTGAATCATATACACACTTACACATTTGGCCACTGTATCTGCAGGTTATGCATCTGTGGATTCAACCAATCACAAATAAAAAATACTGTATTTGAAAATATTATTGCATCTTACGGAACCCAAACAGACTTTTTTTCTTATTATTATTGTGTAAACAATATAGCCTAACAATAATATACATAGCATTTACTTTGTAGTAGGTAATATAAATAATCTAGAGATAAGAACATTTATAGGTTTTGCACATATCATACTACTTTACATGAAGGACTTGAATATCTGTGGATTTGGTATTCAGTCTCCATTGGGGGAATGTTCTGCAATCAATTCCCCATGGATACAGAGAGATTTTGGTATTTTTCTACCTACACAGAGAGAGGGAGGGACATACACATTGTTCATGTATTGGTAGAAAATGCTGGTCAAGGAAAAATGCATTCATTTTTCTCATATTTTTATTTAGAAAGACAACATATCAGGTTCATATTTTGTCATATACAAATGTGACTTGATAAGGGTGGGAAGTAGAATCACAGAAAACTTTAATTTTCTATTTTAAGTTTAGTGTTTGAGGAATATTTGTGAGGAGCATACATTCTTTTTTTCCCCTTCCTTCCTTCCTTCCCTCCTTCCTTCCCTCCTTCCATCCATCTTTTTTGTAGATAGACACAACACAATGCCTTTATTTTTATGAGGTGCTGAGAATCAAACCGGCCTCCCGCCCGTGCTAGGTAAGTGCTCCACCGCTGAGCCACAATCCCAGCCCCATACATTCTTATTTTTAAAAAGAAATTTTTATCCATGGAGGCAGGATACTCATGAAGAAAAAGTATACATGACACTAATTCATTTTCATCATACACACGAAATTGGTTTGATATGAAAAAGATACTCATGAATCTAGGTTTCAGCAAGCCATGAAACCATTTTTCCTGATATTCTCTTGGAAGTATATGCTACTTAAATTCAGAATGTCTTCCTATCAGTTTAGAGGGAAGCCTGGAGTCACTGCAGGTGTATTTTCTTTTTTCTTTTTTTTAAAGAGAGAGAGAGAGAATTTTTTTAATATTTATTTTGTTTTAGTTTTTGGCAGACACAACATCTTTGTTTGTATGTGGTGCTGAGGATCGAACCGGGGCTGCACACATGCCAGGCGAGCGCGCTACCGCTTGAGCCACATCCCCAGCCCTTCTTTTTTAAACAATGTGTAATACTTTGTTAACCATTTGAAAATGGAGGAATAAAACTAGTGAAGTTAGCTTATGTAACACTGTTACATTATACTTACAAAGTTTCTACAATGCTTTTTGTGTATCTTGTGATAGAAACATCCTCAGATTAATGACAAAATTTAGCATGCTTTACTAGTGCTTCCTCAGAACCAAAAATATAAGTTTCAGAGAAATTCTTATTCCAGCAATAGTGGAAAACTTATCAGGTATCTCCTTCCACAGTTAAATTGTAAACTCTGCACACAATGTAGAAGCACAGAAGAGCCATCAAAACCAGAAACTGGAAGGGGGTGCTTCAGTGAAATTGTAGAAACCAAAGCAAGTCTTTCCACGGCTTCCCTTTAGGGCTCTCTCCAGGTTGCAGCACCTGTGGCTAGCACTCAAGCAGAAAGCCACAGATAAGTAAGACAGGGAATACAGCTGATGAAAGTAATACTAGATGGAAACTCAAATCTAAAGAAAAGATTGACACATGAGTAAATGAAAAAAGCAAACTTTGCTTTTGTCACTAATTAAAAAAAATGATTGTTTGATGCAAGAAAAAGCCATATATTCATTAAACTGAATTCACAATCAAAAAGTTTTCTTTGTAGAAAATTCCCTATTTAAACACTTTTACTGATAAATTCTGTGAAACATTTAAGGAAGAAATAGTAACAGTTTTACACAAATTTTACCAGAAAATGTTGGTGGAAGAAATCTCATTTTTTAATATTGAATATTGAATCTCATTTTATGAGGTCTGCACAATCCCAAACTGAAATCTGGCAAGAATACTACAAGGAAAGAAAATTACACCCCAATCTACCTCATGAACGTTGGAAGAAAAAATTTTTTACAATTATTTTTAGCAATTCAGATAAAGTGACATTATACATATAATGGAGTACTAATACATTATGACCAAGCAAGGTTTATTTCAGATATGAAAGGCTTGTGCAATGTTTGAAACTTAATCACTATATTAATAGCCTGAGAAAGAAAAGCCATATAACCTTTGCCTCTCAGCAGAGGTAAAGAAAATATTTCACAAAAGCCCAACATTAATTCATCATAAAAAGTCTCAGCCAATTAGATATAGAAGGAAACTTCCTAAACCTGATAAAAGGATCTACAAAAGTCCTGTGGCTAAAATAAGATAATGAAACATGAAATACTTCCCAGTAGCATCAGAAAGGAGACAGAGGTGTCTACTCTATTTCTGTTCAGTATTATCCTGGAAGTCCTAGTTATTGTCATAATGCAGGAAAAAAAAAAAAAAAAACATAAGATTGGTGGGAGTGGGGAAAGGTTGTATTAGTTGTTAGTGACATTTTTGTCATTGTGACCAAAATACTTGACAAGAACCACTTAGAGGAAGAAAAGTTCTTTTGACACACTCTTTCAGAGTTTCAGTTTATGATCAGCCAACTAACTCCCTCACTCTGCCCAAAGTGAGGTGAACGTTATGTCAGATAGGTATGGCATAGGAGTGTTGCTCTGTTCCTGGCAGCTGGGAAATACAGAGAGGGAGGGGAAGGGCCTCAGGAACCCTTCCAAGGCACACCACCCAGTGACCCACCTCCTCTAGTCATGCCCTACCTGCCTATAGTTACCATCCAGTTACTTCATTCTAAGATGGACTGATTAGGTTTTAGCTCTCATCATCTAATCATTTCACCTCTGAATACTCCTGCATTAATACAAGCTTTTAGGGAACACCTCATATCCAAACCATAACAAAGAGAGGTAAATAGGGAGCCCACATCATGGGAACAAATTTTTACTCCTCACACTTCAGATAGAGCCCTAATATCCAGAGTATACAAAGAACTCAAAAAATTAAACAATAAGAAAACAAATAACCCAATCAACAAATGGGCCAAGGACCTGAACAGACACTTCTCAGAGGAGGACATACAATCAATCAACAAGTACATGAAAAAATGCTCACCATCACTAGCAGTCAGAGAAATGCAAATCAAAACCACCCTAAGATACCATCTCACTCCAGTAAAATTGGCAGCCATTATGAAGTCAAACAACAACAAGTGCTGGAGAGGATGTGGGGAAAAGGGTACTCTTGTACATTGCTGGTGGGACTGCAAACTGGTGCGGCCAATTTGGAAAGCAGTATGGAGATTCCTGGGAAAGCTGGGAATGGAACCACCATTTGACCCAGCTATTGCCCTTCTCGGACTATTCCCTGAAGACCTTAAAAGAGCGTACTACAGGGATACTGCTACATTGATGTTCATAGCAGCACAATTCACAATCGCTAGACTGTGGAACCAACCCAGATGCCCTTCAATAGATGAATGGATAAAAAAAATGTGGCATTTATACACAATGGAGTATTATACAGCACTAAAAAATGACAAAATCATGGAATTTGCAGGGAAATGGATGGCACTAGAGCAGATTATGCTTAGTGAAGCTAGCCAATCCCTAAAAAACAAATACCAAATGTCTTCTTTGATACAATGAGAGCAACTAAGAACAAAGCAGGGAGGAAGAGCAGGAAGAAAAGATTAACATTAAACAGATACATGAGGTGGGAGGGAAAGGGAGAGAAAAGGGAAATTGCATGGTAATGGAGGGAGATCCTCATTGTTATACAAAATTACATATAAGAGGTTGTGAGGGGAATGGGAAAATAAACAAGGAGAGAAATGAATTACAGTAGATGGGGTAGAGAGAGAAGATGGGAGGGGAGGGGAGGGGAGATAGTAGAGGATAGGAAAGGTAGCAGAATACAACAGTTACTAATAGGGCATTATGTAAAAATGTAGATGTGTAACCGTCGTGATTCTGCAATCTGTATTTGGGGTAAAATTGGGAGTTCAAAACCCACCTGAATCACATGTATGAAATATGATATGTCAAGAGCTTTGTAATGTTTTGAACAACCAATAAAAATAAAATAAAATAAAAAGATTCAAGTGTTATTAAATTAAAAAAAAGATAAAATTGTTTTGATTCGAAGACAATGTCACTGTTTATATAGAATATTCTAAGGAATCTATAAAATTATTGTAATTAATAATTGAATTTATAGGATCTCAGGATATAGAATCAACATGCAAAATTCAGTTATATTTAACATAAAACAGTTAAATATAGCAAAAAATTGAAAATAAAATTTTAATAATTCCTTTTATGGTATCATTAAATGCTTAAAGAATAAGGAATAAATCAAACAAAATACATTTAGGACTTCACTGGAAATGGAAAATTACTACTGAATGTAATTTCATTAAATAAAACTAAAATAAATGAATATATAAACTGTGTTTTTGCATTGGAAATCTCAATATTAAGAAGTCAGATCTCTCAAATTGATCTGTAGATACAGTGCATTACCAACCCAATTCTCAGTATCTTTTTTTGGGGGGTAGGGGTGGGGAGTAATTAATAGGTGGTTCCAAAATTTATTTGGAAAAATGAGGGTTTTGAATAACCCAGAGATTCTTAATGAAGGACAGGAAGTCGGTGTGTTCACACTGCTTGGTGTAAAGACTTGGTAGAGCTACTCTAATGAAACTTTAGTATTAGCATAAGGACAAATAGATCAGTGGAACAGAAAGAACACATGTATACATGGTCAGTTATTTTGACAAAGCACTAAAGCATGTCCATGGCAAAAGGAAATGTTAACAGATATGTTGCAACAGGTGAATAAAAACAGCTTTTTTAAAAAGAAAAAAAAAAAACACAAAAGGCCAGTAACAGATTGAGAATAAACAGCAGCATTTATAATCAGGGAAAGGCAAAGAAAATCATAGTGAAATACTACTTCAGACTCATGAGAACAGCTAAAATTAAGAGACTGGGAATACTAATGTTGGCAAAGGATGTGGAACAACTAGAACTCTAGTATTGATAGTGCATTCATCAGTTTTCCATCACTGTGATAAGATAACTGAGAATAATCAACTAAAAGCAGGAAAGGTTTATTTTGACTCAAGGTTTTAAACGTTTCAGTTCATGGTTGACTGGCTTCATTAATTCTGGGCCTGTGATGAGATAGTACATCATGGCTGAAGACATGTTATAGTAAAGCTTCTCACTCTGTGATGACTAGGACTGGGGGGAAGAGAGACAGGAAGAAAATGTACCTTCAAAGGTCTGCTCCCAGTGACCTTCCTCCAACTAGGCCCCATCTCCTAAAGGTTGTACCATCTCCTACTAGGGCCACAGGCTGGCAACCAAGCCTTTTGTGTGAAGTCTATGTCTATCCAAACCATAACATTTCACCTCTGGCCTCCAAAGGCTCATGTCCATCTCATAATGCAAAATGCATCTATTCCTCTCCTCTGAGATTCAAGGAAACTCTTAGCTGTAAAGATCAAAGGACAAATTATATACTTCAAACATACAATGGCACAATTCCTTTTAAAAATGGGAATAACAGGAAAATAACAAAGAAAGATTGGGCAAAACCCAAACCCAGCAGGGCAAATATTAAATTCTGTAGTTCCATGTTCAGCATCCAGGGCATGATGTGAGCTACAAAGGACTTGGATGGCTCTTCCACTATAGTCTTGTCAGCTATAGCCCATGTGGTCACTCTTGGGCTTGTAATGGGATTATCGCCCAGTAAAACAGGGCACTGTTCAGCAGGAAACAGCTTTTATTAGTGTCAACACTTGCCCAGTGGATTATATCTAAAGGCTGAGCCTGGAATGCAGCATGGTGTGTCTCTTGCAAGTTCTTTTGTCTCCCATATAAGACAATACACATTCTGATTGGGTATTCTCATACTATAGAGTTGCACCTAAAGTTGCAACAGCTTCTTACATAACTGAGTTATGACAGAGTCATAACAGATTTGCAGCAGAGTTGGCAAGCACACTGAATGCCACATTTCCTTTTCTTTGTTCTGAAATGAGAGCCCCTCCACAGGTTAGCTCTCATTGCCTACAGATTCCTTGGCAGATGTTCCACAATCTTGGCATCTCTAATTTCCTGGGGTCTCCATTGCAGCTTTGGGCATCACTCTCATAGTTTTCACATATCATGCTTTCAGGGGTTACCTGTAGGGACCTTGACCCTGCCGTCTACTGCCTGGCCTCCCAGGCTTTCCTTTGAAATCTCAGTGGACGCCTACATAATCATAAGACTCTTACATTCCGAATGCCTGCAAAACCAGAACTTCGTGGATTATGTTAAGTTGTGCCACCAGCTCAGGCAGCAGCAGGGACTGCTTGGGCCATGGCTTTGGTGACCTCTGAGTGCCTGGATAGCTGAACATGGTGAAATAAGTCCTGGGGCAACAACTTCTGAGTTGTTGTGGAAGCTATTGTGGGAGCAGGGTGCCCAAGGGCTTCTTCTCAGATGAATGGTTTATACCTTTTAACACCTTTGAGTCTGGGAGGGATAGAGTCTTACTTATTCCTTAGAAGTCCTCTAGGCATCTTTTCTATGTCCCTTTGCAAAGTGACTTGCTTCTTTTTAATATTACTGATCTCTTTAACAATCACACTCTCCTTGCCTAAAAGTTTACACTCATTTCTTTCCTGCAAGTTTTCAGACATTTCTTCTCTACTTTTTGTTCCTGATTCTCACTGTAAATCTGACTAATGCAACCAGCAAGCCTGAAAGCGTGCTGCTTTTAAATTTCCTCTGTTAAATTACTTAGTCTATCACCTTTAAATTCACCCTCACTTAGAGTGACTTGGACAAAATGTAGACAAGTTCTTTGCCAGAATGTAACATGAATGACTTCTGGTCCATTTCCCAGTAGAATCCTCATTTCCATCTGAACTCTCATGAGCCCAGCCTTTACTATATGCATTCCCATTGGCATTCTCTCATTCTCTTCTTAGCTTCCACCAAAATTGCCCATGAAGCTCTGCTTACATCATTCTAAGCTTTTCTAGCCCACTTCTCCAGATGTTTCTGACTTCCTCCCCCAAACCAATTACAAAGGTTTCCAGATCTCATGGCCAGGTATAACCACAGCAATAGCCCCTCTTCAGTACCAATTTTCTGTGTTAGAATTCTGTTGCTGTGTAAGAATACCTGAAAAACTCAACTTACAGTAGGAAAGGTTTATTTTGGTTTACAATTTCGGAGGTTTTAGTCCATGGTTAGCCAGCTTCATTATTTCTGGGCTTATGGTGAGGCAGAACATTATGGCAGAAGGACTATAGAACAAAACTGCTCACCTGATGGTGGCCCGAAACAAATCTGGGACAGGGACAAAATATATTTTTCAAAGGCCTGCTTATTCCCAGTGACCTGCTTCCTCAAACTAGGCCCTACTTCCTAAAGGTTTAACCACCTCCTAATAGTGCCATAGACTGATGACTTGTTACTCCCTTTAAAGGGAGACATAAGCAAATAAGCTCAAGTACAAGAATACATACTATAGGATTCCATCTAAGTGAAGGTCAAGAACAGGCTGACTAATCCAAGATGGCTAGAGGTGGGTGGTAGTAATGGACCAAACGATGGCAGGAGGGAACTATTAGGGGTGATTGAAATGGTTTGTATCTACCCGGGCGCAGTGGCGTATGCCTGTAGTCCTAGTAGCTTGGGAGACTGAAGCAGGAGGATTGTGAGTTCAATGCCAGCCTCAGCAAAAGCAAGGCACTAAAAAACTCGGTGAGACCCAGTCTCTAAATAAAATTCGAAATAGGGCTGGGATGTGGCTCAGTGGTTGAGTGCCCCTGAGTTCAATTCCTGGTACCCCTCTACCTCCAAAAAAGAAATAATCTGTATCTTATTTGGATAGTAACTAGAAAGTTGCACACTTGTATCAAATCCCATTGGATTATGCACTAAAGATCTTTGCTTTCACTGTATATGAATTTTACCTCAAAAGAGTTCATTGAGTAGAAAAAAATTTAAAGTCATGCAAGAAAAATTGAATTATGAGGAAAAAAAGCATACAAAAAAGAAAAGGCATAATTAGAAACATAAAGACAAAAAAGATATTACATGTAAATTATGTAGGAACAGTTATGGTGTAGGCAAGTTTTAACAACTAGAGGGAGGAGAAGACACAGCTTAATATGGGGCAGTGTATGAATTCTAAAAGTTGTAGGTTGTTTGCAGGTCTACTGTCCAAGTGCTCTGTGATGTTTCTGCTTTAAAGTATCCAGTGAAATGAGAGTTGGAATTACTATAGTATGGTATCCAAAGATAGAAGTGGCAAATTCCTGTGTCCTCAAACTATTACCTCTTAAAACCAAACCATATGAGAAAATGGTTGTCAGGATAGACTATATTCTAGAGAAGGGATTAAAGATGGATTTGGGCTGGGGATGTGGCTCAAGCGGTGACGCGCTTGCCTGGCATGCGTGGGGCGCTGGTTTAGATCCTCAGCACCACATAAAAATAAAATAAAGATGTTGTGTCCACCGAAAACTGAAAAATAAATATTAAAATATTCTCTCTCTCTCTCTCTCTAAAAAAAAAGATGGATTTAATAGCTATCTTCTTATATCTACATTTTTAAAAAGGAAAAGTAGTTTTATATAGCTGGAGAAGGCAGAATTAAAATCACATAGCAGTTATCATTAGAATTTTCCAAAATATGGTCATCCTTATAAGAAATATATATATATATTTTACCAGCAGCAGTGTTCACATCAATGCTGAGTGGCCAGCCACCAGATATTGTTGATCGAAATGGCCTCCAAAGACTTGCAAACTTCTGATTCTGCTGTTTCTAATTGGGGATAATTTAACCTGGCCTGTAATCATAGGGTAGATATCTTAAGGAACAAGTAGGATTTGGGATACATCCCAATAATTCAGATGATTTAGGGCATTCAAAACTCCTAGACATTAAAGACCAAATACAAAACAAAAGAAAAATAAAACTAATCAAACTGAAGTTAGATGCTTTAAGGGAAGTTGTTAAGGTAGTGATGGCAATATGGCCTAGTGGGGACTAGATGATGGAGGTGGGACTTTATCATTCTGCTGAAGAGATTAGTTAGGAAGCTATAGAGGAAGTCCTGGGGTGAGGTGAGTGGACTGTGCACTTGGGTGGAATCAGGAAAAAATAAATGAGATTTCCTTTATGATATGTGCTTTATAACAATTAACACAATTATGTACAGTAAGATGTATTTACAACTTGGGGAAGACTGTCTGATAAGCATTTTCATATTTCAGTAAGTAGTGGACCTGGGTTTGTTTGTTTTTCTCTTCTTGCTAGAAGAAATGAAAAATTCAAAACTAAGTTTGTAAAACTTTCTAGAGTAGGAACTTATCTTTTATATGTGGTTAGAAGTCAAAGGGAAAACATCCATTACTTCAATTCACTTATTTCACTGTACATCACTGCTCAGTTATGTGTATTAGGAACATTGCTTCTTAAACTAAGAAAGCAGATTATCACTTTAGAATCACTTTCTCTGGACCTCAGCCATCTGTGAGTAGCCTCATTAGAGGCCCGCTCTGGTAGTCACAGATGGCTCTACTGGGCATGTAGAAGGCTGCAGCCAGGCTAATTTCTTCACAAGATGACCTCTCTACATAATTATACCATTGCTACGTCTGATGGTTCTTCCCAATAGATACCTGAATAAGGATTATAAGAAATTGTTCTTTCCACTGAGTATATTGTTTTCTCAATAAAACAAATTTATAACCACTTATCCCCTCCACTTGATATAATGAAACTTGAAGTTCTCTTCCTCTGGCTTCCTTTTTTTCCCTGGTTAAAGCATTTAAGTAACTTTCACTGCAATGTCTTAGTCCTGATCAGTTTTGCTCCCCTAGCATACATACCTAACACTATGTTCAAATAATAACACTTTATTCAGAATATAAATTTAATGTGAAATAGACATAGTTTTCATTCAAGAGAGTACTTTTTTTCAGTGCTGGGTATTGAAGCCAGGACCTTGCAATTGCAAGCAAGTGTTTTACCACTGATCCATACCCCAGTCCCTAAATTCCATTTTTAAAAGGAATTTGGGAGGGCTGGGGATGTGGCTCAAGCAGTAGCGTGCTCACCTGCATGCATGCGGCCCGGGTTCGATCCTCAACACCACATACAAACAAACATGTTGTGTCCGCCGAAAACTGAAAAATAAATATTAAAAAAATTCTCTCTCCTCTCTCTCTCTCTCTCTCTCTCTCTCTCTTTTAAAAAAAAGGAATTTGGGAAACAGCAATTCAATCACAAAATCCGTGAGATCACCAGTACAAATTTAAGGACCTAATTATGCTTTGCACACTGGCCAAATTAAACTACACATTCATGCCCTGTTTAAATTTAATTCACAGATACAGAAATATACATATTTAGAACATTAAGACTAGAATAAAATGAAAATCAGTATGTTAATCTGTATATTCAAAGTTTTTAATTTGTCTATTTGTATGGTTTTATTTCCTCCAACATTTTTCTCTTCATACTAAATTTTGTAATTTTAAAAATATTTAAAATTTGACTCTGTGTACAGAGTAAGTCAGACTTGCAAGTAAGATTTGTAAGCAACTAAGACATTGCAGTGAAAGTTAATTAAATGCTTTAATCAGGGCAGAAAAATAAGCTAGAAGAGAACTTCAAGTTTCATTATGTCAAGCAGAGGGGATAACTTCCATTATAAATTTGTTTTATTGATAAAAAAGTAAAAGTAAACAAGTAAGACTTGCTCCTGTACACAGAACTCAGGTTTTGTCTGTGCTGTTTGCCCATATCATTAAATTTTCATCTTTATTTAAACATTAGTCTCATCAGCTGTTAAACTTTAACAACTCGTAGGGAAAATCTTTTTCTGAAAATTTCTGGAGAGTTTACTAAAATGCATTTTATGTACTGGCACAGAGAGGTATATACAGGTTTGTTGCAATATTGCTTTCTGGCTTATTCTTCATCTTAGTTCCTTTGAACTGCTATAAGAAAATAGCACCAATTGGGTAATTTATAAAGAACAGAAATTTACTTCTCAGTTCTGGAGGCTGGAAAGTCCAAGATGAAGGTGACAGCAGATTCAATGTCTGGTGAGGCCTGCTGTCCGCTTCCAAGATGACACCTTGTTGCTGCGGTGGACAAACCCTGTATCTTCACATGGTAGAAGGGGTGGAGGGTTTCATTTGCCACTCAAACCCTTTTAATAAGGCACTAATCCACTTCCATTTCTAAATAATGTTACTAAGAGTTAATGTTCGTTATAATTAATATGATATACTCTGTTAATTGTGATTAATGATAATTAATAATTAGTGATAATTAATGAGATAATGATTATAATGTTTACTTTGGTAAATCTAGAGAACCAGTTCTAGGTGTGCAGGCAAAAATATGAGCTGATCTCAGCAAATATAAAACTTGTGGTGTTCTAATAATATACAAAGAAAGCATTATTTCAGTGTTAATTCCTATTCCAAATAAAACACCTCAGCCAACAATTCAGGGATGAGTTATAAGGAAGATTTATAAAACTATAACTTTGAAGTGTTTTTCTCTCCATAACCAAGTCCTGGCTTTTTGGATGATGGAATCCAGATCGATACTGCCCTCCTTTCCACCTGTGTGCTTCCATCCTTCCCATATCATGTGCTCCTTAGCCTCTGGAGGCTAATTAAACTTGCTTTCACACTCTACTCTGTGATCTCTTGAGGCTCGTTCTTCTCCTCTCTTCTCTGGTCAGGTCTTGACATCTTCCTCTCCATAGCCTTTTTCTTATCAAAATTGAAAGTCACTCAAGTATCTTAAAAAATATAATAAGCAAACCTTGTTTCATCCCCTTTAGCTGCACTTGGACATTGCATTTTACCCTTGTAGTCAAGACTTTGAAAAAAACTGCTTCAGATCACACTCTCCCTCCTCCTTTGGGTGCTCACTGACCTGCTCTCCCTACCATCACTGGCCTGTCATATTCACTGTCCCCATCCCTGGACATGCCTCCCTCAGCCTCCAGAGCTGACATGTTCCACTTTATTCTCACCCGCAGTTCTAGGCACCTTCCTTGCCCTTAGCTCATCCCACATCACACTCAGTGAGCTCCAGTTTCTTGCATTCCTGCTGTCTCTGACACACCCTAAATCTCACCACATCTCCATTTCTCATTTCAAAAAGGCCTCCTCTCCAACCCACTGCCCACTCTGTTTCCTCTGTGTTCTTTATCATGGCACTGCTGCCTTTGCCCTGCCTGCCCCACTTGCCACAGTTACAAAAATAACACATACACCATCCAGTTAAAAGGGCTTAGAATATTGTAAAATGCATGTAGCACCATGATAAACATCATATTCCTGGTGCTATCTGTTGGGACACTTTTCAGAATCTGTCCTCTTCTCTGAATATGGAATCTGTGTTAGCATTTGGTGAAAGCAATTGTCTCTCTGTTACCCTTCCACTCCTCAATGAATCGCCTGCTCTGGGTAGTTCAGTGCTGTATGAATTCTCCCTTTGATCAGACCGAACACCAACTGAGTGAACTTAATCTGTGAAGAAATGTCCAAGTCAATAATTTCCCTTTACTGAACTCTAAAGGAAAAGATATTATAACTCCTTCGAGGGGTCTTAATTTCATTTGAAACTTATTGTAAGGTAGTTTGTAATGGTGTTGTATTTGTTGATGAGCAAAGAGCAATTTTACATATTTCTAAAGGAGGATAATCCTAGTTGGTCATCCTTTTTAAAAATTATTTTTTTTCATGTAGGTTCATATTTTTCAGACATTGTCTCCTTTTTTATAAGCAATTTAACATATTAGAGCCAGTGCAATGAAAACCATTTGGACAATGCTTTGGACATTTGGTTATAATTTCTTTGTCTGCCAAACATTTTTCAATAAAGCTAAATGTTGGCTCTAATAGTCTTAAATGTGAAGACTATTAGAAATGAAATTTATTAACCTTGAGATGGACTGTGGCCTACATATTTTCTTCATTGCATGTCTTATCTGCTGAAGTATTTATTTTATTTTATTATGTATTAAATTGATAGTGGTAAACTATGTTTTTGGCATCAGGATAAACTAATGTACTATTGTGCAAACAATCTTAAGTCATTTTTCAAACTTCTTATTAGAGAAATTTTTAGACACAAAGTAAAACAGAATGGTATAGCAAATCTTTATTTACCTTTTGGCTTTAATAATTATCAGCCCTGCCCAATCTTTTTTTTTTTTTTTTTTAAATCTATACCACCCTACTCCTCACTGCTTCCAGGATCTAGTAATTTGAAGGAAGTCTCAGGTATTACATCATTTTACCCATGCACAAATCAGAGGCAAATTATTTATTTTTTTTTTAAGAAACATAAGTAATCATAATACTATTATCAGATCTGAAAAAAAAAAAAAGAAAAACGATTCCTTAATTTCATCATATGCCCATTGTTGAAATGTTCATGTTATTTTATTTTAAATTTACTTATTCTAATTTGTTATACTTGATAGCAGAATGCATTTCAATTCATAATACACATATAGAGCACAGTTTTTTATGTCTCTGGTTGTACACAAAGTAGAGTTACACCACTCCATTGTTGAAATTCTTACAGAGGCTTGTTAGACAGTTTGCTTAAGTTAGGATTCACTCTAGTTACATACGTTTTCCTTTATTCATGCATCTCTTAAGTGGTTTTTAGTCTTATTTATTTATTTATTTTTAGTTTATTAACTCTCTGGGTTCCCTCTTGAGTTTTTTAAATAAATTAGGTCCTTTGTTCTTTAGATTTCCTCACAGTCTAGGTTTTTTAGATTGATTCCTCATGATGTCATTTAACATGTTCCTCCATCTTTGTTGTTTGCTCTAAATTTTGTGGTTAGTAAAGATGCTTTATCAATGTTAGGTTTAATGGGTTTACTTCCATCAAGTCTACACAGTATGTTTGGTCTGTTTGTAGTGTTAAGATGAAAATTAGATTCAAATGTTGTCAGCTTCACCCTTTAAAAGTTGGCCATAAACTTTGCATCTAACAGTTTTAGTACCACTGATAATTTTTCCCATGATCTATTTCATATTAGAGATTATTAATTAATGATTCTTTCCTGGAATATAACATAAGTTAAAAAATTCTTTTCATTAATTGTATACTTATTCTGAAGTATAATTTATACTGGAAGTTCAAGGAAATTTTTGATTCTTTCTTTGGCACTTTTCAGAATGAGTTGGTTCCCTAGCATTTCTCAAAAGTCTCAACAAAATATTTGTTTATTTTTTGGAAACTCATGATATGAACACATATGATGAGCTTCAATTCATTTTAGTAGTTAATTTTTTAATAATCAAATTGTGCCTCCCTTTACCAAGGGATCCCTTGAGTGGACTTTGAGTCTTATAGATCAGCCTTGCCCTGTATCCTTGTGCTCTGGTGTATAGAGCTACATTCCTTGCTCATTGTAGCTTTTTTTGTCCCAGTGGAACCAACCGTGGAACAGAAGGAGAGAGAATATGAAAATCTTCCTCTCTCTTAACTCAGTTTTACTCTATCCAAACTGTGTCTCTGCCTTCACTGTTGATCCTGTGGCTTTTGTACTCTCTCTCACTCTCAGTAAATCTTATCCAAAAGTCTGTTCTAAAATTGGATGAACCACATTAGCAATAGTGATATTACCTGGTGTTTCCTATATTCCTTCAATAGCATCAGTTCTGTTTGAAAGTCAACACTCATTGAGCCATTCTAGAACATCACTGTTCCTTTAAGATAGGTGATGAAGCATTGTATCCTTGACTTCTGACAGGATCTTTTTCAGTCTGTAAGGCCTTGGATAAAGTGTGTATGTGTGTTCTGTAATTATTTTATATTTGTATTATGAATCTGTAGAACTTAAGCTTCTAAGGTGCTATAGAAAGCATTAGGGACTTCCCCTCTTCACTTTACCTGATTTTGCTCATTTGTTCATAGTCTGAGAGACTTTTTTTCTAAAACTAATTTTCATATTACAGTTTTGTGCATAGTGGTAAACACCAAGGTAATAAAATAACAGATACTTGAGTATATGCCATGGTTTGGGCATTTTTTTCCTCTATTCCAGGTATTTTTATTATTCTTAGTGAACTTGTTTATATTTAGCATTACTGTGACCCCTAAATTTAACAAGTATTTGTCTTAAACAGTTTTGTCTGAAAACCTTTGAAGAGCATTGGGCCTGCCAATGTTTGATCTCCTTGCCTCAAGGCATTCTCTGAGGAGCCTGTGGAAGTCTCTGATGCCCCTACACCTGATGAACAGAGATAACATAACTGAGGCAGCCATGCCATATGCCTTTTTGTGCTGGGGGGATGTCTGATGAGATTACTGTATATACTCTCATGTTGGAAAAAGTTGAAAGTTTACAGTGAACATTGAAATTTGGATCATCATTTTCATGTAAGTTTAGCATTGAAATTATCTTATCTCTTTCTGATATCTCCTCTAAACAAAAGCCTTGGTTCATATGTGGAAGTTTTTATTTTCCTAATCTGTTGTGCTGGAGAGCAGTCTGGTCCACATAGGTGCCAATAGTAGCTTCAGAGCTGATATGTAGCCAATTAAGACTCTTTAAATATGCTCGGCAGAATAGGGCACCACTGTCCACCGTTAGCCAAAAACTGTTGTACTAATTTTAATATCTCTGCACTTTGCATTAAAGATGAGATTTAATGAAAAACTTGAGGATTGACTTAGTGTTTGGATAAGTGGCATGCACTGATATAGACAATTCCAGACTGTTACTTTGAACTGGAAAACTAACAATTGCTGTACTTTCTGAGTTATTTATAACATGCATCACAACAGAAAGCTGAGATTCAGATGATTTCCAAATGTTACATTTGGACTTTCTTACAAATTTTAAGTCATTATCAAATGTGCCTTGATAATTTAGTTCCTGTTTTGCAGAATCTAAGGAATTAGAGTAACAGTAGTGAGACTTTTAGACAAATTGACTAAAAGAAATCCTGGAAGCCACTTTATGTTCAGCACACATATATTTACATGGTGTGTGTGTGTGTATGTTCTCATTTTTTATTGAAAATAGTTACTTAATTGCAATCATTCTTACTAAATGTTTCCTCCCTTGGACTGTGGTGCCACATCCCTCCCAGCACACCTGGAGTCTAACTGGCTACATATCAGCTCTAAAGCTGCTGTTGGCACTTAGTTAGACCAGGCAGCACTCGGGAGAACCTCACATCCACATGTGTTACACAGATTCTGTGCCTTCAAAGACAGCAAGAGGGCTGGGGATGTGGCTCAAGCAGTGGCGCGCTCACCTGGCGTGCGAGCAGCCCAGGTTCGATCCTCGGCACCACATGCAGGCGGGGATATTGTGTCCACCGAAGACTAAAAAAATGAATATTGAGGATTCTCATTCTCTCTCTCTCTCTCTCTCTCTCTCTCTTAAAAAAAAAAGGCAGCAAGAGAGATGACAGGAATGACAGGGAATATTAGAACAGAAGACTGTGGAAATGATAAAAAGATGAAAAGAGATTTTTTTTCCTAGTATTGGTTGGTTATTTTTTAAAACTTTGTTTGCTTTTCTTTGTATTTCTGGGTGTAGGACAAGGTGGAAGCAAATAATAACTCCTAGTTGCTAACTTTGGGCAAGTGAAAAGTAATTCTGAGGCTGAGCTGGAAAATGTATAATTCAAGTATCCTCCTTTATACATTACAAAGTTACAAATTTGTTTCTGGTGTGTTATTTTATAAAAGACAAAAGGATCATAGTTTCATCAAAAAGCAATGCCATTCAAATGCTTTTATTGGCTAAAACTGAAAAAGAAAAGTTTTAAGGTTTAGAGTAAAGCCTCCTCTGATTATCATTCTCTTTTAAGGTTTTTTTGGTTTTGTTTTTTTTTAAACATATGCAGGTCTGGTCATTGGCTCCCTTTAAAACATTTTTAAGGGCTCATTTCCCTCACTTGATCCCCATATCCCGCTCTATCCTTCCTATCCCACACGCCTCTGCTGGGAGGTTCCTGTGTGCCTAAACCAGGTTTTCTGTCCAATGTGGACTCTTCCCTGGCTGTCCTTCATCCCTGGAGTTTCGTCTCCAGAGGTGAGTTTTGTCTCCATGGATGAGTTCCCTGAGAGCTGTTGAGGAGTAGGACTTCACCACCACTCTACCTACAGCCACTAGTAAACCATCAGATGACTACCAGGAGCTCAAATCCTATGCTCAGGGAGTGAAGAAGACACAGAGATTTACTCATTTTTATAAATATTGAGCATGTGAGAGAATTTGTTAAGAATGCTAAACCACAGAGCATTATTTTCAGAATGCCATCACCATCTGTCTCTTCCAACACCAATATAGAACCTCAAAGATAGGAGGCATTCAATAAATATTTACTGGACTCCAACTTTCTTTTTTCCTTCTCTGAATAAGAAGCAAAAATCAACCCCCAAATACTTTGAATACAGCTTAATAGTTGTCCTTTTTGATTACTATTTATTCTGAACATCAATGTGGAAAACTTCTGAGTATCTTAAAAATAATATCTTCAGCATTTCCTGGAAGTCCACAATAAATGGGAAACATACAGGCCTGAATGGGGATGAGAGATGTAACATGCCTCATTTTATAGTTGAGAAAACTGAGGTCCAGATGAAATTTTACTTAAGACCATGGACGAGTATTGAATTCTTTCTCTCTCTGCTTTCTAATCACTTTCAAAAAAATATCATTTATCCACAAGCTAATTAACATGCCTAGCCCGTATAAACAGTCCAAAAATAGTATAGCTGGAATAAAAACTGAGTTTGTGACTATTTTTTTTTTAAGTATTTGGAGCAAGAGACACCAGTGAACCAGTTTATTTATATCTGAGAAAATTAAAGACAATGCTAATACAATCTTGATACGGTAGAGAATATTTACTTGGGATATGAATTAATTTTTGGATCAATTTACTTCTATTTCTTGATAGTATCTCACACTAATAATCAAAATGTTTGAATGACAACCAAAGTAAATTCATAAATATGATATACTTAAAAACTCATTTTTCTTTTTTGAAATTACTGTCATTTTTGGCTGCAAATGGTGTGACAACCCATGATTACAGTAACAAGGGCTTTAAGAATTATATGTAGACTACATATCACTTTTAGCAAATTTGTGTATTGAAGAACTTTAATAATAGGTTTTATGCAGTCACAGAAAGCCACCTTCATAGACTTTAAATATGATGGGTATGAAAGAAGTTTATATTCTTGCACTCTATGGTTGGGTTGTATTAGTGAAAAGAAAAATTCGTGTGTATACTTGGTATTTTTTTAACCTTCTTTTTTTTGGTTTCTACAGTAGCTTTCTTTTTAATATTCTGCTGGGGCCTGCAGTCCTTCCTGCTGTAATCCCCGCTAAGAACATGCTATATGCACTAAAGATCAGCATGCATGTTTGCAGTAACCCAGTTCCATTCTAGTAGCTTTCCTAAGAGAATTGGTATTTATGTCTACCAAAAGACATGAACAACTATATTCATAGCAGCCCCATTTGAAATAGCTAAAAATTGCAAACAAATTTTATGACAGATAAATGTACAGTACAGTACAATTTCATACAAGAATGAGAATGACCCAAATCCTCCACATGCAACAACTTCATTGTTCTCACAGGCATTGAGAGGAAGACGCCAGCTAACAAATAAATAAGACTCTCTGCTTCTGTACCATTTTCAGTATTTCATTTGTATAAAAACAAGCACAACTGATCTTGGGAGATAGAGGATAAATAGTGTTTACCTCTTGGAGAGGGAAGGAGGACTTCAGAGTTTGCTGGAAATAAATAACTATATCTTGATGTGTGTATGTGTGGGTACATATAAAAATGTAAAAAAAAAATCAAGTTCTACACTTAAGAGTTATATAGTTCACTAAATAAATGTAAGTTATATTTAATTTTAAGGTGAAGGAAGCACTCATATCTAGAAACTTAAAGATCCTGACTGCTGAGTGATCATGGTTTAAAATTCAGCCGATTATGTACCTCTTCCAAATATATCTGCATTTCTTTGTGTAGTTTCTCTGCTATGAAAGCTGTTAAATCCAATTATCAAAATAAAATGAACTTAGAATCAGACCTTCATTTTAATTTTAATTCTAAAATACATTTTTGTACTGGTAAATGTAAAACTCTACTATAAGTAATGGTAGATTACATTACTGTTCACCAAAGCCCCCTTCTTTTTCTCTTAGGGAAAGGGTTTTCCTACCTTACCCACTGAAGTCAGAGCTAGGCCTGTGGAGTAGCCAGATGATCTCCAGCCAGAGCCTAGAGGACTAGCTAGCTCAGAGTATTGTTCACATTTTCCCCTACTTCTATGGTCACAGAAGGTATATTGTGGTGGAGCCTCCATAAGCCTAGACCCAAGTGATATCAGTTATCAAGACCTCTATGACCTCTGAATTCTATTTTCTTATCATCACATTAGCAAGAAGTACATTGGCTGTTGTTTTAAGCATCTGATATTTTGGGGTATTCTTCAACTTTGGCATACCTGGCTTATCTAGACTAATAAAATAATTTTTATTTTCTCTTTATTTCTTTACTTTCTAATTTATTTTATTATTTATAATATATAAAATATATAGTAGATATTTATACATGTGTTTTATACATTTGTTATTACATGTATTTTACAATATACAGACAGTATTAACATTTTGCTAACATGATATTTATAAAGTAGAGATTATATATTTATCTCATGTTATAACTATTGGCTTTTCACATTTTTATCTGCCTTCAATTTGATTATGACTCAAGCTCATTTTTAATTTCAAGGTCCTTCTTTTGGTTTAGTGCCTGAAACGTTTTTTTTTTTTTTCTATTTATATATGACAGCAGAATGCATTACAATTCTTATTACACATATAGAGCACAATTTTTCATATCTCTGGTTGTATATTCGTGTCTTCATACCTGTACTTTGGATAATAATGATCATCACATTCCACCATCATTAATAACCCCCTCCCTTCCCCTCCAACCCCTCTGTCCAGAGGAGGCTGATTCATAGTGGGATAGGGAGTGGGAGCATGAGAGGGATAGATGAACTCTAGTGCCTGAAACTTATAATGATTGTATTTTCTTCTTAAAGTTGAATTTGGAGCCATAAATTGAGAATAGGGACAATACCTGCTTACTTCTTTCCTGTGCTCCACAGTACTAATTCTAGTCGTAGAGATGCACTGTCTGCTCAATAATAGCAGTAGAACTACCCAGCAATTTTGAACCATCCACATGGTGTCAGATAGTAAATAGTAGAAGTGCTTCCATTGTTCACAGAGGCCACATAGCTAAACAACCTGCTTCACAGCTCTGCTTCTTTCATGAGCATTAATTACTTTCAGTTTCATTGAAGTCATTCTTATTTTTTTGAAAGACTATTTGAGAGTTTGAAAATTGAACATTTACCCAAAACCTGTTTATAAAACATTAAATCCAGAAGTCATACTTCACAGTAGAAGTCAAATATATTCATTTGCATTTATAGAATGAATTATATTTTCTTGTCACTTTCATTTTTCCAATTGAAGTTGCCCTCTAATAGAAAAACTTTTTTGCCAAAAGATTAAACAGATGAATTTAATTGATAAGTTTTAGTTAAATTGGTTAGTTTTCTACCTTTAAGTCTGAAATTCAGTGTATCAAGTTTTTGAATGAAGAAACTGATATTCTAGGTTACATGTATAAAGTATTCTGTAACATTTTATATCATTCTTTGTCTTAGACATCAGACTTTAACTTTTGAGATGGACAGGGGATTATGTTTGCCTTACTTTTATTTAAACCTTAAGAGCTTTTCGTAAAGTTTATGAATGTTAAACTTAGGAATATAAATTCTTATTATAGATGGAAAAAATAAGCCATGAAATCATTTCATTCCTATTTTCACTGCTGGTGATAATTTTTCTTTTTCAAAAGCATTGAATCTTCTATTCAGATTGATCATATTGATTAACAGGAGATCATATTGACTAAAGAAGAAGAAAAATCCTTGAACAGAAAATAGAACACTGTAGAGGCTGAAGTTATTTGTACACTACTAACCTGTCCTCAGATAGGCATTTAAAAAAATTTATTATATGGCAAACACTATCAATGTGGAAATTACTACATTAAACCTTGGAGACTTGGGAATTAAAACCCCTTCTCTTTTCCAACAAAAGCTAATTTTGTTACAAAATATTTAGGTCTTTATGTCTGTTCTGTCAGTATTAATACGGTTTCTGGTTACTTTTTTTTTTTGACAGGCTTCAGAGTACAATTGAATAGATAATTTACTTGAAAAAGAAATACCCAAAAGTACTTTCATGTATTGTTTCAGTTTGACAATAAAAAAGTACATTGTGGGATATTTATAGTATTTTTCAATCTATTTTTATCAGTAGACTAGGAGTGATAACTGATTTAGGGCACAGGGGTTAAAAACAGGAAATGTGGTTTATAAGGTAGGCAGTATCTCCAGAGTTTCCAGGGTTGATTTCTTATAGCCTTGACTGAAGAGTGTCATGTTTCAAAACAACATTAGGCAGAATATCTTGAACTTAGTAAAGGAGTCGTCTATTTGATTGTGACAGGAAGTGCTTCATGGAAAAGTTTGCATTCTTGGTATAGATTCAAATGGTATATAGCAGTTGTTTTCTGTAATTACAGTGTTCTTCCTCTCCAACTCGTTTATAACATTCTTTATCCAGTCAAATTAAGGGTATGTCTCGTGTAACTTTTAGTAAGTTCCCCTTGACCTTTGTGTTTTGTTTAAAATTTTATTTTATTGTTTTAATGAAAGTTTTTTCAAATAGCTGTATAAGAAGGTTTTCAATGGACTGTTATGGGTAAGGAGAAGCATGTATTAGGGGTACTATTAATTATAGCAACCAGAGAATCCAAGTTAAAATCGAAAAGAAGTATAATTTTCTATAGTTTCTCAAATGTCAGCTTGGAAGAATCTATCAAAAGTGGAATCTTTGGACTCAACAGTTCCACTTCCAGGAAGATATCTTACATAAATATGCTAGTAAAATGCATGAATCTATGTTCACTGCAGTATTACTTATGGAAGTAACAGTAGGAGGATGGTTAATTTTGATATATCATACTATAAAATACTAGGTAGCCATTGAAAATTATCCGGTAGATTTATATACATGGAAGAACAAACAACCCAATTTAAAATGGGCCAAAGAACTCAATAAAGAATCTACCCATGACCAATCAGCCTATGAAAAAGGTGACTCAACATTTTATGTCATTGGGGAAATGCAAATTAAAACAATAGTGAGATACCACTACATACCTATTGGAATGACCAAAGGCTAGAACACTGGACCACACCAAATGCTGGTGAGGATGGAAAGTAATAGGAACCCTCATTCACTGTCAGGGGGAACACAAAATGATATAGCTACTTTGGAAGGCAATTTGACAGTTTCTTACAAAACTAAACATACTCTTATCATAAGACCTAGAAGTGACATTATTTAATATTTACTCAAAGGAGCTAAAAGCATATGTCCACACAAAAGCCTACTGGCTGATGTTCATAACAGTATTTTTCATAATTGCCAAAATTTGCAAGCAACCAAGATGTCCTTCAATAGGTAAATGGATAAATAAATTAGTACATCCAGATAATGGGGTATCATTTAGCACCCAAAGAGATGAACTGTCAAGCTGTGAAAAGACATGAAAGAACCTTAAATGCATATTATTAAGGGACAAAAGCCAATCTTAAAAGCCTGCATATTGTATGATTCTAACTATATGGCATTACAGAAAAGGCAAAACTGTGAAGAGAGTGCAAGACTAGTGGTTACCAAGGTTAGTGGAGAGAGAGATGAATAAGCAGAGTGAGCACAGAAGATTTTTAGGATAGTGAAAATATTCTGCATGTACTTATAGTGGTGGATACATGTCACTATATTTTTGTCTAATCCTATAGAATGTAGAACACTGAGTGAACCCTAATGTAAACAGTGGACTTCAGTGATTGTGATGTCTCATTGTCTATCCATCATTTTATCAAATGTATCACTGGATGGTGATAACAGGATGGCTGTGTTTGTGTGGGTGCAGAGGATATATGGATATTGCTATACCTTCTGCTCAGTTTTGCTGAGAACATAACTGCTCTGAAAAATAAATATTTTTAAAAGAATACTTGTGATGTATTGTGGAATGACATAATCAATTTCAAGAAGAGAATGTGTACTGTAATCTCCTTGTTTTAGAAAGACATTATATTCATGAGAAAAAATTGAAAGAATATACACCAAACTATCAATTGTGATTATTCCTGGGGAGAAGGATGAAGGAAGAGTTTATTCATTTTTATGTAAACTTATACTCTCGTGGTTTTTAATTTCTTTTCAATGGGAAGTTTTTAAATTTTCAAACTAAAAACTGAAGAACAAAGACTTGATCAACCCAAATGTTCAATGTTCTATTCTTTAATATGGACTTTTCTCCTATAGCAGTCTACCTAGCAATTTGTCCAAAGTATTAATAGTAAGAATCAAATCTGTATGACACTTTTTATTTATATATTTACAAAGAATTTTCCCATACATTAAGGAAAACCTGAAGCTCAGTGAATTAATTGATTTTTCCAGCTGAGGTTTAAACCCCAATTATTCTAATACACAGCTGTACATTATCTATTAAAAGTTATTGCTAGAATTTATTTCCATGAAACTGACACAAAAGGAAGATTAACATCTTTTCAACAAGTAATGAGACATTTTTTTTCCCCCAGAGACATTGAGGAGAAGTCTTATTAACAGAAGCTCTGTCTTTGGTAATGCAGATTTTACCATTTGCCTGAACAATTTTATATCATGAACTTGCTTACTGTTTTGGGATGGTTTAAGACTCCTTTTCTCTACGTGCAAGTTATTTATTGTATTACATCTGGGCATGTCCCTAGTCCAGTGTAAGCCCTGTAAGAGGAGGGGTTTTGTTGTGGGTAGGTTTGGGTCACTGCCATATCCCTAGCACCTGGAATAGTGTCTGGCATGAAATAGTAATAAGTACACAATAAATATTTTTAATAGTTATACTATTCCAAAATCAAGTACCTCCCTACTTCATTGAAAGAACAAACACAAATATACCAAGCAAGAAGTCTTTCCATTTTGATGTGTGAAAAAAAATCTCTTAGTTGTTGGGGATGGTACACTGTACTGGCTGACTTACAGGAATCCCACCCTGCAAGAAAGAGCCTACAAGTCCTAGCACAGAGTAGAAATAAGCTTTGTTTTCTCCATGGGGAATTTCCACAATGGGCTACCAAATTAATTGCTAAGTGATAGTCTGGGTTGATACTGTGTGGGTGGGGACACTTTTTTTTGTCAAATATCATGACACATTCTAATTTCATATTCAGAGTAGAGAAGATATATATTGTAAATGCTTAGAAGCTGTTTCTCATTCCCTCACTTAAATAACATGGAAAGTTGTGGGGGTTTATCTAAGGGTACCTTTTTTAAAACAGTACTTATTACTATATCATAATAATGTAACATTTATCTATAACTCCAAGAATCAAGGCAGTTTGCTTTTTTTCTGCTCTCACTGTCTACACTGATGGTTTCTTCCTAATTTACCATACATTAAACTAAAACCCAGGTTTCCTAATATGTTCACATACTATGTTCTATTATAATACAAAGACATCTTCCTAAGTATCTAGCACATAGTGAGAATTTAGCAACTACTTCAGTGTTTTGAAACAAGTGATTAGTTTAAGAATATAGCTGGAAAAATAAAGCATATTTGAAAAGCAAATAGATTTAATCTCAGCTACATTCTGTTCTGCTATATTTTCTTTAGTCAAATTGTATTTTTCAAATGGATCCTGACTGTTAATCACAGAAAGACTTTCTTCATTTTCCTATGTCTTAAGAAAAGTAAGAGGTGCTTTACCAGAAAACATCTCCTTCTCACATAAACAGGACCAGTTACTTATCTTTTAAGTGAATAGTTCACATGTCATTTGACTGTGGACATTATAGAATTTTACACATATTCAAGTTTCTTCTCTAACGTATCTAGCCATTCATCATTCATTTATCAATTTATTTAGATGGTTTAGTCTTCAGAACTTAGGAGTAAGCAGGGCAGACATAGATTTTGCCTTTTATTTCTTCATTCATGAATATTTTCCAAACGCCTATTATGTGCCAGCCACTGTGGTAGGTTCTGAGGATACAAAGATAAGAAAAAGTGTGTGTGATCTCTATGCTTGTAGAGTTTATAGTCCAGTAGGGGAGATAGATATTAATCAAGTAGTCTTACAAATAAATGTGAAGCTGCTTCAGTGGGAGGAAAAGACACAGTGTTCTGAGAGGATGTTCCAGGTGATCCATGTGCATGTGTAAAGTGCAGGGTGGGCCCCATGGCTGTGGTCAATCATAGCACCACCCATTTGCTGACTGCCCAGTATTTGGCAAGTGAGTCCTTGGCCTCTTAAAAATATTATTCCATTTTATAAATGTTATCTTTGTTTTATGAAAGAGACAGTTACAAATCATCAGATTAGAAACTTGTCCCAAGGTGACTATAGTAAGTAAGTAGCATGTGTATTGGAGATCATGTCTAAGTCTTCCTGTGTCCACCTGGTCCTCTTCTTTTTGGTCATGGTTCAAATGTTACCACAAGACTGTTACTGGTATGTGATGTTCCACCATTCTTTTCAAAGCCAGTGCAAAGTATCCTAAAAGAGTTCCATTAAAATTCCAACTTCTAGAGAACTTTGTGTGAAACCAGCACAATGAGAGTACTGTCAGAGACAAATCTTTCCATTAATCATGGCACAGTCACATTTGATGCTATGTCTGGATTGTTTGCTGCTGTCATGCCTTATGTACAAATTCAATTGCTAAGGAATTTCTGCACCACTCAATAGAACTTCACCTACAAGTACATGAGGGTCATAATGGATTATATTGTACAAAGGTATAGACCATGAGATTCAAAAAGAAAAATTAATGTATTTTTTTCTAGTCATTATATCTTTTAGTCAACTATTAATGTCTTTATTTTTAAAAATTAGCCCCTGAAATATGTGTACTGCTTGTCAGGACAAAGTGTTCCTCCCCACTGAACTCTAAGCTCCTTTAGGGCTAGGGGTTGGGGGTTGCATCTGTTTTGCTTACTTTGGGATACCACCACCTGGAGGTACCTAGCACATATTAGATGCACAAATATTAAAGAATGAGATATAATTTCTGTATTTCAGAGTTGACAGTTGTCTGGAAAATAAGTTGTGTTTTCTGAGGTCATATAAGTCGTATGTAAGTAAGGCAGAATTTAGATCCCAAGTGTCCTTTCTGTCACCTCTCTGAACTTAACGGTAATTATCAACCATTGATACTAATAATATTACAATTATAATAAATGCAGTGGAAAGGGAAACAACATATACCATCCAAATTAACATAATATTGTCCCTCAGACACAATCTTGGACCTTTTGAAGATCATGCTATCACCAAAAATCATATTCTGGTTCTGTCTCCAGATATGAAAACCAGGGTCCTTTGAAATTCACTCTACACTTCATTCCTCCTCTCACTTAGGCCTTGGACATTTGTTGTAATAGATGCATTTACAGCTTCCTGGCAACATGTATGTCTTTCTCAGGTGACATCTTCCTCAGCATTTCTGTCTTTCTTCTTCCAGTCCTCTAATTGAAGGAAGAAACTGTGGGGTCAGTTAGTGCCCATGAGATCACAGTTGAGACCCATCCTCACATTCCCAAGCCTTAATGTGGTCTCAGTCACCTCTCAGTGTTTGTTTGGATCCACATTCTTTCACTATGGCTTCTAGAGGAGCTTTGGCTTCCGGAGGTGGGGAATTGATTCTAGGAACCCCCACAGATAACAGCATTTACAGATGCTCAAGTCACTTATATAAGATTGTCTAGTATTTGCATAGAACCTACACACATCCTCCATATACTTTAAATCATCTCTAGATTCCTTATAATACCTATTACAGAATACATGCTATACAGATAGTTGCTGTACTGTGTTGTTTAGGAATAATGACAAATAAACAGTGTGTACAAAATCATTATAATTGCTTTTTTTTCAATCCACTGTTCATTGAATTTGTAGATGCAGAACCGGTTGAAAAAGAGGCCAACTGTATTTTAATTTGTCCAGTTGGAAAAGTACATTGCCACATTATTGCCAGCTATGTTTGCCACCAGGTGGAGTACCACAAGGAGCAAGTGAGCTAGGGGACCAACAGCACCTGGCTTTGGGTACAGGTCTTTGAAAGATCTGACATCCTCCTACTAACATATTTTGAGCTTTTTAAAACAGAAAACTCAATGGGCAATTAAAACCAAGAAGTTTATCAAAGGTTAGTATTTTAAGATTGTGTCCAGCCATCTTACTGTTGATCCCTGAACCATGTGCAGGGAAGGTGAAAGACAGGAGTGTGTGGCACATCTGGTTTAGCTGCTTGCTTCCCAACTGTGGTTGGAGAGTAGAAAGAAAGAAATCAAAATTCTTAGCTTAGAAGAGTACAGAGATCTTATGAGTTTCCCAGACACAGATACTGCCTGGTTTCTAGCCCTTTGCTCAGACTTTCTTTACCCCTACTCCAATACTGTTCTTTAACCAATTAAGAACTTCACACCAAGTAAACGTCTTGCAAATTATTTTAAATCAGAGTATAAAGAATTTTTTTACAATGTCAAGCGCATTCATGTAACCCTCTTGTACCTATTTGCTATATGCAATATAAACACACAACACGAGTAAATTGGGGCCAAACTTGTAATAACTAAGCACATTGGGATCCTCTGTATGAAGGACCTAATGCTTCTGATGTGTACTTAATGGTGTCCACTATGTAGTGAGTCTCAGTAAATTACATTAAATGAGTAAGTGAAAACTTTTAGTAACTTTTTTAAAATGAACAATAGGCAATAAAAAATACTTCTGTGTTTAACACAGTGGGTAGTAGTTGTTTTTTTTTTGAGAAGTAATCTTTTATGTTTTAAATATTATAATTGCCTAGGGGGACATAAATGATGCTTTATGAAGCTATGCATCAAGCTGGTGTGCCTTTTTTTGAGGTCTTCTGTTTCATACTATCTGTCTGACCCTTACTGGCTGCCTTGAAGTCTTGAGTAGGATCCCTGTTTGTGTCCATCCTTGGAACCATACATTTCCCCTTTAGTTTCTCCATATCACCACTTGAAGCAGTTGTTACTTCATGTGTGTGTGTGGGGGGATGGGGGGTATTTCCTCTTTTTTTCTCTTGTCCATAATGAAAAAATCTCCTTCCAAGAAATCTAAAGTTCTTTTACTTATCCAAGGTGCTTCTTACATTATTATCCATGTGGTCAACCTAAAATGGGAAGCTTGATCATGTTTCAAATTTGCTATCAGAAATGTGGTTCTTTGGGTTAACAGGGACACAGCAACATCAATGTTTATTTGTAGCAGCACAATTCACAATGCTAAACTGTGGAACCAACCTAGATGCCCTTCAATAGATGAATGGATTAAAAAATTGTGGCATATATACACAGTGGAATACTACTCAGCAATAAAAGAGAATAAAATCATGGCATTTGCAGGTAAATGGATAGAGTTAGAGAAGATAATGCTAAGTGAAGTTAGCCAATCCCAAATAACCAAATGCCAAAAGTTTTCTTTGATATAAAGAGGCTGATTCATAGTGGGATAGGGAGAGGGAGCATGGGAGGAATAGACGAACTCTAAATAGGGCAGAGGGGTTGGAGGGAAGGGAAGGGGGATGGCGTTAGAAATGATTGTGGAATGTGATGATCATTATTATCCAAAGTACAGGTATGAAGACATGAATTTGTGTGAATATACCTTGTATACAACCAGAGATATGAAAAATTGTGCTCTATATGTGTAATAAGAATTGTAATGCATTCCACTGTCATATATAAATAAAAAAATAAAGAGTATCCTTTGCTTTTATTCTTATAGTTCACAGCTAAGTCTTTAAAATTGTATTAACTAATATTTTCCCCCTTTTAAAGGGTATTTTATTAGTAATGCTTAGTCTAATGGTTCTTACCAGGAAATATTTCTTCTATTAAGGTCAGAGTGGGAGTTGAGTTCATAGCATATGATGTCACAGAGCATGTGACATTTTCTTGCTTGATTCTGAATTTAATTTTTGTTTTTTTAGTCACCACTCTGGCTCAATTTATCTTTTACATTTAAGAAATTTAAGAATCAAAAACTATCTTCATGTTTCTAGGCACTAGTGCTAGAACCCCAAGAACCCATACTCCTGACATGTGTTCTTATAGTGGCATTAACAGGACCCTTATTTTCACTGAGGATGGAGACTCTTGGTGCCTTAAAACATAGTATTATGTGTATAGTATCAGTTACTTATATGTTAGATACACTGATTATATAAATATATATGAGCTGATCTTCCACAGGAATTGCAGTTAAAAGGCAGTAGACATGAGACAGTGATCGCAGACACTGGAGCCAGAGCAGGCTTCCATGCACCCTGCACTAATTCTGGGAGAGAGCAGGTGTCAGAGTAGGCCAAGCCCTCTGGTACTCTCAGTCCAAAGGAACTCTGTGATGTGGCTTTCCTCTGACAAGAAGAATGCTGTTGTGATCTCCCAAGCTTGTTTGTTTCCCTCTTTACTTACAGTAGGATCCTTAGGTCTTCTGTCCTACCTCCCACATAGAACTTCTTCCCTTGTAATTATCCTTTTTTTTTTTTTCTCAGAAAGGATCAATTTCTGGATTACATGTAATTACTCTTCACTCTGCTTTCTCAGCTATCCTATCAACAACATCTGAACTTCATATCATAGGTTCATATGAAACTCTATTCATATGAAATTGGCTTCTCAAAAGAAAAACAGTGCACTTATTTTTATACCATATTATATGATAAAATCAAAAGCTAGATATGTATTAGTAATCTACAAATGCCGATTCAAAAAATTGGTTTATAGTTCATGGTCTACTCAACTTTCCTAAATATTCAGAAGTGTATATGACATTCTGAGAGATTGTCCTTAGTGTCATTACTAGTAACATCCATGATTTTGCATATAGAACATTTTTTCTGTTCTGTAGTGGAAGTATTCTAAGGGGGTGTAGTTAATTCTGGAAGGCATTCTAAAATATTCCATTTAAATGGCAGTGGTTGTTTTGGAGTTACAATAAAATAGCATTTGGTTTTTATGTATTTTCTTGAAAAATAATGATCATGAAAGCTGTTAAGGAGTTGTGTGAATACCTGTCCCATACATTATCTCTTTGAATCCTCATTACAGGACGATAAGAGAGGGTGCACTTACTATACTCATTTAATAGTTGAGAAAATTGAAGCTTACAGTCTTCTCACCAAAAGCTATTAGGTGTTTCAACACTATTCGGTGTTAAAACTGGGGATTGATTCAAAACAGTGTGACCTTAGACCCTGTACTCATAAATCTTGTGAGTACTACTATTGAGTGAATAGTGCTTTTTGATTCTGTACCTAGAATCAGAAGTCTTTGTTTTGTCCAAGCATAAACTTGCTTTACTGAATCAGATTCAGTGTGGTTTTGTGAGAAGTTTCTCCTCAAAGTGATTCCTTAAGATCAGAATAGTCAGTCTGCATAATAATTTGACTTTTACCTTGGGAAGTTAAATGCTGTGATATTTAATATACATTTTATGAGCCTTAATAAAATCTTCCTTCTGTCCTTTGCATTATTATTCATATACTTGTGAAGAAATAGAAAAACATTTTTTAAAAACTTATTTTGAGGCCAAGTTACCAATAGTTGACAGAGAGCATATAGGTGTACAGTGATAGAAATGAAAAACAGTGAAAGAAAACTTCTAATTTAACCTTTTTTTTTTTTTTTTTTTTTATAACCTGTTTGAAAATAGTCCTTTCACCATTTGGTTCTCAAAAGGAAATTGATAGTTTGGTGTTACTTTCTGTTTCTCCTCAGAACACTGTAAGGCAGCTTGCTGCACAGTGCACACTAGTGCTAGCAGGGGAGAGGGCTGACTTGTGTTCCCACTTAATGCATTATCCCCTCCCCCTTCTTGATTTCAGGTGTCAGAAACTATTTAAAAGAAGCTTTGGTGAATATAATTGCTGTGCATGCAGAGGTAAGCTATCATTAGATGTTCCTAAGAAATGTGGATGACTAGGAAAGAAAACAAGAGAAAGGGAAATTTGATGATTTTAATAGTGATCTCTTTTCTCCTTCAGAAGGTATCTTGGGTATAAATAAAATAAAGCTCAGCGCTTGCGCGCTCTCTCTCTCTCTCTCTCTCTCTCTTTCTGTGAGTGTGTGTGTGTGTGTCTTTTTCTGAAGTTATGTATGTTTTCTCTGATAACTAAGACTAAATTCAGTAATATTTGGAAAGTACAGAAAAAATAGAATGGAAAAAGATATTTTTTCTTTAAAGAATGTTAAATTCCTTATCTTGGAAATTAAATTATTCTCTTGTTAGTCAGAACACAAATAAGCTTTGGTATTTCATTAACATTGCAATATGGGCTCACATAGTTCTGGGGATTCCAGAAAAGTAGAAGTTTGTTAGAAAGACAGGCTCCCAGGGTAGTCTGACGTTTTCGAATGAAACAGACGCTCTCAATAGTGTAGGCTCTTGGAGATGTTGCTTCGTGTTAACATCTTTAGTTGGGGAAGAGAGCCTTTCTGAGGAATATTGAGCTATCAACATTGGTACCACAGCTACCACCATTGTCACCACTGTGATGACCTGTTCTCATTAAGTAGTTTCATAGTCCATTACTCACTGCTTCACCAACACTTTCAGAGTGACTGTGGCTCACGGACTGATGGGAAACCAGATAAAATGGGACAGAGCAAAGAGCACAGATGCTCAAGAGCATCCTCAACTGTTTGCATCCAAATAGGTGTTTCTAGATTTATGTTTGTCTCCTCCATCCAGAAGTATTTCAGGTCACGGAGGTAAACTAAAACAAAACAAAACAAAAAACCATGGATAATTAAGTAAAACAGCCATCACAGAAAACAAAGGTAATGTTACCTGGTTCCTGAATTTGACTCTAAGTTTGAAGCAATAGAGCAAAATAGTATATTATATTTTTCATTTCTTAGTAAAAGGGAAGCATATAACTTTCTCTATAAATCAAGTTTTTATATATCAAAGACAGGAATTTATCACATATATCTAATAATGAGCAATTAATTTAATTGAGATTTTATGAAAACTATCAGGAAACTCTTATTAGCTTCCTTTAAAATGTAAATTAAAATCATCAGGTAGAAATGTTGGTGGCAGGTGAGCAGAGGAATTGCAAAATACATGGGAACTGTGAATGTGAAAGATCATGCACTGATTTCTTTTTTTTTTTTTTTTTTTTTTTGGAACTGGGGATTGAACCCAGGGGTGCTTAACCTTAGCCCTTTTTTATATTTTATTTACAGACAGGGTCTCTCTGAGTTGCTAAGTGCTAGTCTGCTGAGGCTGGCTTTGAACTCTCCATCTTCCTGCCTCAGCCTCCCAAATTGCTGGGATTATAGGTGTGCACACGGTGATCATGCTGATTTCTAATGAGATGGCTTTTACTTGTTTGTTTGTTGTTTATTTATTGGTACCAGGAATTGAACTCAGGGACATTCAACCACTGAGCTACATCCCCAGCCCTATTTTGTACTTTATTTAGAGACAGTGTCTCACCGAGTTGTTTAGTGCCTCACTTTTGCTGAGGCTTGCTCTAAACTTGAGATCCTCCTGCCTCAGGCTTTCAAGCTGCTGGGATTGCAGGTGTGTAGCACCATGCCTGGTAAGGCAGCTTTTATTAATGTCCATTGTCAATAGCTGTGAGATTATTTATAAATATTAGGCATTCAAGTCCTCTTTAAGTTTAGCCCAATGACTGAAAGTAGAATTTCATTAGTAATATTTATTATTGTCAAAATTTTCTTAAACTCTCAAGTCATGTTAGGGGTTGACCCAAAGGTTTAATTAATCCTGTTGGCTCAATCTGAAAAATAGGAAAAGCTAAAAAGAAAATATAATTTACTTGAATTTTTAAATCAGAAAGGAAAATGTTTCATTAAATTTCCTGATAATTCCCAGTTTAAAAGTGTCAAACTTTTTAAAAAAGTTTAAAAATAATGCTGTGTGAAATGAAAAAAAAATAATATATCTAGTACAACATATAATAAAACTGGGGATCTTGTCCAATACATAATAGTGGACCAGCAAGTAGGGTATTTGTCATATTCTAAGGAAAGTTTGACCAGGGTTGTTTTGTTTTGTTTTATTTGAGATCAGGTGTCACTCTTGTTACTACCCAGGCTGACCTCAGTATCCTGGGCATAAGTGATCCTCCTGCCTTAGCCTCCCAAGTAGCTGGAATTACAGGCACATACCACCATATTTGGCTCAGTGGTTTTTTTTAAACTATGGCAAAATATTTATCCAGAGTGTATTTTTTTCTAATTTCTTCTCTAAAAATTGTTTTTTTGTGAAAGAATAGGAAGAGGAAGAAATCTTCAAATCAAATTTTAGTTTATCCACATCAACAGTAACTCTCAAAATTTTAACTGTCTATATTGTATTTTTAAATAGAATTATTAAAAATATGACTTAGAGCTGGGTTCAGCGGCACATACAGGTAATCCCAGTCACTCAAGACACCGAGGCAGGAAATTTACAAGGTCAATATCAGCCTGGGCAATTTAGCAAGACCCTGACTCACAATAAAAGAGCTGGAGATGTAGCCCAGTGGTAAGAGCTCCCCTGGGCTCACTTCCTGCTACCAAAAATAATAAATAAATGAATAAGAAAACCTATGGGGTTTTGTAGTTTTTGCATGTTCCTTTTGATTTTAACAAATTCAGGCCAGGAAAAGTCCTAGAGTATATCATTTTTCTTATTTTAAACTCCCATCAGGTGTTTACTATTTCCAAAGAATTGGTGCCTCGGGTACTGTCCAAGGTGGTAGAAGCAGTTTCTGAAGAGCTAAGTCGACTGATGCAGTGTGTTTCCTCCTTCAGCAAAAATGGAGCACTGCAGGTAACGAAAATTCAATTCTGTGTTGAAATTTTATTTTTATTTAAAATATGTAAATGTATTTTAACTCATCCATCCTGTGACATATAGACAGTTTTTTTAATGTCTCTGCTGATTGCAGATATATCATATATCTTGCATGAGACACACCCATGTTACCTTATAAGTTCCAGAGTTTCTGTTTCAGTTCTTAGAGCAAAACTTTAAAGACTATTAAGTGTAAAAATTATCTGAATGCAGATTACTTCAAAATATTGTGATTTTTTTTACTTTGTGCATATCTTCATTATATTCAATTTCATAGGAAAATTGTTCCAACTTATTTATAAATCTTTCAAAGCATTCAATGTATTGTACATAGAAAGCACAAATAGCTATCTCACATTTCATTGGTTTATGTCCCATTTGTTTAAATTTTATAAATACAATTGCTATAAACAAGTCACTTGATTCTTGGTGTGCATGTAAGCCAACTTCAAGGAGAGCAGATGTGTAGGTGTATGGGAGAGAAACTCCCTGCCTATGAATTATCTTTGTACCTGGAGTATTGGGAGTATATTGAAAGAAAAAAAAAAAAAAAAAGAGTAGCAGAGTATTTCTATCTTGAGACCTGTTGCCACTTCAATGAAATTTTTGTCCCCAAGAAAGATAGGATTACAGTTTTTTTGTTTTTGGGTTTTTTTTTTTTTTGTAACAGATTGAGTTCTAACAGTGTGTTCTTGGCTATCAAAATACTCCTGTAGCTTTGGGGTTTTGAATTGGTGAATATTCATGATGTGTGGAAAAGCACAGTACACACAATGATCTCAATCACACAAAATGGGGTGTTATATATGTGGACACATATATAAAAACTGAAATAAGAATGGAACTGCTGGAAGGACATGTCCTACTAAGCTACTTGTGACTGGATAACTTTGATCTTTGCTAGTGTTTTTGTTTCCTGTTATACACATACTAACTTTTTAAAATAAAAGCAATTTTAAAAACCTAAAAAGGAAAAAAAAAACAAAACAGTAGCAAGCTGGATTTGTGTTTCAGTGGTTGTGGCCCTGGATTCCATCTTCAGCACCACACACACACACACACACCAGAAACAAAACAAACAATAACAGTTCTCCTATAATGGCTGAAGAAACTTCCATCAGGCCAACCCTCCAAAGATAATGCTGTAAATGTGAATAAGATCTGAAAATGATTTTTTAAAATTTACAAACAATAACAACAATAAAACACCTGAAGACACAAGGCACCAAATGTGTCAGTGAGTAAGCAGATTTTGGAGGAAATGGAACATGAATGAATTCCCCAATTTTTTATGGATTTTTAGCCTGAAGGTAGGCTATAGGGTACCAAAAACTTCAATCCAAAATCTGCCATCTTTCTGGTTTAAAAAATAGGCTTTGCGGGCTGGGGTTGTGGCTCAGCAGTAGAGCGCTTGCCTAGCATGTGCAAGGCTCTAGGTTCAATCCTCAGCAAAACATAAAAATAAATAAATAAAGGTATTATGTCCAACTACGCATAATAAATACATAAATGAATAAATAAATAGAAAAGATCAGGCTTTGGGGCAGCCTCAACAACAGGGAAGTATCCTAGAGAGAAAGAAAGCAAGTGCCTTAGATTCTATATACACAACTCCTAAATCTCTGTTGAACCTTTTAAATATATACATGCATGGTTAAACTCTAATCTAACCAGCCCAGATAAGACTAAAATACTGAAGTAAGAATGGAACTGCTACCCAAGAGCCAAGAGCTCTCAATTTGAATCCAGATACATTAATTGCATACTAAAACAAAAAAAATGAACTCTTTAGAGGCATATTATAGAAGCCAAAGTTTCTAAACCATAACATTCACAATGTCCAGGATACAAATTTAAAATTAATAAAAACTGACAAAACAGGAGAAAGCATAACCCATTCTTTCTTTTTTAACTTTTTAAACATTTTTGTTTATTTATTTATTAGTTGTAGTTGGACACATTATCTTTTTTTTTTTTTGGACACATTATCTTTATTTCACTTATTTATTTTTATGTGGTGCTGAGGATCGAACCCAGGGCCCCACACATGCAAGGCGAGCGCTCTACCGCTGAGCCACAATCCCAGCCCAACATAACCCATTCTTAATAGAAAAGAAAATCAACTGAGACCAACCATAAGATGATCAAGTTGTTGGTACTAGCAGATAAGAATTTTAAAGCAGCTATGTTTGGTGACATAAAGGAGAATATGCTCATAATGAACCAATAGGTATGAAATATCAGTAGAGAAATAGTTACCCTAAAAAAGGAACCAAATAGAAATTTTGAAATGGAAAAATAAAGTGAATGAAATTTTTAAAATCTACTAGATGGGAATAGCATAGACAAAATAATTGGAAAAAAATAAACAGAACTCCAGGGATTCCTGGGACAGTGTCAGAGGTTTAGTTAGCATGTATGTAACTAGATATCCAAAAGAGTAAAAGAGTCAGTAAAGGATGACCAGGGAAATGAAAGTTCACTTTGCAGAAAGACACCAGTAGACATCCACCAAGATAGACTGACTTTACCAAATGTTGGCAAAATGTGGAGGAACTGGAACTCTTACACATTGCTGGGAATATAAAGTACTACACCTTGGAGGAAAGCTTTTGCAGTTTCCTCTATAAGTAAGCATATGCATACCCTATGACCCCGCTATTCCAACCTTGTGATAACTAGAACAAAAATATCTGTCTCAAAAAAAAAAAAAAGCATGTAAGAATGCTCATAGTAATTTGTTTCATAGTAGCCCCAAACAGGAAACTGCACAGGTGTCCATGATGTCCATCAACAGAATAAACAAATTGCAATATGTTCATAGACCCAAATGCTCTTCAGCATTAAAGAGAAAAAAAACTACCGATGAATCTCAGGAACATTTTGCTGAATGCAGTATGTCAAGTAAATGTTAATAGTAGAACCTCTGAGTACACAGGTAGTCACTATCATATTCTTTAGAAGTCTGTACTTTTGAAAATTTTCTCTCTCTCTCTCTCTCTCTCTCTCTATATATATATATATATATAATGGAAAAGGGATAGACAACACTTATTAATTTGGTTAGAGGGAAATCAGTTACAAAAACCTATGCTGCATTTCCATTTGCCACCAGTTTTCTCTAGAAATTGGATTTATCAGCCCTTTGATATTATAGTATAAGTTGAAAGGTCATCATAATTATAATGGTTCCATTATGAAAGATAATTAGTAGGTGAATTTTGTAGTATTGAAGGAAGATTCAGTAACTACTCTGGCCCTCAGCAGTCTTAGAATTATAACTAAAGTTTGCCCTCTCTGCAAATTACCTCTGCAATTCATTTACTCAATGGCTAAATCCCACAGAGATCCAGCAGGCAAAGGTTGGGAAGAAATATCAGCATCAATGGGGAGCTTTTTTGAGGTGTACAAGTCAGGAGACTATTGGCTACTATAACTAATCTACTCTCTGACATTACAAATCCCTCTGAGGGTATGAGCAAGCATTTTATATTTTGAAAAAGTTCAAGTGAGTCTAAACTCCCACCTTCACCCTTTCCTGGTAAGAATGACTGTTAGAACTCCCTTCTTTGGAGCAGGTATCTTGGATAGGGACTATAGGATCATTTTTCAGTCACTTACAGATGGGCCAATATCCAGAACCTTCCCCAGAGCAAGAAGAGAGTGACAATTTGGCTGATCTTGTATTGTGACATTTTCTGGCTTACAATTGTATGTATATTATTTAAGTAGCTATAGCTTTTATAATTGACATAATTCATAGGTTAATTGAAATACCCTGTCACTTTGATGGAATAAAATTTCTACCTGAAAATTAGTTTTACATCAGTTTAATCTGTTTCCTAAGATATTCAGCTAAGCATTCTACCACATTTTTTTCCCTTTAATATTTTCCTCTAGGTCTGTTTGTAATTTTTGTTGTTGTTATTGTTGTTTGCCTGTACTAGAATTTAAATAGTAGAGACGAAAATTTCATATGCTTTCTAGTTTTTTAAACACTGCAAAATGAAGCCAAACAACTTTTTTCCAAACAGAAGTCACTAAATAAAATTGATCTTATATAAACTAGCTATGCCTTTTGCTATTCTTTTACATTATTTCTTATACTCCTGAGAATGGGTGTTTTTTTGTTTTGTTTTGTTTTTTATAAATGCTTCTCCAACGCCCATTGTCAGGACAGAGAAATTAGAGAATGCATTGCAAGTATGTGGGTGTCATCACTGTACAGTTCTGAAGCACCAGGGAACCCTGGCTTATGTGTCCTTGCATGGAAGTGAACCCTAGGTTAGCTTTTCTTTTGTTTGTAGGTAATTTCATTTACCATGTAGTTTGCCTACAATAGAAAAAGAATAACAATTCAGGGATTTTTAGTGTATCCAAAGAATAGCCCAATCATCACCATAATATTCATCACCCACCAAAAACCCCAGACTCATTAGCAGTCACTCCTACCATTTTCTTATAAGTCTCCTTCCCTACCACAGACAGCCACCAACTTTCTATCTCTATGATTTGTCTGTTCTGAAATTTTCATGTATGAAATACATGCGTTGTCTCACACATGAGCTTTTGGGGGATAGCTCATATGTAAACCATAAGAACTCCTTTTTTAGAATTTTTTTTAAAATATTTTTTCAGTTGAAGATGGACACAATACCTTTATTTTATTTTTTTATTTTTATAGAGTGTTGGAGATCAAACCCAGTGCCTCACATATGCTAGGCAAGCACTCTATACCACTGAACCACAATCTCGGTCCATTTTCTAAGAGTTTTATAGTTTTCTCTCCTACAGTTGGGATCTATAATTTATTATGAGTTGATTTTCATACTGAAGAAGAAATTCAACCTCCAGTTGTCCCAGCATTATTTGTTAAAGAAGCTCTTCTTTCTCCACTGAATGATCTTGGTATCATGTTGAAACCAATTGATCATATGTGTAATGGTTTATTCAGTCCCTCAGTTCTGTTCTTTCATCTCAGTGCCTGTCATGTGCTGATACCACGCTGACTAGATTACTGAAGCACAGTAGTAAGTTTGAAATCAGAAAGTGTGAGTCCTCCAAATGTATTCCTGTTTTTCAGGATTGTTTTGGCAGTATTATGTCCCTTACACTTCCATATGAATTTTAGGATCAATTTGTTAATTTCCATTTTTAAGAAAGCACAGCTATGATTTTAATAGGGATTGCATTAAATCTGTAGAGTACAGCTTAGCTTTTGAGAGGAAACCATGTGCTTGGAAGGGCATTGGCTGAGAAAGCAAGGTCCTTAGACTTCCCCCACTGTGGGGGAGGGGCCCCTCAGGGCCACTGTTTCAGAGTTTCCTTCCTGTCACCATCAGACTAGCAGGCACATTACAAGTCAGATAGTAAATACTGATTGCTGGAAAATCATTGCATGGTTTGTACTTTTCATGTGAGGTATAAAGCTCTCTGTCTGCACATAATCATACTTGACTCAAGTTAATTTTTGCTAAAAACAAAAATCTTATTGTAGACAATTTCTTTATACAGTTTTTAGAAAGTCTTTTTGCAACTAATTGCCACCATGTCCACTCTGTCCTGTGGGTAGTAGACTGGAGAAACTGTTCCCCTCAGTACTTGTGTGCATTTGAAAATTAACACAGCTTCCTATTGTCTCTCTGTCCTTCCCTCATCTTAGGCAAGACTTGAGATCTGTGCTTTGAGGGATACTGTGGCCATTTACCTGACACCTGAAAGCAAGTAAGATGTCAAGTGTTCTCATGTCTGCTTTTAAAAAGGTTGTTTTACTAGTGTGTTACATGCTTTTTAAAAAAGCTCAAAAACTTGCGCTGAAGATTATATTTGATCAATTTTTTAGCTACACAGTATGAGCCTACAATAAACCAAGTATTCTCAAGATCACTTCTTTGTAGCACAAAATAAAGAAAAGGTGTTGAATACAATTTTATGTGTTTCTTTCATTACTGATAAATCTTACTATCATAAATTATATGGTAGAGAATTACATCTCAAAAAAGAAGCGAAGAAGAATTGAGGTTTATTCTATTCATAGCAGATTAGAAGGACAGCTCGAATGTTGTAAATATCAGTATAAGAGGAAGCCTTGTGGTTTCTCTACAAAATTTTGTAGTGGAAATTTGATGATAATTTTTAGCTGTTTTGAATGAAAGTCAGGATTTCCTACCATTGAAATATCAGTAGATGAAGTGAAACAGAGCTACCAATTGCCTTTACAAAATTATTTACCACATTTGCAATATTACCTAGAAAATACTGTAATTCTGTGCCTGAGAAGCCAAGTAGTATGCAAATCAAATATTTAAGGACACTGTAATATACTTATTCATTTCCAGTGTTGATAAGGTGGCTTATGCCATCATTCTTACTGATATCATTATACCTGAAAAAACTTAAAAATTTTTTTTCTAAACAAATGAGGTTAGCTTTTCATTCCTGATTGTCAGAATTTATTTCTAGAAGATTCCCATGTTTGTGTACAACCATATCTTTTCCCAACCATCATTTTTCTATATAGCACCAAGTGCTATATAGACGATAAAAAGCACCCAGTCCACATCTGCTTAGTCTGAGTGCCTGTTTCTCCCCAAGAACTAAAATTTACAGAGCCTAAGTTCCTCATCTAGAAAAAGAAGATAATACAGGTTGAGTACCCTATATCCAAAATGCTTGGATTTAGAATTATTTTTTATTTGTGATATTTTCATATCCATAATGAGGTATTTAGGGCTAAGACCCAAGTCTAAACACGATATTCATTTGTCTCATATATGGCTTAAATACATAGCCTTAAAGTAATTCTATACAATATTTTTAATATATTTTGTGCTTGCTATGGAATTTTCCATTTGTGGCATTATGTTGGTACTCAAAAAGTTTCAAATTCTGGAGCATGTTGAATTTCAGATTTTTGATTGGGGAAGCTCAATGTGGATCCCTAGGCAGAGTTATGAGAAGATTAAATAACAAAATATATCAAGTTACCTTCTAAACTGTTGGTGCCCCCACAAGTATTAGGTAGTATAACCTTTGTCATCATTATCCATTGTTATTGTAATAGTGACAGTGAAGAACAATAGTATTGCATTTCTCTCAGTTTTTTGAAAGAGGTTTATAAGAAACAAGACGATGGTGGAGATAATGGCAGTGCCTTCCCACCATCCCAGGAAAGAGGAAAACCAAATAACTATTGGGAAGGCTGAGTATACCAATAAGGACCCCTTCAAGCCCCCACTTCTGTCTCAGGTACAACTAAAGATTCCCAGCGCCCATTTTTATGACTTTGTTGGAACTTTTTCTTCTCTTTATATGTTAATGTAGCACTTGCCCCTAGTTTAAGAAACATTGCTCAAAAATGTACTTCCTGGTAGATTGATGAGGATGTTTTTATAATACAAAATCACAGAACATCTTAAAATAGTAACAGTTACATTTATTTCCTCAGTTTGACTAGTCATTAGAGATTTGAAAATCCTCAGAACTTTTTCTTAGTAAACAGTACATTTTAGTACCAAATATTTTCTCCTAACATGTTTTTCATTTGGTTCAGTGATTTTTCTGATACTTTCTACTTGGAAAAGTTAAGCATAACAAGCTGGGTGCAATTGGCCCATCCCTGTAATCCTAGAGACTTGGGAAGGTGAGGCAGGAGGATCACAAGTTCAAAGGCAGCCTCAGCAACTTAAGGAGGCCCTGTCTCAAAATAAGAAATAAAAAGGACTGGGGATGTGACTCAGTGGTAAAGCGTCCCTGGATTCAATGGACACCAAAAAAAAAAAAAAAAAAAAAAAGCCTACCAAATATGAGGATCTTAAATGTATTCCTTTTGTCCTTTTCATGTAAAGAAATTATGTTGCCTTTTTAAAGTATATAGACATCTGTCCATTTTCTTACAGATTTTAAATATAATAGCTAAATCCTGTGAAGACCATGTTTAGTTATTATAAGATACTGACTGTAAATCAGGCCCAATACATGGCAACACTATAATGTCCTTACTTATGTCATATTTTACAAGCTTATTCCCATTTCTTTATAGTTCCTTCTTCTCATACCTGTTACTTTATCTGTAGTTCAGTTTTGTTTAAAAAAAAGAAAAAGAAAAAAGATCTTGTTTTTTAGAACATGTCCACACTAAGCCCGCCTCTCCCATGAATAGCCCCCTTTTGTTCAGGTGACGTTTCATTTCCCAGTTGAGTCTTTCTGACCCTGCTCCTGTGAAGCCTCTGTCTAGTAATCATAGCCTCACTTTTGCTTTTACTTTTTCTGTTGTTTTTCACTTTTACTTTTTCTCATATTTCCACTTGCTTCACTGCCTTATATTGGTTTCTTTATACTTAAGATATGCTTAAGAATTTTTAAGTGATCCTCTTAATTGATTCCCTCAGAACTCTGAATTGTTTGGGCTTAAGTGTTATCCTTTTATTCCAGGTCTAGTTTTAAACAGGCCCTGGAAGCCCTGCCTCAGCTTGCAAGTGGAGCAGATAAGAAGTAAGTTCTCTGTGCTGTCCTCAGACGATAGTTAGGTGTATTGAACAAGGTTTTGTTATCTGAAGAACCTTTAAAAATGATAATGATGATGATGATGATGATGATGATGATGATGATGATGTGGATTTAAGGAGGAGCAGTATTTAATAGCTGTACCAAGTTACTTGTATCTTGCTTTTCTTCCAAGTGACAGAATAAGGTAAGACTTTTCTTTTAGGTTTAAGATAATTTAGAAATTAAGACTTTTTGAGTTTTAAGTGACTGAAAATATCCAAAGAAAACTCATTTGACTTACACTATATTATTGGCTTATATATTTAAGAATATAATAAAGAGGGCAGAGTAGTAAAGTGCAGAACTCAGTATTTTTTTTTCTTTATGACTAGTTTAATAGTGTATACTTTATTCTCTACAAAATAAAAATTATGAAGAAAGTAGATTTATATAATATGGCATCATAAAATTGTATATATTTCATTACTACCACAGTAGTGATCTCAACCTGTATTTAAACTTTACTACTCAAATAACAAGAATTCTGACATGAGAGAAAATCTAGGCCAGGGAGCTAACTGTCTAACTTAGCATCATCTGAAGCAACTGAAATGCTGTAGCTCTTTGCTTCCTCACCAGTTGAAGCTGAAGTTCACCCACCTTTGCATGTGATCCATCAGGGTGCAGTGGGAAGCACATGGGGCTGGCTGGGCTCCCTAGCAGAGGGGAATGTGGTGGGAACTCAGAGCACAGACAGAACATCAGGAACTGACCAATAGGAGGCACTGTCACATGAGATTGAGAGTAGACGGGGCTTAGAAGAAGGGGGAACAGACCAGCTACCCAGTTTATGTGATCCCCAGTGCAATCCCTTGTGTGTTTCTCACACTGGCAGATAGATATATGAACAAACAGTGCCCACACCAACAGCCCTTGCTTCCATTTTCCTACTTTCTTCTTCTCTCACTAACTTTTGACTTCTAACTGAATTTATAACAACCTATTTATTTCTTTAAAATAAATATGATAAAAGATTAAAGCAGTCACCTCTATTTTAAATAAATGGAGCATGGCTCAGAAGCCTAGTACATTTGAGTCTGGAACAACAGACACCCTGACATAATCCCAGATTAGGACTATATTTTAATGTACTATGGAAGATAATGTTCTAATATTGAGCATTGTTCAACCATGAAACAATCTCCTGACTTTAGTACCATGAAATTCAGGACTTGGTTGCTTCATCTGTATCAGATGAGCTCTAAAGTTTCTTCTAGCTTTTAAATTATGTGAATATATCAGACCAAGTAGGGAAACAATTGAGAATCATAGCAGAATGATATTCCTAGAGGAGCTAGAGTTAACCCTGTTTCCCCTGGTATTTAACTTGCTACTTTTATTCACCATGCTCCAATATTTGTTAAAGACAAAATGGAAGATTAGAGGGACAGAAAATAACAAAAAAGAAGTCAGGGTTGCTGTGGTGTGAGCTTAGAAGTAAAGGTTGACTACAAAAGGATGATGGAACTCTTCTGTCTCCTGAACACGTAGACTACTATATGTGTTTGTTAGCTTTCATAGAAATGTATAACAAAAAGTGAATTTTAATATTTTTCAAAATGTTTAGAGTGAATTTTAAAAAATAGGCCCGAATATTACTCTGTTTTAGGGGAGAAATCTAATCTAGGGGAATGGGACAGGAGGGACATTTTTAAATATAAACACAATGTGTATATTAATATATTCTTTAGACCAGCTTCCTTGGTTGAGTTGTTTCTGTTATTAAGAATCAATAGATAATGACTTTTTCAGCTTCCTTCTAAAAACAGCAAGCAGAAGGCAAAGCTCGGCAAGCTGGCTCCCTACTTGTTTGCTTAGGTTGCTAAGCCACCCTCACTGTCAGGCTGTGAAATAGTGTCTCCTCCCTGCAGGTTACTGGAAGAGCTGCTGAACAAGTTCAAGAGCAGTATGCACTTGCAGCTTACCTGTTTCCAAGCTACTTCTTCAACCATGATGAAAACATAAATACCTGCAAAAGAAGGGCAGTCCAGAAAGATAACATGTAATAAGAATATTCACTTTCTAAGTGCCCTAAAGGTATTAGGTGTATAGAGCACTGCGTTTGCAATTTCTCTGTACACCTCCCCCCACACCTCAGAAGCTTAGAAATTAATGTATGTTTTTTTTTCAACCAAAATGACAGTATTTGAAAAACCCAAGCAGTAATTTTTTTGTGTGCCCTTTTTTTGTTGTTGTTAATAAGGTTCTATATGACTGTTTGACATACTTTGTTTTTATTTTTATTTTATTTTATTTTTGCCTCAGCTAAATGTTGCCTGGTGAGTGTTGTGGGAGCAACAGCTTATTTAGGGAATGTTTTGAGATGGCACATGGCATGTCTGAAAGCATTTCTATATGTATCATTTAATACACTTTTAATGTCAGCAGTTTATAAGATCCATGAAGAGATTGATAAGAAATTTGAAAGTTATATTTAGACATCTTTGGGACTTTATCCTAAACTGCATAGCTGTACTTTAAAGCCTTATTTCATACAGATGGTCCTACATCATTAATTCATGTGGGTTTGGGGTAAATTTACGGTCTTGCATTAAAAAGTGGTTCATGAATTAACTTTGCATTTTGTTGTCCAGTTTTTATTTTTCACAGTACTAAATATTTAACACCTTTTGCATTTTTTTGTTGTTGTTGTTCTCACTCATTCTTTTTGATTTGATGTATGTGATGTGTGTCACTTAGCATTGGTGTGTCATTGATTCCTAAGGACCTGTGTGTTGTCTATGATGGGATGTGAATGCCAGACTCTATGCCAAACTCACAGGCACTGTCAGCACCATCTTCAATGTCACCTAAAGAATAAGCCAGGCACATGGGGACAGCTGGCACTCCTGCCTGTTGCTTTTGATTCTAGTGATTTACTTTCTCCACCACTTCTTAGCCTTTGAAAAATCTTGCCCTGGAGCTGAAAGGATGCTACTCTGGCATAGTCAGTGTTTTCTGAAAAAGACACCCTTGGGTCAGCAGGCAGTGATTCACTACTGACTGGACTTACCAGAATAGGTTCAGGTCACTGTGACAAAGTGGCTTCTCTAACCTAACTCCATTTTACCCTCTGTTTCAGAAAACAGTTTCCAATTGTGGTTTACTTGTCAAGGTCTTCAAATTTTTCTGTAGGTGATACAGAATTCTATTTTTCAATTGCTGGAATAAATGTCTTTGGTAATACAAGTAATTTTAGAGCACAGTATAGCAATATACAGAATTATGTGAAATAAGTAAATGTTGTATTTGTTAATTTGATGTTTGGGTGGACTCACAATAACTGAACGTTAAAAGTTTAATCTTTTACAGACGTGGCTTGATAAATTAATGTATGCAGAAAGTTGTCTTTCCTGAGTGTGTTAACCATTGTATCTAGCATGACTGTGAACTAAATTATAAAACTGCAATCCTGAATGTTTGTGTTATTTTAAATATCTAGTACAGTATGTTCAGCCAATAAAGAATCTTTCTTCACTCTGAGATGTAGTTCAGTTAACATTTTTTTTACCCAAGTGTCTATTTCAACATTTTCATTAGTTATAAAATGCTTATATGTCTAGTTTTAATTCAAAAATAAACATTTAAACGCTGGTCTACGCTATGTTTGTCAAGTCATTGTCAGCAAGCATTTATCAGGTGTCCCACTAAATCTTTTGTTGGGAACTTGCCACATGCTTGCTATTGTACTACATTACCTTGTTTAATCCTCACAACAGCTTATGATAACTGTAGGCTGGGTCACCTCCTTTGTCCAGTTAAACATAGAGAGGTTGGTGACTTCTCTTAAGACAATAAGACTGGTAAGTGGCAGGACCCATGTTCACACTCATACCCTCTGGCTTCCTGACCTCATTACTGCCTTACTACTACTCCAGTTCTTCCTCCCAGCTGAGGACACAGTTCAAGGGAAACACATAAGTGCAAGAGGCTAATAAACTTCAGCAACATAGGAATAAGTTATGGCTCAGAGAATGGAGGGAAGTATAGCATAAAAACCCCATACCCAAATGAGGGAGTTCAAGGAAGGCTATTCCAAGTAGTCGGGGGGAACTTCTTGGAAGAAAGGGGGATTTCAAGAGCTACTTATGTTACAGAAGATGAGTTTAGTGGTTAAGTGGAGATGGAGGAACATGACATAAGTTAGAAGAAAGTTGAGAGTTAAATCAGACCCTACAACAAGTTTCACAGAGACAGCTGAGGAAAAAAAAAAAAAAATGGAGGTGTCCAAGGTGCTTTCATCTGCAGGTAGCATTTTGATTTTAACAGATCCACGTCTATGTGGGTCAGCTTAGCTTCATGTGAGTTAGCTAAGTAGGCCTCATTTTAAATGCTAAGGGACTATTAGAAATAATTTGATTTTACTAAGACTTTCTATATCAGTGTACCATGAAAGTGGCATGTTCTAGAAATGATTTGGGCATTGCAAAACAAGCATAATTGCTGTAGGCACAGCTTACTGACTCATTCCCACTTCTGTGTCATCCTTGCATGAATTTTTCTTTAAGAGAATGAATAAAAATAGTTGTATTTTAATTCTGATTCAAATACAAGGTAGTGGTATATGTTTCTCTTATCAATATACTGTAGGATAGTCTAGTTGTTGTTTAAGAGTGTTATAATTTGTTTTCTGAAAAGTTACTATTCCAAATAGTTTTTAAATCAAGTCTGGTTTCCAAATAATTAGAATAATTATATTAAAATAATTAAATCTCACATTTGTATGCTTAGCACAATTGTTAATACTGAAATTATGAATACTGAAACTTGAATACATTTTTGTCATTGAACATTTATCTATCAATATTATTATAAAGATTTTTATATTGATTTATAAACTGCTCTGAAAATCTAAAAATTTTTAATATTTACAGGTACCTCAATTAGAGAAGCAGTTGCAGTGATTTTCACTTTGCTTTAAATGCTGGTATATGTGTGTGTGTGTGTGTGTGTGTGTATTATATGTGTGTGTGTGTGTATTTATGTATATTTATATGCCATTCTGCCTTTTGTGTGCTGATCTTATCTCATTTCTCTAACCCACATTTGAATTTTATCATATATATCACTCTAAAAAAGCCTCTTTGTACTTGTCAGGTTATAAATAAATAACAAATATATTATGACTGGGCACAGTGGCACACGCCTGTAATCCCAGCAGCTCGTGAGGCTAAGACAGGAAGATCGCAAGTTCAAAGCCAGCTTTAGCAAAAATGAGGTGCTAAGCAACTCAGTGGGATCCTGTCTCTATGTAAAATACAAAATAGGGCTGGGGATCTGGCTCAGTGATTGAGTGCCCCTGAGTTCAGTCCCTGGTACCCGCTTTCCCCTGGCCAAAAAAGAAAATCTATGGACAAGACTTGGGTCTTTGGGTTACATGTACTTATGGTGGCCAATGAAATCCAAAAGAAAGTTAGCTGTCCTTCTGTTTATAAACTCCAGGCAACCACTGGAGCCAGTGTGTTTCTGTCTTTTAACAGTGGCTAGTGTCCCACTGATTGTGTTATTGTGATCACTGTTGATATTGATTTTAGCATTATTATTTCCTCACATTTTTAAACTACTGTTTCTGTCCCACCAGCCCATAAACACTTTAACTAAGCACAGAGCCCCAAGAACCAAGACCAATCATTAAAGTCAAAAGAGTTAGATGTCAAAAGAAGAATACTGAGAAATAGTCAATAAACTTGGCATTAAGAAAATTGTAAATGACTAGAATGAGAGTAATAAAGCAGGCCAGAGAAAAGAATTGCTGTGCAGTAATATTGTGTTTTCTCACAATAGGGGATGTTAAAAGAACTGCCTCTTCCTTGAGTGTCACTGAGTATCTTTGCCTTAATAACCAAAGTGAAACTCCTTTATTGGGCTCTTTCTTCAGCTTCTCTAATGTTAGTTTTCTTCCCGGTACCTAATCACTTCCTGCTGCCCTTGCCTCTTTGTCTGTTGGACTATTACAGATGTTCTTGCCCACCTTTGGCTGAGTCTCAGCCCAGCTTCTGAAATCAGTCTGTGCCTAGGTAAGTACAAACAGCAGAATGTCAGGTTGGGTTCTGTACAGCCATATTTCCCATCCCCTTCTCTCATGGACTGCTGTACACTGTGCCACATCCAGTAATCACTGGACCATCCTTGTCTGTAGACAGGGGTCCCAACCCAGCAGCTGGTAATGAATAGCTAGGAAATAGTTGTTGAATGTTATTGATGAAACTGTTAGCAAATGTGTCAGAGAATCTTTTCATGTTTTTAAATTAAATACATAAAGAAAATGATTTCACAGAGCTGGTTGTGGACAGTCCCTCTATCCTTCTTACCCACTTTGCCTACTCTCTAAAGCCCTCCATTTTTAGTTCTCCTAACTCATCTAAGTCTTCTGGTATTTGCCTCTCTGTCACTCCTTAACAAGTTTATAATGCTACTTCTTAATTCTTAAGTTTTGGGCTCTATGATCTTTCTACAATAGAATATGAGAATTTAGTTCTCTCCTTTCTTATTGCCTCAAACATATACACACATACACACACACACACCCTTCTCTAAACTTTACTCCCAATGTGTTTATTTTGGTTGGTTCCATGTTCAGTGTCCAGATTATCATGCCTGTTATATGCTAAACCAATTTAGACTGTGATGTGTTCTGTAGTTTTTTGTATTTTCTATGTATTCCATGTTGTTTTCCTTTATCCCCAAACTCCTTTCATACAAAATGTGCAAATGTCTATGTGATATATTCACACACATAAGTATTTTATCAAGTTCATCTTTTTTTTTTAATTTTTTATTGTTGGTTGTTCAAAACATTACATAGTTCTTGATATATCATATTTCACACTTTGATTCAAGTGGGTTATGAAAGGCAGCAGAATACAACAGACACTAGTATGGCAATATGTAAATCAATGGATGTGTAACTGATGTGATTCTGCAATCTGTATACGGGGTAAAAAAAGTTCATCTTCTTGAACAACTTCCCTCACAGCCTTCTAGCCTGTCACAGCCTGGACTGGTTGCTCCCTGGACTGGCCTTACATTTGGGTCCTCCTCTTAAAGTCATCAACCTGGAATTTCCCTGTTTCTCTCCTGTGTTGGATCCACCACTTCTGTATCTTGTGTCTTCCTCTTTCTTAGTTTGCTCCCGTACTTGGTTGGACCTAGCCTCTGGTAACTTCCTGAAAAAAAAAAAAAAAAGGAATATAAGAGGTAAATTTCTTTGAGACTTTGAACATCTAAAGAAAATCTTTATTGATTGCTTAGTTAGGTATAGAATTCTAGGATGGAAGTCATTTTCCCTCGAATTCAAAAGCCTTATATCATTATTCTCCAATCTCTCTGCCTTTAGCTCTCTTTGCTATAGAATTTTATCCTTCTCCTAGTTTTCTGACAGTTTATAATGTTATGGATATGATGCTCTTTTATTCCTACTGATAAGTTTAATGCTTTTAAATTCTAGGAAATTTTATTGAATTATTTTTTTTAATCCCCTTGACCCTGTCAAGATTTTTAAAAATCTTCCCTTCTTGTTTTCTGTTTGTGTTTATTCTACTTTCTGAGAAATTTTTCACATTTACCATTCAGTCTTTCTATTGAGTTTAATTTCTACTATTTTTTTAAGCTGACAAGAAGGTTGTTGTTCTCTGAATGTTCCAATTTAGAGTCTTATTATTTCTCTGGGAATAATAATAATCTATTAGTTTTTCTTTCTGTTTGCATAGTCGTCAGTTTGCTTTATTCTATGCATTAAATACCTAAAAGTTTATATTTCTAGTGAATTTTGGTTATATACTCACACTTAACTCAAAGCTGATCAGGATTGTGAGCCCTGTGCAGTGGATTGTGCTTATCAACTGAGTGCTTCAATTAGGATGGGATGGGTCTTTTCACTAAGGAATCCCCACGACTGTATTATCTTTAGCTCATTTTTCAAAATATAGGTAATTTCTCTAGGGTTGATCAGATTCCCAGAGAAGGTGCTTCCAATCTCATTCCTAGAAGGTTTTAGCAGCTATCAGCACCCTGGGAGGCAAGTGGCAGCAAAAGGGGTTGGAGGTCAGTTTGGGTAGAGAGTATCCCTGCTCTCAACTGGATCTGATATTCCTTATTTAACCTTCTACCTTTGGCCTCCCATGAGAATAAAGCTCTAACTTTTATGGTTTTAGGAATATCAAGGGCAGTGCCCAGTTGTGTGGGGAAGAGGAAGAAGCCTGAAACAGTTAGCTGTTTCTTAAACACCTTCAGACTGACTTTTTGTTTTGTTTTTTCCCTCCAGTGCTGATGATAGAACACAGGGCCTCCTGCATGCTAGACAAGGATGTTTGTATGTTTTACATTCCCATCCCTAATCATATGTTTTTTAACCCTGAGTTTGTCCCCACTTCCAGAGGTTCCTATATCACAAATTCTTGAGACTTCTGGGAATTTTGCAGTAAGAACTTCAAATTTTGCATTTTTGTTTTTAATACTGTCAATTTGGGACATAACTTGTGTAGATCTTATGAATCAATTTCCACTCACTCATCTATTGTACAGCTTTCAGACTCTTCTAGCCATTGTTTTCTATTCTCTTTTGCTTTATGGATTATACCATTTTTTATCCAACTGTGTTACTTCTCTGTGTGTATAAATTTTACACAGTGTATACCCTGTGTGCATAGACCTATATTAAGGATATATACTGCATATATTTTACACACGCACACACACCCCTACACCCCTATCTTATACTATCATTTTTGTAGAGTTTTGGAAGAGCAAAGGTTAATGTGGTTTTAATCTGCCATTCATAACTGAAAGTTCAGATTAACTTTTTGTTTGTATGTTTTACTTGTTCATAACACCATGAATGTTTACATGTACTTAGTCTTCAGATTTGTCCTAAGATACAATCATTTACTGTAATATTTAGAAGTCAGAAAGAGTATTAGTGTAGGTAGGCTATTTAATCTTATGAACTCATTCTACATCTGCAGTTGCCAAAGTTGTCAAGGACGAGCATGCAGGAAATAATCTTTCACAGCCCAATTAGAAGCTAGGCTTAAAATATACGAATGAAGTATTCTTGCCAAAAGTCAAACCTCAGCATTCAGGTCTACTTAACAGTTTATAGAAAGGAAGTACAGGAGTAGAAAGACATATTGGTGGACTTTAAACAAAATCAATATTGCAGGAAACTCTAAAGCAAAGTGCCACATTTCTTTGAGAAAGAAATTGAAGGGGAAATGAAAAAGAGAATGAAAGAGGGAGAAGCCAGAGAAGATCTTGTATGACGAGATAATTAAGATCTATCAATCAATGGCATTGTGTGGGTGCTATTTGATCCTGAATTAAACTAGGAAATTTTTTTTTAATTATTAAAAATATTAAACACTATCAATATTTAAACATTGGTAATAGGAATTGTTAAAATTTTAAATGTTATAATGGTATGTGATTTTTATTTTAAAAATAATTATGTTTTAGCTCTTTGTGACATGATACATGTCATTTAGTGTGTCAATATAAAGCTGCAGTAATCAAAACAGTGTATGTATCATTGCAAAAAAAAAAGACAAATAAATCAATGCAACAGAATAGAAAGCCCATAAATAGAGCCACATAACTATTGTCAAATGATTTTTGGCAAAGAAGCAAAGACAATACAATGGGGGACAGTTAGTCTTTTCAACAAGTAGTGCTAGAACAATTGGGCATCCACATGCATAAAAGTGAATCTAGATACAGACTTTTTTACTCTTCTGGATTAAAGTTGTAAATAAATGTGAAACTCCTAGAAAGATGCTTCAGGAGAAAATCTAGATGACCTTGGTTGGAGTGATGACTTTTGACTTATATAACAGCTATTTTATAGTTGCCAAAACTTGAAACCAATATGTCCTTCAATAGGTAAATGGATAAATGAATAAACATCTAGACAATGGAATGTTATTCAGCACTAAAATGAAGCATGTATGAGGCTTTAAAAAGACATGGAAGAATCTTAAATGCATATTACTGAGTGACAGACAAATATGAAGAGGCTACAGATTGCATGATTTCAACTGTATGTCATTTTGGGAGAAGATAAGTTATTAAGACAGTAAGAAAATCAGTGGTTTCCTGGAGTTAGAGTGGAGGGAGAGGTGAAGAGGCAGAGGACAGAATTTTTAAGGCAGTGAAACTATTCTGCATGATACCACATTGGAGATACGTCATCAAACATCTGTCAAAACCCACAGAATGTACAACACCAAGGGAACCCTGTACACTTCGAGTATGGATATTAATAATGTGTGAATGGAGGTTCATCTTTTGTAACAATTGTGCCATTTGGCAGGGAATGTTGATTGGAGGGTCTGTGTATGTATAGAGACAGGCTGTGAATGGGAACTGTGGATTTTACACTCAATTTTGTGATGAACCTAAAACTTTTCTAAAAAATAAAGTACTGGATAATATACATATAAATTTTTCAGCTCTGTAAATTCCCTGGTTCCATATCCAAGGTTTTAACCAACTGCAGATTGAAAATATTCAAAAAGAAAAGTCTAGAAAATTCCAAAACTCAAAACTCACCGAGCACTATGTTGAATCCACATGAAGAAGGAATATGAGGCATGCCCTACAGTAGCCTCTCACTATTTCATAGATTCTCAGTCTCTCTTCTGCACTTGTTTGAGCATCATTCATTCTCATGTCTTGCTGACATACTACATAGTGTGGCCTAAGACATACTGAACACATACGGACATTTTTTCCCTTGCAATCATTCCCTAAACAATACAGTATGACAACTGTTTCCGTAGCATTTGCATGGTATTAGGTGTTGCAAATCATTCAGAGATGATTAAAGTATACAGGAGGATGAGCATAAGTTCTATGCAAATCCTATGCCATTTTTTATAAAGGACTTGAACATCTGTGGATTTTGGTGTCTACAAGGGGTCCTAGAACCAGCCCCCCCAGAATACTGAGGGACTTCTATATGTATGTATATGTTTTTATCTTTTAACTCATTATAAAGGACATGACAAGATATCTGGGATTTACATTAAAAAGATGTGAGAATGAGGGGATAGAGTAGGATATAGATATCCACTCATTTTATAGAGATAAAGGTGGCTCCAAGTTGCTCATTGTTGAGTCAGAGTTAAAGGTACAAGATACTTCATTATATTGTTCTCTCCACTTTTGATACATTTGAAATTTTACATAATGAAATTTTTAAATAGCAAAATTGTACAAAAGTTGTCACTGAGTAGTCCTCCTCACTTATACTATAGTCAATTAAACAACTGCACCTAGTAATGTCAAATCATTTCTTTATTAGAAAGAGATGAATGGAGAGTCAGAGGGCTTCACACATGGGCAAGAGATGGAAGGACTTGGTAAGCATCAGCTGTATTTGTTTTCATCTCTTGCTGGAACTGAACAGATGTGGGCTAAGGAGTGCCAGTTAAGGACAAGTGCTCTTAGACCACTTCATGAGAAATCATAGCTTTGGTCTTGTGATACTAAGTAAGGGTGGGAGATGGTTACTGCTATAACAGCAGGTGTGTATCCTAGCAGAGGAAACATTTATTCCTTTCCGTGTTATCACTGATAATTCATTGTTCAAGTAAATGCCGGAAAAGGATAGCCCTTTAAAAGAGGTAATTTTTTAAAATATTTTATTTTTTAGTTGTAGATGGACACAATATCTTTATTATTTTTTTTTTAATGTGGTACTGAGGATTGAACCCAGGACCTCACACATGCTAGGCGAGTGCTCTACTGCTGAGCCATAACCCCAGCCCTAAAAGAGGTAATTTTTACATAGAAAATACAGTCATTTCCCTTTAATTATTCACAGTAGGAGCATTAGGGTTTTTTTGTTGTTGTTTGTTTTTTGTTGTTGTTTTAAAGATAATTACTATAGTCAGAGTAAAGCTTAGTATTTCAAAAGGAACTGAGTTCTAATTCTCTCTGCTGAGGGTAAAATCCCGTCAGACTGACTGACACTCTGCAGATAACAACCATAAATTCTGGCATACACATAAAACAACTGACTGAAGGCCCTGAGCAGGAACAGAGCAGGCAGAATCCACAACACAGTGACCAAGGTATGTGAGTAATATCTCTCTCTCCTTTTTTTGTAGCTTTTATCCTAGAACCATTTATAGTTGGCATAGTGCTAGGGGTGGCAAGGGCACCCGTGGAAAAATTGCCATCTTTTTGCCCTCAGGAACCAAAAGGTGTGATTCCCAGAAACTGTAGCTACTAGAAAAGAGGGGAATTTTAGAGAAGAAAGAATCAGAGAAGAAATCCCTAAACTCTGCCTAAATTGTTGGACTGAGCCCTGAACAATGCCTGCACAAAACAGAACAGTTTAGCTAAAGACCATAATTTTATCTGAGATTAAAAGTTCCACTCAGGAAACTAAGTTTGCAGTTCAAATCTAAGCAAGATTATTGCCTACTAGTCTAAAGAAAATAGGATCCCACTTATCCATGACTTATTATTCTTAATATCAAGGATAAAATCCAAAATTACTTGACGTTTGAAGAACAAGAAAATGAAACACATTTTCAAGACAACAGAAAATCAATTGAGACCAACCACAAGATGATCCAGGTGTTGGAATTAGCAGACAAGGATTTTAATACACCTATTATAACTATCCACAATAAAGTAAAAGAAACCACTTTTACTCTTAATAAATTAAGAGCAAATATCAGCCAAAAAAAAAAATACAAAAGTTTTAAATTGAAAAATAACTGATTTTTAAAAAATTGGATGGACAAATAGCACAATGACAATCACTGAGGAAAGAATGAGTGAATGAATTTAAAGTAGATCAGTGGATATTATGTGAAGAACAGAAAGGGAAAGTGAATATATACATATATTGAGATTTGTTAGATGTAATCAAATGACTTAACAGGTGGAACTGTAACCTTAGAAGAACAAGGACAGAATCAAGCAGAAAAACTTCTTTAAAGAAATAATAATGGATAGTTGCCCAAATTTTAATTGAAAGATACAATTTTACAGATTCAGGATGCTCAGTGGACAACAAAAAGTATTAACACAAAGAATGCCAAACCGAGGCAGTAGTTCAAAGCCAAAGCTTTAAAAAAAAAAAATCTTCTGAGAACAAATAAAAAACAATATATGCAGAGGAACAACATTTGAATTCTGACTTAACATCAGAATGAATGAAATAGCCATCTTTAAAGTGATAGAAGTAAAATACTGTCAACCCAAAGTTCTATATCATGCATAAACATTCTTTAGCAAAATAAAGACATTTTTAGATTAAAAAGAATTTGTTGTCATCAGAAGTATACTATAGGAACACTTAAAGAAGTTCTTCAAACTGAAATGAAGTGATGCCTAATAATGAAGAAGTAATACCTGATAGAAACTCAGATCCTAAAAAAGCAATGAAGAGTATCAAATACCTGGGTAGATATAGAACTTTTTTTTTTTCTCCTGTTTATCTTTAAATTTTTATATGATTGTTTCAGTCAAATATTATAGTATTGCTCTGTAGCATGTACAGATGTAACATGAGACACCAGAGAAATAGACCTGATTACAAGATTTCTACATTTTACATGAAGTGGTGACATATTAACTGCAGATGGTCTATGAAAATTAAAGATATATATTGTAATCACCAGAATAATCACCAAGACAATAACATAGAGAAGTGTAACTAAAAAGCCAATAGGAAAATTATGATTTATTTTTCAAATAACTATATGATTCTTAAAAGGCATGAAAAGGATAATAGAAAACATAGAAAATGAATATTAGAATGATAGATATAACCATATGAATAATTGCATTAAACATCAATGGATTGACCATTTTAGTTAAATGGCAGAGGTGGTCAGAATGGATTAAAAATAACCAACCATGATCAGAAAGGTAAAAAATTTAAAAATAAAAATATTATTCAACTGTATACTACAGAGACCACTGAGAAAAATTAGAAGTTCGTAATAAAATATCTAGCTAAACCTAAGTGTTTGGAAGTTAAACATCACATTCATAAATTCCCATGGAGGTTGGAGTATAAGCTTAATGGTAGAGCACTAACCTGACATGCACAAGGCTCTGTGTTCCATTCCCAGCACCATAGAAATAAACAAACCATGAATCAAAGAGGAAAACATCAGAAAAATTAGAAAACATTTAAATTGAATGAAAAGTAAAATGGCATATTAAAATTTGGAGAATGTGGCTAATAGATGCTTAGAGGGAAATTTGTGACCTTATACACTTGTGTCAGAAAGAAACAGATCTATACTCAGTAGTTCCCTTTTAAGAACTCAACAAAGAAGGGCAAATTGAACTCCAGGCCTAACTAAGGTAGAATGAAATAATAAAGATAGGGAAGAAGTCAATGAACTAGAAAATGCATAAGCAATAAAGAAAATGAAATCCAAAGGTGCTATGCTGGATTTCTCCCATTAGCTCTCTCATCTCTTCTGCACAATGCTGGCAAATCCCTGAACTTCTTGCTGCTTCTGTTTACTCATCTGCATGATAAGGACAGTTGGACTCTATTGGTGCGCAGAGTGCTCAAATTGTTACTTGTAGAAGCAGAAAAGCAAAAATATTGGAACTTAAAAAATAAGCTTGTCCTGGCAATTGCTTTATAAATATGATAAATAAATGAAGCCCAAAGAAGATATGGTCACTTCCCCAAGTATTTATTTTTGCAATCTGTAACACTGATTAATTTGCGTTGTTTTAATGCTCAAAGGAATGTATACCATGAACAAAGACATAACTCACAAAAATAGGGTTCTTTATCAAGCAAGGGTGAATACATTGAGGTAGGTAGACTACAAAGCACAGCTTAAGATTCTGAGCTTGATTTTTGTTTGCTTGCTCCTGAGGCCCTTGGAAAATTATTATCTTTGTGGGTCTGTTTTCTCCATATGAGTTGTCTAAGATTCAGTCAGACATTCAGAGCAGTGGTGGAGCACATCTGTAATCCCAGTGGCTTAGGAGGCTGAGGCAGAAGGATAGCAAGTTCATCCTCAGCAACTTGATGAGGCCCTGATGTCTTAACAAGACCCTGTTTCAAAATAAAATATAAAAAAGTGCCTGGGGCTATGGCTCAGTTGTTGAGTTCCCTAGGTTCAATCCTTGATAAAAATAAATAAATAAGTAAATAAATATTTTTTTTTTAAGTCAGACACAGCAAAGTCAAGTTGTTTTCTGCCACAAAACAAGTTCTGGTAAGACTGCTACAAAAAAAAGCATCCTTGATGTACCTATTACCTCTGTTAAAATAGGTTTCTTTCTAAATGTTATTTGGATTCTTAAAATGACAGTTTACAGTATGGTTTTAACATCCAAGAGGAAGCACCTCATGAAAATCCTAAGATTTGAAATGAATAAATAAATCACTATTACCTCTAAATAGTATCAAATTATGCCCTCATATTTTGCTGTCCCCAGCAACCATCAAGGAGATTTCCCTTGGGCCTGTTGACCATCCTGCCTAAGGACTATCTCTTGAAGCTCAGCAGGCACCTGGATCTAAGTAAATATTTTTCTGTCTATTGATTAAATTAGGCTGGGATAGAACAGTGTTTGATGAAAATATTACCTACAGGAGAGAGCAGTTGGAACTGAAACATCTGTAATTTGGTGATATTTCATACTTGATATTACTATTTTTTGACAAAAAATATCAAGTGATGCTCATAACTTGAATTTAATTACAAACACTAAGCAAGCACAATTGAAGGACAGTCTACAAAATACCTCAGCAGTACTCTTCAGAACTATCAAGGTCACAGAAAACAAAGACTTGAGGGAGGAACCATCCTGAATAGTGAAGTTGGAATAAAATTTGCAGATCAATTCATAATATATCAATGAAATTTCCTAATTTTGATCATTGTGCTATGGCTATGTAATATTTATATTTGGATAAGCTTGGGGGAAAGAGAAGGAATATAGGAATTCTTCTAACTTTATTGAAACGTTTTTAGGTAAAATTAAAGTGAGAAGTTGTGTTTTGGTTTTTTAAAAATAATAGGTATAGGATAGAAAACTTTGAAATAAGTGTGTATTGCTTAATTAAAGGAGAAATTAAAAGAGTAGAAGTAATTAATATGAGATGTAGTAAAACAAAAACAGGAGAGTAAATAGAAAATGCAAGTTCAGAGCTAAAAAATGTTTTAAAGTAAATTGGCACCATAAATGTCAATGAATTAATGTTTTCAGACCAAACAAATCCTCAGATAAGATACCCCTTCCTAGAAATAAAAAAAGAAAAAATTTATCTATTTGGTATTTTTTGTTACTTCTGGGTCCTAACATATAACAACTCAGAAAGATTAAAAGCAAAAAAATGGTAGCCCCTGGTCCCCCACAACACACACACAAAATAGTATGCCAGGAAGATATTCATGAAAAGAAAGCTAAGGGTCCTGGATTGACAACACACAAAAGACAATTGAAGGGTTGGGGTTGTGACTCAGCGGTAGAGTGCTCACCTAGCACGTGCAAGGGCCTGGGTTTGATCCTCAGTACCACATAAAAAAATAAGTAAAATAAAGGTATTGTGTCCAACTACACCTAAAAAATAAATATTAAAAACAGACAATTGAAACCAAAAAGCATTTAGGAATAAAAGCTACCATATAATAATAAAAGTAATAATTTTCCAGAAAAATAAAATTATTCTAAATGGAGATATAATAAATAATGTAGTCTCCAGAATAGAATTTTTAAATTGTTGGGATTTATACTCCATAATCATACTTGTAGTTTTTAATATACTTTTCTCAGAATTGATGGATTAAGCCAGCAAAATAGTTATCAAATTGAAAGAAAATTTGAAAAATTCAATTAGCAAACTTCATCTGGCAGAAATTTAAAGAATCCTTCAACTTTTAACCAGAGAATTAACTACTACTAGCCACAAAATAAGTCTCAAGAAGAACTGTTATTAAGCTCTCTGACCAAAATAAAATTATACTAGAAATTAGTAACAAAAAGATAACTTTTAAGACCCTGCATATGTTTGGAAATTTTTAAATAGACTTCTGAATAATACACCAGCCAAAAAAGAAACCATCACAAAAATGAGAAAAATCAAGAGCTGAATAATAATGAAAAATTTCACATTGAAATGTGGGATGTAGCTAAACACTTGAAGAGAAATGTGTGACTTTTAATGCCTTTCTGAAAAAGAAGAGAGGTTGAACATGCATGAGCTAGGCATCAAAATCAAAGTTTAAAAAAATTATTTTTAATTTGAGCCCAAAGAACATAGAGGGAAACACAAATGGAAGGAATGAAAAATAAGACAAAAACACTGTGGAGATGATCAAGCCATCAAGTTTTTTGAGAAAATTTAAAAGAATGGGCACAAACCTGGCAAGATGGATCAAAGGTAAGGGGGGAAAAAGACAGATTATATATGTTGGGAATGGAGAGGGAAACATGACATATACCCACTTGATTTTTAAAAATAAGGTATTTCTTCCAGGCATGGTCGTATACACCTTGTAATCCCAGGGACTTAGAAGGCTAGTCTAGGCAACTAAGCAAAACCCTGTCTCAAAAAGTAAAAACGGATGGGGATGCAGCTCAGTGGTAGAGCACCCTGGGTTCGGTCTCCAGTACCACAAAGAAAAAAAAAAAAAAAAAGCAAAACTACTAGTTCTGGACACAGCAAGTTGAGGACCTGTACCTTGGTTTGATGATGGGTGGGAAGTGCAGGTATGCTATCTCTCCACCACCTCTTAGAAGTCTTCATCCTAACCAAACAGGAAACAGCTACTCAGCACAGTGAACCCTGCCCCCACTTGACTTCAGTCCTCCCAGTTACCATACAGAGCTTAACACAGATTCTCATCAAAAAAGATTCTTTTGAGAATGAGAAAACTACCAGGTAGAGTTTTTTTTTTTTTTTTAACGGTTTATCATCTGTGTTTGACAGTACCAAGTCACAACATGAAATCCTATTATGTATAAGCTGATGGGTGAGATATTATCCACAATGACATTTTGAATGACAAATGGGTTTTGAAAATTAGGTTCCTAATCAGAACTTTCGAAAAATGCTACCATGCTTAAGAATAGAACTGCTTCCTTCCCACCGGTCCCTGACACACAAATGATGGGTGTTCCCAACTGTACCCCAGCCTTTGCATTCACAGTCCTACCAGCTCTCTCACAGGATAACTCCTCCACAAACCTACACTGATGAAAAGGATTTGGATAAAATAAGTGCCTTAGTTACTTGCTTTTGCTCTGCTTTTAAAAGTGAAGAGAATAATCCAGAAGTTTCATATAAGGAAATGGTTTTCAAACTTCCTAGCACACCCGAGTCACCCACTGTACTCACAGGAGGGGCCCAGTTTTTCCCTGAGTTGAGGTGCCACAGCTGAGGACTTTAGCATCTGCACTGTCCAACTTCTGTAACCTATCACTTGGGGTCTCCCTCAATACCTAGGTGACGTTGAGTACTTCCTGTCTTTCAGACATTGTTCCAAGTTTATATGTATTAGAATTCTCACAATAACATTTACAGATCTCTACTATCATCCCCATTTTATACATGAGGAAACTGAAATATGTGGAGGGTCAGCCTTTCTGAGGCCACATAACTAATGGGGAACAGAGCTAGGATTTGAAGAGTTGTGCTCCAGAGTCTATTCACTTCACCTCCATCTGCACTACCTTTAGATGACACTAGGCATGTGACAGCACACACTCAGGCCTAATGGACTCTCCAAGCAGGAATGAAAGGCAGCCTGGGTTGGTGGAGACTCCTGGGCTCTACCAGATTGTGGAGATGAACAACATTGGCTTTGCTCAAGGAATACAGAGGCTCACTTAGGAGGGGTAGAGACCTGTGCTCCCACAAGCTCCATGTCAAGAGGCTGTCCAAGCACCAGTGAACAAAAGTTCTTGACCTGATTATGTGTCTTTGGCAAGTCCATTGTCACAAAATCAGAGGGAATCAATTTAACTGCAGAAAGCAGGCTGACAGAAGTTTGGCATGAGGTTTATTTTCACCAACTTCCCAATATTTGTTTGGGTTTGAAGAAATTGGATATACCACTCAGAGACCCCCAAGGTAGTGAGGACAGGAAGAAACCACAGAAATCAAAGATGTTAGCTAAAGCCACATAGGGCTGAGTGGGATCATATCAAATGAGAAGAAAAAAGAGACCAGGACAAATCCTCAAGGTAGCCTGGGCTGGAGGACCATATTTTTAAAAATAATAAATAAATAAATAAACCAGGGTTGCAGCAAGATGGAGCACTGAGGCTCTGGGGCAAATGCAAAAGGAAAACATTACATCACAGTTTACTATTTAGAAAACATGTTCAAACCCAGCCATTTAATAGATTGGTGTCTAGGTTTTTAAGGAAAAATCCTACAAACCAATTTTTCCACTGGATGCTACTTCATCTTGAATTAATATATTTGGTATTAATAGGAGAGCTTCTGTTACATTTATTGAAACAGTAGGGATGTGGTGACTATTTGCTATTATATAACAAGCTAATTTTTTAGTTGTGCAAATCAGTAAATACAGATATCATCATGCACCACTATCTTCATAGAGCAGCTCCTGCCCACATGTCTGTACAGGTGGACCTGTATTTACCCCTCATTTTTGATCATGACATCATCTCTCATAGGTGTAGCATATAGTGCTTTTTCAGGAGCTTTCAAGTCAAGTACAAGATTGAGGATTCCCTCTGAAATGAGACATATTAATATTTTTACATCTAGATTTTACCACAGGGAAAACTGAGGCCAGGAGAAATCTAGTGCTTTACCTATGACTGCATAGGGATGAGTGAAAACTAAGACCCACTGTGTCTTAGGGCACTGTCTTCCTAGTAGAGCCTTACCTTGGCAGGGATGAGGTGTAACCTCAGGACGCCAGGTAGAGCTTCTGCCACTCTTCTCTAGTCTTGTCATCAGCTTCTTGCTCCAGAGCACTAAGTTGATGTCCTTAGCCTCTGGCCTGGAAACTTGAGAACCTTTTCCTGAAGAGAGGGAGGGGTGTTTTCAGGGAGACAGGCTGTAAATTCACATCAGAACCTACACATCCAAATGAATTCTACTCTCAGTGTAATTTATTTCAATATAACACATTGGTAAACCAACCATATAGGGATATTAGGGATATAATCATATTTAAGAATGCTTAAATATGGCTTGGGTGTTGATGATATTTAGAAGTCAGTTTGGGTAGATGTGATAATAGTATTAGACCTATGTGAGAAAATGCCCTATTGTCTATGTGCCACATAGTGACATGCACAGGCTTGAAGTGACATGGTGTCTGGGCTCTGTTTCAATAAAGTTATGGCAGCATGTAGTATGTAGATAAATGGCACCTCCTTGGTATCATCAGGTGGCTCTGCTGCCTGAATGTCAAAATCATGTTTTAGGCTTTGTTTGTTTGAATTTTCAGAAATATCCTGAAAATTTATTTGTGAACCTCAAAGAAACTGAGTCAGACTAGTTTCACCTCTAAACATTACTTGGCTGGGTCTGACTACACATCTCAGTGTTGGCTCTGAACAACTATATTATGTCACACATTTATCACCTTAAAGAGCTTCCATCATTGCTTGATGAAAGCTTGAGTCATTGTCCCTGAGACAACACAAAATCCTGACACTTGGAGTTGGTGTTTTGATTTCTCCCTGTGCAAGGATCTTAAATTGTTTTATTAAATTCCATGGTCAAAATGGAAACCAGATGACTCCAACCAGACTTGGGGCATAAATTTTATAGAGAGCCAGTGATTCCCCTCCAATTCTCCCACTGCCTAGAGCTTGCTGTGTGGGACCAAGGAGGTATGCCTGGTAACAGAGCGACATGGGGGACAAGGGTGGACAACAACAGCAAAGTGTCTCTTTGAAGAGGAAATTGGGAAAATGAAGGCTTACCTTGTGCTTAACAGTGAGCAGGATGTGAAGGGGGCATCCCTGAAGGAAAAGATGAATGAGGAATCCCAGGAAACACACCAAAGTCTCCAGTAACTCAGAAGTTACTAACCAAAGCATCTACCAGGCCCTGCTGACCAAGGAAGGCATGAAGGGACAATTGTCTCCCTCCTTTGGGGTATTTTGTTTAATAGGGGAGGAAGACATTCACTAATATAAGATACTGGTTTTCCTTTTTTCACTTTTCAAGAAAATACTGTATGCTGAAGTTTTCTTTTTAGAAGTAGTCCTAGTGTCCCCATTGACAGAGATGGAAGCAGCTTCTGCACTATGCATTTGTGAACCCAACCTGGGAGTCTAGAGACCAACCTGGATGTTCTCTATTTGCATGGGGTCTTTTTAAATTACAGTTCAATAAAAACCATCTGACTTTATATGCAGTACTTTCCCCAGTTAAATCCTCTGGAGGGAAACATCACCCCTGGCTGACTATCAGCCATTAAGATTGTTGATATCCAGTTGACATGCATGACGGACCTGGCCTATACTCTCTTCCTTGGCACTAGGATCATCTACCCCGTCCCTGATGGAGGACAGTGATCAGGCGAAGCAATGTGCTGTTTAGAACCCAAGGAAATGAGTCTAAAACTGTTCTTATGAGCCCCAGATTTCTCCCTATATCCCTGACAGATCTTAAGAGAAGTCTCTCCCCAGACTCCATTATGACTTTTGCGAGAGAGCTGGAATCACCCATGCACCCTTCAATGGAAGCCAGACAGAGAGACCTGCCTCCACTTCATTTCAGGAAACCTCAACATTGTTTCATTTGTAAGAAAATCCCATAAATACTTTCATTCAGAAAAAAAGAAGTGTTTATAAAAATAGACAATACCTTTGACAATGCTCCTCAGAAATGAAACTCAAGTAATTTTGAATATTTTAAGAACACGAAGATTTCTCTTTAAAGAACACACACAAAAAAAACAATGAGCCACTTAAAACTTGTTAGGTATGCACACTTCCTAAGCAAGTTCAGGAGTTTATAAATCTCTCAGCACCTCTGAGCATGTGGCCTTAGAACAAAGCAAAAGAGTTAAAATACCACATGCCCAAATCAGAACTGTCCTAACTCTTCTTGGCTCAAAACAGAATTTCCGATTCTTTTTGGCCTGATGTGCCTGGGTGACTCAGGTTCTCTTGTGCACCAACCCAACACTCTTTTTTTTTTTTTTAAATTGGTTCTTCTTAGTTATACATGACAGTAGAATCCATTTTGATAAAATTATACAAGCATGGGATATATTTTATTCTAACTAGGACCCCATTCTTGTGGGTGGGAGAATATGCTAAGTGAAATAAGCCAATCCCAACCTGACACTCTCAAACAAACAATGCCACAGAGGGCAGTCATCTTATTTCTGTCTTCTTAGATATGAGTTTTACCATGTGGGCTGGGTTCTCTGGAGATGTGAATTAAAATATGCAGTGAAACATGGACTTGGAAGTCAGAAGCTGGGCTGCCCTCCCTCACCTATGACCCAATAGAAGTGACTCCCAGTGTCCCTTAGCCCAAGTTCGGTCTCTGCGCTGGGTGCAGTTGAGCCAGGTCATCACGGAGGCTCCTCACAACTCTAGGAGTAACCTGTGGTGAGTCATGCTTATATTCTGGACACCCTTTAGTCATTTTGTGAAAAAGTTTGTAAACTGTAAAGTGTCCCACAACCATTATCTCTCTATCAGATAGCTAGTCTCTTCCCACAATAACCCACAATAGAATTGGTCTGCACTTTCACCTTAGCTGGGGGTAAGGGAGGGAAGGAGAAGAGGTGCCGGGTGGGTACTCTCTGCACTGCCCCATCTCACTTGCCTCTTGCAAACTTAAGACCCTTCATTCCTTCATCCATTCCACTTAGCTGCACCAGTAACTTCAAAAGGGGATAGCCATAGGTCAGACAAGCTCATGCTGGCAGCTGCCATGACACTTGGCTCCCTGCAAATGGCACAACAATTGCTTTCATTAAATTATCATCCAGAACTGAATAAAATCTGTATTTAGCAGTTTGTATAACTATGGAATATTTATGTAAAGTGTCCCATATTTATGTAAAATGTTAACATTAGGGGAAACCAGGTGAAGTATATATGGCTACTCTGTATGATCTTTGCAATTCTTCTATAAGTCTAAAATGATTTCAAAATAAGTGATTGGAAAAAAATTCAATCAAAAATTCAGGATTATTTTTTAAAACCTGTTAAAAGCTCAAGTATGCCCAAGCAGCTCTTCCCTTATAGGGTTTAAAATGGGTGATTCTGTTGTCAGAAGCAGTCCTGAATGAGAAGAGAAGTGGTTTGGAAAAGTGGTCAGAACTTAGTATTTGCTCACACCCTTTCCACTTTGCTCTAGGAACTCTGCTGAAGAGATCATGTCCCTCCTGAGCTCGTCACGCCAACTCTGACTAAACCAACCGGGAGGTGAGCTTTGTTGTCAGTTCTTTGATAGTGTCCAAATGGAACTGAGATCCAGACAGATTCCCCAGGTTCTGTGACAGGTATTGAGAATTTACCAGAGGGAATGCCTTCAAATCCTTTGAGCAAAGGGATTCACTTCTACTCCATTCTTTATTCATTTTACAACAGTTCTACATATTTAAAGTCATGATAGTTAGAAATAAAGGTGTCCTCCAGAGTCAAGCAAGGTAGCTACAAGTTTCTGGTGACTTCCTAACTGCTGGGGCAGGTTTGAGTGCTCATTCTGATTCCTTCCCACCATCCCCTAACCACAGGCACTTCCCTGTGACTCAGAGAACCGTTTGTCCCTCGCTGAACTCAGTGTCCTTAAGAGGCAAAATCAAGTGTGAAATCAAATTAACCTCTTTCCCTTCTTGTCTGCAGATGCTTTGTGCTTATTTCCACTGCCAACCAATGGGTATGCGAGAGCTCTGCTCTTCAACTGTAGATCTATTCCTCTCTTCTCCTCTTCATTTTCCTTTTGCCATCAAGGACACCATCCTTTAAAGATTTTACACTTTTACCTTGAATATTCTTTAATTCTTCTACCACCTTCCTTCTCCTTCTCCCCTAGCCAGTCACTCTCCTATCTTTTCTACACAGGCTTTCCTGGATTCAACCATTCATCACCATCCCCTTAACCTGACCCAGGAAAGTCTAACTGTTCCATTAGTATGCAAACTGTGGTAACTTGACACTATGAACATTTATTTCATGCTCACATGAAAGTCCAATGTGGAGTTCCTGGTCAGGGGACTCCCCCAGAAGGCTCTCCATGAAAGGATGACTCCTCCCTTTATGGGGCTCTGCCAACATGTAGTCTTGGGAGAACTTTCCATTCAGTCCTGGGATGCAAAATGAGAAATACAGAGGCTAGCATGGAAAGGGCTTCTCTGAGTCAGGCTAGGACAGTATTAGAGACATCTCCCTGGTAAAATTCTGACCTAGGGCACAAGCTTGTCTGTAAACACACACTACTGTCACAGAGACTGGAGAATCTGTGTGGATACCATAACAGGATATGGTGCACTCACTCCTCCTCTCAATCCATCAGCTGGAGCTCAGCCCCATGTCCTACCCTCTACCTGCACAAAAAGCCAGCAAATGGAGTTAAGCCTTGTGTTCTGGAGAAAAAAGAAAGCACATTTGGTGAGTGCATACATCCTTGCCACACACTTGATAGGCTGTGAACCAACTCATGCAGTTTGTGAATATAAACAGAAACTCTCTTCTGTAATTCCTCATAAATTGCCAGGCTCACTTTACCTTCTTCTTGGAAAGGATATTAGACAGGTAGATTTCCATGCATTGCTTCTACCTTCTCTACCCCAATTCCTGACGTTTGAATATACTTGAAGACCTGCCAAACCACACAATATGTAAAGTCCTGGATCCTATCAATGCCAAATCTACCCACCCTCTTTTTCAGTCACCTGATCCCTCTGGGCTTCCTTACCCCAACCTGTAATGGCTGATATATAGGCTTCTATGTACTCTGGCTTCTAGATGGGTGCAAACAATGGAAGAAACAGGACAGGAAAGTAACAAGAGTGACCACCTAGAGATAACCAGTGTTAACATTTTACAGTGTAGACTCTTCTGTGCATACATATTAAATGGATTATGTTAAGGACTTAGTGCATAACCTTTATAAATAAATAGTGCATAACCTTTATAAATCACTTTTAAAATATGGTCATCTTGTCAAAAAATAAAAACGTATGTTCATTTGAATGCCTGCATTGGATTTCAAAACATGCAATTGCCTACATTTGAAAATGTTGGGGTGTTGCCAATTTTTGTTCAGTAAAGAACAATCTTATGTTTAATGAACTTTTTAGTGTTTTGTATTTTTATTCTAATTGTCTTAGAATTAACTATTAGGAGATGCAGCTCTACTACCCTCACATATGCCCTTTCTGACCAGTTGTTTCCTGGGATTTGGAATAGTTTCCTAAAAAAAGGGAAAAAAAAAAAGAAGTGAGAGATGTGATGTGATTGTAACTCTTGGCCTCCTTCTCTTCATGAGAGGTGTCTGTCTGATAGTCTGGGCACTGAGACCAGAGGCAGGCTATAGGGAAGGGTCTTCCTGTTATTCTGCCATTGGTGCAGAGCCAAACATTACAAAGAGGTCTGAGTGGGCATCTCTTCAACCCACACCATGTGCCTTGTAATCATAATCACGTTTTCCTAAATTCTGGCACCAGTACCTGTGTGTCTTCATTGTTGATGTTGTGAGACTTTATCAGCATTTTGATAAGTGTTAGGCAAGGCCCCTGACATCTTGAATGTGAAGTCATTGGTTTTGTACTTCCTGAGATCCCTCAGTGCCCTTGGCTTCTGTGAAACCACACCCTTCTGTTTCTTTTTGAACCCTTCCTCTCCACCATTCAGTTTCCTTCCTGGGCTTCTCTTCCTCCATGTGGCCCACAGATGCCAGAAAGTCTGCTCTACCTACTCACAGTGTGTATGGAAGGTGGGAAGCTGCCTGAGCCAAGATCCGGCTCACCCTTCTCTCCCCCTAGACTTCAAATCCCTCTGCCCAGGTGCCCACTAAAAACCATCCAGGGCAGGGAATCTCAAAGTTGTTAGGTTCTGAGTAGAGTGCACCTGTAACCATCAGGCCCTAGAGACATGTTTGATGACACGCTGCTGTTCAGCACTATATGTAATTCAGAAGCTGCTCATTCTCATTCTTTTCTGTCACCCCTCCCACCTGGCCAACCACCTCACCACTGGGTTCACCTTGGAGGAGTTTGTCAAATTGACTAGTACTTCATCGTGCTACCATATCCAATGCAGGCCCTGGCCATCTCTTCAACCCTCTGATTGTCCTCCCTCCTCCCCACCACTCTTTTCCTATCCAAATACAACTTCCTCAGCAACCACATGATTTATACTTATATACATTCAAGTAGTTACATCCTCTGCTACATTCCTACCAAGACTTTGAAATGTATCTTATTACATACAGAATAAAGCATACAGAGTCCTCCAAGATTTGGTCCCAGGCTACAATTTCTGCTTATGTCTTACCACATATCATAATTGATACCTAAGCTTCTTGTTACTTTCAAGATGCACACCTCCAAATTTTTGCTCATGCTTATTGCCAGAAATATCCTTTCTCCCTCCACATACCTGTGAGTGAGTCTTATGTATCATATACTTTTTAACTTAGGTTGAAGTAAAATGTATGACAATAGTGGCACCAAGGAGGAAGCTGTAATGGTAGGTGTTCACACTGTGTGGAAGTGGGACAGCATAACTTGAAGATGTATATAATAGACCCTAGATAGTAACTAAGAAAGAACTTTTTAAGATATGTAACTAATGTGTATCTTAAACTAGTATATCAATATGGAGATAAAATAATGAAGTCTTTTTAGTGAAATCATAAAAATAACCCAAAAGAAAGTAAGGAAGAGAAGAAAAAATGAACAAAGATCAGATGGGGCAAATCGAAAACAACTGGCAAGACTATTTAAGATAGTTTTGAGCATACACTCTTCAACAAATGGTGCTGGGAAACTGGAAACTATATGCAGCAAAATGAAACTAAACTCCTATCTCTCACCATGCACAATACTCAACTCAAAGTGGGTCAAGGAAGGACCTAGGCATTAGACCAAAGACCCTACTCCTAATAGAAGAAATCTTCATTATGTCAGATTAGGCCTCAACTTCTGTAACAAGACTCCTAAAGTTCAAGAAATAAAATCAAGAATCAATAAATGGGATGGATTCAAGCTAAAAAGCTTCTTCTCAGTAAAAGAAACAATCAATGAGGTAAAGAGAGAGCTTACATTTGGGGAGCAATTTTTTTGCCACACTCACATCAGATAGAGCACTAATCTCCAGGATATGCAAATAACTTAAAACTTAACATTAAAAAAAACAAATAACCCAATAAATAAATGGGCTAAGGAAGTGAATAGACACTTCACAGAAGAAGAAATATAATTGATCAACAAATATATGAAAAAAATGTTCAATACCTCTAGTAATTACTAGAGAAATACAAATCCAAATTACACTAAGATTTCATCTCACTCCAGTCAGAATGGCAGTTATCAAGAATACAAGCAACAATAAGCATTGGCGAGAATGTAGGAACACTCAGACATTGCTGGTGAGACTACAAATTGGTGCAACCACTCTGGAAAGCAGTATGGAGATTCCATAGAAAATTTGGAAAGGAGCTACCATTTGACCAGCTTTCCCATTTCTCAGTTTATACCCAAAGGACTTAAAAACAGCATATTACAGTAATCCAGCCACTTCAATATTTATAGCATCAAAATTAACAATTGCTAAACTGTGGAAGCAACCTAGATGCCTTTCAATAGATGAACAGATAAAGAAACTGTGGCATATACACCCAATGGAATATTACTCAGCATTAAAAGAAAATAAAATTATGGCATTTGCAGGTAAATACATGGAGTTGGAGAATATCGTGCTAAGTGAAATAAGTCAATCTCAAAAAAACAGAGGCCGGATGTCTTCTCTGATAAGTCGATGCTAATCCATATTGGGGTGGTGGTGTCTGGGATAAGTGGAAGAACTTTGGATGGGGCACAGGGGAAGTGGGGGTAAATGGGTAGGGAAGATAGTGGAATGAGACAGATATCATTACCCTGGGTACACGTATGATTGCATGAATGGTGTGACTCTACTTCATGCACAACCAGAGAAGTGAAAAATTCTGCTCCATTTGTGTACAATGAAAGAAGAAGTTTCTACTTCTATGTATAACTGATTAGAACTAATGAAGGAAGGAAGGAAGGGAGGGAGGGAAGGAGGAAGGAAGGAAGGAAGGAAGGAAAGCAGGCAGGCAGGCAGGCACACACAAAAGATAGTTTTGAGGCCAACTACATCAACAATTGCAATAAATACAAAAGGCCCAATTGAAAAAAAAAGAGAGATATTGGCACATTGAACTTCAAAAAAAGAAAGACAAGGTAAGATTCACCTATCTTCTTTGTATAAGAAATTTACTTTAAAGATATGTAAAGTAAAAAGAACAGAATATACAAATACTAACAAAAAGACAGAGTAGCATGTTAATCTCAGATGAAATAAATTTAAGAACAAGCACAATTACCAAGGATGAAAAGGAGCATCACATAAAGACAAAGGAAATACATTCAAGAAAGCATAGTAATCACATGTGTACACACCCAACAAAAGACTTCAACTTACATAAAACAAGCATGATGAGACTGAGAGGAGTAAACCAATCCACCATCTTAGTTGGGTCCTCCAGCATTTCTTCTTAATAAGTGATTGAACAGACAAAATCTATAAATACATAGAACACTTACACAACACTACCAACATAATTCACGTACTTGACATTTATAAGACACTTCACCAGACAGCAAAATGTACATTATCTACAAATGCACATGGAACATTCACTCAAATAGATCATAAAACATAGGCTGTGCCATTAAATAAATCTCACCAACTATAAAAGGTTTGAACCTGTACAAAATATGTTCTCTGAACTCAATAAAATTACACTAGAAATAACAAATACAAAGATATCTGGAAAATGCCCAAATATTTGGAAGTTATATAACATCCTTCTAAGTATTCCTATGGGACAAAAAGAAATCACAAGATTACTTAGAAATTATCTTGACAAGAAAAAATACAATATATCAAAAACTGTGTGAGGCCTCTACGGCCATGTTGAAAGAATGAAGAGCTATGAAAGCTTTTATAAGAAAACACTAAAAGTCTCAGCTCAAACGCTTCTACCCTGAGCAAATAAGATAAACAAATCAAATCCAGAGTAAGAACAGTTAGTTAATAATAATTAAGAGAACATAAATGAATGAAAACAAGAAAAGCATTAAATCAAAATCTAATTCTTCAAAAGAAATTGGTAAAACCTAGCCAGAGTGATATAAAGAAAAAGACTCGAATGATTGATCAAGGGTGAGAGGAGAATATGGCTCCTGATTCTATAGATATTAATAGGATAATAAGGGCATATTATGAACAACTTTATGCCAACAAATGTTCCCATATTTCTTGTTGGTATATTATAGTTGTACATATGGTGGCATTTGTGTTACATATTTGTACATTCACACAATGTAACAATATAATTTGGCCAGTATCATTCTCCAGTATTTCCCCTTTCCCTCCAACTCCTCCTTCTCCCTAGTCTCTTTTTTCTGTTTTACTGGTCTCCCTTTGGTTTTCATGAAACCTCTCCACTCCACCTTTCTTCCCCTTTTTCCTCTCTAGCTTCCACATATAAGGGAAAATATATGACTGTTGACCTGAGTTTGGTTTATTTCACTTAGCATAATAGTATCCAGTTCCATCCATTTTCTTGCAAATGACATAATTTTATTTTTCTGTACATATGCCAACAAATTTGATACCATGTATGAAATGGATAAGCTTCCTCGAAAAACAAACTACCTAAGCCCAATCAAGAATTAGATAAACTAAACAGTTAAAACTGTTTAAAAATTCTTCCATAATGAAACCTCCAGGTCTGGTAAAGTCTAAACATTTAAAGAATAATGAAATTATTTTAGAATATATAACTTAATGTAGTCTAGGTCTGGAATATGGCCTAAAGGCCCATGTGTTAAAGGCTTTGTGCCCAAAATGGCACTATTGGGAGGTGGTAGAACATTTAAGAGGTGGAGCCTAGAGGGAGGTCATAGGTCACTGGGGCATGCCCATGAAGGGGATCCCTATTCCTTCCTCTCTCTGCAACTTCCCAGCCATGAGGGGAGTGAGCAGCTTTTTTCTACCACATGTTCCTGCCATGATGTGTGGCCTTGCCACAGTCCCAAAGCAGTGGAGCCAAACAATTACAGTTTCCAAAACTGTGAGCCCAAATAAATCTTTTCTGTTTACAAGTTCATTATCTCAGGTAATTGTGACAGTGACAGAGAGCTAAGAGAACTCTTTTTAAAAGCAGGAGAAAATGCTTTGTAATTTATTTTCTGATTCTTACATCATCCTGATACAAAAACCAGAAAAAGACATTACAAGAAAAGAAAATAACTGACCCATATCCCTCATGAGCATTAACAGTGAACTCAATGCAATATTAGCAAACTGAATCTAGGAATATATAAAAAGGATAAAATATGACCAAACAGGGTTCATCCCAAAGTGAACACTTGGTTCAATGTTTGAAAATGAGTTGATGTAATTCATCTGAAGGGATAATAGAAAAGAAATATTGCACAATCATTTCTATAGGTGCAGGACAAAGATTTTGGCTTTGGAGTCTGACTTCAGCTCAAATTCTGTTTTTACTGATTACCAGTGGATAGATATCACCAAATGACTAGCTTTGCTGAGAAACTCCATCCTCATGTCGTTACCAGGCAGAGTTAGGTTGTCCTTCCATGTTGCAGTGAGGATCCATGGTGATGGTGGTACAGTGTCCTTGAGGGCTTGAAAAGCAAGCCCCCACACCACAGAACCCCTGAGGCCACATTAGGCTCTGCTACTGGTAGAAACAGAGTGAGTCTGTTTCAGAAACAAGACAGGGCTATTTAGCTCATGTGGGCTGCTGATCGTGAACTCTGTGTGTAAAGGGCAGCCACTGTGTATCTGACGTTTGCCAGTGGCAGCTGCATCACCTGTTTCAAAATCCTATTGGAGGCTGCGCTTAACTCAGCAAGCCACAGGGAGCCCTGGGAGGTTTCTGAGGAGAGACTGATGTCCGCAGAAGTGTTGAGAGTTGTTACTGGAAATTTGGATTGTGCATGTATTGGTTGCAACACTGATCTGGGACTGGGGAGATGAAGATGCTGAGCTCACCAATGAGTGCTGCCCGGGGAAACACACCCTTGGCTTCCGACATCCCCAGCTCTGACCAGAATCATGCATGGCCTTTAACCATAGCAGACTATGACCTGCTATGTTTTCTTGTTCTCTGTTTTCTTGCATAGGCCTGTTTAATTGTCAGAGGGAAGGGGATCCCTCAGAATCTGGGTCCTTATCTTTGGTCAACCATATGAAGGGATATGAAAGGCATACATGGGTCACCCATAGGGGTGTTCCAAGGCCAGTGACATTGACAACATTGCTGCCCCTTCCATTAAATGTTTTGCTTCCTCAAACAATGGCCCTTTGTTTTGGAAATACTTTGTCCTAGTCTTTTCTATTTGAGGGTGTAAGGGGAAAAAGCTTGGGTCACCTACCAAGTGTTCATCAGTGGCTGGAACAGAAATCTTCTGGGACATTGACTGGAGCATTTATGCATTTGTTGGAGCTCAGCTAGTGACCATGACCTGCCTGAGAAATGCAGGGAGTCTCTGGGAATAGGCTCAAAATGAAGACTTTGGGTAGCTCTAACTTGATAGTAGGCCTCTGAAAATAGTGACTAAATTGGATTAATGAAACAACACTTATCAAGCATGTTATGTGATGCCTGGTACAAAACAAATCTTTAGTAAGCTTTAATTGTTTTTTTTAATTTCTTATAATAGGGAAAAAATGGCCACAGGTCAATTTATAATAGCTCCTAGCACTCACAATATACCACTGTTTAGACTGCTTTGCATGTATGAATTAATTTAATCCTCATGGAAACTCCATGACACAGGCAGGTACTATAATAATCAATCTCTCTCTCTCTCTCTCTCTCTCTGTCTTTTAAGATGTGACCTCACTGTGTTGCCCAGAGTGACCTTGAACTCCTGGGTTCAAGGTGATCCTCCTAACTCAGCCTCCTGAGTAGCCCAAATTGTAGGTGCCACTGTGCTTGGCAGATAATCTCCATTTTACAGTTAAGGAAATTGATGCATGAAGAATCTAACTGTCCAGGATTCCATGGAAGGGATCTAGTGGGTGCTGTGTACACTTCTGCACCACTGACATAATGTCCCATGGTTTGGGGCTGCCCTTTGCCCACAGCTTGGCAGTCACTTGACTGCATGTCATAATTCTTGGTCTCATTCACACTCCCTTGAGGCTGATAACCCCAAAACTGCCTGTAACTGACTGTAGAACCAGCAAAGATTTTTCTGGGCTGAGCTTAAAACTTCCAAGCCTGTTTGCCAAGAGCAAATTTAAAACCCCAGTCCTAGACATGTTGGCACTTATATATGATTAAATGAGAAGGCTGGAAGCTGGTTCCAAGTAACCATTGACAACAAGAACCCAGGGTATGGTCATGCTCAACTTGTAGGCTTTTCCTTTTAAAATTGTCTCCTCAAGATCTAAAGACATCTTCTACAAGCAGAGGGGAAATCCAGGGGCAGGAGAAAGAAGGGCACTTTTGTATTGTGCTCTTCTTTTTCCACCCTTATAAGAGTGTGAGGCCCCCTCCTGGAACCTAATCTGCAATGTCAATGCCCTGTTCTGTTGAGAGGACTGAGATGGCCATGACTCTTAGATGCTACCCTGAGAATGTGGGTTTTGGGATCGGGTGAACAAAATCCTGGGCCTGTGAGCAAGAGGAAGTGTAGGAGTGGCCCAGTGCATCTCAGTCCCTCTGCACCAGTGACTGTCTGCACCCAGATTCCTCCTGTCCTCCAGGGACATCTGCTTCATCTGTGTCCATGTTGTCTCTCACCCATGCATTGACAAATGTCTCCTCTCAGCATACAAACAGGTTGTACTATTCCTGGCTTAAGAAAATCCTCCCCTTCTCCCAAGTGCCCCATAACCACTGCTGCGTTTCTCCACACTCCTTTGTGGGGACAATCATTGAATCACCATACTATACTCATCATCTGTTCACTCATCTTCTCTTTAACTCAGACATTCTTCTCTCCATCTCCACCAAAGCAGCTCCTGCCATGGCCAAAGTGAAGGCAGATTCTCAGTTTGCATCACCCAGAGTCCTGGCAGTATGCACTCTGGTTTATGCCACCCATATGGGCTTCCTGGTCTCCTCTTCCCACTGGTTTCTCCTTTTCCTCCTGACTCTATTTCCTGGAGGATACCCAGGTTCGTTTCTCAGATCTCAGTCGTTCCTTACTCATAAGGAGATCACACACACAGACTGAGGATCTCAAACACGGTCTCTATGCTGACTGCTGGCTGGCGAGGTTTCCTGTTTCTGGCTCCAGACTCCAGCCACAGCTCTCTTGCTAAGTCTCCTGGAGTGTCTGACAGGTGTTTGCATCTATGAATGCTCTGCCCACACCTTTGGAATTCTTCTTGACTATTCCCTTTCTATCCTGCACCCATATCTAATCTATCCATGTGTTGCTTACTCCTCCTTAAAGTTGGTCTGAAATTTTCTCACTGACCCTTGTTCCCAGTTCTCACCTGTAACCTGCCATAGCCCCCTAACTACTCCCTGTCCAATTTCTACCTCCTGGTGAGTCCAGGCGGTCCCCAGATGGTAGAAATGGAATCTGGTCAGGCCAATGCTCAGAACCCTTGGCATCTGCAGCAAAGGGGCTGTCCACTTGATCTCACCTCTTTCCCTTCACCCCTCCCTTTGGGCTCCATTCCTACTGTACCTTCCTCCCCACTCCTGGAACTCACCAAGAACTGCTGCATTTATGGGCTTTATTTTCCTCCCATGATACTGAAAACAAATGTTCCCCTCACTCCTTGATTTTCCTTGATGCAAAACTTTGGCTCAAACAGTACCCAGCACCCACCGGATGCTAGGGAATTGTGGTCAACTGCTCTTGAACTATGTGACCATGTTGTGGATCCTCAGTTTCTTCAGCTATGAAATGACACAAGCTCAATGACTTCCAACCTCCTTTTAAAAAAAAAATGTCTGTAGGAAAACGCTGTATTAAATAGCTCCAGCTACCACAACAAACACCACAGACTACATAACAGACAATAGCAATTGCTTTTCTTACAGTTCTGGAGGCTGAAGTCCAAGATCAAGGTATCATCCAGGTTGGTTTTTCCTGAGATCCATCTCCTTGGCTTCTCTGTGCATGTGTCTGTCCTAATGTCCCCTTCTTATAAGCACACCGGTCCTGATGGATCATAGCCCATCCCAAAGGACTCATTTTACCTTCATCACCTCTCTAAAGACAGTCTCCAAATACAGTCACATTTGGAGGTACTGGGGTTTAGGACTTCAGCACATAGACTTGGGACAGACATCTGGCAGTTGCCTCTACCTGCCTGACTCTTCACAAGCCGTGAGCTGCTTCCTTCCCTAGCCTGGGAGGGTGTGCAAAGGACAGAAGCACTATGGACACAATTCAGCCAAAAACAGATGTTAATGTCATCACAGCCACATGGTCTCTGGGAGGACTTTGAGCCCAGACCTGGATGGCATTAGCCAAGGAAGAGCTGATTCTGAAAACAACTTTTGAATGATGAGAAGGTGGTTTCAAGATTGCTGTGCTTAGACTTCCGACTCTATTTATTAGATTTTCCAGTAAACCTCCTTGTGAAAATATGGGGATTTTTTTCTCCCATTGTTTTGCTCTCTGACAGCAACCCAAACAGGTGAGTGGAACATTGGTCTCACTGCACTTCCTCTGTATTTACTATACTTGGTGTGTATTCTGCTCCCACTATTTTCTTTCACTCAGCTTAAATATGAAAATGAGCCCCTGCTATATTACTCCAAGGGCAGCCTCCTCTCTGGGGATGCTTAGATTGAGATATAACGGTGAAGGACAGAAGAGCTTACCACCTGCCGATGGCCGTAGCTCTCTGTGTCCACATCCTTCCCTAGCACTTCCTTTGGGAATGCAACCTGGTTTCCTGCTGTATCAATCCATCCAGCCCATACAGGACCATTTCTCTCTTTGCTATGTGCACGGAGCTCTGTGGTCCATAAGCCCTCATCCCTCCTTGTGTAAGCTCACTTCTTGGGAGATATAATTTACACCTTCTGTAAGAGTCCTCCTCTAACCCCAGCTCTGGAGGGACAAAGGGCATGTGCTGGACAGTAGCTTGCACATTCTCTGTTTGCAAATTCACTTTTTTTTTTTTTTTTTAGACAGAGTCTTGCTGCCCAGGCTGGCCTTAAACTCTTGGGCACAAGTAATGTAATCCTCCTCCCACAAACCCCTGGATAACTGGAGCTGCAAGCATATGCCACCTCACCTGGCCCACATCTCCATCTTACAAGACACCTCCCTCTGGACCTTGCTGCCTCTCCCTGGCCTGGACACTCAGCACCAATCATAAGGGCCTGTGCTTTGCACCCACACCCAATCTAGGGAAGGAAACAGCTCAGGGCACATGTTGGGAAGACTTGGGAAGGCAGAGGCAACCCTCAGGTGTCCATCCATAAAATGGAGTGTTGGAGAGCCAGGCAGTGCCTCTCAGGCCTCCCTCCTTCCCTCCCTGGCCCAGCCCCCTCAGGTTTCCCCAGTGCCTCTGTCCTAGCTCAGCCCCCTGCCTGTGTTCCACTGGGGGCTTCTTGGTTTCTTGTAAAAGATGAGATTCTAGTAACCTCGAAGTTTATTCCCACCTTATTTCATAAACACAACAGGGAAATGCCAATGACACGCAAGCCGTTCCTCAAACCACCTTGTTTTTGAGCTCTGCGATGGAAACACACCACTTCCTTCCACTGAGTCAGGCCGGCTGCGCCTCCCTCTTGCAGAGCCGTCCCGGCAGCTGCCTGGTGCCAGCTAAACAGGATCACACATCACTGTTTCCACTAAGAAACTTCACTCTCCTGGTGGAACTCAATCATTGAAAAGGCTGTGGGTTGGTGTTTTGTTGTTATTGTTTGGTTTGGGGTTTTTTTCAAATTGCATAAGTCACTAAATAGACTAAAAGAGGTGAAGTAGATGTGCTCACTGCTCTTCACACCCCTAGGCAGCCCTGGCCGTCTCACCAGCACTCCCCACTCAGGAGACTCCTGGATGTAACTGTTTCAGTCCAAATTGGGAAACGGGAAGTATAAGCAAAAGTTGAGCCGGGAGACAAGCCAGGAAGTGCAAGAGATGGGGAGCAGGACAGGCAGCTTGGCAAGAGGGGATGCAGGGGCCCCTTCTCGTCATTTTCAATCATGTATGCCTTCCTTTTTGCCAAATTCTGTAGGTTCTAGAACTGCTCAGGTGCTGCAGCTGGACAGGAATTCTCTCTCTCATGTTGGCCCCTGCTCAGGGCCCTTCATCCTTGCCCATGAATGGGCGATATCTATCTCAATTTCCCCTTCAGGAGTTACCCTGCCTTGTGCACCATCTCTCCTCCCATTTGCATCTTCTCATTCTCCACCCTTCCCAACATGCAGCCCTGTAAAGAGCCAGGTAGGCTGGGTTGGACAAGGCCTGCCAGTGGTCAGGCAGGCAAGTCCTGGGAATCCTGTGGGGAAGGTTTTGGAAGCTCAAGCCCAGAGTCCAGGGAAGGAGTCTGCAGCAGGACAAGCAGGGACAAGCTCCAAATATTTTCATTAAAAATGTGACTTGGAGGCTGGTGCTACAGCACAGTGGTAGAGCACTCACCTTGCACATGTGAGGCACTGGGTTTGATCCTCAGCACCATATAAAAAAATAAATAAACTATAAAGATTTCACTTTCCCCTCCAAAATACTTTAAAAAAAAATGTGACTTGGCATTGAGCCAGATCTTCTGGGAGACAGAGACTCTCCAGGGGCTTCCTCAGTAGGCCCAGCTAGAGCCCATGCTAGCAACCATGGCTTTTTCACCCTGGATGGAGTGGCATCTCCCAGGGACCTGCCAGGCTGGCTGTCCCCTGCTTCCTCTCCCTGTACCACATCTTTGTCTCATTCCTGTCTGCTCATCTGCCCCTTTCTTGAACCACAGCCTGTGTTCTCATTCTGGGCCTTCCAGATAACTCAAAGCAACCGGAGTGTTTCCATGTCACCAATGTGTACAACAAGTGTGGCTTCATTTGTAAATTCCTTTGGTCTCCTCCTTTAGGGGTAGAGGCACAAAGGACCATATCCAGAGCTTTTTTTTTTTTTAATAAATTCCAAAGTCAACCGCTGTCCTCAGCTTCCTGTAATGCTGGTGACCAAAGTGAGGGCCTTGGAGTTGGAAGAAAACTGTCCATTCTGACTGCCAGAGAGAAGTGACTGTCTGCTCCCCGTGATGCCCTGGGCCATCTTCCCTACCTTTGGACTGCAAGGCCCTGCTCTTTTCCTACTTGGATCTTTGAAATTCCGTTTATTATGTGTTACATTTGTTTGTCAGGGTCAATCCATTTTTACCTCCCGAGGGGCCTGTGGGCCTCTGTGCTTCTGTTTCTCTTTAAACTATGTCTTGAATGGCTCTTATGGCAACTCTGAAAATGTCCATACCTGGGCCCTAAGCATGGCTTTTTAATCCTTTCACCTGTTTTTGTTCCAGATATTCCATTTCATAACGACAAAGTTACAAACCACAGAAACCAAAGTGAGGATGTGTTGTACTCTGTTTATTTACAATTATTCTGATGAATTCCCCCATCCTCCCCTTAGTGCTTTAAGCTCTGAAAAACCAGAGAAAGAAAATACACACACACACACACACACACACACACACATCATTGTCATCTGAAAAGGAAAAACAAGAGCACACAAAGCCCTCTTCACAGTCTGGGGTTTCTGGGCCCTGTGGGGCGGCAGCTTTTCCATTGTCTGCCACACTGTAGCCCTCACCCTCTCTAGAACCGTCTAGTTTCCTCCTCACGGGTGTGGTGTTGTGGTTTGGTCTTTGATTTCAAATTCATTCAACATTCATTCAGCAAAATTTTACAGAGCACATTATCAAAGTGATTCACCAAATATTTCCTGGCCATCTGTCTGGCTGTGTGTCCATCTGAATACCCAAAGGCCTCTGTGCCTCTCTGCACCCTGCTGGCTCTGCTAGCACCCGTCTTTCTTCATAGCCTGGGGGTCCTTGAGAGTGGGTGTTCCTACTAGGGCCACCTCTTGGGTCCTTGCTAAGTGTTCAGTGGGTCAAAGTTGAAAAGGCCCAAATGAAGCTCCAAACTAATCTTTCTTAAGCACTTGCCATATTCCAGACCTCTGCAGATTTTGCCTGCTTTGACTCAGTGCTTGCAGCAGCCCTATAAGCCAAATCATGTACCTACCATCCCCCTTCAACAGCTAATGAAAACTAAGGGGCCCCCAAGTGCCTAGCTCATCAGCTGTGGAACTCAGACTGTACAAAGACTTCACCATGACATAAAGGAGACAAGGACAGACACAGAACAAGTCGAATCATGCAGAGGTCAAATCCAAGCCACTAGACGCAATGGAGTCAATTTCTAGGTAGTACGATGGCCTGGGCAACTGGGGAGGTTTCATGTTGGAGGGGGGATATGTCTGGAGTCCTAAAGGCCAAAAGTATAGAAAAGAGTGGAATTTCAGTTCAAGAAAAGGAGACACTCTCGGATGGTCAGAATCATCACATGGAAGGAGGGTTGTTGCTGGCGGCGTGGACAGTTTTACCCTGGGGAGGTAGGCTGAAGGCCAAGGGTTCCAGGGCAGGCAGAGGTCCACAGCCTCCACACTCTGACTCCTGTGCTAAATGCTAGCACGTTCAGGGTCACCTGACCTGGCAGCACCTCTTCTTTCAGGTCCCTCTACAGATGTCCTCCTGACTTTCCATCCCCAGGCTTTGGGCCAGCCTTGTGCTAGAGAGGGCCTGGGCCCTGACAGTCATCCCCCCAGCCTCCCTGACACACTCACCCTGTTCTGCTTTCCTTTGATCTTCCTAGCTTGGCCTCATCTCCTTTGCTGGAGGGCAAGACAGGGCTTGCCGCATCTCTGTCACCCTGGGGAAGATGAAATAAAAGACCATCTTTTGAAGGTCTTTTTCCCTCCCCTTTACTTTTTCCTCTCACTTTCTTTGCTTTAGTTCAGGCCCCCAGTCAGTGAGTTAGAAACTCTAAGGAAGCAAGACTCTTTATACAAGAAAAGAAATATTGCTCCAGCTCCTGCAGGGAAGGGTCTCGTGGAGCCACAGGGATGTGAGCTCTGCATCAGTTTCTTAGCTTGCACAAACCGCAAAACACAGAAAGCCTGGTTACAGTCTCAGAGCAGAAAGCCCATGTCATCAGCGGCAGTTTGGTCACAGATAGATGGTGAACGTGTTCCAGTTTCACTCCCTAAAACTGACTCTGCTGCTCACAGAAAGAGCAAGAGCTGGTGAGAGGAACAGAAGATGCCATCAAGGAGAGGAAAGAAGGGCAGCCAGTGGGTCAGCTGGGACAGTGATGGGAGCACAGGAGAGAGGGAGACTGGGCAGCAGTCTTCTTGCACACTGCAGAAGTTGGTAGGTCATGCTTAAAATTAAGAATGCAGAGAACAGTGGACTCGTGAGGGAATGCCACATTCTGGCTGTGGCTGGGATCTATCCCTTTCCATATGAGCCTGTATGTATGATTTCACAGTTTACCAATATAATTACCTCCACAATATCTTTCTTCCTTTTTTTTTTTTTTGTACTGGCAATTGAACCCAGGGGTATTTAACCACTGAGCCACATCCTTGGCCTTTTTTATTTTTTATTTTTTTAATTTTTGAGACAGGTTCTCACTAAATTGCTGAGGGTCTTGCTAAGTTGCTGAGGCTGGCCTTGAACTTGTGCTCCTCCTGCCTCAGCCTCCCAAGTCACTGGGATTACAGGCATGTGCCACTGTGACCAGCCATAATTTCTTTCTGAAGACCTTTGAACCAAGAATTAGAGAAGATGGATTCTTTCCTTGGTCTCTTGACTGGTGTTAGTTTCTTTCCCTGTGGATAATGAAATCCATGTCGTGTCCCTCCAAAGAGTCATCTTGAAGCTCAAGGAAGATATTTAGGTATTTATTAAGCTGTATTGCAAGTAAATAATCATAGTACAGTATTCTCACACTATTATTATTCTTTAAAAGGGGAGGAAAAATATTTAAAAAGCCCTAAAATAAAAATAAATTAAGACAGTCACGAGAGCCATGCAACATTATTTAAATGGAAAGAGAATGTTTATAAGAGAAAATCTGAGGCCTGCAAAGATAGGACAAGTGTGTATCACAGAAGTGTTAATTGTATGCAGTGAGGATGGCTTGCCCCTTAGGAAGCAAACCTGCTGTCTTACACACACAATTATTCTAACAGTCATGCCCTGGACCTACTCACTCTAGTTCTGAAAAAGGATACTCTGGAAATAATTATTGATATACCCATGCTATATGGTTTGGGGTGGTCTGAGTGTCTGCCAAGGGTCTGTTATGATTAAAGGTTTGGTCCCCAGCATGAAGCTGTTTGGAGGTGGTGGAACCTTTGGGAGGTGAGGCTTTGTTGGAGGTTCTTAGGTCATTGGGAGCATGCCTTTGAAGGGGATTGTGGGACCCCAGTTTCTCTGATTTCCTGTCTGTTGATGTAAACTCTTTCTCAAACACACACATGTGTCCAATGCATCTGCTATGAGGTGATTGCAGCTGGGAGAACTGAGTCAATGCAGGAACCATGCCCTTGAACTTCCAAAATGTGAACTAAATAAACTTCTGCTAAATAAACTAAATAAACCTTGAAAACACTAGTTGCCTCAGGCATTTCATTATAGTAACAGTAAACTGACTAATGCAACTTGAAAATGTTTGACAGAGCCCATTTCAATGTCATCAATAGAGAAATAAATAATACAGTGTGGCATTTACTTCTGTTGTCACATATGTTATACTCTATAGCAACATGGGAAATGTTCATTATTTTGCCAGCAGACAAACTGGCATTTACAGTATTATAGCTGTGTAAGAATCAGTGAACAAGCACAGGAATTGGAAAAGAATGAAGAAAACTGCAAATTTGTTGTGTTAGGAAGTGTCTAGGAAGTGTATAGTGGACAATGACTTCTGACTTTTCATATTTTCTTTCATTCAATAATCCATTTGTACCCTGGGATGTCCCAGGCACTGTGTGAAGCCCAACACAATGCCCATCCTCCTAGAGCTGAGAGCACAATAATACAACTCTTATGCCATTGAAATTGTGCAAAATGCACACATGCACAATGATGATGTCATAGAATTTTAGTTACAATAACTTGTTTTGCATATTTTATTCATTTTAGCTATACATGATAGGTTTCATTTTGACATAATTATGCAAGCATGGAATATAATTTGCTCTAATTCAGTCCCCAGTACTTCTCCTTTCCCTCCCCTTCTACCTCCCTCTGTTTTTTCCCCCTCTACTGATCTTCTGTTTATAGATTTTTAAAATTAATTCTTTGTGGATATACATAAAGATGTAATCCACTGTGGTATATTTATATATGTACATGGGAGAGTTTGGTCAGATTCATTCCACTGTTCCCTTTACCTGTCCTTCAATCCCCTTCCTCTACTGATCTCTCTTTTATTTTCATATAATCCTCTTCCCTCTTTTTATCTTTTTTTCTCCCCCTCCCCACCTTATTTTGGTGTAGCTTCTGCATGTCAGAGAAAATATTTGATTGTTGATCTTCTGAGCCTTGCTTATTTCACTTAGCATGGTGGTTCCATCCATTTACTGACAAATGCCATAATATCACTCTTCTTTATGGCTGAGTAATATTCCATTGTGTATACATATACCACATTTTCTTTGTCCATTTATCTGTTGATGGGAAGATAGATTGATTCCATAACTTAGCTACTGTGAATTGTGCTTTTAGAAACATTGATGTGGCTGCATCCCTATAGTTTGCTGATTTTATATCCTTTGGATATATACTGAGGAGTAGGATAACTGGGTCATATGATGGTTCCTTTCCTAGTTTTTTGAAATACCTCTCCACTGCTTTTCAGAGTGGTTGCACCAATTTATAGTCCCACAAACAGTTTATGAGTGTTCCTTTTCCCCACATCTTTTCCAACATTTATTATTATTTGTATTCTTGATAATTGCTGTTCTGATTGGAGTAAGATGAAATCTCAATGTAGTTTTGATTTGCTATAGATATTGAACATTTTTTATATATTTATTGGCCATTTATTTCTTCTTTTGAGAAGTGTTTGTTTAGTTCTTTTGCTCATTTATTAATTAGGTTATTTGTGTTTGGATGTTATTTATTTATTTATTTATTCATTCATTCATTTATTCATTTATTTTTTTTAGTTCTTATATATTCTGGTGGTTAATGCCTTTTCTGGGATGCAGGTGGCAAAGATCTCTCATTCTATAGGCTCTCTCTTCAGGCTCTTTTCCTTTGCTGTGCAGAAGCTTTTCATATGATGCACTTATTGACTCTTAGCTTTATTTTTTTGCACTTTAGGAATTTTGCTAAGGAAGTTGATTCCTGTACCAACATGTTAGAGGGTTGAACTTACATTTTCTTCTAGCATTTGCAGAGTTCCTGGTCTGATTCCTAGGTCTTTGATATACTTTGAGTTGACCTTTGTGCAAGGTGAGAGATAAGGATCAAGTTTTATTCTTCTACATATGGATATGCAGTTTTCTCAGCACCATTTGTTGAAAAGGCATTTTTTTCCTCCAATGTATGTTTTTGGCACCTTTGTTGAGTTTCAGATGACTGTATTTATTTGGGTTTGTCTCTGTGTCTTCTGTTCTGTTCCTTTGGTCTTCGTGTCTGTTTTGGTGCCAGTACCATGCTGTTTTTGTTACTATAGCTCTGTAGCATAATTTGGGGTCCTGTATTATGATTATGTCTTTTTTTGCTCAGGTTTGCTTTGGCAATTCTGGGTCTCATATTCTTCCAAACGAATTTTAGAACTTTTTTTCTAATTCTGTGAATATTATCATTGGTATTTTGATAGGGACTGCATTGAATCTGTATAATTCTTTTGGTAGTATGACCATTTTGACAATATTAATTCTGCTATCCAAGAACATGGAAGATATTTCCATCTTCTAAGGTTTTCTTCAATTTCTTTCTTCAGTGTTCTATAGTTTGGGTTGTAGAGGTCCTTAACCCCCTTCATTGGATTAATTCCCAATGTTTTTTTTTCTTTTCAGCAAATTCATTATTGGAGTATAGCAAAGTGATTTATTCATATGTGTTGATCTTGTATTATGCTACTTTACTAAATTTGATTATCAGTTCTTGAAGTCTTCTGGTGGAGTTTTTAGGTCTTCTAAATATAGGAGAATGACATCAGAAAATGGAGCTAATTTGACATTTTCTATTTGTATCCCTTTAATTTCCTTCTCTAGCCTGCTTTTGCTCTGGTTAGGGTTTCAAGGACTATGTTGAATAGGAGTTGTGTCATGTGCAAAAGGCATACATACACGTGCAATGATGATGTCATGACATTTCATTCACAATACTTTTTAAAGGAGTCTTTAATTGGGAACCTCAAAGACTGAGATATGGCTATCACCATGATTCAGAAGTCACAGAAGTAGACATGCAAATGAAGACTGGAAAGATGAATTTTGGAAAGTTTATTTCACAAGATAAATAGTGATTTATGAGCCTTATTTGCTCCATGGGTTCTAGAAAATGAATATGCAAGTATGGTGCCAAGGCTTTGAGAACAGTGACCAACACTGGATTCATCTGTGGTGTTAGGACACTGGAGAAAGGCCACTCCCACCCCCAGGAGCCAGGAATCTTTATCTTCTGCTTTGATTTGGTCTTATCTGAGACAGCTGCTAGAGATCCCTCCCGTTTTCCTTGCACATGGATGGGTCTGGGAGCATGGGGTGTCCTTGAACCTGGAAGCTAACCACATAAAAGTCCTGAATCTTTGCAAGCTGCCTTGGGGTCTTCACTACACACAGTCCTGAGCTGGGATGGTCAGTGGGACAGTAGGTGCATCCAGATAGGGCTCCCCCAACCCCCAGGGTTTCTGTCCCTGGGCCCAGGCAGCATGACTACTCACTGGTGATTTCAGTTGGTGGAGGTGGTAGAGATGGAGTTTTGCTGAAGTAATTTCTACTTCCTTTCATGCATTGGCTTTCCTTGAGACAGTGATGACTCCTTGGAGATGGGCATAACTGGAAAGAGCTGCAATAACTTGCCCCAGATGAGTCACCAAGGGGAGAATCAGAAACACTTGCTTTTGCCAGCCCCATACACATCCAGGGCCTGGGCCTTTCCCAGGAGGGCCTCCAGATACATGTGGCACGTGTCTCCTCCTCTGCCTCTTCAGAGCCTGCATCCCACCTGCACCCCAAACAGGATATGACTAATCACCCAGCCCATGTAGACAGGCTGGTCCTGACATTAGAACTGTAAAGCAATGAAGATCCAAGGGCAGCAATGCATGCTGCTTGAGATTGGAGACATAGGGGTTGGGAGTGCAGAATAAATGAAGAAAGCCACTTGATTTGTCCTGGGCAAACAAGGACGGTGGCCACCCCACACCTCTGGGAGAGCCCAGTGGGGCTGTCTCAACATGGTCCAAGTGCCAACAGGGAGTGAAAGCTTGCCCAGGGCGTGGCTGCTGTGTCCCACACCTGCAACACAAAGGCAGGCACCTGCTCTCTGACTTCCATGTGGCCCAGCCTGCCTTTCAAACCCTCCCAAATGATGTGCTCATTCACTCTTAACCCTCTGTGTCAGAGGTAGACGGCGCATTGGCAGTGGGAGGAAGAGCCCTGTAGTGTGCAAGGGTATGAGGTGGGTGGGCTGGAGGGGAGTGGGAGAGAGGCAGGGGCCGTGCCATGAGCTGGCAGGGGAATTTGGTTCCTCTGACACATGTGGCCCCTTGGTGAGGGGAAGGGGAATATGGTCCAACGTGTACCAGCCCTTTAAAGTGTCTGTATAAAGGCAACCTCTCACATTTCACCCCTCAAAGTCGGTGACGGGGTTGAGCTTACCTGAGAAAGTAAGGGTATGCCATCTTACCCAGATGTTTGTGAATGACCTGATGCTTCCCATAAAGGGAAATGAGTGTGGTCTTTAGCAATGGGAACGGTTTGTGAAAAGGTAAAGGCAGTGCTTTGATGCTGTAGGTAACAAGGTGTCCATAGCCCCAACAGTCACCTGGCTTCTCCAGGAATGGGATGCGGTGGGATAAGATGAGAGTTGGGATGGGGTAGGATAAAGTGATGGGATAGAACACTAGAATCCAATAGGATGGAAAGGGGGGGGGATTGGACAGGACAGGATGGAATGCTGCCATCCAGAACAGTGGAAGGGGAAGGGATGGAGTCAAAGAGATGGTACTACAGTTTGGATCTTGAATGTCTCACGAAAGTCCATGTGTTACAGCCTTGGTCCCCGAGTAGCACTCTTGGGAGGTATTGGAACCTTCAGGAGGTGGGCCTTAGGGAAGCCTGAGATCACAGGGGGTGTGCCCTTTAAGGGGATTGTGGGACCCCAGCCCCATCCTCTTTCCCTCTGCTTCCTGGCTATGAGGTGAGCAGCTTTGCTGTACAGTGTGCTCCCACCATGACCTGCTGCCTCACCACAGGCCCAAAGCAATGGGGTCAGTCAGTCATGGCCTGGAAACTCCGACACTGAGCCAAAGTAAATATTTTGTCTTTATAATTATCATAGTTATTGTTATAGTGAGAGAAAGCTGAATAACACAGATGAGAAGAGGAGGAGTAGAATGCTGAGATGGGGAGAGATGGGTGGGAACAGGAAGGATGGGTTGATGGGACAGGATGGGGTCTGCTCCCCAGGTGGCGGTGGCCCAACCAAGCTCCCAGCCCAGGACTGACATGCTGGGCCAGATCATTCCTGTCCAAGACCCTGACACTACTGGCCTCCATCTCAACCCCAGAAAGACAAAGGCCAATTTCTGGAGTTTGGGGCAAAGGTTGTTCGCCAGGAAAAGGGAATAAAGAATCAATAAATGGGGTGGATTCAAACTAAAAAGCTTCTTTTCAGCAAAGAAAACAATCAATAATGTGAAGAGAGAGCCTACAGAATGGGAGAAAATCTTTACCACATGCACCTCAAATAAAGCATTAATCCCTAGGACATATAAAGAACTATAAAACACCAAAACAAAACAAATAATCCAATCAATAAATGGGCTAAGGAAGTGAACAGACACTTCACAGAAGAAGAAATACAATCAATCAACAAGTATATGATCAACAGCTCTAGTAATTACAGAAACACAAATCAAAACTATACTGAGATTTCATCTCACTCCAGTCAGAATGGCAATTATCAAGAATATAGTCATCAATAATGTTGGCGAGGATGTGGGGGAAAAGGTACACTCATACATTACTGGTGGGACTGCAAAATTGGTGCAACCACTATGGAAAGCAGTATGGAGTTTCCTCAGAAAACTTGGAATGGAACCACCATTTGACCCAACTATCCCACTCCTTAATTTATACCCAAAGACTTAAAATCAGCATACTATAGTGATGAAGCCATGTCAGTGTTCATAGCAGCTCAATTCACAATAGCTAAACTATGGAACCGACCTAGGTGTCCTTCAGTAGATGAATGGATAAAGAAAATGTGGTATATAGATTCAATGAAATATTACTCAGGTTTATAGAAGAATGAAATTATGACATTTGTCGGTAAATGGATCGAGTTGGAGAATACCATGTTAAGCCAAATAAGCCAATCCCCAAAAACTAACTTCTGAATGTTTCCTCTGATATGCAGGTACCAATTCACAATAAGGGTGCACTAGGGAACAATAGCGTTACCTTGATTAGGTAGAGGAGAGTGGAAGGAGGGGAGGGGGGGGAGGGGATATGGGGAAAGAAAGGATAGTAGACTGAAAAAGACATTTTATATATATATATATATATATATATATATATATATATATATATATATATATATATATATATATATAACTGCATGACCAATGTGATTCTACAACAAGTATAATCATAAAAATGAGAAATTATACCCCAACTATGTATGACATATCAAAGTGCATAAACGATTCCAACTATCATGTATAACTAATTAAAACAAATTTAAATTTTTTTTAAAAGGACAGGACATTCTCAGCAGAGAGAACAGGACATGCTCAGACAAGGAGGCTTGATCCCAAACGCTCCCATGTTACCAAGGTCTGCCGTTTGGCCACAGGATTTGTTCTGTGAACCACAAGGAATGGAAACAGGGATGCACTGTGAAATGAAGGAAGTGGAATATTTGGCTGACCGGAAAGTGTGGCACAGGTGTTAGGAACTTCACTGTTACCCAGGTGGCAGGTTACAGGTTACACAATGCTGGCTTTACCAGAGGCTTGATCACGGACGGCCATGCTGGCTGTGACTATGTTGAGACCGTCTTGTCCAACGTCTTCTTAGAATAGCTGCTGAACACTACTCTCTCCTCGGCTTTCTTCACTTTCCACCGCCCTCGCTGGCAGGGTGTGACTTTGTTCCACCCCTATCAGCAGATCAATAGAGCTCTCCTGGGAAATTAAACTTTCTTATGTTTTCTAATATTGCGTGATATTCTTTTGGCCATTTTTGGGGGATGATGAATATGCATGGAAAACATCTGATTTTCAAGTGCAACTAAATCAGTAAGATATATTTGGTGCATTTGTCTCAGGAAATATTGAGCTCCCCCCCCCTACAAATTCAGATGCACCTAAATGATGCAAAATGACAGGTGTTTATTACAATTCTTAATTGATTTGCATGATATATTTATATAAAATAAAAAGCTTTCTAAGCCATATGTGCTTTTAATGTGATTTTTTTTTTGGCATGGCACCTAGGATTTATTTCCAAGTAGTCCTAGGGGAGGGGCAGTGGGCAGGTCATAGATGAAAAAACACTGGCCATGAGTTGAGAATTATTGGATTTGTTGATGATCACTGTACCGTTCTCTGTGCTTGAAATGTGATAAATGGTTTAAAAGTCACTTTATTTACACTTTGAGCAGACAAATATAAAGCAATTAAAGTGTAAGGAATTAGAAGAATTTGCTGGCACAATGGCACATACCTGTAATCCCAGTGGCTCTGGAGGCTGAGGCAGGAGGATTGCAGGTTCAAGACCAGACTCAGTAACTTACTGAGGCCCTGAGAAACTTAGCAAGACCCTGTCTCAAAGTGAAAAAGGCTGGAAATGTGGCTCACTGTTTAAGCTTCCCTGGGTTCAATCTCATACCTAAACAAAAACAAAATACTACTGATGCAGCTGACAATGAAAAAACTGTTTATTGAGGTCAAATACTGTGGAGGACAGAATAGTTTTTAATTGTTGGGAAAAAAAAACCCTGGATTTGATCCACAGTCTGTAGGGTGCAGACCCCTGACTAGATATCAGATAGTGGTGAGCATATCTGACAGACCTAAAAGGGGAGGCAGAGGCACCATATCAGCGTGGCAGACCCACCTGTCACCCAGGACCACCAAACACTTGAGTGTCTTAAGGAGATTTTATTGGGGTGGTGCTAACTCCTTCAGAGAAAATGTTAGCCACTCTCTGTGCTACATCATAGATGTATATGCTTATTTGTTTATTTATTTATTATTATCTGTATCCTGAACTATATCACAAACACCTGAGGGCAGGCATCTGCAGAAAGGATAGTAAAACACATTTCAGGCTCCCAGGAATGGAATCCAAATTTTTCCTCGTAAGCTGTGCAGCCTTGGGTGATTTATTTAACCTCTCTGTATTAGGCCTGTGAGATGGGATGTTATGGAGTACCTCCCTCATAGACTTGTTTAATGAATCAGCAATACCAGTAAATGAAAACTATTTATGTTACTATGATTTTCTCTCTTACTGCAGTTTGAATTCACATCAGTGGATCTCCTTCCCTTTATGAATGCAGAACTCAACAACCCATTCATTGATTTCTCTAGACCTATCCTCTATACCAACAAAACAAAACACCAACAACAACCAAAAAACCAGTCTGATTTGTCCTAAAGGAATAGTGAATTCTCCAATTCTCCAAATTCTCCACCTCTTATCAGGTTCAGAACTGCAGCTCTCATATCACGCTCCTGCCTCTGTTAAAACCAACAACAAAGTGTGGTGGGAATGTAAAATGAAGCAGCTGCTATGGAAAGCAGTATAACATAAACAATTCCTTAAAGTTAAACAGAATCACCTGTGATCCAGCTATTCCACTTCTGAGCATACACTCAAAAGAACTGAAAGTAGAGACTTGAGATGTTTGGCCACCTCTGCTGATAGAGCATTATTACCAATAGCCAAAAGGTGGAAGCAGACCAAGTGTCCGTCCATGGACCAATGGATAAACAAAATGTAGTATATTCATACAATGGAAAATTATTCAACCATTAAAAAGAAGGAAATTCTGGCACATGAAGGAAACTGAAGGGCTTGATATGAAAAACTACTGCGTGATTCCACTCATGGAAGGTACCTAGGATAGTCAAAGTCACAGAAACAAAAATTCAAATGGGGGTTTCCAGGTCTGGAGTAAGATGGAGAAGTTGTTTAGTGGATACAGAGTTTCTTTTAGAAGATAAAAAATCCTGGAGATGGATGATGGCGATGGCTGTACGGCCATGTGATTATACTTTATGCAACTGAACTGTGCACCTAAAAATGGTTGAGACGATAGATTTTTATGTTGTATGCATATTCAAAAACACTAAGTCTCTGTTCCCTTCTTCTTCTATTCCCTGCATCCAGCTCAGAGCTTGGTACGCTCTCCTAGACTCTGTTCCAGAGTAGAATGTAACACATTCTCTTGAATGTTCAAACCAGTTGCCAATGAAATTGATGTGGGGAAGCAGCCAAACATTACTCAGGGTCAGATCAACAGACAGGGATTTGTTCAGGATGTTCCTGTTTGCCTGGGAAGACCAGAAAGTAAGCTTCCATACGTGACAACCCCCAAATATCTGCAAGATAGCAACACTGTTCAGGTGACAGGTGTCTCCTGAGCTGGGAGCTTAGGTCAGGGCTGGGCTAGGACAGAGGCCAAAGGCCACAGGCTCTTCCTGGAGGGCTTTCCAACTCATGATCAGGATGAAGCCCAGGCCTGTCCCTCGGTGGTTCTGAAGGTCGATGCTCATGAGGACCAGAGATCTGTCCCCACGAAGGTCACAGAGCACCATGTGGTGGTGGGGGAACGATTGTATTGATGTACTGGCCCTGACTACGCCCCCCGTCTTGAGCCCCTGAGGCTGGACCAGCCTATTATGGAATACCTTGAATTGATAGAACCTTGTGTCTTTCCCTTCTTAATCAAAAACAAATGAGGCCAGACTGTGGGCCAATCGCCTCTCATGTTTCAGTTCATGCCAGTGGCTAAAGCCAAGGATTTGGGGGAACCACATAGCATTTCTAATAACTGGAGAACTGTGTTTGACCTGGGCGTTTCTCCCCTAAAAGCTGACAATTGATCAAGCCTGCAGAGAATGAAAAATGAGCATCGGTGGGGATATGAGTCACAGCTCCTTTTCCTCCTTCTTGGCCCGCGGGGCTGTGTCTGTTCTGAGGATCCTCTGCCTTTGCTGCTCAGCACAACTGTAAAGGCTTTGGCACCTACTTTGTAAAGGATGGAAAGAGTAAACACACAGAGGGTCCCTGCCTCAGGTTGCTGGGCCCAAGCGAACAGAACTTACTCCATTTAAAAATAGACCTGCCAGATCTAACAATGAGGGTTACACTCACTGCGATCCTGCAATGTTTACTCAGAGTGTGTCATCTGAGGTGCCAGGTAAACCATCTCAACTATTAAACTCTCCTTCAAAAGACCCTCAATATTTTAGGGGGGTACTAGGGATTGAACCAAGGGCACTCAACCACTGAGCCACATCCCCAGCCCTATTTTGTATTTTATTTAAAGACAGGGTCTCCCTAAGTTGCTTACAGCCTCGCTAAGTTGCCGAGGCTGGCTTTGAACTCGTGATCCTCCTGTCTCAGCCTCCCGAGCCACTGGGATGACAGGTGTGCACCACCATATCTGGCTAAAAGACCCTATTTTTGTGTCTTTGGAGTTTCTGCTCCCTTCTTTGAGAGGTAGAGCTGGTGACGGTCCAAGTCAGGTTACTGTGCCCTGAATTATTTTAAGCACATCTTTATGAATCATCAGTGGTATCCCAAAGCATTTGTTGGTCCCTGGGGACACAACATGAACAAGACACAGCTCATCCCACCAGCAGCTCCAAGTGTGAGGGTGGGGGAAGGTCCTGAACACCCATGAGGCTCCTGCCACCTATCACATCCTCAAAGAAGCTCAGGAAGCCTCTGGTGTTGGGAAGGACCAAGGAGAGGAGGACTATGGGATTTTGCCTTGACTGTGTTCTGATGTGCGCTGAGGATTCTGGGGCTACTGAAGACCTCTTGGGCCTGGCCTTTTGAAACATATCCAGAAAGAGAGAAAACACCAAGGGAAGAGCCATGAAAAGTTTAGAGACTGACACAGAGAAACCCTGACCAGGTAGAAAGTTTGTCTTCAGCACCCCTTGTGGACACCTGTCCTCTAGTGTTCCTGTTCCTTTCCTGAGCCACCCCTCGGCACACCGCCTGGATCCTGGTTCTGAAATAGCAGGAACTATCCACAAGTGCAGGAAAATGTCCTGAAGGGAAACTGGGTTTTATAGAAATGAAAGGGGAGGTAGTTGAAGATGTATGTGATAAGAGCATCTCATTTTTTCACAGGGCAAAGACTTGGCCAGGTAGAGTTAATATCCAGGGCCAACTGCAGATGAAATGTGTCTTCTAATCAAACCTGCGGCGACTAAGGGTCTCTGCGGTGACCTGCCTGGATACTGTCTTCTTTTTGACTTTCTCTTCACTTTGAAAGGTTGAAACTCTATAAAAGTTGCCACTGATATCACCTCCTCTTTTTTGACTTGTTTTTCTTTTTTAAAATTTAGGTTTGGCTCTTCTAAGAGCATCATCTGTTGGAAAAATAGAATGTTATAGCATTCTCAGAAGGGAAGATGATTTTTTTTTTCTTAGATCTGAAACCACCAGAAAATGACTACTCTTGAGGACATTTTCAAAAAATTACATGCAGTAAAAGTCACTCCTCCCAGTGTACATTTCTGGGAATTTGGCAGAAGCATGGAGCTGGGTGGTCACAGCCACACAAGCTCTGCCTATCTCACCTTTCCCCAAAATGTCCATCAGACCATGGCATACCCTGAGCTGTTCTTGGTCCCCACCATTTTGGGGCCTTGTCCAGAATGTCATACAAGCAGCACCATCTAGTAGGCAGACTTTGAGTTGACTCTGGCTTCTTCCATTTTATAAAATACATTTAAGATGAATGCATGCTTACGTGAGCCTTTCATTTTTTTTTCTTGGATAAAAACTTAGCAGCCCCATGTTTATAAGACCCTACCAAACAGTTTCCCACACTGGTTTACCATTTTGCACTCTTGTGAGTAACCTATGAGGGTTCTGGCCGCTCTGAAGCCTCCTCAGGTTTTGTTCTTTCATTTTCAGCCATTCTAATAGGACTGTAGAAGTCTCTACAGGTTGAATTTCCCTAGTGAATAATGATATTGAGCTTTCCATGTGTCCATGGACCATCCATATGTCTTCTTTGGTGGGGGTTTAGTAGCTAATGAAATAATTCAAACATAAAAATATGGCACCCGTCTGCCCACTAACCACTATCATCTGAAAGATTTAGCCACTGTCCTGAAGTTGATACGTGCAATTCCAATGACTTTTTTTGTTCATTTATTACTAACTAGGTACTCAATAATGAGAGAGAGAGGGAGGGAGGGAGGGAGGGAGAGAGAGAGAAGAAGAAATAGGATATTTCTGGAAAAAAAAATACAATGGAATTGGAGATTTCCACCAATTTTAAAGATCTGACTCTTCCACCCCCCTCTTCTAAAGGTCCATGAGCCTGGCAAGGAGTATCTGCTCTGCTGCTTGGCAGCTTGACCTTTCTCCTGTGGTCTCTCTGTCTGCAGGCTGGGATGTGAGTGTAACCTCTGGTGGATGTGGTCACACCCACTGTCTCTTTCTCACTTCTTTGCAAACCCATGGCTGTTCTTGTGAGGGTGTGGTTTGAGGTAGCTCCTGGATTTGACACTGACTCCATGAAGCTAAAGGTGGAGCACTTCTCTGGTACTCTCCTTTGACCCACTCCACTGCCCTGCAGGTAGGACCCAGATGTGGAGAGTCACCTCTGCCTTGGCTGCCTCAGTCCTGCATTTTGTAACTCATATGAAGATCCATATGGTCATGGCCCATGGTGGCAGCTCGCCGTGACTCTGAGATTGACTTAGAAAGCCCAATGCCTTGACATTGAGTCCAATGGACACCTGCTGGGAGTCAGCCATCTTTAAAACGTGTTTTTATGGGCACCTGGGCACAAAGTTAGATGGAGCAACTCCAGGCACCCCACACTGAGAATACAACTCTGTTTGTGCTGTGCTGTGGGCAGGTCAATGGATTATCTCCTTACATGAGCCAAGAGTGCACTGCTACTGGGGGGAAGACTCACTTTCATATGTGTTGCCCCAGGAGAGTTATAATGAAGCTCAACTCAAGAGCTTCACAAGACCATAGGGTTCCAATGGGGTATCCTGGGTCCTTGGAGATAGGCCCAGGAGCACATCAACAGATACTCAACTCACAGAAAAGAAATGCCAGCACATGGAAGAGACACAGCGACCAGGGAAGGGCAAAGTTGGTGTCCGACACACGTGACAGTCATTCATTCCATTTTCCCAGGTCCCCCATTTCTTTCCTGACATCTTTCATTCCTTTTTCTTCCCAAGCTCATTTCCTTCTTTATCCTCTGCCTTCCCATGTTTTATTTTTGTTGTTGTTATTTGTTTCCCTGTTATTGGAGTTTTTTCATCCTGCCTTTTAGTCTAGAAACTGATTTGTGTGTGGCTCCCCCAGTTGGACTGACAGTACCATAGTGCTGCAATGCACTGTTGTAGGTTTTATACTGCACGACTCTAGGGTCACCATTCACATTGTAGTCACTGTATATGTTTTTATATAAATATATGCATATAGATAATAGTTATATATTTACTCAGAATGACTTTTTCTGGTTGTTAACAATAAAACTGCTTTAAGAAAAAGGTGACTTCATTTTGTTTGTACTAAAGTCCAGTCAGGCTAATGATGGTACTGACTGTAATCAACTAGAAGAAAATTCTAGTTGTTTTAGAGTTTATGTCTTAGAGTAGTTTTAGGTTTATAGGAAAAAAGATATGCAGAAAGTACAGCATGCTTCAGTGGCACTCTACCCAGTCCACATGTTTCTTTAAACACCAGGCTGTCATATCTAAGCCCCATCTCTGCTGCACAGGAGATTTTGAATGCATTTTAAAAAATTGAATCAGGTTACTAACTACTGGTGATTTCTGCCAGCATGTGGTCCTAAATTACCCCAAATGACAATCTGAGAAAGAATTTATTTCCCAGAAACCTTGGAAGGAATTTTTTATTGTGTGTTTATTTATTTATTCGGTACTGGAGATTTAACTCAGGAGCCTTTTACCACTGAGCTACATCCTCAACCTTTTTTTAATTTTTAATTTATTTATTTTTAAAATTTTGAGACACAGTCTCACTGAGTTGCTTAGGGTCGCGATAAATTGCTGAAGCTGATCTTAAACTTGTGATCCTCCTGTCTCAGCCTCCCAGCCGCTGGGATTACAGGCTTGTGCCACCATGTCCAGCTGGAAGGAAGTTTTGCTAATCAGTTACACTACTTTTAACTGACAGTGAGAGATTTAGGCACTTGCTGTGGGCCAGACATCAAGCAAGAAGCTTCCTGGACATCTTGGACTTTATAGGATTTTTTTAATTCTCACATTTGATGGAATAGGTATTCACGTCCTCATTTAATGCTCAAGAAAACCTGGACTCCAGGAAGATAGGATATTGTCTCAAACCACAGAACCCAGGGCCACAACTCCTGACCTAAAGCTACATCAGTCCAGCACGGCATTCACAGGCCCCACTGAGCACTGAGATATGGGCCAGTCTGCATTGAGAGATGCAGTCAGTGTGGAATACACACTCAGATTAGAAAAAGGAAGAAAATAAAATGTCTCATCAGAAATTGTTTCGTATTGAGTATATGTGGAAAGGGCCATAGTGGCTTACATAGAATATATTATCAAAATTAATTCTGCTCATTTCTTTCTACTTTTTAAAATGTGGTTACGAGGAATTTTTAAGTCATAGCACTGGTTCTATGGGGCAAACTAACTGCTAGGAGACCCCCAGAAAGAGTTCCATATTCTGAATGGGAAGAACATGATAGGGATGTCGAAAACAAGACCTCAGTCAGTCCTGGGGTCCTGGGCAGGCCCCTGTCCTTTTCTGTTCTTCAATTTTCTTTTTTAGGAGAGTGAAAGGATGTCCTGGGTAAGTGGCAGGAAGCTTGCTCCCAACTCCCAGGCTTAGGCAAACCAAAGAGACATTGTGCCCTGCTTCTGGTCCTTCCTGAGAATATCCAGATAGGCCAGCGGTTTGTGGTTCGGAGATGTGACTGTCAATGAGGCAGATAACCCTTCTCTCTGGGTCATCTTAGAGGAGCTAATGTGATGCTATTACTGTTCCTTTAGTTCCTGAGGGAGCTAAGTCCAGCCTTCACGGGGAGGATGCTTGGGATGAAGGAATCATCCTACATTGGTGCCAAGTAGCTTTGGTTCTCAGTGACTTTTAGGATGTTTCTCTTCTACTCTTCATTTCTTTCTTGTGGTTTATTTCATCAACAGAGGACCTTGATGTAATCGGTTCCCTGTAATTTGGAGATAACATCTCTTTCACTAAATATAGAATACTGCCTGTATCAATGCATTTTACAGGCAGGCCCTATCTTGCATGGAAATTAAACAAGAGATTGGAATTACTAATAATGACATAACAGTGGAGTTTAAGAGGTCTAAATTAAGAGAATAACATCATTGGAATAAAGATGTAGAATAACAAATTAAACCCATTGCAACATTTTCCATTTGTTTCCAATCACAGATCTTCCAAAACAGTGCCCTGTCAATACACAGTCCTTTGCATGTTATCTTTGCTGCCTCAGTAAAAATACAGTCTCTAGAAAACAGCAAGGTCCGTCCAACTAACACCTGGAGAATTGTTTGATGACAAGTGGTTTAAGAACAGGACACACAGAGAGGGGACGGTGCCAGTTTCCTTCCTGCACTCCACACACCTCCCTTGATGATGGCTGCTTATCTTGGGATAAAGGACATAGGTCTGAGACCACTGTCTCCCCCACAAAGGTGTCATTTCAGTGTGACATCTATGGTACCAAATGAATTTTTCTCAAGCTTGAATGACATGCACACGAAAGTGAATAGATGAAATATTCAACCAGGCGGGTTAATGGAGCCACACTGTGATGGTAGCAGCAAAGGGAGATGGGGGAAGAGCCTACCATTTGGGTCATCTTTCGCTTGAATATTATTTTTCATTGATTCCTCCTGCCTTTCCCTTAATGAGGTTAAAATGTTAGGTTTGGAGATGAGGAGGCTCTGCCAGAACAGGAGCATCAGGGACAGAGTATTTGAAGGGCTGCTCTGAGGGGAAGAATTTGCCGGGCTTCCCTCTAGCGGGTGGAATTTCCTACCTAGGTGAAGCAGGTATATCAGCAGGTAGGGAACTCAAGTCTTTCCTCCCCCACCCCACCTTACCTGAGATCCTTGACCTATCAGACAAAAGCCCAGCTTGGACCCTTCCCTATTGGACTGCTGAGTCTGCAAGAATGTGGCTGTGTGTGAGCTGTGTGCACAGAGAATGAATGGGTGGGTGTTTCCTCCCAGCTGTGTGGCAGCATGGTCCCTAAATGACAGAAACAGCCACAGGAACCTGCTCAGCATGTCCCCTCCCCCAGAGGGTGCACAAACAGGGCCCTAGCTTCCCTTAGCTCCCCTTTTTGAATGGTAAATATGGGTAAAGTTTATTGCGAACTTGCTCTGTGCTGGGTGCTGTGCAAAGCCCTTCCTTTGGTTCCGCTGACTAAGCCTGTGGCAGGGCACTTTGTATTCATGTCCCCATTCCCTGGAGAGGAAATGTAGCACACAAATTGCCCAGGCCCCATCTTACCATCACTGACTGCGTGGGCAACTCCGTGGCCCTGGAAGGCAGGGGCAGTAGGCCGGCCCCACACAGAAGCAGACACAGCTGCACTCCATCACCCCTGAGTCAGTCCTATGTTTGTGGTGTGCTGGGACGGTGCAGGAGACTCAGCTGTTGCTCAGGAATCACACACAGTCCACGAAAGCCATGGCCAAAGCCAAAGGCTCAAGGAAAAGCCCACATTTAAAACACCTGAAGACTGTGGGAGATCAGACCCCTTCTCAGACCAAGTGTCAGCACCTGCATCCTGGTCAGTCCGGGAAGACGCTGGAGAGGGGAGAAAGGGCTCAGAGTGTTGTGTGGGTGGCATGCTCCTTCTGGGCCCCTCCAAAGAAGAGTGCTCAAGGCGGGACACATGCTCCTCTCCTTGGCCACTGGCTTATCTGAGAGTGGGAGAGAGGGACTGAAGGAACAGGCCAGCGAGACACAGGCAAATGTAAGTGGCTGCAAAAGTGGACCCAGCAGAAGTCATAGGACCAGCCCCACAACAAGTACCTTGGGTAGGAACTATGAAGACAGATTCCCAGAGCTTTCTTCCCATCCCCCAAACAAGGTCATGGTGACCTTCCTCCCTACTCACCTGGGACTTATTTTATAGGCCAGCATTTGGGAGCCTGTGGTCAGCCAGGGTTCACCAAGGAAAGGCTGCGCTGCACTCTCACCTGAGAGCAAGGGTCCCTTGCCATCTCAGCCAGGCTTCCTCTCACCCAGAGACTCCAAAAGCAGCTAAAACCAGAAGTGGGAAGAACAGGAGTGAAACAGCAAACCAAACTCTACTCAGTGCTGTGCTGATAAGCATTTCATCACCAGCAGTCAGGAGGAGGAAGAGGGAAGCCCTGATTTGTGGTGTCTACTGATCTCAAGCTGCCCTGGTGACGCCACTGAACGCAGGACTGGAGACACAGGCAGTGGCTCAACACTTTCCCACCCAGGGGCTGTGTATGCAAGCAGCCTCAAAGAAAGGGTGAGGTCCTATCAGTGGCTACCACAGGAATGGAGCTGAAGGATGTTATGTTAAGTGCAATAAGCCAGGCACGGAAAGACAAGTCCCACATGACCTTACCCATATGTGGAATCTAACAAAGCCGATCTCACAGAAGTTGAGAATAGAGTGGTGGTTACCAGAGGCTGGGTAGGACGGGGGAGGCAGGCATGGGGCAAGACTGGTCAAGGGGTACTCAGCTACAGTTACAGGAGAAATAAGTTCCCTTGTGTTTTATTACCCAATAGAGCAACTATAGATAATGTACCACATATTTCAAAAAAAGCTAGAAGAAAGGATTTTGAATGTTTCCATCACAAAGAAATGATAAATGTTTGGGTAGATAGATGTGCTTTTCCTGATTTGGACATTATTTGATGTATACATATATTGAAATATCACACGGACTCTGTAAATATGTATCGTTTGTGTCATTTAAAAAATTAAAATTAAAAAAATAGAGATAATAGTAAAATGTAATAAAAAACTTAGGAAGTCATGAGTATTTTGAGTCTGTTAATTGTGTTTCTAATATAATTGATTGTGTTTATATAATTTAATTTTTATAATGACTTTGTTGAATAAGGACTGATAAAGAGACACTTATCTTCAACCCCTAGGGGGCCCTTCCTGATGCATGCTGCAACCGGGCAGGCAGGATGAGCTGGGTCACAGTTATGTCCAGTATTTTGGCTGAGGGCATTTTATGTGGTCAGCCTCCTCCCGCTGTGTCCTCCCGGCCACACACACAGTGCAGAGCTCAGGGGCTCTTCCCACGGCAGAACAGGAGGCACCTGACACATGGGGAAACCCTGCTTTGCAGCCATCTCTTTTTCTACCTGCCAAGAGTCCCCACTGGCACTGGGAGAGTTGCAAAGATGCACTCTAGGAAACAAATCCAGGAGTCTTCTGATTTCCGTTCAGCAGAACATGCTTCCAGAACTTCCACATAATGGCTTTCAGACTTTGGCCCCAAATGTTGAGCTTTGCCTAAGTCCATCTGCCCTGGGATCCTCTGCCAGCCCCCTAGAAACCCACCCAACATGTCTCACTTATATCCAAGCTTCAGTCCCTCTTTGGAGCTACCTTTGTCCTCTCCAAAGGCCTTTCACTTCCCCTATGCACATCCCCACCAAGCGGGGCTCCCTTCTGTCCAGTGCCCCCCACAACCTCCCAGCCTTTCATGTGTGAGGGTTTCCTGCTGTAGCTACCAGGAAAACTGGAGCCAATCGAAGCACCACTGTGGGAAGCCACAGAGCTGGAAGAAGCCTGAGAAGTTCCTCTGACACTTGCTACCTCTGCAGGAGGAGGTCAGCTGACATGCTGCCTGGAGAACACCCCGACAGGGAGGGAAGGAGGCATTGGCGGGGTCGGGGGGACCAAGAGCACATTGCCTGGAGCATGCTTTAGTCAACAGGCAAGGGAAGGGCTGACTCTGGCCCCTGGCTTAATAGGGGCCAGAGCAGTAAACCTGCAGCAGTAACCCCAGGGACGTGAACACAGCAGGCACCAACACCACCACACTGGAGAGCCCCAAGACCTCAGTTGTCAGATGAGTAAAGGTCTGTTTTTCCCCTGACCAGAGCTTTTGCTTTTGCTGGTGGTGTTGGGCTCTAATTGCAAAGTGGTTATTCATCTTTTCTGGACTAGTGGGGACTTTTTTGCTGGGCTTACCCAGAACTTGCTGGCTGTGGCTCATGCGCTAGCCTAGGCCTGCAACAAGATGAGGCCCTGGGAAATCTTCCCTCTTCCGTGTTCAGGACAGGTAAGCAAAACTCACGTAATTCCATACCCAGTAGTGCTATACCCTCCACAAACTGTTACGCACTCTGCACCTCCTGTGAACCCTTCGGGAGCACGCTGATGAACTGGTTGGAGAGGAGTGGCATGGGGCCTGCCCAGGTCTTAACTATCATGAGTCACAGCTGCCAAATACCTCCCACCCTGTGCCAATGGCAAATACTGGACGTTCCACTGAACTCAGAATGCAAAATTATGGGAAGGACAGAGCTTGTCTTGGAAGCCCCCTTTCTCCCACAATTGCCCCAGAATCCTTCCATTCACTACCCCACACTCAGTTTCCCTTGGACCATGCCCAACCTTCAGGGGACACCATTCATTCACCTTCTAACATCTCCCTGACAAAACTGCCATCCTGAATGTTCACGATCCACCCAGTTCTCATTCAAATGCCTTTCCCTTCTCTACCTAGTAGCTGAGTTTTCCTTCAGTACTTCAAAAAGGACTTTCTGAGGGCTCCTGCCTTCATCCTAAAGAGTAGGTGGAAAATAGAAAGAAAATTAGGGACTAGAGAGAGAATCTGGAATCAGAAGCAGGAGGGCATTAGTGTTTCCCTGCTCCTCACCATAGTCTTTGAACAGAGCAAAGACCATACTCAGAGCTACAAACCTGCCCCTAATGAAGAGCACAAGCCAGTCTTCTCCATGCATGTTACATCCTTCAGTGGGAAAGAACTTGGTTAAGAAATTTCCTTCTTCTGTTATCCGTTTTGGTAGCCACATCATAGTGATCAGAGGCATGACTACAATGTCATAGTCTTTTGACCTGGAAGGAACTGCAGATCACCCAGGCAGCCAGCCTGCCTCAGGAGACCCTGAATCAAGTGATTGATAGGTCAAGGATATACACATACACAGAGGGAATGTTACTCATTCTATTGCTTTTCCCTTTTTCTTCAAAAGTAGATGATAAAGATATATTTTTACCTCAATTTAAACATTTTTTTTCAAGTTTAATATTGGGTATGATGACTGAGGTCCTGAATGTCAAAATCCCATAAGTTGAGCCTCACCCCTACTTACGCCTCTGATGGGGAGCAGGCCACAGAGCTGTATCACACAAATGTCTAAAGCACCACCAGCAGGAGCAATGGAGCAACAAAGTAACCAGGTGGTGATTAAACACTGTGCAAGATTGCCCAAGTCCATACAGGCATCCAGGAGACTAAATGTTGGAACGCCTCTGAATTGAGCATCTCAGCTTTAGTGTTTGCATTTCTTATCTCTCTCTCTCTCTCTCTCTCTCTCTCTCTCTCTCTCTCTCTCTCTCTCCTTTTCTTTTTTGGTGAGGAAAAATGCTCTAACATGTAACCATTTACAAAGAAGCATCACATTTCAGCAATATGAACAACCCAAAAGTCCACATGTATGAAGTCTCTCACTTGATGTTCCTTATCAAGATGGAAGGCAGAGTTTCCTACTGAGACTATGACATTGTAGAATGAAATCTAATTACCAGGTGTCAAAGAGGAATTTGCATGCATATATATATATCACGTACACACACATGTACACACACATACGCACACACACCACACACACATGTATGTGTGTATGTGTGTATTTTGTACTGGGGATTGAACCCAGGAATGTTCTACCACTGAGTTGTATCCCCGGTACTTTTTATTTTTTATTTTGAGATGGAGTCTCACTAAGTTGCTGAGGCTTGAATTTGAAATCCTCCTACCTCAGCCTCCACAGTCACTGGGATTACAGGCTTGAGTCCTCACATCGGTTGGAGATATATTGTTATATTGACTGTTCGGAGAGAATGTTTCCTAAAGTATAATGTCCTCCTTCTAGCTGAGGAGCTGACCACTGGAGCTGACCACTCACAGCCTGCCAGCCAGTGAAAATAGGAAGAGTAGTGAACACTCTGGTTTCATCTGGCAGGGACCATGCTTGGTCTTCATGTAGGGGATTCTCTTCTGGACCTGCATTTTTCATTTTGGCAATATAATCCTTGAAACTTCTTCAAATTTTTCTCCTTTTAAAAATGTATTATATATTACATCATCTTCATCAACAGAGTTTACATATTACTGATTAAAAGTAGAGGATAAAAATGGAAAAATATCTCTTAGAAGCCAATAATCAATTAAGAACTTCATTCTTCTTAATCAATCAAATTTTCCATTCTTTATTTAAAAGACCATGACTGCAAAGCACCATGGAAGACAAAGGCATCAGTCTCTCCCCAAGTAATGGCATCCCTGCCACCTGTTAGAGTAGAAAGGATTTTAGATGGCACATCAATGGGTGTTTTATTTCAATTGTTATTCATTTAAAATGGATATCAGGAAATGCATATTATTTCAGGGATATCACGCTTTGTAAAACAAATTACAAATGTTTATTGCTTAGCACGATGCTAAAGCAGATATTTAAATCTAAAAAGTGATCCTACTTTAAGGTCTCAAAAATAATTCTTTTAAAAGTACTTTATGAATAATATTTTCAATAGTTAATAAATCATTTACTTTAATTATTAAGTAAATAATATTGTCATACATTTTAATCACATAACATTGAAATAAATAATTAAAAACAAAAGTTTTGGAGGCTGGATATATGTGACTAAAATTGAGAAGACACTTACAATGAATAAGATAAGACTCTTACAATGAATACCAAGTTTTTACTAATAATAGCCAATATTTATAAAGCACTAACTATGCCCCATACGACTTCAGGACTTTCCTCACTAATCCTGACAAAAAATCCTATGAAGTAGGTGTCCCATATTACAGGAGAAACTGAAGTGAAGTACAGAGAGTTTTATAGCAGGAATAGAACCCCTGGGTAGCACCAGCAGGGATCACATCACCTCCCCAACACAGGCTGCCTAGAAACCCTCAGGAAGAACTTAGTCCCTTCCTTCAGTGTACCATCTAGAAGGTGTGAAATGCAATGTCAGTCTTGAGGATTATGTCAAAGATTACATGATAACACTAATTGTTAAAATATGTATTCATTTAACAAACATCTTGTGAGGACCCACCATGTTCCTGACCCTCTGCTGGTCAAAGCATTTAGCATCCAATACATTTTTATTTAAAGCAGGTTTAACTGAGAGTTAACCAGACCTTAATGCCTTCTCTCAATCCCTTGGCTCTTTTGCTCTCTTTGTGGAACAGTTCTGGGCTCTCTGTTTCTACTCTCAGACTCTTTCCCCATCTAAGTGGATTGACCTCTTTCCAAAGAGGCTGGGCATCTTAGCAAGCCTGCACTTGATGCTGAAGGCTGCTTACCAGCACACTCTCCATCTCTCTTGAGTCTCAGTCCCCTCAGCAACAGAGGAGAAGGCAGATTGGCATCAGAATCAAGAGATGAAGATTTGGAAACCAGAAACACCTGGATTAGAATCCTGATTTTTTTTTTTTTTTTAGTAGTTGTTCAGCCCTAGGCTAATACTTTGTTTCCGAGCTTCAGTTTCTTCACTTTATAAGTAAAGAATGAACGTATTTCCTTCTGGAGATGTCCTTCCCACAGCATCTGTCTCAATACTTGCTCATTCCTGCACTAGCCCAGGAGTAGTGCTACAGAAGATCATGGACACAGTGGATCTTCAGTAGATGTTTCTTAAATGAATATTTTTTTAATTGTACTTCTTCTTTCTAGTTATACATGATAGTGGAATGTATTTTGACATATCATACATACATGAATTATAACTTCCTATTCTTGTGGTTGTACATGATGTGGAATTACACTGGTTTTTATATTCATATATAAACATAGAAAAGTTATGTCCAATGAATAAATACATTTTTTAAAGTCAATGTTCTTCAGAAAATAGCAAGTTTGGGTGAGTGTTTGAGTCAGCTATTTGCTGCTGTGAATAAATAGCCTGACCAGAACAATTGTAGAGGAGGATAAGTTTACTTAAGGGCTCAAGGTTTCAGAGGTCTCAGTCCATAGAAAGCTGATTCCATTCCTCAGGGCTTGAGGTGAGGCAGGATATCATGGTGGAAGGGTGTGGCAGAGGGAAACAGCTCATGTGTTGATCAGGAAACAGAGAGAGGCCTCCACTTACGGGATATAAATATGTACCCCAAAGCCACACCCTACCATTTCAATTACCGATCAGTTAATACCTATGGGGGATTAATTCACTGATTGGGTTAAGACTCTTATGACCCAACCTTTTCTCCTCTGAACCTTCTTGCATTTTCTCACACAAAAGTTTTTTGGGGACACCTCACATCCAAACCATAACAGTGAGGATGTGGAGAAATTGGAGCAATTGTGTTCTGTTGGTGGCAGTGTACCATGGTGCATCACTAGGGAAAAGAGTGTGGTGGCTCTTTAAAAAAGTTACCTGTATGCTCCAGCAATTTCACTTCTGGGTACGTAGTCTAATGGATTGTTAGTAAGGTCTCAAAAAGGCTTCAAACACCTACCAGCAGCGTAATTTACAAGAGCCAAATATAGAAGCAACTTGATTGTTCATCAATGGGCGAATAGATAAACAAAATGTGGTCATGCATATAACCAAATATTATTCAGCCTGAAAAAGGAAGAAAATTCTGACACAGGCTACAACATAGATGAACCTTGAGGACATTATGCTGAGTAAAATAAGCCAGTCACAAAAGGACAAATACTGTATGATTCCACTCATATGAGGAACTTAGGGTAGTCAAATTCATAGAGACAGAAAGGTGGTGGCCATGAGATACAGGAGAGAGAGCACTGGAAAGTCGGTGCTTAAGGGGTACAGAGTTTCAGTTTGGGAAGATGAGAAAGATCCAAAGGTGAATGGTGCTGATGGTTGCACAACACTAAGAATGCACATAATGACCCTTAACTGAAAAATGGTTAAGATGGCACATTTTATGTTATGCATATTTGCAAAGAAACTCAATGTTCTTGTCCTTCCTCTGTTTCCAAGCAAGTGCTGACATTAGCAGGAAGCGAAAGAATGGGACCAGAAGCAAAGATTGGGCTAACTGAGGTAAAGAGAAACAAGGATGACTGAGGGAGTTCCCTGCATGGGGTGAGGGTGGATGAGGGAAATCTGCAGGCCCCAGAAGGTCCCCCCATGAATGGGACTTCAGCTAGAAAACCAAGAGAGGGTTCATCTGCAATGTGCTAGCTCAGAGGACAGAGAATCCATCCTGGAAAAAAGATGAGCTAGCCATGATATCCATGGAGGAGATGGCAGGGAAAAGAAATTAGGCCAAGGAAGAGAGGCAGGTCCCCTTAGCCTTTATCCCTTGGAACCTCCCCCTCATGTTGCAGAGGAGGGTGACCCTGATTCCTGGGGACCCCATGAAAAAACCTAAGAAACTGGAAAAACACCAAAAAAAAAAAAATTAAAGGCACATACCAACATAGGAATATTACATTTGTGATTTTTCCTCCCTTCCAGCAACAAAATCTGTGGTCAATGCAGAAATTTTGAAAAATACAAAAAAAAAAGACATACAAGAAAATTAATAATCACTATATAACCTGAACATTCAGGGTTATAATTTATACTGTTGACGGTTCCTTTAAAAAGTTTTAGGCACAAATTTCATTAAACTTTTAAAATATGTATCATGTTGTTTTGAGACCTTTCTTTTCACTTAAAATAATATCTATTGTCCCATATCATAAAGTTCTTGTATACTGTGCAATTTTTAATGGTTACTCAACCTTTCATTATATAGATGGACCCTCATTTAGCCAGTCTTCTTCTTGACACTGCTATCCATAAGAGAGTTCAACAGTTCCGTCATTTCCCATCTTGTGTGTGTGTGTGTGTGTGTGTGTGTGTGTGTGTGTGTGTGGTGCTATAGACCAGGCACTGTTGCAGATACTAGGTGTATAACGTCAAACCTAGTTCCTGTCTTCAAGGAGTTTATAGTCAGAAGGACGAATAATAAACAACAAACAGACAATTACAGTAAAGAATGACCAGTGTGATGCTACAGATGCAAGTTTGTACAAATCTAAGGACATAGCTACTAAGGGTTTGGATAACTATTCCCCAAAGGCTCACGTGTTGAAGGCCACCAGTCCCTGGCACTCGTGGGAGGTGGTGGGATCTTCAGGAGGCAGGCAGGCTGTTTTAGTTAGCTTTTTTTTTTTTTTTTTTTTTGTCTCTGTGACCAAAATACCCAAGAACACTTACAGGAGGAAAAGTTTATTTTGGGCTCACAATTTCAGAGGTCTCAGTTCATAGAAAGCTGATGCCATGGCTCTGGGCCCAAGGTGAGGCAGCACATCCCGGGGTGGAGGAAAGCACTTCACTCCATGGTGGTCAGGAAGCAGAGAGCAGACAGAGAAGGGGCCGCTGCCCCAGGGACCCATCTCCTCCAGCCACACCCCACCTGCCTATAGTTCACACTCACTCAGCCCTTTCAAACTAGGATGATCTGATTAGGTCACAGCTCCCATAATCTAATTACAGGAGGCTTAGGGGGATACCTCATATTCAAACCACAACAAGGACCAAGTGGGAGGAAGTTAGGTCACTGGAGATGTGCCCTTCAAGTGGATATTGGGACCCTGCCCCTTCTTCCCTCTCTTTTTGCTTTCTGGTAGTCATGAGGTGAGCAGCTACTCTACTGCTCACTCCGTCCGTGTTATGCTGTCTTACCACAGGTCCAAGAGCAATGGGCCAACAATGGACTGAAACCTCTGAAACCATCAGCCAAAACAAACTTTTCTTTCTTATGAATTGATTCCCTCAAGTATTTTGTCATAGTGATGAAAAACTGACTAATAGCTCAAATTTTCAAGAAATATTCGTATTTTCTTTTAACAATATAATTTTTATTTTAATCTCTATTCTACTAGAGTGATAGTTAAATTCATTTTGGATCCCTCTCCTTTTCTTGAGTTGGGAATAAGTTTTGTACAGCTTCTATAACACTGGGGCCTGTGTGTTTGTGTGTGTGTGTGTGTGTGTGTGCACCTTTATTTTGGAGAGATCTTCCCCTCCATTCTGTCTGTACTCAGACCTCACTCCCAGGGTCACTCCATGTAATACTCATTGGTCCACCTGAGCAACCAATGGGGTCACCCATCAGTCTTCTGTGCCTGTCCCCTTCATAACCTGTGTTTCTCACCATTCCTTCCAACAAATTTTTCTCAGGTTCACTGTCCCCCAAGTCTTTTCCCTGGAATCAATGACGATCCCCCTATTAATAGGGAGATGCTAGAACTTTCTCACTCATGACTTGTGAAGATTTCTCTTCTCTCCTCTGCTCTCCCCAGACTGTTTCTCTAGTCTCAGGAAGGAGACCAGGTGGGCACAATATTTGATGCCTGGGCCCCAAAGGCCCAAATGCATGGGGAGGAAGTGTAGGGGTGGACAGAGTGGGGAAATTATTTCTTGATGCCTCAGAAATGTCATTCTTCAAAGGTAGCAGAATACAACAGTTACTAATAGGGCATTATGTAAAAATGTGGATGTGTAACCGATGTGATTCTGCAATCTGTATTTGGGGTAAAATTGGGAGTTCATAACCAACTTGAATCTATTGTATGAAATATGATATGTCAATAGCTTTATAATGTTTTGAACAACCAATAAAAAAAATAAATTAAAAAAAAAAAAAGAAATGTCATTCTTCATAGAGTGCATGCATGAGAAGTGAAGAGATGCTTCTAGAAAGAGTGGACATATCAGCTGAGACTTCATAGATGAGGGCACTAGCCAGGTGAGCAGATAGCAGCAGGGGAAGTCTCCCAGGGGAGGGGAGGGGACTGCTTCTGAGGACATCTTGAGGACAGCCATTTGCCCATACATGGTCAGACTGGTGGAGCCAGAGTTTAAGGAAAGTAATACCCTGGATGCTCTCAAATACCATATAATTAATCGATACTGATTTAGAGGCTATCTATTATGCTGGATTAATTTAGGTATAACCTGTCCTAGGAAAAAAAATGAAGTACCAACCCTCAGTGTTTTTCTGGCATAGATGAGCATTGCCCATGTGCTTGATATAAATGTATTGAATTGTCATGGTAACAACCACTTGTAGAAGATTGAATACAACACAAACTGGCACTATAAAGAAAGGTGGAAAACACTGGTACCCTAAAGAGGCATAAATTACTTAAGAAGAAGCTCAAGGGTTCAAAATCCCTTTGAGACACTTTTTTAGATACTAGTAAGCAGTCAATATATTATTTGAAAAAATATCTCCCATGTATACTGACTTGAGTCATCCATATTTGTGGAGAAAATAGAGCCCCCCAAAGTAGTGTAATAGTTTATTTTTCATTATTTCTTTTTGATTACCATTTAGCAAATTCAAAATTATCCCAATATTCAAAATTATCCTATGTCCAATCTATAAATTCTCTGACAACTCCATGTGATCTTCAACTAGTATTTTTTTTTTTAAATGATACTGGTGATTGAATCCATGGGTATTTTACCAATGGGCTACATCCCAGCCCTTTTATTTTTGTTATTTTGAGACAGGGTCTCACTATGGTGCTGGGGCTCTTGCTAAATTGCTTGAGGCTGGCCTCGAACTTGTGATCTTCCTGATTCTATCTCTTGAGTGGCTAGGATTACAGACATGTGTCACCATGCTCGGGCTGCAGCCTTGCTGCTTGGCAGTCTTCCTGTTAGACTGAAAGTTAGTGAGTCCAGAGGGGCCCAGCCACATAAGTAATGAACAATAAAGCCAAGAAAGGAGACTCCCATGCCCAGCTGCTCAGAGCAGAAGAAATTGGATCTGAGCTAAAAGGACCCCCCAAGGTACTCCATGTACTCCCAGAGCCTTTACCCACAAACAGTGGTTAATCTATATGTCTTCCCCTTTAAGAACAACAATAACAACAAAAAAAATCAGAGGAGTTTTGAATATAAAAGGAAACAAAAAACAAATTTCTGGGTCCTACTGGACCCTTAAAAATATAGGTATAGGGAAGAGGAAGCAGATGCAAGGCAGGCAGGCAAAGTGTGATTTAAAACCTATAGCTTTTTTGTTTTTTTTTTTTTTTTTTTAACAAGCGGAGCACTTTGAGATCTGATTTCAGGGACACATACAACTACCAGGAAGGAAGTAGGCTGCTGAAACAGCCTTACTGAAAAGACCTAACAGAAGAAGGAAGTATTTAAAGAGCTGTCTTGATGAGTATTAATAACACACATGTTCCATAGCAGATTTTTTTAAAAAGTCTTTATTTATTGACCACTTATTATCATACACATCAATATTTTTAAAAAGGAAATTTACATAAAAATTCATGAAATATATTTACAGAAATATGGTATATCCCTTAGAGAAGGAATAACTCTTGATCTTTTCTTTTCTCCTCCACATCTCCCTTCTCTTCCCCTACATTTCCACTACATTCATGCACATATTCCATAAAGCAGTGAAAATAAATACCAGGAAAATTGACCTTTACTGCATTCACATCACAGACTAGTCTGCAATACAAAAAAGAAATGGAGATCCAAAACCTATATCCACAAGGCTTGATTCCTGGGCCAGGCGAAGAAGCAACTAGCCATATGATAAGTATGGCACAGTAAGTGCGAATAGTATGGTAGCCTTATTGCAACTTTAAAATGGATGCAGCCAGCTACAAATAATTTAGGGAGATAGGTGATAAAAATAGAGATCTTAAGAAATCTCACTATATCAGTAAAGCAATTGCTGGTGGGGAAGGGAAAGACTGTCATTGGAAAGGAATAAAAAGGGATTTAAAACACGGCTGGATTTTTACTAAAACAGTAACTAATACCAAATAATAATAATAATTTCTCTTCCAGGTGCAGCACATTAACCAATGCGGAATGTGCGGGCACCTAAGGTTCCCAGAATCCCCCGATGCTGGGGTTCATACCCAATGACACGGCATGGCAAGGAATCCTCATTTGTGCCTTAGTCCAGGACCCACTTCTATCCAAACACAGAGAGAATGGTTCAAGGTTTCTGTTTTAAAGGAGTCGTTCACTTGGTTCTCCATAGTGTTCCAGAACACACTGTCCCGAAGTTTTACTAAACAAATGACACCCAAGAACAAGAAATACGCTACAAACATGCACCAATGGTACCTGAAGATTTCTTACTCTGCAATCCAGTGCTCTTTAGCACACGACAAGTATCTGAACCCTTTAACAGGGTCTTCCCACTGAGGACAAACTAAATTCTAGTCTGTGAATCCACTTTATGGAGACAAGAAATGAGGAAGCCATTCATTTCCAAAGGCCTGAGACAATTGTCAGGATTCTTCACCTGATTGGTCACTTCATAGTTCACTTCCTATAGATCCCCTCAAGATTAAAAGGACACACACCTGGACATAAAGATGAGATTGGAGATCATTGCCTGAGCCAACAAGCATTTTCCAGAAAATGCAACTCCCCTGTTAAAGCAGACACACACACACACATATATATATGAACTATATATATTTCACACAGTAATTAAAAATCCAGTATCTACTTCACTTGAGAGAGACTCTAAGGAGCTTCAGGGAGGTGCAGTGGGTTAAATATCATCCAGTGAGCAAGACCACAGGCTGGGTGCCCTGGAAAACAGCAGTTTCTAATTTTATTTCCTATCCTCCTAGGATAATATATCCCAAAATACTATGCATCTATGAGATGTATAAATTGCTGCAGTTTGTGGAGCCTATATTGGCTGACCAACAAATCCTTGCTGTGGGGCTACTGAGATATCTTAAACCAAACTGAGGACATTGCACTGGAATCCCACAACGATTCTTAAGTTTATGTATACTTATAGAAAACTGAAGTGTGTTGGAAGAATAAATTGAATTCTTCTTTGTGGCTGCTTCTAGGGAGGGGGATTTGGTTTGAAAAAAAAAAAAGCTTTTGTTTTTTCTTCTTCTAGATTGCTCACATTTTCTGTAGTTAATATGTATCATTTTAGTACTAAAAATCCCTTTTGTAAAAATTTTTAAAAATGCACCCCAATACTTGATTGCTTCCTGAACTTGATAAATGCTATAATCTGTGTAACACAAGGGATACAGCAGGCATTTAATATGTTGTTGAATGAATTAAAAGACTAAACATTAGGGGAGGATTGGCACATTATTTGAGAACTATCAACTCTGAGCCTGGAAATAAAAGCAATTATTTTGTAGAAGGAGAAAAAAAATATGGGAGCACTCCAGTCTAATGAAAAAGCAAGAAAGTAAGGAGTGAGGTTTGCAAAAGCAAGTGGGGATCTTTGGAATTCTCACTTAAAAAAAAGTATTTAGAAAAAGCTCAGTGATTTTAAGGCCTTGTCAAACTACTGTTGGCATGAGGAAGCATCTAATACACAAAATAAGCAGAAACAGCCCACTGAGTCTGCAGTTATGCAATCAGTTGGTCGGGTGTCCTGACAAGTTCACAACCTGGGCCACTGGCTCCTCCTCCTTAGTATCGCCATGGATACCATCCAAGAGACAAACAAAACAAACAAAAGAGGGGAAATGTCATGGAGCTTTGAAAATGTATTCTTTTTGGCACTCAGATTATTAATAGTCTGCCTTTTTCCTTCTTCTTTAAGAAAAATGTTTAGCAATTTCAAAAGAATGAAATACAAAGAATAAAAAGACAAACTGAAAAAAAAATGTAATCAGTCATTATTACTAGAATGTAGGACAGACAAAAATCTCCCATCCAAGAGTAGCCCTAATGCTTTTTGGCTCAAGAAAATGGCAACAGAGACTACCAACTGGCTTCCAGGGGAAGCCAGGAGAGGAAGCAAATGTGATGCAGGGTGGAGCCCACCCTGAGAAGACCCCAGGGCCCACCCTGAGAAGACCCCACACAGATGGGGAGATGGGTCAGCCCGGAGCACTATGGCTCAGCCTCAGGCCAAGATTCTGGTCCATTCATTCAGCAATCATTTCCCATGAGAATTACAGCTACTGCACACATGAATACACTTCTTGCGGGGGGGGGGGGGGGGGGGGGGGTGGCGGGGGGATCGGTTAGAGTAGTCTCTAATTTAGACTTTATTTCCCTGAGAAATGATAGAGCACTTAAGTGCTTTTCTCACAAGAATTGGTAGTTCGATGCTGAAATACAAGTTTTCTCAGTCTTCAAGTAAGAAGTAACCCAGCATTGAAGTAAATGTAAACACATTACTTGGTAATTTTCACAGTTATTGCCAATGATGACAGTCAATAGAAACACAGGAAAAATCTGCTTGATCTGGTAGATGCATAAGTGCATCTGTCAATCAGATACTGCTGGGTTGCTGTACATATTCTTGATGAGCTCAAAAGAAGAAGAGGGTGGTCAATTAGCTGTCCTTGTCAAAGCTTGGTACTTATCATGAAACAAACTTAGTTGTTTTGACAGTTTTTTCACTCTTGGATGGAGGAATGTCGGATAGATCTGTGGTAATCCTCTGGACTGCTAATGTGTTCTGGTAAATCGTAGCCCCTTAGGAAATGTCCACTGTTTTGTTGAGCAAAATAATATAGTTGTCTGGCTAGCAGAGGTTCCACCTAATAAGATATTTTAAAAAATATTACTGAGATATTCGTTTTAACATCATGCAATTGGCTTATCATGAAATAACACTCAAATCCTAATGGTTAAATTCTAAATAAGTCTAAAGTTATATGCTATAACACATCAAAGCATTTCATATTTGGAGCTATCTGAATTTTTGTTAGTTCTTATATAGAGCAACATGTAAACAGAATCTACTTAGTTCTGGGTTTCAATTGAGACTAAAGTTAAAGATGGTACTTTCGAATCAACTACACTTGCAATTTACAGATTTACATTTAAGAATGTATATTATCTGACAAAATAATCAAATTAATAAGTCAGGTAAATTTCAGGATAATGTAAGCTAGTGAATTTGTTTTTCCACCATTGCTCTTTGACAGTGTGAAGGGATTATTCTGAATGACTTAAGATTTCATTTTGAATAATTCTAAACCAAAGGTAAAGGAAAACAACAACAACAACAACAAAAACAACAGCCGCAGACTGCCTTTATGGGAAAAGAGAGGCTAATTTGCCCCAGATTGACATAGTTTGGTTATTAGTGTGAATCATATTCACCAGAACCAAAGTCAATAGTCAGCTTTTCCTGACTTTATAGAATTTAAGACAAGATGAAAGCTCTCATCAATTTTGCTATTTTCTATTAAGTTGAACCATTTTGATATTTGCTATACAGTCACTTGCATAACTCCTTTGTAAGTAACTGAAATGAATTAAGTCCATAATCAAAAAGTAGATTCATGTATATCTTCCCTTTATGGGTCATACAGTACCATTTTGAGGGGTGTCTTGCCTGAGCAACCACCTACTCTAGGCCATTCCCTTCATACATCCTGCAAATCAGATCCATGTAGTATTTTAACATCTACTCTTTAAATGTTGCTTATCAAGACCAGGTTTACTTATTTATTTATTAACACTCTCTATTGAAAACAAGAGATATTAGTGATTCTATCATTAGCATATCAATCACTGGAGATAATTCAGGAGAAAATTCTAAAGTCTATGGGCTTATATTTTGGTTAGTTGGTTGGGTTTTACAATCAAGAAGGGAGATTCATATGTTCAGGATTAGAGGTGTTTTACTTCAATTTCTTTTTCAGTACTGAGGATCAAACCCAATGCCTTGTACATGCTAGGCAAGCTCTCTACCAGTGAGCTACACCCAGAGCCCTCAATTTTCAATACAAAATATCATCTCAGAGCTAAAAATTTCATCTGAATTGGTATTGTGGAATGTAACATTTTTCCTGGTAATATCTGGGTGTGTAGTAATGTAAGTTTTCATATTCAAGCATCTTAGTATTCAAGATGGTTTTCTATGATGAATGAATGTTAAATGCTATCTATATAAACCTGTGTTCTTTTTTTATGAAACAATGTTTACTTGCCACAGTGACACTCCTCTTGCTGTGATCCCATAAAAAGGGATCAATCTACTTGGACTTCTTGAAAGATATACCCTCTTTCAAATAGCACATATTCATAATCAAATAATTCCCCCAAAATCTAGAAGTAAAGGGGCTTGGGCAACATTTGGAGGGGACCTACAAAATACACAAATGAAGTCCGTCATGGTGGCCCACGCCTGTAATCCCAGTAGCTTGTAAGGCTGAGGCAGGATTGTGAGTTCAAAGCCAGCCTCAGTAACTTAATGAAGCCCTAAACAACTTATAGTGAGACCTATCTCAAAATAAAACATATTTTTTAAAAAAGGGCTGGGCATGTGTCTCAGTGGTTAAGTGCCCCTGGGTTCAATCTCTGGGACCTAAATGAGTAAAATTTAAAAGATACACAAATGAAAGAAAGCTTCCTAAATGGAGAAAAATTTCTCTCTCTAGGGAAGATCCACTAACCTGGCAGTATTTTTAAAGTCCTATTAGGCATGGAGAATTTTGAAGGGCAACTTTGAGTATCAATACTTTAAAATCCCTATAAAATGAGAGTATGACAATTTGAAAAAGAAAGAGAAAAAAAAAAAGATGGGACAAGTGGAGCCCTTGGTCTGAGCTTTGTGCCCTGGTTCTGTGATGAGTGGGTCTCAAGGGTGGAAACAGCACGTGGTTCCTTGGGCTTTGCTGTGCACTGGACCATGCTTCCTCCTCTATTTTAAGGGTTCCACTTATTTTCCCAGGTGGTTTGACATTTACTTTTCAGATTTCTCTAAGTAGCACTTTGCCCTCAAGAACAGGAAAACTCGATTCAATGATGATGTAACTGCAGACTCACGTGAGCCGTGATGAGCTTCCTTTGCCTCTGAGGGTCTGGAAACTCCTCCCCGAAGCACAGGGTCACTTGGAATCTTGGCAGGGGACGGCCATGGTGTGCGAATGCTTGCAGCTCTGAGGAAACCCACAAAAGCAAACCAGGTTAAACAGGAAGTAAGGGCTTTCTGTGATTCTTCACTATGAGAAGAACAGTCACTCTTCATTTCCCTAAATAGGGTCCCTTATCATGCAGACTCCAGAAACAAAATCACATGTACAAGTTCATATATGTGTGTGTTTCGTCATTTTTCCTCCATTCTTTTCAGGGGAATATGGCCTAAGCTGAAGATCATTGCTGTGCAGCACCAAACCCATCAGGATGCAAGTGATTGAAGAGAGGAGAGAAAGAGGGTGAAGAAGAAAATGAAATGTCATGAAAATGAAATGTCATGTTGAAGCAAAAGAATAATGTCTTATACAAAGATGACAGTTTCATTTTTTTAAAAAAATCAGAATGTTTCAACATCCCAGAATTATTTTAAAAACTCATGCCTTGACTATGAAAGAGACATTAATCCAGTGTCTGTGCTACTGGTGACATCTCCGTGGCTCAGACACTTGCTAACAGCAGCTTGTCCCACTTGGCACTAGGTGTGAACCCCAAACTGTGGAACTCTGAGCAGACTTGAGGACACCTTGAGAACAGAATGATGACTTGAAAAGGGCATGATGATGTTCCACTGGCCGCCCCTCTTGTGGATATACATATCCTGAAGCCACTGCTCTTATCTGAACAATATAAAACAGATAGGAACACTGTTGGAAAGACATGTGTCCAGGGTTGGGGTGTAGCTCAGTGGTAGAGCACTTGCCTAGCATGTACAAGGGCCTGAGTTTGATCCCCAACTCAGCCAAAAAAAAAAAAAAATTAAATGAAGAATTTTTAAAAAAGAAAAGAAAGACATGCGTCAAATCATCCAGTCCCTGGCATTAACTCTTTTCCCCTTACCCAGACTCAAAGAAAAACTCTAGAGTTTAATGTCATGTCTGAAAAAAAAAAAAGAAGTAAATTTACACAGGAGCTGTTAAGGCTTCTGCAGAGCAGCAAAGCAATGCATCCTTATCAGATACACACCCTTAGGCCATGCCTTTCGGGACTGTCCCTAAGCAGGGTACAAATCCTGAATGGGTAGATATCAAAGATTTCCACTGCTCTCTGCAACTAAGGTTTCTAGCTAACTCACACAACTATTTTAACTTCCTGCTCTGTTTTTTCCCCCTTTCTTCTTCCAGAATTCTAATCAAACTCAACTGACTTAGTCAGAATGTGTAAAACACATTCACACTGTTGTGGCCTGGGAGCACACCTACACAAGTTAATCAGAGTAGCAAGTTGGCACAATTCTCTGAAAAAGTCATGCCTCAAATGATTGCTAATACAAGAATGTTCACTGGGAATCCTTAATTATGCAGAAGCTGGTCTGCACAGCTGCAGTTTTAAAGTTCACAGCATCCTTCCTGAACCTCAGAGGTTGCAGTGGACAAAAAGCACAGGCTTCTGTTACAAAGGAAGACAAAAAAATTAAAAAAAAAAAAGAACGATTCTTGCTCACAGATAAATATGAAATATGAAATTCTAGGCAAGAAAATTCACATCCTCAGGACACCCACTCGACTCTTGCTCCAGCTTCTTATCTGTGGCTACCTCTCACCTGTCAGCTCTGACTCAAAGTGTACCTTACAGCTCACAGTGAAGACATTCCACCTCCCTAAAACAGGCATGGCAAGAGGAACTGAGAGAAGCAAGTGCCATTTTTTTCCAGGATGCCTTAATTAGAAAGCCCTCACCCTGGAGTAACCTCTGAATCTAAAGATGCCAAGATCTGCAATCTCTTAGGAAAACCCAACCTAGGGAGCACCAGCCTTCCAGGGTACATGACCCTTCAGACTACAAGATAGACATAAGAGATATAGACAGGTGCCTGTCAGAGGCTCATTGTATTTCCCCTGCCTGTCACCATGAATACCATGCCAGACCCAAGACAGTGAGGATGGTCCAGCCTGGAGACATTTCTGCTCTTAGATCAAGGGGTATCCCAACCTCATGTGTCTTCTTCATCATCCTACAGCTACCTCAGACAACCAGAGATGGTGCTTCCTCTTCCTTGTGTCCCACCTCTGTGGGAAGGGTGATTACCTAGGGATATATTTGTTTTGGGTACCAAAAAATAATTTGGATGGGTTTATACAAATTTGGGCCTCTTTAACAGAAAGTTCATGTAAATGGCACATAGATGACATATATATATATATATATATATATATATATATATATATATATATATATACATATGTAAATTTTAATATATTTATATTTTAATATATTTATATGTCTTTACATATATATTTTTATATAAATTACATATACATTATATATACATATGTATATTTTTTTTTCAAGAGGCAGGTTCAGCATTTGGCAATCCACTACTTCTGAATAATATCCAAAGGAATGAAATTAGTATGTTGAAGAGACATCTATGCTCCTATATTCACTGCAGATTATTCATAATAGTCAAGATAGGGAATGACCTGTCCAACAGCAGATGGATAGAGAAAATGTGGCATACTTATACAAAAGAATACTGTTCAAGCATTAAAAAAAAGAATAAAATCCTGTCATTTGTGACAACATGGATATGCCTGGAGGATATATTAAGTGAAATAAGCCGGGAACAGATAAGACCAAGAACCACATGACCTCACCTATATGTAGAACCCAAAATAGCTGAACTTACAGGAGTAAAGAGTAGAATTGTGGTTCAGAAGCTGGGGGAGGGGAGAGAGATGGAGGTAAAAGGACACAAAATTTCAGTTAGGAGCCCTAAATTCAAGAGGTTCATCGTATAGCACCATGACAACAGTTAATTATGGTAGCTGAACTCGACACTTTTCTGAGTTCAACTATTTTCAAGTATATAATATACCTGAAGTTTTAAGAAGAGTTCGCACCACCAAAAAATGACAGATATGTGAGGTACTGTCTATGTAAATTGGCTCAATTTAGCCATTTTACAATGTGAACATATTTCAAAACAGTGGGCCAGGCAGAGGAATATGCTTGGTGAAAAGGAAGAGGCACTTTAAAAAACAAAGACAGGAGGTATTTTGAAAGGGGGGCCTAGTGGAAGAATAAGTTTAAGATAAGGTAAGAACCAGCAAGGAGTTGGCAAGCAGAGCAGCCCTTCTGTCCCCAAAGCATCCTCCATCTAGACAACAAATAGAACACTGTATGAGGCCCCCACAATGACATGTTCAATGATTTCCCAAAAATCCACCCAGGGCTATTTTAACTGACATGAAATCAAAACTAGGAAAAGAAAACACACTGGTTCTGGAAAATATGATTAGAAACACTCATGGGACAGAGAAAATACAAAACCTTCCCATCATTTCCCCCTTGACAAATCAATTCAGTACACTCCTATCCTTGGTCCCACCTGCAGGGTGGCATGTGCTTAAGGATGAGACATCTCATAACCAAGAACAGTATGCTTCTAACCTTCACAGTTTTTTCTAGGAACCCGGAAACATCACCAATTAAGCTTGTTAAGATCACCCAGCCCCCCAAAACGGAACCTTGTTAAGAGGTGACTACTTTTGAAAACCAAAACCCTGAGATATCAGCCTGAGCCACGGTCCACCTGGGCCTTCTCATCCAGACATTCTTTGACAATGAGGGGAACAGATGATAGAGGCAGAGATGACCTGTGAACCAGTCAAGTAACCTATTCTGGAACAAAGCCCACTGGGCTCTGGGGCTAACAGGAAGAACTCTGCTTGGGGTAGGAGGCACCTGTCATTTCTGACTCCTGCGGTCACATGCCACCACTACCTCCATTCTAGAAGACATAAAGTGCATTACCTGACAGAAACTGCTGCGTGTCAAAGAGCTTGCAGGTCTGATCTCTCTCCAGTTTGTTGGGCCGGTCGCTACACAGTGCCAGGGGCCCGTCCCAGTAGATCCTGCTCTGGCATAGTCTTTTGGCATAAAGTCCATCTGGAGCCATCCAGAGGACCACACCCCTCTCCAGGTGGCTCAGCAGCTTCTCAATGTTCTTCCTCTGCCCATTGTCCTCTGGGTAGGGGAACAGGACCTGGTCCAGGTTGCTGGCATCGTAGGTGTGTCCATGGGAGATCCTGCAGCCTTCAGGGCTAGATGTGGTCAGCTCCTTTACCAGGATTTCCCGGTAGTACAGGCAGATATGCAGTCGACAGTCTGCAAACACAGAGCTCAGGAGTCAGTGCTATCAGACCCACCACTCGACTTGCCCCAAACAAAGCATATTGGGTAGAATATGAGTGTCCCCAGATGTACCATGAACAAGTATATTTCAGGGTCAAGAATATCTAGGAAATGCTGCATGTCTTTCTCTCATTGCTGAAGATTCCCCCGTGAGCATGTTTTACTTAGAGAAGCCCTCAGAAGACACCTATTTAATTTGTCTAACCCAGCAGCTTCCAAATATATGTGGCCATGGATTCTTTTTTATTTCAAGAGCTGGAGGAGCATATCCTTCATTAATTTTCTGCAAAATATGTTTAAGTGATAGCTGAAAGCCTCTCTGTTATGAAGTTACAAATTCTAGGCTGGTGATGCAGCTCAGGTTGCTTAGCATTTGAGAGAGACCCTAGGGTCAATTGCCAGAACCACAAAAATTAAAATATCTTAAAAGAAAGACTTACAAAGTCATGTTTTTTAGATGAAGTTGATTATGATACTGATGACCATGTTTACATCTAAAATACTGAGTCATGTGTCACTGAAAGAGAATTCATCTTTAAGTAAATCAATTTTGACTTTGGAGGAGTTGAACAATATGTTTAATTTCTACTAGCAAAAAACAAACAAATGTTTGTTTGTGAGTGTGTGTGTGTGTGTGTGAATTAAAAAAAAAGCAATTACATCCAACATCTGAAACTTCCTAAATTATTAATATAACATTTTTTAGGTAAATATACATACATAGACACTTTGAAGCATCAGCAGGAAGGCCCTAAGTGTAGTGATTCCTAAGTGATAGAAAGTGATTTTCATTTTCTTTTTTTGTTTTTCTAATCTTGAAATTAGTTTTCTACAGTGGGTATGTACTTCTTTTATCATAAAATTAATTCTTATGGAAAAAAAAAAAGAATCTAGGCTGGGGAGGTAGCTCAGTGGTACAGCACTTGCCCAAGGCCCTGGATTCAATCCCCTGCACAGCAATTTTTTTTCAAAGGAATCAATGAAAAAAAAATTCTCTAAGAGCCAACAGTTAATGTAAAATCTGCTTAAATTCCCCTAATCTTTGCATTTTTAAAAAAAGAACTCTAAATCTGTGCTTTTTGAAACTAAAAAATTAATTCATTTACAAAAGTTTTACTGCTTTCAGAACCCTCTTTAGAACACCACTCAAAAGGTTAAAGGACCCAGTTAGTTTTGCAAAGAGTTCCTTAAATAAAATATAAGAGGGCAACCCAGGCAGGGGACAGCTATCCAGAGGTGACTGCCTGGGATTTAACAATGACTGGGAATCATAGTTCTCTGATAAATGTATTCAAGGTTGATCATTAATCTGTATTATGCATACCAAGAAAAAAAAAAGGAACCCACAAAACCCTCTTATTCCTCAAAGGTAGATTTTGATTCTTAACCCACGTCACTGTCTCTTCAATTTCTGCCACTGTAAACAGACTGAGTAAGGTGGTGCACGGATGAGAGTGGGTGTTGGCCATTGGAGGTGACTGGCAGGGCAGGTTTCATTTCATTTAATGTCATCAGAAATCACGAGGTTGCAGAGATATAAATAGCTGTTTATTTCCTACTCCTCAGGCACCCACACAAGTCTGAGGTGCTCAGAAAAAAATTTTTGAAAGACTCTAAAAACAAATACAACTCTTGCTGCTTAGAACTGGCTCCTCCTAAAGGGGATCCTCAGTTATTCATGAGCATCTCAGAAGAAAGGCACACACCTCCCTGAGAACTTCAGAACTGCAAGGAACTAGACAGTAACACTGCAGCTTTTCTGTGAACAAGGAAAGCGCCTCAACTCTGGTCTCCTGAATCTTTAGAAGTTAGTTTGTATTTTCTGTCACTGACTTTTAAAGATGTCAGAGGGCAAGGTGAGAACTCTGAAGCTTAAGCTATTTATTTTTAATGTAAGTACAAATTCCATTTAAAAACAATTAAAATATTATCTAAAGAATGAATGAACATAGACAAAGAGTCATGAAGCATCTTCCTTAAATAGCTACACTCTCTGTGGTGCAGGAATTCTTTAGAAATGGAAGTTTACAAATCAGATTGAATTCGTATTTGTTTGGAAGTCCTATCAAAGTTCAGAGGAAGACCAAAATATGCATTCCTTCTGGACATACGAAACATCATGAGACCAGGGGCTAGAACCAATGTCCCCAGGAAGCAAGTTAGGGACAACAAGTTTGCAGCTAAACATAAAAGAAATTAACAGCTTTTTGAAATGAGAAGCTTTTATATTTCCTAAGAAAATATTCTACATTGTGAGAATGTCAGCTGATAGGGGACTCTCAGTAAAGAAAAACAAGCATTTGCATATTCCTGGAAATTTGGAGAGGTGCCATTGGAGAAATTAAAATGCTTCCATTCAACCTGTGTTTGGATCTGTATCAGAACGACAAGCTAGCTGGCTTTCTAATAATGTACCTTATTCACTTCAGTGTCCTCAATGTCTGGTGATAACATGTGTCCACACCTACTCCTGACTCAAGAGGGCCCAAACAAATGTCTAAATCCCCACCAAATCTACCCAAAGGTGAGTGGAGCCAGCAGCAGAGACTGGCCTCCTGCAGGTGCCTCCAAAACCCAACATTGCACTCACCTGAGAGCGCCAAGGCTTCAGCAGACCTTATGCTTGGCTCTATGGGGATTCCAGGAGCCTGGGACTCAGGTGGGGCACAAGCATAAAAGGTTCCTGTCACCTGGCAACCTGCATTTGCAAATAAAAATCAGATGTCTAAACACAGAGTCCAATAATTAGGAGGCCACCTGAGTGTGCAATGGAGTATGGAATGGAGTCACCTTCTAACCCAAACCCAACAGGCTCAAAGCAAGCACCCTCTGATGCAGGGCACATACTCATGAGGCAAAGACAAGCCAAAGTCCAATAGAAAAAAAGCAAGTCAAAGGAGGTATGAGCCATTGTACAGCCTTGGAAGAAAACTCAGAGCTCTCCCTCTTATTCATAAACAGGGAAAGTGAGGCTCAGAAGGAGATTAAAGGATTTGACCCTGTTCACAAAGCAAGTTCACTGCTGACTGAGAGATTAGGTCTGCCTAAGTTTTGATTACCAAAGACCCAATTAAAAACTAACAAATGTTTAGTTCATATTTATTTTACTAGCTACTTCTGGGTTCATGAGAAAACTGAACCCATCTCCTGCCAGCCCAGTAGCGATGTGTCACATTAAAAACATATAGAGAAAGAATATGCTGGGATAGGGATGTAGCTCATTAGTAAAGTGCTCTGTCACTGAGTAGATCCCAACACCACAGATACAAAGGGAAAAAAAAGAGAGAGAGAAAGAGAAAGAGTATGTCACAGAACCTAATTATGCTAGCAGTTCAATTATTGTTACCCATGCTTAGAAATATGTCTAGACATTCCAATTTTTTTTTTTTTTTTTTTTGCCCAGTTCAAAACATTGCCTCGTGTTGCTATGCTTATTAGTTCAACAGAGTCTGATGCATTGGATACAAGTCTGAATTTCAGAAACCAGTTTAATGTTAGCGGATTCTTCACTTACAGTTTGAAAAATCAACCTTTGCTGAATATCACTCTTAAAAAGCCAATATAATTGAATCCCAAGTTTTTCTTTAAAGAACATGCTACTCAACAGACTTTATTCAGTACCAAAAGCCAAGAATGACTTGAACACGCTTGAAAAAGCAGGGAGGGAAAGACCAAATTGTAAAAGAGTAAATATTCCCAGAAAACACAAAAGGATCGGTGTGTGGACCCATCTCATGACTTCTGCTTAAATAACTAACTCAAAATTCCTAAAAGCTAGTATTTTGCTGCATTGAACATACTTTGTGAAATTTTCTCTGCACATAGCTAATGAGTGCTTCTGCTGAAAGATTTCACTTTTGATACCCAAGGAACCCCTGTAGTCACAGGAACACATCTAATCCAAATTACACAAATCTTTTGGGACCCAATACTAAGCAGGCTCCTGTAAAGACCCTTTAGGGTTTTTTTTGTTTGTTTGTTTGTTTTTTTGTAGTGTTTATCCATTCCCTTCTTATTATCATCTTTAATACCAAGAACAGCTCCAACGAACATAATTACTCTTCAAGGGACATAGAGTAATCTCCCAGTGTCCCTGCAGAGGAGAGGATCTGGGCATGACTGTAGTATGCCCACTTTACAGATGGGTAAACAGAAACAGACTAGTGAGATTATGTGACCTCAGTCAGCTAAGAGAAAATTCAGGAGGTAAGATGGCCAGAATCTATCCCTCCACCCCCCCTTTTTTTTTTTTGCCTAAGTTTACAAATAAAACTTAAGGTTACTCAGGATGAAAAAATGTTAACCCATTAACCAGATAATTTAAAAATATATAGAAGACCATTTTGATATATGACCTCCCCTGTCTTATGTACAAGGTTGGATTTGGGCTTAGGATATCTGACATTGAACACCAGCCCTTTACTCTTACTGAGTGACTTGGGCACATTATTTACATTCTACGAGTTTCCATGATCTTCTCTGTTAAAAAAGTGTGTGGGGGGGCAGTTTTTGCTGCCTGGAATAATCTCTGGGGTATTTAAGGCCTCACATAGGGTTATGCCACATGGGTCCTGAAAAATCTGGTTCTGAGGAGCTTAGCATCCTATAGGACAGAGAAATCGCCCCCCTCTCCTATCTGATACACGTGAAATCTTTCTAGCAATCTCTGAGAAGGGGAAAGCCCTATGGTGTTGCTCAGGACAACCACCCGGAATTCCCCACGGACACATGTCTAGGTCTGCTCTTCTGTCAAATGCCCTGGCACATGCCTTACCATTTTCACAAGCTGGGCCTTGCCAGTGATGGCTACGGGGACCAAACGTCATTGGACACTGATACGGGATTTCTGGGTGAGGCTGATCCGGGACATAATCCCTCCAGCTTCTATCATGGGGTGGCATCATGTAGTTATGAACCTGCTAAAGGAACACAAGAGGAGTTAAGATGAAAAACATTGGCATGGGAAAAGGGGGTGTTTTTATATCCTCCCAAACTCTCAGGGAACCCCTTCTTCGGCCAGCAGCCAATTCATTTTAACATTCGAAAAGACTGGAGTGAGCTGTTCATTACACTAGGTGGAAAACAGTCACAGAAGTTCAAAAAGCACAATGAAGACAGTGTTGTAAAGCGATGATTTATCTAAGGCTTCATCATATGGTTAAGACTGGCACCAAAAATACTGCAAGGAAACTTGCCTTCTTTTACCCACCAAAGTGAAGAAAACAGAGCTGTAATTCAAATCAGAAAAGCCTACAGAGATCAGCTGCCCTGTGGTTTCACATGATAAAGCACAACTTCCAAAATCTTCAACTACTACAAAAGGTCTGGTTCCCAGAAGATTTGAGAATCAATAGAAGAAGCACATTCCAACAGACAAGATGCACCCAAGCTCTCCTATTTAAACTAACTGGTAATCTAGGCTGTGTGGTGAGACATTCACTCAGCCACCAAGGAAATCTGTTTAGCTGTTGGACTTCTCAAGGAAAACATGAAGTCCTGCTGTTTTGTGTTTCTTCCCCTTTGTGTGGGGCCAACACACAGACCCAGGCTGGACTTCCAGAGGCTTAGTGCCCTCCCCTGTACCTGGGCCGGGAGTGGGGTATAAGATGCCGGCATGGGGTAGGGGTGGCTCATGGTCATCTGTGGGTCCTCCAGGGTGAGCTGCTTTGCTCCTGTGTGTTTGAGGAAAAGAGAAATGGTACAGAGTGAAAAAAGGAACTGATTCAACTAAACGTCAAATCTTGGAAAAATACCTGAGGCTTTAGTTCTTAGAATGCATAGCACACAGTGTTGACAAATAAGGCATTTTTAGCAATTCCCTTGGGCAGTTCATATTATTTGAACAGATGTCAACAAGATCTGACATATTATGACAGGTAGAGAAATAAATGAGATCCATGTGCTAACATGCCTTGTGACCAGCTAAGGGGCTCTTCTGGTGAGATATATCCCAGGTGGGGTCATGATTTGTATAAACTGCAGATTTCTGGGCTCTGCTCCGGACACACTGGTCAGAATCTTGAAAAGAATTGTCCAGGAATCTGACTCAGTAAGTACCCCAGCTGACTATATTATCCTCTAAAAGTGGACCTTTTTATTACTGTAAGCAGTAACAATTTAAGATGTTCCATATGCTTTCCTTTCTGGAAAATGCCACTTACCAAAGTCTATTAGATAAGTAAAGTTTTAATGGGTCTTCAAGTTTGGAAATTTGGTTCATACTATAATTGAATGGACTAATTGGTAAACACACAGTTGAAGTGTGCGCACACACATTATGTTACAGGGTTAGAGCCTGAGAAATTATCCCTTAGTAACATCACAAGGTTTTCAACTTATAACCCAGAGAACTTGGGGAAGGAGCCTGCTGGGCTTGACCATGGGACAGGAGGCAGCAGGCTATATAAAAGCAGAAATAGAAAGTGACCTTCAGAATGGAATTAAGGCATTATAAGTATCAGGCTGCCTCTATTCTGTGACCCAAATTCAGGAAAGCCCCTACCTTTTTTGGCTCCCTCAGGAACAATCCTGTACACTTTGTATGGGTCAGAGATATCCAGCTGGCTCCTCTCAACCAATTCCTCAAAGTCATTGCTCTTGTTCAAAGCGCATCGCAAACGTGTCTTCCAGGTAGGAGGGTCTGGTTTATCAATGCCTTCTCGGAACTTTCCTTTAAATAGAGCCCAAGCCTGGTGGGAAAGAATGAAGAGAATGAAAAGTCAATTTCTTTCTTTCTTTTTTTTTTTTTTTAAAGAATCTTTCTAAAAGAAAAAAAAAAAAGGTGCTTAGTGCTTCAGGTTTATACTGTTGCTCAAAATGTGAACGGTAATGACACCAGGTGTCCTCCAGGTAAAATATTCTCACCTAGAACCCTACCATTGTCAAATTGAAGGTGAGTGGTTTCAACATTTCTGGGTGTTTATAAAAGGTGAGATGAGGCTTGGAGGCCCCAGAAGCTAGTGTGGCTGAGATTAGGGACAGAGCTGTGGAGGATTAAGTCCCCACAGGGTACATCTGGACAGTCACAAGGTCTGAAGTACTCTGTGAACAAATTCCCAGAGGAAGTCCCCTTCCCCTCCCTGCCCACAGGTGGGGGCTGGGTCTCACAGTTCACCGAGTAAAGTGCTCTAGGGGAAAGCAGTCATGAACAGGGGCACTCACACAGAAAGAAGGAGAGAGAGAGAGAGAGAGAGAGAGAGAGAGAGAGAGAGAGAGAGAGAATTTTCCAGAGTCTCAGAATAAAAGAGCCAGACAGAGATACCCCGAGACAGAAAGTGAGAAACAGAGATGGATGCATCCAAAGACAGCTAGAACCAGAGAGCAGAGACCAAAGGGGTGGGGGAGTGGGAACCAGAGAAACTCAGAGAGAAAAAAGTGAAACAGAGACAGAAAAACAGGGAGACAGATAAGAGCACCCACAGATGCACAGAGTCAGAGGCTTACACTGACCAAAGGAGACAGGGATTTGGAGATAGGGCCTGAGATTTGGATGAAAACAGAGGAAGGCACAGAGAAGCAACCCAGAGCCCTCTAAAGGCTGCCTCCTTCAAAGACATCCCTACTTCTGGAGCCCTCTGACCGACTCCCTGGGAATTGCTCATGCCACTTGCTCAGGATTGGGGCCAAGTTCCCCATTTAAGCAATCACCTGAGAACTTCAAAGCTCCAGCCACTTATCCCGCAGGGCTCATCCCATTCTGTCGCCCCTGCCAGTCCCTTTCTTTGAAAACCGCTGCACTGGGGCCACTGACTGGACTCTCGATGGAGTCTGGGCCAAAGACTAACTGGCCTCTTTGCCACCCTCCCCAAGCCTGCCCACAAGATTCCCGCGTTCAGGTGACCTTGAAGAGGGCGGCGTCCTCCTCGCGGTTATAGTCCTGCTTGCCCGCGTGCTTCCACGGGATACGGAAGATGCTCTTCTCTTCGTTCTCCCACACAAGCCCCGGGTACTTGCCGCTGTCGATTTGGTCAATCAGCCACTGGCGGAGTTTCCCGTTGCCGCAGCTCACCGCACTCATGCCGAACTCTCCACCTCGGCCGCCGCCCTCTAGGTTCATACCCAGTTTGCCGACCACCGCCCTGGAGCTCACCCAGAATTCGCCTCCCGTACTGGCTCCACGCTGCAGGGGAGAAGAAAGCTGCCCTTCAGTCACCGCTGCACAGCGCTCGGACACCCAGTCCTGAACCCTTTTGGCAGTGACCACGCTGTGAAGCGCGTGCATGTAATGTCAGTGTCACCCAAGTACCCTGAGAGAAGGTACCTTTGCGACAGGCCCCGGAGCATCCCCTTGGCGCGCACAGTTCTGCGGCTTCCTGAGCGCGCCCTCGGTGAAGCCCGTCTGCTCACCCCACCTTCCAGCACTCTATTAATTTAACTCATTTCACATCCCCAAAGCTCCCCAGGTACACAACTTTTCGCACGCTCCCAAATCCAGTTGCCACCAGTCTTGACACTGCGTTTGCCCGCTCACCTGTCGTTTCCGCTCCTCTCTGCTCGCTCCAAAGCCATTACCATCTCATTTTCCCCTTTACTATTAGTTTCCACTCTTTTTCACTCCATTCACACTCCCTTGGTGGTTCCCATGCGCGGAGGACCTCGCACGTGGCTGTCCCGTGTTTGGGGTTTCCAGGTGCATAGCACCTACTTCTCCCGCCGCTCCACACCCCCACCCCGTTCTCTTCTCCCGCAACCTTTAACTCTGTCCTTTAAATAACCCTAGCTCTCTTCAGCCAACCAGGATTAAGTGGGCCCTCTGAGCAACAAATGTGTACTATTGGAGGAGCGCAGCCCAGCAGCTGGAGATTCCCGCGCGTTGAGAGTCAGAATGATACCCAAACCAGTGAGGGAGAGTTGGGACAAGAAGGGACCCAGGGAAGGCGAGGCCAGCTCCTGTGCCTGGGAAGCGAAGGAGTGCACTGAGCAGGGGTTGAGGCGGTAACGCTCAGGCCTCCCAGCTGCCCAAATTTGGAGCTCCTCCTTCCTCATCAGCCCGGTAGTTACACGCTGACGGTAGTTGAGTTTGGGACCCTTAAGAATGAGATTCAGGGGAAGGAGCCAATAGGGTCAGGGGTTGTCCTCCCGCGGAGGAGCCTGCTGCTCCGTGTGGTTTCCTTTGACCGCCCGGCCTCAGCCATTCCTGGATCCCAGACAGTCCCGTTAGCTCATCTGGTGCCGCGCGTGGCACCTCCAGGGCGCAGGTCGGGCTGACCAGCTAAGTGGCAGTGGGGTCCAGGATCTGAGAGAGCCCGCAGCAGGACAGGCAGTACAAACTCCCTGGGTCCGGTGCAGATGGGGTGGGAATCTGAGCTCCCTAACTTGGCCCCGCTCCCTTCCCCCTCCAAAGCTGGGGTCCCCTGCGTAGCCTTGAGACGGAACCCGGGACTTCTAGTTTGTGCTCCCTGCCCTCTCAAGACAGCCTCACACTTCTCTTGACCCACTCCAGTCCTTACCTCTCCCGGTACTAGGAGCTGAGGGCAGCGGTGTGTCCCAAGTTCAAGTGGTGAAACTAAGAGAGTGAGGTGAGAAAGAGGAACTTTATAGAGCTTGAAAGCCGCGCTGGGGGCGGGGCGGAGGCGGGACGGGGGAGGCTCCGCCTGCGGCGCGGAGGGGGGCGCCTGGCTAACGGAGACGCAGCCTAGGAGGACGAGCCCCAGCTTCTGGATGGAGGCGAGGGGCAGCTGGTGACCCGGTTGGGGACTCTGGTGGCTCTCCGCGACCCTCTGTTCATCTAGTCGGAGAGCGCACTTGGAGCCTGGAGCGTCCCATCTCTGGGACTGTCACTGCGGACCGTTTCCCGCGAAGGGCGAGGCGCGAAATGGGGATCTCACCTCCCCGCCAGGATCTGCCCCGAGTCCCGTCAATAACTAGTGACAACCAAACGGCAGCAATGTGGCTTGGGCGGGAAGTGGGGGGGAGTGTAGTGGTAGGAATTTGGTGAAAAGAGAACTTTTGTTTTCAGAGCACGTAACCGGGTTGTCCACTTACTGAAGACTGGAGTGAGGGGTGGAGGAGCATCTTTGTCAAGGGAGAACCCTGCCTCTCCGCGGTGTTAGAGAACATCGCACTCTTTTAAAAGAAAATAGGAAATGGCCAGGATCCTTGGAGCCATAAACCGCGGTTCAAATACTGTGTACATCTTTGAAATGCCTGCATACTTTTTCGTCTATTAAACTGGTGAATTGAGGTGATTCAGACCATGCAGGGCCCGCAAAGTTTCAATTACTGTAAGATGAAAGAGATGGCAGCATGCGGGGGGGGGGGGTCCCCGAAGTATCCAAGTACCCACATAAAAATGATAAAGTTTAAACCTCAGCCTGGTGGAAAGCAGTTTAATAGTCGGGTATAAATACCCCAAATGAGAGTAATATTTAAGTGGATCTAGGCTTTTACTTAATTTTCCAAGCTGTCTTTGATTTCCAAAACTCACTCCCTGAGCTTTCACCCACTGAACTTTCACCAGATTGTCTTGGATTCGCTGAGCATGTTTATTTACTTAGCATTTTCAGGTAAACCGTCAGATCACCACTTTCTATATGATTTTAGATCACCACCACTCCAGGTCAGCTTGCAACTTTTGAAAAGCTTTTAATTTCACTTATTTCTCAGTTTTTCTTTTAATCTTATGTATTGGGTCAATGTCTCCTAACTGAAGCAAAAACTAAGTTTAGGCCAGAGCAAGACTGGGAGGGAGGTACAGATAGATATGCTTATTTCTAAAACCAAAAGACTTTCTCAGAAATTTACAGGATGGCATGTTTTTATTTCACTCAAGTAAGTTTTCCATTATCAGAGTCTAGGTAATAAACAACAGGGTTTCATTCAAAGAAAAAATTCTGGTCATAACCTGTTTTGCTTCCTTTCTTCTTTCAGAATTATTCACCCACCAAATATTTTTTTGAGTACCTACTATTTGTTAGGAATTATTATTAGGCACTTGGAACACCTCTGTGAACAAAGCAAAGATTGCTGCCTTCAGGTTGCATTACATTTTCATCAGTGAATTACCTTTTTCCAAAATATGCACTAACATACCAGACAGAAGGAGATCACTAAGGACAAAAATGGCAAAGTAGAGCTTTTTGCACTTTCCCACACGTGTGCTGTGCATTGGGCTTAGTCAGTTTCAATATTTTCCTCACTTATCCACATCCTCTGTTTTTAGAAGTTCACAACAGTCATTTGATGAAACTTTCTGAGACTCTACACAGCCACATTCTTTAAAATGTGATTGCTAACCTTCAACGCCATCTTCTGGTTTACTTGTTTATCATATTGATCCCCTAGACTGGATTTTTTTTTTTTTTTTTTTTTGATGATGAGGAGGAGGAGGTGAATACAAAGTGTAAGCTATTTGAATCACTAAAACTCTTGATGTCCTCATTATCCCTGGAGGAGAGGATTGAATGACCAGGTAGGTACTGCTAATTGATCACCAAGGACTTACATATCCTAGTCATAGTTGAAACAAAAATATGACAGTTTTTTTTTAGTTAGAGCTTCCTCTTACACTAACCTCCAAACTGAGACTTGAGAAAATCAACATGTTCCATAGTAAAAGACTAGACCTTTGTCTTCAAATGCAACAACTTGCTGAAAACGAAAACAAATGGGAAAATCAGTTAATTAAATGTCTACCCCCAAACAAAGGCTGATTCTTATATTCCATAAGAAAGTTATTTCATTGAGTTATCCAGATGAAGTGCTGTTGAAAATAGAGCCTGATCAGAAAGGAATATTTCAATTTTCAATTCACATATATCTTAGACTGTAAGAGAAATGAATGTACCCAAATTCAACATTTAAAAAATCAACCTTTTAAAACTATACTCTCATGTGTAAGAAGAATACTTTAGAAAAAAAAACATTAGACACATAAAAAATAAGTGATTGAGCTGATGGTGTGGCTCAGTGGTAGAGCACTTGTGTAGCATGTGCAAGACCCTGAGGTTCCATCCCCAGCACACACACACACACATACACACACACACACAACTGGAACCTTGTTTTGGATAATATTATTTTCTCATTAATTTATTCTTTAAAAGGGAAGGGAATTAATAGTTAAAAACAATGCAACTCTATTATTAAAAGAAATTTAAAGGACATTTTAATTTATTGTAAAAAATTATGAAAATACTAAAAATGTTCTGCTGTTTTAATAAATTCATACAGGGTAGTGTCTCCTCTAATGCTCTTTGGTTATCTGTGTATGCAATGCTAATTATTACCATTGACCAGGACATCATGTATGGCAGGAAGGTAGTGCTACTACTGGTGATTAAATATTGGAGCTTGAGTGTCATCAGGAGCTGGTTCAGACCAGTGAGGCCTTGGATGGGTTACTTGTTCAGTGAGGGGGATATTGTTCCTGCTTCCGAGCAGTTTTATGGTATTAAAGTAATGCTTGCATAGTGCCTTATGAGTATTCAACAAATCGGGACTTATCACTTACATCATACTTATTATCACTTACATCATACTTCATCACTTGGGGAAGTGTCACAGAATTTATCTAATTTGATTCCCCCAATGGTATCTGCTTTGTGGGCAGGATGGCCAGAATTCAGCCCCGTTGAACAGATAAGGAAAGAGATCCTGAGAGCACTGAGGTCCAAGAGGCTTGCCCAATAACACAGCCCTGAGGAACTGTTCTTTCTGGGAGTACACAGCCATTTGGCTGCCCCTGGAGTTAATATTTCCCAACCAGCCTCTGAGTGCATGGGATGTGATATGTTTGTCCGGGCCTGACACTCAGTGGTTCAGTTAGCATGGATAAGATTCCCTGTCTGTGAAGCAGAGGTTGCCAAGAGGTGACCACGGAACCCTCTTTCCACCCTAAATAATTTTCTTTCTGTTCTAACTTGCAACCATTAATGGTTTCCTGGTGGCTTTATTGTTTATGATAAATTTGGAATAAGAAAAGCTGAATTTTTTTTTAAAAAAAAGCCACCGACCTAACCACTGGTCTTCACTTCATTCTTCTTCACGAAGCTATGTTCATTTTGAGGAAATTGGAGGAAACGGGTGCAGTTTCTCAACCACTCCCCTTAACTATTTAATCCTCTGATGGGGGAACAAAATCTAACCTTATAAGTTACTTACATAAGAGAGATGTTGAAATGGAACATTCTAAGATGAAATTACCTGTTAAATGCTCTCACTACACACGTAGTTAAAAAAAATTGAGTTGAACATTCTTTGTAAAGTGATGTACTCTTTGGTAATACTAATAAGATGTGTAAACCTGGATTTTTTTCATAAAAAAACCCTGTATGTACTTTCCTAATATAATTTGCAAATGCTTTGAGTTTTTTTGATGAAGGGATTTGCAGAGCTCTAGCATTAAGCATTCCCAGAGCACAGGTTATTGAGAAGAGCTTGTGGACTCCTTTAGTGCACAGAGTTAAGGTGCATGTTTTTTTCCTAAGCAGGGTATAACCCAGTCAGGGATTTTAATCAATTTTGAAATAAGAAGTCGCAAAGTCAAAAACACTAGGGCAATGGTGCCTCCTTTCTCCTGTTTACAAACAACTCCCCATTCCCTTTTTGCCTCCTCTTGTTGTTAGCATTCTAAGAAGTCTCCTTGTAACACTCCTTTCTCTCTGAATCATTATGCTCCCTACATAAGCAGTGACGTGGCTTTAAAGGAGGAACCACTTGATACTGCCAACTCCCTCCACCAAGCCAACAAAAATGCAAATGGTTTGCAATCACTTTGGGCAGTTTTCTGAAAACTGAAGCAATAGGTGAAAGGCAAATGGCTTTGTCTAATTTCACGCATTTGTAGCCGTGCATAACGTCAATTTTTTTCTAAACTTCATCAACTGTTCTTTCAGCTAAGCATTGTGTATTATCACTGTCACACACACAGTGTTACTCCTGAGACTCTGAGGTACTTTGAGTACCCCAGAAAAGGGTACTCAGGAAAAGTAACATTGTCCTGTGGTACCAAGACACCCCTGAGAATTGGGTGTGTATGTGTTAACTTCTGGCTCACTTGAGCTTTTCATGGAGGCTCATTATCGCTCTGAGAATTCAGGATGACAAAGGAGCATCCACGTGGAACATCCCTGATTATTTGGCAAGAGAAAGGATTCAGGGAGAACCATGTGATGGTTCTTCAAGCTTGTGCTTGGAAGTGAGTTAGGTCACCATAACTCATATTCCCCTGTAATAAGGTAAGGAATATAGCATGGGTGTGGTGGGAGTGAGAGTAATGGCCTAGAGTCCTGGGAGGACTGGGAGAAGAGATGATTAAACCCTCAGGGGCAGAAGATGGGTCACAGAGGAGGTGATAGAAGAGGATACCAGAGTATGGGTGGATATGGTGTAGTGAGGTTGGAGTCAGAGACTCCAGGCTCAGAGATTGGGGGAAGTGTATCACCAAGACTCTGCATAAAGAAATTAGGAAGAGGAGCAGGTTCGTGTGGGACTAGACAGGTGAAGTTTGAGAGGATCTTGCAACATCCTCATTGAATTGATTACTTATCCAGCAGGAATTTGAAAACAGAACTTTCTTGATCACCTTTGAATCATGGTTCCTAATAATAAGTTCTAAACACAAATGTGTTTAGATTCTCAGGTCATGCTTTTGGTGTCAAGAATACAATGGGATCCTAGTCCCCTCTCAGCATCTCAGGGAGGCAGTAGCAGACTCTGAGATGGAGACTAGCTTGTACTTGTCAAATGTCTCTATCTGAGATGTTTGGGACCAGAAGTGTTTCAGATTTAACATTTTTTTCATATTTAGGAATATTTGCATACACATAATGAGTTATCTTGGGGTTGGGAACTAAATCTAAACTGGAAATGCTTTGGTTTCATATATACCTTATACGCAACACCTGAAGGTAATTTTATACATTTTAAAGTAATTTTTCTTATAAAACAAAGTTTCATGGGGTGAAATTTTCTACTTGTAGCATCACTTTAGTGCTTCAAAAGGTTTGGATTTTGGATTTTAAGATTAGGGATGCTCAACCTGTATTATTAGGAAGTGCAAATACCTATGAATTAAGGGGAAGGAAGCAGGATTGGGCTTAGATAAGCCAAGAAGCAATGCTGAACCAAGAAGACTCAGTCACCACCACAGAGTTCTGGAGGTAGAATGACCCTACTGTACTTTCACCTTAGACTGACCAGTCACACATACAGGCTGTTCCTGGAGGAGGTGTGAATTGAGAATGGTGGTTTTCTTCAGCTGGAGAAATATCCACAGAAGGCTGCCTGCTGAGAACCATCTCCCCAAATAATCTCAGTCTCTGGGGGAATTAGTCTTTCAGTCCCAAATTGGGATCTGAGTAGTGTTGGACACCCACATGTAAGACTCTCTCTCCAGAATAGGGTTGCCAATTTTAGCAAACAAAATTGTGGATCTCCCAATTAGATTTGAATTTCAGATAAACATTATATATACTGTTTTGGAAATTAAGAAAATTGTACCTCATTAAACTTTGTTTTATAAGAAAAATCACTTTAAAATGTATGAAATTACCTTCAGGTGTTATGTACAAGGTGTATATGAAACCAAAGCATTTTCTGTTTATATTTAGTTCTCAACACCAAGATAACTCATTATGTGTATGCAAACATTATATATAATGTGTATGTGTGTATATATGTGTATACACATTCGTATAAATATGTTCCATTCAGTATTTGGAACGCACCTATACTAAAGAAACAATTCATTGGTTTTCTGAGACTCAAACCTTGGATGTTTTTAGATTCCACATAGAGTAAAATATGAATGTGTCCCCTAAAAGTCCATGAGTTGGAAACTTAATTTCCAAATTAAGGTATTAATGGTATTTGAAGGTGGTGCCATTGGAAAGCAATTAGGATTAGATAAAGACCATGCATGATGGATTTAGAGGAATTATAAGAACAAGAAGACAGACCTGAGCTGGCAGCTTGCTCTATTTCACCATTCGATGCCTTCTGCATGTTATAATGCACCAAGAAAGCCCTCACCAGATGCCAGCACCATGCTTTTGGGCTCCTCAGCCTTTAAGACCATGAATTAAATAAACCTTTATTCTTTTAAAGTTACCCAGTCTGTTGTATTCATTTATACAAACAGAAGACAAATGAAGACATCTGGCGACCTGTCCTGGAGAAAACAGAAGAGGAAGGTCGGTGGAACAGAATACAGCCCTGGCCCCTGTAGCTGGTCTTGGGGCCCCAACTGAAACTCATTAAGGACCTCTTCTTCTCTACTTTCTAGAGTCTTCCACCTTTAACCAGTGCCATGGTTTGATAGGGGTGAATGTGTTCCCCCAGTGTTCTTGTGCTGGAAGTCTGGACTTCAGTGTGGTGAGGTTGGAAGTGGTATGACATTTAAGAGGTGGGGCCTAATGTAAGAGAATTAGGTCAGGAAGGTGCTACACTTGGAAGGAATTGATGCAGTTCTTGTGGGCCTCTGAGTTGTTGTTACGACAGGGTTTTGATCAAAGACCAGCTCCTGCCTGGTTTGTGGCTTCCTGTGTGATCTTTCCCTCTTATATGTATCCCTGCCACTGTGATGCCATCTACCGCAAGTTGCTTACCAGATCAGAGCTGGTGCTGGCACCAGCCCTTGAACCTCCAAAAACATAAACTAAATAAACTTTCTTTATAAAGTATCCAGCTACAGGTGTTTTGTGGTCTCAGTGAAAACTGAACTAGTACAGCCAGCATTTGTCTCTGCGGGACCAGGCAGCAAGACCCAAGCCTTCAACCTTTCGGGAGTTGAACTCCTGGTCACCAATCCCTTCCTGGTTTAAAGGTTCTGCACCCCCGCTTACGATTTTCTATCAATACTGCACAAGGGAAAACTAAGGGGTGCCCAGTGGATCACCAGGCCTTGCCACATGGTAAAACAACCCCATATCCCCTGATGATCAAGGTCCTGAGGGTGCCTTCTCCCAGTCAGCTCCCACCTAAGGAGCCTCTCAGATGCCTGCCTTAGCTTCTAGTCCAGTGGCACCCACTTTGTGTCTCTTAGAACCAGGACACAAATTCCCCACTGGCTACTGGCAAGGATGTTAAATGGGACAACTCATTCCTCCATGGCTCTCTGAACTGTAGATCCTACTAAGGATGATTACATTGTGAAGGTTTTTGATTCAGTGTAAGCTGCATCCTCCCATCCCTTCTCCCACCACCTGGGCTGGCTGTTGCACCTATGCCCTGATGTTTGTGGGCCTCTGTTTTCTCATACTTCTGAGAGATATAGAGCTGTGTGTTGCCAGCATCTCCAATGGTCTTGCTGGATGAATATATAATGCTGTGTCCCAAGAGTGTGGTCACACAGTGATCCTCTGTTATCTCAATCTAGAACCCAGTCCCATGAGGGCTCTCCAGGATTCTACGGACACATCTAGGCAGCAACAGATGCTCCTGTACTTCTGATGGCGTTACATCTGGATAATAAACACATCAAAAGTTAAAAATATCAAAAGTCAAAATGCATTGATACACCTAACCTGCCACATATCCTAGCTTACCAAAAAACACACTGTAGAGTGTTGGCTGTTTCCCTTCGTGATCAAGGGCCTGACTGGGGGGCTGCCCAGCATTAGGAAGAGGATTATATTAGTTATGGCTAAATCAGGAAAAGATCCAAGTTCAACATTCAAAATACAGTTTTCTAAAGTCGGAAAATAAGAAGTCAAGCCATTCTTAGTTAGGGACCCCTTTTCTTCCTGGGCATTCATAACATGACCCCAGATGCACCATCTTGTAACTTGACCCTGGCTGTTGGCCTAGAGGCCAGCTAGGAGGATTGAGGGGGCAGATCCAGTTGACTTAAAGGAGAAACCTCTACATCTTCTCCAAACACAGCCTTTAAAAGGAGGGTGAGAAAGTTCAGAGACTTCCTGGGATTCCCGCACCCTCTTCAGCCAAGGCAATGAGCCCTTCTTTCCCCAGAGCTACCTGGGCAATGTGTCCCAGTGTCCTCTTAGGACCTTGTGCAGGGTTTGTCTCTCCTGTGCTAGGTGCCTTATCTGTGCAATTCATCTGCTTGTTTCTTTTCTTTTTCTTTCTTTCTTTTTTGCTAGCATTGAGACATAGTTTATTAATGTACAGCTTCCCCCACATCAGGACACAGAAAAAAAAACTGCTAAAACAGTCACTTTAAAAATTATGACTCCCACATTTCATTCTTTATTAATCTTTATGAAAAGAAACTGTCCACTTACGGTGACATTGAGCCCTCCTAGGCAGAAAGTCAAAGTATAATTATTATTTTTTAACTCCAAAGTATTATTAGCCCACACAAGGTTGGAGCAGACTGAAAGTTACTTTCCATAATCAGGGGCTTTTATGTTTTAAAAATTAAATTTAGGGCTGGTGTTGTAGCTCAGTGGTAGAGCGCTTACCTGGCATGTGTGAGGCCCTGGGTTCGATCCTCAGCACCACATATAAACGAATAAATAAATAGACGATCCATTGACGACTAAAAAATTTAAAAAAAAATTAAATTTATTCTTATCTGATACATAAAAAGATAAAAATTATACATGTTAATGGAGTACCATGTGATATTTTGATAAATGCACATATGGTATAATTGCTTCTTTTAGGCCAGTGCTGCCGAGACCTATGGCATATGAAGGGCCAGCCTCATTTGAGTTCATTGCACCTCTCAGTGAGATAAGAGCAGAAAAAGACCCCATCATTGTTTGGTAGAACCATGCATGAGACTGCTGAGAGTTTACAAAGAAAACGTATCATGCATGAGAAGTGACATTTCAGCAGGGATTCTCCAGGCAGATCAGGGTGGAAAAAAATCCCAGGAAGTGACCTCAGGCAACAAATGACATACAGGTCAGCAAACCAGGGACTGGTTCTCGAGAGTACTCTGGATTCTGGGTTCTGGAGTTACCCCTTTGGCTGCTTGAAGAGGATTCGTGGGGAACATTTTAGAATGAGAACTGTTAAGTCATGCTTGCTCCATGTTTGTGCTACTGTGGAACATAAATGTTTAAGAACTTTATGTGTATGAACTGATTTTAGCAAGAGAGTTGTGACATTTATTTCAATTTCAATATTAGCTGTTTCATAAAACAATCCTCTTTCAACTTCCCTCCATACATATTTTTAAAACCATGGACATGTTTTAAAAATCTGAACATATAGATTCTTTTTGGTGTTCTAAGAATCTCTTTTATGAATCAAGTTGATTTTTTTCCTCTTTCAGAAGCATGAGGGGGTTGCTCAGGACAAGTCGGACAGCAATTATATTTGGGTAGGAGCTTAAATTTATGATTTCCATCTATCTGTAAAAATACCAACATCCATGGAAATGAACTTCCTTATAAGTTTGATGTGGAATTCCTGCTTTGGATCTTTGACCTCCTGTGGAGGGATCGCTCTTATAGAGCTTTCCAGGTTTTTTTTTCCCCCTTGGGGTTGAGGGGTGGGGTTGGCCCCACAGTCAGTTGGGCATGGCAGTGCCCACAGACTCATATAGTCATACAAGCCTGGACATTTCTTGGGAGAAAACACAGCATGAATTCTGTCCCTCTCATTTGGATATGGGACCTGCTCTGTAGATGTGGTCTGACTGTGGATGGGAATCTCTGCCCTTCCTTATCTCACAGGACAGGCATGGTACACATTCTCCTATTCTACACCTGACCTCTAGCTGTAACCTGGAGGCAATGCCAGCCCTCAGTTCTGATGCTTCAGTGAGACATTATAATGCATTCAACCATCGTTTCCTCCATAATTTTTTCCCTATTATTACCATGTGGGAAAGTGAAGCAGATTTTATGATTTCATTTTAGAGATGCTTATTAAGATTAATGAGGTTACTTAGAGTCAAGGTCAACAGAACCTGCGGGGGAATGAGGATAGTCATGGTCACTTGCCTTGAGGGTTGTCCTGCACCCCTCAGACCCTCTGAGGTACCCAGCCAGAGGGGGTTCCTTTCCACTTTTCTCCTCTTCCCTCACTCAGGTTGATCCTGAAGAAGCACATCCGAGTGGACATGACCTGGCTTGTATTTGAGCACTCCAGCCTTGGCCTGCCAGCTTGGATCCTATTCTCTTGGTTTTCCTCCCTTACTCTTTGCAATCCACAGTAGCCTGTGCCTTTGCCATAACTGCTTCTCTGCTCCACCTCCGTTGCCTATGGAGAAGACTGACACAATGACATGTGACCATCTGGCTTCTCCCCTCTCCCTCTTCCAGTCTCAGAGAAGACTTCTGCCTCTACCTTCAGTTAATCCTAAAAGCCAAAGGAGTGAGCAAAGAAAAAATGGAGGGCACCGTACAATGCTTATTCCGTCTATCTCTCTGACCCATTGCAGAGTCAGACCCAGGTGCTCAGCAAGACTTGAGTTTTGGTGTCACCTAGCCATTTCTCAGTTTCAGAGTTCTGAAAGGATATGAACAGAGTACGAAGACCAGTGGTGGTACACTGGTACCTGGGGCGTGGACACATATGCTAATGAGGGCATTCAGTTCTCTGGGAGAGTTTAGACATTGCACTAATTTTTTTTTTTTTTTTTGGCATTCTCAAAAGGAATATGTTATTATAAGCTGTTTTTCATAAATTATACCAAGAAGCACCAAATAATGGCTTTAAGAGGTCAATTCTGTTGAAATGTCTTGAGCTGTCCAGTGAAAGCCGAACTTGGGAGCACCTTGGCTGTCCTCTCACTCCATCACTTCTTGATTCCGTTGTGTGGTGGGGCAACTTCTCATTACCTGGGATCATCTGCAGGGAAGCTCTTTGTAGAGCTCCAGCTCACTGGAGATCCTCAGCAATTACTGAAGGAAACTAGGTCCTTCATCTTGTTCCTACTGAAATTTCCCTTATGGAGCTCTGAAGCTACCTTCTGAAATTCCCTTTCTATGAGAGTCTCCAGACCAACTAAGGAATTTGTACTTGATTGGCATGACATTGGCTCTTCAACACCACAGTGATTGAATTTCCTTGAGGTCCCCAGCCTGAGATTGGGATTCTGTCTGTGGAGTCTGTAATCTGCACTTCCATCAAACAGCCAGGAGATTTCAATTCAGGGGAGTCTGAGGACCACACCCTAAGAACAACACAGTTGGAAGAGAAGGGGTACCTTAAAACTTTCCCAGTTGGAAGTGACACACCCAAACCTGAGTCTTGGAAATATAACTTTGCAGAGGTGCTTGGCTGGACTGGAGAGAGAGCTAGAAAGACAGGGTGCGCTGAGGGTGGGGGGAAAGCCTTGGAACTTATAGAAGGCACTGTCAAGGGGAAGCAAGACCTCAGACATGCTAGGGACTGCTGTGCCATCACCAGATGTAGGAAATGCTGACGGAGGGTGAGCTTAAGATACATAGATGGCCTGACTCGGGAACTTGGGTTTGCTGTGCCGATGAACATTTAGGTGGATAGTTCTGTTTCAAAAAACAAAAACAGAGAAGTTCACTTCCCGGGGAAGTTAGGTGGGTGGCCCAGGCCTAGGTGATGGGATCTGGTGTCTGAGCACATGGAGGGAACACAGGAATGGTGAATTGTCTTGAACATAGTGGATATTGTGGTGAGCAGCAGGCTTCTCTTTTTCCCTGCCCCTGTCTTGTCAGGTTGAGGCCAGGAGGAGGTCAGGAGGAACTAGGTTTCCTCTGACCATGGACTCTGATCACTTCCCTCCCAGCAGGTTTATTCAGCACAGTCTGGAGTCACCCTGGGTGGGAACAGCCAAGGTGACTTCCTTTTGAAGCCTGCAGCAAGCTGCTGCACACAGGAAGGAAATGCTTCATGTACCATGCCCCTCACAACAGAGGTGAGAGGGGAGAAGACCTCAGAGAGGGAAAAAGATCAGGGACTAGTTTTGCACAGGTGGAGCACACACAGGATACTGGAGCACACACAGGATACTGGGAAACTTGCTAGGAGTGCAAGCACTCTTAGGTCCATTCTTCTCCCCAGCTGTTTTTTTTTTTGTTGTTGTTGTTTTTTTTTTTTACATATTAAGCCACATACCCTGGAAGGAAGGAGCCTGAAGGCTTGTATTCAGCCTGGAACCTGTTTCCATCACTGAGGAATGCCCTGGGGGAGGCCAGAGGACTCTCCATAAGAGCCAAATCCCCTCTGGATTAGTTTTTAGTGGTAAAACTGCAAACCTGATGTCAGGTCTGCAGCTACGTCTTCATGGATCTTCAATAGTGTCTCAAATAATCTGGCAAGGAAGTGAAGTAGGCAGTATAAGTCCATTTTAGAGATGAACATGTTGAGGTCTAGGAGATTGCTAGAATTACCCAATGTCAATAGAACCATCTGGGGAGTGAGGACAGTCAGTCCCATGCATCATCAAGAAATGAACCCAATATGATCAATATGGAAAAACAGGTTCACTTCCTTAATAATCACCCCACTTGGAAGCTTGTTTGCTCCCTGACTTCCTTCAGGTCTTCATTTGAAGGCCACTTCACATGGGGGCCTTATAGTGCCCTTTACACTCACACATTGCATGGACCTTGATTTTTCAGAGTAGCATCAATCACTCACTGATCACATTTTACTCCTGTCATTCAGGGGTGTGTGTTTTGTCTCCTCTCTGCTCCCTCTTGCTTTGATTCTCTTGCTCTCTGGCATCACCAGCTCTAGGACGGCATCTGAACATATTAGATGCTCAACAAATGTTTTTTAAATTAAAAAAAATAAGTGAGTGAGTGCCTATTCATTAAAATGAAGCAAATTCACACCCATTTAAATGAGAACACACACACAAAAAAAACAATTGTGTGGATGAGATAAATACATTCCTTCAAGAGAGCAAGTGGACACCCTGGTTCAAAGATATTCATCTCCACATTGGTTACTGTAACTCTTAGAAATAATTTAAATATTGAATCATGGGGGAACCACTAAATACACATTGGTATATTCGCACAGTTGGAAAATCATATGTATGAAAATTTTTGTTAATTTGGGGAGAAAGGCTTATGATATGAGGTTCTGGCAAGACAGCAGATGTAAAATTGCATGCATGATATGATCTTAACTCTGAGAAAAACGTATAAGAGTTAGGGAAATCCCCAATAGGTTACCAGCATGTGTGGTGGGGCTACACAGTATTTATATAAATAATTCTTATCTCTATTTTTCCTGAATTTAATGCTCCTTTGGGGGTCTAAACATACATTATTATGAAAACCACAGACATTTTCTTAAGAACAGAAAATTAACACACAGCAGGATTAACTAATCATATTGATTGATCTGACGACCATGCCTCTTTTCTTTTCTTTTGACCTTGGACAGAACCTGCCAGGGTCACTCTGCCACTACATCCCCAGCTACTCAGTTTGGTGGCAAACTGCAGAGGAACCAACCTGATGTCTGTTTTTTTTTTTTTAATTTTGAGATAGGGTCTTACTAAATTGCTGAGGCTGGCCTGGAATTTGTGATCCTCCTGCCTCAGCCTGCCGATTCCATGGAATTTCAGGTGTGTGCCTTAAGCCTGGCTCAGGCAATGCCTCTTGGCCTTCACTTTTATTCAATTACTCCCTCTCTGCTAGTCCCTCATCCTCTTCCTGTTTATTGTGGGATTGATGTCTTAATGCCAATGACTTCTATTTTCACATTAATGTCTCTTTCTGGGTTGCTTGAAATCTGACTTTGGATGATTGAAGCTCTTAGCAGGGAAACATAGACCCCCATTGTCAAAATTTGAAGCCGACATACTAGGCTAGATGCTGGGGGAAATACAAGCATATCAGAGCATGGTTCCTCCCCTCAATAAGTTTTCATCTGAGTGGCTCCAGTGCTCTGGTCTTTACCTTTACCAAAACCACCAGAGACATTCTCCTGGCAAAAATCCAAGGGCCTCATCCCTTTTTTGAGCCCCTGGGCCTCTCAGTACCTCTGTTTCTCTCCAGACATGTCTCCTAGAGTAGTTTTTTGGATGTCCTACACCCAAAGAGCATTCACAATTTGTTGGGCATCGGACTGAACTCCTTTCCTTCTATTTGGAATTTTCTAGGCCTTGCTGTGCTGTTGTGTCACTCTCAAGGATGGAAAGATTTTCTTTTCATGATACCAGTTGTCCTCATGATCTTGAGTTCAGTGGCCTGTGTTTTTCCTCCTCAACTCTCTCCCCACAACCTCATTGCTGTATTGACCTCTACCTATCTCCACTCCTAAAGAGTTTTCTATAGCAGTAACAGGACTCTTTCCAGCCCAGTCCTATTTAGCCACAACTTCCTCTTTTGGACTGGTCCTCTCTGACCCATTCAACCTCTAATGGGTTGCCCCAAGTTTAGAACTCAGAGTGTATATAATACTGTGGGCATTTAAAAAAGATATTTTCCATCCAAGCTGAAATATGTTTTTTTTCTGTAATGTAACTAATATCTAAAAATAGCATAGTAGGATTACCCAGCTATTTCCTCCGATAAAGTTTCCTTTTAAAAATGTTTATTTTTAAATTGGTAAAAGTTGTATATATTTATGATGTTAGTCAGCTTTCCATCATTGTGACCAAGTGTCTGAGGTAATCAACCTAAAAGGAGAAAAAGTACATTTTGGCTCATGGTATCAGTTGATGACCAGTTGGCTTCACTGGCTTTTGGGCCTGCAGTGGCTTTGTGTATCATGGCAGGAGCACATGGCAGTGGAGGCTTGTTGACCTCATGGTACCTGGGAGGTAGAGAGGGACAAAGATGAGAAACTGGGGGTCCAACTGTCCCCTTTAAGGGCATATCCTCAATGACCTACCATTTTCCCATGAGGTTCCACCTTCTAAAGGTTCTAGCACCTATACAGTGCCACAGGCTGCCAACCAAGTCTTTGACATATGGGCCTTTGGGGACACTTCCAAACCATAGTTTTTAATGTTTTGATATATTGACACATAGTGGAATGGCTAAGTTAATCACAATACATATGACCTCACATATTCACTGTTTGTGGTAAAAACATTTAAAATCTACTCTGATCAATGTTCAAGGATGATTAATTGTTATTAATTATAGTTACCACATTGTACAAGAGATCTGTTGTCTAACTGAAATCTAACTGAGATCTGTAGTCTACTGAAATTTTTTTGTATCCTTTGACCAACAGCCTTCAACCTGGGATGTTTTTAGACTCCCTGGAGGAATACTTGTCTTTCTGTGCCTGGCTTATTTCACTTAGCACAATGTCCTTCAGGTTCATCCAGGTTGTTGAAATTACTGGACTTCATTTTTCTATGGTTGTGCTTTCTAATCTTTGGTTTGTGTATTGTTAACTGTATTTACTGTACTGTGCAATAGAACACCAGAACTTATTTCTGCTAACTGAAATTTTGTATCCTTTGATCTACCTATCCCCACTTCTCTGCCCCCAACCTCAGAGAGCCACCATTCTATTCTCTACTTCTATGAGTTCAACTATTTAAGATTCCACATACCAGTAAGATCATGTGGTATTGATCTTTCTGTGCTAGGTTTATGTCGTCTGACATATTGTCCTTAAGGTTTGTCCATGTTGTCACAAATGGCAAGTTTTTTTATTTCTTTTTTAAAGGCTGCATATTTTCTTCATTTACTCATCCATTAATGGACATTTAGTTTGATTCTATATCGTGGACATTGCAATTAATACTTAAATAAACATTGGCGTGCAGATAGTTCTTCACATAGTGATTTCATTGGCTATATCAATAATCCATCAGGGATTCCTTTTTTTCTGTTTTTTTTTTTTGGGGGGGCGGGGGGCGGAATACTGGGATTGAACCCAGGGATGCTTTACCGCTGAGCTTCATCCCCAGCCCTTATTCTTTTTTATTTTGAGACAGGCTGTCTCACTAAATTGCTGAGGGCTTTTCTAAGTTGCTGAGGCTGGCCTTGAACTTGTAATCCTGCCTCAGTCTCTTTAGTTTCTGGGATTCCGGGCATGCAACATTGTCTTGTTCATCGACAGTGGCTGAATTCAGATATTTCTTCCTCGTCCACTCACTATCATTCCAGTGAACTTAGAGGTAGGTTTTATGTGGTTCTCAAGCTTTCCACATGATATTCCACTCTTGATAGGGCTTAAGAGTATCCCATTATTCCAACACCTATCCTTCTGTTTTTTTTTTTTTTTAAGAGAGCAGATCACTAGACTTTTTTTTTTTTTCATGGTCTCTCTGATTGTTTCTCAATCTCTCCTTGTCTTTTGTGCCCTTGAGTCTTGATAGTCCTAGCCAGTTACTTTGCAGAATGTCTCTGAGTTTGGGTTTGTCTGATATTTTCAGAAATCCACTGAAGTGATATTGTGTCCTCCTGTGTGCATCACATCCAGGGCATGTGATGCTAACAGGCCCTATTTGTGGAGCTCTCTCTCTCTCTCTCTCTCTCTCTCTCTTTCTCTCTCTCACCAGGGATTGAACTCAGGGGCACTCAACTACTGAGCCACATCCACAACCCTATTTTTCCTATTTTGTTTAGAGACCGGTTCTCACTTAGTTGCTTAGCACCTTGCTTTTGCTGAGGCTGGCTTTGAACTCTTGATCCTCCTGCCTTAGCCTCCCCAGCCGCTGGGATTACAGGCATGTGCCACTGCACCCTGCATGTTGTGCTGTTTCTCATGATCACTTAGACAAGGTGATGTCTGCAGCGTTTCTACACTGATCACTTACAATTTTTCTTTCAAATCCATCCATCTCTTGGGAGAGAGAAATTGAGACTATGCAAATATCTTGTTCCCTTTCCACTCTGACTGGTAATTTTAGTAACTGGGAGTGGATCTTGCTTGCAAAAAATTACTACTGGAAAAGTTGCCTATTGGCGATTTTGTGTTTTTCTTATTCCTTCCACATTTGTTATGCTGAATTCTTCTACAAGACAACATTGTCTCTTTTCTCCATTTATTTATTCACTCAACTAGTTATTTAAATCAATGTGGACTTGTGGATATTTATTTTATTCTGTGAATGAGAATCCAATATTCTCATTATTTATTGCTCAAATTATTCCAGTTTGGCCCCAAGTGAGTTCCAGGTTCGCCTGAAGGAGCTTCTCTTGTGGCTTCTTGACACAACCCTTTTTTTTTTTTTTTTTTTTGTTCAAGCATTTGCTTATTTTCTGGCCCCATACATTCTCAAGTTCATCTGGTATTTTCCTTGCTCAAATTCTAGAATCAACCCCTTCTCCATGAAATCCATCCTTATGTTTTCGAATCTTGTTCATAATCACCATGGTCTTTCAGTCACCACATGTGGTGGAGGTGCTAGCCCCAGAGAGCAAGGAGCTTCCTTGTATGGACAGAGCAATAGCCACTCAGGCCAGAACGGCATCTGACCCAGATTTGGAGCTCATGGACATTCTCAGCAAAATGGGCTTACTTCTGTCTCGTTTGGTTTTCCTTTATCGTTTAGCAAGAAGAGTTTTGGAGAGTGTCCAGGGAAGAAACTGATGACTTTGAAGCAATTCCAGCTTCTGCCAGCCTGGGGAGCCTGAAACCAGGAATCAAAACTCTGTCCTTATTTTTCTAAAATTAGCTCTTCAGGAAACAGGATTCAGGAGAGCCTGGCCACAGAAATGAATGCTTCCACAAGCAGCCAGGAATCGGGGACAGTACATGGGGGCAATTCAGAAAGGTTTTCAGCATTAAGCTTGACACCCAATGTGCAATACTGACAGGAATTCTGAAGGCTTCATGGGCATGCATTTATTAAACTTATAAAGAAACATTTGAGGGCCAGGCAGTGAACTGCTCAGCAGGGTCATCAAATGCATTTCTTTAAGCATTTGGAGTCGGTTTGACTCTGAACAGCAATGTGAGAAGCATCAGGGCTGTTGTTGAATAGTGCTACCCTAAAATAAAGTACTTGAAAAATGTATTCAGTTATTTTATCATTGGCAAAACCTTCTAACTAACCAAGGTTTTAAGAAATACAGCCTGAGTGACATGAGATGTGCTATAATGATCTCTCCATTTGCCATTACTGCGTTGTTAAAACCAGGAGTTTCACCATTTAGATTCATAAAGATTCAGGAAATGTGACATAATAAAGTTTTGTAAATACTGGTCCTTTGTGCTTCCTAAGGAAAGTCAAAGGTTTCTGTGTTTTATAAAATTGTCAACTGCCAATCCTGGCTCTGAGTCATTTTGGGACATGAGAACTTACAAATCCAGTTGAGATTTTGGCTCACCTTTGGAAGTTCATGAGAAAAAGCAGAGTTTAAAATCAGGCACCGCTGAGCTCCAGTGTCAGCTCTGCCCACTGCAAACTGTGCTTCCTCAGGCAACCATTTAATCTTTCAGCCTTCATCCCTCATCTGTTTAATGTGATAGTAATCTTCACTAACCTCTTCTTTATTAAGCACCTTCTATGTGCCATGGTCTGTGTTAGGTCCTAGAGAGATGTAACAGATGAATTCCTTTCTCTCACTGACTTTACACTTTTTTTTTTTATGCTGAGAATGGAACTCCAGGCCTTGCCTATGCCAAACAAGTGCACAGTCACTGAGCAATATTCCCAATGTGGACATATGGATGCTTGTATTATTCTAAAAACAAGAATCCAATACTACTTTATTTATACCTTTATTTATTTCTTTGCAGAATTTCCCTCAGCTCTCACCATGGGGAGCTCCTTCAGGCTGACTCTGTCCTTCTGAGAGGTTTGCATCTTTTATTGAATGTGCTTTTCTCTTCTGACTCCCCAGATGGGGAGATAAGGATTAAAGAAGCTCCACCTAAGGAGACTGACTTAACTGGGGCCCATGGTGATGAGGGAGAGAGGCTTATGGGGTTGGGGTGGAAAGTGCAAAGGGGAGATGGCATGGCGCCTTTGAGGAACTGAAAGAAGGATGCAGGCTGAGAGCTGGTGGGGCATGTGGCTGGAGGAGGGCTGAGAAGGGCAGATGCTACTGTGAGGGGTTTGAGTCAAGTGAGCTCAGATGCATTTTAGGGGAACTGAAGCCATTCAGGGTTTTCAACAGGGATGGTTTTAGGATTAAAGAGGTAACACCTAGTACCGGGTTTGCCACATAGGAGGTATTAAATAAAGGGTAGCTGCTGCTGTTTCTGGCACTACTGCTATTGCTCTTTTCCAACTGTCTACTGCTACTACTACTACTGCCACTACTGCTGCTCCTTTGCTATTTTTCAGTTACTCTGATCACTACTTTACTACTCTTGCTACTGCTTTTACTGCTACCAGCACTATAACTGCTGCTACTGCCACCTGAACTACTATTACTTACTACTTCTTTTGTATCTTTGTAAGTAGCCCCTTCTTGAAAAGCTGGCATCAAAGTTCTTTTGAAGTGAGCTCTTTGCATATCTGAAGACCACAAACTGAATCCCAGCCATTCCATAACCTCTCTGCTAATTTATAGGGAAGTTGTTCAGACTCAAATGCAGGGTATAGAGGAGTTTGGGGAGTTTGCTGGAGGGCGTCCCATCCTGTAGGAAGCTATGGTTTGGCAAGACAGGCTTAGACCTGTAGCCAACCATATGCCATGACTTCGCATAAGCATTAGTTACCTGTTATCATGCCAGTCTTTGGTTCATGAAAATGTGTTTCAACCCAAGTACCTTAGATTGGTAAACAAACACCTACTGAAGCCCTACCTCATGTTAGGCATTGTTTTAGGGTTCAGTAGAATAAGGTGGCTGGCCACCTCAGAGCTTGTATCTGTGTGAGCAGAGTATGCGAAGGGTCTCCAAAAGGATATATCAGCCATTTATCTTTATTTGTTTAAATTTAAAATGTTGAAGAGTAAGCTGAAGCAATCCTTAGCCTGGAGACGAACAGGGCCCCCACATGGGTGTCTGTGAGGTACCATGTGCTCCACGGGAGGTTCCTGAAGGGAGGGGGGCTCCTGAAGCCAAGACCCGGATATGGAATCTTCCTTTCAGCACTCATAAAAAGTATCTCCTAAGGATAATATAATGAAGGTTAAAACGTTCTTGTCAAAATGCTTTGTGCAGCAGCTAACTCAAGCTAATTAACATATGCATTACCTTACCTACTTACTATTTTTTTTTGTTATAAGATCCCTAAATATCTACTCAGCATTTTTAAAGTACATTGTTATTAACTATGGTAACTATGATGTACAATAAATCTCTTAAACATGTTCCAGGGTGTGTACTTATTTCAAAACGTCATGATGGATACTATAAATAAATACAATTTTTATTTGTCAGTTCAAAACAAAAAATAATAATGTGCTGTGCTCTTTGGTAGGAAAGATAGTATGTAACAGGTAGCAGGTCCTCTCATGTGGGAAACTGACAAAGGCTACATGCCTAACGGGATTTTGCCATTTAGGACTGACATCTCTTGTTCTGGTTGTACTTGAGGTAATTGTATTCCTCCAAAGTTGGGACAAACATTTCCTTGGTGCCAGAGTCCCATTAAAAAGTAACAGTAAACTTCAGATATTATTACCCTAATACAAACATGATTACATGACTGGTGTGATTCTACATCATGCTCAACCAGAAGAATGAGAAGTTATACTCCATTTAGATATGATGTGTCAAAATGCATTCTAATGTCATGTATAATTAATTAGGACAAATAAAAAAATTTAAAAGTAACAGTAATTAAAACCATTTTATTTAAATAATAAAATGTCTCCAAAGAAGATCCAAGAATGAGAAGAGAATCATAGATGGAATCCTGGATACGTGAAGAGCATCGTAGGGCTGTGAGACCAGTCCCACCAGGGAATGTAGATGAGGTCAGGGGATGGGGACATTGCTTTGGGGTACAATCTAAAGGTAACAGCTTCCTACTGAATATTCCTACTAAACGACAAGATCTCCATCAAAAGCAAACTTTTGGGGGGGAGCAGGGGGCCTCTTTCATGGAGAAACAGACCCATTCTTGAGAGGAACATAACAAAAATGAAGACCAAGTCCTCCTTCCAGGGATTCTGGGAATTTCATCCATTAACCAATTCTGAGGCCAAAGACAACACTGAGATATTTCTCAGAACACTTTCCTCTCACTGCAACCTTTCTCAACTAAAAATCAAAATGCTTATTCCTAGGATAGTTTAGAAGAAATAAGGGAAAAAGAGCATTCGATCTCTTTCTTTTAATGAGAGAGCGAGTGAGAGAGAAAGGGAAGGAGGGAGGGAGAGAGAGAGAAATATTAAGTGGAAAGGTACAATTCTCTGTTCTCTGTTGTGTGAACAGCAGTCTATCTAATCTGTATTTTCTGGAGTGCATTTAAATGTGCAAAACTTTTGTCCCATAGTGGTACTTCTGAAAAATTATCTAAAGAAGAAAATCACTTAGATTTGTAAAGAAGACTACTTGTAGTGTCCATGGGAGCACAATACCTAACACTAAGTCTCCAGCTCCCTAACCTCATTCTTGTTTTCTCTTTTCCCACTAGCAGGTGAGTGTCCCTAGGAGAGGGTTTTGCTGATACATTTGTGAGATATAGAAGACACAGAGCAGGCATTCAGTTAACATTTGTTGAAACAATGAATGATACTGAAAAACAATGGCTCCAACTTCAAAGTCTAATCCAGAGAATACTGATAAAATATATCATGGTTATGAATCAATGTGCCATTATAATGATGATCTAGAATTAGATGTACTGTCAACGCACACTGTTGAGTGCAAACAAACTTTTGTGTTACAGTATCTAAGTAGTGATATCATTTATATAAAATTGTGTCTATCTGTGTAATCTGCTCAGACCCACAGCAAGAGGAATATTGACAAGATTTTAAGATTAGATATCTCTAGGTTTAATACTTGTATTTTATATACATATATCCTATTTCAGCAATGAGCATATGTTTTTTTTTTCTTTCAGGAAAAAAAAAAGTTCTGATTCTATATTAAGAAAGACAGGAAGAGAGAAGTGGGAATGATTCAATATTTCAGGGTCCCATGCTTCAAATTCAGGTAGGGCACACGATTGCCCTCGAAAGACTGGGTTGAAATATCTATGTGTGGAGTCCCATCTTTGTAAAGCCAAGGTAGACTTTTTGTACTACTTCTGTCTTTGGTGTTTGGATTCAGAGAAAGCTTGGTTTCAGTCCAGACTCTAGTACTTAATCAGCAGTCAGGGTCTAAGCAAATGATTAAGCTTCTCTGAGTGGAGGATTTTCTAACTGTAACACAGACTAAACATCCATCTGGCAGAAATGGGTAATAATTCTGAGCCGTGTGTGTGTGTGTGTGTGTGTGTGTGTGTGTGTGTGTGTGCGGGTGTCTGTATGCACACATGATGTGTGTTTCGTGCATGTGCGTGGCGTGTGCGTATTGTCCTCGGTAACCTCCACCATGCATTTATGATGTGGCTTGCTGTTAGTGCAGACAGAAGGGATGATAAAAGGAAATTAAATGCAACAGAGCTACCAGGAACCATCTTCTCTCCCAGCAGCACATTCTCCTCCAGGAAACCGGTTCTTCCTCTTCTGTCATTGCTTGAGCCTCATGAGGCTGAGGCAGAGCTGCCTACTGGAGCAAAAGAGAGGTCAAAGTGAGGAGAAGCTGCCTGGGGCAGCTGAAATACTACTGTTTATTTGTCAAATTCCCAAAGGTCCCCTCTGCCAAGTACAGTTTACCAACTCACATCATATCAGTCTCCTCTTACGTTATTAAGCTCCAAACAGAGCACTTTGTTGCTAATTCATTATGGCACAAAGCTCCAAAGAACTGAGATAGAATTCCACATCTTGGCACTGCAGCCACCCCTAGAGGAAAAAATCTGAGTGTCTGGCAAGTCCCTGATCTCAGAGAAAACAAAATATTTTAATTATGGTTGATTTCTTCTTACTCTCAGAGGGGTCTTATATTGTGCCAAATGCTGGGTGATAAGAACTTCTTTAGTTTTTTTTTTTTTTTTTTGATCTGTTTTCTTTCAAACTCTATCCTTGTGTAAACTTTATTCCTTCACATTAAGATTAGTTTAGTGGATTCAGAATTCTGAAATTGATCTGGCAGAACAAAAATGGAGTGCAGACATTGTTTCACATACACTATAAAGATCATGTGGCAATTTGTTGCCTAACAGATGGAATGTACTTTATTGAATGCCTTTATAATCCTTTAGATGCTTCCAACTGTTGTTGAACCTTCCTGGATCTCAGCCAGTGCCAGACAATAGCACTTTTTCTTTCTCTATTACTAAATTTCAAAACTGGGTTGTTTTAAAGTCTCAACTGGGAAAGAAGAGTTTTACTTCCTTTTCTCTATCTTTTTGATGGACAGTGTATACTATCAAAAATATTTTAGGAGATTCCAGAATTTATCCAAATGGTAAAAAAGTCATCAATTTCACGAGTTTGTATTTGAAATTTACATAAAAATCAGACAAAAACCCCAATACTATGACATGCAGCACACTCAAAGGGAAAGTTCATACCTTGTGCCACTTGATTTTAAACAGGTACCCACAATGTGAGTGGTAATTCAGTAAAGTCTAACCCCATTTTCTCGACCTTAGCACTACTGACATTTGTGCCAGTTAATTCTCTCGTGTGGGGACAGTCCTGTGTACTTTAGAATGTTCAACAGCACCCTGTCCGCTATATAAAAGATGCCAGTAGCAGCCCCCATCCCAGGTGTGACACCAAAAATGTCTCCAGACATTGCCACATGTCCCCTGGGGGCACAATCAGCCCCAGGGGAGAACCTCTGGTCCAACCCATTAGTGTTCAGTCCTCAATTCCAGTAAAAAACAAGCTAGACTATTCAATATAAAAGAAAGAAATGCTGATACATGCTATGGCATGGCAAATCTTTCAAAAACTTTATGCTGGATGAAGGAAGCCAGACAGGAAATTCTACATGCTATATGATTCCATTTACATACAATATCCTGAAAGACAAATCTACAGAGACAGAAAGGAAATTAATGGTTGTCTCTGCTGGAAGTGGGAATGGAAATTAACTGCAAGGGGTAGGGACAATCTTACTGAGGCAATAAAAAATATTTTGAAACCAGATTTTTGGGGATGCCTGTACTCATGATAGATTTACTAGAGATCATTTAATTTACCCACCACTGATGGGTAAATTTTATGGTCTTTAAATTTTACCTCAATAAAGCTGTTCTTGAAAAAAAAAAAAAACATGAAACAGTTAGGAAGTTGAGAACGTATTGCAGGAGAACCAAAGTAGGAGATTAAACCAATTCCAGTGTTTTCCTTAATGAGAAATCATCTGAAAACAGTCAGATCATATTCCCCACATTTTATATACTCAAATGACCGTTGAAACAAACCATGTTTTTGCTGGTCAGACAGCTGCAATGTCTGTTAGCACCTGATGCAACCCAACGGGCTGTTTAATTAGTTCTGGTATGTATCTTTCTATGGAAAATAATGTGTATGCATGGCCACCCATGTTCAACATGGTCAGGAAAGTGTCAGGCAGTCAGCCTGGGCATGTCTTACAGTCGATATTCTCTGTTAGGATATATAAATTAGTTCACATCAATGCTGTGACATGCCAAGTCACATGAGATATAAATAAGAAAATGGTTTGAAACCACTCAGAATTCCCCATTGCCCACTCAAACCTCAATAATAGCAAGAAAAATTTTTCTTCTCTTTCTCTCTCTTTGGTTTGCATTAAATGATAGCTGCTGCTATTATTCAGAGAAATTCTAGGGACTGACTGTCTTAGTGTAAATGGGACAGCACATGTCTTCTGGGAGAATGCTCAGCTGATGTTAATGTACTGTGAAAGCATGCACTGTTTAGATAGAGACCTTGTAATCCTCAGAGTACTTGAGACCTGTCCAAGGGTCAGGGATGCTAGTGGATTGTGTGAGTGAGTGTGTATGTGTGTGTGTGTGCGTGTGTGTGTGTGTCTATTCCTGGTGTGGGGGTGAAGGCTTCTCCCAGCCATGTTGTAAACACTAAACCGACTGACTGCACAACCCTAAGTGAGGGAACAATTGACATTTCTAGAATTTTCAGTCTGAAGGAGTTCAGCAAAGTGATAAGTGCATTAGAAATTGGGGCTTTGGAAGACAAGTTATCCCAAGATGTCAATCTAGTAAAGTTCTGAGCAAAGAAAGATAATGATAGCAAATTCATTCCCTCCCTTTAGTTGAAAACTACAAGGACTATGAAGAGAGGAGGTTATTCAAAAAACTCCAATTTCCCACAGAAGCCACACAAAGACACTTTCTTCATTTAATGGTTATGACTTGGTGAATGGAGGCCTGGAGGGGTTATCCTAGATTTATCTGAGCAGGTAGGCAGCCAGGGAGGAAACCAACCTTACCCAGTTCCTGGTAAAACTCAGGGAAAGCAAATGAAGTTTCATGTAACTCAGATCAGGCCCAACTTGAAAACTGGAGGTTGAGGGCAGGAAGGTGCTGATCTGCTTGATTAAATCCCACCAGTTTCCTAGAAAACGTTGTGTAGAACATTGTCTTTGGTTTTCGCTCATATATGTTGAAAGACTGCCAATACAACAAAGTTTCTCCCACACATATTCTGTAAAGTGTACACACTGCATTTCATATGATTTGGGCGACAGACATACTTTAGAAAAGTGGATCTTATAAAATATGGATGTGAGAAGAATGTGACATCACTAGAGAAGATTCAGTGTTGTCCCCCTTTACCTTGAAGGTTGCAAATTAATAAATATAAACTTCAGAAGTCATTTTGAAAAGTTTTCACATATGGCCAGTTGTCAAGTGCCGTTATCAGATTATTTATGTTTGCAACAAAGAAAAATTCTGGGCCAAGGAATAAGAGGCTGGCTAATTTCCAAAGTATCAAGTTTCCTTTTACTCTATAGTTTCCTGCTTTCTAACCTTCAATATGGACCTATAGAAACCAGAGGTGGGGGTGGGGGTGGTTGTCCACTGACTCAACATAAACCTAGTTTATTCCAGCTAAGAAAGCCAGAGGCATGTTTGCCCGTTTTCTTAGTCATTTTCTCTTTAAAATGGTTGTTGTCATAACTAGATTTCAGATGGGCCATTGCTTTTTTTCTACTCAAACTTTTGAAAAATCAATTCTTTTCATAGATTTCAGAGTTTTTTTTTTTTTAAAGTTTTGTAACAAAGCATTCTTATTTTTGGGGTAATGGGATATTGACCATGATCTTACAAGTATCAGTGATTCTGCAGTAGACTGAATTGGTCAGAATTGTATTTTGTTTTTTTACTGGTGCATTATAATTATACATTAAAGCTGGATTCATTATGCCATATTCATACATGCACTTATCATAACTACATTTCTCAGAACACATGATTCAATGCTGACCTGTCTAACCATGGTTGTGGCAGTGGATTGACCCAGTCTTCCTGGGTGGTGGTCCCTGGGAGCACTCTAGTCACCCTCTGTATGAGAAATGTGCTCTCAGCCAAAGTCCTGACCCAGATCAAATCCTCCCTTCCTTCTTTCCACTCTCCCATGTAGTTTCTACCAAGAGCATTTTTTTTTTTTGGCACATTTGCATCTTGGTCTTATTCTTGTCTCTTCCAGCAATGTTCTTTCCAGATAGACCCATGTGTATCTTGTGGCCTCTATTTTAATTGAGATGTCAACTGTTGGCTTAACCAGATTACTTCTATTTCAGATGCACAATTCAAGTCTACAAACCTCAAAGATGATTTCAGTTGCAAAGTCCGGAAGCCTTAAGGCATTTCCTTGAGGAAAAAAATTTCTGTCATAAATGTATTATGTGGTGGATTAGTTAAATGTATAAACCCATGGTAAATGCATAAATGCATAATCCCTTGCATAAATGTATTACCCCTCATGGATTAGTTAACTGGGTTCTTCCACTATTCATTTCTGTTTACTAACTTATAAATTAATTCATTTGGAACTAGCTATGTCATATGATAATGTTGCATCAAACTTTGTAGTACTTCCAAATTATTTTGGCAGGTTGTCTTTGTTTTTCTCACACGAAGAGCTTGTTGTTCATCAGTTCCAATGTGGTGCAAAGCAAATAACTCTGGACTAGGGGTCAAACCCAAATGCTTGATCTGGTTCTGCTAACAATGGGTACTAGATAACTTGAAGGCTTGTTGGGGAAAAGAATTTATACCTGTGAAAGTGCCTTATAAATGAAAAATACTTTTAAAAGTAATACATAATTGACCAAATAAAAGTAATTTTCTGGATTCTAAAGTGAACTTATTTTCTTTTGGAGGAAAAACAAATTCTTGTAATCCCCCAAAGAAGCTTTTAGACTAAAAATCTAGAGGGTCTGGCTTATTTTTTAAAGAAAACTACAGAAAAAAATATTGCAAATCTAAGCAGATTTATGTACCTAACTGCTATGTGTGGCACTTCAGTGTGATCAGAGGCACTGTGAGATCTGAGACAGAAGGTGTTGTGGGTGTCCTGTGTTGGCTTGGGGACAATGGTGCAAGGTGCTCAGTGTTAGCTCAGATCTTTTGTAGAGCAGTGTGGAAGCCCAGAATCATAAGTCATATATCTCTAAAAGAAATGTTGCTTCACACTACTGTGTCAACTGGTACGATGAACTTTGTTCAGAGCTGGTTTCACAGCAAACCATCAACATCAAGTTCTTCTGAGAAATGAGAGTGAAGTGTGAGAAAGGCAGTGAATGAAACAATCAAGAAAACAGACAAGGCCATCAGATAGAAAGTGTATGGATCTGAGTGAAGAGTGACAAGAATAAGGTCAACGTGATGGTAAGAAAATAGATAGTAGAACTGGGGTGCAGTGGTACATACCTGTCATCCCAGAGGCTCGGGAGGCTGAAGCAGGATTGCAAGTTCAAAGCCAGCCTCAGCAACTTAGTGAACCCTTAAGAAACTTAGCAAAACACTGTCTCTAAATAAAATATTAAAAAAAGGACTGGGGATGTGGCTCAGTGGTGGGCTCAATCCCCTGTACCAAAACAAAAAATAAAATAAAGAAATAGAAAATAGATAATAATTTAAAAATCCAAGCCAGAGGAAGGTAGGGGAAGCCAGAACTGTCTCTGGTTGGGGATGCAGAAGTAACTGACAGACATAGAGCAGCTAGCCTTTCATCTGACCCTCTTGGTATGGGCATGGGATCAGCTAGGTGGAAGTCTGGTATACTGCTGGATTCATAGTGAGGGCTGTTGATAATTTTGATTTACTGATTTAAATATAGAAAAAGGAAATGAATATTTTTTATAAAACAAAATAAAACTAGAATTCTGGTGAAAAGGTTTGATAGATAGAAAGTTTAAGAAGCTGGGGCTGGGGCTGTAGTTCAGTGGTAGAGCACCCACCTTTCATGTGTGAGGCACTGGGTTCAATCCTCAGCACCACATAAAAATAAATATATTATATTACATTGTGTCCAACTGCAACTAAAAAGATGTTTTAAAAAAAGCTGAGATTCATTTCCAAAAGAATTTTAAATAATTGTACATATTTAGGCAGTACAACATGATATTTTGATGCAAGTATACAACTAGCAATGATCAAATTGGAGTAATTAGGATTTTCATCTCTTCAAACAGTTATCATTATGTCTTTGTTTTGGGAAGCTTAGAATTCCTCTCCTCTAGTTCTTTATATCACAAATTGCTGTAAACTGTAGTCACCCCACTGTGCTGGAGAACATGAAAATTTATTCTCCTAACTATTAAAGAATGATTGACCAACCTCCCTTATCTCCCCTCTGCTCTCCTCCCTAGCCTCTGGTGATCACTATTATACTTTTCTATGAGATCAGCAAAGTTTCCTTAACTCAGGAAAAACAAAGCAGCATTACCATCCAGGGTTCTCAAAATAACCAAGGAATCTTCAAATGAAAGGAACATGTGAAAAGTCAGAGCATCTTTTGATTTTTTTCACTTCTGTCTCTGTAGAAACAACAAAGTGGAACCATTTGGCTGAGTCTCAGGAGTTTGGGAACTCTGATAAAATCGAATTAGAATAGGGAGATGGTGCACTCGAAAAATCATCAATCAGCTCAGCTGGACTTCCAGTGTGTCCAATAATTCCTGAGAAAGATGGGGTTGATAGAGAAAGAAGAAAGCAAAGTATGCAAAAGTTTGTTTTGTTTTCCATGAAGGAGCCTAGAAACAAAGAGGCATGGCTAGTGTGCTTGACATCCAGCTATGGGACAATCAATAATGATCATGGAATGAAATAAATGATAAGAGACAGAAAGGAAATGCAGGCAGCAAAAATGTTTTTTTTTTAAACTTTATAAATAAAAAAAAATAATATTATGAAGCTAAGTATGTATTTCAGTAGCAGAGTGCTTGCCTAGCATACTAATACTTGTATTACAATAATACATATTTTGAAAAAATGGAGGAAATATTTGTTGGTTACATTAATGAATAATTACAATTTCTGTTTCTGAGTCTAATATTTTGAAATTTATCAATTATTTTGTCAAACTGAATTTCTTATGCCAGGTTTTTCAATCTCTTTTTATTCATTGATCAAACTAAACTTTTGTTTCATTGCAAAGAGTTTCTTTCACTTTAAGCTACAGATACACAGTAGTTAGGATAGGATGAGATCTGGAGACTTTTCAGTCTCATTTCACAACCAATTCTATAATAGCATGTGTATGTTTTGGGGTGATTAGTTCTAGTGGCTTTCAAATACTTTTACAGTAAAAAAAAAACTTTGAAAATGGGTAAACACTCTAAGTGTTCACCTAGCAAGCTGGAATTGAAGTCTCTTACTTGTTGATTATTTTCAATCTAGTCTCAGAACTGTTTACCCTGGAATTGGGTAAAGCATTTTAGGCATCTCTGCCTGTGGGATGCACTGTGGAGACATCTCTCTGCAAGGTCTCTGTGTGGCAGCAGATGCCCTTAGAGAGCTGCCATGTTGCTGGGCACTGAAAGCATTGTGGGTCCCCTGAGCTCTGGTTTCTTCAGGGCCTGCTTTGCTTGCCAGCCCAGGCCACTCCCCTGGGACTCCTGACCACCCCCAAACAAGGTGGGGGCTCAAGCCAGTGTGTCTGCCCCTAGGTTCTTTGAAAGGTCAGTTCTTGCTGGGAGCACCCATGGAGCTGGTGAGAGGAGGAGGGATGGAGCTGTGGTCTTCTTCCCACTCCTGTCACAGATGTGGCCCCCCATAGGTCCACAAGAACACTGAATTCATTCTGGGTGTGTGTTTTTACTTGCATGTAGTCTACACCAGAATGCTCTTGGCCCTTCTTCCAGTTTTACCATCTCCTGCCCAGAGCACCTACTGCTGAGCATCTGTGGTCCCCTCTGCCTATACTTTGTTTTCTGCTCATACTTTTTCTAGGAGCATTTGCTCCTAGAAAATTTGGGAGTGGCTGCTTTCTCTCTTCACCTTGATTACAAAGCCTTTGAGGATAGAGCTGTCATGTTTAATTATTCTTTTCCCTGGATGCAATCTACAGGGTGCCAATGGGTCATGGGCCTGGTGGAACTGTAGGCTACTCCTTCCTTGATTCATGGTGGGGTAGGAGTCTCATGAGGGCCCAGTTCGTAGCAGATGCTTGGGCTTTACCCAGCCTACACAACCTTACCTTGGAGGGTAATCTCTCCACACAGGCCACTAGGGAAAGCACAGATCACTGGGGCCACATGGGAGTGAAGATCTCTAGAACGCTTTCTGAAGATGAAAGCAGTGAGTCACAGGCCAAGTACCAAATAGCCAGTTTCTGAGACAAATGTGTAGGACAGCTCAGATTCCCCACTCAGACCTGTTTTTAATATCAACCTCTGAAGCTCTGATGCTTCTTGGAAGCTGGTGGCACTTCCTCTGTCCTGTCACTAAGTCCCTGGCCCCACCCATGGCTGAGGGCCAGAATTTCCTGCGTGTCATGCAACTGCCAGCTCTTTGTTCTTTGTCCCTGGGGGCCAAGACTCCCCCAGGGTAGACAGGAGGACACCGGACTTGATTACAAAGCCTTTGAGGACAGAGCTGTCCTGCTTAATTATTCTTTTCCCTGGGAGCAATCTACATGGTGCCAATGACTGGCCCTTCTTTGTAGCCTTCTCTGGCAGCATCATCATACTTCTTAAGGACCCCCTGGCCAGGTCCTGCTGGCACCCTCCCACAGGTCAGTTCTTACTGCGCTCTGGTGACATAATCTTGCAGCCCCATCCCTTGGCCAAAGGGGTCCGAGGGAGTCCTGCCAGACTCTGGTTGCTTCAGCATCCACTGTTGATTTCCTTGCCTCCGGTCCTTGACATGTCATTTGAGTTCTTTGAGCTAAACGGTTTCCTGCCAGGACCCTGGTACCAGATTGTGGAAAACAGTACTACCTTAGTTTTGTCTTCTTGGACTAGCACAGCAAGCCTCCAAAGTTTAGACAAATACCCTGCTGAATGGTTTGGGACTCTTAACCTTGCATAACAATGGAGTGTGGGGACAGAAAGCCAACTGCTGATGTGGGTAGAGGCAATTCTGTTTTCCTTCCAGGGCATCCTTTGCAGCCTGGAATGACTAGCATTTCATTAGTACCCCCCCCCCCCCCCCCCCCCCCCCCCCGCCCTGCAGTACTGGCATTTCCAAAGGATTGGGGGAATTTTAGGTGCAACTAGTCTGGGAAGTCACACTGCTTATATTCTGATCCTAACTTGGCCACTTTCTGTCTGTGAGACTAGAATTCAATTTCTTCATCTGTTATATGAGAATAATAGTAAAACTTGTCTTTCAAGATTGCTGTGAGGATGTGATTTCAAAAGAACACGTTTGTTTTTTAGTGTCCACTCTTGTGATGCATTAAGTGCTCAATGACTTGGTGACTGTCCTGCCATCTAGACAAGAGGTTTTTGGAATCAGACACTTAAAATGCCATTTAGGAAGTCTGGCCCAGGCCACATCATTGTGCCACCAGATACAGTGCCCTCTGCCCCTTCCATACCTTCTAGGGAGTTTCATTTATGGCAGACTGGAGTAGAAGTTCCCCACATGAGTAGGTTGCCTCCTCTGGGACTTTCCCAAGGTATTCCAGAGAACTGGAACCAAACCAGACCTCAGCCATGCATGTCTGGCATGTGACTCCCAGGCTCACCTAGTCACGATTTAGGGCCTTGGGTCTCTCATGTGCTAAGAAACCATCCCCAAACTGCACCCTCAGGACCTGCACCTCCCACTCCTGGGTAGGAAGGAGACGATGGGAAGGGGCCCTGAAAAGCAGAGAACAGGCCCCTAAGCTATGGGACAGTGACTGCCACAGTGTGAAATGGTCGCAGTCCACTTTGCAGGACCCCTTTCAGATACACCTGAATCAGCCAACAGCTGCAGCAAATAGCTGAGCCATGTTCCTCTCTTCTCGTACCTTTCTGCCATTCCCTCTGCAACCACATCAGGGCAGCTTATCCACAAACCAAGAAGAATCCCAACAGCTGACCCCTGACATGTGACAGGCCTCCCTGTAGACTCCTGTTCTGAGAAAGCTGGGTGCCACTTGGGCCTGGTGCTGTGAAATACACACCCTTTGCAAAGCAGAAGGTGACATTTTTCTAATGCACATGTAGAGGCCTTCTGATTCTTATTTTCTAAAAAGGCTCCCCATTGGTGTTTTGGGGAAACCCAGAGCTGGTCAACAAATAGTAAACCTGCTCACCAGCAAGCACCGTTCCTGTTTGTGCCAGCTTCACCACTCCTGGGGGTGGGTGTGAAGGCTGAGGGCAGGGTCATTGGATAGTAATTGGAGAGAGGGCCTACAATCTTATTTCTGGCATGTTCCATGCACCTGGCTGCCTGTTACTAAAGTGCAGTCTGGAGGGCTGAGCAACAAATGGCAGGGCCCCTGTAAGCTTCTGTGGCTCCATGGGCTAAGCTAGGAAGTTGGCAAAATGGTATGATCACCACTGTTGCCAAACACTGTTCCAAAAAACATTATTCCTTGAATATCCCCAAAGAATAAACCTCTCACCCTGAAAACCCTTGCCATCTGGTTTTCTTAATCAGTCCTTTGTACACAGGACATGTCCAAGTATGATCCCAACCAAAACTTCTCTTCTACTAACCCAAGCTCTAAGTCATTAGCCATTACAATTAGAATATTGAACTGCCCTGTACTTTCAGGCATCTGCTAAAATAGCTCTTTTGACGTCTCAACTCTAATAACCGAACTTAAAGATTCAGGAAAGTTAACTGCGAACTACTAACTCTTATGATCAACAGTTTGCATAGAGATCTGAAGCCAACATAAACCCTAACTTGCAGATGTTCAAACATGCGCTGGCAATTCTTTCCCCATATGGAAAGTGACATGGGCTCAGCACTTGCAACCTGTCAGATGTTATACAGCTGGTTGAGCCTGAGCTGCAAAATAGGACACTAATTGTGATACTGGTAGAAATGACACTGAAATAATTATGTCCCACTATTTGCTGTCACAAAACTCAAAAGCCTCAAGCAGGGGTAGGGAAACAAGAAAGTGAGGCCTCTAGCCCTTTCTGCAAGATGAGACACTGCCAGTGTGTGACCCTCTTCAACACTGGATTGTGTCTTGGTGCATCTGAGGACAAGGAGACTGCACTGAGTCAAAGAAGGGCATAAAGCTTCCAAGTGACAAGTGACAGACTTTTAAAATTTCTTTCTTTCTTTTCTTTTGTTTCATCCTTTCTCTGGGCAATAAAAAGGAAAGGGAAGAGGAACCACCCTCTGCAGTCTTGGTGATTTCTTGTTAAGTACATATATAAATACAAGTGTGTTGAAAGCATGTTCTCAATAAAATTATTAATAACTCTGGGAGGAGCCATATGATGTAGGATGGCAGGGGTGTGGCTCTTAGTGTGTTCCTTATTTCTGTGATTGGAGGCTGGCATGCAGAAGAGTACTTGATGACCACCTCTGGCTGTGGAATGTGGGCTCAGATATCTCCTTGTGTGCTGCCAGGTACCTGCTGTCTAAGCCACCCAAGTGTCTAGGTACTTGACTGAGCTCAGCATGCTCTGAGGCATGGCACATGTGACTCCCCTGGAAGCTAAGGAGTTCTTTGAGATAATAATAATAATAATAATAAACAAACAATAAAACACATGTGCACACACACCTCAATCACCAAAGTCTATAGCTGTTTCTGTGAATGAGTGATATGAAGTATCCCAGAAGTGAAAGTTGGGTTCCCTGGCACATAGAAACTAGACAGCACTCAATAAAATTTAAAGGGCCTCTAGCAGGATCCCCTAGTAAGGGAAAAGTGTAAGTTCAAGTTTAAGGGGGGTGCTCCAAAAAATTTGACTTAAGTGACCCAATTCCCTTGGGTAGAGTCCATGAACAGGGGTGGTCTGCCTAGGACACAGGAAAGGCAGCTTCAGGGAGCAAGCAAGGGAGGGATGGGGTGGTGGAGACACCACGGGTTGCACGTTTCCTTGGCTGTGGCAATAGCACTCTTGCCTGGGGACATGGCTGGATCAGGACAAAGCCCTCAAACTCATGTCTGTATACCTCTGGTATGGTATGGTGTGCTTTTGCCATGACAAAATTAGATTTGAAAAAAAATGTTCCCTACACAATACGCAAGGGATACACTGATTTCCCAAAAGTTCTGATGAGAGGAAGAGATACAGCCTTTCCAGGGGATTAAATTAGTCTTTGCAAAACCAGCATTTTCTCCTCCCCAATAAATTAAGAACTTTGAAATTTGAATTCTACATTAATTTTCATGAGCCTGGCCTTTGCGACTGTGTTCCAGGTGCCTGAACAGTCTTAACTCAGTGGCCCTGAAAGGGACTCAGTCAGGTCATTCTTTAACATTTTCCTCACACCTAACTTAATCATGGCAGAGGCACATATACCATCATGCAGCACTAGAAGATGCTGATACAAAAGAACAACTGCATTGGCACTCTGATCCCAGAGAGTAAACAGGCCACTAAGCCTTCATGGCTCTACAGTCACCATGAGTACTTGACTGTCCCCCCTCCACCTCCCTCAAGTCCATTTGTCTGCTTGGCCACTATTATCTCCATTTACCGTGACTGGTTCAAGTCAGTTTGTATTCTTTCAAGTTAAAAGCTGAGCATCAAATTAGAATAGTGAGTAATGTGTGGCAATGTTCATGAAATAGTTGGGCTTGTGTATTCCTATGTTACATGCAGTAATTCCAGGGTTTTCACTCTGCTCAGGCAAAGCATAACTTCAATTTCTTTAACCCTGCATTGAGGATCAAATTTTCGTTGTGTCTGTTGTGTGTGTGTGTGCACACATTTTCAGTGCTGGGGACTGAATCCAGGGCCTTGAGCACTGGTTAGGTAAGTGGTTTCCAACTGAGCTACTCCCCCTGTCCAAGGATCAATTTTTCTGTTATGGAGACATTGATTTGCCTTTCCTAGTCTCTACTGTAATATCTACTGGAGGAAAACAGCCTCTGAACTGAGCCTGTAGCAGGTTCAATCTCGCTTTGTTAGCCTTCATAGAAACCCATGTGATCTTCAAGCTCCAACAAAGGAAGAATGCCTTGCACATGATGTTGAACTTGGTTAAGTTGCCCTTTATTAACAAAAGTGTGTAGGTTTTGGTAAATTCCACTGTGGAGAACACAAACCATGGGATAAAACATACATCAAGAGACATTTCCCAAGCTGGGGAATTTAAGAACATGAGGAAAGAGTTTACACTGCACAATCCCCTGGTACTGGCTTCCTCCTTGAGTAGTTGTTCATGAGAAACAATTTACAATTCCTAAACAGTAACCAAAACAGTGCAAGAGGGCTCTTGAGATAGTTGTATGGGCATCAAAAGTCAGGTTAAAAAAACAGACACAGCAGTGGAGTTTTGGTAAAAATATTTTCTTTTGCTAAATAATCTCACAGTTCTCAACATATTACAACATTACACATGTATGCAGTTTAAGATGAAAACAAACAAGTTTACAAAACCACTGTTGGACACTTAAAAATAAACTCTGTGTTGCTTTTCTTTTTGGCAGCACCAGCCTAAACTTTGCAATATTTCAGAAACTTCAGGTACATTACAATCTTCTGAGAAAGGCCCAATACTTCAGAATTCCTGGAGTGGCTGTGGAGAAAGAACATTACTGGCAACAAATATAAAAACAATTCAAAACCTACAGGAATTTATGTAATCATTCATAAATGTTTACACATATTTAACCATTCACTCTAATATCCTTAATATTTTTCTGTCCTTTCATTGAGGTGCTGGGGATCAAACCCAGTGTTTCATACATGCTAGGCAACTGCTATACCACTGAGTTACATCCTTAGCCCTCTTAAATGCTTTTTCTGTTAGCATATTTACATTTCTTTTGGTTTACAAAAATATACTTTACAGGCAAATTGTTTTAGTTGAAGAAATGATTCTAGGGCCACATTTCCCTTTTTTGTTGCACATCTGGGGCCTGTACATGTGTATGGTCAGAGATTTTGTTTTCCTTTGTCCCCAAAGAGCTCACCTTTGACATACCCTCTACATGAACAGGAAAATTGCTCTTCTTATTCAGGAGCTCTTTTTGTGGTGGAATTCGGAGAACCCAGGTTGCAACATCTTTTTAGGGAGAGGTTGAATATATTTTTTCCTGTGGCTCTGCGTGCTTAAGAAATTTAAGTTGGCATAAAGGATTGACCACTGAGTTGGGCACAGCATTCCAGGACGCCTGTTGCCTGGCTGCAAACTGTGGGTGCTCTCACAGCCTGAATGTGGAACTTTGCCCATCAGAAAGCATTATGGGAACCCAAGTAAAAAATTTAAGTAGCTCAATGATATTGATGTCTTCCCCTTTGCCTTCGAAAGCAATCATAACTGAACATTTTGAATTATGAGGCAGAATTGACTGGATTAACACAAACACACACAAAAACTTTTCAAACATTATTTAATGAGGTAGCTGAGATCAAAGATCAAATCCACAGCATACACCAAGGAACTTAATAAATGATCAGGCATTTTGAAATGCAAACATCTACAGTGTCTAACAAATATTCTTCCTTTCCATTTCCTGTAGGTACATGCAAACCTCGAGAAAGGCCCTGCAAAGTGAGAACAGCAAGGCTGGGAGTGCATGAAGCTGGACAGGAGGAGACAGGAAGGGCCCAACAGTGTATGCCAAGTTTGGCTGATGTACACCTGCTCATCATGGAATTCAATCAAGGTCAGTCTTACATGGAACAAACATCACTTAGAACCCAGACACATGATGGGTGCCTTGACTTGAGGCAGCAAGGAGTACAGGGCCTGGTGCACTTATACTAAGCTTGAGGCAATACTGAGTATGCCCTCCACCCCCCAACACCTTCCAGGGTCCCTGGAGCCACCTTCCCTCAGAAGGGGTCTGGGCCCCATCTTTCCCCACTATACCATCCCAGGTTCTGGGAGAGGCTATTGCTTTCAGCTGCTCATGCCCTGAGTTCCCAACCTCTGCTCCCAGGCATAGAATACCTTCCATGCTGCTTGCTGAGAAGCTTTTCAGAAGTCAAATTCAAATGCCTTCCATCTGGAGCCAAAGGGAAAGGTGGCCATGCCAATCCTGGCAGCATGAATTTTATGACTCCCAGCAATACAAACATTCATAGCTCACCCACGCAGACACAGTCACATGCACACACCCTCACACAATGCATACCCTTCTACACGCTCACAGGCATACACTCTCACATGTTTTTAAGTGCTGTACATATGCACTCGCTCACATGTGCACACGTTGTGTGTGTGTGTGTGTGAGCCCAGTAGCATCCCAGGTACAGCAAGCTCAGGTGAGGCCATGATCCAAGGTCAGGGGGGAAGGTGGGTGAAGTAAAAGGGTCTGGGACTGGGTGGGGTCACTGGGGAAAGAGCCCTGAGCTGTCCACTTTGCAGTGGTCATTCACTTTGCAGTCCTTGGAGGAAGTAGCCAGCACACCAGCACACCACAGGGAGCCTGCAGGCAACCCGGAAGAAAAGCAGCAGGAAGGAAGGCACCAGATCCCTCTGTGTTAGGTTTCTGTGGTATAGTTATTGTAGGCCAGGGGAGGCAGGGCCGAAAAGCTGCTCCACCGCCTGGTGCCAGGCTGGGACTCCACACGCCCTTGCTCTTTATATTTACCCAGAATGTTTTTGGCTTCTTCTGCATCCCGCAAAGGATTCTCCCCATATTCTTCCTTCAGCCACTGCCGATACTGTAGAAATTGGAAATATATTTGAAATGTCACACACCTGCATTCACCGTGACTTTCACCTATTACTTAATGGTCGAGATGATAGCACACGTAAACAGGGAAATCAAAGGGCACTGGGTAATCACAGCTAACAGAAATAACTGTTCCTTTAAGGTTTTGGCCTGAGGACATAAAAATAAGTCAAACCAATGCATCTACTTGACAGACTTGGATGGAACAGTTACTGTCTGTTGCTGAGGGTTCCTTACAAGAAACAAGTGTCCTCATGCTATCTGTTTAATACTGGCAGCCAAGATTAAATTGCTGAATCCAGAAGAAAAACATGGAGAATTTTTACAATTCAGTAATTTTATAAAGAAGAACCTAAAATCTGAGTTTACATGATTAGTGGTGAACAATATTCCCTACTACCCTCTCCTGGCTAAACACATCTTTAAAAACTTAAAGGCTAAATGAATTAAAAGCAAAAAAGAAAAGCAAGCAAGCAAGGCAAATGAAGAAAATGATACTTCACTGAAAGGAAGAGGAACATGCTAATATTAGGAGTACCAGGTGTAAGGAAAATGACAAGGGATACAAGACCCCTATGGCTGTAGCTGGGGCACAATGGATTGCTGACAACTTCTGTGGGGATAAAGGTGAGCACCCTTGAACCCAATATCCTCTGTGGGCCTCTCCAGTTCCAACCTTCTTGATTCTGGGACTGAAGGAATTGTCCCAGGGCAGTTGCCTGCGTCTGAAAAGCCTCGTGCAAATGAGCATTGCTTACCTGGTGGACTTCATGTTTCTCAAACTCCTGGAGCTGCCTCTGGAAGCCCAGATTGGGGTTGGCACAGGATCTCCCTGCACGCACGGTGTGCAGGGCATCCTCCCAGCCAAAGTCCGTGACGGTCATGATATAAGCAATCACCAGCGTCACACTCCTGGAGACCCCAGCCAAGCTGCAGAATGGAGAGGGTCATGAGTGCAAGGGCAGTTTTGGAACCATGTGTCTGTCACCCAACCCATTTGGGGCTGGGGATTCAGAGCATCTCATTTTAGGGAGTCTTCCTGCTTTGGATTACACATGGACAGCATGAAAGTATGTTATCAGGAAATCCTTTGGAAACATAACAGTTTCCCCCTACTCTGTGCCACTAGATCTCAGGCATCCTTTAAACATTTTGGCCTCATGCTTCATTGATTTTCTATAGGATAGAGCTACAGACACTTCTACCTTATGATGTTCAATTGCTCCTGAACCTCTTCTCAGACACTTCCTATTTTTTTGGTCAAATAAAATAACTCAAACATACCAAGGGGACTTGAGGCTTCCTGGACCTGTGGAACAAGTTCATTTATAAACTGCATTAGTTTAGAATGTGTCATGTTTTTTAAAAGTCTGGTTTGGTTTTCTTAGCGACATGAGGAATAAAACTGATTTTTAGAACCCATGAAATCCAGAAGCCCTTAGCAAATCTTACTTTTGTGTTTTTTTGACATAATTGAGCAGAATACTAGAGCAGGCACACTGCAAGTGCTTTGGGGCCTGGGGTCAGGCACTAACGGTCAACTCCAGCAGGCTAAGTAAGGAAACTATTATGGTTTGGATCTGGGATGTCTTCCAAAAGCTCATATTAAAAACATGGTCCGTAGGGTAGCAAGGTTCACAGGCACTGATTGGATCATGTGGGCTCTGACCTCATCAGTGAATTAATTCACATGATAGATTAATCCACTGGTAGCTGGATGGACTACTGAGAGGTAGGACTTAGTTGGAAGAAGCAGGTTACCGAGGGCATGCCTGGAGGGGTTTATTTTCTCCGGGACCCCATTCTCTCCCTCTCTCTGTTTCTAGGTTGACATAAGCAGAGCAACTTTCCTCTGTTGGGCCCTTCTGCCATGATACTTCTGCCGGGAAGCTGGCCAACCGTGGACTGAATCCTCTTAAACTGCGAGCTAAAATAAACTTTTCCTCCTCTCAGTTGTTCTTGTCTAGTATTCTGGTCACAGTGGCACAAAGTTGACTAACATAGAGACCAATTTAAAATACATATGCAAATTAAGGCAACCATAGAAAAGTTGTGCTTTGACAGACTTAGAGTGTTCCAGCAACGGTTTAAGATTGGGAAGTCTAGCAAATGTCTCATTTTTAGAAAAGCCTTATAATTAGATGTATATGGTGGTGTGAAATAAGAATTTCTAGACTATCTGGCCAACACATATTTAAATAATAATAAAATAATTAATAATAATAATAATACCACCACTACCTTACTCCTAAGTAGTAGTTCTTTATATAAGGACTTTATATAAAAAACACTAAGGGAGTTTTACAAAATTAAACCCTCGTAGCAAGGCTATAACCCTGAAGATCTGAATTCACCAGGAGCATGGAAAAGCCTAGGGGTTGGAATTTCAGAACTCCCCTTTATTTTACCTCCAAATGCACTCGTAGGTGCTTTAAAGTCAAATGTAACTGAACATAAAAAACAACCATTTGTATGTGTCACATTTCCTACTCTTTTAAAAAGTGAAATGAAAAATCACACTATTTCAAAGTTGTATAAATTGGTAGAACACCACTCTTGAAGTCACTGAAATAGCTCATGCCCTGACTAGCCTTCAGAACACATTGCAGTTATCCTAAGTGGCTTCTCTGGCTATCATGCATGCGTTCTCTCTGTCCTGACAGGGCTGCCACCAACCTTAGCAGCAACACTCCCAGGAACTGGCTTCACATTTTCAAAGAGTTTTGCACTGCAAGGGTGGCTGTTTTGGGGGAAGTCAAAAAAGATTGTTGTGCTTTAAGATAATTAATGCCACACCTTATTCAAAGGGAAAGGGGGCAGGTCCAGCCCCCCTTCATAGACAACAGAGCCCTGGATCCAGAATGTTGACTACTAGTTCCCCAGACAAATTAGCTATTACCATGATTACTACTGGTAACACAAATGACATTCCCCTGAGAACTTACCATGTGCCAGACACAATATTTGCCAGGCATGAGACCAAGAGTTTTATATGCATTCTCTGGGTTGAGTATGTAGAGTAACTTTCTTTTCACAGTATGTATATGTGTACATAGTTGTCTCTTGGTGTCCATGGGACACTGTTTCCAGGACACAACCCAGATACCAAAATGCTCAAGTCCCTTAAACAAAATGGCATAGTATTTGCATAGAACCCACACATATCCTCCTACATACTTTACATCTTCTCTGGATTATAATATAGAAATACAACATAAAGGCTATGTCAATAGTGGTATTTCTTAAGGAATAATGACAAGAAAAAAAAAGTCTGTACATGTTTCATATAGAGGCAACATTTTCTTTTCCTGAATGATTTTGATTCATGGTGGGTTGAATCATGAATTCAGAATCCATGGATAGGGTGCATCAACATTGTTTCTCTCTTTCTCTCTCCCTCCACCATCTCTATAAAATATAGAAGAGTGTAGGTAGATAGTTGTCAATAAACTAATTCTGAGTCTATTTAGATTGTTTCAAAGAAAAGTAGTAAGCCAAACACTCATAAAAGCCCCAGGCTGTAAATGGAGAGGAAATGGTCATATTGGTGTTACAGTAATACATTACTAAACACCTACATTTGCAATCAAAATTCTCTAGGAAGAAACAATGCTTTGAAAAGGTCACTGAGGTTTCATGGATGAATCTACAGAATTGGTAGTTGTCTCTTGGTGTCCATGGGACACTGTTTCCAGGAGGCCGTTCTGATGAAATGTTAAGACACAGGCTAGCAAAAAACAGTGTCTGTTGACTAGTAACCCTCACAGTCCCTATAGAAATCCTCACAGTGAGTAAAATGGAAAACAACAAAAAGAAAAGCAAAACCAGGTAGGGTTTTGTTGGAACAAAAACAGGCAATGACTAATGCATATCTGGGAGAGGTGGAATTATGTTTGAGACTCTGGGTTTAGGAAAAAACATTAGGAGATGAAATAATCACACAGAGAAAGACACTCATGAGACATCAAGCTAAACAGAAAATACTAAGTAAGGTATTATTCAGAAAGAAACATACGTACCAGTGCACCAGACAGCCCTCACCTTGGAGTCTGCATTCATGAATGAATTTAATACTTTCTTTGAAATGTCTTGTCCTAGGCACAGGATAAAAAGAAAAAGAGAGAGAGAAGTGACATAGACTTTACTCAACATATAATGAAAAGAAAAATCCACCTAACACCTTTCTGAAAGAGCTCAAGAGTCCTACACCTTCAAAACCTGGTCAACTATCTGGGACCAGGGCTGCCTTAGCCTTAGAATGGGTCACAGGCATGCTGAGGTCTGGGGAAGGCTGCCCATGGTGTGGAATTTTTAGAATTTCTCTACAGAACATCCATGAAATACAAAGTTGTCATTTACTGGTAGTTCTGCTCAGCCTGCTATGTTCAATCCGAATCAACAGCTCAACCAGGGACCTTCAAGCTGGCTGTGAATGCTGTATAGTCAAGTGAACTAGATAAGGAAGGCGTCCAGGCTATGTGTTCCCTGTCCTAGAAGCTAGTTTACTTGTGACAACCTGAGAAGCCTAAAAGCATCCTCCCACAATGGACTCTCCAGATTTTGGTAGGTTCTGTCTGTATGTCACTGGACAGCCATGGGGAAATGGAAATTTCACCTCTAATTTCTGCTCTGCCATTCCATGTAGCTTGGGGAATGCAACTCAGAGATTAGGCATGACCCCTCACGGGGTGGACCAGGCCATGTGTATCAACCTATTCTGAAATTCTAAATGATTATTAATGCCACAATCCTTCCTTCTTCTGACCCTCAGATTTTTGGGCCACCCCTTTCACTAGTCACTTATTCAGCTCCTAACTGTTGAGGAAGTGCCTATTTATATGTCCTTGCTCACAGGCATGGGCCGCTCCTTTCTGAGCAGCTTTTCAGAGGTCAAGTTCAAATGCTGGGTTGTTTGAGATACAAATATGGGGACCCACTTTGATGAGTTCCCAACTGGTGTGTGTGCCCTTATGTACAGCATTCTGGACTGAGCTGTGGACTAACTGCAGGTACTCCAGTGGACCAAGTACCTGCTTTTAAAGTACATTCTATCTTTGACTGGCTTCTACAGCAGTAAAACACCAAAAGCTACCCATGAACTAAATACATTTCCATTTAAACACTGAGTACTGACTATCTGCCTGGGATGCTGTTAAGCTTCAAGACATTCAGTGACAAATAAGATGTTGTTTCTGACTGCAGAATAAGAGGGCAAGTGCAATGAATCAGAACGGGAAGCTCAGGTGTGGTGTAATAACTCTCAGCTACTAACTACAGAAGAAACCCGAAAGCCTCACTGGAGGTGCTCACTGAGATTGGGATGGATGAGAGGTAGAAGACATTTTAAACCTGCATACATACATACATAAGGAACCCAGGCACCTATGTTCTGTCCACAACCAAAGTGTTGCTACAAGTGGAAAGTTCAAGTAGGCTAACCCAAAGATTCCAGACTCTTACCTGAGGGTCTAAATAGCATGACACTGCAAGATCAGCTTTCCATAACTGTCCTAAAGACAAATGCTCCCAGAACATAAATTTATAAAGTGACTCAGAATTGCAACATTTTCCCAAACACTGGCTTTGTACACAGCAGGCAAGAAAGCATTCTTGCTCTAATCTTGAAATCTGAAGTTTTAGTACTGAGAGACCTCAGAAGAGCCAGGCAGCAAAACTGAGTGCAAAGAGGGGTGAAATGGGGTGCTGGGCTTCCCACTGTGGGCTGCAGGAGGGAGGGAAGGTTTGGTGCTGATAGAGCTTCCTATCTCTCAAGCAAAACCAGCCACTCAGAGGTGACAGTGAAGCATTCTGATCTGGAAGTACTGGATATGTGGCAAGACATGGCCAGTTGCCCTGGTTTTGTGTGGGACAGCAAAGAGCTCAGGCCTGGGGAATGGCCTAGTTTCCTCTATCTACGGCAATGGAGAAGGAAAGGGAAGGCTGTGTGTACATGGTGATTTCTGGAAAAGTGTTCCCTTCCTGATGAAAGGAAAGTGATCTATCTTTGCCTCTAGTTTCTTGCCAGGGAACGGCAAGAACCATGCTCAAGGTTGCATAGCCACCTGTGACCACAGTGACAACTCCCCAGAGTGAAAGGACAGCAGGATGGAAAGGCCAGACTCCTAGAGGACATCCAGGGTCTGCTGCTCAGGCCTGGGAGTACCACTAGCAGGCTTCCTAACAATTGCCTCTATCCCTGAGAACACAGTTTTCTACTTATGGCCAAATACAGTCTCCCTGATAACAGCAACTAATTCAACAATTTATAAAACTCTGGGACTTGTGTAGTCTAGAAGTAGCTCCCAGGTTATTCAGATTCCAGGGCTCTCTCTTTTTTATTTTATTTTATTTATTTAAAAAAAATAAATGACAGTCGAATGCATTACAATTCTTATTACACGTATACAGCACAATTTTTCATATCTCTGGTTGTATATAAAGTATGTTGACACCAATTCGTGTCTTCATACATGTACTTTGGATAATGATGTCTATCACATTCCACCATCCTTGCTAATATCCTGCCCCCTCTCTTTCCCTCCCACCCCTCTGCCCTATCTAGAGTTCATCTATTCCTCCCATGTTCTCCCTCCCTACCGCACTATGAGTCAGCCTCCTTATATCAGAGAAACATTCGGCATTTGTTTTTTTGGGACTGGCTAACTTCACTTAGCATTATCTTCTCTAACATCATCCATTTACCTGCAAATGCCATGTTTTTATTCTCTTTTATTGCTCAGTAATATTCCATTGTGTATATATGCCACATTTTTTTTTATCCATTCTTATACTGAAGGGCATCTAGGTTGGTTCCACAGTTTAGCTATTGTGAATTGTGCTGCTATAAACATTGATGTGGCTGTGTCCCTGTAGAATGGTGATTTTAAGTCCTTTGGGTATAGACTGAGGAATGGGATAGCTGGGTCAAATGGTGGTTCCATTCCCAGATTTTCAAGGAATCTCCATACTGCTTTCCATAATAGTTGCACCAATTTGCAGTCCCACCAGCAATGTAGGAGTGTACCATTTTCCCCACATGCTCGCCAACACTTCTTGTTGTTTGTCTTCATAATAGCTGCCATTCTGACTGGAGTGAGATGATATCTTGGAGTAGTTTTGATTTGCATTTCTCTAATTGCTAGAGATGATGAACACTTTTTCATATATTTTTTGATTGATTGTATATCCTCTTCTGAGAAGTGTCTGTTCAGTTCCCTGGCCCATTTATTGATTAGGTTATTATTATTTTTTTTTGGTGCCTAGCTTTTTGAGTTCTTTATATACCCTAGTGCTCTATCTGATGTGTGACGGGTAGAGATTTGCTCCCAAGATGTAGGCTCTCTGTTCACCTCACAGATTTTTTTCTTTTGCCGAGAAAAAAGTTTTTAGTTTGAATCCATCCCATTTATTGATTCTTGGTTTTAATTCTTATGCTATAGGAGTCTTATTAAGGAAGTTAGGGCCTAATACCACATGATGAAGATTAGGACCTACTTTTTCTTCTATTAGACACAGAGACTGGTTGACTACAGGGGGTGGCCAGAGAAGGCATGCTCCTTTGTTCACCAGGTTGTCCACACTGTGACCCCCAAGAGCTCCTCACACAGCTGTAGCCTCCGATCTTGCTTATTCTTGTGGGGTGTTTTCCCGTTTGGGGAGCATTGGGTCTGTGAGCACTGGTAGCCAAAATAGCAAAAGCAAATCTAGAAATGATGACAACTACCTGGATGAATGAGTAAACCACAGAGCCCTTCAGAATACACTGTGAAGACAGAAGTTAGCAGAGACCTTTTCTGATCCAGAGCAGGACTTGGAGTCTTGGAAACATGGCTGGTTGGGGCTCATCAAGATCTTACAAAGAGAATAACTAAATCTCTTTACTGAAGGCTCAAAGTAGGAGCAACTTGTTTTTACCCCTGTACATTGCAAACCACAGGTATGATGAAATCAGGCTTCCTACAGATTATGGTGTTGATCCTCCACCTTTAAAATAAGGGAAGGCTGTGCTCAGCTGGGGAATATCCAAACCCACCCTGAGTCCAGAGCAGGTGAGCAAAGAAACCTAGGAAGCAGAGGGGAGATGTTCCCCACTCCTGGCTCCCTGCTGGTTCTTTTCTCCTTCTGGTCTGCCCATAACAAGGGTTAAATACAAGACAACCATGGTATATGGCTCCCATCCACCACTCTGTTGGGGGAAAGGGCTGCTCACAGTCTCAGTCCAGGGTATGAACAAAACCTGTGAGGGGGACTGCTCAGAGCCCCACTGTGAAACTTGACTCATGCACATAACTAGGCATGAGGCCAAGTTTGGTAGACATTGCTAGAAATGCCTTTTCCAGGAAAAGCCAGGAGGCAGGCAAGCTCACTGGTATAAAACTGTGTGTTGCTGACAGTGTGCGGTGGGTGTGGGGGGGTTTATTTCCAGGGAAGCCAATGACATAAGCCCAAGCTCTGGTCATTAGACACCCTCCACAGTGGGAAATACCCACGGCCTGGGTTCTTCTATTGCTCAACGCCTATTTGAAGCAGAAGCACAAATCTGAGGCACCATGCCACCGCGAGCTATTTCAATGAAGGCAAGTTCCCTATTCTTGTTCTTTATTTGATTGCAGTTAACCTTTGCTTCCATACAAAGACATGTTATAAGCTCTGTATGCAGAAAATAAGCTAAGAACATCCAGAAGGAAGCATGACTTACAGGTGTGTTACACTTACCAACAGCACCTTGGGGTCATCATGCCCTGCTTCTGCTGACAGACCTGGGAGGACACCTTAGTGAGTGGCAGGAGTGTGTCCACAGACAGGTGGCCTCTATGTGGACTCAGCAAACAGCCCAGCAGCAGCCAACTGTCCCCCTTCCAGCTCAATGACCAGTGGCACTCACCCCTGTCTCTTTGCATCAGACAACAAAGTCAGTGACCAAATGGGCCTTTCTGACCTTCTAAGAGTTCAAGAAGGACAGTGGATGGCTCTCATAAACCACATCAGAGGATTCTCATTTTCAAAGCCAACAATTACTTCTTGCTCCAAGAGCATGAGATTTGGAGGCTATGATCCCCATTGTAGGACAGGAAACAGTCAGGTCCTACTCACGAGAACTTTGCTTGCTGGAGTGGGAGCCCAGGGATCTGGTTGAGACCTTGAATGACAGCTAGTTTACCACAGAACCAGTGGTACCAGACTAGGCTATATTGATAGTGAAGACTACAGGAATGCAGACTTCTCCCCCTTCTCTTCAACTGAATATGAATGTGTGTCTTCAACTGAATATGAATGTGTGTGTGTGTGTATATATGTAGAGGAAAGTATACAAATGAAAGCAACAGAGAAAATTCCAGGAAAGGCACACGCGTGCATGTATGTATGTGTGTGTGTGTGTGTGTGTGTATTTTTCTCTTAGAGTGGAATGTTAAAAAAGAAAAAAGAGGAAGCAAATGGGTAAGCTGTTTATCTGGGCTCAGATTCTGGAAGGTGGGTCACAGATCAGAGCTGCTTCCTCCTGGGGTAAAATTATTCCAGGCTCCCCGGAACTACCTTGGCCCACCTTCCAGCTGAAACTCTGCAGGTGAAGCCCTCAAATTCCCCTTATCCCAGAAGCAGCAGGAGAAGATTCCTTACCATACAGATATAGTGGGGCTGCTCTATCAATCCACAGCATTAAACACAGAGAAGTAACCCACATCTATATCAGTGATTCCATGACTTTTATATCTCATATAATGTCAACATAAAAAAAAGGTGAAAAATAGCTCAGGCATAGGGCATGTATCTAGCATGAATGAGTCCATGGGTTCAATTCCCAGTACCAAAGGGGGGAAAGTGTACACACACACACACACACACACACACACGTATTTTGGGGGATGCATACGCCATATATTTTTATTTTGCCAGATCAGATCATTTTAAAAGTAAACTTGACAAACAAAATAAATATATTCCTAAACAACTCCCTACCAATTACTGTATCATTTCAAATAGGAATAATTCAACACCAAAAAATAAGGACATAGTCTAAGACTAAGTGTTCTTTGGGTTAATAAATAAGGTCATATGAGAGACTATTATACCTTTTCCAGAGTTCTCATTTTTTCCTTGACTAGGAGAATGCTACTTTGTGGGCTGGCAAATTTCTCAGGAATTGTCTGAAAACAAGATCCTAGTAGCCTAAGGGCTCATCTAGCTCTGAGCTTACAGAATTACTCTTTAATAATTAATGTAAATAAAAAAGTAAATGAAAGAAAAAGGGAGTTGGAAGTATACATAGTATCAGTTAAACTAAAGAAAACAGACAAAAAGATAGGGAGGTAGACTAAGGGCAAGGAAGTTTCCTGATGTTTTAAATAGAAGCTCTCTGTATTGCTAATGCTTCTACTCTCCACAAAAACCTCAAGAAATTTAGAGACCTGCTCAATTCTCAAACCACTGAATGTTACAAAGACTACTGTAATGATGCAACCTATGGACTCTATAGCCTGGTAAACACCAAACTCCCTTGGACTTGACAGAGGAGGAAGAAAGAGATGTTTATTTATATTGTAATTACCAGTTTAATATATACTGAAATAAAAATGAGTAAATACAGGTTAATATACACTCAACCATTCACTCTCAAATTACATAAACACTCTTTACTTGAGTAGATAGAAGGTATAATCTAGTTTTTGGAAATGCTTAGTGTTTAACGAAAAACACTTTTGCTTATATCATCTTGCTTAATACTATAAAAATCCTGTGAGTTAAGCATTTTGTAGATGAGAGAAGGTAAGAAGACTTACTTATAAAAACCCAGAGAAAAAGCAAAAGCAAATGTATATTTCCAAAAGCTTAAATTCACTAACCCCTAAACACCTGCCACTCTGGGAGCATGCAGTATGTGTATTTGTCGCCCACTTGAGGATGTCTCTAATTAAAACAAAATCATACAAAAACACCATACTGGGTCTGTGGGGGCTATTAGGATGTTGAAAACTTGAACTTTTACATTTCCTGACTTGGCAAGACTAGGTGGTTGGGGGAACTGAGCTAAAATTTTATTTTAATGTTATCTCAAACCAGGTTTCTGCATTTTGAGTTCCTGGAAGATCAAAGAGGGAGATTCTTGAGGATTAAGGCCAAGACAAAAAGCTGACCTTTTTGGGCAGTTTGTAGCAACTGACTGTCAAGTGACAGCAGTCAGTTTCAAAGGTCACATATCTCTTATTAAGCATACCAGCCATAATTCCTGTTGGTTTAGAGATTTGTAGGGTAAGATTTAGAATACAAAATTATATATAAAGTTGGAATCATATTTTAAATTGATATATAAGTTTAAAACAATATGCAATATGGTCTTCCAGAATTTATTTTTTTCACTGAATAGAGGAACTCTTAGGCATCAGAAATGCAAGGTGGCTAGACTAAAGAGCTACTATTTCTAATTGTTTAGGTTCCCCAGAGCAGGCTTTACAAGTGACAGACATAATTTCTCTGGTTTTTGTTATACAGAACATTAAGAATATCTGTTTCCTGACCGTCCACATTGGATAATAATACAGAAAGTGAAGGTTCATTATTACCTCCTAATACTTGGTGAATAATAAATCCAGTGTACTCTAAATGATTAGATCACAGAGAGCCACAAATTCTGCCAAGCATTAACTTTAGGTTAATCTTTGATTATATCATGAAAACATTCTCACTGCTATCATTTGAGTGGGTCCCTTGCAAATTCATGTGTTGGAACCTTAATTACTTAGTATAGCAATGTTGGAAGGTGGGGCCTGGTAGGAGGTGTTTGGGTGATAGGGACAGCACCCTCAAGAATGCATTAATGCTTTTTTCACAGGAATGGGTTTTAGGTATCACAAAAGTCTGACCCTCTTTTTTCTTTTCTGAACATACTTGCTTGTCCTTCCTCCTTCTGCCATGTTATGAAAGCAACACAAGTCTTCACCAGCGATGGTGGCCCAATCTAGGATTTCCAGACTCCAGAACCATAAGCCAAAATAAACCTCTTTTCTGTATAAATTACCCAGTCTCAGATATTCTGTTATAACAATAGAAAACAGACCTAAGACTCTCATCATTAAAAAAAAATGCAATGCTTCCCAGTGGAACACTTAAAATAGGTAAAGCAAAATCAAGGTATTTGATAGGCTGTCTTTGAAAAAATCATAAACACTTCAAAGTTCCAAACTGAACTTCACAATCTCCACATAACTTCAATACAGTAATAACATTTAGAACTATAGATATTAGGGTGTCCAAAGCCTTCCCTATGCGTAAGCTCTGCAGTTACCAGTGGACTAACAGCAAAAGTTTCCCTAAAGAGCCATACAAGTTCCTATAAGCAAGACTCTCAGTTGTAGGCTGTCCAGCTTTCCCCACTTTGATGAATTATGGTCTTGACTTCCTTTTGCAGCCAAAACAGAAGTTGTACTACTGTTGGACTTCACAAGAAACTGAACATATTCTCTGCCCTTCAGCTCCAAATATTGTGCTCCCACATTGCCCTGAGCCTCCTGAAGTAGGTAGATTCCAGTCACACTTTGATCCAGGTACAGGAAAAGGGTTAAGAGGAGAACCACCATGCTTCACAGGACTGCTTTACATATTTGGGTTATAAAAGTGCTGATTTAACCTTATGAGTAGTCCTTAAAGCCCAGGGATGACTGTGTTTGAGCTAGTTTTGTTAGAATATTTGCACTGACCCATTAGACCCTGGAACTTAAAGAGGAAGCTGTTGTATCCTCTTGTCTCCTTTGTCTTTCCATATAAGCATATCTTCTGAGCAATGAATAGGCTTCCTGGGCACCAAAGCTTGTTATTTCAACAATCTTTTCTGTAACTCTCAAGATACGTTAATATACTTTAAGTAGAAACATACACTTATTTTTTAAAGTGCCTTGAGTTCATGGAGAATATATTTACATACATATGCTGATCTCAAATCTTAAAGGAAGGCATTTTTCCAATGGGAGAAATTGAGGTGTAGATGGGTTAAAATGACTGGCCTGAGATAAATGAAACTGGTTTTAGATCTTTGGACATCTGGGTCTATTCTTACTTGTCTAAACTGCAGAACCTTCAATGCTTAAATACGATCATTGTCTGGGACCTTGAAGATAGCGCTCAGCACCTAACAAAGTTGATATCCTGGGGCAGCAGGACAGTTGGGCATCTGCCCTGACAACTGATTGACCCTGAATAGGTTATAATTTGATTCTGTAGAATCAAATTTCTTATCACCTATTGACAAGTTCAGCAGTATGGCAAAAATCTTGGTTCAAGATAAGAGTAAAACAACCATTCTAAAAATAATCACCAAAACATGGGCAGAAGAATGCTGTGGGCTTCGGAGAAAGGCAGTGGCTCACTTCCTTCCGTACAGACCAGGCCCTTCCAACCACTTCTGTTTCTTGACACGACTAGTAACCAGGGAAGTTCTTTAACACTTCTCCTCCTTCTAGGCTCAGCCTACTACTTTGTTTTCCTAGTAAAATCCCTCCTCCACTATCTTCAATATTAAAGGTTCACTTTTCTGTGAGCATCAAGAGTCAGTGTGGAAACTTCCTACCTACCGAGTCCCTTTCCTGGTTGAACTCTATGCCACCTGTTTGCTGCCCTGCCACCTCACCCTTCCCCATGTCAACCTGTCTGACTCTAGCCCTGTATTTTCTTCAAACAGGTAGATCTCACAAAATTCTTATATATTTTTTTGCTCTTCTATAGTGAAAACTCAAGGTGGAATGATGTTCCAGCCTCTGAAGACTTTCAGAAAGGCCAGTCACTTTGGACAGGTAACACAAGTACGTGTTCTATACTACTGATATGTAGGATATGCATGCATTAGCACTCAGGAGCTAAGCGGGATGAATTCTAACAAGGTTGTGAACCCCTCAAACTCCCGAACACGACCAGAGCTTATAACTTTCCTTAAAATGCAACAGTATGTAATTCATTGTGCATTTGACCTCCAATGTCTGGCACTGGGCCAGTCTGAGAATCAGTGCCTGGGTTCTCTCTTAGCCATGCTTGCTTGGCATGGCTAAGAACTTCTGTACCCAGCCTGTCATCCTGCAAGGGAAACATCCATGCTTCAGGATACTATACTCTATTGCCTGCCAAGTCTTTTCTGGGGTCAGTTCTGGGCAGCCAAGGGTTAATGTTACAGCCATAACTGCTGTGGGTCTCTGGAGCCCTGCCCCTTCCCTGCGGAAGCCTGATATTACTACTCCTTACGTGACTATTGTTATCTGGAAAGGGTCGCAATTGTGAATCTTTCTTTATAGGTACAAACAGGGTCAAAATGACATCAAAGATTTCCTCAGCTGTAAAGAAATAGAGGACTGGATTTTCCTAAATTGGAAAGATCTATTCACCCAACTTGGATGGGCTTTAGATGTATGCTATTCCACATGGTGGCTACTATCCCATGTGGCTATTGAGCACTTGAAATGAAGCTAGTTCAAGATGAGATGAACTGTTAATGTAAAAGAGCATATCAGAGGCTTGAGACCAAGTACAATAAAATAATACAAAAATATCTCATAAACTTTTTGTACTGAGAACATATTAAAATGCTCACATTTCAGATAGATTGAGTTAATTAAAATATATTATTAGAATTAATGTTGCCTATGTCTTTTTGCTTTTTAAAATATGGTTTCTGGGAAGTTTAAAATCACTCATGTGGCTTGCATTTGTGATCCAGTGGCTCACATTTGATTTCTATTGGACAGCTCTGCTCCAGGCAAAACTCCTAACATTGAAAGTTTATTTTTTATTGGTGCATTACAATTACATATAATACCAGGGGTTTGCTTTTAGAGAAAAGACGAATGTACTGAAGATTTGGTTTCAGGTATCCTTTTTAAAAATTAGACCCTTCTTGTGGACATCTCATCCATAAAACAGTTGGCTAGAACTCTGCAGGCGGGCTTATTACTTCTTCTCTGGGACAAAGTTGTGTAGTTGGGCTCTCATAGTCCTTTACTTATTTGATTTTATAGCCCAGTATTCATTTTCAATATCTCCAGATAATACAGAAAAGTGAAAAACTTACAGGTTTTGAGATGGTGAATCTGCTGCTGGAATGCACAGGTATTTAACTCCCTGTAAAATGATAAAATATATATATATATAAATAAAAATGAAAATATTATAGTCACTGTATAAAAATATTTGAATAAACTATAACTATTTACTCAGCCAAAAAATAAAAAAAAATAAAAAGGAGAAGTTTTTCATTCATCTTTTGTTGCCAAGGAACTGGAGAAAAACTAATTAAAGTTCCTGGTTCTTTTCTGTGGTTTTGCCTATAAATATGGTCTAGTTTGCAAACAGCTTGTAGGTTTAGACAAAATTCAAAGGGCTTCAAAAAAGTGAAAACTGAGTACTTTTCAGTAAGTGTCAACAAGTTTCAAAATTATCATCTTACATACTAGTACACATATTCCACATTTCCTATATATGTCATTTAGGATCTCGAAAATCCAAAAAGGAAGCACTGTTAGTCAAAACTTTAGCACAATGGCTAAAAAGTGTAGTGTCATGTTATAGCTTTCTATGTTAATTTTAGTATCATGACAGCTACAATTTCACCAATAGGAGTTTTAGATCCTTGAAATAATTTGCTTGTTTTCCAGAACAGTAACTTTGGGTACCAAACTAACATTTTTCTTTAAAAATAATGGCCTATTTTGAAACAAACACACAGATAAAAAAACAAATGAACTTCAACCCTATAAAATAAAAAAAAAAGTTTATGTAAATTTGTACTATAAAAATCATGATAAATTTGAGGCTTATCAAAAGCCAGTCTCACCTCTCTGTCAGAGGGATTATTGATGTGACAGTTCAAGAGCTCTTTAATATCAAGTAAAAATATAAAATATAAAAATCTCAGTATTTTTTGCAGAAGAATATGTCTAAAGAGTTAGATGAATCATTTTTAAACCCTCCTCTTGTAATTGCCTAATCTCATAGAATATTATCATGCATCTCAGAAAATAAGGGGAAAAACCAGAAATTAGAAAAATAACCAATAAAAGAGAATACACAAAGGACAGATATGTAGAATGGCGATATAGGCAACCCCAAGTTCCTCAGAAGATTGGTAATTTTTCATTGAACTCTCTTAACTCCTATCATTAGGAATTTATGTGCTGTATTTACTAATAATAATCTTAGAAGGAACAATTTGATCCATACTTTGCTAGTTCCTTACAGTATGACTTTTCCAATACAGGGTGGGGAATTCCATTCCCTATCTCCCCTGATGCTTAGGATCAAGGCACACAATCAGTTTTCATTGATCTGACACACAGGAGATGGACTTGGAACTAGTGGGCTGCAGAGCTCATTGGGCTGCTGTGTGATAAGGTCTGGGATCCTTCTGGAACTTTAGTTTAGAGCCTGTTTCTTCAGCTCTGCTGAGCATTCCTTAAGCTTTCAACCATTTCTTAATAAACCCCTTCCTGCTAAAACTGGCTCATATTGGGATCTGCCCTGAGAGATGATGCAACCCCCTGCTTACTATCTCCCACAATTAGGAGAGTTGAGAAAATAACTACCCGCCCCCCATAGTTTCTACATATGTTTTTTTCAGCTTTGAAGAAACAATCAAATAATTTAATCATGATTTGAAGATAAAAGCATTACCAATCATGTAGCCAATCATTATATATTTCAGTAAAGGCTTCCTGAGTTCTTGAAGAAGATGAATGTAACTGCTGCTTATCCAAATGGAAACATTTTATCTGAGATAAAATGGGCTTTTAGCTTGCCAAAGGTCGAACTTAATGATCAGTTGGCAGAAGAGGAAAGGGAAGTAGTAGATTACCCCTCTTTGTTTGTCACACTCCACACCCAGCCTCCTTCTGTCGCTGTCCTTATTTTTTCCTGGACTCTCTGGGGGGCTGTGTTTTGCTGGGAATGTCTCACATTCTAAAGCCCCTCCAAACCCAGATTTGTATTATGCTGTGATCGAAGGGGCAAGGCTATTAAAAAGGAAATGCTACTGAAAGAAAAAAGTCATTTCACTCCTTACTTCCATAGAGGCCAAATAAGTGTATTGGTCTAGATATACACTCTGATCATTTTCTACAGCCACCATTGAAATGACTCACTGATTTTTTTTTTTTTAAGTGAGAGTTGGCAGTTGGATCCAATCCAGGAGCTTGTGAAATTCATTCCTCCCACACACTTCCTCCGACCTCCTTTCGGACCATACTTCCAGAAGGACAAGAGGATTCTCAAGTGTCCACCTCCCCTGCTACTGCCATCTGCAGTCTCAGCAACTTCAACAGAGAAAGGGCTCCAAAAGAATGCCCTGTAATAATGAAAATGCCTGCCTGTCCCAAATGTCAACAAACAACCACCTCATTCAAGTAGAATCTACAATCAGTCCAGTTTTGTATTGGGAGGAAAGAAATAATGAAGGAAAGAAGAAAATGGACTGAGGTAGGTTAAATAGCTCTTGCCTATTAAGATCAGTTACTGTAAATGCCAACAGCAGGGTGAGTAGAAAGCACTGTGCTTCTTTTAGGCACATTCCCTTAGTTGCTGCCTGGTATACCAAAGGACAAGACATTGGCCCCACAAAGCAGGAGAGCCCTGTCAGGGGGCAGGAGTATCTGCCAATCATAGGAAGATGACAAAAGGTATTATCCCTTGGGAGGCACAGAGGATGAGGAGGCAACTTTTGGCTGTGTTGGGCCCCTCACCTGCACAGCTGAGAAGAGCAAGTGACAGTTACAGCTTCCTATCTGTGCAACTTTGGAACAAAGTTTGGGGACCCACTGCTGTTAAGGCAGGATGGAGAACATAAAACTAAAGATTGAGTTTTCTCAAAGACAGAATAACAAGAACAATAATAAACTTCCCTAGAATGATGCCTGACACATAGGTGTTCACTAAAGGTCTGCTGAGTCCTGAGACCAAGGTGAAAATCAATTCCCACAAAGATCACACTATGTGAATAGTTCTAGGGAAGAAAATACTGTCAAATACCCATTCCTTAATCCCTGGATCACAGAAATGGAAAAGCTGGGTTTGGGGACACACTAGGCAAGTAAAGGGTATGTTTTCTTTTCTTTTCTTTTTTGGTACTGGGGGTTGAACCCAGGGAGCTTAACCATAGCACCACATCCCCAACCATTTTTATTTATGTTTTTAATTTTGAGACAGGGTCTTGCTAAGTTGCTGAGGCTAGCCTTGAATTTGTGAGCCTCCTGCCTCAGTCTCCCAAGATGCTGGGATTATAGGTTTGCAATACTGTGCTTGGCCAAAAGCATGTTTTCTATACACACACCAGTGACACTAGCCCACCTCCTGTGTACTCCAACGGGGATGTGAACCACTTCACTGTGATCTACAATAAGTATGCAAATTCAGCCACAGAAGGAGTCAAACTGTCAAAAAGGTTCAGCTGCTTGCTGCCCAAGAACATCTATTTATCTTGGCTTAGTCATTAACAAAGCAACATCTCTTGAAGGCCACAGACTACAGAACTCTACCTAAAAAAGGCATCAGATGCCTGCACATGTGCACAATTAATGACTGTTAGTTACTAATTCAGAAAGCAGCACACGGACCCCAGGACCATAAAAAAGCTGGACTCATTTAAAATTACCCTGGTACTAATGAGTGCAGTTGCACAAAAGTTTTCATGTGATGTGGAACAGCTATTTTTTTCTAATATGACTTATACAAAGGACTGCTCCCTGGTGGTGAAATTTGTAGAAAGACAATGAATAGGGGTAGGATGTGTTTAGTTAAATTACAAAAATTACAGCAAACTCATGGATTAAAAAAATGTATGCAAACTTTAGAACAATCTGAAAACATTGGAATAAAAATAGCAATGTTTCCAGGGGCATAGCATTTGCTGCACATATTCACTTCCTTACATTACCTCTAAATATTTTTAAAAAACATAAAAATGAAATTGGTTATCTTCTCCCTTGAAATTAAAATTGTAAATAAATAAAAACTCAACACTTTCCATGAGGTTTCAAAAAAGTGAACTGGTAAAAGTCAACTAACATTAAATTTTTATGGAACTATCAGATGTCTTTATGGCTTTTCAATGCACAAGGCCTGTTTAGTATTGCACTAAATACAAAAAACAAGTTCGGTTAATAGAAAGAGCCCTGTTAATGCTCTAAGACTCTCATGATTCCTATGGTAGACAAAGAAAGAGCGGCAGATAATTTCTTTGGACTACATGGCCTTTTGAGTGGCTTAACATTTCCAGAGAACTCCAGCAATACTGATGAGGTGGGCACCAGAGGGAGAAAAAGGGGGAAGAATTTAAAAAAGTCGATACCTACTTCAAGGTAACCTCATTTTGTACTGAATATTCATTATACCAAAACATCACATCAATCAGTATGAAAACACACAGTATAAAAATTAGGAAAGCACTGAAAAGAAGTAAAAGGGGTAGGAGCTATTTGCCAAGGAAAGCTTTCTGACGACATTTTTGTGTTTAGGGTTTCAAAGACACAATAGACATCACTGGGCTGAGAAGAAGTTCAGAAAGAAGCTCTATGTGAACCAAAGATCAAAGCTGTCCAAGTCCATGTTCTTTAAGCCTTTAATATTTTTCAGTTTTCTGTTTCAATGATTATAGTAACCACCAAAAGTAAAGTTCTGGTCCTTTCTTTGGGTCTGAAACTAAAGACTACACTTAAAACGATACACAGGAACAAACTTGAAAAGCAGGGCTGAGATTCTGATTGCAATACTAGAAAAGAGATCAAACTCTCGCTTGTTTCAAGTACAATTTCTAAAATTCACTGTTTCTCTCTTTATGAAACATCGTAAGAGTCTTTTGAAGAATTCAGTTGATATTCTACTTTCAAAAAGAAAATCCAGCCCTCCCCCAGGAAGGCTAATTAAAGCCAGCTATGGAGTCAATCTTTGTCTCATCATTTGTAGCAATGTGGATGGAACTGGCAGACAATATATTGAGTGAAGTAAGTCAGGGGCAAGAAAAGGCCTGCATGATCTTACACATGGAAGCAAAGAGTAGAATAATAGTTCCCAGATCCTGGGAAAGATATGGGGGAAGGGGTAATGGAGAAAGGATGATAAGGGGTACAGGGGTACAGTTGGATAGGAGGAATCACTTTAATGCTCTACAACACAGTAGGATAAGGATGGTTGGTGATATTATATATTTCAAAACATCTAGTAGAGTACATTTTAACTCTTGGTGTTACCAACATTAAGAAAAAATGTCAGAGATGGTTATCCTCATCTGATATATTGTATATATGTCATGAAATGTCACACGGTACTCCATAAGTATCTGTACTTGTTATGTGTCTATTTTTTTTTTTTTTAAAAGACTACAACTGTATCCCCACAGAAGCAAATTCAAAATATAAGTAGGAGAGTAAGTTCCCAAAGGGGCCAGAACCAGGACATTCATGCAGTGGAAAAGTTATTTTAGTTGCTAACAAAAATATCATGATTAGAACCCTTGGTTTCTCATCTTAGCCCAATCAGTCAGACACAGCATAGGCAAACCCAAAGTGGTTCCTCCAACAGAGATCATCTTTTCTTTGACAAATAAGTCCATTTAGGAAGTGTTGAGCTGGCCTTTGTAGTTTGCATACATATACCTGTACACATGTGTATACACCCACACATACACACAAACTCTGCTACTACTGATTTACAAACACCCATGAATGAGGTGAGTGGAACAAGCAAGAGAACCTATCAAGTTCTAATTTTACCAAATTCCTAAGAAGCTGGCTCCCAAAGAGAAAAATTGAAAGCAAAATTTAAATTTGGACTATCTTCATCTGATCAGAAGGTAGACCACAGCTTATACACTGTTACAAAAACACAAAAAGAAAGGGTTCTTCCATTGGAGACAACCACTTATAAAACTTTTTTTTTTTAATTGTGGCAGAACACACATAACTTAACATATTGATTATTTTTTTAATTATTATTTTTTTAGATGCAGTCACACAATGCTACCCAGACTAGACTCAAGTAATCCTCCTGGACTCAAGTAATCCTACCTGGTCTCAAGTAATCCTCCTGCCTCAGCCTTCCAAGTAGCTGGGACTATAGGCATGTATGGTTGAGCCCAGTTACCATCTTGATCATTGTCATGGAATTAAGTACATCCATGTGGTTGTACAAACATCATCACTATCTAACTCCAAACTGTCTCATCTTTCAAAACTGGAACTCTGTACTCATTCAACTAATTCCCCATTCTTCCTATTCACAGTCCTTACAATTACCCTCTCCTTTCTGTCTGTAAATCTGACTACTTCTGCACTTTTATCTAAACCTACTGGTAAGTAAACGCTAAAAAAAACTTAGCCTGGACTCTTGAAAGTCACAGATCCAAGAGATGGCAACTGCTGACTTGAAATTGCTCTTGTATGCTGTATGTTGGATCATCTCAGTCTCCTTTACACAGGCTTCTCACAGGCTTTTCTTTGAGTGTGTCACTATTCCAGAGAAGGCTTATGAGGACTGCCACTTCACATATGTGTATGGGAGTCAAATACAGTACCTGGCCCTTGCATTTTGATTACTGTTTCTCCTCAAAATTTAAGAATTAACATAAAGCCTATAACATTTGTAGAAACATTAAAAGTGAAGAGTAGAAGTCCAAATCATATCTCTAGAAGATTACATTCAAAAAGCACATATGTATGCCTATGGACTAAGACACAGAAGACAGCATAAAAAAAATAAATAGGTAACATAAAGGAGGTGAGATTCTGGCCTCCTCTTTTATTATTATTACCACAGCAAAATTCTCAAAGAAATTACTGTAGATAATCATCACTGAAGATAGATATGGTCCTGTTGTGATGCTACGTAATACATTTTAAGCCTAGATTCTAAACTGAAGAGGCATTTATTTTCTTAAAGTACCCATTTGCCCCTGATTCTTCCTGCATGCACTAAATTTAGGTAGCAGTGCTACAAATAACAACTTCCAAGAAATCTGTGGTCCTTGGTGGGGTGGGGAGTGGGTAGGAAGGTCAGAGTGGACAGACAAGATTTAGCCTTGGGCTTGATTTTGTGAGACAAAATGCAAATGAGAAACCTCCTACACCTGCTGGCTTCTTTCAGGTTAGTCAAAAATCGACATACATTTGACTCGGCAGATCAACAGATGAGAACTCAATGTTTATTTTTGTTCAAGGTATTTCAATGAAAAAGCTAAAGTGGGCCTCATAAGCACATAGGAGTTCCTTTAGCCAACGTGGAGAGGGTTATGGGGAGGTAGAGAGGAGATTCACACCATCTCCATCTCACCACCGAAAGCCTCTGCTGTAATTTCGGTTCAGTGTGAGGACCTGCTGATGTACACAATTGTGACTCATGAAAACTGGGGCCAGTTTCAGCAGACATTTCAAACCAAAGCAGTCTGCATATCACTTCACGCAGGTTACTGCTAAATAATCATATCAAAAATGGCCATGAATCAGCAGATAGATCACTAATTGACTCTTCAGGAGTGTTCTATGAATATCATTAAGGAAAACATTCTCTCTGTAAAAGATAAATATTTTATTGGGTCATGTGCAGCTACAACATATTCAGTGGTTCTTCCTTATCTGAAAAATGAAGACATTTCATCTTCAAAGTCCTTTTCCACTTGTCTACAAGCCCCTTTCCTAACCTCTACCTGTGTGCTCTCTCTGTCCCCAACTCCAGGGACACTGGGCTGCTTGTGACTGTCTCCAAATATTGTGTACTTTACTGCCACCCCTGAGTTCCTATAGTTTCATCTCTCTAGAATATCCTCCACCTTAGGACTCATCCAAATGGCTGTTCCTTATTGAAACCATCCCTAATGTACCGGTTCCCCTCACCTCCTGAGCCTCTATTTCCTGCAAAGAGTCCAGCTCCCTATTCTGAATGTCAGATGATATCACCTTTACACAGGTACCATGGCCCAGCACAGGGCCCAGGGCTGCTTGTGAATGGCCAATGTCTTCAATAGACCTCCCCAAACTTGGAATGGCCAGGTCCATATAATAGGTAATTATATTTTATACTGGTCTCCTAGCTCTTATAGATCATTAGTAAATGCTTGCTATTGAGGGAAGCATTTGCCTGAGAGGACAGGTATATCTTTAGAATTTTAAAACTTATGGCCACCCACCCATTGTGCCCTAAAAGTGTTGCTGCTAAGCTGATTGAGGTACCTGCAGTAGGCTGCAGAGTAACAACAGCAGTCTTAGAATGCCTAAGCATCCTCCTTACCTCTATTACCCACTGTCAATGGTCCCACAGCATGTGGTGAGAGGGATTACTAGCAATGCAAAATCATAACACGTAAATTCCAGGTTAAAATTCTTGGACATTTTCAGGACTGCATTAAACTAGGGACAACACAGCCCCAAGGCTCAAGCCTGGCCTGAGCTCCTGTGAGCATGCCTACTCAGTCACAGAGGTTTCTCTAGCTACCTGTCAGGGAAGCCTGGGTGGGTAAACCAAGGCTGTGTTTACTGAGGCACAGTCATACCCTCCTATTATGTGTCCCCTCAAAGTCCCCAAACCTTATTTCCTGGGCCTTGACAGACAAAACTATGCTGAGTCCTTGTCTAGAGATTCCCATCTCACAAAGTCATTCTGATGACTTAAGTCCATTTTGCACATCATATTTTCTTCCCATTTAAATGTTTTCTGACAGAGAACACTGGTTTCTTAGAAAGCCTCCTCGTTAATCAAGAGCTGTGCTAGGGTTTCTTCCTTGCTCTGCTAGAAGAAGAGAGACAGAGGGATTTCTCTTGAATATAGGAGTTTTTAAAACAAGAAATGAGATTCAATATGTAAAAACTCTAATTGTAATGCCAGTACACAGTAGGTGCAATAAACTGTTGATGGCAGGTCTGTGCTCAATGGCTCACCCTCAATGGCAGTCTTCTCTGCTCAGTTACCATCAAATGCAGCATCACAGAGACTGGGCTGAGTGAACACCAGTTGTATCTCCATGAGTACATATGTCTGAGCCAGGCTCACCTTCTCAGCTCTTTATGCCAGGGGTTATTTTTTCCTCTTTTGCAGATGACTAAACCAATGAGGTCTCAGGTGCCATTGCTTGTGACGGAAGAATAACTCAACTGCGGTGTGAGTTAGTGGCTTTGTAGGTGGCCTTTTGTCTTCAGGCTTGGACATGATGTGCAGCACTGAGGAAATGCTTTCTAATAGCTTTCATGACCCCTGAGCCTAACTCCATGTCCTTTGTCTGGGATCAGACCCCAGCAATGTTTGTTTTGGGAATAAGGCAAATGCTGACGGGCATGGTGCTACCCTCAAGGACTGGTCAGTCCTCCAAAGGTAGGGCTCAGGGTCATGATGTGCTCACCCCAGAGGTGGTGAAGGTACATGCATGGGCAGCACAGAAGGGCCATGGAAGCTCTTGTCAGAAAACAAGCCCAGGGGGCTGGTAGGATGGGGAGAAGAGTCTCACAATGTGGTGAAATGAACTAAAGAGCCTGTACATCTGTTCTCCATGGCAATGTCTGATGTTAACACACAGCAGATGTGGCTGGAGAGCATGTTCTTCATTCTACTTAAGAACCAGCGTTCCAGAGCCAGGTGGGGTGGTGCACTTAGAATCCCAGCAATTCAGGCTGAGGCAGAAGGATCACAAGTTCAAGGCCAGACTCAGCAACTTTGTGAGACCCTGTCTCTCAATTAAAAACAAGTAAAAAAGGCTGGGGATGTGGCTCAGTGGTTGAGCACCTCTCAGTGGTTCAGTTCAATTCCTGGTACCAAAAGGAAAAAAAAAAAAGGAAGAATGAACCAGTGTTCCAGGGCCTTCTCTCTCAGGGCGGCACTTCGTCACTCCCCCTCCCTAGGCCTGCCATGGTGGAACAATCTGACAGGCTATTTTTATTTTGACAGCTGCATCCTCTTGCACTGTAGCACAGAAGGAAGCCCCAGGCCACTCTGGTCAGAGCACATGTGGGAAAACACAAAGGTAGAAACAGCCTCAGCTACCAAGGAGGCCAGAGGCCCCTCACTGTGGTCAGCAGGGTCTCAGGATGACCAGTGGAAATCATCAGTTGTGATGCCACCACACATGCAGGAATAGCAGGAGCAGTTTTCATCATAACAGACAGGAAACTTCAGGTTAATGTAAAAATAAGACAATACAAAAACACAACATGTGGGAATGTGATTCCTACTTTGTTAATATGAGGATTGGATATGAGGTGCTCCCCCTAAAGTTCCTATGCTAGTGCAGGAATGTTCTGAGGTGCAATGATTAGATTATGAGAGCTGTGACCTAATCAGTGCTTCCTAGTTTGAATGAACTAACTGGGTGATAACTGAAGGTAGGTGGATGCAGCTAGAGGAGTTGGATTACTGGGGGCATGTCCAGGAAGGGTGCATCTTCTCTGATATCCTTTCCTTACACACTCTCTCTGCTTTCTAGTCACCATGAGTGGAGCACCACTCCTCTGCTATACCTTTGCACCATGATGTTATACCTTAGCATAAGCCCAGAGCAATGGAGTAAGCCGACCATGGACTGATACCTCTGAAACCATGAGCCTTAATAAATTTTTCTTCCTTTAAGTTGTTCTTGTGAGGTATTTTGTTCATAGCAATGAAAAGGTAACTAACACAGGCTTCTTAAAATTTCTTTAGGGCACAGGGTTGGACTATTCCCTAATGTTGTTTAAACTGACAATCCTTTAGAGTGATTTGGAACTGCCTTCCACTTAGGTGCTGTAGAGCTGGTCTCATGGACGAAGTATTTCATGAGTAGGCAAATTCAGTTTGTAACCACTCCACTATTGCTAGTCTCTGCCTCCTTTGTGGATAGCCTGAAATGACCTATGGACTACTCTGCCTAGGAACAGTTTCTAAGCCAATGTCTGGGCTCAGCTTTGTTCTTCTGAGATGCCTCGCCCCAGAATTACAAAGTAACAGGCAGCCTATCTCCTTGCAGCTGTTCTGGAATGACAAAAGGACAGCCCACTCGCCACTTTCCATATATCTGCCCCTTGGTTCTGGTAGTGGCTGTGATTCTCACCAAAGGGGTCACAGGCCTTGTGGATCATCTCCCTTTAGTTGGGGAAAAAATCTGGGTCAAGGGAAAGAGAGTCTAATTAGAATTCAGACACACCTATTTCTTTTCCCTAGCTCAGCACTGAAAGCCACCTATGATTGCTTGCTGGAACTTTCACCACACATTTCATTTCTTTCCCATCATAGAAGAGGGTAAAAGGTAGCTGACAGTGCTCCTACAGTGATCAAGGTTGAAACTTGACATCTGCCCTAGTTGTGGTGATAACTGAAAGGAGAGAAATAACTTCTCAATTCAAACCCATCCTTTCCCTGAAAACACACACATACAGATCTCCAGAACATCCCAGAGAATCAGACCAAAGAGAGGAGAACACATTTTACAAAGTAGTTAGGACACAGCTTGTTAACTTGGCTTGTACTGAGATGATGAAACCAGCTAGGTGCTATTGCTTTACTCTCAGAATTTTAAATAAGGCTGATCACTTCCCTTGCAGGTGTGGCAGGTCCACCTGCATTGCCTACCCGGCAATGAATTATTAAGAGCATCTGAAAACAGAAGATTTGCTTAAACCAATCTCCAGTAAACCAGGCTACATTTAAATCACTTTTCTTATGGCTAAAAACAAAACAGTGCCCATATTGACCTTTAAACCTGCTTTGGCTCTTAACCAACTGACCATCTTTGATTTCCCATTCAAACTTCTGCTTTCTGACTTGGACCTTCCACTCAAGGAGCCTGTGACCCATGGAATCCTTTTGGGGATACCATCCTACATCTCCACAATGCTTGGGCTTCTCTTGCTAGTTGGCCAGCCAAAGACTTGGCTTGGCCTCCTACTCTTATAAACTGTTCCTTGGCAGAGGAATTCATAGGTCACTGCTGACTACACTGGCCTTAGAAGGAGGCAGAGAAAAGCAATGCTGGCATAGTCACAAACTAAATTTGCCTACTTTGTGAAATACCTTCTCCAGACCTAGACTTGGAGCCAGAAACACACTTTCCCTCCATGGATTCTCTCCTTGGGTTGTTTCCACAAAACCAAGCCATTCTTCCCTTTGAAATTCCTTTAAAATCATGTCCCCTATTGCCAGATTTGCTTTTTATGTCACTTTTAGCCCCTAAAGCAGCCACACATGAGGGACCTCTTTGGTTAGGAGTGATGACCAGGGCAACCTCAGAGTCTCACCTTGGGGTGGAACACAACACAACTCTGAACTTTGCTGGTGCTCCTGCAGAGAACCACAAGGACTACATGCTGAGGAGTAGAGATGAACTAAAATGCACAAGGAGTTAACAGGAATGATAAAGATGCATCCATCTCACAATGTAAATGTGGTGAGTGATGAGATCTTGTGCTAACATGTTTTGAAAGCATTTACCACAACACTATGTAAAAGCAAGATGGGATTATGATACAGTCATCATCTCCTGATCATGCTGTCTTAGCGTTTCTTACATGATTTTATTTAAATCCAAGGGCCTGGCTGCATATATACACTGATAATTCTCAAATCTTTATATCCAGTCTGAGTCCTGGACTGAACTCACCCTCTGGGCACTCACATCCATAGTGGCACAGCTGTCTGTTCTATCAGTCCCTCAAGCTGTAACCTCAGACACTCCAAAACCTCTGCTGCTTCATCCCCCAAATCTAACTCCTAGCTAAATTCTATTAATTCCACCTGAGAAATGACTTTCTATATTTCGAAGCTGTTTTATGGGGTGCCTACAGGTTGATAGCATTATAACATCACAATGGGTTCTCTTCTTTCATTTATGTGGTTTCCTTTTTTACCCCAATGATTTTTTTTATTTTGCTTATACTTCCGTTGTATTTATTAAAACTATCACTATGCCCTCTTTCTTTTGGTTCATGTTTTTGCTGCACAATCTTTACCCATCCTTTTCCTTTTAATATTGTTTTGTTATTTTGTGGATTTTCTTCTAGGGGGGAAAACCCACTCTTCAGTGTCCCAGTTCAAACTCTCATCATTTCTAATCAGTTCTATAGCAAAAACTTCCCAGTGATCTCTGGGATATCCATTTCTTTCACTACATTCCATTTCCAAGTAAAGATCCTGGAAACGCAGTTGGAATGTGTCTCCTGACTTTGTGTATAAATCTTGGATGAGTCTCCACTTCCCATATGATAAGCTCAGACTCCTCAGCATGACAAATGAGACCTTTCCTAATCTGCTCTGAGCCTGCTTTTCCAGTCTGGCAACCCTGAATACCTGCTCCATTTTAGGAGAGCTAGGACACACCTTGCCTTTTGCACACCCTGTGCATTAGTACACTCTATCCTTCTGCATGCCCCATGTCACTGAATGTCCTGTATTCTTTACTCTTTGACATCCCCAACTCCAATTGTCTCGTCTTGCAATTACTATCGAGCACACTTGTATTACCATTTAGGACCACATAAAATTGTCACTTCTTTGGTGAAGCTTTGCTGGCTACCATTGCCTCCTGGGTTCCCTGGAGAACTCTGCATCTGGTGTGCATTTGAAACTTTGCTATTTTAAGATTTTATGCACCTGTTTACTTATTGGAAGGTCTCTTGTTCTCTTCAAATTTTATCCTTAATTCTTGCTGCAAGGTAGGTGCTCAATAAATGTTGGCTTAATCTGGAGGAATAACTTCCAATTTAGCCAAAAGAAGAAAGGAAGATAGTATTACTTTTGCCCCACTGTACAGACCACCCTCTCCAATCTATCATCAGAAGGAACTCCTTGGAGCATCTCTTATGGCTCCAGGGCTTATTCTCATTTCCGGACTTGCTTGAAGGGCTGCTCATTCTGGAGACATCTTTCTTCCTCCTTCCCACTTGGTCAAACTATACTAGTACTATGAAGCTGTTTCAACACCTCGGGCTTTATAGTCTTCCCCAGCCCATGGGAATTTAGATCTGTATAGACTGGCAAAGCTCTTACCATCTGGGCCACATGTTTCAACACTTATGTGCAACCTTGATGCAAGCAGTTTGAAAATAGATAGAGGAGGCTGCATGGTACATGGTTCTCCCAAAATCTTGATCTGAAGATCTTGGCTGATCTTGCTTACATGTGTATTCTCCACTGAGGATTGGAGGGACACAAACCAGGCAAGTCCACTCTACGAACACAGTCCTTGCACACATCTACTTAGAACCCAATCATGCACAAGCATCAGGAGAAGAGGGACAAGAAGGGAGCTTAGCAAGAAATACTCAAGAAACTGGGACTTAGTTGTATAAGCTATTCCCAATTTCTGGAAGAATTCAGGCAGAGGTACAAGGTATTTCTTTGTATTATTTCTTACAATTTCATATGAACCTACAGTTATCTTAAAATTAAAAGTTAAAGATACACTCAAAAAAGAAAAAAAGAAAATGAAATTTGAAAGAAAAATCTAGAAAGAGTATTCAAGTGTGAGGAGATACTGGTCAATGAGTAAGAACATTAAAGACAAGGTCCACAGAGGAAACACTGGGGCCAACAGAAGGTGAAGGTAGAGTTCTTTCATTTATAGACAGAAACAAAATAGCTTCCTTTCTAGAAATCAACTCAGTACTAGAAAATTTCAGTCCTTCTGGTCTATTTGTGCTGCAGTACTTCTAGAACTCTATTTGCAAGTGAGTTGGTGGTAGAAGTGCTGTCAGGCAGATGGAAGTGCCTCTCAGGCACTTGACTGCCCACACACAAGGAACTTGGAGACAGCTTGATTCTAGAAAGAGCGATTACGAGGCAGTTTTCGATACCTACCATGATCATTTCTATTTGAGTCATATCTATTTAAGTCTGGGGTTGGCTTCAAACAAATTTGCCTTGACACATGAAAGCTGATGCAAGCTTGGGTAGAGCTGGTATCACTGATTCTTGGGTGACATCAAAGAGATTTTCCTAGAGAAGTGAAAACAACTGAGGTTTTCTGGAAACAACTACCAATCTGAAAACCATTCCAGGTCAAACAATGACTTGTTTCAAAGGTCCTGGATTTCACTAGCAACTTTATAGCAGGTTGTTTTTGCAGTGCCAATGAGATAAATAAAATCAGCCATTTTGGAGGAACCAGTGGCCATTCCAAATAGGAAATCTTGCTTAATGCTTCAAGTTGCATCACTAGGGTAATGTGTGAATCCTAAAAGAAGGAAATAAATTCATTCTGATGTCCAATCAATACAGCAAAACGGCAGCATACTAATGTTGAGAATAGTCTATACTATTAAAGATGTGTCTTACTCCTTTAAAGAGTAAGATGACCTAAATGACATAATTACTTTGTACCTGTTAACCATAGACCACAAGGATATAGCATGTCATGCATCATATATGAATTCACGAGACACAAACCATACTGATCATTACTTTTTGCTGAATAGGTGGGTTGGCTCCAACTCTTTGTTATTATGAACAGAGATATTTGTATACTTCTATGTGTACGAGATGTGGGCTTTGGGTGTTTATCCTCCTTGTGCTAGAAAAAAAGAGTGGCACATGGTTCAGGCAGGAAGAGCTTCTGGGTCCTGAGAGCCCAAAGACTGATGTGGTCACCAAGCAGAGAGAGAGAGACAGAGCAGAAGGTGATAGGTCTGAACTGAAGGTCTGTCTGCATGGCTGCCAGAGGAGGAGCACTGGAAATGGACCCTCCCTTCACAAGCCAGATTGTCAATCTCTTTGACCTGAATGTTCTCTCAGCTTCTCATGACTCGACAAGTTCCATGAAGTCTGAGATAATGTCTCCAACATCTCTGCCCCAACCTCAGGCACGGAGACTTGAGCATGGCTAATCTTCTTTTAATTGTTTATGTCTTAGATGAATGGTCCTCCTCATAGGACCAAGCTTCTATACAACCAAAGGCAGCTGAAGTACTCTGTAGAGATCAATCCAAATCACAGAAGCTTCACTGGGGATTCTGGGTTACACTAATTTACTAAATGATCATTCTGAACTAGACACCAATGCAACTCTATAAAACTGGATATCCAACTATGCCAATGCTTCCTGACAAATAAGGAACCACACAAACAGCCCATATATGGGAGGCTGCTTCATTAATTACTCATGGTTAATTAACCATTCTTTTTCCCCCACTCTTTTTATTGTTTTAAATTTTACAAGTCAGCTATTCTTATTGCTTCTTTTTAGTTACACATAAGGATTCATTTTGACATAATTTTTAAAAAGTATAGAATATAGTTTGCTCAAATTCAGTCCCCAGTATTTCTCCTTTCCCTCATCTCCTCCCTAACTGAGGGGGAAGGAGAAGGCATTGGATAAGGGAAGAACGGAAGAATGACTCTAACCTAACTTCCATATATTTATTTATTCATTCTGCTTTCGTACTTCCAATGAGCCACAGTAATTAAAGATGTGATGTCTTGCTTTGGAATGGAGCTAAAAACCCACACAGCTCTCATTCTTTAGCAAGCATCCACAGAGGGGAGCTGGATGTGCTGGGCCTGAGCTGAATGCTGTCGGAACCAAAGAAACCCCACTTGTGGCACCCACCTGGGACAGGCTTGCAGACCAGCTCAGGAGCCTGGCATGGGCCAGAAGACTTGAAACATCAAACAGAGGTTAGGTAGCTGTTTGATCTAGTACAGGAGCTGCCACAGAGTGTATATAAGTCATGCCCCAACCAACAGGACAAAATTTATAGAATAAGTGGGGAGCATGAGATTGGTGGCCACCGAAGTATCCCTTTTAGAGGAAGAAGAGTTGGGTCTGAGCTTTGAGGGAAGGAAGGGCAGACCCAGAAGGACAAATTCTATACATTGTTACTTATATGTGGAATTGAAGAAAAAAGAAAGCCAAACTTGTAGAGTGGTATTACGAGAAGCTGAGATGTGGGGGAACAGGGGAGACCATATTTGAGATTAGAGCACGCTGTATGCATGTGACATACCACACTGAACCCCGCTAATGTATGCAATTATTACGTGATAATAAAAAGTTTAAAAAACAGGGAGGGAAGGAAGAAAGAAGGAGGAATAGAAGCCTATTTCTTATACTTCAAACACCACTTAGCATCTTGTTCTGATTTGCTTTATATTTGGGCAGCCAACAAAATTTTAAGAGCAATGGAAAGGGTCAATGGAGGGACACATGACAGGGAGCATCAACAAAGGGTGAAAACACAGGACTATCCAAGCCCAATGGGCATCTCATCTCAGTGAGTTTCCTCATGAATAAACAGGTAAATGAAGGCAGCAGTAAAGACATAGAGAAAACAATACATTTCAGAACTAGGAGAAGTGGCCAACTACAAACAAGACTGAGAAGAAAATCAAATTCTGGGAGCAAATGTCTCAAAAAATGTCTTTAGTGTTAAAGGATATATAAAGCAGAATCAAGAATAAATGTCTGCCTATGAAAACACCCTTTTCTTCAAAAATACACATACACACTTAAATGGTTTAAATATAAAAACCACACCTAAAATAGAAAATACCCAAGTCAAATCCTAGCTCATAAAATCTACCTAGTATATATAATATTCTCATTTGCATACATGTGTACATTTTTTCTCCATTGAATCCAACAATATGCATCATTTCAAAATCAAAATTCTTAGTGTTACCAACCATGGGAAAAAATGAGAATACTTTTAATGTATTTTTGTTAATAATGAAAAAAATAGTTTTGTTTCCTGCAGGTGGTCTGGTTAAATACAAAGAATGAAAAATGAAACAAACTCTGAAATTTTTACATTAGAAAGACAGAGGTGTTTCTTTTTTCAGGGGAAGGGAGAAACCTTTCATTGCTCAGTCTTACTTCCTCAGCACCTACAAACAATATCAGGTTTCTGATTTTAAAAATCACCATTTCTGAGATAGGAGTTTTCACCCCTGCTAAAATCTACAATAAACAGTAGATGCTGAAGACACCTGTTCACATCTATTCTCCAAAATTAGGAAATAGTTCTGAGCAAACAAAAGCAATTCCTTGGCCAAGTCCTAAGCAGAGCAATGGAATAACAAGGTATTTTATACCCCTGAATATTACAATTACAAATCTGGGTCTTTGTATTTGAAATGAACACATGTGTCAATGATTTTTTTCCTATAGTGAGCCAGTAACATATGCTCCAAAGTTTTGATACCAAAATACAGTCCCAAAGGATCATGTCTGGCAGGAAGATCCTTGCCTTTATAGTGAGAAGGCCTCGGGTTCCAGCACTGACTCTTCCAGGCATTAGCAATGATGTGTTACCGAGAAGTTATACCATAAAGGAACCTGGACAACATCATCTGCCTTGCTGGGCTCAGAATTCTTGGAAAATCATTAAGATTGTGGTGAGGAGTCAAGGCCATCCAGAGGAAGTCACATGCTGGCTTTTTCTACCAGCCTTCTTTTGGCTATAATATCACAAAACAAACTTTCTGATTTCCTAGTCATCACTAAAGTCCCAGTCAAATGTATGCTCACTGCAAATAGCCTCAAATTCATGAGCAGAAGAGGGACCTTGTTCTCTGGGCTTCTATTCTACTCTCTTCCTATTTGACTTGCCACCTGCCTTCTCTAACTGGACTGTAATGATCATGAATGTTTATAAAATAACCAGGATATATATATCTTGTTTCTACACCAAGGGCTCTGTCAGGGCAGAGAGTGGAAAAAAAATCACTACTGTTATCTTGAGCACCTGTCCCTGAGCTTGGCATTAATAGAAGCTCAAGAAAGTCCTGTGCTGATGATGGTACAAGTAAACTAGCACTTTCATACACTGTTAGTAAGAGCACAAATGGTGCAACTCTAAAGCTAATCTGGCAATATCTGGCAATACAGCTGTCAGAAGTATCAGCCATGTTGGGCATGGTGGCACATGCTTATAATCCCAGAGGCTCGGGAGGCTAAGTCAGGAAGATTGTGAGTTCAAAGCCAGCCTCAGCAACTTAGCAAGACCCTGTTTCTTTTTCTTTTTTTTTTAAATTTTTTATTGTTGGCTGTTCAAAACATTACATAGTTCTTGATATATCATATTTCACACTTTGATTCAAGTGGGTTATGAGCTCCCATTTTTACCCCATATACAGATTGCAGAATCACATCAGTTACACATCCATTGATTTACATATTGCCATACTAGTGGCAAGACCCTGTTTCAAGATTAAAAAATAAAATATAGGGCTGGGGATGTTGCTCAGTGGTTAAGCACCCCTGGGTTTCATCCCAAAACTAAAAAAAAAAAGAAAGAAAAATAAGAAGAAGCATTAGCCATGCCAGGAGGGGACTGAGGCAGGGAGGCATGCAGGAAAATTCTAGTCTGGGAGACAAGACTGAGCTTCCCACCCCTCTGATCAGCTGTGGGATCTTGGCAATTCCCTCTACATTTCCCAAGTGCAGGTTTTTTGTCCACACAATGATGGAGTCAGATGATAATCTTGCATTCTATCCTTAGCAAGTTCTCAAAACAGAATGAGGAAAACAATATGGAAAGATGTTGATCTTTACCAAGATAGCCTCAGCTGGCAACAAGGTCCTCTACTCTCATTGCTTGAGCTTTGGGAGATGTATGGCACTCCTCTGAGCAAGTATGCACCTGGGAGGCTCACCCTAACTCCAGTGGGTGGCAGGTCCTTGGCCTAAGATCACCTTTTCCTGCTCCCCATGATCTGTAGTCCACAGACTACAGTTCCATGAGATCTTAGTAGGTGGTCACACAAACATGCATAACATAAACTGGATCCTTGCTCAGAAAGACATGATAAATACATGTCTACAACACAAATCTTCTGAAGCTTTGTTCTTTCAACACAGCTATGAAATCTCCAGAAGGGTCTGTGGTGTGCTCAATTCCCTTAATTTATTTTTCCTTAAAGCAGCATATCCTAGGCCCACTGTTCAACAGCCTATTCTTTTTTTTTTTTTTTGGTACTTGGGATTGAACCCAGGGCACTTGACCACTGAGCCACATCCCCTGCCCTAGTTTGTATTTTATTTAGAGACAGGGTCTCACTGAGTTGCTTAGTGCCTTGCTTTTGCTGAGGCTGGCTTTGAACTCGTGATCCTCCCATCTCAGCCCCTGGGATTATAGGTGTGTGCCACCATACCCGGCTCAATAGCCTATCCTTTGAGAATACTAAAAACCTCTGATCTGTTTCCTCATTTCTAGAAACCAAATTCAATATGCCTATCCTCTCTTGCTTAGCTGCCCTTGCAATAGAAGTAGACCTAAAGATTCTAAAAGCCCTTGAAAATTGATACAAAGTACCCTAGAGCTTTAAAACCTATTGAAATATAAGTTGGAAATGAACCAAGGAAGCATCTACAGTGAAGTGCTCAATGCCTACCTTCCTGGCAGCAAGGATCCTGACCCTGCTACATGGATGTAACAGCCCTCAAATCCTTCCATTTTAGATGGTACCCACCTCTCCACTTTATGCCCATCCCCAGACTACAGCTGCCCAAAGTAAGTTAGGGGCCATTCAGTAAACAAGCTTGGTTTTGAAGATTTCAGAAAATGAAGGGGGGGGTAGCTCTTTCCTCTCCCACACCTTGTTCCTCAACCATCATTTAGGGTCCCCTACCAGGTAAGGGGATCAACTCACCCCCCATACTCTCCCCTTACACCTCCGTCCCTACCCTCTTTCCCTCCCACAGCATGGACCTGTGGAAGAATAAAATCCCTCTGTGAATTCCCTACCAGCTCCAACAATGTCCCATACTCATTTTAGGCTGGAAAAGTTCATGAACTGAATTTAAAATTTTAGACAGAAGACTGTTGAACAAAGCTCTGAAACCTCTGAGACTCTGTACTCTTATGGGCACATCAGCTCAAATAACTTTTAGTGCCCTGTTTCCCCATGCGTGCAGGAATAGAGATTATTGATGACTTTTAAAATAACATATTCAAGAATTACCTGTGATGTTAAAAATAAATATAATAAGATGGGCAATGTTTAAATCTTTTATGCTACAGTATAACCCTTAATAAATATGAAATCACATGGAAAAAGTTACTATAAGGTTAAGGTAACAATAGTGCCCAAAGAATGCAAAAAGATGTTTCTAAGTAAAAGCCATCATAGAAGGGTCACATAACCCTTCCCTTCCTCCCTTCTTCCTTCTCACTCTCTCTCCTTTCCCACCCCCTTCTTTCTTTTTCAAGGCAGAATTTTATCATTATAGACAATATATCCAGGGAATAAAAAAGATTCTGTAGTGATTGATGAAGAAACATAGTTTGCCCACAGCTCTGAGGTTTTATGCAAACAGTGGTCTCTTTGTACCTACTTGTTTTATTCTCCAGTTGTGGTTTCTATGTGTAGAAGGTAGAGGTGGGACAGATACGGGCTGGAGCTATCTCATTTCTAACACTCCAAGACCTTGTATCTTACAGAGAACTAACAATATGGAAAGATTTAAGGGCCACGGCCACATGATGTGTTCTACAAGATGGAGTATGAAGTGGCAAGGCAGGCTTGGTGGGTGAGGGTAGGAAGCTTCTATGTAATTTGTTAAAATAAAGGAAACCTCAAGTCTCCTTTTGTGATTTAAGAGGAAGTCAATCAAGACCAGATTGTAGTTTAACTTGGCCATAGCTTGGCTATGTTTTAAACAGCAATGATTATTATTGGTTTTAAAAATAAAACCAATATTTTCAAAGAAATGTTGACTTAAAAAAAAGTTCTGCTGTTGCTTCTGATAAAATCATGCTCCAAATAAATTTTTAAAACTTTAGCAAAAAAATTATGAGCTAAAACAACAGAAGGAAGTATAGCTCCCAGATCTGGAGGGATGCACTGAGGTTTATTTACCACCTATGATTGGTTCTCTGGTACAATACTGTTTAATAGAATCATTTATCATTCTATATCCTTATTTGATTTAGCTTGTTGTACACTAACCAAAATCTGTCAGCTCTAATGGCTAAAGAAAATACATAAATTTAACATAAAAATTATTACCTACTCTCGTACAATATGAATTTCAATAAAAACAGCTTGAACCAGGATTATTTCTTTCAGAACAAAGCACCCCTCCCTTTCCAACACCCCACCCTAAAATAGAAAAACACACACATCACAACCATACATGCATTATTTTCTAAAAAGAGGCAACTTGGGCTGTGTCAGGGCTAACAAACAGAAATAGATTTTACTCCTGGCCAACAGCTCAAACCATCCATCAGGGTAAATTGAAGATGTTTTTGGAATTAATGTACAAGCAGACACACCCTGTTTACCCAAAACCGTAAAACATGACAATTTCCACACTAACAGTTTCCATCCCAGAGTAGTGCTGGAAAATTATCAGGGACAATTTACTTTCCACTGTCTTTTACTCCTGAATGCAAATGGTAGATCCTTGAGTTTACAAGGGGGTGGGGGTAGGAGTGAATAATAAACTTTAATTCTTGTGGATTCTAAAACCAGAAATAATTTTGAAAGAATGACAATAGATTTTATTTTATTTCTTTACTTTTGTTCCTGTGGGGATCGAACAGAGGGCCTTGGGTATGTTAAGCAAGCTCTCCATCACTGAGCTACATCTGTGTCTTGAAAATGGATTTTAAATGTCCTTAAAACCCAGAGGGAAATGGAGCCTCAGTTTAATTTTTTGGCATTTAACCAAGAAAGCCAAACCAGCAATACAGCAGGAGTACAATCAGAAAGAAGGACACGCCCTTCCACCAGGCCACAGGCAGAACATAAACATAAACTTGGACTGAGCCCAAAATTAATACCACCAGCAATCACAGGAGCACACTCATGTCGGAAAGAATACAGCTGCCTTCATTAATGTCATATGCAGAATACAAATGCATGCACGGGCTCTCACAGAACATATACATGGCTCTCTCTTACCTCCAACATGGGCCGGGCACTATCGTGGACAGATAGAATATGTGTCACTTTGTTCTTGCTCAATTGCTCTGCGTCTCTTGCATCTGTCATCCAAGAAAGGGGATGGACAATTTAATATTCTCTGCAAATTAATTACAACACAACATGACTTGCACATTTCTTTCTTGAAATTTCATAATTGACCCTATCTAGAACAATCAAATGGAAGGAATTTAGGGCTACTACTTTATGCATTTTGCCTAAATTTATTTCTGACTGGCATATCTTTTGATCCAAAGTATTGCTCTAAAACTTAAAATGTATTTAAATTAATAAACATTATGATCATGATGGCTGTTGTTCAAGAAAAGTCATTTTATGAGGTCATTTTATAGTCAGCATGTATAAGCCACTCATCCTCAGGTCAGTCTTTTTACATGAGACATGTAACAATAAAGATGTTTAAAATATTTAAAAGCCCAATTACCTCTTAATGATTAGTGATCTAACTTGAAACTAAATACTAAAGATCACTTACAAGACAGAGGAACCTTCTAGGTATTTCTTGACCTTGACATCAAAAGCAGGGATAAGTCTAGACTGAGGTAAGACTGTGGTTTAGTTATATATCTAATTCACTTCCAATCAAAGGAAAAAATGGAAGATATTTTAGAAATTCCAAACAAAATTGTCTATCAGTTGTCAATAGACTATTAAGTTATCTGCATATGAATCTAAAGAGACACCAAAATTATATTCCCATCTCATACTCTTACCTGTAGAAAAGACCCAATGACATGATCCTCCAAATTAAAACCCTCTGCTAGTTTACAAAAATGGGGAGCCAGCAAAAAAAAGGAGGAAAGAAGTCAGCTTTCTTGAGCCTTTGGCCTGGCCAAGTTCTTCAAAAGACACAGGTTCAAAGGGATTTAACGGCAAATGCTTTATTATTACATTTCTGGAGAACATTTCATGGTATGGGGAAATGCTCAGGATATAATGTTAAGCCAGGAAAAAAATCAATAATCAAACTATAAATATAGTATACCAAATCTGTAATGCCCAATTTGTAAAAACATGTAAGGATAAACACACACATGGTGCTGAACTGATATACAGGTTTATTAAGAGACAGAATTTACCGTTTTTTTTTCCCTTGTGTAAGTTGTGTGTATTCTGCACAAGCGGTTCTAAGAGTTCAACATGCCCCAAACTATATGGTAGACTTGTTAGAAAGGCAGATTCCTGGGATCCGATTAAGTTCTAGGTCTACAGTGGAACTAAGAAATTTACACTTCTAACGGGCTTTGAGGATGAAGCAGAAATTTAAGAGATGCTCTTCCAAATACTCAGCAAGGTCAGGAAAAAGCCTTTAAAAGTAATAGTACAATATTGGTCTATATTTACTTTCTTCATTGTTTAACTATCTTGAGCTTCAAATTTCAATATGCACAGTAGCTGTTTCCATCACACACATGGGGACACAATTCTAGCCCCCAGCCACTACCACAAGTTGGGATATTAGCCAGATTAATTTTAAATTAGACGGTACTATACAGTTTGTATTTGGAAGGTTCCCCCAATGGCCCTTGTGTTAAAGGATTGACCCTCAGCTTGGTGCTACTGGAAGGTGATGGAAACTTTGGGAGGTGGAGCCTGGTACTGAGATGTTTTAGGTTGCTGGGGTTGTGACATTGAAAAGGACTGGTGAGACACTAGCCTCTTCCTCTCTTTATTTTTCTTCCCAGCTGCCATAACATCAGCAGCTTCCTGTACCATGCATTCCTACTACAATGTGTTACTTTGCCATGGGCCCCCAAAGCAATGGGTCAACAACCACAAACTGAAACTTCCAAAATGGTGAGCCAAAACAACATGGTAAGTTGACTGCCTATTATATTTATTATAGTAACAGAAAGCTGACTAACACAGGCAGGAACAGGAATCCTTTAGGAACCCACAGGCAGCTGGTTCCAACATTCATACTAAAATGCATTTCGCCAATCATTGCCAATATGTGTATTTTTAGACAAGTAGTGAAACAAGATAAATTGGAGCTTTTGAAGCCCACAGACAATGTAGCCAAATGGGAACAGCCTGATGAAGCAGGCTCATATGATGGTCTTCTCCAGGGTTCTCCCAGATTCCAATTCTTCCAGCATTTGAATCTTAACAACCAATATTTATTTAAATGTATGATGGGCCTGCCATATCCAAGGGTTTCACATTCTGCAATATCAGATAAAAAATTTGAAAAAAAAAACTGCATCTATATTGAACACATATAGACTTTATTAGTCATTATTCCCTAAACAACACAGTATAACAACCATTTGCATAGCATTTATATTGTATTAGGTATCATAGGTAATCTAGAAGTGATTTTAAAATATACAAAAGGATATATGTAGGTTATATGCAAATGCTATGGAATTTTATATAAGGAATGTGAGCATCCACAAATTTTGGTATCCATGGGGTATCCTGGAACCAATCCCCAGAAGATATGGAGTGAAGACTATGCTTTTTTTTTCTTTTTATAATAGCTTTATGGAGATATAATTCACATGCCATAAAAATTCACCTTTTTAAAAGTGTACAGTGTGATGATTTTTAGTACATTCACAGAGTTGTGAAACCAGCACTACACAACTAATCTCATAATCATAATCTAAATATAATTTTATAATATAGATTAAGATTTTTAAAAGGTGGTTTAGGGATAATGTTATACAGATATGAATACAGAACCCAATCAATACCACATACAAACCATGGACTACAGAAAAGGGAAGTGACCTGACCCAGGCCGATGCAGCTCTCCTGCTGCCTGCTTTATTTCACGCAGTGCTGTCTGTGCAGGTGCACTACTTTGAGATTACCTTTTCCCATAGGCTCCATCCATGAACTTGGGAGTCACTCAAAACTGCTAGAGGATGACAATGGGCTTATCATTCCTTTTTTCACATTTAGTTTTTGATACATACAAACATACAAATTGTACATATGAATGGGGTGTCATTTGATCTTTTGATGCATGTATATGTTGTAAAATATTTAAATCAGATTAAACATATTAACTCAAACATTTATTTTATTTTATGATGAATACTTTCAAAATCATTTTTTCTAGCTTTTTGAAAGATACAATACATTATCATTACCAACTGTCACCCTGCTATATGACAGCACAACAGAACTTCTTGCTCCTATCTAACTGTAACTTAGCGCCAACTGACCAACATTTCTCCATGCCTCCTCCCAAGATCTTGTCTTCTTACTGACATCAAATCACTGGTTTCTCTGGGTGGCAACCTAGGGCCATAGGATTGGTCATGAACACAGCTGTTAGGCTCAAAGTGGAGCCACCAGTGTGCACCAACCTGCATATGCACAAGCATGTAAGTTTCCAGCAGCCCTCCAATTAACAGCATGGTATCAGAAATGTGGATTCCCAGGCCCATCTCAGACCTACTCTGTAATTAAAATTTGTACTTTAATAAGAATCCCAGTTCCTGTGTGCCTTGCAACCAAGTCCTGGAGGGCATGGAGTGAGTGACCTTTGACCTCTTGCCAATGGAGCCCAACATGGAGTGTTGGTATGTACTATTTCTAAAAACTACTCAGAGTCACTTGGAATAAAAAAAGCAACAAGTTCATAACCAACAGGAAAGTTAGAGGTTAGAATTCACATGTTAAAAAAAAAATCTAGAGGGACATTAGCCACAGGTGTCTCAGGATATGGAGTTACTGAGAAGTCTCATCTTCTTTAGTATTGTTCAATCATGTTTGGATTTGTTGATCTGTTTTACTAATTGGCACACATTATTTTTATAATTAGGAAAAATAAAACTTTAAAAATACTGTTCCCAAGTATAAATGTGTTAATAAGTAACATGAACAGCCAATTACTCAGTGGTAATTTCTAACCAAATTCTTTTCTCCTGTCTGCCAAGACCTCTCTGGGCCCTTGGACTCTTGCGTACTCCTGCCTTTGTTTACCCTGGAGGCTTCCATGACTTCTGAAGAAACGAATACCTTCTTTACATAAAGTGAGCACTGAAATAGTAATGTCCACCAGTTTTGTCCCCTCTGGATTGTCTATTCCCCACCTGGCATGGAAGGCCCCATGGATACTGGTAAGACCTTACTGGGGTATCAGGGAGCTTATCTGAAGACTCTGTACTCAAAAGGGCAAAGTGACTCCACATGTTTCCCTAGGAAGGGGAATTACAGCTCTTGTTCTTAGGCTGATAACGAAAGTGAGCAAGGGCAGTCCGTCCTAAGGTATGGGGAATACCAGAGTGGCCACGGGAAATGAGCTAGTCTGGCAAAAGACAAGCAGAACCATCTTTGAATAAAATTTAACAAAACTGTATTGGGGCATGCATTAGAAATCACCCCTCTCAATACACCCTCTAGAAAAATGGATGTTTGGGTAGGAAAAACTTCTGGAGCACTTGCCACTCTACTTCGAGGATTCCAGAATCAGGGGAGAAGGGTGAAGGGACGTCTCTTCTTTAAGTAGAGCCTGCACCCTCTGCTCTGCTCCGAGCCCAGGCCACATGCTGAATCATTTCCCAAACAACCTTCCAATCTTTTTTTATGTTCTACTTCCTAATGAGAAATTAATTTAAAGGCATCTAGAGTTATGAATTATAACTTCTAGAGTTATGAAACTGGTGTAGGTGGGGTCAACGTTAAGCCAGACACTTTCCAATCTGGAGTGGGAACTGAGATGGGGCAGTCAACCTGCTCTCTTCTTGACCACACCCTGGCTCTGATGCTTTCTGGTGCTGACCTTGGGCACACTTTTCTATGCCTCATTTTCCTCATCTGTAAAGGAGGGACAATGGTAAGAGTACCCACCTTAAAGGACTGCTGTAAGGACTAAATGATAGAAAAAGGCTTGGAACAGTGCCTGATATGTGGTAAACATATGGTCATTTTCATCATCTGCAAAGGGTTGGATGTGGTTTGTGCCTCAAGGGTTTATGCACTAGAAGCTTTATCCCCATTGTGGTGTTGCTAAAGTGCTGGTACTTTTAAGAGATGAGCTTAGTAAAAGGTAATCAGATCTGCTCTCAGAGGGGATTAATTCTGGGTTTGAGGAGTGAGTTAGTTCTCCTAAGAGCAAGCTGTTATAAAGTGGGGCCTCCCCACATGCTTGGACCCTCTGTGCATACCCAGTTTCCTTTCTGATTTCTCTGCCATATTGTGAGAATGCTGGTGTCATGCAATTGATCCTCCAGAACTGTGAACTGAATAAATTTGTTTTCTTTATAAAGTATCCAAGCCAGAGCAGTGTTGCATGCCTGTAAGCTCAGTGACTTGGGAGGCTGAGGAAGGAGGACTGCACAATTTTGAGGCCAGCCTTAGCAACTTAGCAAGGCCCTAAGCAACTTGGTTACACACTGTCTGTAAAATAAAATAAAATAAAATAAAATGCTCAGTGGCTAAATGCCCCTGGGTTTAGTTCCTGGTATGTAAGTAAGTAAGTAAATAAGTAAATAAATAAATTACACAGTCTAATACACTACCACTATTATTATTCCATGGGTCTCAATCTGTGTCACCTCTGAATGTTTTCAAATCCACACTGGCTGCAAAGACATTCAAATCCAGGTTAAGCTGACAGAAGACCAGCTCAGACTCAAATGCAGTTATTGGCTCACTCAACTTCGTCTGAACCACTGGGACCCACTACCTGATACAGTCTGTATCACCAGCAGACACAGAACTGAAGCTCTGTGACCTTGAACATGAACTCCATGCATATCACCCCACATACACAGTGAATAGCTTGTTCCCACCCTTCTAGATTTTTGTGGACATCTTCGAACAATGAGGGCTTTCTTTGTCAGCTGACATCTACATTTGCCTGTGCCAAGTTGTGAGGAAGCAGTGAACCCCACCCACTAGCCCAGGCAGGAGTGGTTCTTTCTCGCTGCCACTCCCTGCCTCTCCTCCCGACACCTGTGCAGAACTGGCTGCTGGGTACAGGTCACTGCAACGGAGGGCTCCCAGCAAAGCCTCCAAGACCTGGCTCTGAGGGCTGGGTTTGTGGTGGAAAATCACCAGGTGTTGGAAAACTGTGATTCAATGCAAAATTGGAGAAAGAGAAGGAAAAAAAAAAGGGAGTTGAAGATAATATGTAGGAGATCCCACTGGAAGGACAGAGAGTATTAAGGAAGGAAGGGGGTATGGACAAAAGGAAGGAAGAAAGGGGAAGATGGAGTGGAGGAGTGGGAGGGAAGGAGATGGGGCAGGAAAGAGGAGTGACTAGTTTTCTTCATACATTTCTATACTTCTTGCTGTATTACACTAGGTTTATTGTATTTATAATTTAAAAGGAAGGGTAAGTGACTAAATGAGACACCATACTAATGCATAGATAATGACTGGGTTCATTTTCCTGGAGCAAGAAAGAGTCCACGTTTTCCTCTGGGCTTCCACCCTTGCTCACTCACACTGCCCAGTTGCCCACTACAGATACGGCAAGGTGTCCATACTTTATGAGCATCTATATTATTCTCAAGACAGTGACAACCTGAAGTGTGGTACACTTTACAGATGGGAGTGAAAATTTCCTTCATCAGGCACCAGACGCTGAGCTAATAGCATGACTGTGCTGTCTGGCTCGGCTTCACCAGGATGGCCCATGAGACTGATGTCACCATCCCACCCTGCATGACCAGACTACATAATTCATCTGTGGTCACGTAACTGGCTGTGAGTAGAGGGGTACCCAGCATTCCAAGGCAAGCCACCTGACATCTCTCTGCACTCTGCAGACCCCTTCCTGGTCCCTACCTGTCCCTGGACTCTGAATATCCTTGGATGAGAACACCTGCCTATATCCACAGGGCCAGCTTTCAACAAGCAGCAGAATGGATGGGTTAACTCACAGCACTATAGAGATGAAACATGACTTTTCTTTCCTGCTTCTTGCCAATGCACTGCACTAACATTCCTTTGTTTTATTTTTTTGAGGGACAGGGATCTAACTCAGGGCTTCACACTCACTGGGCAAGTGCTCTACTGTGAGCTAAACTATGCCCTTTATTCCTTTGTTTTAGGTAAGCTTCAAGCCTGGTATTTAATAAGTATTTGGTGAATTACTGACTGAATACAACACAATCACATACTAATAAGAATAACTGAAGGCACCGGCAAAGGATTAAACACTTGAACAGGGAAAGGTGTGCTTAGAATAAGACCCTTAATAGGTAAAACCCCAAACAAGAACCCCAAAACTGTAAAGGATTCCTGTGTCATTGAATACTTAACAACACATTATAGATTTTAGTATAAAAGAGTTTCAAACATTTTCTTAATGCTGTGCATGGTGTATCCCTCTAAAAGAAGATAGCTTTCTATGAGTCAGGTTAAAATTCTGATATACTGTTGTCAGAAGTACTAAATTTGGTCTGTGTTTATTTAAAATTTTCATTTGGAAACACACCTAGCAATTTTAAGAACATAGCCTAAACTCTGTTCTCAAACCTAAAGATGACCCCCATGAAAGTAGCTCACTAAATAACTCTCTAAAGATATTTGCTCGGTTAATGTATCCCACCAGGCACCCAGCCTGGCTACCACAAAGTACTCACTGCTTTTTCAGAACTACTGAGCTTACTAATTTAGGAACTCCAGTACTATTTTTAACATGTTCTAGTAGTAATTAGCAGCTGTCAGCTCCTTGTGCTCAATTCTTTTTGAGACTGATTAGGGGTACTAGAGTCCTACAGCAGGGTAGAAAGGGAAATAAACATTATTCAGAGAAATCATAAAGATTGCACCATCAGCCTGAACCTGAACTCACAAATTTAAGTAGCAGCCAGAAAACAGGAGCAGTTTTTTTTTTTTTTTCCTTTTTTGTCTTCCTAGGGATTGAACCCAGGGCCTTCTGCATACAAGGCAAACATTCTACCAACTGAGCTATATCCCCAGCCCTGAAAACAGGAGCAGTTTTGATTCTGCTTATCTTCCGGCTTATTGGGGGAAGGAGAACTGGCCTCATATGATCAGATTTGGTGCTTCCAACCCAAAACAGGTGTAGACTTGTCTGATTTTCCTAGGTTCATCCATCCTGTTAAGTGTACCTCATCTCAGTGCTAAGGAACCAGTGTTTTCACTTACCCAAACTCAAATGTCACAGAGCAGAAGGCCCAGTCCCCTCCCTAGAAGCCCACCATCTGCTTGGTTCTGTGGATGAGTCAAAAATAGTCAATAGTTGATTGAAAATCAATAAAAATACTGAATAATCAGCAAAGAAATGTGTGGGAGGTCAACTCCAGCAAAACTGACACTCATGTTTCCCAGATGATTTTTTAAAAAAACATGCTTCTGAAATTTATTATCCATAGCTCGAAAATAAAAGTGACAAAGGATTTATTTAAATAAGCTACATTGCTGCTAAATGTGCCTGTTGCTCACTATATTTTGATAATAATATTCCAGGAAGGGTAGAGTTAAGAGGAGGATCCAAGGTCAAGTTGGCATCTACACAGACCCACACCACTCAGGGAGGCTTGGCCAAGGAGTCAGGACATGGGTGCAAATGATGGCTACTTCTAGGACAGGTGTGTGTAGGCAGTTTACACCTTGCCTGCCACTCATATTATGAGGAGTCTAAAAATGATCTTTTAAAAAGTGAACTTATTTTTGATGGAAACAATACAATGGTCTACCAACAAATGAATGGAGAACAAAATGTGGTCTCTCTACACAATGGACTATTATTCAGTCTTTAAAAAGAGGGAAATTCTGACACTTGCTATCATGTGTGTGGATTCAGGACATTACCCTCAGTGAAATATGCCAGTCATAGGACAACTACAGCTTGATTCACACTGCTAAGGACTGGGGAGGGGAAACAGGAAATTTGTGTTTAAGGGGGTGCAGAGTTTCAACTTGGGAAGAGGAGAAAGTTCTGGAAATGGAGAGTCATGATGGTTACACAACCAACCGAGTGAATGTAGCTAATGCCACTGACTTGTTCACTTAAAAATTGTTAAGATGGCAGATTTTCTCAATAATTAAAAAGATAACTCACCTTTGAAGTTGCCGATGTACAGGCCAGGCAAGATCTAGGAGAGAGACACAGGAAGTGAGTGTCGTAGACCCCAAGAAGACAGTGTTGTGCAGAGGTGGAGCCCTCACCTGAGCTGTGAGACCTGGTATGTCACCTGCCACACCCACTTCCTAGAAACTCTCCTGACAGAGGGCATAGGGGACCCCACACTCTCAGCTCCAGCCTCCAGACTGTTAGCTGTCAGCTCCTTGTGCTCAATTCTTTTTGAGGCTGATTAGGGGTACTAGAGTCCTAGTAGACCAGGACTACTAGGGTAGAAAGGGAAATAAACATTATTCAGAGAAATCATAAAGACTGCACCAACCATCTGAATATGAACTCACAAATTCAAACAGCAGTCTTTTTTCTTTCTTTTTTGTGTTCCTAGGAATTGAACCCTAGTAGCCCACAGCCAGTAGGAAACCTGCTCAAAGGACCTGGTGATGGCTGCACATGTGTGTCCATCAACTCACTAAGCTTAAGACCCAAACTGTATGCTGTCCTCCCTCAAGGGCTGAGGCATTCTGAGAGTCCCCTCCCCCAACCCTCCTGCCTACCTTTTCCTCTACTGCACTTTTCTGAAGGCCCTGACAAACCCTATATTCTGCTGCCCAAAGCCTTTGCACATGTTGTGCCTACTGCCAGGCAGCTGTGAACTCACCCTGGTGAAGCCTGTCCTGAACCCCAAGACTGGGGGTGACACTGCATCAATGCCCACAGTGCTCTGTGTCCCCCACTCAGTGATGCTGTGGCAGGGCATGCCAAGGCCCATCCCTCTGCTGCACTGGAAAGCCCCTTGAGTACCAAACATACCCTGTCACTGACTGCTGCAGCCTTGGCTCCTGGACCATGTGATTATCATTCAATAAAGAATTGATAACTGCACGAATATACTCAATATACTTAGGCTGATAAGGATACACATTTGCTCAAAATTCTTATCTTGCTAGTCCTTTGCTTAGACACTGCTCTGGAATCTAAACAATGCTGCTATGATTTGAAGGTATGTGAAGTTCACTGGTTTTGCAGATGCCCAGATACTTAAGCCACACCCTCCTGTCAGCACCCACTCGCTGCCAGCTCAGGCCTCTCATGGTCTCTATTTTCATCCACTCCCACTGAGAAGCCAAAAGCAGCCTGTGGTCATGTTCCTCACATGCGCTGACTTCATCGGGCATCTTCCTGACTATTGGCTGCCTTGCTACAAACCCATGACATGGATCAAATCACTGCAGGGGGTCTCCTGTGGTACCTAGCAGATCCACAGGGTTAGCTTCTGTGTAGACTGAGGGGTCAGAGGGCCAACCAGCCAAACTGAAACACTTTTGGGAATGAAAAGAGACACTGTGATTACTGTGGGACAAAAGGCAGAACCCAGAAGAGACCTGGGCAGGCGGCAGAAGGATTGCTCTGGATGACTCAATACCCAGGGACACAAAATTAGCCTGAAGAGTGTCCCATGGATCCTCAAGGTCAGTCATGTGCCTGATGGAGGTCACAGCAGGAGGCAGGCCAGGTTAGCTCTGTAGCTAAGAACTATGAAACAATAGAAGACACCAGTTCCATTGCTAAGGAGCTCAACATTTGACAGGTTTTTCTTGAAACACAGTCTTTAGGATTCTCCTGGGAGGAAGGGTGGGGTAGGTTTTTCATCATGCCTGCTTTAAAACATAAGAACAATGCAAGTTCATCTTGGAGACTGACCAAGCTGATGTTCTCTGGCAGCTCTTGGAGGCTGAGAGCTCTTCCATGTGTGAACTCTGATTCCCCGGGGCCTCTCCTATCTTTATTAGGATGTGATATTAGATATTAAAGGCCATCACATGGCTCTTTTGGCTAATGGTGAGAAGAACTCCCTCTGACCAAACTTTAGTCAGGCTCCTTTGAGCCCTTTTCTCCACTAGACCTTGTCCTTGGCCCATGGAGTCCGGGGGGGGGGGGGGCAAAAAATTCTGAAAATAAGCCAGTCTAAGGAGAATCCCCTGACCCATGACCTTCACCAAGCTCCTTTTCCTCCGTTCTTAATATCTAATCAGGTTTCTTTTAGAAATTTTCCATCCACTTCCTTGCCCTGCTCCTCGGATTTAAATTCCCACTTGCCCTATATTATTGGGAGTTGAGTTCAGTCTCTCCTCTTGTTGCAATAGTCCTGAATAAAGTCCTCCCTGCCATTTTTAATAAGGGTCAGAATAATTTTTCTTTCTAGATGTGATTGCAAATGGCTCCATCTTCATGCAATTGACAGTTATAAGCATGTTTGCAGGCCCGATGTCACAAGATGCTATCACAATAGCCAGAGGGTCAAGTGTTTTATTAGTTCCTGTTATGACACTTGGGATACAAGTCTGACTAAAAGATACACAGTCCTGTCCTCAAGGAGCTTATCACACTGGAAAGGTAGAGGTGACCTGATCATTTGGGGGTCACAGAAGACTTTCAGGAGGCATAACATTCAGGGGATCTGCTTTCCAAGAGAAACAGGCCAGGAGAGAAGGAGGGTCTGGTAGGGGAGCAGTGGAATAGCCTGAAGGAGGAAGTCTATTCTCTATGGGAGGAAATGGCTGGATAGCAGGGAGGGCTGGTCCTGTGCTGTTGACACTGTGGTGATTGGACATTTTCAGGGTTGTAGCTTAAGTGCTATGAAATGAAACACCACTAAGATGTTTAAAATGCATGGAACTGTTAGAAGATCTTAAGTGTTTTTACTTAATATATCTTGGAAATGTCATGCAAAAAAATGAAAGGTAAAATCATGTGTATAGTACATGCTTTTACTAACATGCTCACCTCTATGCAGGGGATCCTGGGGGTCAGAAGTCTGGGAAGGCAATTTTTGCATTTTTGTTTAAAATTTCCCATAAGGTTTAGATGCTCTAATCATGTGCATGCCTTACTTCAGTTCACCCTTTGTTTTTTAGGTAGGCAAGAGGGATTTCTGGGGAAAAGATTATGGCACACTTTTGCTTTCCTTTTTTTTTTTTTTTAACTCCCACTACCTTCTCTACTAAACATAACTAATATATTTTATATTATCTTAAAAAATAAAGAAGCAATGAGATTAGATTGTCTCTGCACTCTAATGTTCTAGAGCCAACACTTTATAACTCCTAAATCCAACTATGGGAACTCAGCTCTAGTCCTCATCTTCAACTTCTGCTGGACTCTCCCAAACAGCTTATTATTTTCCCATTACCATTATCAATTTCTCCTGTCCCTTGATTGTACCACCTTCTTCCAGTCATCTTGAATGGAAAGCCTCCCCAACCATCATGGACCCTCTGTCTTGCTTCTCCATTTGCTTCCAGTAGGTGAAGAAGATACTCACTTCCCTCTCTTCTGAGCCCAAATCCAGAACTCTATTTATACATGGGCTATAGCAGTGGCCACTGAACTCATTCTCTGTCACATAGAATTAATTTTTGAAAGTCAAATTCTTACTGGGTTTTTTTCCAGGTGAAAATGTTCAGTAACAACCCCTCTGCTAAGAAAACAATGGGCAAACATTTCAAATAAAAATTCAACATGGTTTCCATAGTATGTCAGTCACTTCAAAACACCTGGGATAAACCACCTAAAAGGAGGGAAGATTTATTTTGGCTCATGGTTTCAGAGGTTTCAGTCCATGGTCACTTGGCCCCATTGCTTTGAGCCTGTGATGGCACAGTCTCATGGTGGGAAGCAACTGGTAGAGGAGGACTGTTTACATCATGGCAGCATGGAGGGAAATGGGTTACGATCCCAAGATTCCCTTCCAAGACACACCTGACTTCCCTCCACTAGAGCCATCCTTCTAAAGGTTCCACCCCCCCGAACAGCTCCACACATGGCAACCATGCCTAGCATGTAGGCATTTAAGATCTGAGCCATAAAACACAGGGTGGTTCCAAACCACCTCTGAAACTCCCCTTCTTTGCAATCTACAACCAAGCCAGGTAATCCTCATTTTCCCAAAACCCTTGTCCTATCTTGCTCTATCATCTTTTTTTTTTCCTCTCAGTATTTTCCCTAAACAGAGAAGAGGTCCTCTGTGTTTAGGGTCCCTCATCCCTTGAGTATGCTCAAAAAATCACAAAGCCTATAAAGTACATTTACTTTCTTTTATTGGTTTCTCAGGCTCTGAAGCCCTTTCCTGTTTGGTGAACCCTCCTCCCCACATTCCCACAGCAAGCTTGGTGGGAAGCAAAGCCTCTTACTACAGAGGCTGCAAGTGCCAGACACCTGCTCATATGAGACTTTGCAGCTCTGGCATGGACACAAGACCTGAGTGCGGACCATAAAAGGCCTGTTGCAAACCATAAATCTGGGGACAACTTGAGCATCTTCTTTGGCAGCAGAAGGTATGTGCTGTTGGCACACTCAGCACCTTGTGGCTACAGCATGGGCATTTTGGGCAGCCCCCAAAATGCTCTCATCTAACCACTTACAGGATATTTCTAGGAAGGGCAGCCCCTATGTCTGCTTTTCCTGACTTCTTGGCCATCTGCCCTGTTCTACCTAAGGCAGCTGCATCTGGAACCTGTTGCATATAACCAGGTCCTTGATGTGGACTTTTAATCCAGAAAAATGGCACAAATGCAGAAAGGCAAGCCAAAACCTTGAGGCAAATCACAGGCACAGCACAGTCATTCCCATCCTACCTTGGCTAACAAATATACAACTGCCCTGCAAGGAATAGCTCAAATGGCACTCTAGGATGCTGAATATCACAAGGATAGGAGATTCCACCCTCCTCTGGACTTCACTCAAGTCTTGTTTAGCATTTACTTCTTCTTTTTTTTTATTTCTCCTATCTCTGGTTGTATACAAATTATATTTACACCAATTTGTGTCTTCATACATGTACTTTGGATAATGATGTCTATCACATTCCACCATCCTTGCTAACCCCAGCCCCCTCCCTTCCCCTCCCACCCCTCTGCCCTATCTAGAGTTCATCTATTCCTCCCACGTTCCCCTTCCCTACCCCACTATGAATCAGCCTCCTTATATCAAAGAAAACATTTGGCATTTGGTTTTTTGAGATGGGCTAACTTCACTTAGCATCATCTTCTCTAACTCCATCCATTTACTGCAAATGCCATGATTTTATTCACTTTTATTGCTGAGTAATATTCCATTGTGTATATGTGTCACATTTTTTGAATCTATTCATTTATTGAATGGCATCTAGGTTGGTTCCACAGTTTAGATATTGTGAATTGTGCTGATATAAACATTGATGTGGCTATGTCCCTGTGTTATGCTGTTTTTAAGTCCTTTGGGTATAGACCGAGGAGAGGGATAGCTGGGTCAAATGGTGGTTCATTCCCAGATTCCCAAGGAATCTCCATACTGCTTTCCATATTGGTTGCACCAATTTGCAGTCCCACCAGCCGTGTATGAGTGTACCTTTCCTCCTACATCCTCGCCAACACTTATTGTTTAATTAGTCTTCATAATAGCTGCTGTTCTGACTGGAGTGAGATAAAATCTTAGAGTAGTTTTGATTTGCATTTCTCTAATTGCTAGCGATGATGAACATTTACTATAGACCAATGGTACAGAATAGAGGATACAGAGACTAACCCACAAAATTACAATTATCTTATGTTAGACAAAGGCGCCAAAAACATGCATTGGAGAAAAGATAGCCTCTTCAACAAATGGTGATGGGAAAACTGGAAATCCATATGCAACAAAATGAAATTAAACCCCTATCTCTCACCATGCACACAACTCAACTCAAAGAGGATCAAGGACCTAGGAATAAAACCAGAGACCCTGCGTCTAATAGAAGAAAAAGTAGGCCCTAATCTCCATCATGTGGGATTAAGCCCCAACTTCCTTAATAAGACTCTTGTGGCGCAAGAATTAAAATCAAGAATCAATAAATGGGATGGACTTAAACTAAAAAGCTTCTTCTAAGCAAAATAAACAGTCTGTGAGGTGCATACAGAGCCTACATCTTGGGAGCAAATCTTTACCCTTTACACATCAGATAGAGCACTAATCTCTAGGATATATAAAGAACTTAAAAAACTAAGCACCAAAAAAAAAAAAACCCACAAATAACCCAATCAATAAATGGGCCAAGGACCTGAACAGACACTTCTCAGAAGATGATATACAATCAATCAACAAATATATGAAAAAATGTTCATCATTGCTAGCATTTACTTCTTTTCCTCAACAAATTATTTGTTGCTCTTTTAATGGAGCACCTTTGCTCAACTTCTCAACAATGCCCCTCTGAATTACTCTAACAACCTCCCTAGTGATCTGCTTACTACTGGACCTGTCCTTCCAGAGGATTTCTCAAATAATCTCCTTGGTACAAAGCTGGTTGTGTGACTTCAGCTTAAATCCTCTTATGGCCTTGGGTAGCTTTCAGTATGACATATAAATTCTACACTTTGGCAGCACTGAGACCTTTCAGGATTAAGCACAAATATGTCTTTAGCCTCAGGCCCAACTCTAGTGCCTTCTCCAATCTCACCCATATCTGAAGAGGTGACCATGGTACAATAGCTAATGTGGCCACAGAGAGACACAGGTTGGGGCCTCCAATTACTGGTATCCAGTTTTATGGGAAACAGCCCAATTTATGAAAAATAAAAAAATTTTAAAAATAACTTACATAGTGTGTTGAACAAAAATAAATCCACATCTGTGAGCTGGCTATGGCCCATGATCATCTAGCCTATGATCGGCTGCAGGCATCATACATGTAAACAGAGTACTCATTCAGTTATCCCTGAAGGACTGGTTCCAGGATATCCCAAGAATGACAAAACTGGGTCCCTTATATGAAATGGCATAGTATCTGCATATAACCTTTGCATATTCTTCTATATACTTTATATCATCTCTATAGATTACTTAAAATACCTAACACAATGTAAATGCTATGTAAGTAGTTGTTATGCTGTATTGTTTAGGAAATAGTGCTAAGAAAGAAAGAAAAAAAAAACTCTGCACATGTATAGTATAAAAGAAACCTTCACAGGCCTAACCACATAGTACAAGAATGAGAGATGAGGAGTACAAAGCTCAAATGAAAGTGTGTAACACAGCAAGAGGCTACAGCACCCCATGCTTAAGCATTGCTTCACCTGTAAGAATTCAGTGTGTACTCATCATACTGTAAATTCAAGTTTTGCTTTTTTGGAACTTTCTGGAATTTGTTTTTCAAATTTTTTCAATCTGTGGTTAGTTCAATATGTGGATATAGAACCCACAGGAAATGAGGGTTGACTGTATTTTTTTAAAAATGTGATTGGTTCTCTGCTGGATAGGTACTCAAATAAATGCTTCTTTAATGAACAACAACAACAAAAAAATATCAAGAGGGTAGGATGAGATGAAGCGAGGAAAAGAAGGAACATAAAACATGATGACTGATAAAGCCTGATGTAAGCTTAGTCAGAGAGAACAAATGTTGTCTGTCTCTGCCTTGGTTGGGTTTCCAGGTAGGAAACAGTGACCAGCAACATCAGTAGCACTGGGGATGGTATGGGAATAAGCAGGGACCCAAAGGAGTGCTGAAGCAGAGTATCAGCAGACAGAAAGTCTGGAAAGAAGAAGCAACTAACTAAAAATAATCTAAAATTGGTGTTTTACATGCATTTAAAATAATTTCAAGTAATACAAAGAGAGAACAGAGTTGAGTCAGTCAACTTTTAATTCATTTTTTTTTTTTTCAGATCACAAGAGCGACCTAGAATTTCAAGGGCTAAAAAGAGAAAGTGAATTGTTCATCCCTCTGTATGCAGCCAGATTTTGGTTCTCCTCCATACAGAATTACAAAACAAGATCAGGGAAGGCCGGCTGCCAGCAAACTACATAAAAAGTCCGTCAACAGTTAAACTTCTACACCAGTCGGTTTCATAATTTAAGCTTGAAACTCAAAAAATCTGAGCCTTCCCTTTCCTGATGTTATTATTGCTGGTAATCTGAGTATAGAGAGTAAGAAAATGAAATAAATGAAAGAATTTTTGATCAGAAGGATGGCTTATAGAGGTGACTGGGAAGGAATGGAATGCTCATTTGGGACAATAATACTAACCCATCAATGCACAGAGAATCTGAATGCAAGCTGGAAGTGAGAAAAAACAGAGCAAGAGTGAAATCATTATTCTTCCAAATGCCTCCAAAAGGTCACCACCTCTCAGCAACATTATAGTGGGGACCACGACTTAACATGACTTTTGGTAAGGACAAATCATATTTAAACCATTGCAGGGTACATGTCTTATTCTCTGATGGGTCTCCCAAAACTTGCCCTAGCATATGTCACACTAAGAAGTGAATTAACACACCAGAGAGGAACAGGCTGTCTTGCATTCTACTGGTTCAAAAAGATTCCTGTTTTCGGCTGCAAGGCTATTTGGGCACAGGTAATGAAAGAAAGATCCTCCTGTGGAAACACTGTGAGATCACAGTGAAGACTCCCAGTGGTGGTGGAAGGCTAATCTTGATCAAGAACCTTCTCACCCACACATTACACTGCATGAACATTGGTCATACAGAAACACAAAAATCCAAATCCTGAGCCACAAAAAAATACTTACGTCCAAAAGAATACTGCTTCTAAGGCAGGAAATATTTTGAGTTTATTTTTAAACATTTCTCTTAGTTTTCCAGGATGCTATGGAATTTAAGAACACCACCCAAACAGATGTAAGAGATAAATTCCTGGTCAAACAGCCAGCAAAAGGATATGAGAACAGGTTGGGAGCAGAATCTTAATTCTTCCTAGGTCAGAAAGGACTTTCTGGGTTTCAAAGCCAAGGATGATGGGGGAAAACTTTGGTGGATTCCCTGAAGGGTTAAAATGTCACAGAGACTTTCTTAATGCCATTTGGCATGGGTCTAACCAGTATGCTTTTATAAGGGAAAGAATCTGAGAATACCCTTGTATGCCCTTACAGCATTGCTTCAAATATCAGTTCTGTCATTGTGAAATAAAAATATAACATTAAAAGGGGAAAAGAGAAAGCATTCAGCGGGTGGTGTAGAGGAGAGAGGACAGAGATCACCATTGTGGAGTCTTTGGTCCATCAGTTCTGAGCTGTGGCTGTGTGTTCAGCTCCTGTAAAGGGGCTCCTCTGTAAGCTGCCTAGAACTTGAGCAATAGAGTCTTAACGTCTTTCATATTTATTTTCCACTACAGGATCTTGCATGTACCTTGACAATAGCAGGTATTCACAATTTGATGAATAGATGAATGGACAGATGAATGAATTATGAAGGCAGCCAAGTCACTTGCTTCCAGATGGAAACAGCAGCACAAAGTTACACAGAGACACTAGACATTCTATCCGCCGCCCCACCTCCCTACAAAAACAATGCTCCTCGAACCTTAAAGCTCTAGTCTACCTATTAATGATCATCCAGTTCTAGATCACACAGATCTCTGGAGATTCTGAGACAGAGAACACTAGAGTACTGGTTCTCGAATTTGGACAAGTTTGTACCCAAGGGATATCTGTCAATGTCTGGAGACATTTTTTGTTGTGGGGGGAGGATGTGACTGTCATCTATCAGGACATAGTCTGGGATGCTGCTAGGCTTCCTATAATGTACAGGATATTCCCCACGACAAATAATTATGCAGCCCAAAATGTCAACAGTGCAGTTGTTGAGGAATCCTTCTCTATGCCATTCCCTTTGAATTACGATCCTTTCTTAACTATACTCCCTTTCTAAAGTGGAAAGAGCCATTCTAAAACAGGTGTTCATCATATCCAAGGCCTGATGCCACCACCGTGACCATTGATAGGAAAAATCCAAGAAATAATAGGGCATATTTACAATTTGTAAAAATGCCATCTAATAAATTTTCATTTGCTTCTCCCAAGAACCTACATAGAAATTAGGAAAGGTAACATTACATTCCTTTTAGAGCAAATAAGGAGTCTGGATTAAGCTAACCACAAAGGTCTTTCAGGTGTAAACATCTATGAATTCAGGAGGGAAAAGAAAATGAAGCTCAGAAATGTTAAGTGACTTGTTCAAGATCACATGAATCAGCAGAGTGGCAGAGATATCTCAGATCAGACTTTCTGATAGCTCTGCCCTTCTAAGTGAGCTTTTCAAGGAAAACTTATGCACTAATTGCAAACTGGCCTCCCATCACCAAGAGCAAGCTTTCCATGAAATACCAGGACAAAAGGGGAAAAAAAGAACAGAAGAAAGATCAGTGGATAGACAAAGGGGATGGAGGAAAGGGAGGAGGAATGAGGGATGGGATAGGGAAAGACAGTGAAATGAATCTGACGTAACTTTCCTATGTACATGTACGAATACACCACAGTGAATCTCACCATCATGTATGTCCACAAGATACTAATTTAAAAAAAGAGTTTAACAGCAGAAAGATCAGTAGAATAGAGAAAAGGAACAGGCGGTGGGAAGAAGGGAGGTAAAGCACAGGGGAGTGAATTAGAACAAAGTATATCCCATACCTTTATTTTATTTGTTAGTTTGTCAATGGACCTTTATTTTATTTATTTGTATGCGGTGCTGAGAAACAAACTCAGTGTCTCACACATGCTAGGCAAGTGCTCTACCAATGAGCAACAACCCCAGTCCCCATGCTTTTATAATTATGCCAAAATTAATCCTATTGTCACGTGTAACTAAAAAGAGCCAATTAAAAACAAAACAAAACAAAACACCAGGACAACTTCCATTCCCACCAGGTAGGAAACTTTCAGAGAACACAACACAGGGGGGAAGGAAGAAGCCACCAGACCAGGCAGCTCAATGTGTGATGAGCTGAACTAACACTGGCAGTCAGTGGAGGACAAGCTGTAGAGCCACAGGATTCTCACATTCTGCCCTAGGAAAAGGCTTCCACCCACTTTTATTCATTATTAAGGCTGATCGAGACAAAGGTATGCACATAAGAAGCATCAGGCTTCTCTGATGTAATGCTCATCTACAGAGGCCAGTTTTTAGCTTTGCTTTGTTTTTAATTGTGTATTGTAGTACTTAAAGACTAATGAAATGACAGTGAGGATAGTTTAGTGTGTGGGACCTCCTCCAAAAGATGTGGGGGGTCCAGACTCTTTGAGATAACTTTGAGTCAACTAAGAGTTTTCAAAGTCTCTATAGGAACATGACATTTGCAGGCCATAGCCTATGTAATTTAACGCTAGTCTTACCAGAGACTTTCACACCCTTTTATCAAAATCAGACATGAAGGAAGAGAGGAGGAGACTTGTTTTGTAATTAATTTGAAACTATGGGGATGTTTTCAGTTTTTTTTTGTTTGTTTTTTTTTAGGGACTTTAGAAATTGCTTGGGATGAACTGCTGCTGTAGCTCAAAGGAAAGACTTGTACTGTCTTTGAAAATCAGTGGAAACTGGGGACCAAACCCGGTTCTACCACTATTTTGCATTAGGTCTTAGTCATTCTACCTTAGTCATTCTATTCTTAGTCTCTATTTCCCGATCTGTACAAACAGGATAAGATGACCTGACCTCATAGGTTCCTGTGAGGCTTAGATTTTATACAGTACAGGCACAGGACATGAGATTCAAAACATAATATACCAAACTGCTATGTCGCCTATCTTTATTTCCTTGTTATCTTTAATTGGCCAGAATATAGAAGCCCATTCCCCTCACATCCTCTGAATAGTCCACAGGAAGCTGGGACACACTGATGGAAATCCACCACGGGGTCATGAAACATACAATAAGAACTGCTATCTGCAGGACAGTCAGTCAAATCTGCGTTGTTTAATTAATAAACCGTTTTTAGCCAAGGAAGAGCAATTTGTGTGAGATAAGAAAGAAATTTTGTCCCAGGAACCTCAGCATACCCACAAACTCCAAGTTATGCTTTTAGTTCTTTTATTTACAAACGTTCTTTAAAAAGCATTTCTATGGTTAGCACCTTCCATTGATTCTAAAAATCAATCATTCTTTTGTTTTTTACAGTTGGGGAAAACAGGAAGTCTCATTACAAGTTACAAAGTGATAGGTGGAAAAGTTCTAGTTAAGTCTTAATTGTCGCCTTCCAACAATTTACTTTGCCATTGACTAACCTTGTAATATTGGATAATTCTTTCTGATCTCAAGTTAAGTATGTTTACCTGGGAGATCCTTTCTTGGACTGAAAGCCCCATTTAGGTTTCTATAAAAAAGATCTACTTTCCCCACTCTCCTGAAATTATCTATCTTGGAACTGACAGTTCCCTTACCTTTTATGTGTTCTTTCTCTTTCTATGACACACACATACATACACCTAGCAACCTGTGTTGTACAAAAGAGTAGCCACTGAGAACTTAAAATGTGGCTAGTCTCCAATGAGATATTTCAGTACAATATACATAGCAGATGTTAAAAGACTTTCTAGGAAAAAAATGTAAAATATTCCATGTATAATTTTATATATTGGTCACATGTTAAAATGACACTATTTTAATATATTCAATTACATAAAATATATTAGTAAAATTAATTTCATGTTTCTTTTTTTTAATGTGACTATTAGAAAATTTTAAATCAAATAGCTCATGTTATATTTCTATTGGACAAGTACTGGTCTATGTTAAAGATTCTAGGAAGGACCTTTGTCTCTGTCACTTGCACAGGGACTCCTTTCCCAACTAGCACAATACCTGTTGCCTATTAAGTACACAATCAATATGTGTTAATTAATAAAGTCTCTAAACCTCTCTCTACATATGTTTCTTCATTCTATATTGGAAATGGTGTTTTGTTTATAATACAAAATAATTATAATAGAGAAGAAATTACTCCCTTTGAAAGGTAAAAAAAAAATGAATATTGCTGAAAGGTATGGAATTAATTTTGATCCCTTGGGCAATCACTGTATTTCTAAATAAGTCTTTGAATTATAAGATAAAATACTACAAATTAAATACAGAAAGATGTTGATAGGGAACAACCTTAGTGGGAAAAACTCTAGAAACAAACTTATGGAAAGCCGAGGTAGCCCCACAATCAATGGGAAGGTAAATGGATACCTCAAACATGTGATGAATATCTTTACTGTTTTAATTTTAAAAGCAGAAAGCTTATGGTGTTGATAGATTCCGGTGCTAATGGAAACACAATGCAAGTATTTATCCAAGAGAGAAAGAGTGTCTGTTTCCAAACCTGATCACTTGCCAAACAAAGAAGTGTGAATAAAAAATCTAGTCGCCAAAATATCTCAGTGAGTGATATGCAGGCACAAAACACAGTTCTTTCATGAACTGGATCTCCAGGACACAATAGACTTGATGAGGACAGGTGAAAAGGGTCTGGTAGGTACACAGGACTCCATCGGCTACACTTTTCCTTCCCTGTCTTGAGTCCCCACTTCCACATTACCAATGAAAGAACCAAACCACTATTGACCTCAATGCTGAGATAAATAAAAGAGAGAAAAGACAGAAAGCAAGCAAGCCACCTTGTTGTACCCACCAAATATGGAAGCTGAATATTTGAAGATGTGAGTAAGTGGAACACATCGGAGGAAGAAAAACAGAACGTTAGACACTAATTTTACCAAGACCATATCAAAGACCTGGAAAGACGTCCTTGTCCTGTTGAGGGCTTCTTAAAGTCTTGTCAGACTTTCCTTTAAGCCATCAAGTACCAAATCACAAAACTTTTAACCTTGAGACCGACATGAATATACCCAGGTAACTCTTTAAGCAAGAGCTGGAATCTGGCACCTTCGGATGACAGGAAAGAAAAGAGTCACCTGGGAATGGGGTTGTGAGGAAACGGTGAGGACTTGGAAAGAGAAAGCAACACTGATTTTCTAGAAGCATCGGTAAGCACAAGCAGACAGCCAACAGGTTGCCCTTGTAGCAGAAGCCACATCACCTAGGGACAGATCAACTATGAATGTTTTGTCAGACGTTATTTAAAACCAGCTCATTTTTTAGGCCTTTATCAACTTCTCTGTAGACCAGGAAAAGAAAAAAAGAGAAAGGAAAAAAAAAAAAAAAAAAAACCTTATCTGTACATAAGAAAAAAAAAATGGGGGGGGGGAGAAAAGAGGAAATTACAGAACAGAGGACACCCATGTACACCAGTTTACGAATGATGTGGGTGGTGAAGCTTCAAGAACCCAATTTGGGAGCGGAGGGGAGGGGAGAAGAAGAAACCACATCCAGTCGGAGCTCAGCTGAGATCTCAGCAGAACAAGTGTCAACGCTTTTAAAGGGCACAGCGTGTTTCAGCCACAAAACGCTTCGGCTGGCGCAGCAGGCGGTGGGGGGCTGCTTACCCGGAAGCCGGCCGCGGGTGGGGTGGGGGAACACCCCAGAAACACCGAAGGCGATCGCGTCCCCCACCACGCCCTCCCTCTGCCCGCCACAGGAAAGGTGCGTCTGGTGTTAACGTCGCGGGTCCCGTGAGGCAGGTGGCCAGCGCCCTTCACCTTGGCGCGGACCCCGGCGACCCAAACGCCCGCGGGAAGGGAGGCTGAAAAGTCGAGGCAAAAACAGCACAAACGACGTAAAGACACGTTACCTTGTTCATCCCATTCCCCATGGTGGCTGACTGCGAACTCTAGCACCCTTGGCAATGTGGTCGCAGGCTCACTAATGGCATATTACAACAGGAGGGAGGAGCAGGTAGGGCGGGGGCAGAGGCGCTCGGGAGGGAGTTAGTGCTCGCAGTATAAACAACAATAACAATGACTGTCGTCCGGGACCGCCCGGGAGACCCGACGCGCGCTAGGGATCGAGCCTGGATGGAAGGGCTTTCCGCTCAGCCGCCCCGGAACTTCCCAGCGCGAGCAGGGCAGAAGCGCCCGCGGCTTTGCCGGGAAATGGTCTCGCTTTGCCGGTCCCCGCCCCCGTGCGCAGTCGGCTGGCGGAATGCGCGCCCCGCCGCGCGCACCCTGGGACTTGTAGTTGGATTCCCGGCGGCCGGGCCCTGCCCGGCCGCCGCCGCCGACCGCGGCTGCTCAGCGGCGGACCGGGAGGAGCAGGGGAGACGGCTCCGTGGCTGCAGCGCGGAGACCAGCGCGCACGCGCAATCTGAGTCCAAGCTCCGAGAGGCGGTAGCCAAGCTGGCCTGGGGGTACGCGCAGGCGCTGTACGTCGTATGTCAGGAAGGTCACTCTGTGGTCCGGGGTCCCCAAGTCCCCCCTGGCCTTTTCCCCTGGGACAACTTTGAGGGGGCTGTTACCAGCAGTCGCTGCCTTGCCTTGCCTGCCTGGTGAATCAGGTGCTAATCAGAGCCCTAGTCTTCGGGGCTCCCCTATGTGGGGTTTCTGAGTGTGTGACAGATTTAGGCTGGGGCATTCCTGTGGCCCTGCCCCACCCACTACACCGAGAAGGCTAGCCCGCTGGGGAGAGGTGGGCTAGGTGACTCACCTCTGGGGAGGCATGATCTCCCTATTTGGGGGAGCAAATGACCAGGGACCTCATACCTCTAGGCTTTAGATGTGTCTCTTCATCAGTGTAACTTGGCTCTAATAGGCGCCTAGGTATGTTGATATATATGGTTGCTTCCTAGAAGCCCCATCATTGCTGAACAACATAGCATTGGGGTTTTGTCTGGAATGGATCACTTTCTAACCTGTGGAAGAATTGTTTGGGGGTATTTTATCTTACTAAATTATTAATTAAGTTCCTTTCTGGGCATAGAATACTCAAGCTAGGGGTTTCTTGGTTTCATTTTTTATCCTTGCTATGACTACATATAGCAGGTACTTAAAAAATTATTTGATGAGTGAACACTACTATCAAACTAACTAGTTCACTGCTGACTCATTTAATTGGCCCCTCCTTGTTCATGGAGCTGCACGCTCTGGCCTCCTGTGTGTTCCTTAGACCTGTCAGCTTTGATCCTGTCCAGGGATTTGTGTTGTGCTGTACTCTCTACCCAGACATCTTGGTCTCCTGCTCTTTGTGTAGCAGCCTCTTGTCTTTGAGGTCTTAGCCCAAATGTCATCTCATCAAAGAGGCTTTTCCTGACTTCTCAGTTTAAAGGTGAGCCTCCAGTTGTGATCACAGTACTCTATGATATTTTCTTTATAGCATTTAACATGATTAGAAATGATCATATTTGTTTTCTTACTTTTTTATCAGTCACCTCGCACAAAATAGGGAGTAGTAAATATTTGTCAAATAAATTAATGAACTCTTGTGGGCTGAAAAAACAAAAGTGATATTGTGAAGATTGGCAACATTTTTAAGAAAAGCATACAGACTCCATCTGCTTTTTCTTTGCTTGTACACCACATCTCTGGACAACAAAAGGTACAGAACACCGTGTGTAGGAAACCCCACTCAATGTGCACTTGCATTGTTTCTAATAGGCCACATGGGACCCAGACCAGGCTGTGTGCCCTTTCTGCCCCTTCCTGTTTTCCCTCCTGCCTCCCACTCAGCTGAACAGCCTGCCTCTATCCGCTCTGTACCACACCATCATTGTGTCTTTATTTTTACCGACCTTTTGCTTAGGGAGAGCACAGCATAGTTAGGAACTACCCAGGAAATCCCAAGGCTCACCTCCATTCCTAACTCTCAGAATAATCTTGGGCAAAATGATCAATTTTCTGAGCCAGCTTTTTCAAATTTTTTAAAATGAGAGCATTGAACTGTGAATTTTTGAAGGTTCTCTACAGCAATCAGCCAACTGCTTTTATTTCCCTCCACTGTCCTTGGGCTGTTGTTTCCAGTAGAAAGATGAATTTTCAGAGTACCCCCGGTTCATGAGGTGGCACTTGCCCATAAATGACAAATCCATACCCAAGTTTTCTTCTGTCATTCATTTGTAACATTTCTTTTCTTATTCATATTTACCTGATAAACTTATTTCTCCAGCTCAGATCATCTGCTTGACAATTCCTCAGAACCTATCTCCCAGCAGTCAAAATCAGCCCTCAGTATGGCTGCATTCAGTATGGCTCTAGAAGGTCCACATACCCAGAGCTCATCTCAAATTTCCTAATTTTTCTTTTTATTTAAGTGGGAAAAGAGAAGACAATTAACACCAGAAGTTGAAAGAGTCATATTTTTAAACATTTTATTTTTAAATTTAATCTTATTCTTTAATTTTGAGGTATTCTTCTCAGGACTCTCTCTTTGCTCCCTTCCGTCCTAACCCTAGAGCCCAACACCACTTCTCATCACAACACAATATAAACATAAATTTTTCATCTCTTGCTATTCTAAGAATTTTCTCTCTCTAGCTACCGATTATAGAAAGAAGAAAAGGAAGGAAACTGGTAAACAACACTAGCATGTTTCATATCCAAAGTAGAATCTGTTAATTCATTTGTGTTCTCATAAAAAATTCCAAGTGCTACTTCTACTCCATTTACAGATTTTATTTTCCTTTTCTTTCCTGTCATTTCCAGTTTCTCATCACTGCCACCATCACACATATTGCCAATAACTCCCAAACAAAAGTGAAGCTTTCATGTGTATACAATAAACAATGCCCGCAAGTCATGGGAACCAGCTGGGTCCATACTTGCACATGGTTAAGGATAATTGATGAGTAGCATATTTAGTGAGCAATCATTGAACTTTAAGGTAGAGATGAGTAAAAGCCCACAAGCAGAAGTTGAACCATTAGAGTCAGCCAAATCATTAGAGGTGTTAGTGATGATTTCAGAGAATTGAGATAAACCGCTGTTGAAGTGAGAAGTAGTTATGCAATCTTCCTTAGTCTCTTAAATATACTATAATCCAGGGTTTCATTACTTCAGGACTACTGACATTTGGGGTTGGATGACTTTTGATTTGGGGGACTGTCCTGTGCATCATAGAATGTCTAGAAGCATCTCTGGCTTCTACTCACTTCCTTCCAGTAGCACTCCATTGGTTATGACAATCTAGAGGGAAAAATACTCCCCACAACTATCATCTGTATTATAGGCTACAGGGATGGGATGTATTATGAAGGAAATATATTTGCCCCATCTCAAAAAGATTTTTCTCAGCAAAAGAAACAATCTGTGAGGTGAATAGAAAGCCTACATCTTGGGAGCAAATCTTTATTCCTCACCCATTAGAGCACTAATCACTAGGGTATATAAAGAACTCAAAAAGCTAAGCACAAAAAAAAAAAAATCAATAAATGGGCCAAGGACCTGAACAGACACTTCTCAGAAGATGATATACAATCAGTCAACAAATACAGGAAAAATGTTCATCATCAGTAGCAATTAGAGAAATGCAAATCAAAAACACTCTAAGATTTCATCTCACTTCAGTCAGAATGGCAGCTATTATGAAGACAAACAACAATAAGTTTTGGCGAGGATGTGGGGAAAAAGGCACACTCATACACTGCTGATGGGACTGCAAATTGGTGCAGCCAATATGGAAAGCAGTATGGAAATTTCTTGGAAAACTGGGAATGGAACACCATTTGACCCAGCTATCCCTCTCCTCAGTGTATACCCAAAGGACTTAAAAACAGCGTGCTACAGGGATACAGCCACATGGATGTTTATAGCAGCACGATTCACAATAGCTAAACTGTGGAACCAACCTAGATGCCCTTCAATAGATGAATGGACAAAAAAATGTGGCATATATACACAATGGAATATTACTTAGCAATAAAAGAAAATAAAATCATGGCATTTGCAGGTAAATGGATGGAGTTAGAGAAGATAATGCTAAGTGAAGTTAGCCCATCTCAAAAAAACAAAAAACAAATGTGGAATGTTTTCTATGATATAAGAAGGCTGATTCATAGTAGGATAAGAAGAGGAAACATGAGAGGAATAGACAAACTCTAGATAGGGCAGAGGGGTGAGAGGGAAAGAGAGGAGGCATGGGGTTATTAATGATGGTGGAATTTGATGACCATTATTATCCAAAGTACAGGTATGAAGACACGAATTAATGTGAATATACTTTGTATACAACCAGAGATATGAAAAATTGTGCTCTATATGTGTAATAAGAATCGTAATGCATTCTGCTGTCATATATAAATTTTAAAAATTACAGTTAAATCTATCCTAATAGATCACATTCATTCTCTGCAGATTTGTAAGGCCACCTTGTGAAATAAGAACAAATTATGAACAAGAAACTACAATGATTGGCCATTACACAAGCCATGATTTTCTCTATGATATTGTGTAGAAAGAAAGAATAAAGACATGGGATATATTAAATAAGCTAAACTCAGAAAGTCAAGAGTCAAATCCCCCGTTATGTATAATTATAGTACATCAATAAAAAATAGCAATGACAAAGGATTTCACAACCAATGCATTAATTTAATGATAAAAGCATTAATTTAATGATAAAAATACATGTTCAGAGGGCATTCTATGTGTATTAAAGATCATTTAAAACACTTTAACTTTTAAACTTGATGAATTATGAATGATGAAGACATACCACTTTGAACTTTCAATGTCAGGGATTTTAACATTGGGTAATCCACTTTTAAATATTTAAGAATGATTATTTTTACATTATTTTACAACTTACTCATTAGTACATGGACAATTATTTCACTTTCAAAACATTTTTTAGTGAATTAAAAATACCATCATGCTCAGTTACTGTATAAATAACAGCTGAATTTACAATATCCCATGACTCTCTCTTAAAACCATTTACATTCTTCAATGATTTTCATGAATAGTACTTATTCCAATTCAATAAAAATGAATTAGAATGAAAAAAACCAAGAAATTAAAATGAGGAGCTAATCTAGTCAAAGCATGGCTTGAAAGTAAAAGAAAGCTAGATTTATGCTATGTTCAGGTACAAATGTACTGCAAAGAATCCTGATTATATATATAATTATAATATACTAAATAAAATAATGATAACAATAGAAGGGAAATCAATAGATTAGAGCAAGTGGGTTTGGGGAAGGAAGATATTATTTTCCCTAACTCAAATATCAGGATATTATTAATTCAGCTGTTTTTATATGGTAACTGAGCATGATGGTACTTTAATTCACTAAAATTCCCTTCAAAAGGGAAGGTACTGGGAAAGAAAATTAAGCAAATAATGTGCATTAATGAATATGGCATAACAAATCGCACTATTATATATGAATATAATGTACCAATAAAAATTAATTAATAAAAAGAAAGGTAGATCCCGTAAATTGTGGAAAGTAGAAACAAGGTGGAATCTAGAACCACAGAAGCAAAAACACAAAACATTTTCTCTTTTGCTAGCATTGCCCAGTTAGAAGATACTCAGTTGACTACTGGGCCATGAAGAACAGCCTGATCATGAGTTTGGCCCCTGTGATGTGTGTCCTCAACCTTTAAAAGGCCATCAATTTCCATAACTCTAAGCAGTCGTATAAACTTGGCTTCTACCTTTCACTTTTTAAAAATTTATTTTATTTATTTATTTTTAAAATTATTTTTAAAATTTATATATGACAGCAAAATGCATTACAATTCTTATTAAACATACAGAGCACAATTTTTCATATCTCTGGTTGCATACAAAGTATATTCAAGCTTGAGGAACTCAGATCTCAGGGCACAGAGATTGGAAGAGTTGGGGATCAGGGAAGAAGAGCAAGTGGACTAGATATCTAGGTGAGTAAGTAGGGCAGAGAGACAGTGTTGGAGAATCTAGGGGAAGGTAAGTGGAGAGATGCTGTCACACATTTAGTTGGGAGTTTGATCAACTGTTGACGTGTAGGGTTCCTGGGGGGGATTGGCAGAGGCTTGCAGGAATAAAAGCATGAGGCAGATTTTAAAACAATATCATGAGCTTGTCACAGGGGCACATGCCTATAATCCCAGTGATCTGGGAGGCCAAGCCAGGAGAATTGCAAGTTCAAGGTTAGTCTCAGCAACTTAACAAGACCCTCAGCAACTTAGTGAGACCCTGTTTCAAAGTAAAAAAATAAAATGGACTGGGCATGTAGCTCAGTGGCAAAGAAACCCCCTCGGTTATAAAATTAGTACCATAAATAAGTAAATAAATAAAGTGTCATGCAAAGACAGAGCCCTTGGTCCTAACCCTAAATAGAAGGTGATATGCTATCCTCCTACATGTCATACAGGTATGCCTGTGTATTGTCAGTACAGCCAGGTTTTTGCAAAATATGTAGCTTCATGAAGGGAGGGATAATTTTTTAAATATGATTGTTTGTTTTATTGGTTTTGGTACTAGGGCTTGAACTGAGGGCCACATGTGGTAAGCACATGATCTGCCACTGAGCCTCCCCGCCAGCCCTATGGATGAGTTATTATCACTCTTAGCATCTAGCACCTGAGATAATTCCTAATATGTGAGGAATCAGTTAAATGTTTATTAAGGAATGCAGCACAGCTGGGAGGTTGTTGAATTTTACCATGTATGAGGCCCCAAAGTAATTCATGCTTTTATATGCCGGCTACTCTATCAACTCTGCAGCTATCTTTTATTTTCTAGATCAATGTTGCTACCTTCCATGTGGGGTGGCTGTGTGATCTAGGAGTGACCAAAGTTCTAGTCTTTCATTTTTGAAACAGTCATGAGAGAAAGAGAGGGAGAGAGGGAGAAGGAGGGAGGGAGGAGGGTGAGAGGGAGGTTGGTTGAGAGAGAGAGAGGGAGTCTTTGCAAACAGTGCTTTTACATATTGCTGAAATCTGCTGCTTGGTCTGCAGCTGTAGCTGTAGATAGCAGAATCTACTACTTCCTGTGGTTCTGCCCCTTGGCATCATGTTGTTATTTGAGATTTGATTACGGAACCATGCCTGGTTTATGCACATCCATCTTGTGAATTGCCTGTGGTTATTTTTCTTGTCTGGAATGGTTTGACATGATCCATATTCTTTCCTTTCTCTGTCAAGGAAGGTCTACCCAAGGCAACAAAGTAGATCCTTTAAAACTTTCATGGTTTAAAATACAAACACCCCCAACTAACAAAATCTGAACCCCTCGTATATTCTTAACCTCAGTAGTATAAACCTCCTTTCCTTAGTATCTGACAAGACTGGTGTAAGATCCAATTTGAGTCTTGTTTTTCCACCCTAGCTCACCTGGGCATAAGGAAACACACCCAAGAGCACTTGCCAGCTGCCTTCTCTAGTCACATTCTCCAAATCTTCATAAACCCTATGATTATGTGAACTATTGCAGCATAGAATTGGATAGCCCCTAAGTGTCCTTGGTCAGAGGATGTCATCCTTCTATACTTATTGCACCTGCACAGCCAGTTGCCCTCTCTGAGGCTCACTTCTGCTTCTTCAAATGCCTGCAGAGGCCAGGGGGCAACCCAGAAGTCAAGACAGCAAGGGAAGCCCCAGCTCAAAGCAATGACTGGGCAAGGCAAGCCCTCTTCAGTGGTCCTTACTTTGGAGTTACTTTGGAGTTCTTCCCTAGAGGAGAGCTTATTGTTGGTTTTGCTTGATTTTGTTATTCACTTTTCTATGTGAAACCAAAATTGAACTGGAACTGAAGATACTAAAAAATGTCTGGATAGGGGCTGGAGGGAGCAGGGGATTTCCTAAGAGAATGGAATGTCCCAAGAGAAACTTTACTACTGTGAGAGGGGAAGTCCGTTTAGTATGACATAACACTGTTGTTATTGAACATTGTGTTGGGTTTTACATTTATTAATAGCTACTGTTATTTTGATTAGTTATTCATCATTAAACCCCCCGTGAATTAAAATAAAATCATCACACAAATGCTGGACAATGGGACTTGAGCTGGACAGACAACAGGTTCAGGATTATTTTCTTTATTATCTACAACAGGGTGCTCACAGTTTTTCACTCAATACCACTTGGCCTGAAGGAGGAGACCTGCCCCTGGCCCAGATAAGATAACCCCCCCAAGGCAATAGCATAGCACCAATCTATAGTGTTTGCTCAAAGACCATCTACCTTCAAGTGCTGGTAGGCCTATACTTTCACTATCTTTGTCATACCTATGTGTCCTTTCTGCATGTAACTTCAACTCCAGACCCCTATAAACAATGACTAAGACAAGAATGACAGCTGCAAAGATGATATAATAGGATCACACAAGGCTTGGTCAATTTCTCCTTCACCTCTCATATGCCCGCTTCCTCCTAGAACATAGCAAAGATCACCCTCTTTGGTTGACCCACAAGTTCCATTACTGACCAGACTAGAATGATGTCTCAGTCTCTATTTGGCTTAATAAAGACATCAATTTCTTCCTCATCCCATCCCCAAATACAAGATGGCACTTATTTTCTTATTTTATTTCTTATGTAATTGAGTCCATAAAGATGACTTTTCTCAAGTGAAGGTGAGTTTGTCTCAAAAGGTTAGGAGATCTCTGTTTCTGCAGACAGAAAACTGTAACTTTTAAGCAGCAGTTCCCCTCCTGCTTGTTGAGGTTTTGTGGGGCAGCCCAAGAGGTGGGCAAGTACAGTGGGTGGTAGAAAGAGAGTTATATAACTTATATATAAAACAATGTAATATGTGGCTATCTTTATTTGCTACAATGCTTTAAAAATATATAAAAATCTCACTATTTTTGTTGCAGTCATTAACCATAATACAAAGGGGACAAGCAACTCTCATCATTACCTTATTTAAGCTGTGGTATGAAACTTCTTTTTTGCCATAAAAGTATGTTTAGTTTCTTCTGAAGTAATAGTAACTTTAGAACTTCAATGTCAGCATAGGTGTTGATCCAGAAGGCTAGAATTGTATATTGAGCCCAATGGCTGCAGATTAAGATGTCTAATCAAGTCTTGAGACAGAACCTTCTGTCTTCTAGGTATTGATTAAATGTAATAGTTTCATAGAAGGCAGATAAAAAGAATCCCTTAGCCCTTTCTTCTCATTTCCTTAAAGATACATATTGTTTTAGTTTGCATTAGTTACTTTCTTATTTCTAAGCATTTCTTGTTTCTAAGATGTTTAGGGATAATTTGGTCTTTGACATAGCATAAGATATCTGTCTGATGGGTGACTGATTTTGTCCTGGTTTGTCCAGGGTTTTCCTGATTTTAAAACTGAAAGTCTAGTGTCCCAGGAATCTTTAGTCCCCAGCAGTTTGGGACAACTGGTTCCCCTACATCTGTGGCATATTTTGGTGAAATAGACATTAGCTTTAAATTGGAAAAATACTCAATTATCATTTAAACATCTTCCTCTTCATTTACATATAATCTCATCTGTGAAATGTGGAAAAGAAGCAACTTCCTCCTGTACTTGGCAGGGCCAGGCATTTTCAGCTTTGAACATATGGCAGAAACATGTTTCTACTTGAGGGTTGTGATGGGCAGTTGATATGTTCCAAAAGGAAAACATTGGCTAGGGAAAATCAATGTCAGTATTGTTTTAGGGAGTGAAATGCATTTTGATCTTTCCCCAAACAAATCAATAAGCATGTTGGGTTCTATCTGATTATTTCCCTAGAAATCATTCCAGAATAACAACAAAAGTCTTGTAGCTTTTCCTTATAATGTTAAATTCAGGGGATCACAGTGATTAAAAGAGTATTTTTAAAAGGAGCAGGACAGTCTCCTAAAAGGTTTTAGAGTTCCATAAAGTGGAGGGGTCGGGTGTAATGCATTAATAGCTCATCTCCTTCCTCCTCTGAAGTCCCCTCACTGCCTGCTGTCCCTCAGCCCACTTACTGCCCTCCAGGTGACAGGGTCTCAAATGAACTTGTGCACACTGTTTATCTCAAGCATGGAGGTGCCTTTTTTATTCACTCAATCATTTATTTAGAACCTGCTATATTCTAGGCACTGTGCCAGAAATAAAAACAAAATTGGTCCCATGTTTAGCTCACATTTATTTATAAACCCGTGAGAAAAGGGAGATATGCATAACTAATTTCCATGCAATGAGGGATACTCTGAGTTTGTAAAAGTTGCTTAGACATGCCTCAGCAGGCTCTGCTTTTCTGTAAAGGGTTGGCATCCTGATATTTCCATACCTCTTGTATGATAGGTTTTCCCAAACCTACACACTTGTTCCTGTGTATTTTAAGCTTAACAATTTTGGTTATTTAGGTCCAGAAAATAAGATTGGCATGTCTTAGTGCCACATTATGAAGCACTTGGTCCATAAATTTTCATTTCCAGAGGAGCTGGGAGGTAGAGAGTGAGGCCAGTGTATCATGCCTGGATAGACTGGGGGCTGTGTAGAATGTGTCCTTGCTTATAAGCCAAAACTAATTTGGTTGATTCCCACATTTCATCATTCCTGCCTGTCCTGTCTCTTTCCCTTTCATGGGATTCTCACAGATACCATTTTCAAGGAAACCCTTTGGAAATTAGAGAGGCTACAAATATAGACAATAAAATCAATATAATTACGTAAACACAGGTTTGGGAAATGTTTAGCTTGAGAAAGAGAAACGTTTTCTCCTCCATTTCTGGGGGGAAACCCAGCCTCAAAAGATACATGGTTGGGGCTGGAGGTATGGCTTAGTGGTAGAGCACTTTCTTTGCATGAGTAAGGCCCTGAATTAGTTCCCCAGCACCAAGTGTGTGTGTGTGTGTGTGTGTGTGTGTGTGTGAGAGAGAGAGAGAGAGAGAGAGGTGTGTGTGTGTGTGTGTGTGAGAGAGAGAGAGAGAGAGAGGTGTGTGTGTGTGTGAGAGAGAGAGAGAGAGAAAGAGGTGTGTGTGTGTGTGTGTGTGTGTGTGTGTGTGTGTGTGTGTTGGTAGCTGGGTAGTCCTAGTTCCAGCACTCACTCTCAGGATGCTGAGGTGGGAGGATACCTGAGCCCAGGAGTTCATGACTAGCCTGGGCAACCTAGGGAGACCTTGGAGAGGGAAGAAGGAAGGGAGAGAGGGAGAGAGAGAGGAAGATATATATATATATATATATATATATATATATATATATATATATATATATATATATATATATAAATCATAGTTGGTAAGGAGCTAAAATAAGCAAATCAAATGCATATATTGAAGAAAATTAAGTCAGAGTACTGGAAGGGTCCTTGAAGACCCCTGGATTCTAGTGTAAGTCACCTGGTGAACTGAGGCATGAAGTGGTTTTTCAGAGCCACACAAAGTGAGCAGAATCTGAAAATGTTTGCTGTCCCAAGTTCCCACCTAATTACCCAGCCCTCTTCTCTAGGATCCCCCACATTCTTGTTCTCCAGAAATTAGAGGGTTAATGTCTCGTACGCTTGGAGCCTTCAAGACTTTAAACTCTGCTTCTGTTTGTCAGTACTCATTATACAGTGATATTTTGAACATCACCCCATCACTCAAGGCTGGGTAACAGTGGATTCTGGGAGAGAGAGGTGTGTGAGCACAGGGATGATCTGGATGATGGGTAGTGTGGTGAGGAGCAGGTAAGAGCATGAGAAGTTGAAGGCAGGTTGGGACTGAGGGAGGATCCTAGAATGTCATATCTCTGAGTGTCACCTACCAGGGAGATTAACCAGACATGAGAGGACAGGAGTAGATGGAAGATGGAAGAGGTTGGGACTGGTGAAATCCATTGAGACTCCATTTCCACAGTCCAAGCATGTGCTAGGGAGCTAAAAACAAAAGATACAGCAGAGGAAGTGATGAGCAAGGGGAGCCTTAGTCAATGATGAAGCTGTACAGTGAACAGTGCTCACATACAGCAGATACCTGGGGAGGCCCTAAAGGTAAAGTAAAAACATTTTATCCTCAAGGAACTTGTAGCCCCACAGAGAATAAAGGCAAGGAGCTAGATGTATAGCTAAGTGCTGGGAGCAGGCACAGGAAAGTGGCCAAGGAAAATCACATAAAAGGCAGTGTTCAGGAAGGAAACTGAACCCAGTCAGAGAGATCAAGTAACTTCAGTGAGGACTTGATTCATGGGTGGTATACCAGCATTGAGAGAACCCAAAGGAGCTGTAGGCGAGGATTCTTATAGGCAGAACAAACAAAATACCCTCAAGTTCATCTTTTTGAAGCCCTAAACTCTCATATCTTGGAATATTACTGAATTCGGAGATATAGCCTTTGAAAAGGTAATTAATGTACATATACCACATTTTCTTTATCCAATAATCTGTTGAAGGGCACTAGGTTAGTTACATAGCTTGGCTATTGTGAATTGTGCTGCTATAAACATTGATGTGACTGTATCCCTATAGTATGTTGATTTTAGATCTTCTGGATATACACCAAGGAGTGGGATAGCTGGTCATATGGTAGTTCCTTTCCTAGTTTTTCAAGGAGTCTTCATACTGCTTTCCAGAATGGTTTTACTAATTTGCAGTTTTACCAATTTGTGGTATATATACACAATGGAATATTAGTCATAACAAATGAAATTATGGCACTTGCTGGTAAGTGGATGGAATGGAAGAGTATCCTGCTAAATGAAATAAACCAGACCCCAAAAGTCAAAGGTAAAATGTTTTCTCTGATATGTGGAAAGTAATCCAAATTAGGGGGATAAGAGAGAGAGAGAAAAAGAGGGAGGGAGGGAGAGACAGAGAGAGATAGAGAAAGAGAAAGAAAAAGAGAGAGAGAGAGAGAAAGAAAGAAGGGGAGAGAATTTTCTTGAAATAGAAGCAAGATTGGTGGACTAGATGATGGGAATTGTGGAGGAGGGAGGAGAGATGGGATAAAGGAGGAACAGTGGAATGAATCTGACCTAACTTTCCTATATACATATATGAATACATCACAGTGAATCTCACCATCATACACATCTACAAGACACCAATTAAAAAAAAAAAACAAGTAAGTAAATAGCAGACAGATTAGTAGAGGGAACAGAACGGGGGAGGGGGAGGAGGGGTGGGAAAGGGGAAGTACTGGGTACTGGATTAGAGGAAATTACATTTTTTGCTTTCATATTATGTCAAAATGAATCCTAATGTTATGTGAAACTAAAATGTAATTAAGGTAAAATGAGGTTTTTAGGGTGGGCCTTAATGCCTTATGACTATTGACCTTGTACGAAGAAGATGGTAAGACAGACACATAAAGAGGAAAGATCATGTGAGGACGCAGGGTTAAGATGGACATCTACAAGCCAAGTAGAAACCTTGGGAGAAACCAGCCCTGATTAAACCTTACTCTTGGACTCCAAGCCCCTAGAACTGTGAGAAAATAATTTTCTGTTGGTGCTTTGTTATGGTAGTCACAGCAATTAATGCAAAGAGACTCAGCCACTTCCAGGAACATATCTTGATCAGGGATGAGAAGAAATATCCTGGCCTTTCTCATAAACTATTTTCTGTTCTTACTTAAAAACCAAACCTACCTGGAAGACAAATCAGGAGCCCGAGCATTGTGTTTAATTTGTGTCAATCTCCAGGGCACTTTGTAGAGCAGGGAGTGGTGTGATGAATTCAGAGAGGAGGACAGAACATAATCAGTAAAGGCATCCAATCAAGTCTCAAGAAATCAAGGTAGGCTGCATGGGGGAATGTGAGTATTAAACTAAGTGTGGAATAACAAATGTGCCAATATGAGTGAAGGACTTAGAATACTTCTTGTCCTGTAGTAAGAGCTATTATGTATTTTTTTTCACCATCAGACTATTTATATTTATTATTTCTAGTTCTTCCTAGAAATTTCTGGAAGGTTGGTATTGCTTTCTTCTATTTATGTGTAAAAAAGTAGGTCCAGCTAGGGTGAGTATATGGCTAAGCTAGCATTCACATAGGCCAAGTTTGCATCCCCTGAGGAAAAGTCATTAGTCAGATAAGGAAGCCTGAGTAGAGGACAGTTCCAAAAGAGGATAGCATAGGCACAAAGGCCTGTTAGCACAAGGGACTACATACCTTTGAGGACTCCAGTGCTGAATGCCAAGAGGGGAGGGGCAGGAAGTGAGTGGAAAGCAGACAGGGACAGATAAAGAACATCCTCAGATGCCATGCCAGGAACTGGGAACTCCTTCCCAGAAACTTGAGAAAGCTTTGAAGAATGTGGATTTTAGAATGAGGACCTTGAGGGAAGTATGGAGGACATCATGTTCTAGCAAGTGAGACCAAAGGAGGGGAGATCAGTTAGAAGACCATTGCAGAAAGTCAGGTGAAAAATAGTGAGGGCCTTTAATCAAGATGTACAGTAGGTTCAGAGGGAAGGATGTTGCATGAAGAAAATGAATCATGAGATTCACAGGACATAGAAACTAATTAAAAGTAGGAAGAAGATGGCAGGAGGACCCAAGGATGGCTTTCAGGTTCTTAGTTTGGAAAACTGCACAGATGGTGGCTTCATTCCTATAGGCAGAGGAACAGGTTCAGTGAGAAAATGATAATTGCTACCTAGACAGCCAACATTCAATGCTGCTGAGTTTTCCAAGCAGGAAATGAATAGCCACGTTACATGAGAAAAATATAACAAACCCAATGACAACTTCAGTTTTGTCAAATATCTTCAGCAAAATCACAATATTTTGATTTATGCAAAAAGTAAGAATTTCCCCAGCTTTGGTATGAGTGATGAGAACATACCACCGTGGTTAGGTCACAATTATAAGCATGTTATTTTAGTAATTTTTTACATAAGCAATTATGGAGTTCTGACTTTATATGCAATAAATAAAATAAGTGTTGGGAGATTGGAAGGTTAAGATGGTAGTGGAATCCTAACATGAAGAAAAGGGGTGGCCAGAGAGGATGGAGTGCTGAGTAATCAATGTGGACATGGTGCAGGTGCATTCCAAAGTTCACAACTAAACATTGATATGATAATGAGAGATACTTACAAATTCCATTTGAGTCATATTGTCAGCAGAAGAAAATATGGCAGGCATTGAGACCAGATGACAACAACAGCTCTTAAATCCCAGGGGAGAGCAAATTATGCATGTCATGAAGTACGTTTTTTCCTAACCCATCATTTAAAATGGTTAAATAGGCAACAAATATAGAGGACGTGAACTATGCAATGCCATACTTTGGAAAAATAAATTTAAAATGCTTGTTAATGCTAAATAATGAACCCGTGACAGTTTTATAAGATCTTGAAATAATTCATCTTATTATCCACTTTAACTTCACTGATTTGATAGTCTGACAACCCTAACTGGTTAACAGATAGCCCTTTGGAACCAAATAGTATAGAAGAAATAGAACCTCATCAAGAGATGGCTCCTAATACTCCTGAAAGTCCCTCTCAATAACATCTATGTGGTTATATTGTTGATCAAAAAATGTTCCTACCAAGATGAGGGAGTTGCAAAATAAGGAATAGATTTTGGAAAACAGAGGAGGATCTCCTTACCTTGAAAATACCCCTTGACTTCCCCCAGAGTGCTGGTGGAGTCAGAAGAGGAAGAGGAGAGGATCAATACCTGCAAGCCAGGTCAGTGGTAATGCAGAAAATGAAACAATAGCAGTGAATGGCTCTGGTGGACAGCTGGCAAGACCAGCCCAGTTGTGTTCCTGCCAACACCATTGTGCACTGTGCACACACCTATGCCAGAGCAGCAAACATCTCTGCCTGTTGCGTAAGCACCAAAGTGCCAAAGTGAATTCTACGGCTGGATTAACTTGGCAAATCCAGCCTATGTTCCTTGACAATTGGACATAGCTGGAAAAGGCTTTTATCACCACTTCAACATAGGATGAAACTGGCAAGGGTTTTTTGTAATCCTAGGTTGTGGCGCTTGTCTTCTGGTTATATGTTGCTGTAGCTTGTACTACTATTGTGGTCTATGGATGCAGGACTCGCCCTCCTCACTAAGGGATGATTGTGGAAGATATTAACTGCATAGATTATATGGTAAGGAATCCTAAACACCTGGATTGTGGGGCAGGCCCAAGTTGGGTAAAGTTAGGATCCCTTGCCAGTGCTTCCAGCCAGCTATATTTTAGTATATAGTCAAGGTCATAAATACCTATATTTAGCACATGTACTCAAGGTCATAAATCTGCTTGTGAGCATGTGCTCACTTAAGTAACCTGTTGGCACTGGGCCTTTGTTTGCTGCTCATATAAAGTAGACCTACTTAAAAAATTTGGGGAAAGGGGGTTGCTGCTGCCTCAAAATAAAGCATGTGTACTACTGTCCCCAAAATGTTCCTAATATATATTCAGAGAATAACACAGATAAGGCCCTATGCCTTTTCTTTATTGCAATAGAGAAACTTATCCTTTTGCAAGGCAAATTAAAGAATAATGCGTACATTTAAAGTTTTATTGTTTATACATTATTGAGATTTCCACTTAGAAAGAAATAGGAGTTCTAAATACAGATGATTCTCAAATTACAAGGAGTTGCATCCCAATAAACTCATGACACATTGAATTATCAGAAATTGAAAATGCATTACAAGGATTGTAATGCACATTGCTAGCTTGCTAAAAGATCCAAATTCAAATTTGAAGTATAGTTTCTCCTGAATGCATATTGCTTTTGCACCATGAAAAGTTGAAAAATCATTAAGCTGAATTATTATATTATCTGTATACAGAAATAAAAGAGGGTCCCTCCCACCTTAAAAAGTAAAAGCTTGGTAAACCATATTATCATAACTTTTCTTGAGTCAGTTGGAGATCTGATGCCATAGGATAACAAAATAGCTTCCTTTTAAGGAAAGATAGTCCTTTTCTGGGATAAAAATCTTATGAGCAGTTGTCCTTGTCCAACAGTGGTACATCGTGGGAGGAAGACAATCTTAGATATGAGACAAGAGGAAAGAAGCTATTTTATTTTTTTAGTGGTAGTCTGACAACCCTAACTGGTTAGCAGATAGCCCTTTGGAACCAAATAGTATAGAAGAAATAGGGCCTCATTAAGATTGCTAGAGGCCAATGTGCTAGTATGAGCTGTCACAGACATAATGGGAATTTGTCTGCAGGTATCCATTCATAAGATTTTTATTTTATAATTTTTTTAAAGAGAGGAGAGAGAGAGGGGGAGAGAGAGAGAGAATAGTTTTTAATATTTATTTTTCAGTTTTCGGTGGACACAACATCTTTATTTTATGTGGTGCTGAGGATCGAACCTAGCGCCCCACACATGCCAGGTGAGCGTGTTACCGCTTGAGCTACATCCCCAGCCCCCATTCATAAGATTTTCAAGAGAGTTTCACACCACTCCATATAAGACCTACCAAGGATCTTCAGGAGCATTTGGCTCCAAGGAAAAGAGGTTGAGTCCCAGGCACATAGGACTTAGTGAGGCTGGACCAATACAACAAAGAATTCTGCCTCCCACTACAGGGATAGCACATGCTAAGTAACCAACAGCAGGAGTCTATCACTGGAGATGGCAGGAGCATGGACAGGGAATCTGTGGTGTGGAAACATCAGGAAAGTCAAAGTTGAGGATGCAGCAAGAGCATTGAGGGAAACACTTCAGGTCCTGTGCACCCATCTAAGTATAATACAACACTACAGAAACTTTAGGCTAGCAGTGCTCTGAAGGTATCCAGAGCAATAACAAAACCCAAATCCAACTCAACTCCTGCCCAGATTGAGCCAACTTCCCACATTAACTGTATAGAGGAAAAGTTCATACCCATTTCCAGGAATGGATACTATATACCTGGGTATATGCACAAAAGACTTAAAAGCAAGAACTCAAACAGATGGTTATATTCTGTTAGGGTTTGAATATGTTATGTTCTCCCAAAGCTTCTGTGTTAATGCAGGAATATTCAGGGGTCAAGTGGTTATATAATGAGAGACATATCTAATCAGTCCTTACCAGTTTGAATTGATTGGGTGATAACAATAGACAGGAGGGTGGCTGGAAGAAGTAAGTCACTGGGAGTGAGTCCTAGAAGGGTTCATCTTCCCTGTGCCTCCCACCTTTTTCTGGGTGCCATGAGCAGAGCAGCACTCCTCTGTCATGTTCTTCTGCCATGATGTTCCTCCTCACCCTGGGCCCAGAGTAATGGAGTTGGTTGAACATGGACTGAACCTCTGAAACTATGAGCCAAGACTAACTTTTCTTTCTCTAAGTGGTTCTTGCCAGGTATTTTGTTCACAGTTACAAAAGGCTGTCTAACACATATACCAACGTCCACACAGCAAAAGGTGCAAGCAACACAAATGTCCATCAACAGAGGAATGGATAGGCAAGGTGTAGTGTGTATATTCAATGGAATAGTAAGCAGTTTTAAAAAGGAATTAAATTATGATATATGGATGAATCTTGAAAACATTATGCTAAGTTAAATAAATCAAGGAGAAAGGGATATGATTTCACTTATATGAGGCACCTAAAGTTGTCAAACTCATAGAGACAGAAGGTAAAACAGACATTACCAGGGACTGGGGAAAAGGAGGAATGAGTTATTATTTGGGGTGATAAAAAGCTATGGAAATAGATGTTGTTGATAGTTTCACCTATTGTGAATATATTGAATGCCATGATGGTAAATTAAATATCTATATCTCCCCAATTAAAAAAAATTAAAAATAACTTTCAGACTTCTCATTCTCAGGCTTAGTTAATGTCAATGAGAGATTTAACAAACATTAAAGGAAGAAGTAGTACCAATTTTATGCAAACTTAGTATAATAGCATAATTCTTTCAAGGTTTATTCATATATAGGAATTTTATTCCATTATAAATCTTCCAGAAAATTGAAAGACAGCACCTCTCAACTCATTTTGTGAAGACAACATTGACTTGGCCCTAAAACCAGATGTTAAAACAAGAAAAGAAATCTACAGATCAGTTTCCATCATGACTGTAAATGTAAAAAACTTCAACAAAATATTATCAAATCAAACCCAATGATATTTAAAAAGTAAAATAAATCATGACCAAGTGGACTTAATTTCATGAATGCAATGTTGCTTCAAACATTAGGAAATCAAACAATGTAATTCATCATATCAATAGACTAAAAAAATTTAACTAGATCCAGAAAATAAAACCGAAAAAAGCTAGCATCCATTTCTGATTAAATTAAAAAAAAAAAAAAACTCTCAGCAAACTAAGACAACAAGGGAACTTCTTCACTTCCTCAACCTGAGAAAAGAAATCTACAAAAAAATCTGCTGCTAACATCAAAAAAGAATACACATTTTGCCTTTATGATCAGGAACAAAGCAAGCATGACAACTCTCACCAGTCCTATTCAACATCATATTAGAAATCCTAGCTGAAAACACCAAGGTGGGACTAGGGGTAATAAAGAATATGGATTGAGAGAATAAATAAAACTCTCTCTATCTGAAGGTGATATGATTACCTACATAAAAATCTCAAATGATATACTAAATATCACTGCTAGAACTAGGATATAAGCTTAGTAGAGATATAGGGTACAAGGCCAATATAAAAATGTCAATATAAAATATCAAATTTTTAAATATAATAGGAGTGAAAAAGTAGAAATTGAAAAAAACTAATGTCTTTATTGGTGCATTATAATTGTACATAATAGTGGGATTCATTGTGACACATTTAAAAATGCACATAACATAATTGATTAATTTCCTAGTACCTTCCTCTTTTCCCTCCCTTTCTCCCTCTGATCCCCTTCCTCTACTGTTCTGCCTTCTATTTTATTTAATTGGAACATTGTAATTATGGATAAAGTGGAATTCATTGTGATATAGTTATCACTCAGATAGCATAATTTCATCTATTTCGTTCCTCAGGACTGTTCATTCTCCCACCCCCTCATCTCCTTCTTCTACTCTATTGGTCTCCCTTCTATTTTTGTGAGATCCCTTTTTTATTAATCTTTTCTCTCTTGCTTCTACATATGAAAGAAAATATTCACTCTTGACTTTCTGAATCTGGCTCATTTCACTTATCATGAGGTTCTTCAGTTCCATCCATTTACCAGAAATTGGCATAATTTTATTCTTCTTTATGGCCAAGTAGAACTCCATAGTGTATCTATACCACATTTTCTTTATCCATTTATCTGTTGACATACACCTAAACTGGTTCCATAACATGGCTGTTGTGATTTATGCTGCTGTAAGTATTGGTATGCACGTATCACTACTATAGTATACTGAGTTTTAGTTCTTTTGAATAAATACCAATGACTGGGATAGCTGAGTCATACGGTGGTTTCATTTCTAGCCTTTTGTGGAATCTCCATACTTCCATAATGGTTTTACTAATTTACAATCCCACCAACAGTGTAACTGTTCCTTGTTCCTCACATTCTTGTGAGTATTTATTATTGTTTGTCTTCTTGATGATTGCCTTTCTAACTGGAGTAAGATGAAATTGCAGTGTAGTTTTGATTAGCATTTTACTAATTGCTAAAGATGTCAAAGTTTCTTTCATTTATTTATTGGCTATTTTCATTTTTTCTTTTAAGAAATGTTTGTTTAGTTCATTTGTTCACTTATTGATTGCATTATTTGTTTTTTGGTTGGTATTAAGTTTTTTTAAAATTCTTTGTATATTCTGAATATTAGTCCTGTCTGAAGAGTAGCTGGCAAAGATTTTCTTCCCTTCTGTAGGTGCTGTCTTTATGCTCTTGTTTTCTTTGCTGTACAGAAACTTTTTAATTTGACTTTATCCTACTTATTGATTCTTGGTTTTATTTATTGAGCTTTAAGACTTTTATTAAGGAAGTCAATGCCTGCACCTATATGTTGGAGTGCTCACCCTAGGTTTTCTTCTAACAGTTGCAGAATTTCTCATCTAATTCCTAGGTCTTTGATCCACTTCGAGTTGACTTTTGTGCAGGGCAAGAGAAATCTGCTAGCATGACTGTATAAACCTAACAAGGCTATAGGAAACAAGGTCAACATAAAATATCAATAGTTTTTAAGTATAAATGTAATTTTAAAAAGTAGAAATTAAAAATTTTAAAATAATATCATTAGCAGTAATACCAAAAAATGTGAAAATCATAGGTATAAACCTAATATGTGTAAGGTGTGTGTTTAAAAATAATGAAACAGATGAGAGAAATAAAAAATATTTAAATAAATGGATATATACCACAGTGTCATATTTTTGTGTATGATAATGATGACCAATACAATGTAGTGAAAGCTGTTTTTCAAAATAATATTAGAATATATTCATTAAATTAATGTTCTCATCTCATATAACTTTTGGATTAAAGTGAATGTGATAATGCAAGGACTGTCTATTGATGACTATATCAAGAAATATAATGTATTACTAAGACTTTCTACAACAATCCCTGAAAAGTGTCAAGATTCACTGCTTTCTGTTTATACCACTGAAAATCATTTATCTGCATGGGTGATTCTGAGTAGTGAGTCTGTTGTAGAGACTCTCTTGGTAGGTTGACTGTGGGGCATATGCACAGTGCATTCATTGATTTGTGAACTTGTGCAACAAATCACAGCTTTATCCTACTGGAATATTTTGTTGAAAGAGAATAGAGTTAATTTTGATTTTTGTGTTTTTTTAATATTTATTTAATTTTATAAAACAAAAGTAAAGTAATATATGAAATACACAGTAAGTTATATATGTATGTGTTATATAAGTTATACGTGTGTGTGTGTGTGTGTGTGTGTGTGTGTATTCAATGCATATATATGGCACATATACACATTCATACATTCTTGATTAAGAAATTTTCTAAAAATACAGGGGAATGTCAAGGAGGATTGTAATATAGGAAGCTCTGAAAATCCACCTCTCCCCTTTGAGAGAAATTATACTGCCAGAATCTATCTTGTGTAATGATTTGGGACATTGGAGTCTACTTGAAGGCTTCTGGCTTTCTGGGAAAAGCATGGTTGACATTTAAGATTTAAAACATTAAAAAACCCTCCTTATATGGGGGAATTTACAAAGTCATTATGCATGCTCAGAAAAAGATGCAGACTCAAAAACTTTCAGAGAAGACCTTAATTTTATACCTTATGATGATCTCTCAAAACCCTACAACAATTTTTAAAATTAGCAAACTCTGGAAAAGGAAGAATATGATTTACATGGTTAAGACATTATAAGATTAAAACAACAACAACAACAAATCCCAAGAATACAAAGAAATAGGAATGTATGGCTTACTTATAGAACAAAATAATTGGACAGAATAAGAACAAAATAAATTGACAGAAACCATCCCAAATGGAATGCTTTCTGGACAAAGATATAAAAACAATGTCTAGAGCATGCTCAAACAGTTAAAGGAAGACAGGGAAAAATTCAAGAAAATTGTTATGAACAAAATGGAAATGTTGATAAAGACACAGAAAACAAAAAAGAGAAATTATGGAGTTGAAAGTATAATAACAGAAATAGAAACTTTACTAAAAGGATTCAAAAGCAGATATACCTATGCAGAAAAAAGAATCAGGATAGAATTTGAAGCTAGGATAATTGAAATTATTGAATCAAGAACAGGAAGAAAAAATGCTGAAGGAAGTTGTAAAAAGCCTAAAGGACATGTGAGATTCCATCATACAGACCAACATATACATGTGGGAGTTGTAGAAGGAAAAGAAGAATAGAAGAGGGAAGAGAGATATTTGAAGAAATAATGGCTAAAATTTCATAAGTTACAAGCAAGATATGGATCTTCAAACCCAAGAAGCTCAAAATGAATCTAAGTAGAATAAATGCAAAGAGACTTGCACCAAGAAAAACCATAATCCAACTGTTGAGAGCCAAAGAGAAACAGAATATTAACAAGAGTAAGAGAGAACTTATTCATCATATATAAGGGATTTTCACTAAGAATTTCATTATATTTCCCATAAAAATATGGGAGATTAAACACTATGGGTTGAAGTAATCAAATTGCCAGAAGAAAACTGTCTACTAAGGATTTTACATTTGGCAAAACCCTTCTTTAAAACTGAAGGAGAAATTAAGGCATTCCCAGATAAACAAAAGCTGAGAAAGTTTATTAGTATTTGCCTTTCTCTGCAAAAATTTCTAAAGGAAATCCTTCAAGTTGAAATGAAACAATGTTAAGAGGGAACTAAAAGTCATATGAAGAAATAAAGATCTCCGATAAAGATCATTTACATGGATTATCATCAAGTCTAGTATTATTGTATTTTTGGTTGTAACTCCATTTTTGTTTACTATACAGTCTAAAAGATACATAGAAAAACAATTATTAGTGATTGTTTTTGAACCTGTATAATTTTTGATATCAATAAGTAAAGGGTGGGGACAGAATTGTATAGGAACAGAGATTTTATATACTATCGAATTTAAACTGGCATACATTTAAATAAGACTTTTGCAAATTTGAGACATTCATGGCAATTTCCATGTTAGCTACAAAGAAAATAACTAGTACATACACAAAATAAAATTAAAAGTAATTAAAATGTTTCACTAAAACAAAACAGCATTTAAGTAAAAAATAATTATAATTTTAAAATAAACATAATGCAAAAAATGAGGGGGAAAAGCTATACATCCTATAGAAAATAAATAAGATATGGTAGAACTGATTTCTTCTTTATCATTAAATTCTTTAAATATTAATGAATTAAACTATCAAATGAAAAGACAGAGATTGGCAGAATGGATTTTTAAAATGATCCAACTATATGTGGTATACAGAATATTATTTTTAGATCCAAAGACACAAAAATATTAGAAGTAAACAAGTGAAGATATTCCATGCAAATAGTTACCAAAGAAAGCTAGGGAGAATATATTAATATACAAAACAGACTTAAATCAAAATATTTATGAGACAAAAAGGACATTATCTTTGGATAAAAGCTCAACCAAGAAATGTTATATGACAATCGTAGACATTTACACACTTAATAACAGACTCCCAAAAAATGCAAAGCAAAAATGAACTTCTGTGAAGGGAGAAATAGACAGTTCTACAATAGTTGGAGACTTCAAATGTATTCACAGAATACCCAGAAGAAGATAAGTCAGGAAATAGAGGACTTGAACAGCACAGCAAGACAACTACATCAAAAAGACGTACAAAACACTCAACCTAACAAACTATAATACACACTCTTCTCAAAAGTTCATAGAACATTCTTCAGGATGGGCTGTATGTTATGCCACAAAACTAGTCTTAATATAAGTAATTTCTCTGAGCATAAATTGAAGTTAGAAATCAATATCAGAAAGAAAACTGAAAACTTCACAAGTATCTGGGAACCAAAAAGTACACTCTTATACTACCAATGAGTCAAAGAAAGAAATCACAAGAGAATTTAGAAAAGAGAGATGAATGAACATTAAAACACGATGTGCCAAAATCTACAAGATGCAGTGAAAATACTGCTGAAAGGGAAATTCATAGCTGTAAATGCTTACATTAAAAAAGAAGAAAGATTTCAAATCAACAACCTAAATTTACACTTTAAGGAACTACAAAAAGAAGAACAAACTAACCCCAAAGCTAGAAGAAGGAAGGAAATAATAAAGATTAGGGGTGAGATAAATAAAATAGAGAATAGAAAAACAATAGAGAAAATCACTGAAGCCAAAAGTTGGTTCTTGCAACAGATCAACAAAATCGACCAAATTTTAGCACTATTAACTAAGAATAAAAGAGAGAAGACTCAGGTTATTAAAATCAGAAATGGAAGTGGGGACATTATTTCCATTTCTACAGAAATATAAAAAGTTATAAGAAACTGCTATGAACAACTGAACACCAACAAATTGGATAACCTACACTGAATGGAGAAAACCCTAGAGACACAAAACTTACCAAGAGTGAATCATGCAGAAATAGAAAAAAGATTAACAGACCTATAACTTCCAATGAGATCAAATTAGTAATAAAAAACCCCAAAACATCCCATGGGAAAAAAAAGCCTAGGACCAGATGGTTTTGATATATTCTATGGAATATTTAAAGAAAAAAATAACACGAGTCCTCTAATTCTACAAAGTAAAAAAATGATGATGAATTCTAACTCATTCTAAGAATTCAATATTGCATTAATATCACAGCCAGACAACAGAAATACAAGAAAACTATAAATGAATACATTTTATAAATATTGGTGCAAATATCCTCAACAAAATACTACTAACCCAAATTTAACAGCATATTAAAAGGATTGTACGCTATGACCAAATGGGATCTAGTTCTGCAGTGCAAAGATGGTTCAACACATGATAATCAATTGTGTAATACACATTAACAAATGAAGGGAAAAACCATGATCATTTCAACTGATTCAGGAAAAGCAGTTGACAACATTCAACACTCTTTCCAGCATAAAAACACCCCCAGGTATCATCACTGTTGGGATCAAGGCCTTAACATATGAATTTGGGGAGGACACAAATATTCAGTCCATAACATAGCCAGAGCAATCATTTAAGAAAAAGAAATAAAATACATTTAAATTGAGAAGGAAGTAAAATAATTGCTATTAATAGACAGCATAATCTTATATGTAGAAAACAAATTCATAGACTTAGAACATACAAATATGCAGAATATAAAATTAAAATACAGAAATCATTTGTTCTCTATACAACTTAGAATAGTAATCCAAAGTGGAATTAAGTGAACAGTTCCATTTATAATAGCATTGAAAAGAATGAAATACTTAAACATTAACCAAAAAGGTGAAATACTTGTACAAAAGAAACCTAAAAAATTGCTGAAGGAAATTAAAGAAGAACTTAATAAATGGAAAGACATCACATGTTCATGGATTGTGGCAAAACTGTGAAGATATCAATACTGCTTAAAGGAATCCACAGATTGAATGCCATCCCTATTAAAACTCTAACATTGTTTTTTTTTCAAAAATAGAAATTTTCATCCTAAAATTGATATAGACTCTTAAAATATCCCAAATAGTCAAAAAATCTTGAAAAACAAATGAAAAATTGGATTTATAATTCCTGATTTTGAACTCACTACAAACCTACAATAATCAAAACAGTGTGGTAGTGACATAAAGATTGACTTAAGGACTCATAGAATAGAAAAGAGAGTCCTGAAGTACATGACCAAGTGATTTTTGTCAGATTTCAAAATTATTGAAGGGGAAAGAATATTCTTTTCAACAAATGGTACGAGGAAAACTGGATATCTATGTGGAAATAAATAAAATTGGGCTTTACTTAACATCATATTCTAAAGTTAAAGCAAAGATATAAACATAAAAGCTAAAATGATAAATATATCGGAAAACATTTAGAAAAATTTTCATGACATTGGATTTGGAAACTGTCTTTGGTTATGCACTCAAATAACAGGCAATGAAAGAAAGTAATGGACAAGTTGTACTACATCCGAATTAAAAACTTTTGTTGCATTAAAAACACTATTACCACAAACCACAACTCAAATGAGAAAAAATATTTGAAAATCAAACCTAGATAAGGATTTAATATCCAGAATACATAAAAAGCTCTTAATACTCCACAGTAACAAAAAGAATTAAAAACCCAATTCCAAAATGGGCAAAGGACTTGAATATATATTTCTCTAAAGAAGATATATGAGTGGTCAATAAGTACATGAAAAAAAGTTTACCATCATTAATTGGTAGAGATCTTCATATTAAAACCACAGTGTGATGCCACTTCATATCCATTAGGAGAGCTACTATTAAAAATATGGAGAATAGCAAGTGTTGGCAATGAGGTAGACAAATTAGAACCTCTTGCGTTACTATTGCTGGTGGGAATAAATATAATGGAGCAACCACTGTGAAAAGTTCCTCCAAAAAATAATAATAAACATAAAATTACCATATGATCTAACAATTCCACAAAAATAATTGAATGCAGAGACTCAAGTAGATGTTTGTACACTCATATTCCCAGCAGCATTGTCCAAAATTAACAAAAAATGTTCATTGACAGATGAATGAGGAAACAAAATGTAGTATACTTATACAATGGAATATTAGTAAACCTTAAAACGAAATGGAATTCTGAATTTTGAAGACATATGCTAAATGAAATAAGCCAGGTCCAAAAGAGTAGATATTGTATGATTCTATAAAAGTGAAATGTCCAGAATAGGCAAATTTATAGAGACAGACAGTAATTTAGTGGTTGCCTCAGGCTGGGGGGCAGGGAATAGGAGTGGGAGTGACTGATAATGAATACTAGGCTTCTTTTTTAAGTAATAAAAAAGTTCCATAATTAGATTATGATGATGGTTGCATAGCTCCATGAATATACTGCAGTCCATTGAACTGTACAATATAAATAGTGAATATTATGAAATATGAATTATATTCAATAAAAGTGTTGGGAAAAAAACTACTGAGAAGTGATAAATAAGCTTATACCTATATATGTATATATGTGTATATGCACGTGTGCGCGTGTGCACGCACACACACGGGTCAGTGTATGGTGTTCCTTTCCTGGATCAGATCTGTTCCTCCTGCCCCCGCCCCCACTCCAGTCCCATGTCCCACTTGCTCTTATTTTTTTTACTTCCCTGAGGCCACAGGGACTCTATCCTTTTTTTTCTCCAGTGGCAGTGGATTTGAAATGTCATTGAGAGGCCTACATGTTGAAAGCTTGCTCATCAGACTGTGGTGCTATTAGGAGGGGGCGGAACCTATGGGAGATGAGGCCTAGTGGAAGGAAGTTAGGTCATTGGGATGTGCCTTTGAAGGAAACATTGGGACTCCAGACCCTTTGCCTCCCAGCTGTCAACACTCCTACTACGATGTGCTGCCTCACCACAGGCCCAAAAACTAGAGTCAGTTGACCATGAACTGAAAACTTACAGAATTCTCATCACATATTAAAAAAATAACTTCTAAGTCTAAAGTTTCTGACTCATTCAACACATTAAAAAAAATGTGTGGTAGGCAGAATAATGCCCTCAACCCCAAAGAGATGTTTACATCCCAATTCCTGGTACATGTGAATATGTTAGGCACAAAGCAGTTTTCAGGGGAGATCAGCCTGGTCCACTCTAAACATGTGTCCTTGAAAGTGGAAGATGGCAAAAGATGAGTGGGTTAGAGAGATGCACTGTGTGAAGGAGTCAAGTCACCACAGCTTTCAAGATGGAGGAAGGAAACCATGAGCCAAAGAAATTCAGTAACCATTGGAAGCTGAGAATGGCCCTCATCTTACAGTCAGCTGGAATATGTGGGATTAGATCCTACAACCACAGGGAACTGAATTCTGAAATGAAGAGGAAACAGATTCTCTTCTAATATCTCCCGAAAGGAAAGTAGCTTGCTGACACATTGATTTTAGCTCAGCAGAACCCATGTCTGACTTCTGACCTTCAGAACTATAACAATAAACTTCTTGTTTTAAGCCACTACATCTATGACATTTTGTTATGGCAGAAAATAATTGGAAACCCACATAAAGTATGCAAGAGCCCAGGTGAAGGTATGGTGAGGGACAGGGGTAGGGTAGAAGCAGAGGCACGGCCCTCATGAAGTTTATAGTTGGGAAAATAAATACTACGCTAGCTAATCACAACTGCAATCATAAGATATTTTGGGTGCTTTGAATGCAGAGTAGGGAATCTAACCTAGGTTGAAAGTACAGAGATTAACAACATTTGAGGGAGACTTTCAAGATGACAACTGGGAATTCCAAGGATTTGTGCCTTAGGTTTTTTTCCTGACACTGAAGCTAATTTACTCATGCTGTCCTTAGGGAAAATCTTATGGTACTTTCCTTCTCAGGCTCCTCTTCCCAACTGGAAGAAACTCTCACTGTAACCTGTATTTCTGGGGATCCCCAGAGAAATGCATCAGGTCCCTTCTAGTCCTCTAATGATTCTCTTTGTGAAATTTTGTGCTATCAGATTTAAATTGTGCAGCCTAAGAACTTAGGCCAATAACACTTATAGTTGAGACAACGGAGAAGAAAGACTTTCTTTTCTTCTCCAATAAGAAATCACTCTGAGACAAACAAATATCAATATGGAATGGATAGAAATTTCCAGTAAATTTTTATTTTAGAATAGGTTTAGGTTTACATAAAAGTTTCAAAGATAGTTCAGAGAGTTTTTCTATATATTCTATTTTCCAAATTGTTACCAACTTACATATTTTGGGTATTTTTGTCAAATTTTGGAAACCAACATTGCTCCACTACTATTAGCTGACCTACATTTTATTCAGATTTCAATAGCTTTCCCATTAATGTCCTTTTTCTATTTGCAGGATCACATCAAGAATACCATCATTACATTTAGCTAACTCTTCTGGCCTTTACCAATTTTTCAAACTTCCTTTGTTTTTAACAACCTTGACAAGTGTGAGGCATAATGCTTATTTTGTAGAGTATTCCTCTGTTTAGGTTTGTCTGACATATTTTCTCATAGTTAATTTAAGCCATTTTACTTTCAACATGACATCATTGATGCTGTTAACCTTAATCACCTGGCTATGGTAGTATTTTCCAGTTTTTCCTATTATAGGTTTTCTTTCCCCTTTCTATATTCTACACTTTGAAAAGGAGCAAAGCCCACACTCTTCATACTGATGCCTCCAATCTAACCCAGGAAGGAAGGAATAAGCACATCTCCAGGGAGGCAGAATATCTCTATATATTATTCATAATTTTTATATGTGAGAGAGTTGTTTATTATTTATTTATTTATTAATTTTTTTATATCAGTATAAATTCACAGATGTTAATTTTACACTTTGTATTATAATCCAATACTATGTTACTTGTTGATCAATTATTATTGCTTTGGCCATTGGGAGATCTTCCAAGTTGACTTCTGAGTTCCTTTGTCGTATTCCAATCATTTTGCTTCCTGAGAACTCATTTTATTATTGCTATTATAAGATGCTCCAAGCTCACCTTATATTTTCCCTGTCACAGTCTTACAATGAGCCGTTTTACAAGGAACCCTGGTCCTTTTAGCTGAAAATAGTTAGAAAGGAAGATTTCAGCATTGGGTATGCTCATGGCTACTGTGGTCTCTCACTGCTTCTAGGTCTTCTCAATGGTCAGAGTAGGACATACATGGGTGTATCCTAACCCATGTATGACTATAAATATTTATGTACCTCTATCTGTATTAAGCATAACAAAGTTCATACTGATGCCTCCATTCTAACTCAGGACCATACTAACCCTCCAAAGTAGTGATAGTTTGAGCTTTTTCCCTCAAAATAAGTAGTATTTCTACACACACACACACACACACACACACACACAATCATGTGGTTTACAAACTTTTTTATACTTCTTTGTCTGATTTCACTCAGCATGTTTTGAGATTCTTCCATGTTGTAGGTACCAACATTTGATTTATTTTTATTTTTTGGTAGTATGAATACTACTTTGTATGAAGGGAATACCACAATTTGTTTATCTATTCAACTATTGATAGACAATTAGGTGGTTTCTAATTTCTGGCTATGACACATAAAACTGCTGTGAGTGTTCACATACAAGTTTTTGTAGGAACATAAGCTTTCCTTTCTGTTGAGTAAATAACTAAGAGTTTATCTAGTCTGTTTTCTGTTGCTGCAACAGAATACCAAGACTGGGTAGTTTATAAAGAATAGAGGTTTATTAAGCTCACAGCTCTGTAGGCTGGGAAGTCTAAAACCATCGTGTCGGAAACTGCTCAGCATCTTGTGAGCATCTTATTGGCTCCATTATAACATGTCAGAGGGCATTATATGGTGAGACAGAATAAGTATGCTGGAGGGTACTTGTTTTTACAACAAAGATGCTCATGCCATAATTAATCCATCAATTAAAAAATGGATTAATCCATTCATGAGGGCTCTTCAAATTGCCTTCCATAAGTCTTAAATATCTAAATACCATTAACATATGATTTGGGGATTGTTTCCAATACTTAAATTTTTGGGGACATACCCAAATCATAGCAGAGTTGAAAGAGTGGATCATGTAGTATGTGTGTGTTTGATTATGTTTGATTTGTAATCCTACCAGTATTGTATGAGCATTCTATTGGTTCTACATTGTCACCAATACTTGGTTTGGTTAGTCTGTATAATTTTAGACATTCTAATAAGTGTGATATGGTATCTTATTCCTTGATACCATATGACATTAAATATCTTTACAGGGCTTATCCACCCTCTGTATAATCTTTTTCTGAAAAATCTGTAAAATTTGGCCATTTTAAATGGGATTGCATATTTTTTTTTATTATTGGGCTTTAAAAATTCTGTATATATTCCAGGTGACAAGTCCTTTATCCAATAAGTGATTTGAAAATATTTTCTTACAGATGATTAGGACACCAAAATAAGAATAGAAAGAAATATTCAGAGATGCACACAGGTCATAGTTAAATGGTTGGTTTCTCCACAGCAGATTATAATGGGGCTCCATTCTTCTGTAATAAAGGAACTAAGGGTACCACACAAGTTTTTGGTGACCTACTCAAAGTTGTACAAAATAAAGATATGACCACTGAAATGGAGTGCAGATAAAGTTTGAGTTACAGAAAACTAGAATAGCCAGTCAGAGTGGGAACACTGACTTGATGAAAAATTCTTTATCTTGTTGAACTAGTAATCCTTAGGTGCCTCTTCTTCTGAGAACAGGTTTAGTAACAAAATATGAGACAGAGCTGCATTCTCAGGTGGGCTTCTGTTAGGAGAGTTCTGTGGTGAGCAGAAATCTGCCTCAGGTAGGACATGGCATTTTTACAGTTAAGTCACATCAAAGCTAATTGAATAAACTTGTCAATATATATTTTGGAAGACCACCTGGAAAGATAAATTAAAATGGATCCCTAACTTACACTGTACCATTGCACATTCTAAAAGAATGTAATAATAGGTAAAAATAAAAGAAAGAAATAATAAAAGGAATAAAAAATTAAAGGTAAAGAGCCTTTCATAAACAAATTTGAATGAAGAATACCTCACAAATTGTTGTATAAAATCATAAAATATTTATAAATTCAGATACATGAAAATCAACCACTTTTGTATGGTAAAAAAAATCATAAGAAAAGTCAAATGACAAAAGATATACTATGAAATGAATATTTGAATAAAATTTTGTAACAAAGAGATGATACATAACAATAATTTTAAAATAGAAAAAAAGCTAAGATATGAACATGGAGTTTAAAAAAAAGGAGAGAATGACTTTTAATTAAGAAGATACTGACTTGTACTCATAATAAGAAAAATTCAAATGAAGCTGGGACATTGGCGGTGACGGAAAAGTTGGATAGCAAGACTTAGGCTGGCAAAAATGTGGGGTTCAATTAATGAATACAGCTGTAAAAATTATAAACAGGTATACACAATAGGGCCACGAAATATATGAGATAAACATTGACAGAATTGATAGGAAAAATAGTTGTACAACAGTTGGATACTTCAACATCCTACTCTCAATAATGGGTAGTACAACCAAACAGAAGATAAATAGAAATAGAGGACTTGAACAGCACAAAAAACAACCAGATCCAATAGTCATGTGTAGATCACTCCACCCAAGGAAGGTAAATCCATGTTCTTCTCAAGTGTATGTGGCACTTTCTCTAGGATAGACCCTGTGTTAAACCATAAAACAAGTCAGTCAATCTTAAAAGATTAAAACAATTAAAAGTATCTACTCCAACCACAAGGGAATGAAATCAGGAACCAAAAACAGAAAGAAAAATTACAAATATGTGGAAATTAAACAATATGCTTTAAAATAACCAGTGCTAGAAATCACAAAGGAAATTAGAAAATACCAGAGATGACTGAAAGTGAAAACACAACAAACCAAAATTTCAGAATGTAGCAAAAGCAGTGCTTAAAGGGAAATGTTCATCTGTGTCTAAATTATACAATAAGAAAAAAAATTCAAGTCACGAAACTAACTTTACACCTTGAGGATATTAAACAAGAAGAGAAAACTAAACTTCATTCTGTTGGGCTAGAAGAAGAAAGGAAATAAAAATTAGAATGGCGATCAGTGAAACTGAGAATTGAAAAATAAAATCAATAAGTCCTAAAACTGACTCTTCATTAAAATTGACCCCAAAATAACTTCAACAAAATTGTCATGTCTTTAGCTAGATAAAGTGGGAAAAGGACACAAATATCTTAAAACATTACCAATTACAGAACATTAGTTCTAATTTACAGGAAATAGAAATATTATAAGAAAATACTATGATCAATGTGCACCAACAATTAGATAATATAGATGAAATGGAAATATTTCTAGAAACATAAGAATCACCTAAATTGACTCACTTAAAGATAGAGAACCTCTACAAATCTATAAAAAGATTGAATCAGTAATCAGAATCTCTCAACAAAAATCCAGGACCATATAATTTCACTAGTGAATCTTACCAAATGTTTAAAGAAGAAAACCAAATCAGTAAAATTCTTCAAGAAATGGAGGGAATATATCTTAATTTACTCCAGAAGGCCAGCATTAGAGCTCCTGATACCAAGCTAGGAAAAGACATCACAAGAAGATTACAGACAAAGGAGTGCAAAGGTATTTTTTTTTTTAAAAGAATCAATCTAATAGATTGATTTACATTAGTAGAACAAAGGTCAAAGACCACATAATTATCTCAACTGATGTAAAAAAAAAAGACAAAACATTTGGCAATACTCAATATACTTTCAGGATTAAAAATCTCAAAAAAGAAAATCTCTATGAGATAAAGAATACTTATTTAAAAAACTCTATGACTGACGTATTTTCAGTAGTGAAAGGTTGAAATGCTTTCTCTCTGATTCTCTCATTTCCCTCTAGTAACAAAGGTGCACACTTTTACCCCTGCTGTTTAGCATTGTAAATTTTAGGTAGAGAATTAGACAAGTAAAGAAAGAAAAGATATCCAAATTGAAAAAGAAGTAAAATTACCTCTATTGTAGGGAACATAATCTTACAGATAGAAAATTCCAAAGAACCCAGAATAACACAAATCTAGCAAAATTTTAGATAAAAAGATCACCACCAAAAAAATTCAGGTATACAGAAGTATACTATCAAAGAATAATCATAAAAGCAAATTTACAGTTGCATCTGACAAAGTAAATACCCAGGAATAAATTTAACCAAGGAGATGAAAAACATGTACACTGAAAACTATAAAAACTTGCTGAAAGAAATTAAAGAAATAAATAGATATCCTGGCATGGATTAGGAAACAATATTGTTAAGATGTTAATGTTATCCAATCTACAGATTTAATGGAACTCCTTTTAAAATTCCAACAGTCTCTGCTGCAGAAATGGAAAAGCTAATGTTTAAATTTGTAGAGAATTGCAAGGGGTCCAGAATAGCCAAAATAATATTAAAAAGTAAAAATAAACAGGAGGACTACAATTCCTGATTTTAAAATATGTGGTAAAACTACAATAATCAAAACAATATGGTACAAATGTAGAGTTACCAAGGGAATGAATTGAGAGTCCAGAAATAAACCCATATATCCTGGCCAAATGCTTTTTTGAAAAAAGTGCCATGTTCATTCAAAGGGGGGAAATAACAGTTCCTTTAATAAATAGTGCAGGGACAATTGGATATCCACATGCAGAGGAATAAAGTTGGACACTTACCTCACACCACATAATAAAAACTATCTCAAAATGGATCCATAAACTAAATGTAAGAGCTAAAGTCATAAGCTCTCGGAAGATACAGAGGATTTTTAGGGCATTGAAAATACTGCATGATCCTGTAATGATGGCTATGTGTAGAGTACACAACATCAAAAGTAAATCCTAAGGTGAACCCAGGACTTTGACTGATTTTGTTGTGTTATGTAGGTTTATCAGTTGTACCACTTTGATGAGGGATATTGATCTAAGGGGAGGTAGGGAGTTTATAGGAAATTTTTGTATATTCCACCCAAATTTTCTGCAAACCTAGAACTATTATAAAAAAATAAAGTCTTAAAAAAACTTTTAGAAGACAACATAGGAATAAATGTTCATGATATTGAATTTGAAAATGGTTCTTAGAATGCCAAGAACACAAGTAACAAAGGAAAAAATGTAGATAGGTTGAACTTCATCAAAATTTTTGTAGGGCTGAGGTTGTGGCTCAGTTGGTAGAGCACTCACCTAGCATGTGCAAGGCCCTGGGTTCGATCCTTAGCACCACATAAAAATAAATTAATTAAAGATATTGTGTCCAACTACAACTAAAAAATAAATATTAAAAAAATTTTGTACCTCAAAGACATTGTCAAAAAAGTGAAAGACAATTACAGAATGATAGAAAATATTTGCAAATCATGTATGTATTGGATAAGGGATTAATATACAGAACATATAATGAACTCCAGGAACTCAACAACAAGAACACAAAAGCAAATCGTCAAATAAATAAAAGGAGCAAAGGACTCGGATAGACATTTTTTCAAAGAAGATGTACAAGTGGTTAATAAGCACATAAATCATGAATTTCAACATCATTAATCACTAGGAAAATGTCAATTAAAACTTCAATGAGCTATACTATATTTTATAGCTACTAGGATGGCAATAGTAATATTAATATTAACAACAACAACCAAACAAAAACTGAGAAGTGTTGGTGAGGATGTAGAGAAACTGAAGCCCTTGTATATTAATGATGAAAATTAAACATGGTGCCAGGTGCAGTAGCACATGCCTGTAATCCCAGTGTTTTGGGAGGCTGTGGCAGGAGGATTGCAAGTTTAAAACCAGCCTCAGCAACTTAGGCTCTAAGCACCTTAGCAAGGCCCTGTCTCAAAGTAAAAAATAGGCTAGGCATGTGGCTCAGTAGCTAAGAGTCCCTGGGTTCAATCCCCAGTACAAACAAACAAAAAACAAAAACAACAAAGGTGTGGTTATTGTAGAAAACAGTGTGGTGGTTCTTCCAAAGGTTAAATGTGGAATTATCACATGACCCGGCAATTCCATTCATAACAGTTAAATGATGGGACACTTCATGTCTAACAAGAAATGAATAAACAAAATGTGTATATCCATACAATGGAGTATCATTCAGTCTTACAAAGGAATAAAATTCGGATACATGCTACAATATGAAAGAAATTTAAAGAGATTTTTCTAAATTAAATAGGTTCTATATGATCTCCAACTTATTTGTTGTGCCTGGAGTACATAAGCTAGTAGAGACAGAAGTAGAACAGTGGTTATTGGGGGCTGGAATGTGGAGGAAGTAGTTATTGTTTATTGGGTACAGAATTTCAGTTTAGGAAGGTGAAAATCGTTCTAGTGATGGATGGTGGTGATGGTTGTACAGCAATTTGAATTCAATTAATGCTGTTAAACTGTACACTCGAAGATGGTTAAAATAGTAAAGTTAATGTTTTCAACATTTTACCACAATACGGGAGGGGAGGAAAAGGGGAAGTGCTGAGGATTGAAATGGAACAAATTATGTTACATGTATTTATGAATACATTAAAATGAATTCTACCATTATGTGAGACCATACTACACTAAGAAAAAAATTCAAAAAGATATTTTAAAAAAATTAAAAATTTGTTCTTTGGCTACAAAGCAGAGATGTAAGTTCACAATTAAAAAGGAAACAGTTTGTAGTGAATAATATGCTTTCTGCGGTGTAGTAAGCTTTAAAATGAAAGTGTTGCACAGCCTGAATGATCAATAAATCAGTCATGTAAATCTGTGTTGGTATCTGATTTGTTATATTATGCCTTCATAAAATAATCATTCCTTGAAGAATTGTCTCAATGACTGTCTTCAAAGTAAGCTGCATTGTGCCTTATTAACAGACTGGTTTATATGGAAACCTGTAAATGGCAAATACACACAGGCGAAATTCTCTCCAGAGATTAATCACATGGTCACTGCTGTTCACTTCTACCAGAATGTAAACCCTATTTTGTTTACTGCTTCCTGCTTAGCAACTAGAATTGCACATAGCAAGTGATCTGTAAATAACTGTTGAGAGAATTCTAACACTTACTTGAATGAAATCCTTCTGCTTCAGCACCTTAACTGATGTTACAATTTTGATGATTGCGACAAAAGCATGAAAAATTCCTCAAATCAAGAGAGGCAGAGCCAGGTGCGGTGGTGCATGCCTGTAACCCAGCAGCTCGGGAGGCTGAGGCAGGAGGATCTCAAGTTCAAAGCCAGCCTTAGCAATAGCAAGGCACTGTGATATGGCTCAGTGGTTGAGTGACCTTGAGTTCAATCCCTAGTGCCAAAAAAAAAAAAAAAAAAAAAAAAAAAAAAACCACAAGGTGGGGGGGAGGCAGGAAAAAAGGAGAGGGAGAGAGGAGGAGGAGAAAGCTCCCCACCCCATTTCCACAGAGGAGTATTGGATCTCCAGTCCCATTCATCTTTGCTGGTGCCCAGCCTGGTCTGAGGCCAGAGTTGGGCTAATACTTCTAATGGTGAGGCCATGGTGCTGGTTTACTGAGGAGTTAGGATTTAATGTCTTTCATAGAGTTTTCAGATGAGTATTTAAAACTTTTGCTGGGAGCTCAAATTTTGTGGGAAAAGCCACATTAGGCAAAGTCAAGTTGCAGTTTGGGCCCAGAAGATCATTATTAGTAACCTAGAGAAATGATCAGTCAAGGAAAGATCTATTCCCCTTTCCCCTCTTGTTTCTGCTTCAGCTCAGGAAAAGGAAACTTCTGCCCTTTCAGAAGGATTGTACAGAATCTTTATCTTCTCCTCTTTACTCTATCTCCTCAGAATAGACAACTAATTCTGCTGCCCGTCAAGGGTTGGGGTCAATATAGGCCACTGCTCCCCTCCCCTCCCTCATTGGTGTGCTCTGTCTCTCTCTTTCTTTTATCATTTTTTTTTTCTGAACTGCCTTCCACAGGATGCACCTGTCCTCCTCCCCTCCATGGGGTAAGCCCAAGAAGCCAGGTGCATCTTTGCTGGGGGGAGGCCCACAGCTGTCCTGACTATGGGTGGGTGGGTGGGTGGATATGGGCAAGTTCAATTGAAGACCATTTGGTCCTTGGATCAAAGCCAAGAGTTTTAACCCAGGCTTACATGGAGCAAAATAAAAATGTTGATTGGTACTTGGTTTTCAGAGTGTGATAACTAAGCATTCTCAAACCCCAACCACAATAATGTGTTTGATTTTCTCCAAGTTCAGATAAATGGCAGATTAAAACACAACACAATGCTTTAAAACATGTGGCTGATTTTGTAGGAACAAAGGGCAAATCAAAGAAGAACTAAAGTAGATTCAACAAATGTTGGATTTCCATAGTAGATGTACCAAGATTTTAATAAAGCCCTATTTTTAAATAAAAATAAAAGGATGGAAGACTTTTAAAAGTAAACAAGAGAAGACCAGGGAAAACTTTCTCATAATAACTCTCTTAGGGCTTTGGTGAGGCTGAAATTAGATATGTCAGGCTTAGTTTGAGTTTTAGAGAAGTGGAAGATTTGTATCCATTCTTGCCAGAGTTGGGATATATGTGAGAACTTTTTTATTGGCATCTTTATTCCCACTTGAATCTGAAACAAATTCAGAAATAAGACCAATGAGTTGGATAGTTATATAGACATAGTTGCAAGCAAGTGCAGGCCCCATGGGAGATGTCAGAGGCCCTTGTCTTAGTCCATTTTTTTTTTTTTGTTGCTATCATGGAATACCTGAGACCAGACAATTTGTAGAGGAAAGAGGTTTATTTTAGCTCATGGTTCTGGAAGTCCAAGAACATAAGCCTGTTTAGTTTCTAGTAATTCCCTCAGGGTGCTTTGACTCATGGTGGAAAGCAGAGGGCAAGTGGATACATGCAAAAGGCGGGGTAGCCTTACTTTGTAACAACCCACTCTTGAGGTAACTAATCCATTTCTGTGAGAACTGATCTAATCTTATTAGGAAGACATTAACCCCTCTTAGCGACCTAATCACCTCTTAAAGGCCCCACTTCCCAATACCACCATATTAACAACCAAATTTTCACATGCATTTTGGTGGGGACAAACCATATTCAAATATAGCAACACCCTGCTCCTGACGGGGGAGGGGGAGGTTTGCCTTTGCAAGACTCACAGTGGGAACAGTGGAGAACCCCAGCTTTTTAACTGTAACTTGTTCCTAAAGAATGAGAAGAAGGGAGAGAGGGGCATCTTTACTTTCTCCTTTCCAAACAGGTGAGGAGGTGCAGTGGAATATGTGGGAAGCAGCTAGAGCATTCCAGTAATGACATTTCTCCACATGGAAAGAGTGCATACCTATGACAGTGTGAGCAATAATAAAGCATTCCCAGGTCTAACAATAAAAGCGGAGGTGAGGAGTGGCTTAGACCAGTTACCAGTCATCTTTGGGCAACTTTTCAAAAAGTGAGCTGAGTGCCTGCTGGATCGGAGCCAGGAACAAGAGGGAAGGCCGATGGGAAACAGAGAGAGCAGCTCTCCCTACCCTGCTCACGGACTCACTCTGCCTTCTCTACTGGGGTGTAACCTACATGCAGTAAAGGGCACAGTACTTGAGAGTAAAGACATTTTTGGGTCTACACCCCAGCCATGCATCCATGACCTGATCAGGATATAGAATATTTTCAGAGCCATTTTTAAAGCACTTGGCCATAACTTCTGCTTTCTTGAGGGATATCTTAGAGTCCTTCCAAGCACCCAAAATCCAAGCCCATAGATGTATTTTTTTTTTAAGTAAAAAGTTCATTTTACACCAACAATATTCTGTCCCATCATAACACTTTGTTTCTTTTCTAGCATTTAACTTACAAACATAATCATTAAATTGTGCCCCGTTGATAAATTCTGGCAACAGCATTGCTTTTTAAACAATGAAAACAAATTTTTTTTTAAGCATAAACAATTCTACTTATCAGGAGATGTTATTCTGACATTCTCTTAAGGAAAAATTGGAACTTTTCCCTATGGTGACAACATCAGAAATAGAATTACCTCGTCACAAGGACAATTCTCATGATTAGTCAACCAAAAACAGTCAGAGGAAGATAAAATTAATTTTAAAAGGGAAACCACTTCTTCAGGAAGTACATGTTTTCTAGAATACCTTTAGTGTTTTAGAGAAAAATGTGTTGACTTCGTATATGCGTATGTTCTACTTTAATAATGTAAGTGGAGTTTTCAAGCTGAAAAATATCTTGAGAACTGTTTTCTTTAAGGAATTTTAGATCTCTGTTAAAAATTCAGATTGTTGATTTAAGATTGTAATCAGTTTAGTGTTTTTAAATGAAATATCAGAGATTCCTTTCCTTTATAAAAGCCCATGAAGCAAAATATAGACAGATTCTATGACAAGTGTATATCTATCGCAAACTGTATATATTTGCACAATATTAATATTAAACATAATTTAACATTAAATTATAAAAGTAATTTCATGTAAACATGATATAAATATCTATAAGTATATATTGAATATAATTTAGCATAAAATATTCCAGCTCTCCTACCACTGTGTCTCTGTGCCTTTCAGTGTAAATACTGATCTGTGAACTTCTTCCGGCACCCACTCTGGAGCCAGTAAGGCTCAGACTCACATAGCCTGGTTTTAATGTGGCACTTGTAGACACAACTGGGAGACTAAGTGTTGTCTGTCAAAAACAAATCAGTTCAAAATATCATCATAGTTCTTTATATATGCTGGAGATGAATGTTCTATCTGAGGTGCAGGTGTAAAGATTTTCTTCCATTCTGTAGGCTCTCTCTTCACACTCCTGATTGTTTCCTTGATGTGAAGAAGGTTTTAAGTTTGATACCATCCTATTTATTGATTCTTGATTTTGCTTCTTGGGCTATAGAAGTCTTGTTGAGGAAGTCAGTTTCCATCTGACATGATGGAAAACTGGGCCTACATTTCTTCTAGCTGGCACAGGGTTTCAGGTCCAATCCCTAGGTCCTTGATCCACTTTGAGTTGAGTCTTGTGCAGGGTGAGAGATAGGACTTAAATTTCATTCTGCTACATATGGATTTCCAGTTTTCCCAGCACCATTTGTTGAAGAGGCTGTCTTTCCTCTGGTGGCAACTTTGTCTAGTATGAGATAACAGCATTTATGTGGCTTTGTCTCTGTGTCTTCTATTTCATTGGTCTTCATGTCTGTTTTGGTGCCAATACCATGAGTTTTGGTTACGATAGCTCTGTAATATAATTTAAAGTTTGGTATTGTGATGCCTCCTGCTTCACTTTATACCAAACAAATAACTTGATAAATAATTACAAAGCTCAGCTACAGGTATATTCAGATCAGAGATAGCATTAATAGTCATTAAACTATTAATAGTCCTAATTTATGAATCTGTTCTTGGTTCTGCTCTCAGCTCTTTGTGACAATGCAGCCTTTAGGCATCGTATACATGCAAACATTAGTGGCAATTGAAGATTGAGATTTTCCAGTACACTGACCTGGGGGTTCCCTCTGCCTCAGTTAGCAGCAAGCAGTCGAATAACTTTTGTAAAATAGAAACAAGAATGAGCTGCTGGGTAAGGCTCCTCTGAGCTCTAGAATGCCACTATTTTACATTAGACACTTTCTTCAGAATTTAAGACCATGACAACAAGAAAGCAAATAGAAAATGGGCCTCTCTGTAGGCCTTATCCATTCCTTACTGATGTCAGTATTTTTAAAGGGATGTGAGAAAATATAAGAAAGATCTCTTAAGTCACTGAAAAACGATATCATCTCATTATCACTTCCTTCTTTTTCAATGACTTATAAGAAAATACACACTTGTTCTCAGAGTCATGATCAACTTTTTTCTATTACGTAGTAATAATACATGATTGTAAATTTACAGTGTCTAGGGTCAAGTTTCACTGCCTTCTAGGAACCTCATTTCAAAATTGAGTGGCTTGTTCTCTTCAGATCATATTTTTTTTTAGTTTCTTTTTAAACCAAAAGTGGGGTTCACTTGGCAAACCTTTATTTCCCTATAATTTCACTTTTAGTAGCTCACATTCATTTGTGCAATCATTCAGAAAGCATAGACTAAATAGTGCTCATTTAAGTTCTTCTTTTCCTGTACGTATCCCTTTAATTTCTTTCATCTGTCTAATTTGCTCTGACGAGTGTTTCAAGAACTGTGTTGAATAGAAGTAGTGAGAGAGGGCATCCCTGTCTTGTTCCAGTTTTTAGAGGGAATTCCTTCAATTTTTCTCCATTTAGAATGATGTTGGTCTGGGGCTTAGCATAGATAGCCTTTACAATGTTGAGATATGTTCCTGTAATCCCTAGTTTTTCTAGTGTTTTGAACATGAATGGCTGATGTATTTTGTCAAATGCTTTTTCTGCATCTATTGAGATGATCATATGATTCTTATCTTAGAACCTATTGATGTGATGAATTACATTTATTGATTTCCTTATATTGAACCAACTTTGCAATCCCTGGGATGAATCCCACTTGATCATGGTGCACAATCTTTTGATATGTTTTTGTATTTGATTTGCCAGAATTTTATTAAGAATTTTTGCATCTATGTTCATTAGAGATATTGGTCTGAAGTTTTCTTTTTTTGATGTGTCTTTGCCTGGTTTTGGAATCAGGGTGATATTGGCCTCATAGAGTGAGTTTGGAAGTGCTCCCTCTTTTTCTATTTCCTGAAATAAATTGAAGACTATTGATATTAGTTATTCTTTAAAGGTCTTGTAGAACTCGGCTGTGTATCCATCTGGTCCTGGGCCTTTCTTGGTTGGTAGGCTTCTGATGGTGTCTTCTATTTCATCACTTGATATTGGTCTGTTTAAATTGTGTATATCTTCCTGATTGAATCTGGGCAAATCATATGACTTAAGAAATTTGTTGATGCCTTCAATAGCTTTTATTTTATTGGAGTATAAGTTTTCAAAATAATTTCTAATTATCCTCTGTATTTCTGTAGTGTCTCTTGTAATATTACCTTTTTCATCATGTATGCTGGTAATTTGAGTTTTCTCTCTCTTTCTCTTCATTAGCATAGCTAAGGGTCTGGGCCAGAGTCAGGCTCAGAAGTCAAGTAAGCCAACATCAATCCTGGGCCCACTGAGAGCTAGAAGCCAGGGTACCTTTCTTAGGCCTGTATCTCCTGTCCCTTTGTGTTTAGATAGATAAGAGACCTCCCCAGCCTCCTCTTCAGCCTGGTTATTGTGGAATGGTTTTGGTATAGGGGAGTGGCCAGTTCAAAACTGGCCCATCATTATTCTTCCCTGGAATTCAAAATTGATACAGAGAGAGGGAGTCTGTCTCTTCTCATAAAAACATTGTCAAAGCTATTTCCTACAAAGTAGCAGTTACTGCAAAAGTGAAGAATAAAGTAGACTGAGATAGAGATAGAAGGAGATGTCTTACTGGGTTCCCTCCCACACTCTAGTTTATTTTTTTTAACAGAGCCCCACTTGTATTCCTCTGTGTAACTCTTATGAACTACCAAATGTCCCTGTGTTCTTACAATAAATCTGCGCTTCACTTAAGTTAGCAACAGTGTGCTTTTGTGGTCTTAAAATAGTGTCCTTGTTCTCTTGCAGACAAGTAAGAACTTGGTAAGACAGACTGAAAAACGCACGTCCAATATTTCCCAGTGTGAGAGAACTTTTGAGTTTTTGGACCAGGAACTACAGTTCTCATGCATCCCTGCATCCTTGGCACAGTGGAGGAGCTTCATGGAGTCCATGTTGGCTTTACAACAAAATTAGTGAAGGAAGGTCAGTGGGACTTTGGGTAGGTTATTAACCACTCTTTCCCTAGGTTCCTTCTCTGCAAGGACCTGTAGAAATCATTTGGTTTAAGTGTTTATTTTACAGAAGAGGAACTTGAGGCCCAGAGAGGTTAAAAACCATTTGTCCAAGGTCACACAGCTAGTTAGCAGCAGAACTGAAACTACAATTCACGTCTCCAAGTTCTAAATCCAATGCTCTTTCCACTACCTTACAATACCCTCTTCCTTCTGAATCAACTTCCAGTGACCTCAAAAAAGCAAAAAGCCCCCAAAGTCAGCCTCCCCCATTTAAAAATCACCTCAGTACAGGTCCTCAATTCAGTCATCATATCGAACAACTCCCAAAGAGGAAACACATGGTGTTGATCATCACTGGGCTTGGCCAGCCACAGACACTATTCGATAAGAGGAGGAACCACCCAAAGCTAGTGTGTCATGACAAGACCCAGCACAAGGTAACCAAGACAACTCACAAAACTGCTTCTTGGTTTGTTATCCCAGTTGGGATTATTCTTTGTCTTTGCCAATCGTATGACTAAGTGTAGAATTGCTTACCTCAAAACTTAGGAGCAAAAAACATTATCTCAAGAGCAAGGACGTGAAAGACATATGCTTTGGGAAAGAATTAAAAATAAATTAACACAACTTGCTGATCAAAAAAATCACAGACAAAAAAGCCTATATCAGAAAGAGAGACAGGGGAATGATAGACACAGGAGTTAGGATAACAGTTACCAATCTAAATGTTAGGTAGAGGGAGGGAAGGCTATCAGATGGAGAAGGGCCAGAACACTGGAGCTCAGTTGTCATGGCCTTTACTTCTGTGTTGGTAGGTTCATAGGTTTTATTTTTTAATCTATTTTTTTAAATTTTCTAATTAGTTTTACATGACAGTACAATGCATTTTGACACATCATACATAAATGGAGTATAACTTCTCATTCTTCTGGTTGTATATGATGTAGACTTATACCTGTCATGTAATCATAATATGCACATAGAGTAATAATGTCTGATTCAGTCTATTGTCCTCCCTACTCCCACACCCCCTCCCCTCCCTTTACTCTCCTCTGTTTAATCCAAAGTACCTCTGTTTTTCCCTATTCCCCCCTTTATTGTGAATTAGCATCTTCATATCAGAGAAAACATTTAGCCTCTGGTTCTTTGGGATTGATTTATTTTGCTTAGCATGATATTCTCCAGCTCCATCCATTTACCTGCAAATGCCATCATTTCATTAAGGTTGAGTAACGTTCCTTTGTGTATGTATACCACACTTTCTTTATCCATTCATCTATTGAAGGGCACCTATGTTGGTTTCATAGTTTAGTTATTGTGTCTCTTAAACATTATTAAAAATAAAAAAATGGATAAATTCACAAAGAAGACCCAATGGAGCAATGGTCAAAGTGTGGTGTGAATCAAGGATTGTGAGTAATCCAATTCTATAAAACTGAGACCCAGAGATGAGAAAGAAAAAGGAAAAGAGAGTAATTATGGTATCAATATATTATCTCTCTCAAATTAGAAAACTTCAAATATTTTTGGGTTTTATTATTATTATTTTTCTTGATTTTTTTCAGTTATGTATGACAGTAGAGAGAATCCAATTTGATATAATTATAAAACACAGAATATATCTTGTTCTAGTTCAGGTCCCAGTACCTCCCTTTCCCCTCCCCTCTCCCCATCCCCTATACCCTCCCCTCTATTGATCTTTTTGCCATTTACTCATAATTATTTTATTTTTAAATTAATTTCTTGTGGATGTACATGATGGTGAGATTCACTATGCTATATTGATATACGTACATGGGAATATTATGTCAGATTCATTTCACTGTCTGGATTTTGTTATTATTTCACTCACTGAGATAACCACACTGTCACTGTTAAGTAGAAAATGAAAGTCTTTTTAATCTCTAAATTAAGGTATGAATGTTGATAAATGAGTATCAGTCTTAATTTATATAATGCTTTATGGAAGGAACAATAATACCAGGCTTAGCATTCTAAAATAAGCTACTGTACACTGAACTTGGGCTTCCTGTGTATGACTTACAATATCAGATTTACATGCTAAGACTTGTTTTAGTTTCAGTTGTGAAATAATTTAAAAACAGACTTTTTCGGGTCCTTCAATGTTTTTTAAATGGACCACAAGTTATGTGTTTAAGCCTTTTGAAACAAGGTTCAAGAAGCAAGCAAAGAAGGAAAACAACCAACTGGTTAAGAAAGTTGATGATGAGTTTTGAATAACAATAAAAAAATTAGCCAGGCACAGGTGTTATACACCTGTAATCCCAGCAGCTCTGGAGGCTGAAGCAGGAGGATCATAAGTTCAAAGCCAGCCTCAGCAACTTAGAAGCCCTAAGCAACTTAGTGAGACCTTGTCTCAAAATTAAAAATATAAAGGGCTGGGGATGTGGCTCAGTGGTAAAGTGCCCCTGGGGGTTCAATCCCTGCATGGGGGAAGGGGAGACCAAAAACCAAACTAAAACAAAACAAAAACTGCCTAACTAACTGCATTAGAGTTAGTTGACTGCCTGCCACTGGCTGAAATGACCTAAATCCCATCATCCATCCTAGAGATCACTGCTTTTTTTAAGAGCATTAATATAGATAAGGCCAATCTGGTACAATACTAACATTTGTGAACTCTGTGGAACGGAAAAATAGAAGGCCTTTGTAGTAGTTCAGAAACTTTTATGTATGTTTGACATTATTATAAAATAACAGGTTATAAGTAAATGAATAGGCAAAAACTTAATATAAACGTTGGAATGACAAAGGAGCAAGACTGGCAATCTGTGTGAAAGGCTCATTTAAAGAATTTATACCAGTTATCAAACATTATTTTTATTGAAGAAATAATAACTGATTTTCAAAGAATGTAAGAAAATTATAGAATTAATTTTAAATTATTATCCCAAGGTTCCAAAGAACACAAGCCCAAAGTCCAGTTTATAGAGAGGCTATTGCTCTTCCTTTAATAATCCAATAGCTATAAGTGGTGAGAAGAGTTTAGAGTGAGTTCAGGCTCAGTGAAATTCTTCAGTGGGAAAAAATTAGAGAATTTCTTTGCAATCAAATATTCCACATTGACTAAAGATAAGCCAGATTCATTTGGCAAAAACAGAAAATCTGGAAACAAAATATCACAGTGCGGGAGTGGATGAGGAATAGTTCAGGGTATTCTTGCTGTTGAATCCCTCCAAATAGCAAAACACTGCTCATGGTCATTGAAAAAACTCAAATCCTGATATGGTACCCTACTAGAAAAATGTTAACTCTGCTAAAATGGCTATTTTCACTACAGTTTGAACACAAGTTGAAAGGGTGTTTTTGTTGTTGAGGGCACTTAGCGTTTGTTATTAAAAAAAATACATTAGAGGAAATATGATTTATCCCTTTCCAAAAAATACAGAATTGAGACTTATGTTGCAAGGATGAAATTATAATTACCTCCTCAATTCAATCACTCCTCACTTTATTCGATCATTTAATTATGATTAAAAATTATAATCTTATATACCTAGTTCTGTGTAAAAGTGATTCTCCATCAATCCATGAGACATTTGATTCAAAAAGAAAGGAAAGAAGCTTGCAATTAACTTTCAGGGAAGAAATAGCATTTCTCTTCTTTTGAACAATTCTAAAGAGGAAGGAAATGTAAAATTTAATGTTCTCAATTCTGCTGAAGTTATGAATCATCACACATTAGCTAACAATTACATACTACAAGGGCTTTGAGATGTTCACATTGGCCAAGTCCTTTGGTGAAGTTAGGTATTTCTCCTTTTTTATGCATGGGACCCTGCAAAAAAGATTCAAATGTCTCCCACTGCTACTCTTTTTTTGTGTGTGTTTCTTTATAGTTGAGAAGTTTTTAAAAGGAGGGGTTAGAAGACCAGATATGTAAAAAGAAGACATGATATCGCAAAACCTGAAGGAATCTGCAGTATGTAAACATATTATTTTTGCTTTCTCATTTTTCTTATAGTTTCTGTAAAACAATGAGACTAATTAATAAGCTAAGTAGATGGCAGTGAGGGAGAGAAATTCCAAATTAACCTTTCCCTTTTAACATGCGCACCAGGCAAAAATGGTTTGTGCCTGGTGCACATGTTAAGAAACTAACAGAAGAAGAAATAGAGATCTGAATAGATACATAGCAGATAAGGAGATTGAATTGGTGATCAAACAACTTGCCACAAAGAAAAGCTCAGACTCAGCTGCCTTCACTGGTGAATTGTAAAAGTTTAAAGCAGACTTAGCACCAACTTCTCACAAACTCTTTTTGAGAAAGAGAAGAGAATGAAACACTTTCCAAATTTTTCTGTGAAGTTAATGTTGCCCTGATATCAAAACCAGGCAAAGACATCACAAGAAAAGAAAAATACAAATACACCTCACTAACATAGACACAAAAATCATCAACAAAATACCAACAAACTCAGTCTGACATAGAGAAAGTATTACTTCAAGTGGGAGTTTTTTTTTTAAATTTATTTTTATATTTTTATTTTTTAACTTGTTTTAATTACTTATACATGATACAATGTACACAAATGGAGCACAACTGCTCATTCCTCTGGTTATATATACATTGTGCAGAGTCACACCAGTAGTGTAATCATACATGTATATAGTGTAATAATGTCTGTCTCATTCCACCATCCTTCCCATTCCCACACCCCTTCTCTTCCCCTTATTCCCCTCTGCAAAATCCAAAGTCCCTTCATTCTTCTCCACCCATCCCCATTGTGGATCAGCATCCACTTATCATAGAAAACTTTCAGACTTTGTTTTTTTGGTATTGGCTTATTCCCTTAGCATGGTATTCTCCAGCTCCATCTATTTACCTGCAAATGCAATAATTTCATTCTTCTTTAAGGCTGAGTAGTATTCCATTGTGTATATGTACCACATTTTCTTTATCCATTCATCTGTTGAAGGGCATCTAGGTTGGTTCCATAGTTTAGCTATTGTGAATCAAGCTGTATAAACATTGATGTGGTATGTAGGATTCTGACTTTAAGTCCTTTGGCTATAAACTAAGGAGGGGATGGCTAGGTCAAATGGTTGTTCCATTCCAAGTTTTCTGAGGAATCTCCATACTGCTTTCCAGATTGTCTGTACCAATTTGCAGTCCCACCAGCAATATATGAGTGTGCCTTTTCCCCACATGCTCACCAACACTTATTATTGCTTGTATTCTTGATAATTACCATTCTAACTGGAGTGGATGAAATCTTAGAGTACTTTTGATTTGCATTTCTATAATTGCTAGAGATGATGAACATTTTTCATACATTTGTTGATTTATCATATTTCTTCTTCTGTGAAATGCCAAGTGGAATTTTTTTCCAAAGTAGATAAAGTTAGCTTGACAATTGAAAAATCAGTTAATAGAATACACAAAAAAAAACCCCACAAGTTACTTTCAAGAGATGGAGAAAAAGTTGTTACAAAATATAACAGCCTTTCTTAATAAAATGTACAATACACTAAGAATAGAAAGGAAATTATTTAAATACTCCAACAAGGGTATCTTTTAACAATCCACAGTTGACCTTATACATAGTGAAAGACTGAATGTGTTCACTCTAAGATTAGGAATGAGACAGATACTGACTCTCACCACTTATATTCAAACTTATACTGGAGGATTGAAATTAGACAAAAAGAGAAGTAAAAACCATCAAGTGGGAATGGGAGAAGTAAAACTATCTCTATTTGTAGATGATATGATTTTGTATGTATAAATCTTAATCAATCCACAAAACAAACTGCTAGAATTAATAAGTGAGTTGCAGTCATAAGATCAACATCAAAAGTCAATTGATTTTATATATTAGCAATTAACAACTTGAAGATGAAATTAAGAAAACAATTCTATTTATAATCATGTCACAAAAGAATAAATATTGAGGGATAAATTTAACACAATATATGGAAGACTTATACACTGAAAAGTACAATGTACGTAGAATTAGAGAAGATATAAATTAATGGAAAAACACCTCATGATCATGAATTGAAATGCTTAATAGCTATTGTTAAAATGGAATAAACCCCAAATGAGTCTATAGATTTAGTACAATCCATATCAAAATCCCAGCTTGTTTTTTCTCCCCAAATTTACAAACTAATTCTAAAAATCATATGGACATGAAAGAGACCTAGAATAGCAAGGATAATCTTAAAAAATAAAAATAAAGTTGGAAAACTTCCTGATTTCAAAGCTTACTACAAAGCAGATAGCATGGTGCTGGCATATGACAAGACATATAGATAAGTGGAAGAGAGTTGAGAACACCAAAACAAACTCTTATAGTTGTGTCATTTGATTTTGACATGGGTTCCAATACAATTTAAAGGGGAAACTAATTTTTTCAACAAATGATTAGCACATATTCATTGCTAATATATAGAACCAATTGACTTTTGCATATTGATCTTGTGCTGGGACAAATGAGTATCAATGTGTAAAAGAATGAGATTAGACTTTTTTACATACACATAAATTAGCTCCCTATGAGTCATGAACTTTAAAGTAAAAGCTGAAACTACATATTCTTAAAAGAAACTAAAAGAGTAGATTATCATACACTTAAGTCATATAAAACCCTCCTCAATATAACATCAAAGCGCAAGTTACAAGTGAAAAAATAGATCAATTGGACTTTATCAAAATTAAAATCTTTTGTTCTGCAAAAGATATCAAATGAAAATACAATCCATAGAATGGAAAAATATATGCAAATCAAATGTCTTACAAGGGACTTATATCCAGAATAAATACGGACCTTCTATAACTCAATAATTTTTTATTGATTTAAAAAATAAATGACAGAATGCATTACAATTATTATTACACATATACATCACAATTTTTCATATCTCTCTATATAAAGTATGTTGACTTTATATACAAAATTTGTGTCTTCATACATGCACTTTGGATAATAATGTCTATCACATTCCACCATCCTTGCTAATCCCCTGCCCCCTCCTTTTCCCTCTCACCCCTCTTCCCAATCTAGAATTCATCTATTCCTTCTATGTTCCCCTTCCCTATCCCTGATTTAACTCAATATTAAAGTGAAAAATAACCCATTTTGAAACCTGGACAAAGGATCAGAACAGACATTTCTCCAAAGAAGACATATAAATAGCTAATGAGCACATGAAAAGATGCACCAAATCATTAGCCATTACGGGAAATGAAAATCAAACCCACAATGACATTCTACTTCATACTCATTAAGATGGCTTTAAATAAAAAGTCAAATAATAACAAGTATTTGGAAGGATGTAGAAATATTTGAATACTTAGATAGGGATTTTAAGATAGTACTGCCACTTTGGAAAACAACTTGGAAGTTCCTTACAATATTAAAAAAGAATTCTCATATGACATACAAATTCCACTCCTAGGCATATGCCCCAGGAAAATGAAAACATGTCTATATAAAACTTGTACATGGCTGGGCACGCCTGTAATCCCAGTGGCTCTGGACGCTGAGGTGGGAGGATCAATTACAAGTTCAAAGCCAGCCTCAGCAACTTAGTGAGGCCTTGTCTAAAAAAAAAAAGAAGGGGGGCTGGGGATGTGGCTCAGTAGTTAAGCACCCCTGGGTTCAATCTTTGGTACAAAACAAACAAACAAACAAACAAACAAACAAACATAAAAACAACTTGTACATGAATGTTCATAGTAGCAACATTTTTCATGATAGAGTAGAAATAACTCAAAAGCCCATCAACTGATGAATTGATAAAATATAATATATCCATGTAATAGAATATTATTCAGCCATAAGAAGAAAAGAAGCTCTGATACATGTTACACCATGGTGAACCTTGAAAACTTTAAGCTAAGTGCAAGAAGCCAGACATAAAAGGCCACATACTGTATAAGACTATGTATGTGCAATGTCTAGAATAGGCAAATCCATAGAATCCACAGAGACAGAAAAGTAAATTAGTAATTGCCAGACACTGGGAAGAGGGGATAGTAGGGAGTGGGTACTGTGGATTCAGGATTTTTTTTTTTTGAGGGGTAATAAAACTGTTTTCGATTAAACGGTGATAATTGTTACACAATCCCTTGAATATAATAAAATCCACTGATTTTTGCACTTTAAAAGGGCAATTTATGGTAAATGAACTATATCTCAATAAAGCTGTTACATAAAAAATGAGTATTCTTTCTATTTTATCTATCATCCTGAGCCTTATTGGTATATTTCCTCTATTTCTCTATGTCCCTATAATATCACTACATTAAGAAACATTTTTTAACTTCTAAAATTCAAGTTTCTCTGTGCATGACAATGAACCTCACCAACCATGTCCCATGCCAAGAAGTAATCACTCCTTTCTACCCCTTATGCCCACAGATCTTAATGTGTTAATATATTTCTAAGGACTAGGACTTGGGTTTGAAGGTCACATACATTGCAGAGAGAAGGTGAGAACATGAAAATGACTCAACATAACTGGAAAACCAAGAGCACGTGTAATACTACAAATGGGGCCCAGTATCACCCTTCTCCCATATGCATGAGTCATTACCATCATGGTTGGCACCTTCCCCATGATGGACGTGGGACAGTCCATGGACATGGGACCAGTCCACACATGGTTGGTGTGTGGTGGGGGTAATGCATTCTCTGAAATGTAAGAGAGCCAAACTCAGAATCTCTGGAACCCTGATAAGTGGAAACTCAGCCACAGTTTTTGTTTGCTTGCCTTTTCTTTTTGGCAAGAAAATAAGAAGTTCATATCAGGAAATTATTTTCTTCAAAACCTGAGACAAATCAACCAAAAATGAAGCAGGGAATTTCAAGAATCTCAATGATGAGACAGAGTAAGTCCTCTCCAAGTGTAAGAAAAATTTACTGAAGTGATGTCTACTAATGGCATGAGTACATTTTAGAGCAAAACTTAGACTACAGGTGTCCTAACTCCTGGCCTCATAAGTGTCCCTCAATATTGCAGTCTCTACTCATGACATTTCACAAAATTTTCAAAAATGAGAGTTTAAATTAACACATGCACAACGTAATATGTTTTTTGCTTATTCCTAAGTAAGCCCAGAAAATTCTCTTATCACCCAGAGTTTAACACAGTATCAATGGCTATGTGTGTATATATACATATGAATATCATATATGAATATTGTAATTTGTGTATACACACGCATACTAGCTTGGATCATATGAATTTGCTAGTATTTGACCATTTTAGTGTAGAAAAATAGCATATGATTCAGCCCAAAACACCTATATACTTAAGATTTATATAAGGAAATATGTCTATTTGATAACTTCAAATTAGTATACCAAGAAAATTAGGTTCTCAGACTTCTCACATGAAGTTGCTCATGTTACACCATCTATCTGATATCCCTTCGTTTTGCCAGATAGTGAAGGTCTATAATTAAAGGCAAGGATAACAAGAATGTCATCTCCAAAAATGGTTAATTTTTATTTCTGTTAAAAACAGAAGAAAAGTACCCATGTTGATAGTGTACTTTATGAAGGAGAGAAGAGGTATCTCATGAGTAGGGAAAAATGTGATGTCTTTCTTAAAAAGCTAAAATCAGACTCAGACAAATATAAAATCAACACATATTAAACATTTTATTTTACTCATTAATTAAATGAGGGCAATAGTGAGATGTTGCAACCAATTCAAAAGAATTCCAAGAATATATATACACATATGTGGAAAGAATAAGTAATTATAAAATGAATTTATAAATGGTCTTAAATGTGTTCTTTCCCAAGACAAAGATCAATTGCATTCCAATGGAGACAGTTGCACAACTGATTTGTATTTATATATACTGGAGTAACATGCAATCTTATCAGTTTTCTACAATTTATGAAATAGTAAAACATCTCAAATACAATGAAAGGTGGGGATGACCTTCGAGGATGAGCAGGTAAATATAGAATTATAGACATCAACTTTTTTTTTTTGGTGCTGACAATTTAAACCAGAGGCTCATGCATGTGTTCCACCACTAAGCTATATACCAGTCCTACATTGTTTCCCCGTATTTCAAATCTTTCATAACTTTTCATGATAACTGACTAGATGAGCAAGGTGGACTGCATGATACTACAGAATTCACCACCCTTGGTAATTTTCACCATTAAGTGGACATATATTCCTTCTTGTCTACCAGGGTTAAAGGATCATTTTTATTTAGTGAGTTTTTGAAAAAGATGCTCAAGTGGATTAATCTAGTTCAAAATATATATTGTGCTTGCACAAAAATAGGGGGACATGTGAGAGAGATCCTTTGGAGTGGAGATCACCAGCAGGAATTTTTTGAGCTGTTCTGAATGTGCTGATGAGGGTAGTAAGGGTGTTGTGCAGAGGGAGGAAAGTGATCTGAGGACTGGTGAAACTGGATTTCAGTGATCGCTATTCTAACAACTGATGGTTTGTCTGGGATTATCGAAGAGAGAAAGGCAGGACAAATTGCTGTAGATTCATCTCTGAAAAAGGGAAAGAGGTTGAAGAATGGCTGGGGAGGGACTCTCCTCTTATATGCCTCATGTCTATTCTCACAGAAGACCCAGGGAGAAGTTTGGGGACTATCTTCATTTCTGAAGTAAGGAAATAATATTCTAGAAACTCAGGACATCACCAGAGGCAGGATTTGCTGCAGTACATCTGGTTCTGAAAAGGGTCAACTTCTCTAGTAGGCATGGTGCCTGGGGCTCATTATACTTTTTGGAGGATACTCAAAGGACGGTTAATGTTTATTTTTTTTTAAATCAGAAGAAAAGTACACATGATAATAGTGAAAAGATAATAAAAACTTCAACCTGGATTGTATTTGTCATTATAGCAATGCAAAGAGGTAAAATAATTTAAAATAATTTTTTAGAGGAAAAACAATGATGTCCTTTGCTACATTTCAGAGAATGTTCATACTTAATCTGGGGTTTTGTTGTGAACCCAGAGCTGATACCTAGTACTTATTTGCCTCCTCTGAGGCCAAAGAAACTCCTTCTGATTCCTTGCTCTGGAAAATACAACTCTTACAATTCATTCCAAGCATAAGAGTAGTTGACCTGTCTCTAATATTATTATTATTATTTTTTAAACTACTAGTCAACTACACATTGGGATAAGAAAAATGGGACTGTGGAGTCCCAAGGCAGAGCAATGAATGACTTTTTACATGACAAACAGTCTTACACCATCAGTCATAACCTTGAGCAATGAGCATGGTCCCTGAGTTGGATGGTAGAAAGATGATGTTTTTAACTGAAGGTTCACAGGGAAGTTATCCTACTGTGATTTATCCTCTTGCCAGAACCATGAGCTGTACCACCTGTTGCTCACTGATATTTCAGTTCCTATTCTGAGTAGTTGGTCAAGGATCTCAAGGTCCTAGATGACATAAAGGGTAAATATTTCCCAGGAGATGAAATTGTGACCTCAAGTGTACAGTGGAGGTGAAAATATCTCAAATGGAAAAGAGAGAAGTTTTAGATTCTAACCTGGTTCTTACACTGACTTTGTGTTGCATCTTGTAACAGGGGACTTCATTTCTTTGGGTCTCTGTTTTCTTACCTTAAAATGAGGGATAATTCCAGCTCTAATTTCATGATTCTCAGGAAAGAAAATGTGAAAAACAGCCAGGGATTAAAAAAACACTGAAATGAAATGGTCATTTACCCAAATTTACCAATTGCCAACAACAATTCTCCCAAAGAAGATCTTATTTATCAATCCATTTCAGAAAGGCTTTTAGTTGAAATTCTGGTTGCCATAAGCTCATATAATAGCAATACCCTGCATTGGTCCATTATCTAGTTTTGATTTTTCAACAATATAGAGAAAACCACAAGCTACTATTATCCCTTCTCTTGGAAAGATGAGGGCCCAAGCCCCAGAGTGGTCAAGGACTAAACCTAGATTTAGAATCCAGGCACCAGATAAGTCATCCAAGGATGGTGGTTACTTCTTTTGATAATTCCACAATATGAAGATATTTTGAGTACATCAAATGAATTTCAGTCTTAGGGCTGTATGAAAATCAGTCCCAGAAATACTAAAGAAACTGAAATTCTGGTGTTATCTTTACTACCACTTACAATGGTAATGGTAGACCTAAATACATAGCTTCTACCATGGACTAAAGAACAATTTACTCATAAAATTAGAACCTTCACATATACCTTGTTATTTAATTAAAAATTTAAAGTCAACATAATGAAGCATCACAAATCAAACCAAAAATAAAATTAACTTCCCAAGTTAAATAAATGTATTCTCTTTTCTATTTCAATTTTTTAGCACCAAATATTTTTTTCATTTCTGTGAAGTATGTTCTTCAAATATTAATATTAGTTAATATCAACATGTTAACATAATTATAATAAATTATAATATATAGTAAGAACTGCCTCTCCCTTTACAAAGAAATGTCCCAATCTTTAAGATTATGGTGATATATATATATATATATATATATATATATATATATATATATATATATATATCATAAATATAACAAATATATTTAGTGCTACTTCTGTGTTGTGTTAGCTTTCTGTTATTGTAAGAAAATACTAGACATAATTAGCTTAAAAAGAGAAAAGGTTTATTCTGGCTTATAGTTTTGGAAGTTTCAGTCTATGCTTGATTGATCCTGTTGTTTGGGGCAGCCCTGACCTTTGGCCTTGCTCATTGCAGTATACATGGCATCTCTTTTAGTCTAACTCTCTTCACAGCCAGAAGCTTTTCTAGGCAGACAGTCCATACTCCTGGCATCTATTAATTTCTGGGGTCTCCAGCTTTGGTTTCACCTATACAGGTTTATGCATCACCCTCCCAGAGGCAGCCTACAGGGATTTTAACCCTTGGCCTCCCAGGCTTTCCTCTGAAATCTTGGTGACAGCCTCCATGACCCCTTACCTCCAGCATCTTGCATTCCTGGAGAAACAGCATCACGTGGACCACGCCATGACTGCCACAGCTCACTCAGTACCTGGATCTCCTGGAATTATGACTGCAGTAGCCTCTTAGTGCCTAGGCAGTAGAGCATGCTGAAACAATTCCTTAGCCAACCCCCACCATGATCTCTTCTCAAAGGAATTTTCCCTTCTACCCTGTAGTCTGCAATGGATGTGGTCTTGCAAATTCCTGAGATACCCTAAAGCCATCTTCCAGTCATCCCTGTGCAAAGTACTTATCATCTCTTTAGGAACTATAATCTCTTCAACAAGCCCATGTTTCTTGGCCCCAATTTTACATGCACCTTTCTGGCTAAATTTCAAGTTTTTAAAATCCTTCAACTCGGCTTTTTTTCCCTAATATTCATAGTAAATCTGGCTAAAATTTGCCAGAAATCTCTGTGCCATTGCCTGAATTCTTTGCTTCCTTGAAATTTCTTGCACTGGATTAACTAGTCCATCACTTTTAAATTCAGCCTCACCCAAAAATCTCAGGACATGGACAAACTATATACAAGTTTTTTTTTTTTTTGCTAGAATATAAAATGAGTTGCCTCTAGTCCAATTCCCAGTAGAATCCTCATTTGACTCTGAAATTTCATGAGCACAGTCAATATTTTTGTCAGCGTTCTGCTCTCTTGAGCTTTAACCAGAATCACATATTAAGCTTTGCTTTCAACATTCTAAGGCTTTTCCACCCTATATCTCCAAACCTTTCTAAACTCTTCCCAAAAACCTGCTCCAGAGATTTCTGAACTACAGGGTCAGGTTAACCTAAGCAATGGCCCCATTCCTGGTTCCAATTCCTCTGGTGGTCAGCTTTGTATCACTGTGACCAAATCCCTAACAAGAAAACTTCATGGAGGGAAACTATTTTGGCTTGTGGTTTCAGAGGTTTGGTCCATGGTTAGCCAACTCCATTGTTCTGGGCCCAAAATGAGGCATTTTGTCAGATGAAGGGTCATAGAGAAGATGAACCCTTCCAGGGTATGCCCCCAGTGACCCATCTGCTCCAGCCATGCCCCACCTGCCTACACTTACCATCCAATCAGTCCATTCAAATTAGGAAAGACTGATTAGGTTATAGTTCTCCCAACTGGTCATTTCACCTGTGAATATTCCCACATTGAGCACAAGAGATTTTGGAGGATGCTTCATATCCAAACCATAGCAACAAACCAAGCGCCTACGACAAACTTCAGTGGTTGCATATTTCCTCCATCACATCAAAGTGCCTTGCTGTATTTAGACCTCTATTTATAAATTTTTAGATTATTTACCATTATTTACTATTTAAGTAATAACTTTAATAAATATTATACAGATATTTTTAGGTACATATGTAATTTTTTAATATAGATCTAAAATTCTCTGAAGTAGAATTGATGGATACTCAAAAATTTTGTGAGTTTTGATGCCAATCCCACCAAATTTCCCACCACAGGGATGGTATACTAGTGGTATTCCTACCATCAAAAATGAAAGTGACAGCCAGGTGTGGTGACACACATCTGTAATCCTGGCTGTAGAAGGCCGGCTGGCTGCAAAATAACCGGGGGGTGACGAATAACTTGTGTACGTTGATACAGCAGGAGTGGGAGCCGTTTATTGCAGGACAGGAGCAGTATTTATACATTCCACACAGCTTATCTAATTAGCATAAACTAGATACATCAGTCAACCAATAAGGAATCTCCACACTTAATGACTTGCTTTTGTTACTTCTCAAACCACTCCCTCTGGCATTTTGCCAGGCACCATCCAGACTTGTTTACGAACTCTAACATTCCCCTGGCAAAATGCCAGGTGTTATTTTGACTTGTTTACAGACTCTAACACCTGGCAACTTGGGAGGCTAAGTCAGGAGGATTGCAAGTTCAAGGCCAGGCTCAGCAATTGAGCAAGTCCCTAAGCAACTTAGTGAGACCCTGTCTCAAAAAAAAAAAAAAAAAATTAAAAAAAGGACTGGGGATGTGACTCAGTGATTGAGTGTCCCTGGGTCTAATCCTCAGTATCAAAAAAGGAAGAAAAAAAGAATAAGAATAAGAATAAGAATGAATAAGAACATTGATTCCTATAGCATACCCCACAGTGATGAGTGGACTGAGGCTGTATTTATCAATATAATGAACAAAATTAACAAGAGTAAAAATTTTACTCTTGTTCTGTGCTGAGACTCCAGTTTTTGGTTTAACCTTTGGAATGTGGAAGTAATATGAAATCAGACAAAAATCAAATAGGATGACACAGCCAAATAGGAGCTTCTTCTCCCTTGTAGGATTTTCTATTGTGAACAGCCCCTTTCTGAAGCCTTGAGTACATATTGCCATTGCAGTTGAGAGCTGGGTATGACCACAGGGTCAAAGGGAATTATCAAGAAAGAAAAACTAGAAATAATGTATTTGAGAAGATGGGCCAAGGATGCTCAGTGCTTCTGAGTGTCCAGCATGACACCAGTAGTAGAGGGATTTCAAGTAGACAGTGCAGGCCTGGAGGTGGTGGGAGGTTGTGGAAAGTGAGCTCAGGTCTCAGGCATGAGCTCAACCCTAGGGTGGAATGGGTGGAGAGCCTGACTTGGCTGAAAGCCAGTTTCTGCCAACAGGAGAAATGGGAGTCAAAGAGACGTCAGTTCTATTTAGAGCATCAAGAAATTTCCATTTATTCTCAACATAGGTTTGAGGTTAGAAACGCAAAACTCCTACCTGATTGTAGCAATTCTTGCTGGAACCCTCTTTTTCTCATCAAAATCATACATAAAATTTCACCAGGACTCAGGTTCCCAGGGACATAAGGAGAGGACTATGGGTCATGGTGGTGGGGTATTCCATATGGTTATCCTTTCAATACTTCTGTTTCCTTCAATATTTCAATATTTCTGTTTCCTTCTTGGCCATATAGACCCCAATTTTCTCTTGTCAATCTCAGTGAATATAGATTTGCCCCTTGGTCTCCCCAGGGAGGTTTCTCTCTGTAAAATGATTAACCACACCCCCACTTCACACTTGTTAGTGTGTAGGTGGGTGCCTCCCTCCCTGATGAGTCTATGCAAGATAAGTTTCTTTTCTGCTCTGTGATGTCTGAAAAACTAGGAAATAAGGCTGAAAGAGAGAGGCGGAGGCAAAGATGCAGAGAGCATACATGAGACAGAGACACAAAGAGCGTGCCAGACAGAAAGAGAGGGGTGGGGGAAACAGAAAGAGTAAAGAAAGTGAGAGTAAGAAAGAAACAATGTGGGGAAAATCAAAGACAAATGAGGGAGAGAGGGAGAGAGGGAGAGGGGAGAGGGAGAGAGAAAGAGGGAGAAGAGAGAAGAAAGAAGAGAGAGGAGAGAGAAACAGAGAGAGAGATAGATTGATAGACAGATTGTGGAAATTGAGCTCAGGTCTCAGGCATGAGCTCAACCCTAGAGTAGAAGGGGCAGAGGGTCTGACTTGGCTGCCAACAGGAGAAATGGGAGTCAAAGAGAAGTTAGTTCTAATTAGAGCATCAAGAAATATGAGAGAGAGAGAGAGAGAGAGAGAGAGAGAGAGAGAGAGAGAGAGAGAGACTGACTTAATATTAAGACACTGAGGTCTTAATATCATGCCCCCAGGGACCTAAATTTCTTCCATCATTCCCCACCTCCTGAAGGTACCACCATTGCCTCTCAATTGTGCCACGGGTTGCGAACACACATAGGCCTCTGGGAGACATTCCAGATCTGAACCATAGCAGTATTCCTAGGATTAATACGTCTTGGCTGCACAGGGGAGTGATGGGGATTCCATGGAATAAGGACTGCTTTGGGCCAATCTACCTGCAAAATTGCCAAGTTCAAAACTGGAAGAGTCCTGTCCCCCATTCTCTCCTCCCTTGTCCCCTCTGGGTTCTCTTTGCTGGAGCATCAGTGGTTTTGGGCATGCTCTCAGCTTCCTCCACTGGTCATCTGGGTTCAGATGAGAAGTGTAGAGAGAAAAAAAAAAGCTTGCTTCTCTTGGACCCAGGAAGACCTCAATTTGAATCCTTCCTGAGTGACTGTGCATGTGTCCAGTTTTACCAGCTTCATTCTCTATATTTATTACCCAGGGCTGTTGGAACAAATGGTCACAAATGGGTGGCTTAAAGACAAAGATAAATTCATTTTATAACAGTTCTGGAGGCCAGAGTCCGAGATCGAGGTGTTGCCAAGTTCATGCTCTCTCCTAGCTTCTGGTCATTGTTGGCAACCTTCTGTGGTCCTTGCAGGTGCCACTCCAATCTCTGCCTCTGTCATCACATGATTTCCTCTATGTGTCCATGTCCTCTTCTTAGAAGGGCATTATTCATCACCCTACTTCAGCACGACATCATCTTCACGAATTACATCAGTAATGACGCTATTTCCAAATAAGGTCACATTCTGAGGTATTGGGAGTTAGGGTTTCAACATGAACTTTTTATAATGTAACACCTGAGGTGATTAAAGAGTAAGTTCCCATTTGATATATTGTAAATGTTCCCTCCACGGTAAACTTTAACATGACTTGAAACATGCTCAAAAGGCACCAAGGAAACACAAATTCTAGACCCAAAATGGAATCATGGGCCCAGGGTATTGGGGAGAATCTGTGCCAGACATGGTTGGTTGACAGAACCTCCACCCTTCTTCTTGCCCTATTTTATTCTAGATATGTGTCAAACATGTTCAGCCTCTCTTGCATCCAGGGATGGACACGAGACACAGGTCTGGGCATTGAATGTCAAAGGAAATCTCTCATAAATCTCCATGACAGTTCATCCTATTATACTAAAATGGACAGAAAACACTGTTTTTTTAAGCATATTTCTTCTTCCCTTTGGCAGAAAATGCATTGCCTGGGGCTGCAGCATCCATCTTGTAGCCAGGCAGAAAAAAAACAATGAGATTCATAGAAGTGCTGGTTTTGACATTGGTGGTTCATGAACCCACCCTGGATTCAATAATTAAATGATTTTATGGTTGATTTGTGTTTCCACAAAATTCATATGTTGAAGTCCTAACTCGTAGTACATCAGAATCTAACTGTATTTGGAGATAAAATTTCTTAAAAGCTGAGTAAGTAAAAATGAGTCCAGTCAAACTTGACTGGTGACCTTATAAAAAGAAAAAAAAAATTAGGACACAGACACATACAGAAGGAAGACCTTGGTGAGTAAATATTGAGAAGGCAGCCATACAAGCCAAGGAAAGAGGCTTCAGAGGACACCAGCCCTGCTGGCACCTTGGTCTCAGAGTTCTGGTCTCCAGTACTGTGAGAAAATTGATTTCTGATGTTTAAGCCACTCCGTGGTACCATTGGTAAATTAATACAAATGTCCTATTGCCTAAATTGTTAGTTGTGTTTTGTTTCCTACGAACAAGTGCTTTTCTGATATTATTAAGTTCTTCAGAAACACATGGTAGGAATTTTTAGGACCCAGGAAAGATATTTTTAATTTTCATTGAAACAAATGAAATATTACTGACTCTCATTTCTGATTATGTAGTAGTGAGGTTGCACCATTCAATATCTTTAAAATGTTTTTACAGAAACTTTTTCAACAGCCTTCATAAGACTCCTTCAAAGTATTTCATTGAAAGGAGTAGCATCCTAATTAAATCTAAGGGCACTATCACTACAGTTGAATGAAGTAAAGTGCAGATTTAACTAGGGCCACAATAGCCCATGAAAATCAGGAAAATTGATACCTGTTTCTACGAATGTTTAAGTAGTTATTTAACTGAATTTCTACTTCCTCACTCACCATTTCATGCTGATGTGTGACCACAGGAAGGATGAGCAGCTGATGGCATTTGACTTTGTCACCTTTTGTAAAGAGCACTGAGGTTCATTTCCAATTGCCAAATGTGTCACAGGAATGTTACCAGAAGTCATTGGCTTTATGAATAAGCAACCCCACCTATAAAAGCAGTGTTATATATTAAAACGTGATAGAAATATATGTTCAAAGAAGGGGGGGTTGACTTAAAAACAACCATGATGAAGGAGGAGATCAGGAATGCCAGAAGTCATGAAGTTTATTGGCAAGTTTTGAAATAAAGAAAAAGTTTAAACAAAACACAAAAATATACAAAACCAAAAAAGAAACAGTATACCAGGGAAAGTTTTTCAATACAGATGCTTGAGATGCTCAGTCATTGACTTCTTTCTTTTTTGTACAAAGAGCTGTGTCGTATCAGTAAGCAAAAGGTAAACAATTGTATTGAAAAGTGAACAGAGACTATCAACAGCTCGTACATACCTACCAAGCGTGGGACAGAGTTCTCAATTACACTGATGATTAAAGAAATGCAAATCATATGCGTGCTTTGTTTTATATATCAAGTAAAAATTAACTTAATTTTAAAAAGGGATAGAAATTCCAATGCAGTATTACTGGCTACTTATATAACACTGGAAACAAATAAGGCTGGAGTACATCCAGTGTTGGTGAGATTTACCAAACGGGCCCCTTGAATAACTGATAAGAGGACAAATTTGTGCAATAATTAGTGTGGGCAATCAGGCAATTCCTGTCAAAATGCAACTTTTCCAGGCAATTTATCCTATGGATATGTGTTTTTTCAGGGTGTATGGATGTTAACTGCAGCATTATTTTGCAAAGCTGAAAAATGATGCTGGGGGTAGGGGAAGAAGGACTCTTGTGTCCATAAATAGGAGAGAGACTAAGTAAATATTTTGTGGCTATTAAAATAGAATGCGATGGCATGAGAAAGTTCTGCAAGTCAAATCATTAAATTTTTAATTTGAAGGATTTGTTTTACCTCTGGATGTTGAAAAATAGCTTAAGAGGACAGGGTCTGAAGTAAATGGAGTTCACTTTGAGGTTCAGGGGGCCTTCCATCCCGAATCAGTGCCGAATACCTGTCAGCTCCTGGCTCGGGGTCACTGGTTGGGGGGTGGGTTCTGCTGGCCTGTGAGAAGTCCACTGGTTTCAGTTCACATGATTTGAGGTGCGCAGTATTAAAGGGTCAGCCTCTTGTACAACACCAGCTGAAGGGTTTCAATTTGACTTAAAAGGCTTCTAAACCTGAAGGACGAAGCCAACCACACACCCCCAGGTGAGTTTCACTGTCAAACCATTGAAACTGGCTTGGATCCACACCCGCTCTCCCCTTTTAGACATCAAAGGAGGGAGGGGTGCAATCCTGCCACGTAGTGCCTTGGTTTTGGTGGCAGAACTTCATCCTGCCTTATTCCCAAAGAGTCATGGAGAAAGGAAGCATCCCAACGTATCCAGAACCAGGTTGTTGGGATGCCCCTGGCACTGCCTGAGATTATGGGGGGCACTTCAACACAGACTTCACACATTCAGGACTGGGGAAAATTAGTCCTTTGAAAAAAATCAAGTCTCCAGGTGCATATTATTTAATTCTGTTCTGGCCCTTGTCAGTTTGCAAAGAAAGTGCTTCTCTTCCTTCCAGAAAGGTGATGAGCTTTCTCCCAAGAGCCAGTGAAGGATTAGCCAAAAAAAGTGTGTGGAGTGAGTCACTTCTGGATGGAAGTGACTCACTTGTTTTATACTGACCCATGGAAAACACAGATTTTTTTTTATATAAAAGTTTGCTTTTCTCAAAAAGTTTGAAAACTATTAAGCTGTAGTATGTCATGATGATTAATGAACACAAATCTTAAATAGGGCTTAATTGTAAAGACTATGAGTTTTAAAAAGGATTTGCAACTGGGGATTTGTTTGGTTTGTATCTTTCTGTCTTGTTCACTTCCCTCCCCCTTCCTGCCATCACCTGCTTGCCTTTCCTACCTTTGGCTGACCCATCCTCACTGCCTCTACCTTGACTGTCTCTTGTCTGAGGATACACAGCCACTCCATGTCAAAGACTTGTACCATTTCCACCATCATCCCTCCCAGGACTTTGTTCAGGTAATAAAGTGTCACTCACAATTGGCTGAAGCATCCCAACAAGTTGGGAAGAGCAGCCCTGAGGAGGAACGTTGGCTCTGAAGGGTACTCACATTAGGCAATGAGGATGAGACATGCATACTAGGGGGTCTACAAAGGGCTTGCTGTTCAGAGAAGGGGAAGAAATTTGGTACTACAGGAGGGAGAGCTGGGAAGGTGGGATGAGGACAGATGATGATGGGCTTTGCATGAATGGATGGAAAATAGATTACCATTATCATTACTATGAGTTTTAAAAGTTTTAAATGCTCCGGAGCTCTAGTTGTATCCTTTGAATAAAAGGGAATGTGTGCGTGCGTGTGTGTGTGTGTAAGAACACTCAGGCTCATAATTCTCACACCCTTTTAGTATAATAAAGAATCTGACTAGTGTTGTCTCCAGTTCTAAGTGGCAGCCTCTAAAGACTTGGAATTTCTCGAATGATGGAGTATCTTTATTACTCCATCAGGTGGCTCATGGTGGAAGCCCTAGATGGCTTCAGGAGGAGGGATGGCCATGCTGGAAAGACCAGCCATGTCATTAGAGGTTGGGGCTTTGAGGTTGACTTCTGCGGAGGGGGCAGACCTGGAGACTGAATTCAACCACGTATCCAGTAGCTCAATTGTGACTAGTAATGAACCCCCATGGAAAGCCCCGGAAAGCTTGATGGAACTGCTTGGTTGGTGAACACACCAAGGTAGTGCCTGCTGATGAATCTTGAGCACACAGAGGAGCTATCTTTGCAACCCCTTCAGACTGTGCCCAATGTCCCTTCATTTGACTAATCCTGATTTCTGTTCTTTATAACAAAACTGTCATCATATGTGCAGTGCTTCCTTGAGTTCTGTGAGTTACTTTAACAAATTATCAAACTTGAAGGGATCACAGGAATTCCCCAAAATTTTCAACCTCTGGATCAGAAATACAGGTGGTCTGGGGACCATGGAGTTTGCAGTTGGCATATTGGCATATGAAGTGAAGGCTTTTTTGGGGGGGGGGGGAGGACAGTGCCTTTCACCTTTGAAGTTTGGTCAGACAGTTAATGTCAGAAGTCACTGTCCTGCATATGGCAGGTGCTTCAAAGTAAGGACCAGAGCTGTGGAGGCTAGGATGATGGAGTTATCTTTTTTTTATTTAAGAATTTTTTTAGTTGTAGATGAACACAATACCTTTATTTTGTTTATTATTTTTTATGTGATGTTGAGGATCAAACCCAGTGGCTCACACAAGCTAGGTAAGCATTCTACCACTGAGCCACAACCCTAGCTCCTCTTTTTTTTTTGGGGGGGGGGTACCAGGGATTGAACTCAGGGGCACTCAGTCACTGAGCCACATCCCCAGTCCTATTTTTTGTATTTTATTTAGAGACAGGGTCTCACTGAGTTGCTTAGTGCCTCACTGTTGATGAGGCTGGCTTTGAACTCATGATCTTCCTGTCTCAGACTCCTGAGCCGCTGTGTTACAAGCATGCACCACCGCATCTGGCATTGGAGTTATCAATCCTAGGGAATGGAAAGAGATGCTCTTCTCCTGGAGCCCATAGACTGACTACTGTTTATTTAAAATACTTACTTTTGTTCACAAAGAATCTGAGGGTTGGAAGTAAAAAGAGCTGAGACAATGGAAGAAAATAAAAATCATCCTGAATGGAACCACCATTTGACCCAGCTATCCCACTCCTCAGCATATACCTAAAGGACTTAAAATCAGCCTACTACAATATCAAAGTTTAAAGCAGCTCAATTCATGATAGTTAAGCTGTGGAGCCAAGCTAGATGCCCTTCAACAGATGAATGGATAAATAAAATGTGGTACACCTATACACAATGGAATATCACTCAGCCATAAGAAGGATGAAATTATGGCATTTGCAGGTAAATGGATGGAACTGGAGACTATCGTGCTAAGTAAAATAAGCCAGTCCCCCCAAAACCAAAGGGCAAATGTTTTCTCTGATAGGTGGATGCTAACGCACAATTAGGGGTGGGGGTGGGGGAGAGAAGAATAGAAATTCATTGGATTAGTCAAAGGGAAATAAAGGATAGGGAGGGGGGAATGGGAATAGGAAGGACAGTATTATGCATGAATCAGACATAACTTTTCTGTGTTCATACACAACCAGAGTAATTCCACATTATGCACAACCACAAGAATGGGAAGTTATACTCCATGTATATATAATATGTCAAAATACATCCTACTGTCATGTATAACTAAAAAGAACAGGTAAAAAAAAATTAAAAATAATAATCCTAGGATGGCACCTCTGGGCAGCTCATTATTATTACTGTGAGGCCTCATCCCAGGATGTGGTACCCAGCCAATGTGCAAATGTGCCTCTTCTGGCTCAAATAAATTTTTTCACAGGCAATCGTAATAGTAACAATTAACTATCGAACAACACTAAGAAAGCTGCCAAGTAAGTTTGTTTTTAAAAACTTGATCTTCATAGCGATCCTCCCTGAAGATATTATTCTCATTTTACAAATGACACAACGGTAAAGGGTGTGGGTCTTAGCTGAGGACCTAACTCTTTGTGTCAGCAGGGCCCAGCACACTTCTCCTTTTACCTGAGACCAAGCAGAGACCCCTCAGGCTTTAGCACTCTTCAGGGGAAGTTACACCCCATTTGCGGGGCTTTGCGAGGTGAGTCACAGAAGATATGAGAGCTGGTGCTCTCTCCTTCCCACCCTCCCTCTCATCTTTCCTTGAGTTACTTCCCGGTGGTGGCTACATTTGCTGGGGTCGGTGTGTGGGGCCAGGGCACTCAGCATCATGAGGCTCAAGCTGGATGGCTCAGGGAGGAACAGAGGAAAGTGGAGAAAAGAATGGTCCTCTTGACACCCAGGGTGCTCTAAAGTCCAGAAAGTTGAGAAGAGAGGGTGGTCATTCTTACCTGACCAGAATATCATTTCCCTAAGAAAGGAAACAGGAGTGTTAGGGTACTACCTAACAGCAGTGACAGGAAAAGCATATGAGGTGAGCAGATGAAGCTGGGATTTGGGGTTGGATTTCTTGTTTTCCTCAAGTGAAAGAGTTGAAGCAATGATATAGGCAATAAAAGTGAGAAGCCTAAGAGTAGGTGGGCAGGACAAGTTCATTATATAGTATTCCCCTCTTATCCATGGTGGATATGTCCCAAGGACTCAAAGGGATGCCTAAAAATCACAGATAGTGCTGAACCATATACATACTATGTTCTCTCCCATATGTACATATATACCTGTGATAAAGTTTAACTCATAAATTAAGCTTTAATTCATAAATTAAGTAATAGATTAACAACATCAACTAACAATAAAATAGAACAAATGTAATGTACCACAATAAAAGTAATTTAAAATTTATAAATTCTTTATTTCTAGACTTTTCCATTTAACATTTTTGGATCATGCTTGAACTCAGGTAACTTAAACCTTGGAAAGGAAAAATACAGATAAGTTTTTTTTTTGTTGTTTGTTTCTCACTGGGGATTGAACTCAGGGGTGCTTTACCTCTGAGCCACATCCCCAGCCATTATTATTTTTTATTTTGAAGGAGGCCTTTAAGTTGCTAAGGCTGGCCTTGAACTTGGGGATCCTCCTGCCTCAGTCTCCAGAGTCACTGAATTTACAGGCCTGCACCACCATGCCAGGCTAAAACTGTGGATAAGGGAAGACTACTCTATATGATTGGCACCTGGATTTGTGGCTCATTCTGACCTGTCCTACTTCCTTTTATATCCTCTTCTGCTTAGTTTCCTAATCTCTAAAATGGAGATAGTAATATTTGCCTCATAGCATAGATGTGAAAACTGGCAATAAGAGCAGTTAAAAAACTTGTACAAGACTTAGCACCAAACTGGCATTTATATGATCACGGTTATTGTTATGTTTAATACTATCCAATACAAAATTGAAAGAAATGTGTGTAAGAAGTTCTTAAAAGCCACAGCATTCAAGACTTTTCATAGTCGGAGGTCTCAGAACAGTGTTTTTTTCCTCATCCAGACCTGAGGTTGTGATCTGGACACTAAGTTTCCCAGGGAGTCAACACCATTCAGCCTCTCGAAGTTCCAACAGGTGGTCAACACTAAGTTTCCCAGGGAGTCAACACCATTCAGCCTGTCGAAGTTCCAACAGGTGGTCAATAGAGCCAAGAGATAGAAATCAGTACCTGAGATTTTACATGATTCATTACTTAGAGAACAAGTCCTTTTCAACCCCTGAGACAGTGTTAGGATGGGAGGATGCTAGTGGCAAGTCCCAGCTAGCAGCGGCCACTCTGCCACTGCCTGGGGACGTGAGGCAGGCATGGGCCCCTGGCCTTCACAGGCAAGGGCTGAATCAGGCTAGTGAAATGACTCAGCCCTCTCTCCCTGAGCCTATTTTTGTGAAAGACCCTGTCAAGATTTTCAGATGCAGGACAAAGACGAGGTACGGTATGAGTGATTTCTGGAAATAACTCTATTTTGCTCTTCTATCCCTCCACAGAGTCAACAATTTTAGAGAAGCCCGATTCACAGATACCAAAGCCAGCAGCCTGTCATACTTCCCTCATTTCAGGCCCTACTGATCTACTCTAGCATGCCTTCAATTAACCCTGCACCATGGAGAAGGCCATCTCCTGGAGCAGAGTGTGCCATGGTGTACCCTCTTCCTTAGCAAAGTGGCAAGTGAGAGTCAACACAAAACTTCATCTGCTGAGATTCCAGGTTGATCTGTCCTAGAAGCCTTTCCCCTGCTGGCTCAGTCCAGTGTCTGCACTACCAGAATGCCGGGGCCCCTGGCATTCCTTGCCTTGCAATGCCTGCCAAGTTGACGCTTGGTCATGTTTCATCAACTCTCTGCCATCGCACTACACAGATGGTGGGTAAAGAGTTCAGGCATTAAGGGTGAGGGTGCAGAGGGATGAGTGGAATATCACTGAAATTTACTGAACACCCATTGTTTTCATGAAATAAATGAGGAGTTGATTTTCTAACCCCAGATTGATGTATGAGAAAGCCGAGGCCCAAAGCAACTGTGTTGAAGTCATTCAGATAAGCTTCCAAAGCAGGGATGAGATCTTTGCCTGATACCAAAGATAGTGGCTTTCACACTGTGAAAGATACACAGCTTCGCATCTGATTTCCAAGTGCCCACACCTGCTGGGCATTCTGAGGGCATCCAACAAATGCCCACTCGTACTATGCTGAAAAGAGTGTTTCAATCCTGGATCTCGCACCGTTCACCCTCTCTGGGACTCTCCTCCCTTTTCTGAAAAATGAGATTATGAACTCACATACCACAGAGTGTTGAAATGAAAATTTAATGAGCACATGTTATCCACGGTGTCTAATTCAGGGCCTGACAAATAGTTGGCTCCTACTTTAGGTGATATGATGGTTGCACACAGAGGAAAGCACCTTGGTTCCCCAAAGAGGTGTAGCAGTCAGGGTCTGACTTCCAGAAATTTCCCCTCTCCCTCAGCATCCAGACGATGCCTTAGGAGGGATTCACAAATCTCTAGAATCTGGTGGTTAAGCTGTCATTCTCCCACATTGCAAGTGGAGTACCAGATTAAATAAGATAAGTGGTTCTTAACAGGAAGTAGGTGCCTGAACTAGAAACCTGGCTTCTAGGCTCTTTCCCTAGGGGCAGAAAGAACACCCCCAGAAATTGCTAAGAATGATGTTTTTTTTTTTCCTATGAATAAATCACAACTAAGCTTTGAACATGCTTGAGTATTAAGGCACTGCCTTACCTCCTCACACAAGATGCCCAGACTTTTACCAAACTCCAGACATTGGGAACCAGGTTGTGGTCTCCTGTTTGACTCTTGAGGCTCTCGTGTCTTCTAGGTAGCAAGTCTGCTGGGTGTCATAACCAGATAAGACAGGAGATACAGAACCTCCTTAGGAGTGAAAAACCTGCTTCCAGAAGCTTCCTGAAGACCTCATCTCATGTTTCAGTGGCTAGGATAGCCACATGCATGTTTTAAAACCAGTCATTGGCAGGAAAGTTGGGATGACTGTGACTGTTTTAGCATAGTGGTTCTTGACTCAAGCTGTCCATTAGAATCACATGTCAAGATTCTTAAAAAGAGTGGCCTGGGTTCCACCTCTAGAGATTCAATTTCAATTGGTCTGCAATAGAACATGAGCATTATAGTTTTATAACACCCTGACAGGTACGTTCAATGGCCAAGAGGAAATTCAGGGAGGGATGGATGTTGCCTAAGATGCACACGAGGAAGAAATCAACTCACATCCTTATTATGCAAGATGTTGCTGAATTATTGTGTAAAGTCACAGCTTTACCCTCAATCTAGAGTTGATGAGTAGGTTCTGTGACAGAAAGACTGGCAAGGGCTAAACAAACCCCTCTGACATACTAGCCATGCTGTCCCATGGGGGACTAGAGTCCTCCCACCCCTTCCTAGAGTAAAATTTTTTCTTTTTGCTATGCCAATGCAGGATCTGGAGCAAAACTACTTCCACGAAATTCTGAGATGAGGTATGGGCACCACTGTGCCAACCAAACAAGACAAGTGCCTCAGCTCCTTTCCCCTGTACACATGCCTGCTGGCTTCCAGGTTAGTGGGGAGGCAAGTTGGGGATGTCTGGTTGGACTGAAGCAGTCAGGGTCCTTTTGTCATGGCTGCCTCAGATTTGGCTGTGACAGGTCTTATTTGTTCTTTAATATTTTAAGGTAAGTAAAAGATACTTCATGCTTCTTAGGAAACCAATTGGTTTGACAAAGGAGTCAGGAGGGGTATCAAAGTAGCTGAGAGTGTTTTTTTTTTTTTTCCTTTCCAATTGGTGATTCCCCATTTCCTATACCTAAATATTCCAAAAAACATTTTGGGTAGCAGTGGTGGAATGTGGTTATATTATCATTAAAATCGGGATCAGGGCTGGGGTTGTGGCCCTGATTTTGACGATAATATTAGAGCACTCGCCTAGCATGTGTGAGGCACTGGATTCAATCCACAGCACCACAAAAATAAATAATAAAAATAAAGGTATTGGGTCCATCTACAACTGAAAAAAAATTTAAATCAGGATCACATGTGCTATATACCCACTGTACTTGGGTGGCCATGCTAGGTACTAAGGAAGGTCTGGTCCCCCTGGGGAAACTTGAACGTTAGTTGTGGAGACAGGACATGGTGACAAAGCAACATAAAATAATGAGTTAAAGACCAAGTAAGTCCAACACAAGTCATGTGTCCAGACTTGCAGGAGAATACTCCCCTGCCAAACCTAACAAAGGATTTGTATTTGAAATGGAAAAATAAATTTGTTCTGGATATTGGATGTCTTGTTTTGCTGTGTGGAGACTAACCTCTTCCCAGAATCATCATAAACCTTTTGTTGTGATTGTTGAAAAACCCAGTCACCTCAAATATGACACTTTAAGTTAGTAACAAAGCTGTAAGTAGGAATACCATATGCAACCGCATTCCAATGTGCTTTCTACTCAAACACTTTGGTGATGTCTTTCACCAAGAATAAATTATACCACAGAATTTATAAGAAAATGTGCAAGATAAAAATAGCTTCTTTTCACCTTATTTTTATGAGTGCCTTATAAATATACATAACAGTGGGATCAATTGTGCCATATTTGTACATGAAAGAACTAAGGCTGTCAGGCAGCAGAATCTGATTGTGGGATGTGAGGGGGTGAGAGGGAAGGGACTTCTCATGTAAGGCTTTCTTGGAATTTTCACTTCCTGGGCCACATGAGGACATGAAAAATTAAATATGTGACTTGAGACAAATACATTAGAAAATAAAAGATAAGAAATGATATAATTAGGAATGTCATCGTAACATTTTCCAATAGAAAAACAGAAAAAGAGTCTTGGCTATTCAGCTACACCAAAAGAATCTCACAAACACACACTCACCTCCTACAGTCAAGGTCCATTTGAATTATTGAGATGGATAAAACTGCTTAAGTCTTTACTTGAAACAGATGTGTTAGGTTTGAAAGCTCTTAAAACTGCTTACCTACTTAAAGATGGACTGTTTCTTTCTGGCCATTGTAAACTACTCTTGACAGCAGTTTGTGCCTTAATAGATGACAACTATTTGTCTTTGCAGCTCACTGCACATTTTTTTCCCTTTTGATGAAAATTCTGGGACAAATGAAAACAATTATTAAGAAAACAAAGTAGAATCTTTACAGTTGTCAGTGTGCATGTGCCCTTCATTCATTTTTTTCTTGTTATTGTTAGTCATCTTACACACATAGAACCACAAATTCTTCACTTCCTTTGGTAGTATAGCTCTTTCAGCCCTGGGAATTACAAACACTTTACAATTTTACCAGTTTCAGAAAAAAAAAAAAGTTTCTATTCTTACCAGAAAATGCATCCTCTCCCCAGGTGCTACCCTTTATATTTAAATAACTAAAATTGAGGACTCTGATCCAGCAGTCATCATTGAAGCTATCTGTTGACTAAGTATTCTATTCTCAATGCCTTTAAATCCCAATGGAGTGTCCCAGTTTTCGAAAGGCAGCATATTACTGATTTCCAATTGAGTATGGCTAACTCTTTAAGGAAGTTCAAAGATCGGAATGTTCCGGGGACCCCTGTTAGAGGTGGTGGCAAGTTAGAGGTGGTGGGACGTCTAACAATTTTGTTAGGTTGTTTTTTTTTTTAAACAAAGTCATTAATAAATTACCCTGGTGGCATGTTTGTGACCATTTTCAAATTCAGGCATTGGTCCTATCTGTTCTTTCTCCTCTTTTAGTATCACACTACCTCTCCTTACTACTGAGCTGTAGTTTCACATGATAAGCTAAGTGGAGCGTGTGGGGGGTATTTACAGGAAACTAGGGGCATTACTAGCATCTTTGAAGTTCCAAAGCAAGTCAGAGCAAACCCCCATAGCACTCATGGAGAAAATATATCCACAGGGCTCTCTGCTTTGTGTCAACTTCAACACCAAAGGTTTCTGTGAAATATAAGTTATGTACTTTTTTATGTCAACAAGATTGACTTGCTTTCTTTTGGTTCCCAGACTTCTCCCAAAGCCAATTTCATGCTGTTGCCTGAGGAGCCCAAAGGATAAGAAGGCACACAGCCTGACTTGAGGTTACAGAATCCATAGGCTGAGACATGAGAAGTTCAATGCCTGCAGAGCAGTGAAATGAAGTCTTGGGGGAATAGGGAGCTTAGGACTTGCATTAGCATAAAGAGAGACTTTGCTGATTCAAGTGAACCAGACTGAAGAAGTGGGATGCTGAATTCTTCAGTAACTGAAACTAGACTGTGAGTGTTCAGTTTTCTCTCATTTCTCACATTTTTCTCTGAATTAAATTACATCTTAAAACTTATGTCAAATCTCCTGAGTGTGATAATATAACTGGTGGTTATGTAGAAGAATGTCCCTGTGGTTAGGAAGTACACACAAAAGTTTTCATAGGGGACATTATAAGACCTGGGCAACTTATTTTCAAATGGTTTGTAAGACAGAGACAGAAAGGAGTCAGTTAGAGTGAGTGAGCACAAATGTGGCAGATATTCATAATTGATCAATCTAGGATAAAAGGTTAACAGGTGTTAAATAACAAGGAGATTCTGCAACTCCCTTCAGCTTACTTGTTGGCATTAACTTGCATTATGTTAACTTGCATTATGCTAAGCTCCCTTGTACTATTTTACTTTTTGTGTAGACTTGAAATTATTTCTTTATAAATTGTGGAAAATATTTAAGAATAAATGTAGCAAAATATTGAATAAATAGGAATAAATGCATAAATAATATTTAAAAAATATAATATCAGGCCCTATGTTTGATTCCCAGCACCTGTCATTCTATCTATCTAGAAAAAATTAAAAATACAAAATGCAGTATGAATGCATAAAATTATATATCATTATAGAAGTGAGCAAGTGTGAAAGAATTTTTCTGGTGTTTACGTTAAAAAGATCTCTCTGTATAAATAAGTACAAATATATGTCATCTTAAAAATATCTCACCTGTTTTTTTTATGAATTTAGGACGTTAAAGTATAAAAAATAAAATAATGTAGGCCATTCATTCCTTCTTCCACTCCACATTCACCCAGTTACTACTGATTCATCAAGCTGGGGCCTGCGCCCACTCCCCATCTTGTGCCAGACATGGTTAAAATTGATTGACAAGAGAGAAGTGAAAGCAGAGAGGAGGAGCCTAAAAAAGGAACAACACTTTCTTCTTCTCAGGGATGTTGGTTGTCATTCCCACTGCTCTAGGTCAGGAAAGGATGGACTCAGAAGTTGGGGAGGTAGCAATGGAGAGGGTTGTGGCTTTAGATGAAACCATATTTGTATGGCTGCTCTGGGACCCATGAAAGAGCCTCCTCATTTCCAGTATAACTGTAATGTACTATTCTCCAGTGAGATGAGGCAGGAGTATGGATTACTGCCAAGAAACATTGCCCTCATTTGGCCATGAACAGGCTGTGTGACCTTACTCATGTTCCTTTACGTCTCTGGGCCTTGGTCTCTTTTCCTGAACAACAAGGAGGGTTGGATTAACTATACATCTTCCAGGCTGCTTCCATGGCTGATATTCAATCATGTGCTGCCCTGGTAAGCAAACGAGGCCTGTTTCCTCCAGTCTCATTCTTTCTTTCAGGTTAAACACAGAAGAATATAACTGGATGTTGCAGGGGGGAACTTAAGCTCCTTAAATGCTGAAAGTCAGTGCCACTTGTAAATTCCATCTCTGAAGTCAGCCGACCAATACCAAATTGTGGGCCTACCAGCTGAGAAGCCATATCCTTTTCCCACCTTTACAACCCCTGGAACAGGGCGATTCTGCATTCCTTCAGCTTGCTTGTTGGTATTAACAGGCATTTCCCTTTTAAGAGATCAAATTCCCCTACGATAAAGCAGGGGACACACCGTGTCTGATGGGATTTAGAAACCTCACTGCAGTCTCATTTGGCCTCAGTTATTCTGCTTTCTCTAACATATTCAAGCATCAGTTAGACCAGCAGAATTCTTTAGTTCCCATTTCTCCTTTTTGTCCAAAGTCTAGATGCCCAGGGAATGGACAAGAGGAGAGATTTTTTTGATTATCAGATCTTTGCTCTTTTCCTCTTTTTCAGAAGGGAAAATAAAAGGGCAGGAGATGAGGTGTATCTTCAGCTGCAAAGATGAAGGAGGTAGTCCATCAGGAAAGAGCTTGGGGGCTTCTTTGGTTTTAATCTTTGTTCTTTCAAGTCATGAGATGATTTTTCCTTCCAATCACCTAAATCCATTAGTTCATATCTTCTTCAAAGGCCAGGACTAGACTGTGAGTTCCTAAGAACTTTGAGTCAACTTGACCTCAAGCACAGAGAATGGGCTTTGGAGGAGTCAGACAAGACTGGATTTGAGGTTTTCTTCCAGCCTTACCTTGGGCAACAATGTGGCTGCTATGAAATTTCTTGGCTTGCTTTGGGCTCTAACCATCATGGATGGCAGCCTTTCCCCGCTGGAGGTCCCCTTCCAGTCCTTAGGGACCTGAATGCAGATGGTTTTGATCAGTGATTTAGAGCATTGCTTCTAGTAGTTTGTATCCCCAGTAACGGCCCAAGGGACGGCAGGGACTGTGAAGGGGTTTTCCTATAACCAAAGAGATGATATCATGTGATGGGTTTTCTATGGGATTAGAAAGGCTACTCCTGCCTTTTGGTCATTTCCCCTCTGACCGCTGTCATTACAGCCAAAGATGAAATCTTCATGCCTCGCCCTTCACATAGGATTGTAATAGTCTCAAGAACTCTACGGACTTAGTATTATTGTTCTTATTTGGCCTCATGGATGAGTGAACTGGGCTCAGGGATATAGTGAGAGGCAGAACTTGAACTTGAGCCTGCAGGCTTGGTTCCTTCAGGACATCATAAGCACATGCAGCAGACAGCCCCTCATTGTCTGACTCCAGCCAGGTCAATCCTGAAGTTGTCAGATTCTGAAAACCCTTCATCATCAGCGATTCTGTCTCTCAGGTATCTGTTCTCATGCTGCCCCCTAGCTGTATAGGGGTTCCTGCTGCAGGACCTCCAAGGCACCCCTCTCCCTTTCTATGCTTACCTAGAAAGCCTCTTCCCTCTCAAATTTAACTATTTCCAATATTTGCTGAGCTCTTTCTGGGTGCTGGACACTGTTCTAGTTTCTGAAAGAAAGACAAGTTCAAAACAATCCCCGGTCAAGAAGCTTGCCACTTAGCCAAAGAGAAGACTCTTAAAACAAGTAGAAAACATGGAGAACACCTTAAAATACTTTAAGGTGCAAAGGGCAGAAGGAGACTGTTATAATAAGTATGTGTGAGATACTTTGTAGGGTGGAAAGTGCTATTAAAGAGACGCTAATAAATGCTTTTGTTGATGGCTGTGTACTAAGCACTTGACATTTTGTGAATTTTAATCATTGTAAGAAACTTTCAAAAGAGGTTCCTATTTTTGATAGTTGAGAAAATCAAATTGTCGTTCCCATACAGCAAACAATGGGCAGAGCTGAAATGAAAATGCGTATCTCTTTGGCTTCCAAGTCAGCCTGATATCCATTATTTCAGGTTATTGCATTTTAATCTCACTTTAGAGCTGATTTCTACATGAGATCCAGCTGCTAAGTGGAAGGTAGAACCTGAGGCTTCAATGTCCTGTCCCTAATCCTCCTCTTCATTCCTTGCACAGAGTTCTCTAGAACAACCCACAGAGACCCTTGTGTAAGTGTGCCCTGGGCAGGTCCTGAAGGATAAAAATTAAGAATTGTGAATGCAGAGAGAAGGAAAGGAACATTTCAAAGGACATAACTTTGCAGGTGGTGATAGGGCAGAAGGACTCAGGGCTTGTCTGGGAAAGAGCACCAGGACCAGAGTTGAAGAAGGTGGTGGGGATTAGAGCCATCATGTGGACAGGCTGCAGGCCAGGTTTAGAGGAGGGAAAACTTCTACATGTTCATAGGAAGGATGAGATCAGAGTGGTAATGATGTGGAGAAGAAATGGACAGAAGTGCAGAGAGACTGGGAGGCCAGACTGGAGGCTGTCAGCACAGGCCACTAACTGAGCCTGGATGCTGATGGTGGGAAGGATGGAGAATGACAGTGTGAGCACTTGAAGGAGAATGAACCCAGGGGAGTGGAAAGCAGAGGAAGGACATTTCAATGGACATTCCAAAGGTAGAATCTATAGGACTGAATAATGGGTTGGATGTGGGAAGAGAAGTTGATGGGAAAAATTAGAACAATTGGTTTTCCAGCCTGGATGATTGAAATAATGTACCAACCCCAATTAAAATAGAACATGCAGAAGAGGACCTGGTCAGCATGAAAGAAAAGAAGCTTGGATTTGAGGCTGTCCAGAGGTATAGCTGGGTGAAAATATTGTAAAACCATATGGAGAGTGAGTTTTGAGCTTGGGAGAGAGAAGAGAGAGTTTTGAGGTCATCTACAAGGGGTGATGGTTAAAGCAGGGAGAATGGAGATAACCACTCTAGGCTGTGGTTATCAAATGTTAGTATGCTTAAGAATCACCCATACAGCACAGTTAGCTAGCATGTAGTAGAGTTTCCTTTCCTAGTAGATAACATTTGCATAGAATCTTAATTCTATATTGAACTAAAGGAAAAAACAACATAAGAATCTTGGGAAACTTAGATGGCATTTCAATTGTTGCTTGTTTGTGTTAAATGAATAGCCATTTGCTACCTTTCAAATCAGACCAGATAGAAACTTATACTTATCTCTGTTAACTATAACATTGAGCCTAACCCTAAACTATATGTGTGAGATCTGCTCAGTCTCCAATGTCCAAGAGTTCAGAATGTGGACTTTGGAACCACAGATCTTGTATTTCCACTTTAGCTGTTACCTATAAAACGTGGTGTTAGGCATTTTACTCAAATGTGGCAGCTTAGCGTCCTCCTCTGTAACGTCCAGATAATGTACCTTGCGCAGCTTTGGTGATGACAGCATAACACAACACTTGACATCTAATAAGTACTTGACACCTAGGACATGGGTAATGACTATTGGTTGTGAGTTGTATCATTGGTTATCCCTTAGCGGGGGGAACTCATCGTGTAGAGAAGCTGCAGTAAGAGGTATTTACTGGTGAGTCAGAAAGTCATAAGCAGTTCTTTGAGTCAGTGTGGGAGCCACATGCCAGCCTGTGCAAAAGCTGAAGGTCATAGTGAGAGTTGGCCTGAAACCCAGCCAGGCAGCTGTAGGTTGGCAAGCAAAGGCCCCTTTCTACCCTTCTGGCCCCATGGGCAAGTTTCCAATTTAGGGAATTGCAATGATCCCTGGGAGGATTCTCCTTCTATCACAGTTGGCCTCTGCACTGGGCAATGGATCATCACTGGTCTGATTTGGATAAATGTCCCCCAAAGGCCCATATTTTAAAGGATTGGTTCCACCATGGGAGATTGTGGAACCTTTAGAAGGTGGGGCCTAGTGGGTGAAACTTAGGTCCCTGGGAGTGTGCCCTTGAAGGGGACTTTAGGACCCTGGTCCTTTTCTGTCTCTCTCTTTGATTCCTGGCTTCCATAAGGTAAATAGCCTTCCTCTATCACACACACTCCTGCTATGATGTACTGTGCTACCACAGGCCCAGAGTGATGGGGCCAAGTGGTCATGGACTGAAACCTTTAAAATCATAATTCAAAATAAAAATATTCTCTTATTAAGTTAATTATCTTAGATATTTTGTTGCAGTAATGCAAAGTCGGCCAACACTATTAACTATTATTTTCACTGATGGCCAACAGTGGTTTTTGCAGAAAGGACACTATGTGCTCTTCCTAGAACATATAGGCTAGAACAATCTCTTCAGAGACTACAGTGTCTACTAAACATGCCATTTCAGGCTAAAAAGCTGAAAAAGAAAAAAAATCAAGTTAACAGGCAGGCTGCTTTCTGATACACAATACTTCAAATGACTTCCTCAATTGATGCGTGTTCCCTTGCTTGGCTAGGTAGTTATTTCACCAGTTTGATCAATCATGCTTCAAGGTGGGGAGGCAGCCCATACCTTCTTCCTTGATCATCAATTGAAGCATAATTAAAACTCAAATCTAGTGAGACCTTCCCATTTGTCAACAGTGTGTTGAGATTTATGAAATATGGTCTTATTAAATCCTCCCAGCATCACATGGGAGGTGGTACTATTTTCATTCCTGTTTTCCACATGAGGGAAACGGACACTTGGACCTGTGGTTGTTATTGTCCCAGGACATGCCACTGGTGGTACGTATGTTCTTAGGTGACTTAAAATTCATGAAGATGGTGAAACTTCTTCTTCTGAGCACTTCAAGACCTTTTTGGGACATCTAGATGAATCCATCATTTGCAAGACCTTCCCTACCAGGTCTACGATAGGTCTTCCTCATCTTCTCTCGGTGGTGCTTGTCTCATGTCTCAGCCCTGGTTGCCAGGCCATCACCTCTCCCTTTTCCTGGACTATTGATTCCTGATTCACAGATGAGTGCCCAGCTCCCTTTGTTCTTTAACCTTTCCTTCTGTTCCTTGAGTACAGCTCAAATTGTCTCCTCACGATTAATGCACCTCTTAAGGTGGAGAATGTCTTGGGAAGATAACCATGCTGCAAAAAAGAAAGACGAAAAGGAGGACTCTTACTGTGAGTTAAGTTCCGCCACCCAATCCTATCATGGATCTTGCTTTTTACCTTCTCCCTCCCCAGCCCCTGGCCCACCTTTCTCAAAAATGAAGTCCCTCTCCACCACTCTCTCCTGAGTCCCTGGGCTTCTGCTTTCTATATCTGAACCCCATCATGTGGAGGTATAGAATTTCTTAGCAGAGGTGACTACTGGGCCCATAATGACATGGAGAATGGCTTTTGCACCATTGATCAAAAAAGTGGCTTCTCTGACTCTAAAGACTTTTACATGAGGACTGTGGGAGAAACCTGTTGATACTGATTTATTTTTCTAGACAGTGTCAGGCAGCTTACTGGGTTAGAACAAAATAAATCTAGAGTAAACAAATATGATAGGCCAATGAACTTGATTCTGATTTTGCAAAGTTATCTGGAATGATTTGTGTGGGAATGTTAACCAAGTACAGACAATTAGGAGGGGAGTTGAAGCAGAGAATTAAAGAGAATTTTGTTGGCCCAAATGCCTAACTATGTGACAGGCATTGGCTAAGGGCATGCCCAGTGTGTTCTTATGAGGTGGGAAATAAAGTGCCATCTTAGAGTTGAAGACAGGCTTGGAGAGCTTAAAAGTAACTTGTATGTCAGATGAGACAGAATTTTTATGTTCCTTTTCCTATATGAAGCTGTTTCTTATCTTTGAAGATAGCTAAGTTCAAACAGAGATTGGTGGATAAAATGAAATAAAGCATTTGGAATTTTTTTAAAAAGATGGTGTGTGTGTGTGTGTGTGTGTGTGTTTAAGTGATTTCCAAGTTTTGCATTTGAGATAGGGTCTGGCTACATTGTCTAGGCTGGCCTCAAACTCCTGCACTTGCATAATCCTCTTGCCTCTGCCTTCCAAGCAGCTGGAACTACATGTGTATGTTACCACATCCAGCAAATGTTTGCCATCTGTACAGGAAAATAAACTATAAAAATATCAAGTATCATAATTGGATGGTTTTCCAAAACTCTTTATACTTTAAAAAAAACTGTGATAAAATGTACATAACATAAAATTTACCACTTTAACCAATTTTAACAGTTCCGGATCCCATTTTTATGCCTTTCTCATTTGTTGCAATTCACACTTTTGGCCCTAGGATGAAATGTGATCAAATGCTACTGAGTGCTCATGTCTGTGTCCAGTGTGTGAAAGCTACAAAGTGCAGGGACTTTCCTCAGTTATCTATTCAAAATTGAGGAAAGACTAAGACATACAAAATGATTAAAGAGTACAGGCAACCAGCAGGACCAGTGTGGGAGACCAGAAAGGTGAGATTTGGGACTTGGGTGGACGAAGAAGAGGGAGGAGGACTCCATCATAGAGGGATGGGGAGAAGGACAGGGGAAGGACAGAAGAGGGCTGAGGTTAAGGAAACCCAACAAGCCAAGACTTCCATACTGTGTTAAGATGAATATGGCTAACCAAACGTGACTTTAGGAACAGATCATCTGTCACTGCATTATTAAATAGTCTTTGTGTTCACTTATTGAAGAAAAAAAAACTTTTTGGTGAACTCAAAATGAGCACATATTTCTACATTCTGTATTCTAGAAAGGGGGAAATGATTGATATTATTACCAATGGGAAAATCTCTATTCTTTCCCCACACGAAGAAAAACAGGCAGGGGAGGGGAGAAAGGGAAAACGGAAAATATCAAAAGATATACATATCTTTCCATGTTGCTAAAGGGTAAAGCAATTCATTTTAGCAACGGCATTATTGGGTTTTTGATAAGAAGAGGGGGAGTCTGAGTTGAGTAGGGCCTAGGAGGCTGGGAGAGGGGCTTGATGGAGAACTCAGTGGGAGTTGGGGACATGGGGCTATTGCACAATAGGGAGAGGAATGGGGTCTCCAAGGGAGGGTGGCTGTAAATACGTAGTAAAAGAGATGAGGGGAATGTGCCAGGTGGCTTCTGACTATTCCTCTTATGATGAACCATCAATATTTTGCAATACACTTCAAATCTTGGACAAAATTTTGGAGTGTAAGATCCACAAAAGATGGATGACTTCCATACTTAGGTCTGGGTAGAGGAGAGAAAGGAGGACAGAATGAGAATTGAGACCCCCAGGGAGCTCTAGTGTGAGAGCCCTGGTGTGGCAGTTATGGTGGCTGAGAAACCATGTCTGAGAGACCCACAGACATCTGAGGCGTGCTGGGCTTCCTGAGGAGTAGACAATATAGGGATGGACCTATTAAAACAATTCAAGAAGGGGATCTCAGTCGGCACTTGGCCCTTCCTATATATTCATGAAGAAATGTCTTTTAATATTCTGTTATTACTCAGGCAAACCCACTGTGGCTTTGGTCTTGCTGTTTTTGCTTATATTAGACTCACTCCGCCCGTTGCCCCCCCCAACAAAAGTCAGTTAGAAACAGATACTCTCGGGGAGTAACTGGTACTTTCATTATTTATGGCTTGGTTTCATGATATATGTTATACCCTTTCCTTTCTCTTTTCACTGATCTCAACATTATTTGAAAATTGGCATGCCCTGAAGCTGTTTACACAGTGGTCAGTGTTGTGATTTCCCCTTTCACACAGAAAGGCTCCCCGAGGGTCTTAAAGCACTTTTCCCATCTCTTCCTTTCCTGTGCTCCCAGGCCCTCCTGGAAGTCTCTCCCAAGTGTTCCCAGTACTTCTCTATTGAGTAAGTCAGGGGTATTACCTTGTTTCCAGGGCACTCCAGTTGGTCAAGTTGTTCACACATGTCTGATGCCCACCTGCCAACATCCACAGGGGACCTCTCTTACCTTTCAGAAGTTAAGGTCTAAAACATGGACCCAACCCCTGTCACAAAGGGCCCAAAGCTGAATTACTCTGAGAACTAATTGTTGATTCAGGTTTCAAATGGGGACACAGTAGAGGAGAAGAGAGCTCTTTTCTCAAAATTCAAAGGAAAGCATCATTGAGCTGGGTTATTATTCCCATTCTACAGGTTAGGAAACTGGAATTCCTGCCTGGGACAAGAGGAAGAAGGACAAACGGTTGGCAGAAGGGAGAGAATTCTGTGAGTGGCCTCTGTAAGTCCTGCCCATGGGAGCCTGCTCTACTGCACCACCACGGAATGATGTCTTCCATTGAGAAAAGTACTGTTGTATGAGGAGAACTTGGACTTTCTTTAGAACTCAGCTCTTCCCTTTTTTTTTCTTCTTCCTAGGGGACTCCTAGCAGAGTTCATATACCCAAGCTTCTTTGAAACAGGCTCTGGGTATGGGCTAGGTCAGCTGAAACTATCCAGGTGGGCAACCTATGCCTACAGGTGCATGAAGGGTACTCAGGGATGCAGGGACAGGAGTGCCTGCTATACAGGAAGTGCTTAGAAAATGTGTGGGACATCAGTGAACTCCTGTTGTCCATCTAGTAGTAGTTAAGCTCACCAAAGAAAGATGCAGTCAGTGAATGTGGTGATTCCCAGGGGGCCTTTGATTTCCGTTTGTTACCTTGCTTAATTTTCTGATAACAAACAAAACACATAGCCATTTGTCACTCTTCTAGCATGCTTATACTTTTAAGGCATTTTAGATCCCAAAGAAGGAATATAGTATATACAAAAAAGAAACAAAATTTGGTATGGTATTAAGGGTATTGTTTGAGTGCTTGATTTGTGTGAGCAAGAGATCTTCTACCTTAATTAATTAATTAATTAATTATTTGCAGGGTTGGGGTGGATCCCAGGGCTTTGCTCAGGCTAGGCAAGTCCTCTACTGCTAAGCTACATGCCTAACCCATTACCCACCCTAGTTGATCTAATCTTTACACCTATTAAAACAGGAACTAAGCTCTGTACCTCACAGAAGTGACTGTGTGGATCACATTGGATCCTAAAAAACACTTGAGAGCTGCAAAACAGGTATGAAATAATCTTAACTGCCAAGGATTGGAGCTCAGACCACTGAGCCAGTCTGAGGCATGGCTGAGAAGTTCAACTGCAACTTCCCTTTTCTGAAAATCTGCTCCCACTCATTGGCTTCTCCTGCCCACCTCAGGCACCAAGTGTCTGGATATCTTGCCTACCATTCTGCCCACCAAGAAAATATCAGACAACATTATTCAAATGTTCTATCAGTGCAGAAAGAGATTTTCAATCCTGAGCTGGAGTATCTTTTCTGGGGCGAATATATAATTACTGGATACTTAAGGGATATTTCCCCAAAATATCCTTTTTAGTCCATGATAAATCATTTTAGATGTTTTTGTATTTGATTACACTTGGACATTTCCAGAATAAAATGCAGAGCTCATTAGACTTTTTAAATATAAAAAAGAGGAACCTAGAAGAAATGCTTTCACTAAAGACAAATAGGCATTTCAAATTATTTCCCCAAGCTCAGAAGATGTATAATTTTGGGTTCAGCCTCCTCTTTTTATGCTCTCAAGAAGGAAACTGAGGCTCAGGAAAATGAGAAGACTCACTAACCTCCTTTTTCTCTCCTCTACAAGGGAGCACAGACATTGCTGTCTTCTTTGTTCTTCTGGGTCCCAAATGCCCAGAAAAGTGTCTTGAAAGAATCATTGCTACTCTCTAAGTAGTTATTTTATCATCATCATCATCATCATTATTATCACAGGGCTGGGTATGGAACCCAGGGCCTCATGTGTGCTAGGCAAGTGCTCTACCACTGAATGACATCCTCAGCCTTCCATTAATTTTAAGGGGCCTAAGGACTCAGAATGCCTCTGAGTTGACTCAGAGATGTCCACATTAACTCAAAGGACAGGATGGGATACTTCCTGGGGGAATAAGAAGATGTTTTTTGACATTCAGGGACTGGAACTATAAGATGAGAAAAATCTTGCCCTGGGATAAAGCTGAAAAGCCCCTTATTTCCTGGAAAATTTTCTCTGAGCAACAGAAATTACACTGAAAATCACAGTGTATTTATAAGGAGATCACACGTTTCATCTCCTATTTAAGAAAACATTTTTTTTCTAATTTTATAACAATAAGCTTGTTTTATTTACAAAATAAGAATTAGTAACTTCAGAGCACTTTATTCATGTCACCAACAGTGAGCATTAATAAAGGCATGCACTGTTTGCTGTCTTCAGTGCCAGAATGAGACACATGTTGGCATCCTCAGGAACACATGCAGGAGCTCACTGACACATGAGTTTCTCAGGGGCTCTCACATCAGCCCTGATGGCTGGCCCTGCCTGCATGTGTGGCTTTTACAGTGTCTCCAATTCTCCAAAGTTTGGCTAGAAAAGAACCACTTGGATAATACACAGCCAAGCAGCAAGAGCCATTTGAAAACAGACTCAACAATGGTCACATTTCTTCCTCCTCAGGCACTTTGTCCAGCTCAGTAACTGGACACAAGAGCTCTTCTTGCCCTGACTTCTGCTCTCTGTCTCAGCTGGTAACATTGCCATTCATGGCTTTCTGTTTACTAGAGCTCAGAGCTCTGTCCTGTGGAGTGACATGAATAAAAGGCGCCATAGTCTCTTTTAGGGGGGAGAACTGCCTTTGCTTAGGGTCAGACCATTCTTTATGCTTGGAACAGAATAGGTAAAGCCCAAGGGATGGTTGGCTGCTCAGCAGAAGTTTAGAGAATTGGAAGATGGGGGAAAGGAAGGATTTGAGGATAGTGAAGAAAAGCACACAAGGTGCGGAGTTACCTAGAAAAGGCAGAAGCACAGAGTGAGAATTTCCTCCACTAGAGTTGCTGAATGACTTCTAAAAGTAGAGTTCAAAAGAATTTAAGGCTGTCAATTACTTAATTCTTATCTCTGTGCTTCTCTTTGAAGACTTCTGCACATATAATTGCCTTAGGGAAGCAGGGCAATGATTCATGTGGCAGGTAGGACTGCTGAATGTCTGGCAGAGGAGGAGGCAGAGGAAAGGAAAACTCAGGAGCAGACGCCTAAAGCCTGAAATTATATCTTGACACAGAGCTTCTCAAAGAGTTCTGGTGCAAAAATTGATTTTTCCCACTGTGCGCAGGAAGGAGATTGAGCTTAGTTTTACTTTGACCCAAGGTGATATTTGAGTTCTAGTACCAGGCATATTCCTCACAAAAAGCAGAATTTAATTTCTGTGGAAATTTTAGAACTTCCTTTTTACATGTAAACAGATTCCTCTTTTTTATATCCTGACATAAGAGGAGGCAGTAAATTTAAGCAACTTTATGTGGCACAGGAAGCTTAACATGTATTTATACACATGAACGTGTGCACAAGCCTACAGAAAAATAAATCTTCCAGTTTTCAATGGCCTTAGAACCTATTTGAGGATATGGGAAAAAACAAATGCAGGATTTGGGTGATATTTACTCAAGTGCTAGTTTGTTAGGGAGACATCTAGGTTTAAAAGAAAGATCTGGTAGACTAGAGACCCTGGAAAAGTTTCAGAAAGGAGGTGGGACTTGAAGAAAAGTTTCAGTATCCACTATTAGTGACGAGAACTGATGGCCATTCTGCTCAGGAAGGCACTGTATTGGTGGCAGTAATACACCTCTCTCTGGTATCAATGACCTGATTTCATATTGGGGAGAGTAAGAGCGATATTCAGATGGGCACAAAAAATAAAAATAAACCAGTTTGTAAGGAATCATGAGCATCAATCTGAAAATTCATATTTACTCTACTCAATTATACATTTTGTGTCCATTCTTGATATTTCCAAAAGAATAGTTCAATAGAGAGGTGTCCAATCAGATACAAGGAATCATCCTGACTTGGAGATTATGGATACTCCTGAAGCCTATGATTTTGACATTAGAGTTATCATTTTGTGGGTTTACTCAAGTTCCAGAGAAGGGATTCCATTGTTTATATCAGACCCTCAGAAAGCTGAATCTTGGGTTTAGGTTGAATACAAACAGGAAAGACAGCATCAGTGAGTGTTTTACTAAAACAATCCTCCTACCCATTCATCCTTCTAATCTCTGCCTCTACTTTCGTCAAGCAAACATTCATTCCACAAATGTTCATTAAGTAACTGCTACGTGACAAGTACCATGCCAGGTATTGGCACTGCAGGGAAGGATGGACCTCGTCACATGGCCCCCAAGGAAACCACAGGTGAGAGGCAAGGAGACATTCAGATATCTAATGAAGCATAGCATGGGTGAATACAGAGGATCACAGAACCATGAAGTCCTTATATGAGGGCACCCAAGTGCTGTCTTACCAGTAGCTATTACCATTCATAAAGCATCTGAGCTCAAGAGGAGCCCATACTCAAAGGTGGTAGAGGAAGTGAGAGAGAGGAAAGAGCTAATCTGAGAGTTGGTGAGAAGAAAGCCCGTCATCAACATCATGACTTAGTGACAAATCACACACAAGGTAAAGAGGATTGAGAGGCGGGTAAGGAAGACTGAGAGGTGGGTGAGTCAAAGAGCTAAGCCAGGAGGCCTGGAGACAATATTGACTGTTGTTGGCAGGCAGAGGTGGGCAATGTGTTGAGTGGGATGATGATGAATTTTGTTTCATGACATATTGAGTTGGAGGCAATGAGAGGATGTCAGAAGAGTCAGAAGATACCTTGAGAGGAACTGGAAATATAGGACTTAATCTGAGAAGGGAGTAAGAAAGAGGTGGGCAAAAAGGAAGGGGATCTGTTTTCTCAGGTGACAGTAAGGGGACCCTGAAGCCAGCCTTCCACAGTTCTAGTTTTTCCAGGTACTCTCTTTTTCTTCCTTCTTTCCTTCCTTCCTTCCTTCCTTCCTTCCTTCCTTCCTTCCTTCCTTCCTTCCTTCCTTCCTTCCTTTCTTGTAACTCACAGGATTTTTTTGTGGGTAGAAAAGAAAAATCTCAGGATGGCAACATTAAAATTTCTGATTCCAGATTTTCATACATAGTTGAATGTTAAGTATTGTTGGTTTTCTGGAGTAATAAGGGGAAAGGGATGTTAAGGAATGAGGAGGGAAGGGCAGGCTGGAACACCTAGTTTATCTTACACAAATTCATAGACACGTTTGCAGCTATGCCATAGCAAAGGTGGAGTGGGTGAGGACCTGAAAGGTGATGGGGCCATGAGAGTCTTGAGCTAGGCCTCTATTCCAATTGCTTGGTAAGAGAGGGGTTCCAAGGCTGTGGGTGCAGCTCAGTGGCAGAATGCTTGCATAGCAGGTGCCTGGGCCCTGGGTTCCATCCCCCATACTGTGCTACATACCAAAAAGAGAAGGTATTCTGAAATATGGCTCTCATGTCCAGTAAGTCAGTTTCTCTCACCTGTTCAGTCCACTGTAGGCAAAACAATGACTCTGGCAAAGTCCCTTTCATCCCATTGGAATCCAACTGGGTCAAGAAACATGACTTAGTGGGCAACAAGACAATAGGAAGATACGAGCTGCCCTCAAAGAGTACAGAGTATTATAGAACAGTCTAGAAGTGATTACAAGGTGCAATGAGACTATCCATGGCATTGGGAGTAGGCAGCTGGGCAGAAGCTTGAGTGGTCCTTAGGTAAAGGAAGAAGAGAAGGATATCAATTCAGATAGAAGGAATGGCAAGAGGCAAGCTCTGTGGTAAAGGACAACTTGGTGTGGTGGAGGATAAATAGAGATGAAGGAAACAGGAAGATGCTCCACATATTAGGAAATAGTTATGAAGCAAATGGCCCTGTAACCAGAGTGGTTTTCAAAATGCTTAATAGCTGGTGATAGCAAAGGAACTGACCCATGAGAATTGTGGTGGCCCAGTGAAAAGAACAAAGGCTATGTAAACATGAGACCTCTCTCAGACCACCCTGGGGGACATTCAAGATAGACACTGTCCATCTCAAATATTTAAATAGTATATCAGCAGATGATTTGTGTTGCAGGATTTCCTTCTAGACACAAGAATGAAATTCTATATATAAAATTATATGCATTTTCTCTTTTTCCGCAGCATGCCTACTAATGAGCAAAATGGCTATACTAGAATTTATTTAATTATTTACTTTTGATGGAAATTTAAGTTCCTAATTTTCACTGCTGCATTGATGCTATGCCCATGTTTTTATATGCTTTTGTAAACTCTTATGAGTGCATCTATGTAATAAATTCATTCTGCATTTTAACCCATATTCCCAATTATCCTCCAGAATATGGTATAAATCTACACTTGTACTAATAATTATGAGAGCCAACAAATTTTGTGTCCGTGAGAACCACCGAGAGCTTGTTACAGAAAGCCATAGGCCTGGCCCCATCTCCCTGGAGATTTTAATTGTCAGGTTGAAAGTGGGCTTGTATGTTTTTTGTTTGTTTGCTTTTCACACAGTAAATTTGGCTTTCAGGTGATGGGGGTGAAACATGCAGTTTCTACAAATTCTAACACAGGTAGTGAATTTGTGTAATCGCCACAATAGATGCGGAAAAATTCTATCAGTCTAGCAAGCTACCAATTTTACTCACACTCTTCCCCTAACTCACACCCTAGTAAACACTGGCCTTTTCCGTTACTATTTTTTTTTTTTTTAATTTCCAAGCCTGGAATTGTACAGTATGAAACCCCTTGAGTTTGGCTTTTTAAATTCAGAATAATGCCTTCAGGATTCATACAAATCATTGTTTCAATAGTTCATTCCTTTGGTGAAAGTTGTCATATTCCAAACACAGTTACTTATGTCAAATCCTGGCAAGATGCAGCTGGAGAAGACCATAAAGGAAGGGCTACCATGAATGATTTGCCCGATAACAGGAGTTATCACAAGAAAGTTTTCAGCTGACTATATGAGTAATGGTTTTAGTCAGTTTTTTCTTTTTTCTTTTTTTTTGCTGCTATGAGCAAAAGACCTGATTAAGATAAAATTAGAAGAGGAAAAGTTTATTTTAGGGCTCATAGTTTCAGGGTTCTCAGTCCATAGATAGCTGGCTTCATTCTTCTTGGCCTGAGATGAGATAGAACGTTATGGCAGAAAGGTGTAGTGAAGGAAAGTAGCTCAGAACATGGCACCAGGAAACAGAGAGATATCCTTTCCATGGACAAAATGTAAACCCCAAAGGTATGCCCCCATATGACCTAACTCCTGCAGCCACGCCCTTCCTGCCCTCAGGTACCACCTAGTTAATTCCTATCAAGAGATAAATTCACTAATCAGGTGAAAGCTCTCATAACCCAATGATTTCACCTCTAAACTTTCTTACATTGTCTTGCATAACAGCTTTTGGGGGGCACTTCATATCTAAACTATAATAGTAACACAAGGAAAGTTAACAGCATGAGGACATCTGTACACTTCTACAAGGCCCTTTTTGCTAATGCATGGGTCTCAAAAGCTCAATCCAATGAAACAGCTTGCTATGACTTTAAGACAAATTTTATCTAGTAACTGCAGCCACACTATCTAGTAGTGCAGCCACACTAATCAATTAGCTTGCCAGCACTCCACTGTCAAGGAGTGTTTCTTTCCAAACACCTTACATAGTTTTTTCTCTCCCAATAAATCTTCAACTGTTCATTTGTTCCTCGGACATACCAGAGTACATCCTATCTTGCATGTGTTTCTTGGATTGTAATACTATTCTGTGTAAATCCTAAATAAAACCCATTCCCCTCTCCCCATTTCAGTTTCTGGGAACGTTTGTTTGACTTTGGCACATCTTAAGCTGAATAGTATTCCATGATGTGACCTTGTCAGCTGCCCCCCCCCCCCCCCCCCACTGAAGGACACCTGTCTGGTTTTCAGGTTTTGGTAATTGGGATGTGACTTTTAAGTAAGTCCACCAAACGATTCTGATAAAAAGGTCCCAGATTATACTTGGAGAAATAATGCCCTCTATCCCCCACAAAAGTGGATATTATAAATCTTTATAACTTTTGCTGATCTGATACATGGAAATGGTGTCTTGTGATCAGACTGCATTTTCTGCTGGGTGGAGGAGTAGGTTTGAAAATCTTTTAAAATCTTTATGAGCCACTTATATTTCTTCTGGGTATTGTCAATTCATTTCCTTTGCCTTGTATTTTTTTTTTTTTTTTGGTTTTCCTATTTACTTTCAGGAGCTTGTATATTAGAGATTTTAACCATGATCTGTTGAGCAACAACCAGCACAGTCCAAACTGACAAAAATTCTTTTAGTCTGAGAACCACAACCCTCAGGTTGAGATTTCTGCAATGGCTTGAAAGTAGCATCATGCATTTGAATGCCTAAAAGAACCATTTTGAAACATAACTACTTTGAAGCATACCTATCCTGTTATTGATTTTTCTACTTTCTCCTGCTACTCAAAGATCAACTAAACCTGAGAAGTGCAAGCTACTTTCAGCTCTATTAGTTTTGGTTCTGTCCTTTGCTTTTGCTTGTTACAGCTGTTTTCCTGTGGTGGGTATAGCTAAAGACTATTTTCAACCCAAAAATTAAGACATAAAAAAAACCCTCCATAGGTAAATATATCCTAACAGTAGATTGGAAGACTTATCCTAATTCTGAGTCTTAACTTTATTTTTTGTAGTTGGCTGCTAAAATAAACTTCCATCTGGATGACATGATAATAATAACTTATTCATCTGTTATTTGTTTTGTGTGTGTGTGTGTGATAGTGAGGATGGAAACCAGGTTTCACACACACACAGCAATTGCTTTACTATTGAGGTACATTTCCAGGCCTTCAGAGCATTTTTTAATTAACAGAAACATATTGCCTTTAGAAATAATGTATTTTTAAAAAAATTTAATTCATTTAGGTGGGTATTCTTTCTAAGGTGTTGTGAATACTCTTCTGTCTTACAGAGGATATGAAAAATCATTTCTTTTTTTCCTAAAGCTAAAGATCATTTTTAATTGTGAATATTCATTGTAACAGGTCACTGACCTGTGTTCACCTCTGGCTGCCAGTTCACCTTCTATCTACACTGCCTTTACCAGTAGATGCCTTGTATCCTGTGTGCTTCTGCTTTTGAAAATAAATATTCTCTTCCCCATTTTCTTCCTCATCAGTCATTGCTTGCCCAGAATTTTCTGCTATATATGGTACTGTGGCTCATAGCTGCTGCTCCATGACTGGCTCTTCTGTGGGCTCCAGCCCCACAGCTTAGAGACCCTGGGATTAGGCAGTGGAGATAATAAATCTCCACCCCAGCACAGAAGGGACTGTCTCTCTCTACTAACTATCCTTCACTAGGAAAGGATATCATAATCCATTTATTGTTGCATTTGCCCCCCAAAAGGTACATTTTCTACCTCATCCCAGGCAGTAGGTGCTGGGGATACAGTGGGGATCTGACCTTGCCCTCAGTGATCTAGAAAGAACAGATGCCAAATTCATGAGAATGCTCTTAACCCTGGCCTCATAGCAAATCAGATTTCTCTGGCCTTATAAAGGCAGGTGGTATCCCTCTATCCTCTCACATAAAACATTCCCAGACTACTGCATTTTTTACTGTTTCCAGAAGCCCATCATCTGTGTAGGAAATCAGGCAAAGGCCCTGGTCTTAAGGGAGATTCAGTCTTCATCCAATAGTACTGGGTTTTGGCGCAGAACAGCAGTAGCTCAGGGAGCATTGTCAGCTTCTAAATTATTCTATTTGTAATTGTCATGTGGCTTTCCCATGTTTAAAAGAGAACAGTGACTCTAGAATTGTTTTCCATTATGCTTTTTTCAACAAAATATAATTGTAGTTATATTATGGAGCTCATTGATACCTACAGGAGCTATGTGGAAATGAAACTGTTATTTATACCATTATATCTAAAGGAAGTTTACTGAGCCTTACAAACATCAAGCCAGATGTTCTAGGAAGAATACCACACACTAGGAGATCAGAGAGTATGTGAAGTGAACTTTACTGTAATAAAATAGTATTTTGAGGAGCATGACAGTATAAGATTGGTTGCTTTAGTAGTAAATTACCTTTGACTGTTCTGACAGTCTATTCTTTTGACTTCTGTCTAATATTTTAAAGCAGTTTTTATGTAGTTGCTTACTTCCAGATGCCTAGCAGCATTTCTTTCTCTTTGAATTGTCATCTTTTCATTTTTAGCCAGGAAGCAAGAATATCATGCTTATTAGAGATTTAAGGAAGTGTAAATTAACTGAAGTAAAGGTGGAGATCACTTATGCTCAGTGCCCAGACTCAGATGCATCATTTTTAAAAATTTATTAATTTAAAAAAATAAATGACAGTGGAATGCATTACAATTCTTATTACACATACACAGCACAATTTTTCATATCTATGGCTGTATATAAAGTGAGTTGACACCAATTCGTGTCTTCATACACGTACTTTGGATAATGATGTCCATCACATTTCACCATCCTTGCTAACCCCCTGCCTCCTCACTTTTCCTCCCATCCCTATCTAGAGTTTTTCCTATCCCTCCCATGCTCCCCCTCTCTACCCCACTAATTTTTATGTTTAGAGACCTTTTTATTTTTACTACTAAATTTTCAACTGAGTTTCAGAAATTGTTGCTAAATCCACCCTTAAAGGTTTTATTTTGTAGGCAGTCCCAATTCATTTTATTAATAATTTCCTACACATATTTGATGTAGTTCTTTGTGAGATACCATTACCTTTGACATTTTTTTGAATTTTCCCTTTTAAAGAGAGATTAACATCAGGAGCTGCTGCATAATCTTCTACTTGGAAGCAGAAAAGGATACTACTCCATCCCTGTGGATTAGGAGAGAGTGTGGGGCCCACCACTGATTATATTTTCTTTTTGGATTTTCCTCTGATCACATTATTTTTTCTCTTTGACCAAACTGTAAATTCATTTTAAGCAAAAATTTGTGGCACCTGGTACATTCAGTTCTCAATTAACTCTTGTTGAGTTTAATTATAAGCAATCATCTCTTAATGCTTGATAATGTTGGTTTCTTCCCTAGTAGAAATGGGATCAGATTCCTATCGGATCTGATGAGATGACAGTGAGACAAGTCCAGTAGGAGCCTGTGTGAAATTTCCATTGCTATGACAAAATATCTGAGATAGATCAACTTAAAGGAGGGAAGATTTATTTTGGTTCACAGCTTCAGAAGTTTCAGTCTGAGGTATGTTGGCTTCATTGTTTCTAGGCCTGTGATGAGGCAGGACATCATGGAGGGGAGCATGGGTGGATCAAGGCTGCTCACCTCGTAGTGGTCAGGGAAGAAACGTCAGAGAAAGAGTTCACTTTTCTAGGAATATTCATTTCCCCCAAACCCACTAAGCTATAAATGCATAAATGGATGAATTTACTTGTGAGATCAGAGCCTTCCCTGTCTCAAAAGCCCCACCTCTGAATACTGCTGTATTGAGGATGAAGCATTAAATTTTGGAGGACATTTAGTTTCCAAACTATAACAGCCTTACCCTCATGTTACTAACCATGTAATAAAATGATCCTAAAACTTACTTTCTTTGCCCTTGGTGAGGATTCCCTATAAACTTTCCTCTATCTGAGAAGGGAAGCAAATGGACAGCTACACAGGGGCAGAGGCCCCTAGACTGTGAGGAAGAAGGTCTTCCACCTGGACCCCTGGGGTTAGTGCAGGAGGCCTTGGAATCACATTGCCACAGGGCTAAAACTTGATTAGTTCATTCCAGTTGCCTGACTTGATGGAAACATATGTGTGAACTTTGTGGACTAATATATATTGTTTAGTAGATGAATCCTCCAAGCTGGGCTTACTTGATGTTTTTGTTAATGTTGTTTTTATTAGTGAGTGACCTTGTGGGTTTTATAGGGATGGAGACAAATCAGAGAAGAGCTCAATACCTGTGTTCATCACTTCAATAAAGCCCCCAAACTGAACTACAGGCTAATGAGAGTCAACTGTTCACCCATCTACCCACCTATCCATTCACCTTCCACTTACCCATCCAACCATCCATCCATTCATTCATCTCTATGCACATAAATACATTTATTGCTGCTCAATAGCTACTCAATATATTTTTATTTTATAACTATCAAAAGTTAACAAAGCAGATGTGGTCCAGCCCTCTATCTTGGAGTCAATCTTATATTCAGATAGAGAAACGATGGCGAATAAAATCTACTCAATAGAGCAAGTTAGGCCTCAGGACCACATAGAGGAGTGGAGAACTGTTCTGACTCAACCTCAGAAGCACATGGTTATGAGAGGTTAAACATTGCAGTGTCCCCTGAACTTGGGTCAAAGCAGTTCCTCCCCCACAGGCCTCTGCTCCAGAAGGAAGTCATATATCATTTCCTATAATGAAGCCAGTGTCTGCCCACCTACACCCATTACATGAATCCTTTATGTGATCATAAACTTGAATAGTACAATTAAAAATAACTTTGATAACTACAACTTATGTGGTTTGGGGTTTTCTGAAATAAGACAACAGGTACAGACCTAGATTTTGCAAGGTATTGTGGTTCTAGAAAACACGTGTGGAGGAGCCAAGGGCGGGCGGGGGGAGGGGGAAGAAAAGACATGCTCTTGATGTCAGAAGCTTTCTTTCCCCCACACTGCAGCAGGTGACTCATGAAGTACAGTTTTCTTTTTAGCATCCTGCATGAGATGATACAAGACTTTCTAGTACACTTCTGAGGCTTGCTAATATACAAGGGGCAACATTCTTCATTCTAAGGCCACTCTTATGAGACAGATGAGACAGGCCACTAAAAGCCTGTTTCTGGAGTCTTACTCATGGAACCTAAATTTTTATTGAGTTCACTGCCTTACTACAATTCTTTCCTATGATGGACCCCAGAGGATGGTCTTGTGAAGAGGTAGGAGGAGGAGCCTTCTAATGACATAGAAAAATATTAATTAAACAATGCTAGTGTCAAAAAGCTGGTTATAAACATTCCATATACAGTCTCATATGATTTTATATGAGTAGGTTACTACAAAGATTCTTCATTTTGCATTTGGATATACAATTATTGGCCTAGCATGCATAAGACCTGGAATTGGATCTCCAGCACCACAAAGGCAAAACAAAAGCATATACAATTATCCTAGCACTGTTTTGTTGAAAAGACTGCCCTTTTCCCATCAGTTTGTTTCTGAGTCTATGTGAAAAGCGAACCACATTTTTGTGATTCTACTTCCATACTCTGTTTTCCAATCTATTTATTGGTTTATTTATCTATCTTAAGTAAATACCAGAAGTTCTTAATTGCTGAAGCTTTATAGTAATTCTTGAAATCAGGTATGTGAGTCCTCCAATCTTTTTCTTTCTCTGTGTTTATTTTAGTCTTGTTAAAATATTTTAGCCATTAGGTGTTTACAGACATTATGACATTTCTCTCCTTTTATTTAATTATGCTTTGATATCACTATAATCCTTAACAACAGTAATAATAGTTCCTTATTGCCTCCAATTCTTAGTTTCTCCTTATATTTCTAAAAGTGATTATCTTTGAATTTCCTTATTCCTCCTTCCCATTGAAATCCCTACCACAGTTTTGAAGAAAACAATACAACAAAACAGAGTGACTGTTATCCTGGATACTTTTTCTTACTATTTCTCATCACATATTACTAGTGCATCACCAAAAGGCTAAGCAAGGTATATACCCTACATCCCAGAATAAGAATTTAGTTTGATATACATGAACTTTATTTCTACTGTAACAAAATAGCTCAATTATCTTCTCTTTTGCTTTTGTATGAAAGTCAATATATTAGAATTTTGGAAATCAAATCTCAATTTTGTTCCTGAATTGCTTTGTGGTCTTCAGACATTCACTGAGCATCCAATAACGGTTATTATGACAATTAAACTTCTTCTGAATCCTGGTTCTCAGATAATAAGCAGCAAAAAGTACCCCAAAGATGGCAAGTTAATGATAGATGCCCATTAATCTAACTGTGCTTTAGGAGAAAGGTAGTTCTACAATTAACCACAGTCTGTTTCTGGTGTCATAGTAAGTCCCATAGAACAAACACACAGAGGTAGGTCCCTAAAACGTCAAAAAAACCCCACATATCCAGAATAAAATAATGATTAGAAGTATGCTGAATCACGTTGCAGATAAAAGATACTGGGGGAATTTTCTCAACCTTGTTAATATGCTTAAGAGGTTAAAAGTCAGATGAGAAAAAGGAAACAAAGAGGAGAGGAAGGAAAACCCAGTAGATGCAGATGTGCATTAGGGAAGTTACTTTTTGAAACGTGCAAGGTGCTGAGTGTTCAGGGATATGGAAGACTGATTGCAACGTTCTAGGGAAATTGACTTCTGTGTGTAGGAGGCATCCTTCAGTGGGAATGCCCCAAAATGCTGCTGCACTTTTTAAAATTCAAAAGGTAGCAATTACTGACACAGTTGTGCAATACTTCTACCTCCAGAGCTATCTCAGACAATAATTTGACTTAGGAAATGTGTCCTATAGTAATAACAATTTAACTCAAATCATTACAGGTGATATTTGTCAAGTATTTACTACGTTTCCTACATCAGTGAACAATGTATGTATGTATGAAACATTCATGGTCCAGTTGTGCTAGGAGAGTGGGATGGTAGGAAGACACCTGGAAATCAAATATGAGATGCAAAGTTTGTTGAAAAATGTTTACAAGGAAGATCTAGTGGTGATGAGCTGGAATTTTGCTGCTCCACACTCCCTCTAAGGCCTCACCAGAAAGTAGTACCTTCTATGGCCTGGACTAGCATTTTCCTTTCCAGAGTAATCCAATCCACACCATTTACTACAGGGAGGGTGGTTTGACGAGAAAGGCTACAGAAGAATTGACATCATTAATTTGCTTAGTTTGACTTGTCTCTTGTATGACCGGCATCCCAAGGAGCAGCTGTCTTGCAATGTGAGTAAGAAAGCAGCTTTCTACAGAGCACTAGCTTGCCCTAATTCCCAGCATACATGAGAGAATGACAGTGTCCTTCAAAATAATTGGTATCTTGACATTCCAGCCCAGTCTCACCTTCAGTATTCCTTGACTTGGCCAGGTTTTAGCAGAAAGGGGCATTCAGGCACTGGTGTTTTATTGTCCCACTTTTCTTTAAGGATGACACACTGAATTGATCCATATGATCCTCACATAAACAACCCTAAAAATGTGAATACAATCATGATCCCCACTTTATAGAAGAAAAAACCGAGGCCTCAAATTTTGTCAAAGTTATCCAGCCGTAAAGTGACAGCTGTCTGGTTCTAAAGCCAGAGCACACAACTGTGATAAAATGCCACCATCGTTGCTCCTAGTTTTCAGGCATCCTCCATCATAAAATGATCAGATTCTACACACACACACACACACACACACACACACACACACACACAGCATCCCTCAGGATACAGAGTAATATTGACATTAACTTAATTCATTGTCATTTTCTTCCTCTGACTCTCTGGTTATCCTCCACTCAAGGTAGCCAGCTCTGTCCTACAGCACCTCCCATGTTCATTCCCACCTTGTGTACTTGGACTATCTCTCCCTCCTCCCATGGGTTCACTCCCCTCTTAAGATCTACTTCTTTCAAGACCCAACTACAGATCCATGTTCACTAAGCACCTTTCCTCCTAGATCCCTGTCTCAGCATTTGAAAGATTCCCTTCTTTCCCTGGAAAATATTCACTACAAGTCACTGTTTCAAACAAAAATTGAGTCCTGATGCTAGAGTTTTTATTTTTTGTTAAGAACATTTTTTGTTGTTGCATATAACACAAATACAGAATCTACATTGAAAAAGTTCACAATACATTTTAAAAGCTAGACATCTTAGTTACCATCCAAGAGGAAGATGGGGTACTAAAGATGAAATGTATTATAAATATTGCTTTAGAGGTACTTGCAGGTGCTCTGAGCCTGGGTGTGTGACCAGGCCAGAGGGAGCAGCTTACATTGAATGGTGTACTACCTGATGAATACAGGGCTAGCTTCATAGGTGTGAGATTGACCCAAAGCCCTGCACTCAGAAGGGCTCATGCTTTGTTTAATGCTTTGCCCTTCTGTCCTGCATTCTTAATAATTTTTGAATAAGGGTCCCTCATTTCCATCATGTACTGGTCTCCACAGATAATGCAGTTGGACCTGGTCAGACCTACATTTGGGGCAGAAGTTACCTGTTTGGAGGCTGGCTTTCCTTCTCTGCTGTTCTTTTAGTGGTCTATTCTGTTGGTGCAAACCTTCTTCCTTTGCCAGGTCTGTTGCTAACACAAACACAAGCCTCTCTTCAGAATGAGAGACACCTCTATATATCCTTCCTGCCTTCTGCCCAGGCCCGCATATCAATAGTCTCCTGAAGGTTTCTCCCACACCATCACATATTCCAGGGCTTCCAGGATGAGATAAGAGAAGCCAGGGAAGCTCTCTCATGTAGAGACTTTAAAATGCCTTTCCACTTTGCTTACATTTTCAATGCAAGGTAGCATCTATGTCTGGCCTGGTGAGGGATGCAGGCATTCAAGTAGAACTGGCCATTGTCTGAGGGCTTCTGTGAAGGGTTCATGGATAGCCACTGATCCCTGGCCTCAAAGGTCACTCTGGCCAATGTTCTTTCCAGTTGCTAAAGGTAATCAGGAAGTCAATCTGTTAGGGTATTTTGTTGTTGTTGTTGTTGCTGCTGTTGTTCTAATTAGTTATACATGAAAGTAGAATCCATTTTGACACATCATACATAAATGGAGTATAATTTCTTTCTTTTGGTTGTACATGATATAGAATTACACTGGTCATGTTTTCATGTATGTACAAAGGGTAATAATATCCAATTCATTCTACTATCCCTCCTATTCCCATATCCCCTCCTCTCCCTTCACTCTCCTCTTCCTAATCCAAAATACCTCTATTTCCCCCACCCCTTATTGTGATTTAGTATACACATATCAAAGAAAACATTTAGGCCTTTGGGATTTTTTTTTGGATTGGCTTATTTCTCTTAGCATGATATTCTCCAGCTCCATCCATTTACCTGCAAATGCCATAATTTCATTCTTCCTTAAGACTAAGTAGTATTCCATTGTGTATATATTCCACATTGTCTGTATCCATTCATCTGTTGAAGGGCATCTAGGTTGGTTGAGCAACTATGGATAGTTTGGCTATTGTGAATTGAGCTGCTATAAACATTAATGTGGCTGTGTCACTGTAGTATGCTGATTTTAAGTCCTTTGGGTATAAACTGAGGAATGGAATATCTGGGTCAAATGGTGGTTCCATTCCAAGTTTTCTGTGTTAGGGTATTCTGGAATCATATTTTCATAGTACCTTCAATATTGGTCAGGATCCTTGCCCTTTGGGTAGTTTATTGAGAAGAAACTGGATCATTCCTTTGTAAGGGGCTTAGGAGAGTCACACTCTATGGATCATGACCAAATCTACCCAGGCACTTCTAATAACTGCACCAATCCTGCCCTAAGAGATCTAAATCACTCTTCCTGGATAAGTAAAGAAAGTGATATCCTGAAAAGCACTTCAAGATGCTGGGCATAAGGTGCTATGTGTGGTGGTGTGCGACCTTCTAGGGCTCTCTTCATTCCCTGGTGAGCTATAGAACACTTCTATGGCCATCTCAACCTTCCAAGTAAAGGGAAAGCCAGATGTAGCCATCAAAGCAGAATTGAGGATCCCAGTGGGCTCCGAATCCTGCCCTTAGCATCATCATCCATTCATACAATTATTAGTTCTGTCAACGGATCACAGGCTCATTCAACATACATGAATGAATCTCTTACACATCCCAGTCACATGTGGATGGAGAAGAGGATACAGGCAAAGTGCCAGGCATGGCCTTCCCAGTAGACAGCTCACAGCCTGCTTGGAGGAACCACACACATGAAAAGGCAAAACCCACCAAGAATAGGGCTGTAAAGCATTGGCCTGGAAGAAGCTGTCATATGGAGTCCCTGAGAATCATTCAGCTTCCCCAAGTATGACCACCTACCAGGGAGGCAGAGGCAGGTTTAGTCCAGGAAGAGCCTTCTGATTTGATTGCAGAAGAACTAGTGAGCCATGGTCTGTCTTAAGCAACCAGAGCAATGTAACAAAATTAGTACTTAATGATTTTAGGACTCTAGCAGTTTGTAAAGGACTACTGGAGGAGATGAGTCAGGGTACAGAGGTAACCTGGATATAAAGGCTTACATGAAGACATGGGTGTGGGAAGACTCAAGAAATCTTGACCAAAGTTTGGAGTGGGAAGACACTGATCTAACTCTCAGGTTTCTAGTTTGGACATTGTAAGGGGTTGAACTGTCTCCAAGAAAAAAAAATTGTATTGAAATCTAAACCTCCAGAACCTCAGAATGTGACCATAATTGGAGAAATGGTCTTTATATAGGTAATCAAGTAAAGATGAGGTCATTAGGGTGGACCTCAGCACAATATGAATGGTGTCCTTATAGAATGGAGAAACTGGGGGACATAGCTGAAAACAGGAGAATGAGGACAAAGCTAGAGGTCAGGAACACCAAAGATTGCCAGGAAACCCTAAGAAACCCTCAGAAAGAAACAACTCCTGATAGTACCTTAATCTCAGATTCTTGGCTTCCGGGACCAGGAGAGAATAAAATTCTGCTGTCTGAAGCCACCCAGTTTGTGGGAGTTTGTTAAAATAGTTCTGAGAAACTAACATAGGTCTATAAAAGGATGATGATTCCAGAGAGCTAAGACACCTGAGAGGCAGACCAGTTTGAAGAGAAAGGGGATTTGTGCAGTTAGGTAGTTGTTGATAACGTTTCAGGGCTTTGGCCAATTGGGAATGTGGAACATGGTCCAGAGGTATCAACTGGAGTCAAGCTTTTCCTGTATGACACCATGAATAGCCAGAAAGTCTTGAAAGAGGCTTAACTGGGACCAATAAGGGGAAGAATCACCAAAGGTGGCAGGAAACAAAGGTAGGAAAGAACTAAGAAAACAGTCACAGAAGTTAAGAGAAAAGATTTCAGGAGGAAAAGTGTGGCCTACAGTAGCAAACACCTAGACACAGAGAAGAGTAGAATGATGGTCAGCATCCTGATGCATTCTGTGGATCTTCCTAGCAAAGGTCTTCCTCCTTTGAAGCAATGAGGGGGCCACTTGAGAGGAAAGAAGGGGCCTCCAATGTCAAAGGAGTGACTTAGCTATTTCGAATGTCAGCCATTGTCACAAGGCCAAGGTCTGTTCCTGGAGCTTTATGTAGAGTCTCAGTTTAAACCCGGCCCCTGAGCTTAAGAGAACAAGATGTACTTTTTCGCTTTCTCTCTTTTACTCTTAGAAACTTCGTGACAATCAACCACACCTCACATTTGGGTCACCAAATCTATGGACCACGAAGGATTTTCTGTGACACATTCACATTCTTAGTCATTTATAGAGTCACGCTTGTATCAGTCTGGGAACCAGTCGCCAAGTGGAAGATGAGGGCAATTCTGGTAGGCCTGTTTTCAATGCCATTTTCTCACAGGGCCTCTTCATTTTAAACCACCTTTCCTTGAACCACACCAAGGGAAGAAAAAAAAAAAAAACAACTAAGTTCCAAAATAACAAGAATTCAGAGGTAGTTCTCAAAGATCTCTTTTGTCGTTCTCAAAATACCTTCAAAGATACTGCTGAGCCTATGTGAGAACCAGCATTTAAATAAGAAAAGGACCTTACACATCATGAAGCCTCTCATGTTAAATTTTACAGAAAGTTCTGCATCCCACAGTCAGAAACTATCAGCAGGCACAGGTTTTATTTCTACAGCAGGTAATGGAAATTAATAAGTTGTTTCGAAAGAGAAAAAAATCCTATTTGTAGGAACACCAACGACACACATGCAATGATTTGGGAATTGGGAACAATTCTGATTTAAGCAAAAAATGTTTTGCAATCAAAGCCTTGGCCAGACACACACAACAGAGATTGACTTAAGTTTGGTTCTCCTCAGTCCTCTGGCTCCCTCTAGAGGAGTTCTAGACACTCAAAAGTGAGGGACAAATTGGTTTTGCCCACATTAGCGAACCTGTATTTGTGTTCATTCCTGCTTAGAGCTGTGGGGAAGATATCATAGATGTCCCCTATGGACTGAAATTCAGGCAAAATTCTCACTTCAAATGCTACCACCTTTGGGAAGTCTTCCTGGGTCTCCCCAAGTGGTTTATCACTTTCTCATGTGTGTTGATGCATTATGGCACTCAATTAACTCATGATCCAGACAAATCTGTCTTTGTCTCTAGACCAGAAACTACTTGAATGTATATATTTTTTCTTATTAATTTTTGTCTTCTTAGCACTTAGACACTGTACCTGGCACACAATAATTGTTAAAAAATAAATATTTGTTGACTTAATGTGAATGAAATGCTAGCTAATTCAGGCTCCTAAATACCTACACCAAGAAACAATTTTCATTTCCAAGGTTAATATCCCATAGATGAGCCTCTTACCTCCAAGGATGTGGATTTTGGTGGAAATTAGCCTTTTACAATAGGCTTGGTAGGTCTGATGTGTTGGGGTTCCTTGTTTGGGATTGGGACCCTGATGACTTCATGGCTGTGGCATGCTTGGTGCTTGGGAAAGCAAAGGCATAGGATGCCCGGTTGCTATGGTAATGCTCTCCATGCTAGAGTCTTATCAGCTTCAACCTTAATCTTAGGCACATAATTCCTGGGAATAAAGAAACTTGCTTGCTTGATAACTACAATTTTTCACTAAGCTCCTGGAGCTGCCTGCCTAAAAGTAACTTCAAACAATGAACCTTCTTGAGAATTGCACAAAGCTCCTAACATTGCATATTGTAACTATGGAAATGTAATTACAGAATAAGCAACCTTACTGATACTCCAAATAATAATGTGGTTATGGTACTAATGATCTAATGTAACCTATTGTTATAAATAAACATGGCTGCTTGGACAAAGAGCAGCTCTGCTACCTTCCCTGCCTCTGCACCTTGTCTCGGTGTCTCTCTTTATTATTATTTCCTTACACTGCTGGGGACTGAAAAAGCTTGTGTTCTCCAAAGAGCCACAAATGTGTGCCATGAGGAAATGATGCAATAGATGAGCCATGAGAAGCAGAGGGAAGACTTCAGAGGCTACCTGGTATAGCCTTCTCACTGATGAAAATGTTCCTAGAGAGGAAGTGACTGACTCTGAGTCACACAGAGACAGGGACAGAATACAGGCCCCAGCTTGTTCCTTGTGACCCAGAGCCTCTGTCTCTGATTCATACCTTCAGATTTGGGAGCACCAATGTGAGAACCTTTCACTCTTTTGTGCTGTAGTGACCAGCCCTCTTTATGTGTCCAGAAATTCTATCTAAAATTTGCATGAGGACTTGGTTCAGAGGGAGGCAAGTTTGTCAGTGGCAGGCAGAATTGGCCAGAGTGGCCAGAAACCTAAGGGGACCAAGCTGGAAGGTCCTCAGACCACAGGGGCAGGTCAAAGAAGTCTTTTTTGGTTGGTTATGTCTATTGGATCGAGGTTTTCATTTCAGGTCTGAACAATGTCCATAACTGAACTGGGTTGAGTCATAGCAGACCTAGCTCTGCTATTGATTAAGGGATGATCTTGACAGAGTGACTTACCTCATTCATTTCTTTTTCCTCTTTGAAACAAAACAGCATAGCAGTTATTAGCACTGACCTGGAGTACGACTGCACATTTTTATTCCAACATTGTCACCCAAGAGGAGGGTAATCACGGGTCAGTTAACCTCTTTCTTTGTGCTTTTATTTCCCCAGCTGTAAAATGGGGGCAATAAAGTTACTTATAGAGTAGCTGTGATATTAATCAGGGCAATACATTCATCTATTCATTATGTATGGTTAGCTGTTTCTTGCCATCGTAATTATCTACACACTAGGGCTAATAGCCCTGTCTTACATAATACACAGAGTTGTGGTGAACATCAAATGTGTGTGAAAGCACCTTATGACTTGAAAAATGGAGGGATGAACACTTAAATGTGATAACTTAATCAATCATCCAGAAGAGGGACTTTGCCTGTAGGGATTCAATTAGTTTTTGTGTTCTTGTTATGAAAAGTAGAGAAATATAATTGCAAAGGGTCATTCTGATCTTCAAAGTACATTTTTAGGTTTGGGTTTCTTCTAAGAACATGATCCTTATGTACCTCTTTCCCTTCAATTTACCCAACAAGGAATATCTGTCAAACCTTGTTCTGTGTCAGACTCCCCTGTGGTGCTGGGAAAGTAGTGGTGCTCTAAAAACAGACCTGATTGTTATTCCCTAATGTCTATAGTCTCGTGGAAAAAAAGAAATATTATACAAATAACTTCAAATTGTTTTTGCAATAATATTGATGACTTGGTTTGGGATTTTGTGCTTTCTTACAAGCAGCCTGCTACTGTTTTACAGATGCTGGAAGAAGATAGGAGAGTCTTGAGTCAGAAACAAAGGACATTGTTGCACCCACCACAATAAGCAGCATATTCACCAGCATGGTTATGTCAGTTCCATTAAGGTGATGCAGTGGACTCAGCTGGATGCTATGCATGCACTGGAATATGGAGCTTAGGAAATCCACTGCTTTTATAACAAGTAGTAAATATACATGCTCTTTGTCTGGAGGATTAGAAGAAAAGGTGCAATATTATCTCATCATCAAGGATACCAGCTACACAATCCTGGAAAATGACTTAAAATGGCATAGAAATATTCCCAAAGGAAGAGTCAAAGCCTTGCATTCTTGTTATGTTTGGCAAGCAACCCAAGGAGAACTCTCTCTTCCAACAAAGACATAAAAGGCAAAACCAAAAACCAAATACCCAGATGCTATATATATCCATATTACACAGAGTTATAATCATGGTATATATACTACTTAATGTTCCACTCTATTCACTTTGTATGATAAAAATTTCCCCATGTTTCTTCACATTGAACAATTATCCTGCACATTTGACTATGCTGATGGACCAGTAGCTTCTGCCCTTGGAAACCCAGCTGGGGAAAAAGGTTGATGAGGGTATGTGCATTCACCTATTTTAGCTCATCTTTCCCAGTTACTTTTGAGCCTGTAGATTGCTTCCACTTTTATTCTTTGCCTGTCATTTTAAGAAAAGCAAGGGCAGTTCAACAAAGAGGAAGAAAATAACATTCAGGGTGGGCAGAGAAGACCCCATCTGCCTTGTTTCCTTTGTAGATTTGCCTACTACCTTTGGGATTCTCTTCTGAAGCTTTAAAGTGTCTTCTTCCTAGAGAATAAAATACCTGGTTCACTCCATCTTGTGATGGTGACTTCATATTTGTCTAAGGTCCATTCTAAAAAAATCAAGGATAGTAAATAGCAAAACCAAAATCTCTTGTTGTGGGTAAACCCTTTCAAATGAAGACTCAAGGGACATAAGAGTTGGTTTGATGGTATATTTATGTTCATGCTGGGGCTATTTGGGATCTTTCAGTAACATTCTTTATCCAATTCTTCATCTCTCTGAAATCCCTAATTTGTATCAACAACATTACATATTAATATATTCTTTTTTCTTATATAACTATCTATTTAATAAGATAATTTACCAGCAGAAAAGAGATGTTTTACTCAAATGAGGACAGGATTTACTAAAAGGTTTTGATTAGAAAGGTATGGGCATGGTGTATGGAACCAACAAGGGCTGTGGAGTTTTACTCCTGCCCTTGTGATATGGAGGCCCTTACCACTCCTCACTGCATCAAGAGCCCAGAACCTAAAAGAGAGGGGAGTAGAATGGGTCACATGGAGAGGAGAAGACATCCAGGGTTCAGGTAGCATTAGTATGGCTGGGCTGGAGATGGTTCCCCTTCCCATCTGGTCTCCTCCAGGGATCCCTTTCAGCTGAACCTTCCTAGAAGCCAAAGGGCAGAGGCCACTGTATCCACTCAGGCTCATCTCCCAGGGAACCTACCAGGGTGGGAAAGGATGAAGAGCAGTCTGGATGGATAAAGGGAAGAAACATGGCAGATAATTCTTAAGAAGACAGCAATATTCCCAAAAGGCAAAGATCATATCCTAAATTCACATCTTGCTAGAATTAGACAGGAATGTAAAAATATTTCTCATCTTTAAATGGGAATGATAGACTGAGTCAGATGAAATAGAAATTGACTCCAAAACCATAAATACAAAAAAAGACAACCCGAAGAGATTGAGCTGTTGAGTACTGAAAGGATGCGTGGGTGATGTAGAGGTGCTTTCCCTAAGTGGTACTCCCCCTAATTCACCTTGCTTGATGGTTGAGGCTCAATTTTAGTAGCTTCTGCCCTTGGAAACCTGGCTGGGGAAAAAAGGTTGATGAGGATATGTGCATTCACCTATTTTAGCTCATCTTTCCCAGTTACTTTTGACCAGTTCCTCTTATTTTGTAGTTCTTGGAAACACATTTTTCTCCACAGGTTTGCAGTGGCCAATAAGGAGATCTTGAGCTTCTTCAGAGGTTACCCAGCACCTGTTTGCTCAGTGTGCCCTTCAGCTATGGGCCATCTGGGAAAGAAAAAGTACAAAAACAAGACAAAGGACATCCTTCCTCCTCCACCCTTGACCCTGGCGTGTGGATTCCCCAGCTTCTTGCTCTTTTTTAACTGAACCTTCAGACAAAAATGGAGGGTAGTTGGATTTCAGACCAACCCCTTCTGGAAGCAGAGAGTTGAGTTGCAAAAGGAAAGCCAGTGATTGAGGAGTATAGGAAGTTTCCTCCCCAATAATAGGTTCTCCAGGTTGGACACCTATGCCACATCAAAATTCTGTAGCTAGAGTCCACATGGGAGGAGTGGGTAGAACTGGAGTTGGGTGGAGGGCCAAGGAATGCAAGCTCCAGCTTATCCCCCTTGTCAGTAGGACACTCTGCCTATGCACCTTTTTGTGAGTTGAATGGATAGAAATATACAATTACAAATTTCCCTCAATTTCAGTTGTACCCAATTTCAAAAAGGTGTGTAATGAAGGAGGTAGGATAGTGGAAGAATTTCTGAGATATTTAGCATCTGGAAGTAAGGCCAGGGTCACTCTTCAGCAGCCCTTCAGGAGACAGGCTTCCCTTCAACTCCACAGCTTCCTTAGAAAAATTCTTATCAACCTTTTAGGAAGAATATCTGACACTTCCAGTGAAGCAAACTCCTTACCTTCCGTAGTGCCTTACTGCTGAATAGTTGAAATAGTATAATGGAATGTTCATTTCCAAATAAACTTCCCTATGTTATTAAGTGAAATAAAAAACTTATTAACCTCAGATATCTTGAGTTCAACCTTGATTAAAATCAAGCTGAAGTTTGGTGGCACAAACTTCAGTAACAGGAAGCTGGGAGGGCTCAGTTGCTTTTGAGATTTTTGAACACAGAGTTACCCACTAACTTTTCCTTTCAAAGTCAAGAATATCCACATATCCTCTACCATAAATTTTAATGTAAGTCTACAACTATTTTGCATGCTGTTGTTTAAAAAAATGAGTATACCACTCTGTTTATATACTTTCAGATAATATGGGAAGGTTTATCATTTTTTAAAATTGTCCCACCTCAAGATGATAAATGTTTATCATAGTAAATCGTATATTTGTTAGAGTGTTTGTTGTAGAAAACTATGGTGTTCATTTCAACTTGTGACATAACTCTGCCTCGAATTTCATCTAATTGCGTAATCTTGCAATGACTACCAGTCTATTATCAGTCAGATGATCACTAGGTGATCTAAATACAAGAGTCAAAAAAGACAGCAGAATCTGTATAGGTAAATCATTCTAAAACTTCTAACACAGCCAAGAACTTTCCCCTAGGAAAATATTTTATAAACAGTAGGATCGTAGTTCAAAGTCAGCTTCAGCAAAAGTGAGTTGCTAAGCAACTCAATGAGACCCTGTCTCTAAATAAAATACAAAATAGGTCTTGAGATGTGGCTTAGTGGTCTAGTGCCCCTGGGTTCAATCCTTGGTGCCAAAATAAATAAATAAAGTAGCAATTAAAGACTAACCTCATAATATAACACAGAATCTGAATTTATCTATTTAATCTAATCTATTTTTAATTTTTAATTTTTTAAAATTAGAGCTTAGAATCTAAATTTAACTCAGCAAATACTAATGTATTTACATTTCAATGTATTTAAATTAGCCAATACTTGGTAGTAAAGCCCATGCAACTTATTATAGCACACTTACATTTTTAATTGAGTTCTGCATAGGTGTACACCTTCTCAGATGCTGTTGAGTGCTGACCTTTTTCCTGGTAAACATTCCATCTGTGTTTGGAATTTCATTTCATAAAATGCTGAAACCACATGATATTTCATCAGACATGACATAATATCATTGACTATTAATGATGACTATTTTTTCATTTGAAATAAATGCTAATAAATATTGTGTCTTTGCTATTAAGTGGCAATTAGGCCAAACACCCTGAGATTCTGCTTTCTGATACCAAGGTTAAACTTTGATGAGATTACTGTTTCACTCACAAAAAATACCTTAAGAATACACGAGGGTTTTTTTTTCTTCTTTAAATAAATTAAGAAATGTAGCTTTCATAAAGGAAATGAAAGAAACATGGAAATTGAAACACTATTCTTTCAGGTGTCTCTCCAGACTGCTGTGGATCAACTGCATTCTAAGCAAGCTTTGTTATATAGTTCACTTTTTTTTTTTTTCTGAATTTGTTTGGGCTAAGAGATCTTATGCCATTATAAAGAGGATTTTTAAAACTGACCTTGTACACAGAAAAAAGCAAACCACAGTTCTTTTTGCCTATAAGACAGGGGGACTGTTTCAGGTATACCTCATGTACATCTCATCAAGCATAGCAAGTCATTTCTTCACCCTTGGAGTCTGAAGCTTCTTTTTCCCACAAGGAACATCTTGCATTTTTCTTATAGGCAAATTGATTTTAAAGTTAACTTTCAAATAACATGACCCCTGCCCCCAAGGCTTTAACTCCTTCTTCTATATGGATCTCTCCTGAAAGGGTCTAATCCCTAAATAATAATCAGTTGAGACTTTTCCTGTCCATAGGCTAGCTCCCTTTGAGCTTCTTCAAATCCTTTTGAACTCAACATGGCTACATGTGAACACATCTTCCCTCAGGAGCTCACCTTCACCATACCATCTCCCAGATGCATCCTTTGGCTGCCTTGTCTGGAGTCCTTCCACTCACGCAATCCCCATTATTTGTCATTTCCTGGCAAAGGCTGAACAATGGCACAACCCATCAGGAATTTGTGGGATGAGTATGGACTATTTAAGGCCTCTACCAACATCTAGGATCTAAGAGTGCCTTCTTTGTACTTTTAACACCCTATAAATCATTTCCATATACATGGCTTCTTTACAAGTGAAACCCATATTAAACTTTATTCTCTAACCATAATCCAAGCTTCCTACAAAAATTATACCTCTATATATGAACCTAATGTGAATTAATCTATATACACGAATATGAAATGTAAAGTGTATTTTGACTTCTAATTTCAAGTTTCAATGTTAAATATGCATACATATCACAGTGTATATAGAATTCATACTGTATTAGCTATATTTACAAAATATATATTCATAAAACTCACACTTCACTCATCCTTGTGTAAGATCCTGTATATTTCTGTTTTCACACATAATTTCACAAGTACATTCTTATGAATATTCATATTTCCCCACATATATCTTAATTCTCTAATCCTAACCCTACCTCAGTACAACTTTTTATACTAACCTTTCCATACCTCTTTATATAAACCTAGGCTCACATAAATCCATGTACACAAATGTGAATTTTAAAATATATTTTTACTTCAGCTTTAAATGTTAAATGTTAAATTTGCATACATATCACAATATATATAGGATTCATCCATGCATTCCCAATTTACAAAATATATATTTATAGGACTAACATGTACTTCTCTTTGTGTATGATCCTGCATATTTTCATGTTTTCAAAAGTACATTGTTATGAATATCAATATTTCCCAATAATAATCTTGCTTCTATAAGTATAAAATTTAATAATATCCTTTCCATACCTCTACATCTAAAACTAATGCTACTTAAATCTTTGTATAAGAATATGAATTTGAAAGTGTATATTGAATTCTGTTTTTAACTGTCAATGATAAATTTGCATAGATATCACCATATACCATGTATAGAATTCACACTGCATCCCCATATTCACAAAATATATATTCAAAGGACTCACTCATTACTCTTCCCTGTATCAGATCCTGTATATTTATTTATGTTTCAAACATATTTTTACAGGTACATTCTTAAGAATATTCATATTTCCCCATGTAAAGTTTAATTCCCTAACCCTAATCCTATCTAAGTACGAAATTTGATATTATCCTTACAATACTTTTCTCTATAAAACTAATGTGGGTTATATCCATATACATGAATGTGAATTTTAAAGTGTATTTTGACATTTATTTTCTATTTTATTTATTTATTTTTATTTTTATTTGATTTTTTAAAAAATAAATGACAGTGGAATGCATTACAATTCTTATTAAACATATACAGCACAATTTTTCATATCTCTGGTTGTATATAAAGTATGTTGACACCTGTCGCGACCCCTTGCCCGCAAGGAAGACGCAACTCCGGAATCTTCTCTCAGTAGTTTATTCAGGTCCCTTGATATTTATTATTCTTTCTTCTTCTCTCTTCCCCGGATGCCCTCCCAGCCTTAATAAAGCATCCCAAGCCCCAATGCAAAGCTGCCGCGTGGAACTTTCTCACAGGGTGGTGAAAAATCATGTGCCAACTCTCTCAGATAAGGAGTTGTTTGTCACATACCACAGCGGAGCCAGCGCCATCTCGTAATGGCGACCATAGTCTGCAGAAACGGCAGAAGCGGCTCACCACAGACACCAATTTGTGTCTTCATACATGTACTTTGGATAATGATGTCCATCACATTCCACCATCCTTGCTAATCCCCTGCCCCTCCCTTTCCCTCCCACCCCTCTTCCCTATCTAGAATTCATCTATTTTTCACATGCTGTCCCCTCCCTACTCCACTATGAGTCAGCCTCCTTATATCAGAGAAAACATTTGGCATTTGTTTTTTGGGAGGATTGTCTAACTTCAATTAGCATTATCTTCTCTAACGCCAACCATTTACCTGCAAACGCCATGATTTTATTCTCTTTTATTGCTCTGTAAAATTCCATTGTATATATGTGCCACATTTTTTTTAATCCATTCATCTACTGAAGGGCATCTAGGTTGGTTCCACAGTTTAGCTATTGTGAATTGTGCTGCTATAAACATTGATGTGACTGTGTCCCTGTAGTATGCTGATTTTAAGTCCTTTGGGTATAGACCGAGGAGTGGGATAGCTGGGTCAAATGTTGGTTCCATTCCCAGATTTTCAAGGAATCTCCATACTGCTTTCCATAATAGTTGCACCAATTTGCAGTCCCACCAGCAATGTAGGAGTGTACCATTTTCCCCACATGCTCGCCTGTCGCGACCCCTTGCCCGCAAGGAAGACGCAACTCAGGAATCTTCTTTCAGCAGTTTATTCAGGCCCTTGATATTTCTTCTTCTCTCTCTTGGATGCCCCTCCCAGCCTTAATAAAGCATCTCAAGCCCCAATGCAAAGCTGCCACGTGGAGCTTTCTCATAGGGTGATAAGGGATTATGTGCCAACTCTCCAAAAAAGGAGTTGTTTATCACAGGCCACAGTGGAAGCCGGCGCCATCTTCTAATGGCGGCCACAGTCTATAGGAACGGCTCACCACAGTTCCCCCTTCTGTTTTATAAAACAATGCAGGCGAAAGTAGAGGTCCTATCCCACTGTGCAGAAGTGGCTGCAATGTATGGTTCAGTCCTAAGGAGGCGCCTTCCCCAGACCTGATCCCATATCAGCCGACGCCTTTTTTCGTAGGGCAGGGCGTGGACGTCAAACCCGCATGCAATAGGACATGCTTTCCTTGAGGTCCGTTGAGGGATCACTCAAGTGCAGTGCCTTGCCTCGCATCCTGCATTGTGACGACGGTGAGAAGTAGGATAACACAGGTAGCCTGGTAATGATGACAAAATTTAAGTTGGCAACACAATTCCTAAGCCCCAGAGGAAGGTAAAGAGTCTGTAGCCGAGAAGAAAGACCAGTCCTGAAACCCATCTGCGTGCAATGGTAACAAGACCTGCAGAGTGCAAAGGCTATCCAGCACTGGGAGAGCATAAAGAAGAGGGCATGCCAATCCCAGTGCAATGTGAAAATAACTTGGGGTGCAATGGCCATGCCCAGAAATCACTGTTTAAGATGTGCAAGCCAGATTTGTGGAGAAATGCCATTTTCTAAGGCCGCAAGAGCTTGTATGATCATAGCTTTCTCTTGTGCATGGCGAGCTTTAAGGCGACAGAGAAGCCACAAACAAAGTACAACACCGAAGCAACACATAGCACCAAAAATGCCCACTCCCACCCATTCCTTAAAGAAGGAAAAAGCAGAGGATAGCCAACTGGTGAATTGACCCAAAGTCACGGGATCGACACGGGTACTATTCAAAACAGCAATCTGAGTTAGTTGAGACTGGATCAAGTTTTCTGCTTCCATAGACCAGGTTCCGGATAGATACTCTCCGATGATGCGGGAGGCATTTCTGGAATCATTAAATCTGACAGAGGTTATACATAAATGTCACGTTGATCAATACAACCCAAATGTACTAGGTCAGACAGTTCCTCAACTTGAGCTTGAAGCAGATCTATCCTTTGATTAGCAGCCAAAATCCCACATAAAATGTGTTGATTAATTTTACTTTGGGATTCAAGTACAGTGGATGTTTGTTGAATAACCTGATTAATAGTGGCAGCAGTTTGTACTTGGCTGGCCATGGCCACTCCGGCCGTAACCGCTGCAGCAGCAGACATTGCCACAGCTGTCACTATAGCTGCCGTAATTCCAAAATCTCTACGGGCTCTAATCAATTCAACAATAGGAAAGGATTCTGGATCTGCAGTAACCGGGATCGGGACAAAGGTTGGAATTTTCATAATCACTGCCGTAGTCCAGGAGCCATTCCAACACTCAGACAAGTAACAAGTAACATTAGAACAATTAAGCATCCCCTGTAATGTAACATTAGCCAAAAGAAACAGGAACGGAGATTGGAGACAGACTGCTGCGGAGGGTAATGTAGCATTAGATAATTGTGAATTATTTGCAAAAATTTTAAGCCTCCTACCTCGCTCCGAGTCTTGGGTAATGCCAGAAACATTAAACAGCCAACTTTGGACTCCTAATATTTCCCTGGGGAAACACAAGTGCGGACTAGACTAGCCCAATCTGAGGGATACAAAATCTAGTAAGTCCCTCCACCTGAGTGAGAGTGAAAGCGGCATCTATGCCATAAGTGCAGACAGATTCTGCTAAGGTTTTAACTATCTTAAAGTCTAAAGGCTCATGATATCTTCCTCTGTTATTGTCCTGAAATACAGGGTATGCAAGTCCCATATCTGTATTAACTGTCCTCCAAACTTGCGCATGAAAAGACCTCCCGGAACATTGGCTCCCCCCCACATACGGGGGTGGGGCAACAGGCATCATATCTTCTTCTAAATTTTCAACCTCCTCCTCCTCAGAATTCTGTTGACCAATATTAGATCCCTCCCCCTTCTTACAGTAGGCATGCGCGCCTTGTGTCTCCTTTTTCTTCTTTTTTACTTTTATCTTATGTAGTTGTTGCAACAATATATCAAGGTCCTCAGAACACTCTGAGCCGCTTGTGTCCTCAGATGTTTTGAATTCGGTCAAATCTGGATAGAGCCTTCTCCTATTTTTATCTTCAGGCTCTTTTGCCTTCTCACTACTGTTACTTTTGATACTCTCTGCCACTTCACTATGTGACCCTTCAGATTTTTCCTCATGTAGTTGTTCAAGAACGGCCTGACCCTCACTCACAGCTTCTTGGCATTTACCATCTGTAAGGCAACTACGGACCATTTTCCAAAGGGGTATCACCCCACCCTCTAATATGCCCTGCTCAGATGCAAAGTCAAGATCTTTGCCTAATTTATCCCAACTAGGTACAGTAAGGCTGCCCGAAAATGCAAACCACGGTGCAGCGATATCTATCTTCTGTAAAAATCTCTGTAAAGTACTATGTTTCACTTCCAGGCCCTTGGAACGTAACAGGCCATCTAGGGCCAGGAGAAGCGGACTTGAAGATGCGGCACCCATGACACAACAACAAAGGAAGCACAAAAAACAAAAGCGAAAGTAGAAGCAAAAGTACACAGTGCAGCTGCAATAAAATGTAATGCTCTCTCTTTCTTTACAGAGGAGCTGCCCCGCTTTGGTCGCGGATCCCACTTACTAGGGACTAACCCCGCTTTGGTCGCGGATCCCACTTACCTGGGACTAACCGGTGCACCACCCCTGACTGCTGAAAGTTCTGGTTCCCGGGTCTCGGCACCACTTGTCGCGACCCCTTGCCCGCAAGGAAGACGCAACTCAGGAATCTTCTTTCAGCAGTTTATTCAGGCCCTTGATATTTCTTCTTCTCTCTCTTGGATGCCCCTCCCAGCCTTAATAAAGCATCTCAAGCCCCAATGCAAAGCTGCCACGTGGAGCTTTCTCATAGGGTGATAAGGGATTATGTGCCAACTCTCCAAAAAAGGAGTTGTTTATCACAGGCCACAGTGGAAGCCGGCGCCATCTTCTAATGGCGGCCACAGTCTATAGGAACGGCTCACCACACTCGCCAACACTTCTTGTTGTTTGTCTTCATAATAGCTGCCATTCTGACTGGAGTGATATGATAGAGTAGTTTTGATTTGCATTTCTCTAATTGCTAGAGATGATTAACATTTTTTCCATATATTTGTTGATTGATTGTATATCCTCTTCTGAGAAGTGTCTGTTCAGGTCCTTGGTCCATTTATTGATTGGGTTATTTGTTTTTTTTTGGTGTTTAGCTTTTTGAGTCTTTATATACCATTGAGATTAGTGCTCTATCTAATGGGTGAGGGGTAAAAATTTGATCCTAAGATGTAGGCTCTCTGTTCACCTCACAGATTGTTTCTTTTGCTGAGAAGAAAATTTTTAGTTTGAATCCACCTCATTTATTGATTCTTGGTTTTAATTCTTGAACTATAGGAGTCTTATTAAGGAAGTTAGGGAATAATCCCCCATGATGAAGATTAGGGCCTATTTTTTTCTATTACATGCAGAGAATCTGGTTTAATTCCTAGGTCCTTGATTCACTTTGAGTTGAGTTTTGTGCATGGTGAGAGATAGGGGTTTAATTTCATTTTGTTGCATATGGATTTCCAGTTTTCCCAGCACCATTTGTTGAAGAGAATATCTTTTATCTAATGCATGTTTTTGGCACCTCTGTCTAATATAAGATAATTGTAATTTTCTGGGTTAGTCTTTGTGTCTTCTATTGTGAACCATTGGCCAACCAGTCTCTTTTGGTGCCAATACCAAGCTGTTTTTGTTACTATTGCTCTGTAGTATAGTTTAAGGTCTGGTATAGTGATGCCACCTGCTTCACTCTTCCTGCTAAGGATTGCTTTAGCTATTCTGAGCCTCTTATTTTTACAGATGAATTTAGTGATTGCTTTTTATATTTCTATAAGAAATACCATTGTTATTTTGATCAGAATTGCATCAAATCATTATAATGGTTTTGGTAGTAGGGTCATTTTGATAATATTAATTCTGCCTATCCAAGAGTAAGGTAGATCTTTCCATCTTCTAAGGTCTTCTTTCTTTTCTTTGATTTATTTCTTTAGGATCCTGTAGTGTTCATTGTATAGATCTTTCACCTCTTTCATTAAATTGGTTCTCAAGTATTTTATTTTATTTTTTGAGGCTATTGTAAATGGGGTAGTTTTCCTCACTTCCCTCTCAGGGGATTTGTCACTAATGTACAGAAATGCCTTTGATTTATGGGTGTTGATTTTATAACTGGCTACTTTGCTGAATTCATTTACTAGTTCTAGAAGTTTTCTGGTGGAGCTTTTTGGGTCCTCTAGGTATAGAATTATATCATCAGCAAATAGTGCCAATTTGAGTTCTTCTTTTTCTATGTTTATCTCTTTAATTTCTTTCATTTGTCTGATTTCTCTGGCCAGTGTTTCAAGAACTATGTTAAATAGAAGTGGTGAAAGAGGCATCTCTGTCTTGTTCCAGTTTTTAGAGGGAATGCCTTCAATTTTTCTCCATTTAGAATGATGTTGATCTGGGGCTTAGCATAGATAGCCTTTATGATGTTAAGATATGTTCCTGCTATCCCTAGTTTTTCTAGTGTTTTCAACATGAAGGAATGGTGTATTTTGTCAAATTCTTTTTCTGCTTCTTGACATAATCATATGATTCTTATCTTTGAGTCTATTGATGTGATGAATTACGTTTATTGATTTTCTTATGTTGAACCAACCTTGCATACCTGGGATGAATCTCACTTGATCATGGTGTACAATCTTTTTGATGTTTTTGTATTTGATTTGCCAGAATTTTATTGAGAATTTTTGCATCTATGTTCATTAGAGACATTGGTTTAAAGTTTTCTTTCTTTGATGTGTCTTTGCCTGGTTTTGGAATTAGTGTGATATTGGCCTCATAGAATGAGTTTATAAATGCTGCCCCTTGTTCTATTTTCTGAAATAAGTTGAAGAGTATTGGTATTAGTCCTCCTTTAAAGGTCTTGTAGAACTCAACTCTGTAACATCTGGTATTGGGCTTTTCTTCGTTGGTAGGCTTCTCATGGTGTCTTCTATTTCATCACTTGATATTGGTCTACTTAAATTGTGTATATCTTCCTGATTCAGTCTGGGCAAATTGTATGTATTAAGAAATTCATCAATGCCTTCAATATATTCTACTTTATTGGAGTATAGGTTTTCAAAATAATTTTTAATTATCCTTTGTATTTCTGTATTGTGTGTTGTGATATTATCTTATTCATCATGTATGCTGGTAATTTGAGTTTTCTCTCTCCTTCTCTTTGTTAGCATAGCTAAGGGCCTTTCAATTTTATTTATTTTTTTTAAAAGAACAAACTTTTTGTTTTGTCAATTTTTTAATTGTTTTTTTTTGTTCTGATTTTGTTGATTTCAGCTCTAATTTTAATTATTTCTTGCCTCTTACTCTTTTCCTATTGATTTGTTCTTCTTTTCCTAGGGCTTTGAGATGTAAAGTGAGGTCATTTATTTGTTGACTTTTTCTTCTTTCAAGGAATGAACTCCATTTGATGAACTTTCCTCTTAGAACTGCTTTCATAGTGTCCTAGAGATTTCAATATGTTGTGTCTATGATCTCATTTATCTCTAAGAATTTTAAAATTTCCTCCTTGATGTCTTCTGCAACCCATTGTTCATTCAGTAGCATATTGTTTAGTCTCCAGGTGTTGGAGTACTTTTTATTTTTTATTTTGTCATTGATTTCCAATTTCATTCCATTATGATCTGATAAAATACATAGTAGTGTCTCTGCTTTTTTGTATTTGCTGAGAATTGCTTTGTGGCATAGTATATGGTCTATTTTAGAGAAGGATCCATGTGTTGCTGAAAAGAAAGTGTATCTGCTTGATGCAGGTTGAAATATTCTATATATGTCAGTTAAATCTAAGTTATTGATTATATTATTGAGTTCTCTAGTTTCTTTAGTCAATTTTTTTTGAAAGATATATCCAGTGGTGAGAGAGGTGTGTTAAAGTCACCCAAGATTTTTGTGTTGTGATCAATTTGACTCTTGAACTTGAGAAGAATTTGTTTGATAAACATAGCTGCACCATTGTTTGGGGCATATATATTTATGATTGTTATGCCTTGTTGGTGTATGGTTCTCTTGAGCAGTATGTAATGTCCATCTTTGTTCTTTTTGATTAACTTTGGCTTGAAGTCTACTTTATTTGATATGAGGATGGAAACCCCTGCTTTCTTTCGCAGTCCATGTGAGTGATATAATTTGTTCCAACCTTTCACCTTTAGTCTGTGTATGTCTTCTCCTTTCAGATGATTCTCCTGGAGGAAGAATATTGTTGGGTCTTTTTTAAAAATTTAATCTGCTAGATTATGTCTTTTGATTGGTGAGTTTAAGCCATTAACATTCATGGTTACTATTGAGACATTGTTTTTATTCACAGCCATATTTGTCAATTTTTATTATTTAACATTTCTTGGTTTTCTTCTTTGATTAGTTTTTCCTTTAGTGTACTACCTCCCTCTTAAGATTTTCATTGTCGTTTTTTGTTTCCTCTTCATAGAGTATTTTGCCAAGGACGTTTTGTAGTGCCAGTTTTCTAGCTATAAATTCTTTTAACTTTTTTTTTTTTTATCATGGAACATTTTTATTTAATCTTCAAATCTAAAGCTTAGTTTTGCTGGATACAAGATTTTTGGTTGGCACCCATTTTATTTCAGAGCTTTATATATGTTGTTCCAGGATCTTCTCGCTTTCAGGGTCTGTGTTGAAAAATCTGCCATTATCCTTATTGGTTTCCCCTATATGTAATCTGATTCCTTTCTCTTGTGTCTTTTAAAATTCCCTCCTTATTATGTGTGTTGGGCATTTTCATTACAATGTGCCTTGGTGTGGATCTGTTGGGCTTTGGTACATTCGGCGTCCTGTAGGCTTTTTAAATTTGGATTTCCAATTCATTCTTCATGTTTGGAAAATTTTCTGATATTATTTCATTGAATGGGTTGTTCATTCCTTTGCTTTGGAGCTCTGTGCCTTCCTCTATCCCAATAACTTTTAAATTTGGTGTTTTTATCCCATATTTCTTGAATGTTCTGCTCGTGGCTTCTTACCATTATCACTGTGTGGTCTATATTCTTTTCAAGATTATATATTTGGTGTTCACTGTCTAGTGTCCTGTCTTTTAAGTGATCTACTCTTTTGGTGATTTGAGCTTTTAATTTGGTTTATTATTTCTTTCATTTCAAGAATTTCTGTTTTTTTTTTCTTTTTTAGAACCTCTATCTCCCTGTTGAGGAAGTCTTTTGCTTCCTGTGTTTGTTTATGTAGCTCCTTGTCAAAGTGATCTTTCACTGCCTGTATTTGCTCTCTTATATCATCCTTGAGCTCACAGCATTTCAACCATGTACACCCTAAACTCCTTCTTTGTCATTTTTTTCTGTTGTTGCTGCCAATGATTCTAATGATGTGGTGTCTTGATTTGTTTGGGGCACTTTCTTCCCTTGTCTTTTCATGTTGCTCATGTGTCTTCTTTTCCAGCTCTGTGGGTCTATATTTTTATTGTTTTTACCCTATAGTGCTCTCATAGGGTTCCAAGACCTCTCCTTTGTGGGGAATGACAATGTTTATACCAAACAATATACCACATATGAACAATTTGTTTTTATTAAGATGTTTATAGTTTAGTCTCAATGTACAGAAATGTTGAATTCAATTATTATCTAAAATATAATCAGTAGTTTTGTAAAATGGTCTACAGTTTCTGATGGTAGACAATAAACTGGGGGTGGGACAATATGCTAAGGAGGTAGGATGTGATATAGGATATAGAGTTATATATCTTAGGAATATATAGAGTTAATATATCTTAGGAAGTGTGAAGAAGAAATCTAATGAAGAGGGGTAGTAGCAAGAGAATAGATAGGAAGTAGTTTAGGGTAGGCAAGTATGTGGGATGACAGTAGAGTACATAAAACAAACACACATTCGTATTTATAAAAATACAGATGTTAAAACAGTAAAATTTGGAGGGAGAAAATGAAATAATAAAAAGTAAAAGGAAAAAAGGGCATATACAACACTTCTATATTACATTATTCAAATGACTCAGTCCTATTTCATGCAAAGTTCTTGGTTTTGCATATGTGGGGATGTGAGGGCTGAAGGATAGAGAGGTAGAAAACAAACAAACAAACAAACAAAAAACTCAAAGGAAGAAACCAGGGTTGTAGCTGGCTTTAGCGGTCATATCTTTTCTGCTTCTCTTCTCATCCAATAGGTGGAATTGCTTGTTGTAAGCTGGTGTCTCTGCCCTCAGGTTGGTGGAGGCAACCAGTGTGGGAAGACTGGTCCTGGCACAGGGTGCCTGGATGTGGGGAGTCACACCCGCCAGTCCCTGCAGAAAAACTGTTCCTCACGGGTCTCTTTTTGGGATTGCTAGAATGACTGAGCATCCGGTACTATCTCCCTCTCTTGCCTGAAGATATCCCAGTTCTTGGTCTCTCTGTTAGACTCCAGGCTTTATCCCCATCTCCCTCTCCCCTAGCAGTTCTCAATTGAGGAAACTCTCACCCTGGGGCTCCCGTGGGCGGCTCCCTGGTTGCACTGCACACCTGTGCTGGGCAGCAACTGTGTTGGGTTATTGCCACTGGTGGGGGTGGGGGGAAGGTTGGAAACCTAGTATCTGGCTGCTGGAGATTCATCTGGGAACTGCCCCCAGCTAATATGGTGATAATGTTGAGTCAAGATGGTGGTGGTCTGCTTTCAGCACAGGGGTGTCTGGTGAGGTGGGGGAGCCTGGCGATTGTGTTGTGCTGTGGGTAGATAGCAGTTGAGTGACTTGCATGAGAGCAGAACAAAGTTTTGGTGATCTGCAGATGTGTTGATAGGTGATTCTGCTAAGGCAATCACCAAGTCTTGTGTGGGCTAGAACTTTGGGCTTTGGGTCCTACTCAAATGCTGAGGCCTGAAGCCCTGCGTGGGGTCACAGTGCTGGTGATTTCTGTGGAGAGCAGATGTATAAGGGTCCTCTAACACTCTCAGAGATGGAGTATTCTGACTAGATGAGATCTGCAGGCACAGTGGTGCAGGGCACAGGGCACCTGGCAGCTCACTTCCTTCCCACCACCATGTTCCTCTCTCCCTCTCTATACCTTTATATGCTAATGTAACATGTCTTAAATAAATGAATCAGAATATTAATGCTAATATTTATTTTGACTTCTGTTTGAAATTTCCAATGTTATGTTTGCATACAGATCAAAATATATAATATATAGAATTCATTTATGCCTTCCAATATTTTCAATACATGTATCTATAGGAGTCCCATTTTATGTGCCCCTATTTCAGACCCTGTATATTTATATAAGTTTTAATGCATAATTTCATGTCTTTCTTGTGAATATTTTCATTTCCTCTTATTAATCTTAATTCTCTAATACTAATCCTTTATCAATATTATACTTTCTGTATGTTTTTATATAAACATAATGTGAATTTTATACATGTACAACAATATAAAATTTGAATAATTTTGACATTTATTTTCTCTTTTCAATGTTAAATTTCAATGCATTTCAAAATATCTCACATATGTTTCATTCATGCATCCCTGAATTTACAAAATATACATTCAAAGAACTCACAATTTAATCTTACTTCTTTCAGATTCTGTATGTTTGTATGTTTTCACACATAATTTTGAAAGTACATTCTTATGAATATTTGTATTTTCCATGTTAACCTGATTTCTCTAACCCCAACCTTAGCTCAGTATAATATTTCCATACCTCTGTATATAAAAATAATGTGAATTATATTTTATACATGAATATAAATTGAAAAGTATATTTTGATATATATTTTATATTTTTAATGTTAAATTTACATACATATCACAATCTATCACAGATAAGATTTATTCTTGTTTCCCCTATATACAAAATGTATATTCAATGGGCCACACTTTACTCTTCCCTGTACCTGAACACATGTTTTCAAAAGCACATTCTTATAAATATTTGTATTTCCCTATATTAATCTTAATTCTATAACCCTAACCTTAGCTCGGTACAAAATTTGATATTAACAATCAAATACCTCTGCACATAAACATAATGTAACTTAAATTCATATACACAAATATGAAATTTAAAGTGTATTTTGACTCTGTTTTCAATTCTCAAAGATAAATTGGCATGCACTTCACAATATTTCAAATTCTGGATTCATCAATGCATCCCCATATTTGCAAAATATATACTTATAGGACTCACACTTTATTCTCCCATGTGTCAATCTCAAAAATTTATATATGCTTTTATACATAATTTCAAAACTATATTTTTATGAATATTCATATTTTCCTATATCAATCTTAATTTACTAACACTAGCCCCAGTTCAGTGCATAATTTTATATTACCTCATCATACCTCTGTATATAAATGTAATGTGATTTCTATCCATTGCAGGAATATAAATTTTAAAGTGAATTTTAACATTTGTTTTCTATTTTTAATGTTAAATTTGCAAACATACCACACTATATTACATATAGGATTCATCCATGTGTCCCTATAATTACAAAATATATATTCATAAAACTTACACTTTTCCTTGTGTCAGATTTTGTATATTTATATATGTTTTGACACATATTTTCACAAGCACATTCTTATGTGTATTTTCTTTTTCCCATATTAATTTTAATATTCAAGCCCTAACCCTAGCTAAGTACAAAATTTGCTATTACCTGTTCCATACCTCTACATCTAAATCTAATGTGACTTAAATCAATGTACACAAATAAGAATTTTAAAGATATTTTGATTTCTATTTTCAGTTATCAAGTTCAATTTGCATACATATCACAATATATCATATATAGGATTCATCCAGGTGTACTCATATTTACAAAAATATATTTACAAGATTCTCATTTTAATATTCCCTGTTTCAGATCTTCTATATTTATATGTATTTACACACATATTTTCATACATACTTCCTAATAAATAATCATGTTTCCCCATATCTATCTTAATTATCTACCCTTATCCCTAGCTTTTTAGAAAATTTATATTACGCTTTTCATATCATTATATCCAAACCTAATGTGACTCAAATTGATATACATGAATATAAAATTTAAAGTGTATTTTGACTTCAGTTTTTTATTTTCAATGTTATGTTTGCTTACATATCAAAATATATCATATATAGTATTCATTCATGCCTTCCCATATTTTTAAATATATATATATATATATATATATATATATATATATATATATATATATATATTTATAGGAGTCACACTTTATGTTTCCTGGTGTTAGATCCTGTATATTAATAGAGGTTTTTATGCATAGTTTATAAGTGAATATATACATTCTTGTGAATATTCACATTTTTCCCATATTAACCTTAATTCTCTAATCTTATCTCTAGTTCAGTATAATATTTTATATTATGATTTTCATACCTCTTTATGTAAACCTAATGTGAATTAAATCCACATACATGAATATAAAATTTAAAGTGTATTTTTGACTTCTGTTTTCAATTTTCAATGTTAAATTTGCACACATATCTCAATATTTCACATATAGGATTCATCAATGAATCCCCATAGTTACAAAATATGTATTTATAGGACTCACACTTTACTCTTTCCTGTGCAAGATCCTGTATGTTTTCACACAGTTTTTCACAAGTACATTTTTAAGAATGTTTATATTTTTCCATATTAATTTTAATTTTCTAAGTTAACCTTGGTTCCATTATAAAATTTGATATTACACTTACCATACCTCAGTATATAAACCAAATGTGATTTATAACCATATGAAAGAATATGAAATTTAAAGTGTATTTTGACTACTAATTTCAAATTTTAATGTTAAATTTGCATATATATCACAATATATCACATATAGTATTCATCCTAGCATCCTTACATTTGCTAAACATATTAATAATACTCTCACTTCATTCTTTCTTGAGTTAGATCTTATCTATTTGTATATGTTTTTACACATATTTTCACAAGCACATTCATATGTATATTTAGATTTTCCATATTAATCTTAATTATTAATCCTAGCTCAGTTCAAAATTTGATATTACCCTTTTCATACAAAATATCTAAACCTAATGTGACTTAAACCGATGTACACAATTATGTATTTTAAAGTGTACTTTTGACTGGCATTTTTAGGTATCAAAGTTAACTTTACAAACATGTTACAGTATATCATACATAGAATTTATACATGTATCCATATAATATATATTTATTTATATATATTTATAATATATATTTATATCCATATAATATATATATATATATATTCTGTAAATATATATATATTCTGTAAATATATATATTCTCTCTCTCTCTCTCTCTCTCTCTCTCTCTATATATATATATATATATATATATATATATATATATATTTACAGAATTCCTAATTTAATTTTCCCTGTTTTGGATCTTATATAATATATATGTTTTCCCACATATTTTCCCTCATATTTCCTTATGAATATCTTATTTACTCATATTAATCTTAATTATATAACCCTAACCCTAGTTTAGCACAAAATTTGATATTACCTTTTCCATACCTTTATATCCAAATGTAGTGTGACTTAAATATATGTCCATGAATATAAATTTTTAAGTGTATTTTGAATTTTGTTTTCAATTTTCAATATTAAGTTTGCATACATATCACAATATGTCCTAGTGTTTTGGACCAGGCTATATGGGCAATGACCAAACAGACTCCATTTTACTTTTAGACTCCATATTATGTAAGAAATGCTTCTCCCATAGGAAAACCCCACCACAAAACCCTGCCACTGTACCCACTAATAGTTACCTAGCATAACATACTTGGCAACACAAAATAGGAATTCTTATACAATGTAAAATGTTCTCTTTGCTTTCCATTTTTCTTGGGCAATGTACCTTGTCAGAGAGTGATTGTGTAGATGTTAGTAACCATTCTCTAACTTGTACTCAACTAGGATAATTTTGACTCACTTCCCTTCTGCTTGCTTGCTGCTTTGCCAACCTGGAAACTCCTGTGGAAAATACTAATGTACTCATTGCATTGTCTTGCTTACTGCCCAGTCCAGCTTCTGTACCTGCTTGCTTACAGCTACATCAACCTACATGTAGTTTTTGCCTTTAAATATCCTAAAATGTTCAGGCTTGGGGCTGTTCCTTGTAGAGACAGTTATGGATCCTGTAGGGAGTGGTTACCGGCTGGCTGGCTAAATAGACTCTTCAATTTGAAATTGGACAAAACTGGGACTTGGTGTGTTTTCTGAGTAACTTGCCTCACAACAATAGATAGGATTCATTTCTGCCTCCCCGTACTTACAACATGTATATTTAAAGAACTTTACTTTACTCTTCCTTGTGTCAGGCCTTGTATATTTATTTATATACATTTTTGCACATATGTTCACAAGCACATTCTTATGTATTATTTATTTTTTTCCATATTTAATCTTAATTTTTGAATCATAACCCTAGCTCAGTACAAAATTTCATATTAACTCTTCAATACATCTCCATCTAAAGCTAATGTGAATTAAATTAATGTATACAAATATGAAGATTAAAGTGTATTATGACTTCTACTTTCAGTTATCAAAGTTAATTTTTTATACATATCACAATGTATCATATATAGGATTCATCCATATGTCCCCATATTTACTATATATATATATATATATATATATATATATATATTTTAATCTTCCCTGTTCCAGATTTTGTATATTTATATATGTTTTCCCATATATTTTTACAAATTCTTACTTATAAATATTTACATAATTTTGTATTAATCTTAATATCTAACCCTAAACCCAGCTAAGTACAAAATTTATATTATCATTTTCATATCATTATATCCAGAGATAATGTGACTGAAATCCATATGCATGTATGTAAAATTTAATTGTATTCTGACTTCTGTTTAAAATTTTCAATATTATGTTTGTATACATATAAAAATATATCATATATAAAATTCATTCCTGCCTTCCCATATTTTCAATATATATATTTATAGTTGCCACACTTTATGTGGCCCAGTATCTGATCATGTATATTTATTTATATATATTTTCAGACATAATTCCACAGGTGCATTCTTGTAAATTTTCACATTTCCCCATATTATTCTTAATTCTCTAATTCTAATTTTAGTTCAGTATATTATTTCATGCTGGGGTCATGCCCTAGCGGGGTCCAGGGAGTCCTGAAGGATAAGTTGCATTGGCAAAAAAGATGAGACAGGAGTCTTTCCATTGGAGCAATCGAGAGAGAGAGAGAGAGAGAGAGAGAGAGAGAGAGAGAGAAGAGAGAGTGCTAGCTCTAATGCAGCTTTCTCTGAGTCATCTTTTATTGCAATTTTTCTCATTATTATGGATTCAGAATATGTCATTGATTATACAATCTCAAAACTTTGCCAAGACATGACATTTCCTTAACCATCATTAGGGGTATAGAAAAATGTAACATCAATTTACATTTTTTTTCAGGATGTGACCTTTTGTTATCAATTATTAAGGGTACAGAATCATTAAGAAAATGTGTCACTAATTTACATTTTTAGATTTTCCCAAGATGTACTATTTTTCCCAAGATATGCTATTTTCTTATTAACTAATGCCAAACTACATCACCAGAATCTAAGTCTGCTAACCTATCATTAACCTTTAAGTTTAAAGTACACCTGCACTTTATTTCTTATCTAAAATTCCCATCTAAAAAAGTCCCCTTAAATCTTATACTTAAAATATCCTAAAATTTACAAACCATTCTTAAAGCATATCAGAAACCCATATAACTAAAAACTTACGAATTCTAAACCCAAGAATCTAAATAAAATAATATTTCTAACATTATTCTAAAAATATGTCTTATAAAGCTACATTTATTCTACATTAATTCCTACATTTATTCTCTTAAAACTGGTTGAGCTGCTTTCTCAAAGAGTTTCTTTGTTTCTTAGTCAAGGTGCACTAGTTCTTATATCTTTGTAATCTCTCTCAGTAAAAAGCAAGTTCTAAACATCAGTCCACTTACCGCCAATATTAACTATACTCATCATAAATCCCTATGTGAAGTAAAAGAGGGTTTATAGAAAAGAGGAGAATGTATCTTTGTATGTATTAACTTTCCTAAGTGTATAACATAACTTTCCTTAATCAAAAATGAAACTACATATGGTGGGCTTTGTACAATAAGCATAATGATTAGGCTTTCTAAGAGGCCAGAAATATGGGCTTGGGTTCTTAGTTGATATAATCAATGTGGTGCCTAAAATTCTCGTGATCTTTCAGAGAATGATTGTTGTCCAGTATCAGTTTTGTCCTCAATGTACTGAGATAGAGGAGCACCCTTCTATTTTATCCTTAATATGCTGAGGGGTAGTAGAACAGCCTTCAAGGCATGAACTATATGTTACATTCTAGCCATCTGAAATTTAATTTGGTTTAGCATTTAACATACTCATTCCTCCTGTCAGGAACATGAGCTTGAAAATGAAAAGTCTCAGTTACATAAAAAAGGGTCTCATGGTTTCAGTTTCCCACCAACCAGCACGGCTTTGCCAGCATTCATTCCCACTGTGACCTTGTCAAGACAGTGAGAGAGCAGCTTTGCCAGCACTTATCTTCACTGTGACCTTGTCAAGATAGGAGAGGGGGATTGCATTCACAAATTTCATATAACACTTTTCATACCTCTGCTTATAAACCCAAAGTGACTTAAATCCATAAACACAAATATGAAATTGAAGGTGTATTTTGACATCTGTTTTTAATTTTCAAAAATATTAAATTTTTATACATATCACAATATTTCATATAGAATTAATCTATGTATCTGCATATTTACAAAATTTATATTGATAAGACTCACACTTTTCTCTTTCCTGTGTCAGATTCTAAAGGTTTTCACATAAATTTTCACTAGTACATTCTTATGAGGATGATTATGAAATGAAGAAGTCTCTGGACATGGGTGACCTACCCAAGTTGAACCAAGAAGAAAAAAAAAACACAACAAAACAAACCTGAAGGATTGTTCAACATACACAAATCAATAAAAATATCCACTTCCAGAAGAACAAAAATTATATGAGGCAAGAGAAAGAAAGAACACCAAATTTGAAAAGGAAGGAATTATCCATGTTTACAAATGATGGTATTCTGTAAGTAAAAAACCTAAATATGTTATTAAAAATGTATTAGAACTAAAAAGTAAAGTTGTAGAACAAAAATGCACAAAATATAATTTATATATATCATAAAGGACTTGCTAAAAAAGAAATTAAGAAAACAAGTCTATTTACAAACTATCAAATATATAAAGCACTTGATAATAAACCAAGCAAGAAAGTGAAAGGTCTGTATAAAATATTATATAGAACATTGATGTAAAAACTATAAAACCCACAAAAATAATATACCCCATGTTCATAGGTTGAAAGAATTTAATATTGCTAAAATAATCATACTACAAAAATAAATCTGTTTTTTTCACCAAATATATACATTAATCTGAAAAATCACAGGGAACAAGAAAAGACCCATAATAGCCAAAGTGGAGGAAACCTGGAGGCATCAGACTTCAAAATTGACTACAGAGCTATAGAAAAAAGAGCAACATGGTATTGTGATCAAAACAGTCACTGAGACCAGGAACAGAATAGAGAACCCAGAAGTTATTGAATCCTCCCAAGCCAACAAATTTTTCACAAAAGCATCAAGAATATGCAGTAGATGAATGATAACCTCAGCTGATTCTTAACAATAAGTAGAAACAAAAGTCAGTTTGACTCGCTTCATCTTAAACACCTAGCAAAAACAGTTAAAACCAAAACATAGCCATTCCTGGGCATTTAAAAGATAAATCATAGTAGTTAAATATAACTCAAAATATATACTTATATTAGCCCCCCAAATAAGTAAGACTAGAGGCTACAAAGAGAGATTCTTAGAAAGGAATGCCTGATAACTATCAAGTGAAGCTTGCCAAGTCAAAAGTTTTGGTCTGTTTAAGGTCATAGGTCTTCCCAAACTCATACACAGGTAGAATAAACAATTGCTAATATAATTTATTATCTAACCATAAGTAACAGAAATAAAGGGTTCTCTACTAGACACAGCGATCATACCAGTAAAAATTTTACAAGATCAGATGACATTAAGTAGCTTAACTACATCTCATGGGAGTGGACATCTGCAACATTAAAAATTAAATGTTGTTTTTACATTCCTGATAATTCTAAAAATGTTAATGATTTATATCCCTATATAAAGGCTTTCTCCACTCTAGCCTTATTATGGTGAAAGCTTCTCAGTCCTCACACCTCCTGGTGAGAAAATATTAACTTCTTTCATTTTCATGACATGTCCAGAGGCTGCAATATTTTTTTAGTACACATGTTTTTTTTTTGTATCTCTCTTATAGAAGCACCCATCCCCAGAGGACTTTACAACCTGTTCTTCCCCAACCAGACTTCAATCCAACCTGACTTCTAAAAGGGAACAACAAACTTCTTGCCATTTCTCACATCCACTCACTCTCAGCTCTAGAGCAGCCAGAACAGACATCATCCCTTCTCCTTACAGTAGTAGAAAGTTTCCAAAATTAGAAAGGGTGGAATTAAACATGAATTAGATGGACAGACAGTATAGATAGGTAAATTGAATCAGGTTGGATCAAGGAGGCCAATTTTGAGTAATTCTGGAAATTTAGAGACTGTCCCCTGAGGGATTAAAATTTTTTCAATCTATCAAAGATTTGAAAGGGACACACAAGAAAAGGGGTGAATGATGAACCCAGCCTAATTTTATTATAAGATTGGGAGCCATCTTGTCACAAAATCATGAAAAGTTCATTTCTGTTTTATTATGAAATACTGATATTTCTCAACTTGTTTGGAATTTCTGCCTGTCTCTTTAACTCACCCATGCCTGGCTTTCTCTGACCAGATAATAACCCTCTCTAAAATCTTAGTGGTGCCTCATAAATCCTGGCTCCCCTTGACCAGATAACAACCCTCTCTGAAACCTTAGCAGTGCCTCAAAAATCCTGGCTCCCCTTGATCAGATAACAACCCTCTCTGAAACCTCAGTGGTACCTCATAAATTCTGATGTTGGGATCTGAATTTACTCCCTACCTTAAAATATCATGCCATGTAGATCATTAACTTACTATTGGACTTTGTATTATGCTAATCAAAATCCTGTTAGCTCTAAGTTCTCAAGACACCTCCATTTGCAACTTTTTGTGCTATGAAATCTTTTACCTGGAGAGCTGGGGGGATGTTTTCTGGCCCAGGTTTCAGGTGAGACAGTCACTGGCCAGCTTTTATGTACACAATACCAGCTTCCTTTAATATGATTTAAAATTGAAGTTGGTGGTCTTTTCTTGTGTCATAGTTCAACATTAGGAATTATAATATATATGATTTTTGTAAGATATACAGAGGGACAAATAAGAAAATAATTTTGAATACATTTTTATGATGTGGTTAATCAGATTCTGAATATTTTGAGAGAGAAAGAGAGAGAGAGAGAGAGAGAGAGAGAGAGAGAGAGAGAGAGAGAGAGAACATTCTATTTGCATACACTCTGAATCTTGTAGATACTAAATACTAAAATTGCCCAGCAGTGGACATTGGACTTAATGGAGTCAATAGTTCAGATAATGATGGGCCTGAGGGAGAACCTCAGTCAATGCTTTGGAGAGGTGTCTAATTGTCTCAGAGTAACTTGATAGAGTGTTAGAGACTTTACTTTTTAAATACAGCCTTTGCTGCACTATGACTCATTTTAAAGTGAACCCATTTCTTTTCTCTCCTTTCCTTTCCTCTTTCTTTCTTTCTTTCTTTCTTTCTTTCTTTCTTTCTTTCTTTCTCTCTCTCTCTCTCTCTCTCTCTTTCTCTCCCTCTCTTTCTTTCTTTCTTTCTTTCTTTCTTTCTTTCTTTCTTTCTTTCTTTCTTTCTTTCTTTCTTTCTTTCTTTCTTTCTTTCTTTCTCTTCTCCCTCTCTACCTCCCTAACCTGTGGGCAGGGAATCATGGAACAGGGTTACATAGCTTTCCCCATCTTAGGCCCAGCTATCTGTGTTTGAGCACACACTGATCATAGAAGCCAAGTAATTCAGCCTTCAGGGATGTTTCCAGAGGAGTGGCTATCTCCCAAATTAACAAATAAGTCAACACCCCCCCCCCATGGGAAACACCTGAAATACATCACTTCTTCAAAAGTCCTCTTTTCTTCTGGAAGGGCAGAATCTCAGACTTTGGACAAGAGTCCTGTGCATGTCTCCTTTGTGGTTATGGAAAATAATATTCCTACAAAACAGCACCTCCCATAAAACAGAGAATGTGCAGCTCATGATGATTGAGTGGAAACAAGTCAAGAAGTAATAATCAGTTAATTCCTTACCAATAACAATGGGCCCTGAAGGAAAGGAGTGGATACTGAATGTTTGGCCATGAACTTTGACATTCCCCCATTGCAAATTAGTCTTAAATGGACCCTGTAAATATTGAAACTCCTGGAGACAACAAACTCCAGAGAAGGAAAATTTAAGTACTAATTCCTTGGTATCTGTTCTCTCATCTCTCCAAGTAACAATGAGATTCAACCTTTTAAAAACTGCTTTCATGAGTTAAAGTTTTAACCTACAAAATTAGCCCCTGACTGTCTTGAGGGGCATGACCAGAGTTTCCAATGATTACTCCATCTTAATTGTATATTATAAACCAAAAATCCTCTCTTGATCGATGGCCATTTTTTCATCCAGAAAATGAGCCTTTATGGTGCCCAAGTCTGCAAATAAATAAATGGTTTCCCTGTAGATCTGCATTCATCATTTGTGCTTACAATTATTTTCCCAGAGCAAAGACAAAAATACATCCAAATCTGAGGTGATTCAGATCAAACCTATCAGTTATGCTAGTGGTTTCTGGCCATCTGAGGTGTTCTTGGCCATTTTTGCAAAAACAGCAGTACAAAAATTTTGCACACAAGTCCCAAAAGGTGGGAACAGAATTATGTGTTTCATACTTTTTCTTGAAGTTGTTGAGCAAGAACCTTGAGTACCCTTTCCACTAACGGGTTCAGTGGATTTTTTTATATTGAAACCAGAATTAGACAGTCAGTCAGTACAGACAGATAAATTGAGTCAGATTGGATCAAGGAGGCCAATTTTGAGCGAGTTATGTAAGTTGGAGACTGTCCCCTGAGGGATTGAAATGTTCAATCCTTCAGAGCCCTTCCTCCAACTTTTTCAAGAACCTGTCCCTGCTTCAACCTGTTGCTAAGGTAACTTGTCCCAGGAATTGCCCCTCCTTTCATGGAGCTATAAGGTTGTTAATTAATGTGTCCTGAGCTGCTCCATCTGGCCCTTCTCCTTTCAACCCAACTGTTTCCCACATTTTGGCCATCCCACTGAGCATTCCTAGGCCTAGTCACGTATGAAGAAAGGAGAGAGATGAGGGAAAGAGGGCAGGAGAAAAAGGAAGCCTAGAATATATAAAAAGGACAGAACACCTCTCTTCTTGGGATACCAGGATACGAGGATATCCCTTTTTAAATAAACCCTGCTTTATATGCATGCCTCAGTGTGCTTCTCTAATGTTTAAACTTCAACATGTGAGAAAGCAGAACACATCACCAATAACTGGTGGTATCAATATCAACCATTTTCTTGAAAAACTCTATGAAAATAACTTCCTGCTATGATAAGCCATTCCACTTACAGCTGAAGTTCTGCTTGACCTCCTGAGCTCTTGGTGTTTCTACCTGGGTTCAGGTATTGCTTTCTTGCCGCAGTCTGGCTGGGCACAAATCACTGAACCACAACAAAGCACTTGTATCTTCAAACAGGAAACTTTATTGCCTGAACTCCAACAGCACTCCACGCACACTCCCTGGGAACTCTCCTGAATGCCACCCATGCAGCTCCTCTCCGGCACACCACACCAACCAGAACTCCCCCAGAACTCTCCCGGAACACCACCAGGCTGTGCGTGCACTCACTCTAGGAACCCCGTGAGAACTCAACGGGAACTCCAAAGTAGCAGGCACCTGAGGCGGACAGCAGGGGTCTATATACAATTGAATCAATCCAGCATCATCTTAATGGCTCGCCTCTCAACCATTACTTCTGGCAAAATGCCAGGGGCCATTCCAACTTGGCTGTGGCTCTCAACATCTCCCCCCTTCTGTTTAATTAAACAACAAGCAATGTGGCTTAGAGACCATGCCTGTCTTAGGTTGTCCAATACTACATATGGTCCTTACCCATCATCAGATGAGCTGACCTCAAGGCATCAACCTCCTGGCTTAGGTTGGTACCATTGCAATTGGATCTTACCTGTCATTGACTACCAGTCCAGCATAATGCCATACTTGTGGATAGGCCTTTGCACCAGTGGGCAGGTGAGGTTCTTTGCCTCACCACTGTTGGCCCCCAAATTTGGCCTTTGCACCAGTGGGGGGGTGAGGTTCTTTGCCTCACCTCTGTCAGCCCCCAAATTTGGCCTTGGTGCCAGTGGGGGGGTGAGGTTCTTTTTTTTTAGAGAGAGGGAGAGAGAGAGAGAGAGAGAGAGAGAGAGAGAGAGAGAGAGAGAGAATTTTAATATTTATTTACTTTTTTAGTTATCGGCAGACACAACATCTTTTGTTTTGTATGTGATGCTGAGGATCGAACCCGGGCTGCACGCATGCCAGTCGAGCATGCTACCGCTTGAGCCACATTCCCAGCCCCAGGGTGAGGTTTTTTGTCTCACCTCTGTTGGCCCCCAAATTTTAGACCATCACAAGCAGAAGGGAGGAGGATGCAAAATGCCACGACACCAAGCCAAATGACAGTTCCTTTTGACACCATCAGCAAAGATGCCCCAGCACTACCACAATTCACTGCACCAACAGATAGTTCACAATGCATACAAGTGATACATAGTCCAAGCAAGTTCTGCAAGCAGTTCAAAGCAGAGGAATCCCTCAATATGTCCATTTCCTCCCAAAGTAAATCGACTCCTTGATTGAGCATTACTTGTTGAGTTATTATTCATTGATGCATCAGTTTATACAGTTTACTGTGATAGCTATCAAAGAAGCTGTAGTTTGGTTTTATCTTTGTCTTCACTGGCACTGGGATGAAGATAGGAATTCTGGCAATGATGGCTAAAAAAAAAAAATTATGTAACATTCCAGGAGTCACTAAGAAAACACTTTTCTGAACAATTTACATTATCCTGAACAGAATTATTAAATAGAATGAAAAGGGAAGGTGAAAGTAAACAAACAGATCTGTTAACCACCTTTAAGAACAATCCTCAACAGCTGTTTACCTAATTTAAATTAAACCATTTAAATCATGTGAATAAAAAAAATTTGGATCTATTTTTTCATGAGCGCTCCTCATATATGATATATGGACATACGCACATACAGACATACAACACAAAACAGAAGAGTGCACACATAACACAATACATACAACTCATAACATAATAGTAAAGGCCTTGTAGCTTTTCACAGGTGAAATCTCCATTGCAATGTTTAAAAACTCCACAGTCAAAAAATAGAACTGATCAGAAAAATATTAACCTAGGTCTGTATGAGCTCAAAAAATAAAATAGAACTTCACAATGTGGGAAAAGGCAATAATAAAATAGATATTGAAAAAAGCATCCTGGTTACCACCTGGGTTTGACTCTTCTTTGGATATCCCATTCTTTTTCCTGTAATTTGCATATGGGTCTGAAGGTATTCCCACAAGGAAGCCCCAAGGTTTTTTACATTTGAAATAGGCTCTAATGGTGTTCATTATTCATTAACCTCCAGGTGTGGGAAAACCACTGTTTAGATGTAAGGATATCAGCTGTTATGCATTTAAGCCAAGTCATCTTCTTTTTGGTCTGTAGAAATCACTTTAGTTAGTCTCTCTGGAATCCAAATCGGCTGCTGTTCTCCCTGTGGAAACACACAAACAGACCCCTGATTCCAGATAATCACTGGGTCAGGACATTTCCATTGTCCTGTTAGAATATCATTCCAAAGTACCTTAGGCTTATGTACATTTTTTGGACACATATGACTTTCCACAGCACTAAGCCCTGATGAATCCAAATTTAAAAAGTTTAGAGTAAAAAGGATTATTTTAAGTTTATCTTTGGGAGATATATACCCTTTCCCAATACCCTCTTTTTGCTTTAATAAGTACATTTTAATAGTTTGATAAGCTCTTTCAACTATGCCTTGTCCCTGTGGATTGTATGGGATTCCTGTTATATGAGTAATGCCAAATGATGAGCAAAATTGCTTAAAAGAGGTAGAAGTATAGCCAGACCATTATCTGTTTTTAACTGTTTTGGAATGCTCACAGTGGCAAAATTTTATAAGCAATGAGCTATAATATCGTTAGTTTTTCTCCGGCATGAAGGGATCCCATCAAATATCTGGAAGAAGTATCAACGGTAACACGCAAATATTTTAATTTTCCAAATTCTGGAAGTGTGTGACGTCCATCTGCCAAATATTGTTAGGTATTAGTCCTCTAGGATTGACTCCAAGATTAACTTGTGGTAAAAATGTCACACAATTTTGACATTGTTTTATTATTTGTCTAGATTGTTCCTTAGTTATTTTAAAATGCTTTAAAAAAGTATTTGAATTGACATGGAAGGATTTATGAAAATTTGTAGCTTTTTCTAGTGTAGAAAAAATAAGTATGTCATGTGTAGTTTTATCTGCTAAATCATTGCCCAAACTAAGGGCTCCAGGCAATCCTGTATGTGCTCTGATATGTCCTATAAAGAATGGATCTTTTCTGTCCCAGATTAGACTTTGTATAGTGGAAAACAAAGAGAAAACAGTAGAGGAAGGTGAAATCCTACCAGCATCTTCAAGGGATATTGTAGCATTAACTATATATTGACAGTCAGAAAATAAATTAAATACAGAATCTTTAAACATCACAAAAGCTTGTAATACTACATTAAGCTCTACCTTTTGAGCTGATTGTTTGGGTACTAAAAATGTAAAAGTTTGATCAGGGGTAACTACTGCTGCTGTACCATTATTTGACCCATCAGTGAATATATTTGGAGCATTCATGATAGGTGTTTTTCTTGTCATTTTTGGAAAAACTACAGGATGTGAAGACCAAAAAGACAACAAAGGGTTAGATGGTAAGTGATTATCAAATGAAACATTAGATTTGCACGATTATTGCCCAAGTATTTAACTCATTAGCTAACTCATCAATTTGACCCATAGTATATGGAGTAATAATTTTATTGAGAGAAATTCCAAACACTCCCTTCGCTGCTTTTATTCCTTTGAGTATTAATTGTCCTACAGCCTCAGGATACCTAGTAAGAATAGTGTTAGGAGAATAAGATAAATGTATCCATAATAATGGACCCTCTTGCCAAAATACCCCTGTAGGAATATTTTTTGTTGGTTTTACAATAAATAATAAAGGCAAACTTATATCAATTCTATCCAAATGCATATTTTCCATATATGTTTCAATGATTTTTAATGCCTTTCTTGCTTCAGGCGTTAACATGCGGGGTGAATTTGTATCTGATGGATCTTTTAGGATATCAAATAAAGATCCCAACTCTCCTGTTGGTATGCCTTGAAAGGCCTTATCCAATTTATCTCCTAGTAACTTTTGAAAGTCCTTAAGTGATTTGAGTTGATCTACTCGTATTTGAATTTTTGATGGACGTCCATGGTTGAGGATAATAGAACTCCTAAATAATTAATTGGAAAATGTAATTGTACTTTATTTATTGCTATCTCTAGATTATAATTTTTTAATAAGTTTGTAAGTGTGGCATAACATTCTAGCAATGTGTTTTTATCTTTGTGTGCTAATAATATATCATCCATATAGTGAAATATTTATAGTTCAGGATTTTGATTTCTAAGTGGCTGGATTGCTTTGTTAACATCAATTTGTCACATAGTTGGGCTGTTAGCCATTGCTTGAGGGAGTACTTTCCATTTATATCTCTGATCAGGACCTTCATGATTCAACGCAGGGACAGTAATGCAAAACGTGGACTATCCTCAGGATGAATTGGAATTGAAAAAAAACCAATTTTTAATATATATAGCTAAAACATACAAGGTTTTTAGCAAAGCAGACAATTGGGGAATCCCCAATTGAGCAGGTCCCATAATAACCATCTCATTATTAATGGCTCTTAAATCTTGCAATAATCTAAATTTATCAGATTTCTTTTTAATGACAAAAATGGGAGTATTATGGGGAGATATGGAAGGTTGTATATTTTCCTCTGCTAATTGTTGTTTGACTAGGTCATGGGCTGCTTGTATCTTTTCTTTAGTCAGAGGCCACTGAGGAACCCATACTGGTCTTTTTGATTTCCAAGTAATTTTTATTGTCTCAGTGACCCCTTCTGAAAACCCAATCCATGTCTATTTATTCCTTGATCTATTTGAATTGGTGCTGCTATACCTTGTTCATGTTCTCCTAATCTTTTTTCTTTCCTAAAACCTTGTCTAGCCCTAATAGTGGGTGCATTTGAATTGATGTTATTTGTTAATGTCACACCTAATTGATCTAGGACATCTTGTCCCCATAAATTTATAGGAAGGTGATCCAATACATATGGCTGTATAGTTCCTTCACATCCTTCAGGATCCTTCCATTCTAATATCATTGCACTTGTATGGGGATTAGTTGCCAATCCTAGGCCTCGAAGCGTTTGAGTGGCTTGTTGTAATGGCTAATGTTTTGGCCATTCTTGATGAGAGATGATGCTAAGGTCTGCACCTGTATCCAATAGCCCATTAAATTCATGTCCTTGAATATTTAGTTTTAGCATGGGGCAAGAAGCTAAATTTAAAAAAAGCATAGCACAATCTACACCTGTGGAGCCTAATCCCCTGGAACCTCTTTCTATAGTACTACTGGAAAATTTATCATGTAGGCTGGGCATTATGAATAACTGTGCTATTCTATCTCCTGGTGAAATTACTGATATACCTCTTGGAGAACTACCTATAATTTTTATTTCACCTTCATAGTCGGGATCAATTACCCCAGGACTTATCATAAGTCCTTTTAGAGTAGAAGAACTGCATCCTAACAATAAGCCTACTGTTCCTTGGGAAGAGGTCCTTTTACTCCTGTGGGAATGATTTGAACTCCCATCTCTGGAGTTAGTACTGCTCTTGCGGAGGTGCAGATGTCCAACCCTGCACTCCCTCTGGTTAGTCTGATGAGAGATCTGATGGGTAATGTGTCCTGGGCACTACCCTGATGGTGTTGCTGAGTTCCTCAGTATATTTGTAGTCGTGGGCCCCGGAGCATTGGGCCCCCCATTTTTTGGCAATGGAGCCTGATGCCTTTCTCCATGATATCGTGGGTAAACACCTGGTCCTTGTCCGTTTTTTTGATAATGGAGTACCCTCTATGGTGTTTTGAGAATGGCATTCATTAGCCCAATGTCTCCCTTTACGGCATCATGGGCAAATACCCAGTATTCTACCCCTTTGATACCTAATTTTGTTAAACTCTCCTCCTATGGGGCAACTCATTTTAAAATGTCCTGTTTGTTCACAATTGTAGCATGTTTTTGGCCTGGCATCTAAAGCCTGTTGTACTGCAGCTGCCAAGACTTGCCCTTGTTCATTAATGTCTCTACATAATTTAATATATGTGTTTAAATCTTCATGTTTCCGTGGTCTAATGACCTCTCTGCACCAATGATTTGCTTGCTCATAAGCCAGTTGTTTTATTAATGGCATTGCTTGTTCTGTATCCCTCAAAACTCTGGTAGCTGTTTGAATAAGCCTATCTACAAATTCAACATAAGATTCATTAGCTGTATTATCTTAGATATTTGACCTTGTAAATCTCCATGTCCTTGTAGTCTTCCATACCCTAACTGCATCTGCAACAATTTGTGAGTATATGGCAGGATCATATCTAATTTGTTCCTGCTGATCCTCATAAGGTCCTTTTCCTAACAACATATCTAGATTTCTCTGAGGATAACCAGCTACTGCATATCGCCTAGCCGTCTCCGTGCAAAATTCCTCATTGGCAACCTTCCATAACAAATACTGCCCTCCATTTCACACAGCTTTACATACTAGCCCAATCTGCTGGCATCATGTCCAAGTTGGTAATGGATTTGACCATGCTTAAGTGAAGGGTGCTTGGGGACCATAGGTTGTTACAGCCTCCTTTAACTGCTTCACTGTTTTGAAATCTAAAGCAAGGTGAATTCGCTGACCTCCTGCCTGCTCAAGTACAGGGCATGCTAATCTCTGAGGTCCTGTCTCAGGATCCCATCTATCAACTACAGGGGTTGGGGGCCCCATAGGTGGAGCTGCTGGTTGGACACTTACGCCCTCTGGTGATAGAAAGGTGTTATTAGCAGCCTCCTGTTGTAACTTTTTCCCTCCTGATGGCCCTTCTTCCTTTAAATTTTCTTCCTCTGTCTGACTAGCTTGAGAGACCTTCTCTTTTGCTTGATCTAACATGTTTTCTACCATAGTCTGGACCTCTAACAATTTACTTAACACTCTTTTGGTTTGTTTTTTACTAATTTCTGATCCCTTATTTCTAGTATAAAGATAACACAAAACAAAACCAAAACAGAGTGAAACCAAAACGGAACAAAAGTGCATCATATCAATTTTCCTATTTTCTTGAAATGTATTTTCGTGATCTCTCTTTATCTCTTCCTCAGGGCTGAACAACTTCAAACCTTGAGCCAACCATTTTTCCCAGTTTGCCTGAGAAATTTCTAGGGACAGGCAGCTTGAAACAAATCCAAAACAAATCAAAACAAGAACACATTATTTTTTGAGATGGTCACCCATTCTATTGTCTTCCCTCAGGGGCGAGCAATTTCACTTACCTCCAAGCTTCAGGCATTCCCCGCACGGGCCACCAAATGCCGTAGTCTGGCTGGGCACAAATCACCGAGCCACAACAAAGCACTTGTATCTTCAAACAGGAAACTTTATTGCCTGAATTCCAACAGCACTCCACGCACAGTCCCCGGGAACTCTCATGAACACCACCCATGCAGCTCCTCTCCGGCACACCACACCAATCAGAACTCCCCCAGAACTCTCCCAGAACACCACCAGGCTGTGCGTGCACTCACTCTAGGAACCCCGTGAGAACTCAACGGGAACTCCAAAGTAGCAGGCGCCCAAGGCGGACAGCAGGGGTCTATGTACAATTGAATCAATCCAGCATCGTCTTAATGGCTTGCCTCTCAACCATTACTTCTGGCAAAATGCCAGGGGCCATTCCAACTTGGCTGTGGCTCTCAACACTTTCTAAAGATTCCTCCTCTTAAAACTTATTCAAATTCCTCATTGCAATGTACTCCTCTACTGTCCCCGTACCTCCTGCCATGCAGGCACACAGCTGCTGCCCTTTTACTATGATAATGGCCACTGTGTGCTCACTCCCCAAATTGGAGAACCTATTCAGGTTTTTGCATGTCAATTCTGGGGATAACACCTTATTTATTGAGAGAAACTCCACAAAAGGCTCCACTGACAATGAGAGGCATCAGTTACTGAGAGACACAGGAATGAGGCACACTGGGGTGGACATTCCCAAGTTTCCCTGGATCAGAAATCTCTTTTTGGGTTGGGGTTGTGGCTCATTGGTAGAGAGTGTGCCCAGCACATGGTAGGCACTGTGTTTCATCTTCAGCACAACATAAGAATCAACCAACCAATAAATTAATAAACACAACAAAAATATCTAAAAATCTCTTTCTCAGCACAGATTATTCAGGGAAAGAAATACACCACCATCAAATGCACCTATTTTGTCATACCTTAATATTATCATCTGATATATGAAGATAATAATTACTCTGTAAGCAGCTATTTAACTGCATTTTAAATGACATCTGCTGTCTCCTTTGTCTTCAATCATATATTCTTAGGGGAAAGTTTTGCTTTTATTTATAAGTTGTGATAGATGGGAATACAACTCTAAAAAAACCCAGCATTACTATTAGCTACTAAAACTGCTGATAAAATGCATACATTTTCTAGTTATCATATATAGGAATCATAAATTATAAACCATTCATTTAGAAAATTAATAGCAATACTTTTTGTTAGCTGTGTGGGAGACCTTGCCTTTTGATTTTATTTCCCTCCATAAGGCTTCTACCCAATCCAGATCCAGTTAAGTTTCCATCTCACAAGAAAAACATCAGGTAATCCTCTACCCCTCCTCCTCCTCTTGGAAGGGTGCCAAGCTGAAGGGTGCCAAAATCAAAAGTTTTCTCAACCAATCCCTGTGGACACAATGCTTATCCTTCCTGAGTAACCCTGCCATTCAGCACCTGCCAAGTTGCCAAGCAACCCTTCTTAAGCTGAAGGTTGCAAGCTCATGCTCTCTGCTCCCTTCCTCTCCTTTCTGCTGTTCTCTGCTTCTCCTTTTCTTCTCTCTTCCTCTCTTTTTTTCCTCTTTGGGTATCCTTCCCCCCCAGTAAATTTCTTGGTCTCAGGTGAATCACTTGCCTTTCAATTTTTACAAAATATTCCTATTTTTGCCACATAAATAAGGCTCCAACATGGCTTAGATGGCACTGGCCTGTCCTCAGCTCACTGATTTCAGCCACCTGTATCTGGTGGTACATTTGAAGCAAGGATGAAAGACAGGCTATCAGTGTAGGTAAGTAATTGGGATGATTGCAAAAATGCAGGCTGGTTTAGGTCTGGGAAGTTGGAGACTACCCCTGGGAGATTGAAATGTTAATGCCTCCAGAGCCTTTTTTTCATCCTTTCCTAGATAACTTGCTCTGGCTCCAACCTGTTGCTAAGGTAATCTGTCTCAGGTCTACTTCTGGAAAATCCTTAGAAGCACTGAAATCCCTTTCTCTTTTTCCTCCTTTACCCAATAGAATAAAAACAATTTATTTAATGATATATAATTTAAGGTAAAGATTGTTTGCATAGACATAAATAAATTATCCATAACATTCTTTGTTATTGGAACAGAAATCTCTTTATAAACTGTGTGTATTTTATTTTCTAAGAAGTAATGCTAGGTGTGGTGGTGCACTCCTGTAATCCCAGCAATTAGGGAAATGAGGCAGGAAGATCACAAGTGTGATTTCAGACTCAGCAACTTATTGAGGCCCTAAGAAATTTAGTAACACCATCTCAAAATGAAAAATAAAAAGGGCTGTGGATGAGGGCAGTGGTTATGCACCTCAAGAATCAATCCCTTGTATCTCCCATGATTTTTTTTTTTAAACACAGAACTAGAATATTAGGTCAATCTTATTTTGATTTCTTATTTATATAAATTGATCAAAAAGGATTTTCAGAAAAGTGTAATATTGGTTAAGCTTAAAGAACATCTGGAAAATTTAAGTTTTAGAAATAATTTGACAGGCATTCAGATGCAGATTTTATATTGGTCTCATAGAGAAGATATGATTTTTATCTACCTGAGGATGGCTAAACCACAAGTGCCCTCCTTTCTTGAAATTTGTAAAAAAAAAAAAGTTATTTTTCTCACCATGAAATACAGGATAGAAGTCATTTCACATGTTAAACCTCAGAGTGGCTTTTATGTTGTTGTCCAATAATACAATTATTTGAACAAGATCAATGAAAACAAGTAGCTGTGGTTTTGTCAAAAAAAAAAAAAATTCTATACTCTGGTTTCTCTTCAGATCGTATAAATCTTTTGCCTTTTTTTTAAAAAAAAAATTCTGCATAGGCCATGAAAGGCACTGCAGACAATTAGCAGCAAAGACTTTCACAGTATGATCCTTTTAACATGAGACATCAAAAGGTCAGTTCTATTTGAACAGACTTCAGTGGAATGCAAAATATTACCAGACTTTCTTTTTCTTTTAATCTCACTAATTTACTTTAGGCCTGGCTTAAGTTGCTGAGGCTGGCTTTGAACTTGCAATCCTTTTGCCTCAGCTCCTGGGTGCTGGTATTGCAGGAGTGGGTCAACACACCTGGCTCCCAGCCCTTATTTTTTGTATTTTATATTGAGACAGAGGTGTCACAAAGTTGCATAGGGCCTAACTATGTTGCTGAGGCTGGCTTTGAACTCATGATCTCATGCTTCAGATTTGAAAACTGTTTGGATTACAGGCATGGACCACTGTGCCCAGCCTCTATCTTTATACCTTTTACAAGTGTTTTTTAAAAAGTGCTTAAAAACAAAAACACTTTAATACAATTTCAGAGAAGCTTAATGAAATATCAGTGACACTTATTCTTTATTTTTATTTTATGTTTTGTTTTGAAATGAGGTCTCAATCTGTTGCCCAGGCTGCCTCAAATTTGTAATTCTCCCTTCTGATTAGCTAGGATTACAGACAGATATCATAATCCTCAGCCAGCTTAATTTTTTTCAAAATACCTTTATGAAAGGAAATAAATAAATAAATATTTAATATACAAATTAGAACATATTACATAATAACATTAATGTCCAAATGCAATACTTGAACGTGGCCTGTAACTTGTCAGAGAATTAGAGGAAAAACATAAATATATAAAGCATTTACTGAGTGCCCAATGCAGTGGCACATACCTGTAATCCCAGCAGCTTGGGAGGCTGAGGCAGGAGGATCAAGAGTTCAAAGCCAGCCTTAGAAACTTGGTGAGACCCTGTCTTTAAATAAAGAATAAAAGGGATAGGGATGTGGCTCAGTGGTTAAACTCCTCTGAATTCAATGACCAACACAAAACGAAGTAAGCATTCCCTGGAAACGTACTGACCCCTATAGTACATTTACTTATTTGATTCATAAAACATCAAAATTTCCTAATTAAAATTATTACTCTTATTTAACAGATGAGAACACAGAACTGAGAGGTTTAATTTTCTTCCCAGTGCCACACAGTAAGAAAAACTAATTGAGATTGAAATTGAGCTAGTCTGTTTCCAGAACTCACATTCCACACCATCATTCCTTGGAGTTTAATGTACAGATCAGGAACTCTTGAAAAAATCTGATCCTGATTCAGTAGGCCTGAGGATTGAACCTGAGATTCTGCATGTCTGATGATTCCCCAGGTTACAGTATGCTGCTGGTCCATGCAGCACACTTGGAATAACAAAAATCTACAACACTAATCTGGGCATAGTGGTCCATGCCTGTAATGCCAGTGGCCCTTGAGGCTGAGGCAAGTGGATTGTGAGTTCAAAACCAGCCTCAGCAATTGAAGAGGTTCTAAGCAACTCAGTGAGACCCTGTCTCTAAATAAAACATTTAAATTTGGGCTGGGACTGTGACTCAGTAGTTAAACACCCCTGGGTTTAATACCTGGAATAATTTTTTTTTTTTTTAAATTATTCCATCTTCTAATATCTTCTTCTATTTCTCTCTTTAGGGTTCTGTAGTTTTCATTGTATAAGTCTTTCACCTCTTTTGTTAGGTTGATTCCCAAGTATTTTATTTTTTTGGAAGATATTGTGAATGGAGTGGTTGTCCTCATTTCCATTTCAGAGGATTTGTCGCTGATATACAGGAATGCCTTTGATTTATGCATGTTGATTTTATATCCTGCCACTTTGCTGAATTCATTTATTAGCTCTAGTAGTTTCTTTGTAGACCCTTTTGGGTCTGCTAGGTATAGAATCATGTCATCTGCAAATAGTGATAATTTAAGTTCTTCTTTTCCTATTTTGATGCCTTTAATTTCTTTCGTCTGTCTAATTGCTCTGGCCAGTGTTTTGAGAACTATGTTGAACAGAAGTGGTGAGAGAGGGCATCCCTGTCTTGTTCCAGATTTTAGAGGGAATGCCTTCAATTTTTCTCCATTCAGAATGATGCTAGCCTGAGGCTTAGCATAGATTGCTTTTACAATATTGAGGTATGTTCCTGTTATCCCTAGTTTTTCTAGAGTTTTGAACATAAAGGGATGCTGTACTTTGTCGAATGCTTTTTCCGCATCTATCGAGATGATCATATGGTTCTTATTTTTAAGTCTATTGATGTGGTGAATAACATTTATTGATTTCTGTATATTGAACCAGCCTTGCATCCCAGGGATGAATCCTACTTGATCATGGTGCACAATTTTTTTGATATGTTTTTGTATCCGATTCGCCAGAATTTTATTGAGGATTTTTGCATCTAGGTTCATTAGAGATATTGGTCTGTAGTTTTCTTTCTTTGAAGTGTCTTTGTCTGGTTTCGGAATCAGGGTGATGTTGGCCTCGTAGAATGAATTTGGAAGTTCTCCCTCTTTTTCTATTTCCTGAAGTAGCTTGAAAAGTATTGGTATTAGTTCCTCTTTAAATGTTTTGTAAAACTCTGCTGTATACCCATCCGGTCCTGGGCTTTTCTTAGTTGGTAGTCTTTTGATGGTTTCTTCTATTTCCTCAATTGATATTGGTCTTTTTAGGTTGTCTATATCCTCCTGACTCAATCTGGGCAGATCATATGACTTAAGAAATTTATCGATGCCTTCACTATCTTCTAATTTATTGGAGTATAAGGATTCAAAATAATTTTTGATTATCTTCTGTATATCTGAAGTGTCTGTTGTGATATTGCCTTTTTCATCCCGTATGCTAGTAATTTGAGTTCTCTCTCTTCTTCTCTTTGCTAGCATGGCTAAGGGTCTGTCGATTTTGTTTATTTTTTCAAAGAACCAACTTTTAGTTTTGTCAATTTTTTCAATTGTTTCTTTTGTTTCGATTTCATTAATTTCAGCTCTGATTTTCATTATTTCTTGCCTTCTACTTCTTTTGCTGTTGTTTTGCTCTTCTTTTTCTAGGATTTTGAGATGAAGTATGAGATCATTTATTTGTTGGTTTTTTCTTTTTTTAAGGAATGAACTCCAAGCAATGAATTTTCCTCTTAGAACTGCTTTCAATGTGTCCCATAGATTCCGATATGTTGTGTCTGTTTTCATTAATCTCTAAGAATTTTTTAATTTCCTCCTTGATGTCTTCTATAACCCATTGATCATTCAGTAACCTATTGTTCATTCTCCAAGTGATGTATTCTTTTTCCTTCCTTCTTTTATCATTGATTTTCAGTTCCATTCTATTATGATCAGATAGGATGCATGGTGTTATCTCTACTCCTTTATATTGTCTAAGAGTTTCCCTGTGACATAATATATGATCTATTTTTGAGAAGGATCCATGTGCTGCTGAGAAAAAAGTGTAACTGCTTGATGTTGGGTGGTATATTCTATATATGTCAATTAAGTGTAGTTTATTAATTGTGTTATTGAGTTCTATAGTTTCTTTATTCAACTTTTGTTTGGAAGCTCTGTCCAGTGGAGAGAGAGGTGTGTTGAAGTCTCCCATGATTATTGTATGGTGGTCTATTAGACTCTTGAACTTGAGAAGAGTTTGTTTGATGAACATAGCTGCACCATTGTTTGGGGCATATATATTTATGATTGTTATGTCTTGTTGGTGTATAGTTCCCTTAAGCAGTATGTAGTGTCCCTCTTTATCCCTTTTGATTAACTTTGGCTTGAAATCTATTTTATTTGATATGAGTATGGACACTCCTGCTTGTTTCCGAAGTCCATATGAGTGATATGATTTTTCCCAACCTTTCATCTTCAGCCTATGTATGTCTTTTCCTATCAAATGCGTCTCCTGTAGGCAGCATATTGTTGGGTCTTGTTTTGTGATCCATTCTACTAGCCTGTGTCTCTTGATGGGTGAGTTTAAGCCATTAACATTTAGGGTTATTATTGAGATATGGGTTGTTCTTCCAGCCATATTTGTTTATTTATGTTACTAAACATGGTTTGTTTTCCTCTTTGATTATTTTTCCCCCCTTTACTGTCCTACCTCCCACTGTTGGTTTTCATTGTTATTTTCCATTTCCTCTTCCTGTAATGTTTTGCCAAGGATGTTTTGAAGAGATGGTTTTCTAGCTGCAAATTTTTTAACTTTTGTTTATCGTGGAAGGTTTTAATTTCATCTTCCATCCTGAAGCTTAATTTCGCTGGAAACACAATTCTTGGTTGGAACCCATTTTCTTTCAGTGTTTGAAATATGTTATTCCAGGATCTTCTAGCTTTCAGAGTCTGTGTTGAAAGATCAGCTGCTATCCTGATTGGCTTACCCCTAAATGTGATCTGCTTCCTTTCTCTTGTAGCTTTTAAAATTCTCTCCTTATTCTGTGTGTTGGGCATCTTCATTATAATGTGTCTAGGTGTGGGTCTCTTATGATTTTGCACATTTGGCGTCCTGTAGGCTTCTAGGATTTGGGATTCTGTCTCATTCTTCAAGTCTGGGAAGTTTTCTCATATTATTTCATTGAATAGATTTCTCATTCCTTTGGTTTGAAACTCTGTCCCTTCCTGTATCCCAATGACTCTTAAATTTGGTCTCTTGATGTTATCCCATATTTCTTGGATGTTCTGCTCATGGTTTCTTAACATTCTTGCTGAGCTGTCTATGTTCTTTTCAAGTTGAAATACTTTATCTTCATTGTCTGATGTTCTATCTTCTAAGTGTTCTACTCTGCTGGTAGTATTCTCAATTGAGTTTTTAAGTTGGTTCATTGCTTCCTGCATTTCTAGGATTTCTGTTTGTTTGTTTTTTATAACCTCTATCTGCCGCAGTCTGGCTGGGCACTCAATCACGAGCCACCACACAGCTTGTAGATTCAAACAGCAACTCTTTATTCCCGAACTCACACCAGCCGTCTACAAACACGTTCTGGGGAGATCCACGTTCTCTGCCCAAATCCAAATCCACTGGGCTTCTATCTCCAAAATATACTGTCTGAATCCCCTGAGAACTCAAGGGGAACTCAGGCAGCAGGATACGCCCTATTCCCAGCAGGAATAATCTTAAACCTTAAACCTGGAACCTAAACTGGGAACGCCCTAAACAAGATTATCTTAAACCGGGAACACCCTAATCCGCCTTGGTCCTTGAGCAAGGTCACCTACATTCAATGTCACTGCAACATGGGGTACGCTGGCAAGGAAATTGTCATACCTACTTGGCTAATGGCTCCCAGCATCTCCCCCCTTCTGATTAATTAAACAACAAGCAATGTGGCTTAAGGACCGTGCCTGGTAGATTGTCCAATTCAACATATGGTTCTTACCCGTCATCGGAAAACTGACCTTTAGGCGTCAGCCTCCTGTCTTAGGTTGATACCACTGCAATTGAATCATACCCGTCACTGACTACCGGTCCAGCATACAGCCATACTTGTGGATAGGTCTATGCAACAGTGGGGGGGTGAGGTTCTTTGCCTCACCTCTGTTGGCCCCCAAATTTGGCCTTGGTGCCAGTGGGGGAGTGAGGTTAATGTGGCTTAAGGACCGTGCCTGGTAGGTTGTCCAATTGAACATATGGTTCTTACCTGTCATTGAAAAACTGACCTTTAGGCGTCAGCCTCCTGTCTTAGGTTGATACCACTGCAATTGGATCATACCCGTCACTGACTACCGGTCCAGCATACAGCCATTGGCCCCCAAATTTTAGACCAATCACTAGCAGAAGGGAGGAGGATACAGAAATGCCACGACACCAAGCCAATTGAAGGCCCCTTGGGAAAAATTGCATCACTGGTGACACCATCAGCAAAGATATGTCAGCACTACCACAATTAACATGGGGTGCACTGGCAAGGAAATAAAAATTGCATCACTAGTGACACCATCAGCAAAGATATGCCAGCATTACCACAATTCGCTGCACCAAACGATAGTTACATAGTCCAGGCAAGTTCTGCAAGCAGTTCAAAGCGGAGGAATCTATCAATATGTCCATTTCCTCCCAAAATCCGTTTCCTCCCAAAGTAAGTTAACTCCTTGATTGAGCATTACTTGTTGAGTTATATTCATTGATGCATCAGTTTATACAGTTTACTGTGATAGCTGTCATAGAAGCTGTAGTCTGGTTGTATCTTTGTCTTCACCGGCACTGGGATGAAGATAGGAATTCTGGCAATGATGCTAAAGAGACATTATCCTGAAAAGAATGATTAAATATAATGAAAAAGAAAGGTGAAAGTAAACAAACAGATCTGTTAACCTACTTTGAAAACAATCCTTAACAGCTTTTTACCTAATTTAAATTAGTAAACAAACAGATCTGTTAACCACCTTTAAAAACAATCTTTAACAGCTGTTTACCTAATTTAAATTAAACCATTTAAATCACGTGAATAAAAATAATACTAATAATAATTTGGATCTATTTTTTCATGAGCGCTCCTCATATATGATATATGGACATACGCACATACAGACATACAACACAAAACAGAAGAGTGCACACATAACACAATATATACAACACATAACATAATAGTAAAGGCCTTGTAGCTTTTCACAGGTGAAATCTCCATTGCAATGTTTAAAAACTCCACAGTCAAAAAATAAAACTGATCAGAAAAACATTAACCTAGGTTTGTATCAGCTCAAAAAATAAAAATAGAACCTTATGATGTGGAAAAATGCAATAATAAAATAGCTATTGAAAAAAGCATCCTGGTTAATCACTGTCACAGATGTAAGAATGGCCAAGCTGGAGTTCTGGATATCAGCTGTTATGGATTTGAGTCAAATCATCTTCTTTTTGATCTGTAGAAATTGTTTTAGTTAATCTCTCTGGAATCCAAATCGGCTGCTGTTCTCCCTGTGGAAAAACACAAACAGACCCCCGACTCCAGACAATCACTGGGTCAGGACCTTTCCATTGTCCTGTTAGAATATCTTTCCAAAGTACTTTAGGCTTATGTACATTTTTTGGATACATATGCCTTTCCGCAGCACTAAGTCCTGATGAATCCAAATTTAAAAAGTTTAGAGTAAAAAGCGTTATTTTAAGTTTATCTTTGGGGGATATATACCCCCTTCCAATTCCCTCTTTTTGCTTTAATAAGTATGTTTTAATAGTTTGATGAGCTCTTTCAACTATGCCTTGTCCCTGTGGATTGTATGGGATTCCTGTTATATGAGTAATACCAAATGATGAGCAAAATTGTTTAAAAGAGGTAGAGGTATAGCCAGGACCATTATCAGTTTTTAACTGTTTAGGAATGCCCACAGTGGCAAAATTTTGTAAGCAATGAGCTATAACATCTTTAGTTTTTTCTCCGGCATGAAGGGAGCCCATCAAAAATCCAGAAGAAGTATCAACTGTAACGTGTAAATATTTTAATTTTCCAAATTCTGGCAAGTGTGTAACGTCCATCTGCCAAATATGGTTAGGTATCAGTCCTCTAGGATTGACTCCAAGATTAACTTGTGGTAAAAATGTCACACAATTTTGACATTGTTTTATTATATGTCTGGCTTGTTCTTTAGTTATTTTAAAACGCTTTTGTAAAGTATTAGCATTAACATGAAACCTTGTATGAAAATTTGTAGCTTCTTCAAATGTAGAGAAAATATGTATGTCATGTGTAGTTTTATCTGCTAAATCATTGCCTAAACTAAGGGCTCCAGGCAATCCTATATGTGCCCTAATATGTCCTATAAAGAATGGATCTTTTCTGTCCCAGATTAGACTTTGTATAGTGGAAAACAAAGAGAAAACAGTAGAAGAAGGGGAAATCCTACCAGCATCTTCAAGAGATACTATAGCATTAACTACATACTGACTATCAGAAAATAAATTAAACACAGAATCTTTAAACATCAAAAAAGCTTGTAAAACTGCATTAAGCTCTACCTTTTGAGCTGATTGTTTCAGTACTAAAAATGTAAAAGTTCGATCTGGGGTAACTACTGCTGCTGTACCATTATTAGACCCATCAGTGAATATATTTGGAGCATTCATGATAGGTGTTTTTCTTGTCATTTTAGGAAAAACTACAGGATGCTTAGACCAAAAAGACAACAAAGGATTAGATGGTAAATGATTATCAAATGTAACATTAGATTTACACATGATTATTGCCCAAGTATTTAACTCATTAGCTAACTCATCAATTTGATCCATAGTATATGGAGTAATAATTTTATTGGGAGAAATTCCAAACACTCCCTTCGCTGCTTTTATTCCTTTGAGTATTAATTGTCCTACAGCCTCAGGATACCTAGTAAGAATAGTGTTAGGAGAATAAGATAAATGTATCCACAATAATGGACCTTCTTGCCAAAATACTCCTGCAGGAATATTTTTTGTTGGTAGTACAATAAATAATAAAGGCAAACTTATATCAATTCTATCCAAATGTATGTTTTCCATATATGTTTCAATAATTTTTAATGCCTTTCTTGCTTTAGGAGTTAACATGCGGGGTGAATTTGGATCTGATGGACCTTTTAGAATATCAAATAAAGGTCCCAACTCTCCTGTTGGTATACCTAGATAAGGCCTTATCCAATTTATGTCTCCCAATAACTTTTGAAAGTCGTTAAGTGATTTGAGTTGATCTACTCGTATTTGAATTTTTGGTGGAGGGACCATGGTTGAGGATAATAGAACTCCTAAATAATTAATTGGAAAATGTAATTGTACTTTATCTATTGCTATCTCTAGATTATAATTTTTTAATAAGTTTGTAAGTGTGGCATAACATTCCAGCAATATGTTTTTATCTTTATGTGCCAATAATACATCATCCATATAGTGAAATATTTGTAGTTCAGGATTTTGATTTCTAAGTGGCTGGATTGCTTTGTTAACATATATTTGCCACATAGTTGGACTGTTAGCCATCCCTTGAGGGAGTACTTTCCATTCATATATCTGATCAGGACCTTCATGATTTAATGCAGGGATAGTAAATGCAAAACGTGGACTATCCTCGGGATGAATTGGAATTGAAAAAAAACAATCTTTAATATCTATAGCTAAAACATGCCAGGTTTTTGGCAAAGCAGACAATTGAGGAATCCCTGATTGAGCAGGTCCCATAATAACCATCTCATTATTAATGGCTCTTAAATCTTGCAATAATCTCCATTTACCAGATTTCTTTTTGATGACAAAAATGGGAGTATTATGGGGAGATACAGAAGGTTGTATATGTCCTTCTGCTAATTGTTGTTTGACCAGGTCATGGGCTGCTTGTATCTTTTCTTTAGTCAGGGGCCACTGAGGAACCCATACTGGTCTTTCTGATTTCCAAGTAATTTTTATTGTCTCAGTGGCCCTTTCTGAAAATCCAACCCATGTCTGTCTGTTCCTTGATCTATTTGTATTGGTGCTGCTATACCTTGCCCTTGTTTTCCTAATCTTTTTTCTTTCGTAAAGCCTTGTCTAGCCCTAGTAGTGGGCACATTAGGATTGATGTTATTTGTTAACGTCAAACCTAATTGATCTAGGACATCTCGTCCCCATAAATTTATAGGAAGATGATCCAATACATATGGCTGTATAGTTCTTTCACATCCTTCAGGATCCTTCCAATCTAATATCATAGAACTTCTATGGGGATTAGTCGCCACTCCTAGGCCTCGAAGCGTTTGAGTGGCTTGTTGTAAGGGCCAATGTTTTGGCCATTCTTGACGAGATATGATGCTAAGGTCAGCTCCTGTGTCCAGTAGCCCATTAAACTCATGACCTTGAATATTTAGTTTTAGCATTGGGCGAGAATCTAAATTTAAAGACAACATAGCCCAATCTACACCTGTGGAGCCTAATCCCCTGGAACCTCTTTCTACACTATGACTAGGAAATTTATTATGTAGGCTGGGTATTATTAACAACTGTGCTATTCTATATCCAGGTGAAATTACTGATATACCTCTTGGAGAACTAGCTATAATTTTTATTTCACCTACATAATCGGGATCAATTACCCCAGGACTTATCATAAGTCCTTTTAATGTAGATGAACTACGTCCCAGTAATAAGCCTAGTGTTCCTTGGGAAGAGGTCCTTTTACTCCTGTGGGAATGATTTGAACTCCCATCTCTGGAGTTAATACTGCTCTGGCAGAGGTGCAGATGTCCAACCCTGCGCTCCCTCGGGTTTGTCTGATGAGGGATTTAATGGACAATGTGTCCTGGGCACTAGCCTGATGGTGTTGCTGGGTTCCTCCACTGCACCGTAGATTTGTGGTTGTGGGCCCCGGGGCATTGGGCCCCCCTGTCCGTTTTTTGGCAATGGAGCCTGATGCCTTTCTCCATGATATCTTGGATAAATACCTGGTCTTTGTCCGTTTTTTGATAAGGGAGTACCCTCTATGGTGGTTTGAGAACGGCATTCATTAGCCCAATGTCTCCCTCTACGGCATCATGGGCAAATACCCGGTATTCTACATGGGGTACGCTGGCAAGGAAATTGTCATACCTACTTGGTAATGGCTCCCAGCATCTATCTCCCTGTATAGTTGATCTTTTGCTTCTTGGATTTGTTTATGTAATTCATTGTTGAAGTGATCTTTCATTGTTTGATTTTGCTGTCTGATGTCTTCCTTGAGACTCCAGATCATCTGAAGCATGTATATCCTGAATTCTTTATCTGACATTCCATCTGCTGCAGCTATTACCTCTTCTAACCTTGAGTTGACCTGCATTGCTTGTGGTCCTTTCTTTCCTTGTCTCTTCATACTGTTCGCATTCCTTTCTACTTGGTGAAAGTGCTGTGCTATTGAATTTTCCCCCTATATATTTATATTGGTCTTGTATAGTTGCAAAGTCTCCCTCGCAGGCACGGGCGGCAGCTCTGCCCCTCCTCCAATTGGGGCAATGTGCCTACCACGCCCGCAGGCCGCTGGGCCTGCTCTGCCGGTTGGTAGCAGGTCCGCCTACCTTGCAGGCGCGGGCGGCGGCTCTGATTTATACAATGAAAACTACAGAACCCTAAAAAGATAAATAGAAGATCATTTTAGAAGATGAAAAAATATACCCTGTTCATGGATAGGCAGAACTAACATCATCAAAATGGCGATATTACCACAAGTTCTCTATACGTTTAATGCAATGCCAATCAAAATCCCAAGGGCATTTCTTGTAGAAATAGAGAAAGCAATCATGAAATTCATATGGAAAAATAAACGACCCAGAATAGCAAAAACAATGCTAAGCAGGAAGTGTGAATCAGGCGGTATAGCGATACCAGACTTCAAACTATACTACAGAGCACTAGTAACAAAAACAGCATGGTACTGGTACCAAAACAGGCGGGTGGACCAATGCTACAGAATAGAGGACACAGAAACCAATCCACAAAACTACAACTATCTTATATTTGATAAAGGGGCTAAAAGCATGCAATGGAGGAAGGATAGCATCTTCAACAAATGGTGCTGGGAAAACTGGAAATCCATATGCAACAAAATGAAACTGAATCCCTTTCTCTCGCCATGCACAAAAGTTAATTCAAAATGGATCAAGGAGCTTGATATCAAATCAGAGACACGCCGTCTGATAGAAGAAAAAGTTGGCTACGATCTACATACTGTGGGGTCGGGCTCCAAATTTCTCAATAGGACACCCATAGCACAAAAGTTAATAACTAGAATCAACAAATGGGACTTACTCAAACTAAAAAGTTTTTTCTCAGCAAAAGAAACAATAAGAGAGGTAAATAGAGAGCCTACATCCTGGGAACAAATCTTTACTCCTCACACTTCAGATAGAGCCCTAATATCCAGAGTATACAAAGAACTCAAAAAATTAGACAATAAGAGAACAAACAACCCAATCAACAAATGGGCCAAGGACCTGAACAGACACTTCTCAGAGGAGGACATACAATCAATCAACAAGTACATGAAAAAATGCTCACCATCACTAGCAGTCAGAGAAATGCAAATCAAAACCACCCTCAGATACCATCTCACTCCAGTTAGATTGGCAGCCATTATGAAGTCAAACAACAACAAGTGCTGGCGAGGATGTGGGGAAAAGGGTACACTTGTACATTGCTGGTGGGACTGCAAATTAGTGCAGCCAATTTGGAAAGCAGTATGGAGATTTCTTGGAAAGCTGGGAATGGAGCCACCATTTGACCCAGCTATTCCCCTTCTCGGTCTATTCCCTAAAGACCTAAAAAGAGCATGCTACAGGGACACTGCTACATCGATGTTCATAGCAGCACAATTCACAATAGCAAGACTGTGGAACCAACCTAGATGCCCTTCAATAGTTGAATGGATAAAAAAATGTGGCATTTATACACAATGGAGTATTACTCTGCATTCAAAAATGACAAAATCATAGAATTTACAGGGAAATGGATGGCATTAGAGCAGATTATGCTAAGTGAAGCTAGCCAATCCCTAAAAAACAAATGCCAAATGTCTTCTTTGATATAAGGAGAGTAACTAAGAACAGAGTAGGGTCCAGGAGCATGAGAAGAAGATTAACATTAAACAGGGATGAGAGGTGGGAGGGAAAGGGAGAGAGAAGGGAAATTGCATGGAAATGGAAGGAGACCCTCAGAGTTATACAAAAGTACATACAAGAGGAAGTGAGGGGAAAGGGAAAAATAATACAAGGGGGACAAATGAATGTCAGTAGAGGGGGCAGAGAGAGAAGAGGGGAGGGGACAGGAGGGGAGGGGGGATAATAAAGGATAGGAAAGGCAGCAGAACACAACAGACACTAGTATGGCAATATGTAAATCAATGGATGTGTAACTGATGTGATTCTGCAATCTGTATATGGGGTAAAAATGGGAGCTCATAACCCACTTGAATCAAAGTGTGAAATATGATATATCAAGAACTATGTAATGTTTTGAACAGCCAACAATAAAAAATTAAAAAAAAAAAGAAAAAAAATTATTCCAAGAGATTTACTTTTTACATTGTCAGATTGATGTGTTCTCATGTGTGACTTAAAATGTATTTAAATGTACCTAAAATAGTTTGCAAGCATTTTCTAATTCAGTGAATGACACCACAAGTACATTCCATGGGATTTGGTTATTTGAATAATGATGAGAATGTCACCCATAAAATAACCCAACTGTAAAATATTTTCTAGATGGTCCTCTCAGCAGGTTATAGTGCTTGACTCAATCATGTCACAGGTGCCATTTAATTTATGTAAGACAGAAGCTTGCCACTTCATCCTCAGTTTAAGAACTTGGCACTGAATTTGTAGATAAGATCACTAATCATTTTGGATTGTCTTTTAAATTAAAATCTTCTTTTCCCAACATTTTATCTTTAATAATCAATCAGCAAAATATCAATTTACAGAAACAATGGTGGATGAAATTTCTTCAACTTTCAGTCAAACAATAAAGTAAGTAAAGATAGTTTGCCTTTTAGGAGATTGCCTTTTAAATGGACATCATGCCTTTCATTTCTATACTATACATTTATGGGCACCTTTATTGGATAAAAGCTGGATAAAACTGGGCTCTACCTGGCACAAATGTAGTAATCTTCATTCACTTTTACAAGAGGAAATTATTTATCATAATCGTAGAGAGATTTGCATAATATCAGTGGCCATTGGATGGAAGAGCTAGTGTCATTTACATAAGATATCACTAGAACACTACACATTATCTTGAATTGAAAGAAATCAATGACTGGTTCAATATAGCAGCTTTTTTACCCCTTTATGCTGTCAATTGTACCCTGGGGAGATTTACCACTGAGACACCTGAGACACATACCAAGCCCTTTTTATTTTTGCTGGGGCCACCCTTGAATGTAGGATCCTCTGCAGGCTTCCAAGTCTTTGGGATTATGTTAGCACATCACTGCACCTAGCCAAAGCAAATGCTATAAAACTGCCCCCCACAACAGTTTTTTTTTTTTTTTAAATTCAAGATTCTGAGAGGTTTTAGTTCATTTGCCTTAAATGGAGGGAAATCCAGAATCTTTAATGTTGTAATCCATGTCTATTTTGACTTCTATTTTCAATTTTAAATTGTTAAATTTGCATACATATAACAATTTATCATATATACTATTCATCCATGGGATGTCATATTTACAAAATATAAATTCAAATACTCATATTTACTCTTCCCTGTGAAGGATTGTCTATATTCACATATGCTTTAACACATGCTGTCACATGTACATTCTCATGGATATTTATATTTCCCCATATTAATCTTAATTCTCTAACCCTAACCCTAGATCTGTACAAGAGTTGATATTACCATTACCAAAACTGTATATCTAAAACTAATGTGAGAAGATGGTGGCGGGAAGGGAGTGAGCACCCCCCTGACCTACACTGCTGTGCCAGCAGGGTGTGAGTTCAGAACGGCCGGATGCTGTCTTGTCAGGAATATTTAGCGAAGTTGGTCTACATAGATCCTGAGGCAAAAGTTTGAGCATCTGGCGGGCACAGACGTGGCTCAGACGCAATAGAACCTGAGCCATCTCATGTGCAGAGGTACTGGCCAGCTGAACAGTAACCCTCCGCAGCTAGAGATTGAGTGTGGTGGGACCTGGCAGCAGAAAGAAATGGAACTTTGGATCCTGTGAAGATCTGCCAACCATGCCTCCACAGGGTACCAGACCAAGAACTGAAGTTGGGACTTAGTGGAGAAATGGCCCAGGTCCACCCTCCTCACCTGACACCCCGGTGCAGAAAAGGGCGGCCACCATATTGGAGAATTGACATCATCAGCGTTAGGCTGATCGGATCCCAAGGCAGCGAGTTTGGTGACAGATCAGGTGTGTGACCCTCAGACCCCCCTCCACACAGCTGGGATAACTCAAAGAATCTTTCCCCAGCTCTCCTTGGGTGTGAATATCAGAGCCAAGGGAGGCTGAGGGAGCACCTGACCTCAAACTCCTCCTCCCCCCAGTGGCAAAAACCCTAAACCTTTCTTGCTTGTTCTCGGGGGGGGGGGGGGGGTGTGTGGCTATCAGAAGGAATAAGACAGAACAGGTTGCCAGTTTCCAACGCCCTCTCTCCACAGCCATGATGACTGGGTGAATAACAAACAGAGTGCTCAGTTGTCCAAGAGGGCAGGGCATCCAGGAAACTGTATGCCCAGAGTGAAACTAGAACTGTGGAGAAGAGCCCCAGTAAGTGGGGCCTGACGGTCAGGAGAAGCAAGGGGGCTAGAGACCAGGAACAACCCAAAGAGACCGGGCTTAGACACCCAGCTGGGGAGGGAGGGCCACCCCACACGGATTGCTTCCTACATCCTGAGGGCAAACACTTAGCCTGGAAAGCACAGCTCCACCTACTGGAAGAGAAGAAAATAGAACTCTAAGAGTGCATTTTTTGTTGTTGTTTCTTTCTTTTATATATACATATTTCTTTCCTCTTTCTCCTTTTTTCTTTTCTTTCTTTCTTTTTCTTTTTTTCCTTTCCTTTCCTAATCCTCTTCTCCCAAGCATTACTACTTCTACTACATGTAATTTACTAAATGCAAATAGGTGAATGTTTTGAGGCTTTCTATAGTGCTCCTAAGTACTTAGCTACCCCCCAATACTCCTGTCTATTCTTCTCTTAATTCCCCCCTTCATTAGAGCTATCCTCCAAAGTAGGTAAGATATACTAACCCCAATGACATCACATCTTTCTACCTAAACATAAAGTCCTAAGACCAAACCTCAGTTCTCTATATGCCATCAGAATCTAATGAAACTAATGAATTTCCTTTAAATTACAAATAAACCCAACATCTCTAGACATTGTCTCCCATCACAAAGGAGAGATCTCAGAGCTATAAAAAACCAAAACAAATTTATAGGAGAAAATAATAACACAGCAGTCACACAGAGCTGGAAAGAAATGTGAGCATCATGAAAAACAAGGAAGAAAAGGAACACAAACAATGCAGAACAGCTCAACATTACAGGAGATGCTAGACACAGCAAAGAGAAGGTCAGATAAAGATTTCAAAAAATACTTGCTTCACTTGGTATGGAGTCTTAAAGAAGACATTAGACAGCAAATGCAAACAATGAAAGATCATTTTGACAATGAATTACATAAACAAATCCAAGAAGCAAAAGAACAACTCTACAGGGAGATAGAGATTATACAAAAAAATCAAACAGAAATCCTGGAAATGAAGAACATTATAAACCAAATTAAAAACTCAAATGATAGTATTACCAGTAGAGTAGACCAAGTAGAAGTCAGAATATCAGACAACAAAGACAAAATATATCATCTCAAAAAGAGTCTAGTCAACTCAGAAAGTCTGGTAAGACACCATGAGCAAAACATCCAAGAGATATGGGATATCATAAAAAAACAAACATAATAGTCATTGGGATTGAGGAAGGTATAGAGGTCCAAATCAAAGGAATGAGCAATCTGTTAAATGAAATAATTTTAAAAAACTTTCCAGACATGAAGAATGAAATGAAAATCCAAATCCTAGAAGCCTACAGGACACCAAATATACAAAACCACAAGAGAACCACACAAAGACACATTATAATGAAGATATTCTTGTTGGATACCTTCATTATAATGTGAGAGAACAAGGAAAGAATATTAAAAGCCACAAGAGAAAGGAGACAGATTACATTTAGGGGTAAACCAATTAGGTTAATGGTTGATTTTTCATCACAGACACTGAAAGCAAGAAGATCCTGGAACAAAGTATTTCAAAAGCTGAAAGATAATTGGTGCCAACCAAGAACATTTTATCCAGCAAAAGCTTCAGGTTTGACAATGAAATAAAAACTTTCCACAATAAACAAAAGTTAAAAGAATTCGTAGCCAGAAAACAGCACTGCAAAGCATTTTGGGCAAAATACTACATGAAAAGGAAATAAAAACAACAATGAAAATCAACAGTGGGAAGGAGCTCAGTAAAGGAAAAAACTAATCAAAGAGGAAAAACAAATCAAGTTAAATAACAAAAATAAACAAACATGACTGGAAGTACAAACCATATATCGGTAGTAACCCTAAATATGAATGGCTTAAACTCACCAATTAAGCGACATAGGATAGTAACCTGGATTTAAAAAAAAAAAAATCCAATAATATGTTGCCTACAGGAGACTCATCTGATAGGAAAAGACATACACAGGCTGAAGGTGAAAGGTTGGGAAAAAGCATACCACTCACATGGAACTTGGAAGCAAGCAGGGTTGGCCATACTCACATCAAATAAAATTGACTTCAAGCCAACGTTAATCAAAAGGGATCAAGAAGGACACTATATACTGATAAAGGGAACCATTCACCAACAAGAAATAACAATCATCAATATATATGCCCCAAACAATGGTGCTGCTATGTTCATAAAACAAACTCTCCTCAAGTTCAAAAGACAAATAGATCACAACACAATAATTTTGGGTGACTTTAACACACCTCTCTCACCACTGGACAGATCTTCCAAACAAAAGTTGTGTAAAGAAACTATAGAACTCAGTAACACAACAAATAACCTAGACTTAGCTTACATATATAGATTATATATAAACTATCATCAAGCAGATATACTTTTTTTCTTAGCAGCATATGGATCCTTCTCAAAAATAGACCATATATTATGCCATAGGGCAACTTTTAGCAAATATAAAGGAGTAGAGATAATACCATGCATTTTATCTGATCATAATGGAATGAAACTGGAAATCAACGATAAAAGAAGGAAGAAAATCTCCTACATCACTTGGAGAATGAATGATATGCTACTGAATGAACAATGGGTTACAGAAGACATCAAGGAAGAAATTAAAAAATTCTTAGAGATAAATGAAAACACAGACACAACATATTGGAATCTATGGGATACTATGAAAGAGGAAAATTCATTGCTTGGAGTTCATTCCTCAAAAACAAACAAACAAACAAACAAAAACCCAACAAATAAATGATATCACACTTCATCTCAAAGCCCTAGAAAAAGAAGAGCAAAACAACAGCAAATGCAGTAGAAGGCAATAAATAATTAAAATCAGAGCTGAAATCAATGAAATCGAAATAAAAGAAACAATTGAAAAAGTGACAAAACTAAAAGTTGGTTCTTTGAAAAAATAAGTAAGATCGACAGACCCTTAGTCATGCTAATGATGAGAAGAAGAGAGAGAACTCACATTACTCGCATATGGGATGAAAAAGGCAATATCACAATAGACACTGCAGAAATACAGAAGATAATTAGAAATTATTTTGAAACCTTATGCACAAATAAAATAGAAGATAGTGAAGGTATAAATAAATTTCTTAAGTCAGATGATCTGCCCAGATTGAGTCAGGAGGATATACACAACTTAAACAGACCATTATCAAGTGAGGAAATAGAAGAAGCCATTAAAATCTACCAACTAAGAAAAGCCCAGGACTGGATGAGTATACAGCAGAGTTTTACAAAACCTTTAAAGAAGAACTAGTACCAATACTCTTCAAGTTATTTCAGGAAATAGAAAAATAGGGAGTGCTTCCAAATTCATTCTACAAGGCCAACATCACCCTGATTCCGAAACCAGACAAAGACACTTCAAAGAAAGAAAACTACAGACCAATATCTCTAATGAACATAGACGCAAAAATCCTCAATAAAATTCTGGCAAATTGGATACAAAAACATATCAAAAAGATTGTGTACCATGATCAAGTGGGATTCAAGGCTGGTTCAATATACGAAAATCAATAAATGTAATTCACCACATCAATAGACTTAAAGATAAGAACCATATGATCATCTCAATAGACGCAGAAACAGCATTTGACAAAATACAGCATCACTTTATGTTCAAACCAATAGAAAAACTAGGGATAACAGGAACTTACCTCAACATCGTAAAAGCTATTTATGCTAAGCCTCAGGCCAGCATCATTCTAAATGGAGAAAAAATGAAGGCATTCCCTCTAAAATCTGGAACAAGACAGGGATGCCCTCTCTCACCACTTCTATTCAATAGATCTTGAAATACTGGCCAGAGCAATTAGATAGATGAAAGAAATTAAAGGCATAAAGACAGGAAAATAAGAACTTAAATTATCACTATTTGCTGATAATATGATCGTATACCTAGCAGACCCAAAATATTCTACTAAGAAACTTCTAGAACTAGTAAATGAATTCAGCAAAGTGGCAGGATAAAAAATCAACATGCATAAATCAAAGTCATTCCTGTATATCAGTGACAAATCCTCTGAAATGGAAATTAGGACAACTACCCCATTCACAATATCCTTAAAAAATACTTGGGAATCAACCTAATAAAAGAGGTGAAAGATTTATACAATGAAAACTACAGAACCCTAAAGAGAGAAATAGAAGAAGACCTTAGAAGATGGAAATATATACCTTGCTCATGGGTAGGCAGAATTAATATCATTAAAATGGCCATATTATCAAAAGCACTTTAGAGGTTCAATGCAATTCCAATCAAAATTCCAATGGCATTCCTTGCAGAAATAGAAAAAGCAATCATGAAATTCATCTGGAAAGATAAGAGACTCAGAATAGCTAAAGCAATTCTAAGCAGGAAGAGTGAAACAGGTGGTATAGCGATACCAGATTTTAAACTATACTACAGAGCAATAGTAACAAAAACAGCATGGTTCTGGCACCAAAACAGGTGGGTAGACCAATGGTACAGAATAGAGGACACAGAGACCAATCCACAAAATTACAACTACCTTATATTAGACAAAGGTGCTAAAAGCAAGCAACGGAGATAGGATAGCATCTTCAACAAATGGTGCTGGGAGAACTGGAAATCCATATGCAACAAATTGAAATTGAATCCCTTGTTCTCACCATGCACAAAAGTTAACTCAAGATGGATCAAGGAGCTAGGAATCAAACCAGAGAGTCTGCGTCTAATAGAAGAAAAAGTTGGCCCTAATCTCCATCATGTGGAGTTGGGCCGCAAATTCCCTAATAGGACACCTATAGCACAAGAGTTAAAAACAAGAATCAACAATGGGACGAATTCAAACTAAAGTTTTTTCTCAGCAAGAGAAATAATATGTGAGGTAAATAGGGAGCCTACATTCTGGGAACAAATTTTTACCCCTCACAGTTCAAACAGAGCTCTAATCTCTAGAGTATACAAAGAACTCAAAAAGTTAAACAACAACAACAAAAAAATAAATAACCCAATCAACAAATGGGCCAAGAGCCTGAATAGAGACTTCTCAGAGGAGGACATACAATCAATCAACAAGTACACACAAAAATGCTCACCATCTCTAGCAATCAGAGAAATGCAAATTAAAACTACTCTAAGATACCATCTCATTCCAGTAAGAATGGAAGCCATTATGAAATCAAACAATAACAAGTGCTGTAGAGGATGTAGGGAAAATGTACACTCATACATTGCTGGTGGGACTGCAAATTAGTGCAGCTAATTTGGAAAGCAGTATAGGAAATTCCTTGGAAAGCTGAGAATGGAACCACCATTTGACCCAGCTATTCCCTTTCTTGGACTATTCCCTGAAGACCTTAAAAGAGCATATTACAGGGACACAGCTACATCAATGTTCATAGCAGCACAATTAACAATAGCTAGACTGTGGAACCAACCCAGATGCCCTTCAATAGATGAATGGATAAAAAAATGCAGAATTTATACACAATGGAATATTACTCAGCACTAAAAAATAACAAAATCATGGCATTTGCAAGGAAATGGATGGCATTAGAGCAGATTATACTGAGTGAAGCTAGCCAATCCCTAAGGAGCAAATGCTAAATGTCTTCTTTGATATAAGGGGGGGGGGCGACTCAAAACAGAGCAGGAAGGAAGAGCATGAGAAGAAGATTACCATTAAATAGGGATAGATGCATGGGAATGGGAGAGAGAAGGGGAATTGCAAGGAAGATGGAAGGAGACCCTTATTGTTATGCAAAATTACATATAAGATGGTGTGAGGGGGGAGAAAAAAAGAGAGATAGAGAAAAGTGTCATAGTAGAGTGGGTAGAGAAAGGTGATGGGAGGGGAGGGGAGAGGAGGGGGGATAGGAAGGGTAGCAGAATACAATAGACACTAGTATGGCTGTATGTATAAATGTGGCTGTAAAACCAATGTGATACTGCAATCTGTACATGTGGAAAAATAAGAATTTATACCCCATTTGAATCAAATATATGATATGTTAAGATCATTGTAATGTTTTGAACAACTAATAAAATTTTTTTAAAAAGATTAATATGTGGAAATATGAATATTCATAAGAACGTACTTGTAAAATTATATCTGAAAACATATATTAATATTCAGGTTCTTACATAAGGAAGAGTGAATTTTGAGTCTTATGAGTATACTTTTGTTAATATAAAAAGACATGAATAAAAAAAGACATGAATGAATTCTATAAATGATACATTGAGATATGCATACAAATTTAGCATTGATAATTGAAAATTGAACTCAAAATACACTTTTAAAATTCAAATTCATGTAAATGGACATAGTCACATTAGTTTTATATGTAGAGATATGGAAAGTATTATATTAAATATTGCACTGATTAGGGTTAGGATTAGCGAATTGAGATTAACATGGGCGGGCTGGAGTAGTGGTTCAGTGGTAAAATGCTTGTGTGGCATGTATGAGGCTCTGGGTTTGATCCTCAGCACTGCATATACATAAATAAAATAAAATGAAAGACTCATTGACACCTATATAATATGTATATATGTTTAAAATAAACTAATATGGGGAAATAAGAATATTCATGAGAATATACTTGTAAGAATGTGTTTGAAAATGTGTAAAAATATATAGGATCTGACAGCAAGAAAAATAAAATGTGACTCTTATGAATATCCTTTTATAAATATGGGGATGCATAGATGAATCCTATATATGGTAGGTAGTGTTATGTATAAAATTTAATGTTCAAAATTGAACAGAAAAGTCAAAATACATGTTAAAATTCATATTAATGAACATGGTTACAAGTAACATTATGTTTAATTATAGAGATATGGAAAAGGTAATATCAAATTTTGTAATGAGGTAGAGTTAGGGTTATAGAATTAAGATTAACATGAAGAAATATCAATATTCATGAGAATGTAATTGTGGAAATATCTGTTAAAATATATTTAAACAGAGAATCTGACACAGAGAAAAGCTAATTGTGTGCCTTATGATTATACTTTTGTAAATGTGGGGACACATGGATGAGGCCTACATGATATTTTATGATATGTATGCAAAATTAACACTGAGAATTTAAAAATATAAGTGAAAATTCACTTTAAAATTCATATTCATGTACATGGATACAAGTCATATTAGTTTGAGAGACAGAGGCATGGAAAGTGTATAATATCAAATTTTGAATTGATTTAGGGATAGGGTTAATAATTTATGATTAATATGGGAATATATGAATATTCATAAGAATATAGTTGAGAAAATGTATTTGAAAGGTTATATGAATATACAGGATTTTATATATGAACAGTAAAGTGTGATCCTGATAAATTTACTTTTGTAATAATTGAGAGGCAAAAATGAATTCTATATATGACATATTGTGATACGTATGCAAATTTTACATTGAAAATTAAAAATAGAAGGGAAAGTACATTTCATAATTCATTTTTTATTAGTTGTTCAAAACATTACAAACCTCTTGACATATCATATTTCATACATTTGATTCAAGCAGATGAACTCCCATTTTTACCCCATATACATATTGCAGATTCACATCGGTTCCACATCCAATTTTTTACATACTGCCATACTAGTGTCTGTTGTATTCTGCTGCCCTTCCTATCCTCTACTATCCCCCCTCCCCTCCCCTCTCCTCTCCTCCCATCTTCTCTCTCTACCCCATCTACTGTAATTCATTTCTCTCTCTTTTTTTTCCCCCTTTCCCCTCACTTCCTCTTATATGTAATTTTGTATAACAATGAGGGTCTCCTTCCTTTACCATGCAATTTCCTTTCTCTCTCTCTTTCACTCCCCCCTCTGGACCCTGTTTAATGGTGATCTTCTTCTCATGCTCTTCCTCCCTATTCTGTTCTTAGTTGCTCTCCTTATATCAAAGATGACATTTGGCATTTGTTTTTTAGGGATTAGCTAGCTTCACTTAGCATAATCTGCTCTAGTGCCATCCATTTCCCTGCAAAATCCATGATTTTGTCATTTTTTAGTGCTGCGTAATACTCCATTGTGAATAAATGCCACTTTCTTAAATCCATTCATCGATTGAAGGGCATCTAGGTTGGTTCCAGAGTCTAGCTATTGTGAATTGTGCTGCTATGAACATTGATGTAGCAGTATCCCTATAGTACGCTCTTTTAAGGTCTTCAGGGAATAGTCCGAGAAGGGCATTAGCTGGGTCTAATGGTGGTTCCATACTCAGCTTTCCCAGGAATATCCATATTGCTTTCCAAATTGGTCGCACCAATTTGCAGTCCTACCAGCAATGTACAAGTGTACCCTTTCCCCCACATCCTCGCCAGCACTTGTTGTTTGACTTCATAATGGCTGCCAATCTTACTGGAGTGAGATGGTATCTTAGGGTGGTTTTGATTTGCATTTCTCTGACTGCTAGAGATGGTGAGCATTTTTTCATGTACTTGTTGATTGATTGTATGTCCTCCTCTGAGAAGTGTCTGTTCAGGTCCTTGGCCCGTTTGTTGATTGGCGTATTAGTTATCTTATTGTTTAATTTTTTGAGTTCTTTGTATACTCTGGATATTAGGGCTCTATCTGAAGTGAGGAGTAAAAATTTGTTCCCAGGATGTAGGCTCCCTATTTACGTCTCTTATTGTTTCTCTTGCTGAGAAAAAACATTTTAGTTTGAGTAAGTCCCATTTGTTGATTCTTGTTTTTAACTCTTGTGCTATGGGTGTCCTATTAAGGAATTTGGAGCCCAACCCAACAATATGTAGATCAGAGCCAACTTTTTCTTCTCTCAGATGCAGAGTCTCTGATTTGATATCAAGTTCCTTGATTCATTTTGAGTTAACTTTTGTGCATGGTGAGAGAAGGGGATTCAGTTTCATTTTGTTGCATATGGATTTCCAGTTTTCCCAGCACCATTTGTTGAAGATGCTATCCTTCCTCCATTGCATGCTTTTAGCCCCTTTATCAAATATAAGATAGTTGTAGCTTTGTGGATTAGTCTCTGAATCCTCTATTCTGTACCATTGGTCCACCCGCCTGTTTTGGTACCAGTACCATGCTGTTTTTGTTACTATTGCTCTGTAGTATAGTTTGAAATCTGGAATCGCTATGCTGCCTGATTCACACTTCCTCCTTAGAGTTGCTTTTGCTTTTCTGGGTCTTTTATTTTTCCATATGAATTTCATGATTGCTTTATCTATTTCTACAAGAAATGCCATTGGGATTTTGATTGGCATTGCATTAAACCTATAGAGAACTTTTGATAATATCGCCATTTTGATGATGTTAGTTCTGCCTATCCATGAACAGGGTATATTTTTCCATCTTCTAAGATCTTCTTCTATTTCTCTCTTTTGGGTTCTCTAGTTTTCATTGTATAAATCTTTCACCTCTTTTGTTAGGTTGATTCCCAAGTATTTTTTTTTTTTTTGAGGATATTGTGAATGGGGTGTTTTTCCTTATTTCCATTTCAGAAGTTTTGTCGCTGATATACAGAAATGCCTTTGATTTATGCGTGTTGATTTTATATCCTGCCACTTTGCTGAATTCATTTATTAGTTCTAGTAGTTTCTTTGTAGACCCTTTTGGGTCTGCTAGGTATAGGATCATGTCATGCAGAAATAGTGATAATTTAAGTTCTTATTTTCCTATTTTTATGCCTTTAATTTGTTTTGTCTGTCTAATTGCTCTGGCCAGTGTTTCGAGAACTATATTGAATAGAAGTGGTGAGAGAGAGCATCCCTGTCTTGTTCCAGATTTTAGAGGGAATGCCTTCAATTTTTCTCCATTCAGAATGATGCTAGCCTGAGGCTTAGCATAGATAGCTTTTACAATGTTGAGGTAAGTTCCTGTTATCCCTAGTTTTTCTAGAGTTTTGAACATAAAGGGATGCTGTACTTTGTCAAATGCTTTTTCTGCGTCTATCCAGATGATCATATGCTTCTTATCTTTAAGTCTACTGATGTGGTAAATAACATTTATTGATTTCCGTATATTGAACCAGCCTTGCATCCCAGGGATGAATCCTACTTGATCATGTGCACAATTTTTTTGATATGTTTTTGTATCCGATTTGCCAGAATTTTATTGAGGATTTTTGCATCTAGGTTCATTAGAGATATTGGTCTGTAGTTTTCTTTCTTTGAAGTGTCTTTGTCTGGTTTCGGAATCAGGGTGATGTTGGCCTCATAGAATGAATTTGGAGGAGCTCCCTCTTTTTCTATTTCCTGAAATAACTTGAAAAGTATTGGTATTAATTTTTCTTTAAAAGTTTTGTAAAACTCTGCTGTATACCCATCAGATCCTGGGCTTTTCTTGGTTGGTAGTCTTTTGATTGCTTCTTCTATTTCATCCATTGATATTGGTCTGTTTAAATTGTGTGTATCCTTCTGACTCAGTTTCGGCAAATCATATGACTTAAGAAACTTATTGATGTCTTCACTATCTTCTATTTTATTGGAATATAGGGTTTCAAAATAATTTCTAATTTTCTTCCGTATTTCTGTAGCATCTGTTGTGATATTGCCTTTTTCATCCCGTATGTTAGTAATTTAAATTCTCTCTCTTCTTCTCTTCGTTAGCATGGCTAAGGGTCTGTCGATCTTATTTATTTTTTCGAAGAACCAACTTTTAGTTTTGTCAATTTTTTCAATAGTTTCTTTTGTTTCAATTTCGTTGATTTCTGCTCTGATTTTAATTATTTCTTGCCTTCTGGTACATTTGCTGTTGTTTTGCTCTTCCTTTTCTAGGGCTTTAAGATGAAGCGTGAGCTCATTTATTTGTTGTTTTTTTCTTTTTTTGAGGAATGACCTCCAGGTGATGAATTTCCCTCTTAAAACTGCTTTCATTGTGTCCCATAGATTCCGATATGTTGTGTCTGTATTTTCATTTATCTCTAAGAATTTTTTGATTTCCTCCTTTATGTCTTCTGTAACCTATTGATCATTCAGTAACATATTGTTCATTTTCCATGTGATGTAGGATTTTTCCTTCCTTCTTTCATCATTGATTTCCAGTTTCATTCCATTATGATCAGATAAAATGCATGGTATTATCTCCACCCCTTTACATTTACTGAGGGTTGCCCTATGGCATAATATATGGTCTATTTTTGAGAAGGATCCATGTGCTACTAAGAAAAAAGTATATCCACTTGATGATGGTTGATATATTCTATATATGTCAGTTAAGTCTAGGTTATTGATTTTGATATTGAGTTCTATAATTTCTTTATTCAACTTTTGTTTAGAGGATCTGTCCAATGGTGAGAGAGGTGTGTTGAAGTCACCCATAATTATTGTGTTGTGGCCTATTTGATTCTTGAACTTGAGGAGAGTTTGTTTTATGAACATCGCAGCACCCTTATTTGGTGCATAAATATTGATAATTGTTATGTCTTGTTGGTGAATGGTTCCTTTTAACAGTATATAATGTCCTTCCTTATCCCTTTTGATCATTTCTTAATTCATATTTGTGTACATGGATTTGAGTCACATTAGTGTTTGATTTGAAGGTATGAAAAGGGAAATATCAAATTTTGTACTGAAATTGGTTTAGAGTTACAGAATAAAGATTAACATGGAATAATATGAATATTCATAAGAATATGCTTGTAAAAATATGTGAGAAAACAATATACAGGATCTGATACAGGTAAAGTTAAGTGTGATTCTTATGAATATACTTTTGTAAATATGGGGATGCATGAATGAAACATGTACATGATATATTGTGATATATATGCAAATTTAACATTGAAAATTTAAAATACACTAAAACTCATATATATGTACATGGATTTAAGTCATATAGGATTATATATAGGGGTATTAAAAAGGCTATTATCAAATGTTGTACTGAGCTAGGGTTAAGATTACAGAATCAACATTAACATGGAAAAATATTGGTGTTCATAAGAATGTATTTGTGAAACATGTATAAATGATCAGAAACAGGGAAGAGTAAATTGTTAGTGTAAATTGAGGATGCCAGGATGAATCTTATATATGACATACTGTAATTTGTATGAAAATTTAAAATTTAAAATAAAAAATAAATGTCAAAATAAAATTTAAAATTTATATTAATGTAGATGGATTTAAGTCACATTACATTTATAATATAGATGTATGGAAAGGCGAATTTTAAATTATGTGCTCTCCTAGGGTTAGTGTTACAGAATCAAAAATATTTTTCAGCATTATGTACATTCATATAAATATACTTGGAAAAATATGTGTAGAAACAACACACACATGTTTATACAGGATATGACACATGAAATATTAAATTGTGAGTCCTATGAATATATATGATCTTCAAAATGAGAATGCATGGATAAATCCTACATATGACATATTGTGATACATACAAAAATTTAACATTGAAAGTTAAAAATGGATGTCAAATAAGCTTTAAAATTGATATTTGTGTACATGGATTTAAGTCATATTAGTTATTGATATAAATGTATGGAAGGGGTAATCTCAAATTTTCAGTTGAGCTAAGATTAGGGTGAAAGAATTAAAGTTAATATACAAAAACAAATATTCATAAAAAGGAACTTGGGAAAATACATGAAAACAAATATAAATATATAGAAGCTGACATATATAAGAGTAAAGTGTGAGTCCTAAGAATATATATATATATATATATATATATATATATATATATATATATATATATATATATATAAAGTGTAGGAAGACATGAATAAATCCTATATAGGATATATTTTGATATGTACACAAATTTAATATTGAAAGTAGAAAATATATGTCAAAATTCACTTTCAAATTCAAATTTTTGTACATGGATTTTAGTCACATTAGGTTAAGATATAGAAATATGGAAATAATTTTGAATTTTGTACTGAGCTAGAATGAGATTTAAAGAATTAAGATTAATATGGGGAAATAAGTATATTTATATGAATGTATTTGTGCAAATATGCATGAAAACACATGAACATATGGGAGCTGACACAGGGGAGAAAAAGATAATTCAATTAATTTATTTTTGTAAACACAGTGCTGCATGGAGAAGTCATAGATGGTATATTGTGATATATATACAAGTTTAACATTGAAAATGTAAAATAAAATTCAAAATACATTTTAAAAACATTCATACTTGGGTTTAGGTCACATTTGTTTTAGATATAGATGTATGTTAAGGATAATATCAAATTTTGTACTGAGTTAGTGTTACTGTGAGAGAATTAAGATTAAAGTGGGGAAATATAAATATTCATAAGAATGCATTTGTGAATATATATGTATATATTTGTGAAAATGTATATATATTTGTGAAAAAAATATATATATAGAAACTGACCAAGGGAAGAGTAAATCATGAGTCCTATGAAAATACATTGCAAATTGGAGAGGCTTGGAAGAATTCTAAGATATACTGTGATATGTATGCAAATTTTACATTGAAAATAAAAATATATGTAAAAAAAACTTCAAATTCATATTTGTGTACATAAATTTAAGTCAAATTCTTTTCAGATATCAATATATGGAAAGGGTAATATAACATTTTTTGAAGAACTGGGGTTAAGCATAGAGAAATATGGGTAATATGGGGAAATATGAATATTCATAAAAAACTATTTGTGAAAATATGCTTGAGAAGAAATATAAATATGCAGGAACTGACACAGGTAAGAGTGAAATGTGAGTCTTAAAATAAATATTTTGTAAATATAGGCACTCATAGATGAATTCTTTATATGATATATTCTGATATGTATGAAAAATTAACATTTAAAATATAAAATAAATGCCAAAATGCACTTTAAAAATTATATTCTTGTGCATGGATTTAAGTCAAATTCAGTTTATATTTAGAGATATAGAAACTATAATATCAAAGTTTGTACTGAGCTAGGGTTAGGGTTATAGATTAAAATTAATATGAGGAAATATGAATATTATTAAAATGTACTCATGAAAAAATGGGTAAAAATGCATAACATGTACAGATCAGACACAGGAAAACGTAAAGAGTTAGAACAATAAATATATACTTTGTAAATTTGTGACACATGTTTGATTCCTATATATGATATATTGTGATATATATATATATATATATATATATATATATATATATATGCAAAATTAATATTGGAAATTGAGAACAGAAGTCAAAATACACTTTCAAATTTATATTTGTTTACAAGATTTAAGTCATATTAGGTTAATACATAGAGGTATGAAAAATGTAATATCAAATTTTATAATGAGCTAGAGTTATTGTTAGAGAATAAAGATTAATATGAGAAAATATGAGTATTCAAAAGAATGTACATGTGGCAATATATGTGAACACATATAAATATACAAGATCTGACACAAGAAAAAATTAAATGTGAGTGCTATAAATATAAATATTGTAAATATGAGGAGACAAGAATGAATCCTATATATTATATATTCTGATATTTACACAAATGTAATATAGAAAATTGAAAATAGATATCAAAATGGACTTTAAAATTCATATTTGTGTACATTTATTGAAGTCACATTAGGTTTAGATATAAAGTTATTGAAAGAGTAATATCAAATTTATACTGAGCTGGGGTTATGGTTAGATTATTAAGATGAATGTGGGGGAAATATGAATACTCTTAAGAAAGTAGTTGTGAAAATATATGTGAACACTCATATAAATATACAAGATATGAAACAGGGAAGATTAAAATGTGAATCCTACAAATAAGTATTTTGTAAATATAGGGGCACATGGTGATATATATAGAAATTTAACATTGAACATAGAAAATAAATGTCAAAATATACTCTACATTTTATATTTGTGCACATGGATTTAAGACACATTTTATTCACATTTAGAGCAATGGAAAGCATAATATAATATTGTTCTGAGCTAGGGTAGGGTTAGGGATTAAGATTAATATTGGGTAATATGAATATTCATTAGAATGTATTTGTGAAAATATGCATAAAAACATATGTAAATATAATGGGTCTGAAACAGGGAATATAAAATGTTAGTCCTATTAATTTACCTTTGTAAACATAGGGATGCATGGAGGAGTCCTATATATGCTATATTGTGATATATATGCAAATTTAACATTGAACATTGAAAATAGAAGCAAAAATACACTTTAAATTTATATTCACATACATGGATTTAAGTCACATTAGGGTTAAATATACATGTAAGGAAAGGGAGATATCAAATTTTGTACTGAGCTAGGTTTAGGATGAGAGAATTAAAAGTGAAGAAATATAAATATTCATAAGAATGTAATTGTAAAAATATGTGTGAAAACATATAAATATACAGACTCTTACATAAAAAAAGACTAAAGTGTTAGGCTACAAAATACATATATTGCAAAGATTGGGAGGTATCAAAGAATCCTGTATAAGATACATTTTGATATGAATTCAATCACATACATTGAAATATTGAAAATAGAAAATATATATCAAAATAAAAATTCAAATTTATATTTGTGTACACGGATTTCAGTCACATTAGGATTAAATGTAGAGTTATGGAAAGAGTAATATCAAATTTTGTAATGAGCTTGGGTTATAGTTAAATAATTAACATTTATGTGGGAAAATGTTTATATACACAAGAGTCTACTTGTGAAAATATGTGTGAAGACATATATAACATAAAAAAAATTGACACAGGGAAAAGTAAAGCATGAATCTAACATACTTTTGTAAAATTTGAGATTAAATGATGAATCCTATTTATATATTAATAGTGAAAATAAAAAATGAATGTCAATGTACATTTTAAAATTCATATTTTTGTACATAGATTTAAGTCACATAAGGTTTAGATATATAAGTAGGAATAGTGTATTATCATATTATCAACTGAACTAGGGGTTGAATTAGAGAATTAAGATTAATATGGAAAAATATGAATAATCATTGGAATGTACTAATGAATATATGTTTGAAAAATATATAAAGAATCTGACAAAGAAAGAGTAAAGTGTGAGTTCTATGGGTATATATTGGGAAATCATGGATGAATACTATATATATATATATATATATTGTATTATATATATAATACTATATATATATATTATATGTATATATAGTATGTATGTGTGTGTATGTGTATATATATAGTATTATATATATCATAGTATTATATATATATATATATATACACATACACACATACATACTATATATATATACACTGTGTAATACATGCAAATGTAACAATGAAAATTGAAAATAAAAGTCCAAATAGACTTTAAAATTTGTATTTCTGTAATTAGATTTAACTCAAATTTGGTCTATATATAGAGGTATGCAAAAGTAATATCAAATTATGATTTGAGATAGGGTAAGCATTAGAATATTAAGATTAATATGGGTAAATATTAACATATATAGGAATGTACATTTAATAATATGTACAAAAGCATATATAAGAATATAAAATATGATACAGAGAAAATTAAAGCATGAGTCATATGAATATACTTTTGTAAATATGGGAATGCAAGGATGAATCCTATATATAATATGCAGTAATACGTATGAAAATTTAACACAGAAAATTGAAAAGGGAATCAAAATACAATTTAAAATTTATATTGGTGAACATGGATGTACCTCAAATTACATTTAAAGATATATTTATTGAAAGTGTCCATTTGATTCAAATGTATGATATGTCAAGATCATTGTATTGTCATGTGCAACTAATAAATAAAGAAAAAAAAGAGAAAAGGTTAGATCAAATTTTGTATTGAGCTAGGACTATTTTTTAGAGAATTAAGATGAATATGGGGTAATATGAATATTCATGATAATGTACTTGTAAAATATGTTTAAAGCATATAATAATATACAGAATTTGGCACAGGGAATCTAAATTGTGAGCCTTATGAATATACATTTTGTAGATATTGGGACTCATGGATGAATAGTACATTTGATAAATTGTTATATGTATGCAAATGTAACATTGAAATTTGAAAATATAAGTCAAAATACCCTTTAAAATTTATATTGTTGTACGTAGACTTAAGTAAATTATGTTTAGATATAGAATTATGAAAAAGGTAATTTCAATTTATGTTTATCATTAGGGATAAAGTTAGAGATTTAAGCTTAATATAGGGAATTATAAATATTTATAAGAATGCAATTGTGAAAATATGTGTGGAAACATAAAATATTCAGGATATAACAGAGGGTAGAGTAAATTATGAGTCTTTAGAATATACTTTTGTGAATATGGGGACACATGGATGAATTCTACATATGATAGATTGTGATATGTATGCAAATTTAACATTGAAAATTGAAAACAGAAGTAAAAATACACATTAAAATTCATATTCATGCACATGGATTTAAATCATATTAGGTTTAGATATAGAGGTATGAAAACTTAATATTAAGTTTTGCATTTAACTAGAGATAGGGTTAGAGAATTAATATTAATATAAGGAAAGGTTAGGGTTATATTCATCAGAATGTACTTGTGAAAATATGTGTGAAAAAATATAAAAATATATATTATCTGACACAGGAAAGAGGAAATATGAATCCTATGAATATATATTTTGTGAATAAGGGATGTATGGATGAATCTTATATATGATGTTGTTTGATATGTATGCAAATTAAATGTTAAAAATAGAAAATAAATGTCAAAATACACTTTAAGTTCATATTCATGTACATTAATTTAAATCACCTTAGTTTTAGGTATGGAGGTTTGGAAAGGATAATATTGAATTTTCTACTGAGCTATGATTAGGGTAGGAGAATTAAGATTAATATGGGGAAATATGAATATTCATAATAATGTGCTTGTGAAAATATGTGTGAAAGCATATAAGAATACAGAGGATGAGACACAGGGAAGAGTACAAAGTGAGTCCTATGAATATGCATTTTGTAAATATTGGGGCACCTGGATGGATCCTATAGATGACATATTGTGATATTTATGCATATTTAACATTGAAAATAAACAATAGAAGTCAAAATACATTTTCAAATTTATATTGTGTACATGGATTTTAGTCACAATGAGTTTAGAGAAAGAAGTGAGGAAAGGGTAATATCAAATTTTGCTCTAGCTAGGATTATGTTAGATAATTAGGATTAATATGGATATATATGAATATTCATAATAATGTACTTGTGACAATATGTGGAAAAATATAAACACACAGGGTGTGACACAGGAAAGAGTAAATATAAGGCCTATGAATGTATATTTTGTTAACAAGGGCATGCTTGAATGAATCCTAAATATCATATATTGTGATATGAATGCATCTTTAACATTGAAAATTTATAATAGTGGACTAAATCCACTTTAAAATGCATATTATAGTGTATGTAGATTTATGTGAAATTAGGTTTAGCTATAGAGTATCAAAAATGTCAACTTATGTTTTGATATACAGTTAGAATTAGAGAATTAAGATTAATATGGGGAAATATGAAAATTCATAAGAATGCACTTGTGAACATATGTGTGAAAACATACATAAATATACAGGGACTGACAGGAATGAGTAAATTGTGAGGCTTATGAATATATATTTTGTAAATATGTGATGCATGGATGAATCCTATAGGTGATATACTATGATATGTACAATAATTTAACTTTGAAAACACAAAGCAAATGTCAAAATACACTTTAAATTTTATACTGTGTACATGGATTTATGTCAAATTAGGTTTATATAGAGAGTTATGGAAAAGGTAATATCAAATTTTGTACTAAGCTAGTATTAGGGTTAGAGAATTAAGATTAATATGGGTAAATATGAATATTCATAAGAGTGTATTTGTCAAAAATAACTGGAAAAACATATACAAAGACATAGGATGTTATTAATATACATTTTAAAATATAGAGACATATGGATGAATCCTATCTATGATATATTGTGATATGTATACAAACTTGACATTGAAATTAAAAATAGAACTCAAAATACACATAAATATCTGTATTCATATACATTGACATAATCACATTAAATTTAGATATAGAGGTATGGAAAGGTTACTATCAAATTTTATACTGATCTAGGGTTAAGTTTAGAGAATTAAGATTAATATAGGGAAATATGAATATTCATGATAATGTACTTATAAACATATGTGTAAAAACGTCTAAATATACAGGGACTGACAGGAAAGAGTAAATTGTGAGGTCTAAAAATGTATATTTTTTTAAATATGGAGATGCCTGGATGAATTATATATATGATATGTTTGATGTGTATTTAAATTTAATTTTGAAAATAGAAAATAAATGTCAATATACACTTTAAAATTTATATTTGTGTGCATGGATTTACATCACATTAAGTTTAGATATAGAGGTATGTAAATTGTAATATCATTTTGAACTGAGATAGGGTTAGTGTAACAGAATTAAGATTAATTTGGAGAAATATGAATATTTATTATAATGTACTTGTGAATATATTAGTGAAAAAATGTATATATACATATATAAAGTATCTGACAAAGAGAAGAATGAAGTTTGAGTTCTATGGATATATATTTTGTAAAGGTGGGGATGCATGGATGAATCCTATATACAATATATTGTGTAATGCATGCAAATTTAACATTGAATATTGAAAAGAGAAGTCAATATACACTTTAACATTTATATTCATGTACATGGATTTAAGTCAAATTAGGTCTAGATATAGAGGTGTGGTATAGGTTATATCAAATTATGTTTTGAGATAGACAGATTTACAAGATTAATATTAATATGAGGAAATATGAATATTCATATGAATGTACTTTTGTAAATATATGTGAAAAATATGTAAGTATTACAAAATATGACACACAGTAGATTAATGTGTTAGTCCTATGAATATACTTTTGTAAATATGGGGATGCAAGGATGAATCCTATGTATGATATATAGTGATATGTATAAAAATTACATTGAAAATTGAAAATAGAAGTCAAAATACAATTCAAAATTCATATTCATGTTCATCAATTTTAAGTCACATTAAGTTTAGATATACAGGTTTGGAAACAGTAATATCAACTTTTGTACTGAGTAGGGTAAGCATTAGAGAATTAAGATTAATATTCATGAGAATGTACTTGTGAAAATATATATTAAAGTCTATATAAATATAGACAATCAGACACAGGGAAGAGTAAATGTGAGTCCCATGAATTTATATTTTGTAAATAGGGGTACACATGGATAAATGATATATATGAAAATTGTTATGTGTATGCAAATTTAACATTAAAAATTGAAAATAGTTGTTAAAATAGGCATGAATTACAACATTCAAGATTCTGGATTTCTCTCCATTTTAGACAAATGATCTAAAATCCTCTCATAACCTTGAATTTAAAGAAAAAAAAAAAACCTGTTATGGTGGGACAAGTTTTAAAAGAAGTTGCATTGGCCAGGTGCAATGATGTGCTAACATAATCCCAAAGACTTGGGAACCTGCAGAGGATCATAAATTCAAGGGTGGGCCCAGAAAAATAAAAAGAGTTAGGGATGTGGCTATCTCAGTGGTAAATTACCCCAGGGATCAATTTCCAGCATTAAAAACAAAAAAGCAAGAAAAAGCTGCTATATTGAACTAATCATTGGTTCCTTTCAATTCAAGGTAGTATAGTCTTCTAGTGATATCTCATGTAAAATGACACTAGCTCTTCAATCTATTGGCCACTGATATTAGGCAAGTCCTTCTATCATAATGATAAATCATTTTCTTTTGTAAAGTGAATAGGGATTACTACATTTGTGCCAGGTAGAGCACAGTTTTATTCAGCTTTTGTCCAGTAAATGTGCCTGTAAATTCCACAGCTGTATAGTATAGAAATGAAAGGCATGATATCATTTTAAAAGGCCATCTTCTAAAAGGCAAACTATCTTTACTTACTTTATTGTTAGACTGAAAGATGAAGGATTTTTATCCACTATTGTTTCTATAAATTGGTATTTTTCTGATTTATTATTATAGAAAGAAATTTGGAGAAAGAAAAGTTTTATTTTAAAAAGAATATGAAATAAGTGATCTCATCTTTAAATTCAATGTCAAGTTCTTAAACTTGAAGTGGATGAATTGGCAAGCTTCTGTCTTGACATGATTGAGTCAAGCACTATAACCTGCTAAGAGGACTATCTAGAAAATATTTTACAGTTGGGTTATTTTATTGGTGATTAATAACTATTAATAACCACATCCATGGAAGATGCTTGTGGTGCCATTCACTGAATTAGAAAATGCTTGCAAACTGTTTTGGGTACATTTAAATATATTTCAAGTCACACATGAGAGTATATCAATCTGACAATGCAAAAAGTAGATCTCTTGAAATTAAAAAAATTCATTACAGGTATGAAACCCAGCCCAAATTTAAATATTTTATTTAGAGACAGGGTCTCACTGAGTTGTTTAGAACCTCTTCAATTGCTGAGGCTGGCTTTGAACTCACAATCCTCTTGGCTCAGCCTCTGGCATTACAGGCATGGACCACCTTGCCCACCTTTGTGGTGTAGATTTTTGTTATTCCAAGTGTGCTGCATGGGCCAACAGCATACTGTAATCTGGGGGATCATCAGACATACAGAATCTCAGGTTCAATCCTCAAGTCTACTGAATCAGGATAAGATTTTTTCAAGAGTTCCTGATTTGTACATTAAACTCCAAGGAATGCTGGTGTGGAATATGTAATTTCTAGAAACAGACTCAAACTCAATTATTTTTCTTACTAACTGTGTGGCACTGAGCAGGAAATTAAACCTCTTAGTGCTGTTTTCTCATCTGTCAAATGTGAATAATAGTAGTAATTAGAACATATGGATTTCTTATGAATCAAGTAAATAAATGCAAATGGGGTCAGTATGTTGCCAGGTACCTGGTAGCACTCAGTTAATGCTTCTTTTGTTTTTGTGTTGGGCATTGAATTCAGAGGAGTTTAACCACTGAGCCACATCCCTATCCATTTTTATACTTTATTTAGAGACAGGGTCTCACCAAATTGCTGAGGCTGGCTTTGAAGTTGTGATCCTCCTTCCTGAGCCTCCCAAACTTCTGGGATTACAGGTCCATGCCACTACATTGGGCACTCAGTAAATGCTTTATATATTTATGTTTTTTGCTCTAATTCTCTGACAAGATACAAGCCATATTCTGCCGCAGTCTGGCTGGGCACAATCAGGAGCCACTTGTCAAAAGAAACTAACTTTATTTTTAGAACCACACATGCCAAACAAAACAGCTCCTCAGGAAAAACCCTCAGAGCCCCAACTGCCACCACTGGCTTCCCACAAGCCTCTCCCTCAACCACAAGCCTCTCCACCCCCCATCCTCCTGCTCTTGAGGCTGATTGGCTGGGTCGTGTGGGCGGAGCCAAAAAAGTCCCCCAATGAGCAGCTCTGTGGTCTGACAGGGCAGGGAAACAGCCCAATGAGCATCACCACAGAGGAGCCAATCTGAAAGGGCGGGGAAACAGCTCAATGAGCATCTCCAATGAGCATCACCGCAGAGGAGCCAATCAGCTAGATGTTGCTGGGGCCGCTGTGAGCCAATCATCAGCTGGCAGCTGGAAGTTTGCTGGCAGCTGGAAGTTTGCTGGGGCCCCTTCGGCTGTGGCTCTCAACATCTCCCCCTCTCTGTTTAAACAACAAGCATGTGGCTTAGGGACCGTACCTGCCTTAGGTTGTCCAATAGTACATATGGTCCTTACCCGTTAGGTTGGTACCATTGCAATTGGATCTTACCCATCACTGACTACCGGTCCAGTATACAGCCACACCTGTGGAGAGGTCTTTGTAGCTGAACGATCATGACAAGCAGAAGGGAGGAAGATACACCAAGCCAATTGACGGCTCCTTTTGGAAAAATTGTACCACCGATGACATCATCAGCAAAAATACCCCAACACTACCACAAGTCGCTGCACCAACAGATAGTTCACAATGCATACAGGTGAGTTCACAATGTGTCCAGGCAAGTTCTGCAAGCAGTTCAGTGATGGCTATTGCAGAAGCTGTAGATTGGTTTTATCTTTGTCTTCACCAGCACTGGGATGAAGATAGGAATACTGGCAATAATGGCTAAAGAAAAAATTATGTAACATTCCAGAAGGCACTAAAAGAAAACAATTTTCTTAATAATTTACATTGTCTTTAAGAGAATTATTAAATATAATGAAAAGGAAAGGTGAAAGTAAACAAACAGATCTGTTAACCTCCTTTTTTGTTTACATATTAAAACAATCCTTAACAGTTGTTTACCCAATTTAAATTAAACCATTTAAATCACGTGAATAAAAAAAATATATTTGGATCCATTTTTTCATGAGCGCTCATCATATATGATATATGGACATACGTACATTCAAACATATAACACAAAACACAAGTGTGCACACATAATATAATACATACAACACATAACCTAATAGTAAAGGCCTTATAACTTTTTACAGGTGAAATCTCCATTGCAATGTTTAAAAACTCTATAGTCAAAAAATAGAACAGATCAGCAAAACATTAACCTAGGTCTGTATGAGCTCAAAAAACAAAATAGAATGTGGGAAAGGGCAATAATAAAATAGATATTGAAAAAAGCATCCTGGTTCTATCGCAGATGTAAGGATAGCCAAACTGGAGTTTTGGATATCAGCTGTTATGGACTTGAGTCAAATCATCTTTTTTTGGTCTGTAGAAATTGCTTTAGTTAATCTCTCTGGAATCCAAATCGGCTGCTGTTCTCCCTGTGGAAACACACAAACAGGCCCCCGACTCCAGACAATTACTGGGTCAGGACCTTTCCATTGTCCTGTTAGAATATCCTTCCAAAGTACCTTGGGCTTATGCACATTTTTTGGACACATATGCCTTTCCGCAGCACTAAGTCCTGATGAATCCAAATTTAAAAAGTTTAGAGTAAAAAGGGTTATTTTAAGTTTATCTTTGGGGAATATATACCCCTTCCCAATTCTGTCTTTTTGCTTTAATAAGTACATTTTAATAGTTTGATGAGCTCTTTCAACTATGCCTTGTCCCTGTGGCTTGTATGGGATTCCTGTTATATGAGTAATGCCAAATGATGAGCAAAATTGTTTAAAAGAGGTAGAAGTATAACCAGGGGCATTATCTGTTTTTAACTGTTTTGGAACACCCACAGTGGCAAAATTTTGTAAGCAATGAGCTATAACATCTTTAGTTTTTTCTCCGGCATGAAGGGAGCCCATCAAAAATCCAGAAGAAGTATCAACTGTAACATGCAAATATTTTAATTTTCCAAATTCTGGCAAGTGTGTGACGTCCATCTGCCAAATATGGTTAGGTATCAATCCTCTAGGATTGAATCCAAGATTAACTTGTGGTAAAAAGGTCATACAATTTTGACATTGTTTTATTATTTGTCTAGCTTGTTCCTTAGTTATTTTAAAATGCTTTTGTATTAGCATTGACATGGAACCTTTTATGAAAATTTATATCGTCTTCTAGTGTAGAGAAAATATGTATGTCATGTGTAGTTTTATCTGCTAAATCATTGCCCAAACTAAGGGCTCCAGGCAATCCTGTATGTGCCCTGATATGTCCTATAAAGAATGGATCTTTTCTGTCCCAGATTAGACTTTGTATAGTGGAAAGCAAAGAGAAAACAGTAGAGGAAGGTGAAATCCTACCAGCATCTTCAAGGGATACTATAGCGTTAACTATATACTGACAATTGAAAATAAATTAAATACAGAATCTTTAAACATCACAAAAGCTTGCAATACTGCATTAAGCTCTACCTTTTGAGCTGATTGTTTGGGTACTAAAAATGTAAAAGTTTGATCAGGTGTAACTATTGCTGCTGTACCATTATTTGATCCATCAGTGAATATATTTGGAGCATTCATGATAGGTGTTTTTCTTGTCATTTTTGGAAAAATTACAGGATGCGATGACCAAAAAGACAATAAAGGATTAGATGGTAAGTGGTTATCAAATGAAACATTAGATTTGCACATGATTATTGCCAAAGTATTTAATGCATTAGCTAACTCATCAATTTGATTCATAGTATATGGAGTAATAATTTTATTGGGAGAAATTCCAACACTCCCTTTGCTGCTTTTATTCCTTTGAGTATTAATTGTCCTACAGCCTCAGGATACCTAGTAAGGATAGTCTTAGGAGAATAAGATAAATGTATCCATAATAATGGACCTTCTTGCCAAAATACTCCTGTAGGAATATTTTATGTTGGTAGTACAATAAATAATAAAGGCAAACTTATATCAATTCTATCCAAATGCATATTTTCCATATATGTTTCAATGATTTTTAATGCCTTTCTTGCTTCAGGCGTTAACATTCGGGGTGAATTTGGATCTGATGGACCTTTTAGGATATCAAATAAAGGTCCCAACTCTCCTGTTGGTATACCTAAATAAGGCCTTATCCAATTTATGTCTCCTAATAACTTTTGAAATTCGTTAAGTGATTTGAGTTGATCTACTCGTATTTGAATTTTTGGTGGAGGGACCATGGTTGAGGATAATAGAACTCCTAAATAATTAATTGGAAAATGTAATTGTACTTTATCTATTGCTATCTCTAGATTATAATTTTTTAATTAGTTTGTAAGTGTGGCATAACATTCTAGCAATGTGTTTTTAGCTTTGTGTGCTAATAATACATCATCCATATAGTGAGATATTTGTAGTTCAGCATTTTGATTTCTAAGTGGCTGGATTACTTTGTTAACATAAATTTGACACATAGTTGGGCTGTTAGCCATCCCTTGAGGGAGTACTTTCCATTCATATCTCTGATCAGGACCTTCATGATTCAGTGTAGGGATAGTAAATGCAAAACGTGTACTATCCTCAGGATGAATTGGAATTGAAAAAAAAAATCTTTAATATCTATAACTAAAACATACAAGGTTTTTGGCAAAGCAGACAATTGAGGAATCCCCAATTGAGCAGGTCCCATAATAACCATCTCATTATTAATGGCTCTTAAATCTTGCAATAATCTCCATTTACCAGATTTCTTTTTGATGACAAAAATGGGAGTATTATGGGGAGATACAGAAGGTTGTATATGTCCTTCTGCTAATTGTTGTTTGACCAGGTCATGGGCTGCTTGTATCTTTTCTTTAGTAGGGGCCACTGAGGAACCCATACTGGTCTTTCTGATTTCCAAGTAATTTTTATTGTCTCAGTGGCCCTTTCTGAAAATCCAACCCATGTCTGTCTGTTCCTTGATCTATTTGTATTGGCGCTGCTATACCCTGTTCTTGTTTTTCTAATCTTTTTCCTTTCCTAAAACCTTGTCTAGTCATAATAGTGGGTGCATTTTGGTTGATGTTATTTGTTAATGTCAAACCTAATTGATCTAGGACATCTCGTCCCCATAAATTTATGGGAAGATGATCCAATACATATGGCTGTATAGTTCCTTCACATCCTTCAGGATCCTTCCAATCTAATACCATTGCACTTCTATGGGGATTAGTCGCCACTCCTAGGCCTCGAAGCGTTTGAGTGGCTTGTTGTAATGTCCAATGTTTTGGCCATTCTTGACGAGAGATGATGCTAAGGTCTGCACCTGTATCCAGTAGTCCATTAAATTCATGTCCTTGAATATTTAGTTTTAGCATGGGGCGAGAATCTAAATTTAAAGAAAGCATAGCCCAATCTACACCTGTGGAGCCTAATCCCTTGGAACCTCTTTCTACAGTACGACTGGAAAATTTATCATGTAGGCTGGGTATTATTAGTAACTGTGCTATTCTATCTCCTGGTGAAATTACTGATATACCCTTTGGAGAACTGGCTATAATTCTTATTTCACCTTCATAATCGGGATCAATTACCCCAGGACTTATCATAAGTCCTTTTAGAGTAGAAGAACTGCATCCTAACAATAAGCCTACTGTTCCTTGGGAAGAGGTCCTTTTACTCCTGTGGGAATGATTTGAACTCCCATCTCTGGAGTTAGTACTGATCTGGCGGAGGCGCAGATGTCCAACCCTGTGCTCCCTCTGGTTTGTCTGATGAGGGATCTGATGGACAATGTGTCCTGGGCACTACCCTGATGGGGTTGCTGGGTTCCTCCAGTGCTCTGTATATTTGTGGTTTTGGGCCCCGGAGCATTGGGCCCACCTGTCCATTTTTTTGGCAACAGAGCCTGATGCCTTTCTCCACGATATCGTGGATAAACACCTGGTCCTTGTTCGTTTTTTGATAATGGAGTACCCCCTATGGTAAATTGACTTGTGGTCCCTTACAGGGAAGCAGGAGAAGAATACTAAGGGCATTTGAGGCTAAAGTTTGGCTAACATTACCTCCAAACATCTAAGGCAGATCAGAACTTGGGACACTGTATACTCAGGTCAATGGCTTTCTGGGCCTGGACAGAAAAGTAGGAAATGGCCTTGGTAGGCAGAGCCCAACATGCCTGCTCTTTATTGAATGATTATTGAGAGCTACCTGGGCCAGGAAACCTTTCACCCAAATTTGAAGAGTTGCAAATGCACTAGCTTCATTTAAGTAGCCATTGGGTGCTCATATCATCCTCCAGAAAGAAAGAAAGCAGCATGGAGATACCTGTAGTGAGAGTATAAAGAGGAGCTGAAGGAAGGGGGGGGTAGGGATCCTCCTGAAAGTTTTGCTATGCTCATGCATTAGAGGCAGCACCTTTGCATTCAACTCAGTTTTTGACTGTTAAGACTCCTTATTAATTATTTTATCTCTGACAAACAAACTTTTAGCTGCAAGATTGTACAATGCTTCAAAAACATATTCAGATACCAGATTGTTACAGTAAAACAGCAGTAACAAAGACACATTTACATCTATATGTTGCCCATTCAGCCAAGATCATTCCCAAGAAACAATCTATAATACCAACACATTATTGCCCATGTCTTAAAGGTCCAGAAACAGATGTAAACAAAGACACAATGACAGACAGAAAGGAGCTCCAAACTATGGCTGACAGACAGAAACCTTTAAAAGAGACAGATCAGATAAGGGAAAAATCTCCCCAAGTTACGAAGTCACATTTAATTATGATTTCTACACAAGTGGCACCATAGATGTCCCCACGAGTGGACCAGATGTTCTCACAGAGGGGCAAACTGAAGTGTAAAATCAAGGGTCTTGGTGTGGTGACTTTACTGCTTTCAGTTTCCCCCTTTGTAAAGTAGACAGAGATGAAGCAATCCTTACAGTGTAGGGAAGGAAGGTGGGAGTTCCCCCAAAGAAAAGGGGGCTTCAGTAGCTGCTGGGAGACCAGCTCCTCTGGTTCAGTTCGACCCCAGACAGGCTCATGTATCTCCTAAATTTCCAGTAGTCAATTCTCAAAAAGTTCATCTTATATCCTTGGCATGCAGTTGCTTGGAGTACTAGGCTTCCCCAAGAAAGCAGAGTGAGGGCTTCTCTGGAGTCCCCTCTGGGGTATCAAAATGTGTAACTGAAAGTTTGGTTCCAGTCCTCAAAGCCAATTAATGCCAAATTAATAATGAGGACAAGATTTTGAGAAAAAGGAAGAAGGAGGTTTATTGCTTTGCTAACAAAGGAGAAACACAGGGTCTCCCATCCCAAAGGTTGAGACTCTCTTGATCTGGAGGGATAAGGGGGTTTAAAGAAATTTTTCAAGAGTTAATTTTAGTAGGGGTTCCCAGGGTGCCTGAGGCCCGGTTAGGATTCACTTGTTAATTTGGGAGATATTCATTTTCTAGATCTCCAGCAGGCATTTTTCTTTGCAGTGGGTGTACTCAAGGAAGCCAACTAGGGGAATAAAAGTAAATGTTGCTTTCCTAATCCTAGTTAACACAGGAGAGTAAAGTTTATCAAGGTTTCTTGAAACACAGCTCAAAGTGGTGTCAGGTGTCATGACTTTGTGACAAGATGGTTCCCAATATTAAGAGGGAATTAGTCTGGGTTTATCAGATTCACTTGTTAATTTGGCAGGTATTCACTTCCCAGATCCTCAGCAGGAATCTTCTTCCAGTAGTGGGTGCTGTTCAAGGGCAATTAACTAAGGGAAGAAAAGATAACAGTGTCTTCCAATCTTGTTAGGAGGGGAGAGAGGAAAAGAGAAAAAACAAACCCATTTATTTAAAGTAAGCCTTAGAGCAAAGAGGGCTACATTCAGAAGGTGAAAGGACCACTGTTGAAGAGTATCAAGATGCACACTGGAAATGTCTCTGTCTTTGCTCTGGGAAGATAATTGTAAGCAGAAACAATGGATGCAGATCTCAACAGATTCAGTGAAACTGTTCACTCATTCACACACTCTGGCACCATAGGGGCTTATATTCTGAATGCAAAAATGGCCATTGGTTACAGAGGGGATTTTTCATTTATAGGGTATAATGAAGGTTTTATAATCATTGGAAACTGTGGTTGTGCCATTTGGACAGTCAGGGGCTAGATGTGTAGGTTAAAACTTTAACTCAGAAAAGCAGTTTTAAAAAGGTTGAAACTCATTATTACTTGGAGAGATGGGAGACCAGATCCTGAGGAATGAGTACTTAATTTTTTCCCATTGGTTTTCTTTCCCTGGGATTTATTATCTCCAGGAGTTTCAATATTTTCTGTGTCTCCATTTAGGAATAATTTGCAATGGGGGAAGGTCAAAGGCCAGAACCTAGCATTCAGTATCTGCCTCTTTCCTTCAGGGAACATTTTTTAGGGAAAGAATTTACTGGTAGGTTAATACTTGGCTTGTTTCACCTTCCTCCTCTAAAGCTGCAGTTCTCTCTGCTTTTCTATTGGGGCTGTTCTGTAGGAATATTAATGTCCATAACACTTGAATAAAGCCAACTGTTCTTTGACTGAGACTTGGCCTACATGACTGGCTATTTAATTCTGCAGTCTGTCTCCAGATATTATTACCAAAAGCTTGGTCCATGTTCTTGATGCCAAATTAACAGGTAGGATACAAGTTTGAAAACAAGGAACAAGAAGTTTTATTGTTTTTCTAGCAAAGGAGAAATGCAGAGGACTCTGGTTCAAAGTCTGTGATTCTGCCCCTCCAGGAGAACAGAGGGCTTTTTAAGAAGTGATGTATTTCAGGCATTTCTCATAGAGGTTGTGATTTATTTGTTAATTTGGGAGATAGCAATTCTTCTGGGGCCATCCCTGAAGGCTGAATTTCTTGGTTCCTGAAATAGGTCTGTGCTTAAACACCAGTAGTTGAGCCTAAGATGAGCAAAACAATATAATCCTGTACCCTGTCCCCAGATTAGGGATGGGGAGAGAGAAAAGAAGAAAACAAAAACATGTTCACTTTACAATGAGCCATATTGCAGCAAAGGCTGTATTTAAAAGGTGAAGAGGAGCACTGTTAAAGTATCTTATGCCCCCTTATATCATGTTACTTTGAGATAATTAGATATCTCACCAAGCACAGGCTTCTGAGGTTCTACCTCAGGCCAATCATCCTCTGAATTAGTGACTCCATTATGTCCAATGTCCAATGCTAGGGAATTTTAGTATGCAGTAGCTACAAGATTTAGAGTGTATGCAAATAGAATGTCTCCTTTTGTGTTTTTTGGAAATTATTCAGAATCTGATTCACTATAGCATAAATAAATATTTAAAATTATTTTCTTATTTGTCCCTACTGTATATAAAACAAAAAATCATATATATTGTGATTCCTACTTATAGATATAAAAATTTAATTTGAGAAAAGTTATCATTTCTGGAAACACAATTCTTGAGTGCCACAGCCATTACATAGGTGACTGTCCAGTGAAGAAATTATTACCAAAAGTTTGATCCTAACCCAGATGCCAATCCTATAAGGATATCAGGGTTTTGAGAAAAAAACTAATACAAAAAACTTTTATTGGTGTGCTAGCAAAAGAGAAACACAAGGGACTTTTGTTCCAGAGTCTGTGGTTCTGCCCTTCTGGGAAGAGAGGGCATTTAAAGAAGCAAATTCAAGACTTTATTCCAGGGGTTCCCCCAGAGGGGGTCCCAAGTGTTCCCTGAAGATGTGTTAATTTGACTTTTTCTTCCTGTGGAGGACAGATAATTTAAGGTAATATGCTCTCGGCCCCCAGGTTTGGAAGAGGGAGATGGAGAAGAGGAAAAGAAAAAAAAAACAGGACCCTTTTAAAATAAGAAGCAAAATAATTTCTAATTAACTTCTGTATTTCTGTAGTGTCTGTTGTGATATTGCCTTTTTCATCCCATATACTAGTAATTTGGGCTCTCTCTTCTTCATTAGCATGGCTAAGGGTCTGTCAATCATTTATTTTTTCAAAGAACCAACTTTTAGTTTTGTCAATTTTTTCAATTGTTTCTTTTGTTTTATTTAATTGGTTTCTTGTCTGATTTTAATTATTTCTTGCCTTCTACTGCATTTGCTGCTGGTTTGTTCTTCTTTTTTTAGGGCTTTGAGATTTAGTGTGAGGTCATTTATTTGTTGACTTTTTCTTCTTTTAAGGAATGAACTCCATGAAGTGAATTTTCCTCTTAGTACTGCTTTCATAGTGTCCCAGAGATTTCGATATGTTGTATCTGTTTTCTCATTTACCTCTAAGAATTTTTAAATTTCCTCCTTGTTGTCTTCTGTAACCCATTGTTCATCCAGTAGCATATAGTTAATTCTCCATGTGATGTAGGATTTTTTCCCTTATTTTATCATTGATATCCAATTTCATTCCATTGTGATTGAATAAAATGCATGATGGTATCTCTACTCCTTTGTATTTGCTAAGAGTTTCCCTGAGGCATAATATGTGGTCTATTTTTGAGAAGGATCTATGTGCTGCTGAGAAGAAAGTGTATCCACTTGATGTTGGTTGATATATTCTATATATGTCAATTAAGTCTAAGTTATTAATTGTGTTATTAAGTTCTATGGTTTCTTTATTCAACTTTTGTTTGGAAGATCTGTCCAGTGGTAAGAGAGTTCTGCTAAAATCACCCCATGATTATTGTGTTGTGGTCTATTTGACTCTTGAACTTGAGAAGAGTTTGTTTGATGAACATATCTGCACTATTGTTTGGGGCATATATATTAATAATTGTTATGTCTTGTTTGTGTATGGTTCCCTTGAGCAATATGTAGTGTTCTTCTTTATCACTTTTGATTAACTTTGGCTTGAAGTCTACTTTATTTGATATGAGTATGGACACGCCTGCTTGCTTCTGTGGCCCATGTGAGTGGTATGATTTTTCCCAACCCTTCACCCTCAGTATGTGTCTTTTCCTATCAGTGAGTCTCCTGTAGGCATAATATTGTTGGATCTTATTTTTTTTTAAATCCAGTCTACTAGCCTATGTCTTTTAAATGGTGAGTTTAAGCCATTAACATTTAGGGTTACTATTGAGATATAGTGTGTATTTCCGGTCATATTTGTTTATTTTTGTTATTTAACTTGACTTGATTTTCCTCTTTGATTAGTTTTTCCTTTAGTGTAGTACCTCCCACTGTTGGTTTTCATTGTTATTTTTCATTTTCTCTTCATAAAATGTTTTGCCAAGGATGTTTGGACGCGCCAGTTTTCTATCTGCAAATTCTTTTAAATTTTGTTTATCATGGAAGATTTTTATTTTATCTTCAAACCTGAAGCTTAATTTTGCTGGATAGAAGATTCTTGGTTGAAACCCATTATCTTTCAGCATTTGAAATATGTGGTTCCAGGATCTTCTAGCTTTCAGGGTCTGTGTTGAAAGATCAGCCATTATCCTAATTGGTTTACCCCTATATGTAATCTGCTTCCTTTCTCTTGTGGATTTTAAAATTTTCTTCTTGTTCTGTATGTTGGGCATTTTCATTATAATGTGTCTTGGTGTTGATCTTTTATGATTTTACATTTGGCATCCTATAGGCTTCTAGGATTTTGATTTCCATTTCATTCTTCATTTCTGGAATGTTTTCTAATATTATTTCATTGAACAGATTGCTCATTCCTTTGGTTTGGACCTCTATGCCTTCCTCTATCCCAATAACTCTTAATTTGTCTCTTTATGCTATCCCATATATCTTGGATGATCTATTCATGTCTTCTTATCAGTCTTGCTGTGCTGTCTACATTCTTTTTGAGACAATATACTGTGTATTTGTTGTCTAATGTCCTATCTTCTAAGTGCTCTACTCTCCTGGTGGTACTCTCATTTGAGTATTTAATTTGGTTTATCATTTCTTTCATTTCTAGGATTTTTTTTGTATAACCTCTATCTGCCTGTTGAGTTGATCTTTTGCTTTTTGGATTTATTTATGAATTCATTGTCAAAGAGATCTTTCATTGTCTGCATTCATTGTCTAATGTCTTCCCTGAGACTCCAGAACATCTGAACCATGCATATCCTAAAATATTTATCTGAATTTTTTTTCTGCTGTAGATGTTACCTCTTCAAATGTTGTATTGTCTTGCATTGTTTGTGGTCCTTTCTTTCCTTATCTTTTCATGTTTCTCACGTTTCTTTCCAGCTCTGTGAGACTGTTGTGTTATTGTTTTTGCCCTATAAATTTATATTGCTCTTGTATAGTTCTGAAATCTCTCCTTTGCTGGGAAAAACAATGTTACCAGTTCCCAATATCAACAATACATCATCTATGTGCAAGTTTTCATTACATTTATTGTTAGTCTCTATGTCTAGATATGTTGGATTCAATTATTATTTAAAATATAGTTATTAGTTTCATAAAAGGCATACAGTTTCTGCTGGCATATAGAGGACTGAGGGTTGGGCATAGGACATTATGTTAAGGGGGAAAGGTGTGAGGTATGGGGTTAATCTATCTTAGCAACTTTGGAGGATAACTCTAATGAATAGACAGGAGGTAGTTTAGGGAAGAATGCATAAAATCAAACACCTGTATGTATTTAAAAAATTATCCAAAGTAAAAATAGTAAAATTAGAAGGTTGAAAGTGGGAGAGAGGGAGGAAGAGAAATAAAAAGGAAAGAAAGAAAGAGAAAAAAGAGAGAGGGAGAAAGAAAATAAAAAAGAAAAAGAAAAAAGGGGGGGTGGGCTTTTGTAATTCCTCTATATTATATTATTCTGGTGATTCCATTCTTAAAGTCTTATTTCATGCACAGTTCTTGGTTTCACAAATATTGGGGTTGTGAGGATCAGAGGGGGAAGGGTAGAGGAGAATAGATGATAAGAGGAAAAAAAAAACTCTTAGAATTCTGTTTTCTTTTGTTCCAGTAGGTGGCATTCTATTCAAAGCTTCAGTCTCTGCCCTCAGGGTGGTGGAGGTAACCAGTGTGAGAAGGCTTGAGCTTCTGCCTGGAGCCTCCCTGTTCTTAGTCTCTCTGAGTTGGAAACTAGGTGCCTGTATAGTTGCAGTTCCTTGTTGATAGCCACGCCCCCCAGAAGATTATGAGAAAGGTTTTGAGTTATCACAGCTGGAAGTGGGGGAGTTGGGAACCAGGTATCTGATAAGCTGCAGAACTGTGCTGGTGAGCACGCCCACCAAGAGATGGAGAGGTTTTCCAAGATGGATTCTGTTTCCCATGCTGGGTATTTGGTGAGGTGGGGGTGCTGGGGTGACCTTGTGATGTGGTCAGAACTCTGTCTGGTGACCTGCATGGGAGCGGAGAGTAATCTGGTGATCTACAGTACTGTAGAGTTGCTGATTTTGTACTTCTGATCTGTTGCTTGTCATTTAAGCATGTGTTCAGACTGCGGGATTTGGGTCAAGCATCTAGAGTCTTACAGGCAAGCAAAGCCTCTGTATTCTGCGCTGTGTTCACAGCTCCAGTTGGATTCCAGAGGTCTTGATTAGTGACTCAGCAGTCACTCTCTCCTCTACTCTGTTCTATGGATCTCCTTGCTGGACGAGGGAGATCCCATGCAGCTCCAGGCCCAGGTTTTCCTGCCCAGTAGCACAACATCCAAAATAAACAAAAATAAAAGGTCAATGGGACAAGGCACAGTGGCTCATGCCTATATATGTAGTTATTTGAGAGAATGAGGCAGAAGCATTGCAAGTTCAATGACAGCCTGAGCAACTTAGACTCTGCCTAAAAATAAAACTAATAATAATAATAATAATAATAATAATAATAATAATAATAATAATAATAATAAAAGCAGCTTAGGATATAGCTCTTGGGTTGAGTGCCTCTGGGTTCAATCCCTAGCAGTATTCAAGAAAGAGAGGCAAAAAGAAAAAGTCAATCAAATAGGCTGCTCATTCATTAATTTAGTATATACTAACAGCTTGTTAATATTGTACTTTATTCAGAAGATAATAGAGGAATTGCATGCTATTTAACATTGATAATTGCATAAATCACTGTGTATTTTGAGAGAGTACTTTATGAACTCCTAAAAAAGCCTCTTACTTTCATTGAACTGCTCTATGTTATGCCTGTTCCTTGGCCACCCAGAATTGGTGGCTTTTCTAGTGAAGAAGAAATGCAATATCCACCTCTGTGACTATGATGGCAACACTCCATTGATGAAGAAAGATGTAACCAAGGGTTTCTGTAGGAAAAAAATGATAGAAATTCTTAGAAGTCAAAATTTATTAATTCCATTTAAGTTCAACTAATTAGTAAAACATATAAAATGTTTTTCTTGGATTCTCAAAATTTGCAGTGTATTTCTTGGTATAAAACCAACAGGCCCTACAATACTGGAAAAGAAATGTGAAACCATCCTTCTAGAAAATGGTGCCAATCCAAATGCTCACAACAACAGAAATGAAACTCCTTTTCATTTTGCTCTCTGTTTGAAGGAAACATCAATAGCAGAAAAACTACTTTCACTCAATGCAAATATAGAAGCCAAAACTTTGTATACACCAAACATGATTATTTCCAAAATATTTAAAATATGTTTATTTTAAGTGTGATATTTTTCAACAAATGTGGATATTTAAGCAGGGTTTTCTTGATCACAATAGTAACAGTTGTTGAAATTTCTCTCCATCTTCTTTATCATTTTTATCTCATAAAAATATTTAGTTTACCTCTAAACATTATGTACATGTTTAAAATTAAGGCAGCTCATGCAGAAATCTGGAATTCAAGCTTCTTTAAAAAAAATGTGGTCCCCTTTGAGACATTTTACTGTGTGGTGTGATGTGCAGAGAGTACCTCCTGCATTCCAAAGATGAGTATACTAGTTGTTCCTGGTGGAGGTCTAGTTCTTGCTGAATGACTAAAATAGCATTTATTTAAGTAATTTTGAACAACAAACGCTTATGCCATGGCAGTAGACAAATTGCTTACAGTCTGAGCAGTCTGGATACTCTGAGTGAGTGAAGCAGCAGCGTGGCTGTGGTGACAATGGTGGCTACCAGGGCAATAATTCCAGCAATGATGAGGTTAACTTCATGCCTTGTCTGGTGTAGGATCTCATTCAGAAGATTCTGCATCTCCATATCCCATGGACTCCTTCACTCTCTGGACAGGTTCAATGGAAGCCAGATTGCCAGGGGCACTCTGAAAATAAATATAAGTTTAGCTTTCATAGCAGGAGTTAGTCAATTTGTGAGCCAGCAGGATGTATTGATTGTACAAGGGATCTGTATGAGTGACATTTATACTATAAGCATCATTGATTATTAGCATAGCAAAGGGTGGCATAACACAAGCTTGTGCATAGTGGGTATGGGTACAATTTGGCACAAAGGCAAATCCATTGTCAGGGTCTGGACTTAATATAGATCCATTCATCCTGCCTGCTGCTTCCCATTTGATGAATCTAGCAGCTAGCAATATTGGCATGATATCCATCATGCCATACTTATTTCCTGCATAATGGTTGTTAACAGCTTTTCCTGTGTAGCTGGTACTCCAGTAGCTTGTGTGATTTTTGGTCACATCAGCTACATCCAAGGAGCTGCATCCATCCAGGCACATACTTGTTGTTCTTCCCCAGAGAAATTCCTCTTATCAAGGAGATAAGGTATGGCAATAACAAATTGATTCCATGGAATGCTATCATTATCTGAGGGTTTTTTTTTTTCAAAAGGCATTGTTGGGCACGTTGGCATCAAGGGTTTCTTGCGTTTTCCATGGGGAAGTCTATGACTATAGGTAGCATTAACTATAACTATAATGTCAGTGAGAGATATCTCAACATATGACTTATTATAGTCATCTACAATAGTTTTATTTGCAAGAGCAAAACAGAGAGACTGCCTGGATTATAGGTCTCCTTATCTACCACAGAAAAACAAATAGGCAGAGTGGGTATGGAAATACTGGTATTACAGGGTACAGTTAACTCTTGGATGGATAACTCAGGATCAATAAGCTTGGAATTATTGGAAAAGAGCTTAGGTAAACCCCTTCCCAATTAGCAACAGCTATAAGGTGTGGTGTAGTGACAAGGTACCAATTTACCTGGGCCTTGGCACTGTTGATGGTTAGAGATGTGTATAAGAGTAGAAAGAAGACCTGTCCAGGAGCATTAGAATCATGACATTGGCTTTCTGCAAAATCATTGGCCTGCTCTATTAGCTTTTTTACATCACCCCATGTGATGCTGTGATAGGGTCTCCTCTGGTGTCCTCTTGCCCTCTTGCCTTTTTTGCTTCCTCTTGTCTTGGAGTGTGCAATGTGCCATCATGGTGGGCAGGTTTCCAGGGCCAAACATGCCAGGCTGGAATCCAGACAAGCTGTGGACTCTTCTCTGGGAAGACACAAGCAAAACCCCTACCCAACACCAGGAGCAGCAAGGGTCCGACCACTGATTGGTTAAGGGATATTTATACTGAAGTAGGGGTAAATGGGATGGCCTCATCAAGGAGGCCCAATTCTTGAAGGCAGGTTTATAGACATCACACTTAGGCACTGTTAAAAAATTTAATTTAAAGAGGATAGTATTAAGAATATCATGGGGAGACCACAGGGAGGTGCTGTCTCCCCCCTTTTGTTTTAGAATAGTGGACTTTAGCTCTTTGTGAGCTCTTTCCACTATCCCTTGCCCCTGGGGATTTTAAGTAATACCAGTGGTATGATTAACATTCCACTTGGAACAGAACTCCTTAAAGGCTGTACTGGCTTATGGGGGGCAATTGTTTCTGCTTTTTTCATATGAGAGTCCCATGGTTTTAAAACAGCACAAGAGGTGAGAACAGACATGTTTGGATTTCTCTCCTGAGGCTTCCATTGCCAGGAGGAGCCCTGAGTAGGTGTCTATGCATACATGCACATATTTTAAATGTCCAAAGGATGGCACATGAGTGATAAATATCCATTTTCCATAGGGCATTGGACTTTAGACCTCTAGGATTAACACCTTGAAGTTGTAAATGTTATATGGGCAAGAAGGAAGCACATTTAGTGCACTGTATAGTAATCAGATTGCAATTTTCTTTTGTTAATTGAGGGAAGAGTTTGTGAAAGCTATGGGCTGATTGATGGAACTTGCTGTGCAGCCTGATTGCCTACTCAGGCAAGGAGGTTTCATAGGCTTCACGGGTCAGGTTATCAGCCTTTTCATTTAGTTGTGACAAAGGCCCAGGCTATCTGAATGGACTCAGATATGTTGAATGTAAAGAGGATTAGTCCTTCCTTCTAGGAGGATTTGAAAAGATTTTAGAAGCAGGTTAACCACATTGGTATCATTTTTTTATGGAAGCAAAAAGCAGTCTAGAAATAGCCATGGCACAGTATTGACTATCAGTCACAACATTAATAGGTTCAGGGAATTGTTAGAAGACCATGTTTATACCACATAATTCTAGTGCTTGGGGAGATGCATGGGAATAATTATATTGGAAGATGCTTTTTACCCAAGTAGCACTGTGAAAATAGATTATGCCAAATTTTCCTGTAAAGGTGGCATCTATGAACACTAAGGGTGCACCAAGAATAGGCTGGACCACTATTATCTTTGGTTGCTTTAGAGGCACAAAGAAAGTGGTTTTCAGGAGTCTTGATGAAGTCATATGACAGTCAATGAGCCCAGTAAAATTAGCCATGGCTGCTTGGAAATTAGGGCTAAGCATCATGAGATTATTTACCTCTAAAATTGTGAGAGGAATTATGAGCTTATCTGGTTCTTTCCCCAGTGCTCACAATAGGAACCTTCTCAATGAGGTGATCATTTGTGAGATGCCCTCCACTTGACTTTGGACTTTTCTTTGTGCACTGGAGTAAGAGTGCACCCATGGCATGATATTGTCTGGCTCTTTCCAGATGACTCCAGTAGGAAACCCAAGAGTTAGTCATACTATTGCCCAGACATACTTCTTAGGGTCATACTGATTTACCTCCATGTTGTTTAGGGATGTACTAACCAATTCCAAAGCCACAAGAGCTTCTGGGCTAACCTGTCAGGGGAAGTTTAAATGTGGGTCTCTCTTTAGTAAATCAAATAAGGGCCTCATTTGTTGAGTAGTGATCTTTAAAGAAGGTCTAAGCCAATTCAGATGCCCCAGGATAGTCTGCAATTGGTTCAAGGTAGAATTTTCAGGGAGAATGATATGAGGAGCTGCTTGCATAACAACTCCTGGACAGATGCAATGTCCTAAAATTTAAAAAGGGGTTCCTTTTGGATCTTTTCTGGGGCAATGGTCAATCCCAATTCATTGAGGTTATCAATCAAAGCTGTGAAAGCCTGTTGCAGTATAGCTTCTTTCTCACATGTTATGAGTAGGTCATCCATGTGGTGCACCAAAACAAGATCTTTATATTGTTCAAGGACTCTTAGGGCTTGAAAAGCAAACAACTGAAAAATACTAGGGCTGTTTTTCATGCCTTGTAGTAACACTTTCTGCTGAAAATGTTGTGTGGGCACCGAGTTGTTAATGACAAATACCATAAATGCAAAATGTTGTCTATCAGCTGGATTCAGTGAAATGGAGAAGAAGCAGTCCTTTATGTCTGCTGTGCAAATTTTGTAGCCTTTTGGAACACATTGAGTCAATGGAAGCCTGAGCTGAGTGGTGCTCATCTTTTACATAGTCTCATTTATGCCCTGCAAATCCTGGAGTAATCTCCATTTACCTTTTGCCTTTTTTTTTGAATACAAAAGATGGGGATATTCCATAACTATTAGAGGGCTCAATATTACTCAAAGCCAATTGCTCTTTTATCAATTCCTAGATATGCTGTAACTTTTTTGGGGAAAGTAGCCACTGTTCCTCCACCCATACTGGTTCATCAGAGAACCATTGCAACCATATGGGTGTAGGTGCTGTAATACAAAGAGTGGCCTTTAATATTGGGGGTGGCATCTGAAATCCTCCTTTTAAGATTGGGTCTTTTAAATCTGTGTCTAATATGTCATAGAAGGCCTGATCATCAGTAGTGAGCACTGCTCCCATGGAGCCTAAGATATTTCAGCAAAATAGGTTGTTATGTATTCCTTCCATCACTAGGGGGCAGACGGTTCCTTGGTTGTCCTTCATCTCCTTCCACGTCCAGCTCTTTGCTGCTGCCAAGAGGGGGTTAGCCCTCTGATGTCTGTAACATTGGGTGCTGGTTTAGTGGCCCATGACTCATGTACCTCCTCCAACCTCAGCAACGTTAAGTCAGCCCCTGTGTCCATCAACACCTTGAAATTTTTTTTCTTTATCTCTAGCATTTCCCTGGGTTTGTTGTCCTCACTAATAGAGATTGTCCACCATATTTTAGGACCCCCAATATCCATCTGATTGATTGTTTGGCTTTGTTTTTGTTTCCCTCCGTTTGGGAAACAAAAACTCCCTTGGTCATGGGGCTGGGGGGGCGTGCCCCAAGAGGAGTTTAAAGGCTTTCCCACACAGTCTCACTTGACCAACAGTCTCTAGCCCAGTGCTGTCCCTTTTTACACCATTGGTAGAGGCCTGGCTTGTCCCCTCCTCTCTGAGAAGGGCAATCTCGAGAGAGATGCCCTTTTCCTCCACAGTTCCAGCATCCATCTGCTCTATGTGATTCATGGACAGAGCTGAAAATGCCAATGCCATCAACATGGCCTGTTGGCCTGGTATCTCTATATCTTCTGTGGCCAAAATCCAGTCATCAAGTGTACCATTGCGTACTGGCACCACTGCTACTCTGTGTTCCTTATTTAGTCTGTCCCAGATCAACTCCTTGGCTAAGGCCGCCCTGGCTCCTTCATGAGACACCTTCCCTTCTACTACTTGTTTCCTCTGTCAATAGTCCTCAGTGGCTTTCTGCCTTAAGTCCTGTATAGAAACTGTACCTCCTCCAGCTGGCAACTTTCTCCAGGCTCTCAGACAACAGAGCTGCTCCTGATTGAAATAATTTGGTAGGCCTGTATCCTGTATCACAGGAGAACTGTAGATTCCTTCTCCCTGCAGGCATTCAGCTGGGAGGTGAACATTTGTGGTGTGGTTATGATCATAGAAAAATGCCTTCCATTTTATAAATGTTTGTGGGCTATAGAGCTATTCTCCAGTCTTGAGAGCAATTAAGTTCAAGACTGAGTGATTTAAGCAGTTGCTCTGCAAATGGCCTCCAGGGCCCATCCTATTTTACTGCCTGCTTTTTGTCCCCCAGCAATATTGACAAGTAATTCCTTTTTTTTTTATTTTGTAAATTTTTAAAAATAACTTACAGCAGGATGCATTACAATTCTTGTTACACATATAGAGTACAATTTTTCATATCTCTGGTTGTATATAAAGTATGTTCACATCAGTTCGTGTCTGCATACATGTACTTTGGATAATGATGTCCGTCACATTCCACCATTTTGTTAACCCCTTTCTCCCTCCCTTTCTCTCCCACCCCTCTGCCCTATCTAGAGTTTGTCTATTCCTTCCATGATACCCATTCCTACTGCAATATGAATCAGTCACCTTATATCAGAGAAAACAATGGGCATTTTTTTGGGGGGGTGGGATTGGCTCACTTCACTTAGCATTATCTTCTCCAACACCATCAATTTACCTGAAAATGCAATAAAAATACTTTTATTATTGCAGTGTAATATTCCATTGTGTATATATGCCACATTTTTTATACATTCATCTACTGAAGGACATATAGGTTGGCTTCATAGTTTAGCTATTGTGAATTGTACTGCTATAAAAATTGATGTGGCTGTGTCCCTGTATGTAGCATTCTGTTTTTAAGTACTTTGGGTATAGACCAAGGAGAGGGATAGCTAGGTCAAATTATGGTTCCATTTCCAGTTTTCCAAATAATTTCCATACTGCTTTCCATATTGGTTGCACTAATTTGCAGTCCCACCAGCAATGTATGAGTGTACCTTTTTCCCCACATCCTCACCAACAATCATTGTTGTTTGTTTTCATAATAAGTGCCATTCTGACTGGTGAGATGATATCTTAGAGTAGCTTTGATTTGCATTTCTCTAACTGGTAGAGATGAAAAACATTTTTTTCCATATATTTGTTGATTGATTGTATATCCTTTTCTGAGAAGTGTCTATTTAGGTTCTTGGACCATTTATTAATTGGGTTATTTTTGTGTGTGTGTTTAGCTTTTTGAATTCTTTATATACCCTAGAGATTAGTGCTCTATCTGATGTGTGAGTGGAAACATTTGCTACTAAGATGTAGGCTCTCTGTTCACCTCACAGATTGTTTCTGTTGCTGAAAAGCTTTTTAGGTTGAATTTATCACATTTATTGATTCTTGGTTTTAATTCTTGCACTATAGGAGTCTTATTAAGAAAGTTGGGGCCTAATTTCACATGATGAAGATTAGGGCCTACTTTTTCTTCTATTAGACACAGAGTCTCTGGTTATTTAATTCCTAGGTCCTTGGTCCACTTTGAATTGAGTTTTGTGCATGATGAGATACAGGGGTTTAATTTTATTTTGTTGCATATGGATTTCCAGTTTTCCCAGGACAATTTGTTGAAGAGGCTATACTTTCTCCAATGTATGTTGTTGGCTTCTTTTTATAATATAAGATAATTATAGTTTTGTGGGTTAGTCTCTGTTTTCTCTCCTCTGTACCATTGTTCTTCCAGCCTGTTGTGGTGCCAATACCATGCTGTTTTTTTTTTTTTTTTACTTTTGCCCTGTAGTGTAGTTTAAGGTCTGGTATAGTGATGCCACCTGCTTCATTCTTTCTGCTAAGGATTGCTTTCTGGGTCTGTTATTTTTCCAGTTGAATTTCATGATTGCTTTTTATATTTCTATGAGGTATTTTGATTAGAATTGAATTAAATCTGTATAGTGCTTTTGGAAATATAATCATTTTGATAATATTAATTTTGCCTATCCAAGACAAAGGTAGATCTTTCCATCTTCTAAGGTATTCTTTGATTTCTTTCTTTAGGGTTCTGTAATTTTCATTGTATAGATCTTTCACCTATTTTGTTGATTTCCCATTTTTTGAGGCTATTTATAAATGGGGTAGTTTTCCTCATTTCCATTTCTGAGGATTTATCACTGATATGCAGAAAAGCCTTTGATTTATAGGTGTTGATTTTATATCCTGCTACCTTGCTGAATTCATTTACTAGTTCTAGAAGTTTTCTGGTGGAAATTTTTGGATCTTCTAGGTATAGAATCGTATCATCAGCAAATAGTGTCAATTTGACTTTTTCTTTTTCTATGTGTATCCCTTTAATTTCTTTCATCTATCTAATTGCTCTGGCCAGTGTTTCAAGAACTATGTTAAATAGAAGTGGTGAAAGAGGGCATTCCTATCTTGTTCCAGTTTTTAGAGGGAATGTCTTCAATTTTTCTACGTTTAAAATGATGTTGGCCTGGGGCTTAGTGTAGATAGCCTTTATGATGTTGAGGTATGTTCTAGTTATCTCTAGTTTTTCTAGTGTTTTGAACATGAAGGGGTGCTGTATTTGGTCAAATGCTTTCTCCTGCATCTCTTAAGATGATCATATTGAAGCCAGATTTAAAATTAGGTAGTCAGTGTAGTTAGGTAAATTGGGTCTAATATCAAGTGATATCTAAAATGGAGACCATGCGGAGAATGACTCAGGGAAAACACAGGACAACTCATGGAATGTTAATGAAGTCCTGAAAAGGCCCTAGGCCAAAGTCCACCTCAAAGAAATGTTAATGAACAGCCCCCAGCAAAAAGGTGCTGACTCAGAAGTCCTTCCTGACCAGATTACTTCTTTGGCCCACCTGTGTCCCACCCCTCGGGCCTTCCAACCTACATTCCATCACCAAAACTATAAAAAGGGGAAACAACCGCACTTCCATGGATTCCACCTCTTGGGTCCCCTTCTTCCTCTGGAAGAAGTCTTTTCTGCTGTCCTTTAATAAACTTATAATTTCTACTCTGACCTTGCCTCAGCGTGCTCTCTGGTGTTATTCTTCAACATGGGGAAGCAAGGACTCGTCACTGGTCAACAGCGATAACAATATGAGATTCTTATCTTTAAATCTATGATGTGATGAATTACATTTATTGATTTTCGTATGTTGAACCAACCTTGCATCCCTGGATGAATCCCACTTGATCATGATTCATGATGTTTGTGATATGTTTTTGTATTCAATTTGTCAGAATTTTATTGAGAACTTTTGCATCTAGGTTCATTAGGGATATTGGTCTGAAGAGTTCTTTTTTTGATGTGTCTTTGCCTGGTTTTGGAATCAGAGTGATATTTGCATCATAGAATGAGTTTGCAAGTGCTGCCTCTTTTTCTGTTTCTTGAAATAAATTGTAGAGTATTGGCATTAGTTTTTCTTTAAAGGCTTATAAAACTTGGCTGTGATTCCTCTGGTCCTGATTCAATTGGGGGCAAATTATATGATTCTATAAATTTGCTGATGCTTTTGATATTTTCTATTTTACTGTAGTATAAGTTTTCAAAATAATTTCTAATTATCTTCTATATTTCTATAGTGTCTGTTGTGATATTTATTTTTTCATCAGGTATGTTAGTGATTTGATTTTCTCTCTCCTTTTCATTAACATGGCTAAGGGTATGCCAATTTTATATATTTTTTCATAGAACAAACTTTTTGTTCTGTCAATTTTTTTCAATTGTTTCAATTTCAATGATTTCACCTTTGTTTTTTAATTTTTTTTCTGTCTTATGCTGCTTTTAGTGTTTGTTTGTTCTTCTTTTTAATAGGGCTTTGAGATGTAATGTTAAGTCATTTATTCATTGACTTTTTCTTATTTTAAGGAATGAACTCTATGCAACAAACTTTCCTCTTAGAAGTGCTTTCATAGTTTCCCAGAGATTTAAATATGTTGTATCTGTGTTCTCATTCACCTCTAAATTTTTAAATCTCCTCCTTGATGTCTTCTGCAACCCATTGTTTATTCAGTAACATATTATTTAGTCTTCAGATGTTGGAGTGGATTTTCTTTTTTAGTTTTTCATTGATTTCGAATTTCATTTCAGCATGGTCTGATAGAATGCAGGGTAGTGTCTTGACTTTATTATATTTGCTAAGAGTTGCTTTGTGGCATTGTGTATGGTATATTTTAGAGAAGGATCCATGTGCTGCTGAGAAGAAATTGTATTCTCTTTTTGCAGGGTGAAATATTCTATATATGTCAGTTAAGTCTGAATTATTGATTGTATTGTTGATTTCTATCATTTATTTGTTCAGATGTTGTTTGGAAGATTAAAGAGGTTTGTTAAAGTCATGCAAAATTATTGTGGTCTATAAGACTCTTGAACTTGAGAAGAGTTTGTTTGATAAACATAGCTGCTCCATTGTTTGGGGACATATATATTTATAATTGTTAAGTCTTGTTGGTGTATGATTCCTTTGTGCAGTATGTAGTGTCCTTCTTTATCCTTTTTGACTGACTTTAGTTTGAAGTCTGCTTTATTTGATATGAGGATGGAAACTCCTACTTACTACCACAGTGAATGTGAGTGATATGATTTTTCCAAATTCCTCACCTTCAGTCTGTGGATTTTTTTTCCCTATGAAATGAGTCTCTTGGAGGCAGCATATTGTTGAGTCTTTCTTTTTGTTTGATCCAAGCTGCTATTCCATGTCTTTTGATTGGTAAGTTTAGGCCATTAACATTCAGGGTATTACTGAGATATGATTTGTATTCCCAGCCATTTTTATTTAATTTGGTATTTAACATCACTCGGTTTCTCCTCTAATTTTCCTTTAGTGTAAGCCCTCCCTATGCTGGTTTTCATCATTGTTTTTCATTTCTTCTTGAAATATTTTGCTGAGTATATTCTCTAGTGGAGACTTTCTAGTTGTAAATTTTTTTAACGTTGTTTATTATGGAGTCTTTTGCTTTCATCATCAAATATAAGGCTTAATTTTTCTGTATATGATTCTTGGTTGGTATCCATTTTATTTCAGAGCTTGGTGTATGTTGTTCTACAATCTCTTGGCCTTGAGGGTCTGATTTGAAAAATCTGTTGAGATACGACTTTTTTCTCCCCCTATATGTGATCTGATTCCTCTCTCTTGCAGCTTTTAATATTCTATCTATATTCTGTATGCTAGAAATTTTCTTTATAATATGCCTTGGTGTAGATCTGTTGTAATTTTGTACATTTGGCGTCCTGTAAGCCTCTTATGTTTCGTTTTTCAACTCATTCTTCATGCTTGGGAATTTTTCTGATATTATCTCATTGAAGAGAATGTTCATTCCTTTGGTTTAAAACTCTGTGCCTTCCTCTATACCAATGACTTTTAGATTTGGTCTTTTGATGTAGTCCCATAATTCTTGGATGTTCTCTTTATGATTTCTAAATATCTTCACTATGTGATCAACTTTGCTTTCCAGGTTGAATGAATTTGGACCTAAAAATAAAAAATGCTTTGTTTTTTGCTTGCAAAGATACATTTTCATTACCTGACATTCTTTCCTCCAAGTGACTTGGCAGAATTTGTTTTTCATCCATTTCACATTGATCCCTAAATTTGGTTCTCTTAAATTCAAGAGTTTGCTTGCACAAATGCATTTTCATTATCTGACATTCTTTCTTCCAAGTGATCTAGTCTGTTGGTTGTGCTTTCTATTGAGTATTTTATTTGATTTATTGTATCCTTCATTTCAAGGATTTCTGGCTGTTTTTTCCCCAGAGTTTCTATCTCTCTCTTAAAATAATCTTTTGCTACCTGTATTTGCTCTCTTATCTTATTGTTGAAGTGATCAATTTTTGCCTATGTTTGCTCATTTAGTTTATTCTTTAATTCACAGATCATTTTAATTATGAAACTTCTGAACTCCTTTTCTGACATTTCATTAATTTAGCTGTTTGTGGGTTCTGTTGTTATAGTGTTCTAGTTTGTTTGGGGCAATTTCCTCCCTTGTTCTTTCATGTTGTCTATATGTCTTTCTTTCTTGTAGTATGAATCTGAGATATTACAATTTCTTCCTTATATTCTTGTAATTCCCATGCAGAACATATGTACCTCATCTTGATGTTGGGCTTCCAGACTGTGTTGGTGTCCCTCATTGAATATGACTGCCTCCTGGATCTGGGTTCTGCACAAATTGGTGTGAGTGGATCTGGGCCACTGTTCTTGACTTCCCACAGTAGTCCACTAGTCAGAAGAGGCTAGGCATTGATGGGTGTCTTCCCCAATGAGGAAGGGATAAACCAGGCCTACTGAATCTGTGGGTCCCGAGAAGCCTTGTGTGGGTAGTCTGGGCTGGATCTTGGCTTCCACAGTAGTCTCTTGGTTGGAAGGGGTGGTCCTGCACCAGAAGCTAGGCTCTGGCAGGTGTCTGCCCTGTAGGGGAAGGGGTGGACTGAGCTGCTTTGCACTTGGGACCTGCACAGGCTGGTGTGGGTCAATCTGGACTGCTAGGCTTCACCTCCCTCTGTAGTATGCTGGCCAGAAGGGGTGGTCCTATGCCAGAGACTAGGCTCTGGTGGGTGTCTGCCCTGCCAGGAGAGTGCTGAACTGGGCCTGTCATGAGCGTGGGGCCCATGAGGGTTGATGTGGGCAGTTTATCTGCAAGAATTTAAGGAAGATTTTATTGAAATGTTTCAAAATTGATCCTGTCTCCTTTCTCACATGGTTTACCAAGTTTTGTTTGTTCTTTAAGGTACAAGGGTTCACTTGTAAGAACACTTTTAATTTTTATGTTTCACTCTGCTTTGAGCTGTCTGGATGAATGTAAGGATTTGAACCTGGAAATAAAAACCAATTTCTATAGCTGCTTGAAATTTCCCAGACTCAATGAGTTCTTAGTGAGCACACTCTGCTTTGTTTCTGGTTGAAGTAGCCCTAAGCAGAAGTAGATCTCAGCCCACATGCAAAAAACCCTTCTTTTTAGATAACTTTCATAGCTAGCTGGACATTATCAATTTACTGAAATCTCCTCTCTAGATTTTTAGACAGATGTTATTGGTACATGGTAAAAATGATATTTTTACCAGTCCCATATTGCTCCACAAATTTGATACTACTAGGCTCAAGGGTTCACTTGCTAGGACTCTTTACATTTTTAGATTACACTGCATTTTGCCCTGTCTGCATGAATGAAGTTGGACTTGGAAATCCTAAAAGGTTAGTTCCAGCTGCTTGAAATTTCCAAAAGCAATCAATTCTTTGTGTGCATGCTCTGTGTTCTTTCTGGTTGTAGCAGCCTTAACCAGAATCAGTTCTGAGCCCACATGGAGGAACATTTTCTCTTGGGGGCACATTAGCTTCTAACAGGACATTACCAACTTACTGAAATTTCTCCACAATATTTTCAGACAGATTTCTATGAAACTTGACAGTATTGTTTTTTCACCAGTCCCACAATGACCAGCAAATTTGTTTCTCTTAAATTTAATAGTTTGCTTGCTAAGAGACTTAATTTGTAATTTTCACTGCATTTTGACCTGTCTGGAAGAATGAATGGATTTGCACCTTAAAATAAAAAAATGATTTGTTCTAGCTTATTGAAATTTTACAATTTAATTAAACTTTAGTCAGTACAATCTGCATTGTTTCTTGTTGAAGTGGCCCTAAGCAGTAGTAGTTCTCAGCCCACATGCATGAACACATTCTTTTGGTGTGTTTTAGCTGCTTGGAAGACATTAACAATTTTCTGAATATTCTCTGTAAGATTTTCATCAGAATGTTGTTTAAATTTGGAAGAATTGAATTTTCCCCAGTCCCCCATTGCTCCACAAATTTCATTCTATGCCCTTTGGGAATAAATGCATGAAATTGGACCTGTAAATCCAAAATGGTTTATGCTAATTGTTCACAAACTCAATTAGTTCTTTGTGTGCACAGTCCTATAGGATACTTTTAATTTTTAGGTTACAAAGCATTTTGCCTTGTCTGGATGAATGAAAGGAATTGCACTTGGAAATTAAAAAAAAGTTTTGTGCTAGCTTATTGAAATTTCAGAAACTCAATCAGTTCTTAGTGTGTATGTTCTGCTTTCTTTCTGGTTGTAGTAGCCCTAAGCAGAAGAGTTTCTGTGTCCACATGCATTAACACTTTATCTTGGGGGCACTTTAGCTCCTAGCAGGTCATTACCAATTTACTGAAATTTCTCCCTAATATTTTCAGAAAGATTTCTATTAAATTTGGCAGAGTTGGTCTTTTAACCAGTCCCACATTGCTCCCCAAATTTGGTTTTCTGGTTTAATTAGCCCTAAGGAAAAGCAGTTCACCAGACACATGCAGAAACACTTTATTTCTGGTAGAAGTAGCCATATGAAAAAGCAGTTCTCAGCCCCACATGCAGCGACAACATCTTTTGGTAGCATTTTACCTGCTATCAGCATAATACAAAGTAACTGGATTTACTCCTCAAGAAGTTTAGATGGATTATATTGACACTGGACAGAAAATAACACTTCATGACTCCCACATTGCTTTTTATATTTGGTTTATTTAGGTTCAATAATTAGCCTGCAAGCACATAAGATTTTAGGTTTCACTGTATTTAGATCTATAGGGATGAATAAATGGAAATAGAACTGGAAATAAAAAAAGTATTTGTGCTAATTTTTTAAAATTTCATAACTCAACCTGTTTTTAATGAGTGCACTCTGCTTTATTTCTGGTTTAAGTAACGTTAAGCAGAAGCAGTTCTCAGCCCACATGTAGAAACATCTTGTTTTAGGAGCACATTTATTGCTAGCATGACATCACCAATTTACTAGAATTTCAAACCTTTAAGATGAATTTCTTTGAAACTGGGCTGAGTACATTCTTTTCCTACATTGTTCCCCAAATTTTTCCCTTTAGGTCCTTGGTTTGTTGCCTCTTTGTACCTGAGAGCCTCAGTGCTGAAGATGCATTGCCACTAGCAACTTGCCAGTACATCTCATACATGGCTGGCCTATGATCTTCAGCTAGTCCCAAAATGATGAAATACTCAATGGAATTTATCTGATGGACTCACTCTCATAGAACTTGAACTCTGGTATGGAGGGGCTGGGGATGGAAGGGAGGATTGATGGAGTGAGATATGGGTGTTCTTCTGTCTTCCAGTTGCATTCTTATTTTCTGCCTTAATCAGCTTTCTATTGCTATGACAGCAAAACTAGAATGTTTACACTTCTGCTGGTAGGTGGGGTCTGCACAAATTGCAGGCCTCTAATCTGAGAAGCGTTGCACTTTTTAATGGTGGGCCATGCCCTCCCATGCTGCAGCAGACCCCAGCCCCAAATTGTCCATTTCTACTGCTTTCTGCATTCTTATCTTCTAAATTGAAAAATAAAATCCACAGACAAGTATAAGTGAGGGTAAGAATAGGATTTATTGAATAATAGAAACAAGAACGGTACTCTCCACTTGTGAGAGGGGAACCAGTGAAAGGTTTTCTGTCCCCCTGTGCTAGTGTAGGGGAGTGTACAGCACTTGGGTCATTGCTATTGTTCCATACTTATGCCAATTAGAGTTTGAACAAAATGCCAATTCTGTTCTTCCAAACTTATGGAAATTAGGGTTAGGAAAAGTACTAATGCTATTGCTTAGCCCTAAATCCCATTCATGTTTTCCTGACTTCCATTTTCTCTCGGCCTTTTCTCCTGGCAAGAGGTTGAGGTAGTGAATCCCATAGGCTCAGTGGGTGGGGCAGGGGGTGCTGAGGTTCTGTATCTGCAGCCCTGCCTAAAGCAGGGGTCTGCACTGGGCCAGTTGGAGTTGGTTATTTTTGGCATTACAGATCAGTGTGCCTTGGCTTTCATGCAGGGCTGGCCCCCTGTGTCTCATGCCCGCACTCACCAGTGGTTTCCAACCCACCTGGGGCTGCCATTCTACCACTGTTTCTCCATTCCACTTCTAGGCTGCAACATCCCTGCAGGGACCATGGGTCTGAGTGCACAGCTTGGTGGCTGGGGACACATGTCAATGGTCACCTTAGATAAATGACATAGATGGAGTGTAGACTAAGAGATAGAAGATGGTGGAATGAAAGAAATCTGCATTCTAGGCTGTGATGTGCCTCAGGACCCAAGTAATGATGTAAAGCTTCTCAGCATGGTCTGTGAAGACAGGATTTTATTAACATTTCATATCAGACACTCAAGGTGGCTTAAGAACTCAGGAATTTTGGTACAATAATAAAAAATGAGGGACTACATCAGTGATGTTCTGGCTGCCCTGTGAGTGCCTCTGGTGCTAATTCACCACAAACAGAGGGAGGGGGAACAGAGTTTGGGTTCAGAAAAGCCTGAGATGGTAAAAATGCTGCCTGATCTTAGCTGATGCAGAGACTTCAGTGTGTGCTGGAGCTTGAAAAGTATGCTCTGTATCTCAGGTGGCCTCTGGGAACTGAAGCAGGAGCCATCTCTGGGTGAGATCACTGCCCTGGTTACTGGTGGTCTTAGGATATTTGGGAAAAAATAAGACCACAGCTGCAATATCTCAGCTGACACCTATAGAGTGACCAAGGAGTGGCCAATTGAGTGAATTGGGCACAGAGTGGGCTTCACCCTGTTTGATTGAAGTAATAAGGGAAAAGGGGAGCTGAACTCATTTGTCTTTTGTGTCTGGTGGCTCATGTGACCAGCTGAAGTGGGCTGGGAGACTGAGATGGCAGGGTGAACACCTCAGGGGCTAAACCCATGAATGCTGTGCTCATGGGCAGCAGTCAGTAGAGGATTGGCCCCTCTGCCCCACAATTGGTTTTCTAGGGAACCTCCTGAGGACCAGACACACATCAGAGATGAGCTACTGTCTACCCTAATCTTAGTTAATCTAGTCCCTTCCAAGGTGGCACCAAACAAAGCCCATTAGGTCTGATTAGACCTAAGCTTCACATGCTGGAACTCCTCTCACAGAGTGCTGTAGAAGTGGTACCCTGAGCATATCCAAACTGAGTACCATAACTGTGTACCAGTGTACCAAACTGGGGTGAGTGGAGAAAATTTTACAGACATTACTAAATAACTCCTCCCACCTCATACTAATGAGAAGGAAAGCTGAGTCATGTATCAAAACACAATCTCAAGCTGTTCCAACTGGCAACTCAGAGAGCAACACAAAGACAGAATGGTGTTAACACCTCCTACCCCTTGCTCTGTCAGTACTTAACTCAAGAAGAAATGGAAAGAAAGACACTAGGGCATAAAAAGTGACCAATCAACTATTTTGACAACCTCAGTGAAGATAGTTTCTTCATTCTACACTAAGATGTTGGGATTTCTAAATTTTCATTTCTTTTTATTTTTCATTTGTTTTTTTTTCTCACACACACACAAATAGTGGTGGGAACATATGTGCATTCTCATGTGAATTCTGGCTATGCTGATTGGTTCAAGGACATATATACATACATTTATTTCTTCTCTAATTTTTATCATTTTTAAATGTACCTATTGTTTCCTAACACTCTCGTAGGTATTTGGGTTTTTGTATTATATATTTTGGTTTTATTTTCTACCAGCATCCTTTGTTTGTTTTTTCCTCTTGTTTCTCTTTGTCTCTTCTTATACTAAGGACCAAATTCTGTTGCTCTTTCCCTCTTTCTCAATACCTTGCTTATTCTATTTCCCCCCTTCTTCCATAGAAAGAGAATATGCTGTATCTCTTTTGCATTGTCTGTTCACATTTTGAAATTGAAGACTCTTTCCTAACTTCTTAAAATGTTTTCTTTTTATGTAATCAACTGTATATTTACCATCCTTCAGAACTACTGGGATTATATCACCACTGACCACACCATTAATGCTAATACAGTCATTACTATTGTGGATGATATAGTTGACACCTGTGGTTTGCTTTACTAAAGCCAGGTCTAGTTCATGGTTATTGTTTTTATTGTTGATAATTGCTGAATCCACCATTCCAGTTTATTGGTGGTTATTAATTTTCCAGAGTTCTCCATTTAGACAGTTGGTAGAAACTCTTGGGAATCTTTGGATGAACAGTGACAGAGAAATGAGTTCAAATTGTTTTGGCATAGTAGGCAGAGAATGCAGGGAGAATGATCTAAGAAAGAAAGAAGTCCAGTGGCAGGTGGCCTGAGGCAAAGCTGCATCTGGTTGCTGGTGAGGTCAGCAGGAGTGATCTCTCCTGACCTGCTTGCTGACTTCTGATTGAGGGTCATTTTTTTGAGGGCTATGCCTTTATAGTGACAGATTGGACACCAACTCCCTCTGATGGTTCTACCTTGAGTCCTGACCTATACAGCCTGACTGGTCCCAGACCATTGTCAATCAGTGTGTCCTGGGAGGATGGTTTCTTCTGATTGGACAGATTGCAGTCATGTGATCTTCTACCTCCCAGATGCCTTTGGAACATCTCACCATTTTTCCTGGGGGAGAGATGCCTGTGAGCAGGGTTCAGGTTGGAGACGCTGTATCTTGTGTGCTGTGCCCATTTCTGCTGACATCCCACAGCCCCTGTCTCCTGCTCACAGAGGAATTCATGGCAGCACTTCTTCCCTTCATACATGTGTTTCACCACCACAGTGTAGTAAGATTTCCTGTGGGAAGGTTGAATTTGGCTTTTGCTCCTGGCTCCTAGGCCTCCTCCTTGTGTTATGTGACATTAGTTATTCAGTCAACAAATATTCATTGAGCACTTGTTCTTTGTAAGGTAATCATTAGTTCCTGGATCCAGGAATCCTGAGGAATGATGATGTTCCTTCTCTCAAGGTACTGAGACGTTAGTGGGACTACTACAAATTTTGGAAGTCAAAGGCAGATGTGTGAGTCCGTGTCAGAAAAGGGTGTAAATAATCTAAGAGCATATATAGAAGTGCAGGGGGATGGACTGATACAGAGCCTATGAGGAGGTCACAATGGGAAATAAGGGACAGGTCATGTGTCCATCAGAGGAAGAGTGTCCCAGGTGGAGGCCAGCTATTCCAATGCTCTTGATACAGGAACAAACACAGTCTTCCCAGAAAACAGGTGGTCAACTCTTTCTTTTCAAAAGCTAGATGGTAAATATTATAGCTTTTGAGGGCCATATGCTATTTGTGGCAACTGCTCAACTCTGTCACTGTCATTGAAAATCAGGCATTAATAACCCCTAAGTGACCAGGTATGAATGTGCTCCAACATGATTTTTTTAAAGGACACTGAATTAGAAATTTTATATCATTTCTCTTGTCATCATTTAGTGTTCCTTTTAGGTGATTTTAAGTAGAAAATCTTAGCTGGAAGGGCTGAAAATACCAGTGGAAAGCCCCATTTGGCCCAAAGCCTGTGATGTGCACACTCCTATTTGCAGAGATGTGGTAAGGTGGCTGGTGAGGTAGTAGGCCAGTAGGGAGGAAAGCAGCTGTAGATGTGCTCAGCAAGAGAAACAGGGCACACCCATATGGTCTTGGAGGCCATTCTGGAGCTGTTAGTATTCCAAAATCCCCTGAAAAGGCCTGCATAAATTTTCAGAACTTACAGTGATTCTGGGCAGCAGATGTCACCCACTGAGTTTTCCAGGAAATAAGCTGTGTCTGAGCAAGGAGCAGAAGGGTGATTCCAGACCTCATCTAAAGTTCACCATGTGCCTTGAGGGAATCCCTTTCCTTCTCTGGTACCTTCTTTCTCATCAACACTGGGTCACTGGGGGAAGGTGATCTCCAGTAAGCCTCTTGGCTCTGACTGGCTGTCATTGGTCTTTGCACATTTCTTTCCAGCTCAGTTTGACCTCCAGCACCCCATCATGCTGACAGCGATCTGATGCTCCCAGGATGATGCTGTCCTGAGCTGAGTTCACAATCAGACAATATTGGGTCTGGATCTTCCCCCCATGCTGGCTTCTGAGGACACACAGGGAAGAAGATTTGAGCAGTGTCTGTGAGTAATATCCAGGACTCTGTGTTCCTGTGGGGTACCCAACTGCTACTCTTGCTCCCACCAGAAATCTCCTTTGAGCTGCTTGTGACCCCAGCTCTCCCACCTGTGTCAGTTATGATTTGGCCTCTGATAGGGAAGTACTGGAGGCTCCATGGATGGGGGAGAGGGGGATGTGAAGGCTCATTGAGCCCATCTACCTCCTGCATTCCTCTCACACCTCTTCTCAACCTCCTTCAACCACTCTTCATCTTCTCCAGGTGAAATGGGCAGTGTCTCCCAGGCAGCATTGATAGCATGTTGTGATGCTAGTGCACCATGGGATACTTTTGAAGCAGGTCTAATGGGGAGGGCTTTCATTCTCTTCAGTGTGGGCCCTGTTCCTCTTCATATGGGAACATTTGGTTTCATGAGTTCATTCCCACGGTCACCATCACTGACGTGTCAGTTTACTCAGGTACTACACACATTCTGAATTTATTTTACCTCCTTCCTCCAATATGTGATCACCAGGGAGAAGAGCTGTTCGTGGACTTTCTTCCTTTGATGACACCCCCAAACCAACTGAGAGGCAGGCAGGGTCAAAATGATGACTTCAATGTGGAGAAGAGATTATCAGCCTCCACTCTGTAAGTCACATCATAGCCATCTTCATTGGGTTTTAATGTTCATCAAATTTTAGTTTATGCTGATTTGTGGAGGCTCATGTCTAGCCTTGACTCTCTTCTTCCTTCCTGCTAAGTGAATGAACTCCTGAAATTATACCCCACATCATACTTCTTTATGTCACCATGAAAGCCTAATCATTGGATTATCATTCAAAAAAACTATGATCTTGGTAATACGTGATGACATAAAAAGCAACAACAGTATATGAGCTTGCTTTTAAAACTAAATGGTCTCTGTTTGAATGCTGTCTCAGTTTAAATACCACTGAGTTTGTGTTCTGCCACATTATCATAGGGAGATATACACTGACTTCTTGAAATACTCTAGTGCAGATAACACTGAAGAAAAAAAAGGGAATACAACTTTTAGTAACTCTTAATATGGGCTCAAATTTACAAATTATGAAAGTAATTAGACCTTTCTCATAATCATTGTCAAGCAGCAGGAAATTGTAATATCCAGTCCTGGATATTACAAAAAGGAGAAGCAGGATTAAAAGGTAGAGATGTATAGTGAAGTAATTCACTACTTGATGTGATTAGAAGAAAACAATCACTTAACTAGAGCTTACATTTGGATAGTAGTGTGGCTTGTGTTTTTAACTGATCTACCCCAAATAATTATTTTCTGTTTTACACTTGGAATGTATTTAAGAGTTTGAAAAAACTCTCAGATCTTTGTGTCTAACCTAAAGGCAGCTATGATACTGAAGGCAAATTGAATGACAGCATAGCAGTGTTAAAAACAAAGCTTAACTCACATGATTTCATAGGTACCCCCTACATCTGCATTATGGCTATGTTGCTAATAGTTTTTATGATGACTATAGATAACATTCACTGCTCCATGCTTAGTAAAGTATAGAAAGGTCTAAAACCTTCCAGTCTTTTACTGAAATTTCAAAATAAATTTGGCTCATCTTGCCAGTCATGATAGAACATACCTATAATTTCAGTGTCTCTTGGAGTTGAGGCAGGAGTATTACAAATTTGAGTCCAAACTGTGAAATATAGAAAAACCCTGTCTCACAATAAGATTTAAAGGAGGCTGGGGATATAGGTTGGTGGCATAGCACTTGCCTAGCATGTGAGAAGCCCTGGAACCCCCAGTACTGAGCTAGTCACTGAGCTAGTGACTACACACTAGCCTTTGAGCAGAGTGAGTGGGTCAGAGTATGTTTGCCATCCTCACTGTCAGGACTTGGTGGAGGGTTTAGGGGATACCCCACAATAGGACTTTTTACCCCAGTTTATACCACTATCTTAAAAGGCAACTTGATGTTAATGGTTTTGAACAGCTGCTGTATTTAATGAGAACTAAAGCTCTTTACAAATATGAATTCATTAATGGATTTTTTTGTTCAAGATCTGATGTCATTTTTATTTTTATTTTTATTTTTATTATTAGTTGTTCAAAACATTACAAAGCTCTTGACATATCATATTTCATACATTTGATTCAAGTGTGTTATGAACTCCCATTTTTACCCCAAATACAGATTGCACAATCACATCGGTTACACATCCATGTTTTTACATACTGCCATACTAGTGTCTGTTGTATTCTGCTGCCCTTCCTATCCTCTACTATCCCCCCTCCTCTCCCCTCCCCTCCCAACTTATCTCTCTACCCCATCTACTGTAATTCATTTCTCTCCCTTGTTTTTTTCCCTTTCCCCTCACATCCTCTTATATGTAATTTTGTATAACAATGAGGGTCTCCTTCCATTTCCATGCAATTTCCCTTCTCTCTCACTTTCCCTCCCACCTCTCATCCCAGTTTAATGGTAATCTTCTTCTCATGCTCTTCCTCCCTGCTCTGTTCTGAGTTGCCCTCCTTATATCAAAGAAGACATTTGGCATTTGTTTTTTAGGGATTGGCTAGCTTCACTTAGCATAATCTGCTCTAATGCCATCCATTTCCTTGCAAATGCCATGATTTTGTCATTTTTTAGTGCTGAGTAATATTCCATTGTGTATAAATGCCACATTTTTTTTATGAATTCATCTATTGAAGGGCATCTAGGTTGGTTCCACAGTCTAGCTATTGTGAATTGTGCTGCTATGAACATCAATGTAGCCATATCCCTATAGTCCGCTCTTTTAAGGTCTTTGGGGAATAGTCCAAGAAGGGGAATAGCTGGGTCAAATGGGGGTTCCATTCCCCAGATTTCCAAGGAATCTCCATACTGCTTTCCAAATTGGCCGCACAAATTTGCAGTCCCACCAGCAGTGTACAAGTGTACCCTTTTCCCAACATCCTTGCCAGCACTTGTTGTTGTTTGACTTCGTAATGACTGCCATTCTTACTGGAGTGAGATGGTATCTTAGGGTGGTTTTAATTTGTATTTCTCTGACTACTAGAGATGGTGAGCATTTTTTCACATACTTGTTGATTGATTGATCATATGTCCTCCTCTGAGAAGTGTCTGTTCAGGTCCTTGGCCCATTTGTTGATTGGGTTATTTGTTTTCTTATTGTTTAATTTTTTTGAGTTTTTTGTATACTCTGGATATTAGGGTTCTATCTGAAGTGTGAGTAGTAAAAATTTGTTCCCAGGATGTAGGCTCCCTATTTACCTCTCTTATTGTTTCTCTTGCTGAGAAAAAACTTTTTAGTTTGAGTAAGTCCCATTTGTTGATTCTTGTTTTTAACTCTTGTGCTATAGGTGTCCTATTAAGGAATTTGGAGCCCGACCCCACAGTATGTAGATTAGAGCCAACTTCTTCTTCTATCAGATGTAGAGTCTCTATTTTAATATCAAACTCCTTGATCCATTTTGAGTTAACTTCTGTGCATGGTGAGAGAAAGGGATTCAGATCCATTTTTTTGCACATGGATTTCTAGTTTTCCCAGCACCATTTTTTGAAGATGCTATCCTTTCTCCATTGCATGCTTTTAGCACCTTTGTCAACTATAAGATAGTTGTAATTTTGTGGATTGGTCTCTGTCCAATTGGTCCACCCACCTGTTTTGGTACCAGTACCATGATGTTTTTGTTACTATTGCTCTGTAATATAGTTTGAAGTCTGGTATCGCTATACCACCTGTTTCACTCTTCCTGCTTTGAATTGTTTTTGCTATTCTGAGTCTTTTGTTTTTCCATATGAATTTCATGATTGCTTTATCTATTTCTACAAGAAATGCCATTGGGATTTTGATTGGCATTGCATTAAACCTATAGAGAACTTTTGGTAATATAGCGATTTTGATGATGTTACTTCTGCCTATCCATGAACAGTGTATATTTTTTCATCTTCTAAAATGATCTTCTATTTATCTTTTTAGGGTTCTGTAGTTTTCATTGTATAAATCTTTCACCTCTTTTGTTAGGTTGATTCCCAAATATTTTATTTTTTTGAGGATATTGTGAATGGGGTGGTTGTCCTCATTTCCATTTCAGAAGATTTGTCACTGATATACAGGAATGCCTTTGATTTATACATGTTGATTTTATATCCTGACATTTTGCTGAATTCATTCATTAGCTCTAGTAGTTTCTTTGTAGAACCTTTTGGGTCTGCTAGGTATAGGATCACGTCATCCACAAATAGTGATAATTTAAGTTCTTATTTTCCTGTCTTTATGCCTTTAATTTCTTTCATCTATCTAATTGCTCTGGCCAGTATTTCAAGATCTATTGAATAGAAGTGGTGAGAGAGGGCATCCCTGTCTTGTTCCAGGTTTTAGAGGGAATGCCTTCAATTTTTCTCCATTCAGAATGATGCTAGCCTGAGGCTTAGCATAGATAGCTTTTACAATGTTGAGGTAAGTTCCTGTTATCCCTAGTTTTTCTAGTGTTTTGAACATAAAGGGATGCTGTACTTTGTCGAATGCTTTTTCTGCATCTATCAAGATGATCATATGGTTCTTATCTTTAAGTCTATTGATGTGGTGAATAACATTTATTGATTTCCATATATTGAACCAGCCTTGCATCCCAGGGATGAATCCTACTTGATCATGGTGCACAATTTTTTTGATATGTTTTTGTATCCGATTCGCCAGAATTTTATTGAGGATTTTTGCATTTAGGTTCATTAGAGATATTGGTCTGTAGTTTTCTTTCTTTGAGGTGTCTTTGTCTGGTTTTGGGATCAGGGTGATGTTGGCCTCATAGAATGAATTTGGAAGAGCTCCCTCTTTTTCTATTTCCTGAAATAACTTGAAAAGTATTGGTATTAATTCTTCTTTAAAGGTTTTGTAAAACTCCACTCTATACCCATCCAGTCCTGGGATTTTCTTGGTTGGTAGTCTTTTGATGGCTTCTTCTATTTCCTCCATTGATATTGGTCTGTTTAAATTGTGTGTATCCTCCTGACTCAATCTGGGCAAATCATATGACTTAAGAAATTTATCGATATCTTCACTATTTTCTATTTTATTGGAATTTAGGGTTTCAAAATAATTTCTAATTATATTCTGTATTTCTGTAGCATCTGTTGTGATATTTCCTTTTTCATCCCGTATGTTAGTAATTTGAGTTCTCTCTCTTCTTTTGTTCATTAGCATGGCTAAGGGTCTGTCTATCTTATTTATGTTTTCTAAGAACCAACTTTTAGTTTTTTTCAATTTTTCCAATAGTTTCTTTTCTTTCTATTTCATTGATTTTCTCTCTGATTTTTATTATTTCTTCCCTTCTGCTACATTTGCTGTTGTTTGCTCTTCCTTTTCTATGGTTTTGAGATGAAGCGTGAGCTCATTTATTTGTTATTTTTTTTCTTTTTTTGAGGAATGAACTCCAGGCAATGAATTTCCCTCTTAAAACTGCTTTCATTGTGTCCCATAGATTTCTGATATGTTGTGTCTGTATTTTCATTTTTCTCTAAAAATTTTTTGATTTCCTCCTTTATGTCTTCTGTAACCCATTGATCATTCAGTAACATATTGTTCATTTTCCAAGTGATGTAGGATTTTTTATTAATGCATTTCATCAGTACTTAATATTTAGTCTCATCACTGAATCAGATATTTATTAGGTGTCCATTAAAGCAGAAAGGTTTATTCATATTACCTTTAGAATACATCTACACTTCTCGGATGAATCATCATAAATTGATTTTGAATATTTTTCTATCAAACGTAAGAACAATTCTTTATTTCAGTGTTTAGGAATGCTACTTCCTGGAAGATAAACATTCCTAGGATTTAGTTGTGATTATATACAAAGTTTCTGAGAGCCTTTGCCAAGTAGGAATGACGCATGGCAATTTCTTTGTCAGCCTACCCAATGTTGCTTAGAGGGAGGACTCTCCATTGTGGAAATGGGCTTGCCTTGGACCCAGGTCATTTTCAGTGACATTGCATGAATGTTTGAGAAAGGTGACCCTGCTCAAGGACCAGGGTGGATCCGGGTTTAGGGAGGATCCTGCTGGATTAGGGTGGGTCCAGGTTTAGGGTGTACCTGCTGGGAATAGGGAGTATCCTGCTGCCTCAGGCACCCACCTGCTCCTGGAGTTCCCGTTGAGTTCTCGCGGGATTCAGAGAGTATTTTGAGATGCAGAGCCCGATGGAGGCGTGGATTTTCCCAGAACGTGAGTGTAGAGTGCCGGTGAGAGGTCAGGAATAAAGAATTGCTGTTTGAATCTACAAGGCTGTGAGTGGCTCGTGATTTTGTGCCCAGCCAGGCTGTGGCATTTGGTGGCTTGTACAGGGAATACCTGAAACTTGGAGGTGAGTGAATTACTCGCCCCTGAAGGAGAGAGAAAGAATGGGTGACCATTTCAAAAAACAATGTGTTCTTGTTTTGATTTATTTTGTTTTTATTTCAAGTTGCCTGTCCCTAGAACTTTCTCAGGCAAACTGGGGAAGATGGTTGACTCAAGGTTTGAAGTTGTTCGCCTCCGAGGAAGAGAAATTGTTAGAGGAAGGAGGCACCCCAGTAAGACCAAGAACAATAAGGGCATATGTTGATACAATATAAAAATGTAGCCCATGGCTTTTTACAGACGAGTTATTAAGTATATCGATGGGACCATCATGGTATCCTGAAGAAGGATTTTTCTTCAACAAGAAAGAGATGGCTAGTTCTGTGTACTACACTTGTTTAAGATCTTGGTTTTTCCAGACATCTGATTAATTTACAAAGCTAAAGTGTTGAAATATCAACCACTAAATATAAAATCAAGTACTCTTTACTTATTAAGTTCCATAAGTTAATATATTTAAACATTATGTGTGTTTTCATAAATTGGTAAATGGAAAAAAGGTTTAATATTGCTTTGGTCTGTGTCTTTGCTGAAACAAGGTTACTAAGTGTTAAGTTCTATCAGGTGTAATTTATATACAAAGAGTATAAGAAGTTTCAGTTGGGTTTCAATTATAGTACCATAAAAAAACATGAAAGTATTTCATCTTATTAAAGTGGAGTAATTTATTTTTATGTGGTGCTGAGGTTTGAATCCAGTGCCTCTCATGTGAGGGGAAAGTGCTCTACCACTGAGCTATAACCCAGCCCTGATAATGGTATTTGTTGAACAAAGATTTAAAGGGGAAGCTGTTGTATTGTTGTAAAATAAACATGCCAGTTTACCATCAATCCAAAAACTTTTTCTTGAATGTACTGATCTGAATTTAGAAAGCATCCTTGACTTTGGTAAAATTAATTAAAGATAAATATCAAATTAAGTGCTTAGTGAATATTAGTATTCTCATTGCACTGATCTCTTTTGTAATAAATGTAAATACAATGACTATCATTGAAGTTCAAAGAGGTACAAGATCAAGTATTCAAAAATATTTTTCTGTGATATGGTGTTCATAATTATTTTTGTGCTTGACTTACATTTTGAGCTATTTTAATTTCAAGTGGCATATTATTGTGTCACATGTGAATTTTATTTATATTAGGGATCAAACCCAGGGACACTCTACCACTAAGCTACATCCCCACACTTATTTTTTATTTTGAGACAGGATCTCTCTATGATGCCTATGCTGCCCTGAACTTTCCATTATCTCTCCCCAGCCTCCAAATTAATAACTGGGATTGTAGTATTATATATATGTTAAACTTCACCCAGTTGATTTTTTTTTTTTGGTAATGATAATTTATCCCAAGGATCCTTTACCACAGAGTCATATCTCCAGCCCTTATTCTTTTTCCTTTCCTTTTTAAAAAATATTTTGGGACATAGACTCACTAAATTGCATAGGGCCTCATTAAGTTGCATCTATCATGTGGACACAGAGGGATGGGCATGAGTGCTCAATGGAAGTGGAATCCTCAGAGCCCGAGGCCCATAGACAGCACAGCATCTGGAATGACAGGCTGTACCTATACCTGCAGGTGGGCACTGTACAGTGAGCTGGGAAGGATGGAGAGAACAAACTTGTTACCAAGGGGGCTCTCATGGCTTCTTATCCTGAAGAGCAAATCATGAATGAGTTTTGGCAGAAAACCCTTTTATGTGTTGTCAATATTATGATACGCTAAGGCATCACCAAGAATGCATGGGCATGTCAATGATGAAGAACCTTTTCAACAAAGGATGCTGGGAGAACAGATAAACACATAGGAATGAATGGAGTCAGACTCCCTCCCTCACTTCATACACAGACAGACAGACAGACAGACACACACACTCATACACACACACAAACACACACCCTAAAAATATATCACAGAACTCAATACAAAATTACAACTACAAACTCTTAGGAAAAAAAAAAACATAGAAATACATTGTTTTGGCCTTACAATTAGTAGTGGTTACTAATATAAGGCACCAGCTAAGCAACAAAGGAGTAGTGAGTAAGTTGAACTTTGTTGAAAATAAAAGCTTTTGAGCATCAAAGAATGCACTAAGGAATTGAATTGATAACTCACAGAATGGAAGAATATATTTGCAAATCACGGATTATAACTCAGAAATGACTTACCCCAAATATAGAAAAAACTGTTACAGCCAAACTACAAAGAAATCCAATAAAAAAGTGTTCAAAGACTTGAATATGCACTTCTCTAAAGATCATTATGTTTGCAAAACAGTTGTCATTTATCATTTATCATTAAGGAATTGCAAATCAAAGTCATAACAAGAGACCACTTTATGGTTAGAAGGATGGCTACAATCAAAGACATGGACAATAGCATAAGTTCTCAGGTATAAGGACAAACAGTGACCTGGGGAAGAAAATGTAAAGGATGTGCCTGCTTTCTTGCACAGTCTGGCAACTCCTTCCATGTTAGACACAGAGTTACTAAATGACCCAGCAATCCAACTCCTAGGTGTACACCCAAGAGAAACAAAGGTATACATGCACACAGAAGTTTGGATATGAGTGTTCACAGCAGTGTTATTCAAATAGCCAAAAAGTACAAGTGACTCAGTCAACTAACAAAATAGATTAATAAATATGGCATATCCATCTAATGGAATGTAGTTCTGTAATAGAAAGGAATGGAATACTGATAACATGCTATGACACAAGTGAACCTTAAAAATATTAGTCCAACTCAAAGAAGCCAGTCACAAAAAGACACAGTCTCACTAAGTTGCCTAAGGCCCCGATTTTATCCTTGATGAAGGAAGGGCCACTTGGCACTTTGTCCGATGTGCAAACAACCACACACGTGTCCAGGCACAGTTAGAGACAAGCTTACTTAAAAGTTCCTAGGAGAAGCCATGTTTCACAGCATGCTTTCCATGGTTCCTCCCCCAAGTTCCCGGGGGCCACAATTTCTTTCAACACCTGTTCCTCCAGCAGGTCCTCCAGACAGAAGGCAGCATCTCCCAGAATATTCCTTGACATGCCATGCCATTGCTCTGCCCAGACTTCTCCATTTCTGCCTCACCAGAGAGCCACTTTCAAGGTTGTCCAGGGCAGAATTCAGTGCTCTCAGGCAGCAGGCCCTGCAACCTTTAGGAGGTACTGTCCTTAGAGGCATGGGCTAATGGAAGAGAGGGGACTCAGGAAAAAGTGCATCATGTAATTTATATCTCAAAATTTTTCTATAGGTAAATAAAGTATATTCATGTTTTGAATAGAGGTTTACATGTTCCAAAGGAATTTGTCATTTCTTATTTCCATAAATCTGTCACTTTAAAACACTCTAAAAATAGGAGACCACATTTGTCATATTTTTGACATTCATAAAATTGTATGTTGAAAAAAAAAGACAAAAAAATAAAGTTGTATGTTTTCCTGTGACCCAATATTAATATAGCTAGTGGCATAATGACTCATTACACCAAAATTTCAGGCAAGGATTTAGGAACAGCATGCCATCACCAACCAAGCCCTCTCAAATTAATCCTCAAATGTTCACTTCAACAGACTGGATATCAAAGGATGTGGTGACATCTAAAACAACTATTGAAATTGGGCCACCTGCCATCCTCACTGAGAACCCACCTGTCTGTTCCTTTAGACTCACAGCTCCCTCATTGACACCCCTCAGTTGTTTGTTTTCCATTTTATTGTGGTTAAAATATACATGACTTGAAATTTGCCATGTTAGCCATTTTTTAAAAAATATTTTTTAGTTGTAGATAGACACAATACTTTTATTAATCTATATGTGGTGCTGAGGATCAAACCCAGGACATTGCAGGTTCTAGGTGAGCACTCTGAGTCACAACCCCAGACCTCAAATGTCTTTTAAACACAATCCTTTTACTCAATATCAATACTCTCAGGTCCATAGCATATTTGAGAAATATTAATATCCCTGAAAATATGAATTTAATTCATTTCATCAAAATTCTTCCATGCATATTTCCACTATTGTAGAAGAGTAGATGCTGGCCAAGTGCTAGGAAATATTTCAGGCCTTTGGTAAAATCACTATAGAATCAAAGAACCCCTGTAATGAATAAAACATTAGCAAATAATTAAGGTCTAATTGTTGGTGGTTATCTATTTTTGGCTTGTATTTCTTTGATAATGGAGATATACTTATTTTCTTTTTACATTATTATTAGTGGTTATTAAAACATAATCATGGGAAGGGGTTGTGGCTCAGTGGCAGAGTTCCTGCTTAGCATGTGTGAGGCACTGTGTTTTATTCTCTATACTACATATAAATAAATGAATAAAGTAAAGGTCAATCATCAAGTAAAAAATGTTTATAAATAAAACATTTAATCATATACCTATTAGTTTTATTCACTCATGCTATATGTAAAAAAGACTATTACTTTAATTATACCAGCTCAAATATCAGGGGGATTCTTCTTTAGTTGTGGGAATTTTGATTTTTATGATAGCCCAATTATTTAAGTAAAGTGCATATAAATATGTACTGTATACACGACTTCATTTTTGGACTCAATACTTCCTTATTTTTATACAAATTGCTAATTTATAATATTTTTTATTTTATGTAACTGTTATTCATTTTCAGGGCTGTAAACAATGTTGGAACCTGATTCAATAAATGGTGTCATATTTAGAAGGGCCTTTCAGATGTTTCTTCTGAAGCTATAACTTTTTATAAGACTGTATCTTGGTATTTAGGCATTTCAGTTCTGTTTTCAACCTGAAATTACCTTATTTCCAGTTTCTTGGTGTAAAACATGAAATATACTAGCAACTATTCTCCCATAGTAGGTAGGGTAGAAGTAGTTCTGAATTAATATCAGTGGGGGATCACCAGTCCATTTTATACAGGCCATGGATGTAGACTGCCATCTACTTATTTAAAGTGGGGAATATTTTATGCTGGAAAGTGAAAATTATTTATAGGATTGATTTAACAACCAGTGTAACTCTTGAAGGAAAACAGATTCAATTTGTTGAACTTGTAGAGTTTTTTTTCAAGGCCCAACTTTTTCTCATATAATTAATCCTAGGCTCAAGTATCATTGAAAGTCTTCACTGGCCATCAATTGTTATAATGCTGCTGCTTATATTTAAGAAGAAAGTTATATTACAACATTTATTTTAGACTTAAATGTATACTCTTCAAAAAATGAAGAGCATATTTAACACTTGATAAAAGCTTTAACAACTAATTCTTAATTAGGGTATTTTTAATAAATGTTCTTTCTTGGTCTCTCTCAGTGAGACATTGTTTGAAGTGTCCTCTCTGGACTGGTGCAGTTTTGTAAATCATTACTTATTTGCAATGATATAGAAATTGAGAGTAAGAACTTTAAACATTTTATAGTACTTTAGCAGAGTCATTTCATGACTATTGAATCTAACAATAACAAAATTTGGAGTTATGTCTTTGTTTCTTAATTTCAGTGTCCTAATGATTCATTTGTATTTTACAAAAGTCTCCTTGAAGACAAAAAAAAGACTAGGACACTCCCCATATCAGTGAACCACAGCAGAATGGGTATAAAATAAAGATGATGTAAGGGAAAACAGGGACAGAGTGAACTTAAATTATGGTTTCCAAATTCTTACAAGTTTTCTGAGAACTGAAACCTTTTTTTTTGAAGTCTCACATTTTCATGATATGTTTAGTTGTGTTTTCTGGTTTACTCTTAATATGCTCTAGATATTATTTTTTATGGAAAAACTAGCTGATTTTATTATCATTATCAATGCCAAACAAGACTTTAAATCAACTAAAATCTTTCATTAAGCATGAAGTTACTAAGCTGGGAATGGAACCACCATTTGACCCAGCTATTCCCCTTCTTGGACTATTCCCTAAAGACCTTAAAAGAGCGTACTATAGGGATACTGCTACATCAATGTTCATAGCAGCACAATTCACAATAGCTAGACTATGGAACCAACCTAGATGCCCTTTAATAGGTGAATGGATAAAAAAATGTGGCATTCATACACAATGGAGTACTACTCAGCACTAAAAAATGACAAAATCATGGCATTTGCAGGGAAATGGATGGCATTAGAGCAGATTATGCTAAGTGAAGCTAGCCAATCCCTAAAAAACAAATGCCAAATGTCATCTTTGATATAAGGAGAGCAACTAAGAACAGAGCAGGGAGGAAGAGCATTAGAAGAAGACTAACATTAAGGAGGGTGAGAGGTGGGAGGGAAAGTGAGAGAGAAGGGAAATTGCATGGAAATGGAAGGAGACCCTCATCGTTATACAAAATTACATATAAGAGGAGGTGAAAGGAAAGGGGGAAAAACAAGGGAGAGAAATGAAGTACAGTAGATGGGGTAGAGAGAGAAGATGGGAGGGGAGGGGAGGGGAGGGGGGGTAGCAGAGGATAGGAAAGGCAGCAGAATACAACAGACATTAGTATGGCAGTATGTAAAAACATGGATGTGTAACCGATGTGATTGTGCAATCTGTATTTGGGGTAAAAATGGGAGTTCATAACACACTTGAATCAAATGTATGAAATATGATATGTCAAGAGCTTTGTAATGTTTTGAACAACTAATAAAAAAAAGCATGAAGTTACTTTCACATTTGCTACAATCACAGTAAATAAGTTTCTTTGTATAAAGGTACATCTTTTGTTTGGAGTTTAAAATATCCCCAACTACAAGATTACATATATAAATCTCTGGTTGTTGCTCATATAATACATTATTCAAATTAAATGTTATACTCTCTAGAAGAATATAAAATGGAAATAATTTACTCATAAGATTCATATTTAAACCATCTTTATTTACAAAATATATCCTAAGAATTATCATTCTATTGAGCTTCAAATGGAGCAAACATATAATCACCTAAAAGCAGTTACTTAAAATAAAACTGAGAGATATATTACTTTTAATGGCAGATAAAAACTATTGTCAAGTTTCTTATACTTCTGAATGTTCAGTAGCAGGCTCATTTGAAGGTGGAATCAACTCTGAAGGGAACTCACTTATACTTTCAGAATTCAGAGGTGGGAGTCAGGGGAAGAAATCCAGCTCTTTGGAGGAGATAATGAGGAAAACACTACGGTTCCATTGGAAATGGAGGGGGTGTTGGGCCTGGTGGAAGAAATTCTTGAGATGCTCCAAACATGTTTCCTGGAGGAGGTGAAGGGAAAGGGGCCCTCTCATGAACTGACTCCTTGGATCCACTGGAAACAATGGACCTCTGACTGGAGGGAAAGGTGAGAAAGCAAAGCCAGAGCCAAATTATTGGTTTTCAGCAGGGAGAGATGAATCAGGCACATTGGAATCACCAAGATCGACTTTGGTTTCATTTTTACTGGATTTTATTTCTGAAGATGTAGGCCCATCCATTTTACCCAAAGGCGGCATAGTGGAACTTCTGAGTTCTGCTGATCCAGGGGATCTACAATACTTAGAACAACATCTATCTTGCCTTTGTAGAGGAAGCTGTGGATCAGAATATGGTTGGCCTGGTGGAGGGATCATTATCCTATGGGCCTCTTCCCATGGAGGTGCCAGGGGCCCAGTGCTAGAAGGTGCTCTCTGAGGCTCAGTTAACTTGTCACAGTTTGATTCTTTTCTTTCATTGCTAGTTGGATGGTCCAGAGGATTCTCTGGACCCCTTGAGCCGCTATCTCCTCCCACTGGCACCAAAGGTGAGAGTATGAATGGACCCTTATTTTCTGAATGAGAAGGACTTGTTTCACATGAACCTTGACCCAAAGGGGAATTCACTCTGCCAAAGGCTGTATTTGAAGCATCAGGCACAGAAGGATCTTTTTCTACAAGTTTAATTTTGAACTCCATTTCAGTTAATTTTTGCCTGTTGTGAGAATTTTGTTTCCTTAAATCATTGAGGTATCTTTCAGCACTCTGAGCTGCCAACTCATTACCATGTGCTTTTTTCTCATAGTATATAATACGCCCCTGATAAAAATGAATGGTTCTCTTTAATTATTCTTCAAGATCTCTGGCTCGCTTTCTATAGGACTCCAATGGTTTAGTTGTATGGCTGATCTTTTCTTCCACTTTGGAAAGTTTCTCCTCTCGCTCTACCCGGTGATAATCCTCTCCTATTAATTTCCTTTGGAGTTCCATTATAATTTCTTTTTGATATAGTTCCATCATTAACTTTCAGCTGAAGATTCAGATTCTCACTTTCAAACTGTGCATTTTCTGCTTGCAAAGATGCTTGTTCTATCTTAATATTTTTAATATGTTGTACAACGTCTTCCTTTGTTTCAATTACTTCAGATAATAAAGTAAAAATTTGATTTCTTTCTCTTTCTAAGATTGTAAAAGAGGCCTTTAACTTAGCAACATAAACCAGTTTCTTCAAAGGCCTTTTTGGCTGATCTTCTAAGTGAGCACCAATTTCTGATTCATTCTCCATTTCCAACTCCAAGTTACCTTCATCTGTTAGGACTTCTCCAACCACAGGAGCCCATTTTTTTTATCTTCAGCATGTGTTCAGTCAGAGACTTAATGTGACTTTCTTTATCTCTTAGAACTTGTTCTGCATGTATTTTAGAGTGTTCAAATATCATTTTTTGTTTTTTAAAGCCATTCACTTTTTCTTTCCATACCTCAACTTCTTTTAAGAGCTGTTTCTGACTTTCCTGAAGTTGGAAATTTTCATTCCAAGCCTCTTTTATTGCTACTGTAACTTCCTCTTCATTCATCTGAAATATTCTCAAGGCATTTTTAGCTTCAGGTATTTGTGATTTGAGGGATTTTGATTCATCTTCTAGGAACTTAATCCTTTTTGATATATCCCCTTCAATTCAACTTGTTGAAAGGTTTAGTTTTCCCTTCTTTTAGTTCTTTTTCTAGAAAGAGTATTTCATCCTCAAGTTTCGATATGGACCTATCAGATTTCATACATTGCCTCCAAATTTTCTGCTTCTATTGACTCCTTCGTCAAAATGGCATCTTTTAAAGGTGACTCCAAGCCTTTACACTGTTTTTAAACAAGGCTAACTTTTCCAAGTAGTTCAAATTTTTCCCCAATTAGTTGAGAAAGATTTAGAGCAAGCTTTTTTTCTCTTCTCATATAATGCCTGCTTCTCACAGATTGATAACTTCACCATAAAAACAAGAGAACAACAAAAAATCCAATAGCTGTATGTATCACCAACTCCCAAGGACAGCCATAAGGACTAGGGTGTGTTTCCATGTCTTCAGACAATGCACACCACAACCCTGCTTACTTCTTCCAGGATCACCTGCAACTAGGGCTGAGGGGCAGCCACTGCCCCTCCAACATGCTAAGGCTACTTTGGCTATTCCCTCCACAACCACACCATGCCCAGCCACGCCAAAACACCTGTGGACACTCAGGCCTTTGGTTAGGAACAAACATGCACCAGGCAATGGAGTAGACCATTCTGAATCATCAGGTGTGTGGGGGGCTGCAGGTATGGGCATGGAGAGCCCTGGTCATGGGCTCCCAGGGGCCTAGCACACTCATGCTCCCTCTCAGAGAAGTCTTGGCTCCTTCACTATGATGTGCATCCTGAAGCAGCACAGGTTCAAGCCTATCCCAATCAAGTCAGAGAGGAGTCATCTCCAGGTCACTAACCCATTAGTTTGGTCTAGGCCAGGCCAAGGCATAACTCTATACAGTCATAATGTCACCCAGTTTGATGTCACTAAAATTCTAAAGCGCTGTAAAATTTTTAAAGAGCTAGTACATTATATATTTATATTTGCACCACTTGCCCTTTTGTTTTAATGATTCATTCCTTTCTGTCCCCTCCTGCCCCTCTTTCCTTCATTCCTTCCTTCCTTCCTTCTCCCTTTCCTTTTCTTGCAGTGTTGGTGGTTAAATTTCAAGGCCTAGTACATGCTGGGCAAGCTCTCTGGCACTGAACTACAACTCCAGCCCTGTTGAGAGTTTCTATACAAGCCATGTGAATTCTTGCCATAGAAAAACTCTTGCATTAGACTATTTTAAGAGCAATTTTAGAAGAGTTGCAAACATGGGCACAAATCAGTTTGAATAAATTATTTTTAAGCTTTACAGCATATCTAATGTTTCTAAAGAAGGAGCTTAAAACTTGAGTTGGCTTTCATGTCAGTTTTTGAAGACTACTATTTATTTAAGAGTCTTCAAAATCCTTTTTCAGATGTTCACTTCTCATAGGATGTAAACACTTCTAAGCAAGCTGGTCATTATAAATATATAGCAATGAGAAGGAAAAGATAAGTGAGATCCTGCCTCAAACAAAACAAAATAAAATGTTGCATGGGATTCTCACACAGACAGGAGACACCAGGGTATTCAGCAGGAAGCAGTGTTCATTTGTGTCCATCCAGGCTCAGTGGTTTCTTATCCAAAGGCTGAGCATTTAGTGTAGGGAGTGATCCCTTATATAGTCTGTTTAGTTTCCTATTACATACTATCTTTGTCTTAATATAAGGTAATACACATTCTTGTTTGAGCATTATATTTCTATTCTACAAAGTAGCAAGAATGTTCAAAACTGATTTCCCAAGGGCTCACAATGATACAGATGGCATCATGTTCTCTTTCCTTTCTTCTGAGAAATCTCTACCACAAAATGGTAAAACATTCCTGGCTTCTATTCCCAGTACCAAATCAAACTAAGGGCAGATGCACTTCATTTAGAGCAGAGAATTTAGCATTATAATGAGTTAGAGTGAGCAAAGTTTGCCCTAGGTCCCTTAGAAGAGGAGCTCTGTATCTTTGACTGGTTTAAGCTGGTTCTTCCTGGCCTTTTCTAAAGAGCAGTTTCTGAAACAAAGAAACAACTTCAAGTGATGTTAGTAGTGAGCAGCTCTCTACCTGCAATCACAAGTAGAATTCCTGCTTGGCAGCTGACTACTTTGCAGACTATTTCATGGTGGGGAGAAAAGTCTGAAGGGGGCAGAACTTGACATCTGGATCTCTTGAGGAAACCCCTTCCTCATAGTCTATTCTATCCAACTCCCTGGCAGCACCTCTAGTATCTGAGATGCAGAGAGTTTGAATGGCCTCCGAAGCTAGGACTCTGATCCCCAATCCCAGGCCTTGACCTCACTCCACATCCCTGGATTGTGGTTGCTTTCTGGGACAACTCAAGGCCCAGATTTTGGAGGATTTCACTTCCATCCCACCACTGTTCCTTCCAGTTCACTGAGGGCTTCAATTGTAGTACCTGGAACTGGGGAGGTTCTCCAGGCAGGTGATTCAGTTTTCCTAGCAGCCTGTCTTGACCTTGACCCTACAGAACACAGTGCCCTTGGGGCTACCCAGTAGACCACCTTTGTGCTGTTACTTAGGTTGAGTCTTATCAGTTGTTGCCAGGCAGGCATTTCTCCCTTGTGCCCAGGATCTCCCTCCCTGAGGTGGTATTTACCCTTTGATGGAGGCTGAGGGCTCTCTAGGTGCCAGCCACTCACTTTTCTCACTTGCTCTACCCACTGGTATCAGAATCAGCTTTCTCTCTCACAGCCCATTGCCCAAGGCCCAAGTGACCCAGGATGCTTTAAAGGCTAGTTGTGTGGTAGTGGGTGGAGCCACTCTGCATTCTGCAAAGGGACATCCTTGTTCTGAGAGGCTGCAGTGAGAGGAATCACTGCACATTTTCTTCTAAACTCTCTTGACAGTGGGGATGGATGCAGTCAGGAATTCCTTTAAATCAGCTGTCATTTGTGGCTAGAGATGGACCCAGAAGTAGTCCTGGGCTATAGAGGAGAAAGCATTTTGGGGCACATTGTACAGGAGAGAAATTGCTGGTTAGGGGTACAAAGGGTGTGGGGAAGCTTGAAAATGCCTCTGAAGACCTTCCTGGGACACTTGCTGAGAGGTGTCAAGAGGACAGGCAGGACTCCTGACCCACCAGCTCATGAGCCATCCCTGCTCAATAGCCATAGATTCAAAGCCACATCTTCATGCAATGCTGACTGTCAAGTGGTAATTGAAGTACAGAAGGCCAGAGCAGTTCAGGTCTTGATGGGATGATTTCAGGGTCCAGCAGTGATGGCAGCCTTGCTGGGCACTCACTGGTAGGAATCAAGAGATGGTAGCTAAGCTCTCCAGGCCATGAGTGCGAGTTAGTGCAGAGATACAACCTGATACAAAAAGCTCCTTCATGTTGTGGGACTTCTGACCTTTTCTGAGTATCTAAGCTAGATTGTGGCATGAGCAGAATCATATGTAATAATTCTATGTAATAGAAGAGAAACTGTCACCAAGAGAGGACTTGTGAATTGCCCAGGTCACACATCTCAGGAGTGGCTCAACCCAGGTTAAATTCAGGCATTTTCTCTTGACTCAGTCCCTCACACACAGCTCAGGGAGCTGCTGCCAGGGGTGGGTCAGCAGGTCTAGGGGATGGTCCTGGTGACCACTGTGTGCTGTCCAAGTGGCAGGATTTTGCGCTCACTGTGCTCTGCCATCCTCATAAGGACCTTGGATAAAGGTGATCTGCATAGTGTAGGAGAGAAAATAGAAGCCTAAAGGCGTGCTGGGATTTGGCAATGAGCACACAATTAGTAAGCAGCAAAAAGGGCCTAGACCAGGACATCTACAAGCTCTTTGTTCATGGGCCTGGTCTCATGACTTCTTATTGATGAGGAAGCTCATGGAAATCAGGACTAGACCTGACTGTGTGGGAGGAAGATGGAGATGGAAAGTGGACTCTTACCCACTTCCTGTGTCTGTAGCACCTGTGAGGTTGGCTTTGACTGCCCTGGGTCATGTCCTGGGGCCAGATGGGGAATCCAGTATATGTTTTCCTTTCCCCTTTGATATAACCATAATAAGAGGTTGCTTAAAATTAAATTTTTAGTAAATGTTTAAAATATTTATTTATTGGTGCTGGGTCCAGATCCAAGGTCTTTGTGCATGCTATGTGCACACTCACTACTGAGCTACTTCCCTAGCTCCTGATCAGATTTAGGAAAATGTTTTCCTATTTCCAGAGGTTAGCCAAGATGAACTTAATGAATATTGTCAATTTCTGAGACTTGTGGGAAAAGTATTTGTCAGAGTAAGATGTGTAAGTTTCCTCTATCACTGCCAATTTCTGTCTTCAAAAGGCTAGTGTTGATATACATCACGGCAGTGTTAGTGTAGAAGAAGCCCTCTTGAGTGCTGTTAATGAGCCAGAAGGAGTGTCTGTTCCTAATGTCTTGCTTCAGGGAACACCCAGTTGCTGTGTAGTGACAAGAAATCTCGTCCAGGTTTTCTCCTGTCTCCAGGCTGAAGGATGACTTTTAAGCCTGTCCAAACTGTTGCACAACAACACTGGTGTCACATACAATGGAAGTGAGTAACTAAGTAAATGAAGTGGAAGAGCTTAGGTCACACTTATACCAAGCCTGTGGGCAATCTGCTGGATGGTGTGGCCATGAGAGATGCAGTAGAGGATCCTAGGTGTTCAGCATGGTCCTCTTTGCTGAGCACTTATGAAGCACTCATGGTTGTGGGGCAGCAGCACCTCAGCCCCCAGGTGGAGGTGCAACCCTAGCCTATGTGAGTCCCAATATGCTGTCAGCCAGGCCTCAGACAGGTGGCTGTCCATCCAGCCTCCTGGACAGGTACCTGATATAAGGTTCACCACAGCCCTTTTCCAACACCAAGGGCCCAAGAGCTCTGTTTATATGCATGTCTTCTTTCATATTTGCCCTGATAAAAATTAAAACTGAGAAATTTAAACAATACTGTGTTCATTTATGACTTCATTTGAAGGTAATATAAACTTGTTAATACTAACATAAACAATATCTTTTTTATTAATTAATTCATTTTTTAAAATTAGGTATATATGAGAGCAGAATGCATTTGATTCCTTCTATACGATTGTAGCACAGCTTTTCATTTCTCTGGTTGTACCCAAGGTAGCATTGCAACATAAGTGCAGTCATACATGTACCTAGGTTAATGATGTCCATCTCATTCTACCATCTTTCCTTTCCCCATGCTCCCTCCCCTCCTCCCTCCACTTTGTGCCATGTACCCTCCTTTGTGCCTCCCCCCCCCATTATGGACCAGCATCCACTTATCAGAGAGAACACTCAGCCTTTGATTTTTTGGAATTGGTTTACTTTGCTTAGTATAATATTCTCCACCTCCATCCATTTACCTACAAATGCCATAATTTTATTTTTTCTCTTTTAAAGCTGAGTAATATTCCATTGTGTGTATGGATATATATATATATATATATCACAGTTTCATTATCCATTCATCTATTGTAGGACATCTAGGATGCTTCCACAGTTTAGCTATTATGAATTGAACTGCTATAAACATTGGCTGCATTACTAAGCCAAAAACTCAACCCACATTAACTTTTTATAAGTCACATAGAATTCAGAAGTGCTCAGTAATTCACTTTCACCACCATCTGTTGCTAGACTTCATCTTTATAACAGAAACTCTGTACCCATAAAATAATGCCATCCCACTGCCCCTCATCCAGTCCCCTGCTTTCTGTTTCTGTGGGTGTGATGACTCTAGATACATCATCTTCAGAATTACATACTAAGTGTCTTTTTGTGATTGTGTGACTACACTTAACATAATGTGGGGTGAATTATATTCCATTGTGTGGATGGACAACTTGTTTATCCATTCCTCCATGAATGGATGCTTGCATTGCTTCCTCTCTTCAGTTCTGGGGAACTCCTTCTTGGCATTTCTGGAAGCTTGAGCATTAGATGAGATGGGGAATCCACAGGAAATGAGCTGTAGTTGGGATTTCATGGGACCATATACTTCTACCTCAATGTAATCTGTAGGCAAGAGGAGACATGAGCTGATCCAGATGAGGGCACCTGCAGTTAGCACAGATGCTACAGGCAAGGCCAGAACAACCTCTTGACTCTAAAGGAAGAGAGGAAATAATGAAACTCAAATACACCCTTGACAAGAGGGCCCACACCTATGGAAAGTGGAAGTAGAGCCACACAAAGAAAACTTAGAAGTAATGAATGTGAGTGAAGGATGAGCAAAGCCCAGGTATACCCTTCTTCCCAACATCACAGGTTGCACCTGCCATCCTTTGTTGATCAATGGATGAGCAGAAGGCACACCAGTTTTCAAGATGTCTGTTACCTGCACCATTTAAAAAAGGGATACATTTTACAGACTTTCCTTTTAAGGACTTAGAAATTCCTTGAGTAAAATTGCTGAGTCTAATCTTTGCATGTCTCAAGGTGCCTGATGCATAGTCAGCACTGGGCCTTTCTGCAGTGTCAGACTGCAGGAAGGGGTCAGGCCCAAGAAGCAAGATTTAGGAATCCATCATTTGAAAGAAGATGCAAGGCACTGTGGGAATATTGGTCATCTATTATTCAGAGGTGGCAATAGCCCCCAAGGCCATTTCCATATTCCTTTTTATTATAAAGGACAAACTAAGAAGGCACATTGTCAACAAGCTGGTGCATCCTCACAAGCAAATGTTTATGACCTTGATTACATATGCTGCATCACCATGTTTCTGACCTTGACTACACACTGACCATAAAATAGCCCATTCATAGCCTCAGTCACTCACTAAAAGCGTAACAGCTTACTGGAAGTCTGTCAAGAGTGCCATTTTGGCCCTGCCCCCAAACATGGCTTCAGCTTGAACACAGATCTCCTGCACACTGTTCCCCAGGTTCCACACACAGAGACAAGGATACACTGTGCTTTCGTCCTTAGGAGCAGACATCACTGACAGAGAGGACACAGCAACAACAAGTCACTGGGACTAGCACCTTGAGGGCAGTTTTACCATTATGAGGAGAGAGAGAGGCTGAGTTCCGGCTCACTCTGAGAGAGGAAGGGCCTTGAGAATTGTGCTGGTGGTGAGAATGAGTTTTAAGACGGGACAAAACAACAATAAAAGCAAATGGATTTTTTGCCTGCAGAGATGGTCAGAGGTTTTGATAATAAAATAAGAAACAATAATTATTTAAAAGTCAGCTGACTGTTCTCAGGTGAGATCTTTCAGGGCTTGCTCAGGGGTATTTACTATAAGCAGGCAACCTTCTTCTTCCCTGATTATTAAGGCATCTTGAAAGCAAGACAAGGAAGATCAATGAAACATAAATATTAGCTGTGTGGCATTTCTTTTGAGATGATGAAGATTTGGGGTGGAAAACAGAAACATAGTCATAATTCAATATAAATATATCAGAGAAAAAGAGATAAGACTGGAAGATTCTCAGTTTCCTTTAGTGTCCAAAACCTCTGTTTCCTTTCTATAATCAGGAGCAGTTTGAAGTAAAAACCACTTTTGTTTGATCCAGTATTCTATCGCCTTTTTAGTCCAAATTTCACTTTGAAGGGAAAAATTACAATCATTTTATAAACACCACAAAGAAGTACATAGTTGCTATACAAGCATAAAGTAAAGGACATTTGGAGACAATGGAGTGTCCAATATGCAGGCAAGCCAGAACACAAAGCGATGACTTGTTTTTACTCTTTAAAGGGCTGCATCCCAGCCACATGGTATGGTGAGTCACTGAAACTGGGCTGACCATAGATGACTGCACTATCCCAAATAAATATAAAATTAAAATAAACATAAAATATAAAATTATATAGTCACGGGGGAACCTAAATCTATGTATCACACTGATAGTATAACCACAACGATGAAGGGGGAAAAAAGAATTAATATAAGTAACTTTATAACCAAGGACTCTAGCAGGATATTAATGGTGAGATTTATTTAAAAAATATATAAATAAGCAACCTTGAACTGAACTTAAAGACTTGTCTATGCAGTGTTAGGGAGTACATAGGGTTCAGGAGATGATATTCTAATCAACCAGGATTCTCACTGTGGGAGAAACAAATGCAATGTGGAGTGGGACTGAATTGGACTCAAAGTCACCAAATAAACTCTCAGACAGTTGACTGATCATGCCATCAGTAGATAAGTCATTCTACCAGCTCTGCCCACTGAAAGGGCCTAGAGGCAAATACAACCCAGTAGCCATGACCACATGACTGTTCCTCTATCATTTTGTTTCCAAATGCCATCCACCATGCAAGATAAGGCTCCTTGGAGAAATGGTTGATTCTTCCAGGGCTGGAGCAAGGAAAGCACAAGCTAACCCTGCAGCATCCTGCTGAAGAAGAAAGTAAGCATATTCATCAACCCATAGGATATATCCAAAGGACTTGGGAACTGCTTCAATGGTCCCACTTGCAAATTATGAATACGTTGAACATCAAAAGGAATGTTGACAAGAATGGGTGAAACCACATTGAATAAAAAGTCATACCATGAGACCAATGGTAACAAGCAGTACAAAGCCACAGGGGAAGTAAAGGAAAGCTTTACAAGGTAAAGGAAAGCTCTCCCTTATGGAAGAATACCACATGACAAAGAGGAAGAGAAAACTAAACATGGAAAATTATATTATACAACCACCATTGTAATAATTATTTTAGGCAAGAATGTTTATTTATGTTGCAACTATTGAGTGAAAGACTATTGGGAACACAATATATGCAGACTCAGGTTTTGCTTCACAGAGGGCTTACTAAATACAGAGGGGAAGACAGGTACCTTTGCAAATCAGATGATATCTGGGTGACACCAGAATTTCAGTGGACACACTGAACAGCACTAGGAATGGGCTAGGCAGGGGGAGGGGGAAGGACAATATCAAGTCCCTCTGAGGTGGTACACAGGACACAGCATTTCTCTAGTGGGAAAATGACCAAAAAATGCATAACCATGCCTCCAGTCTCAAAGGGATCAATCAGAAGTGTACATGTTAATACCTTCTGCAAAACAACTGTCAATGCCACAAGAGAACACAGAAAGGTAAAGAGAACTTTTTCTATAACAAGAGCTAACCAAGCAACCAGAAGCCACGAATGATCTCTGACTGAATCTCAGATCCAGGAAAACAAAAATCCCAGTCAAATAGAATATTGTCAGGGAAATTTGTACAAGAACTCTCCATTAGACACAGAGTGTCAGTCCCTAACTTCACTACAGAGCCCCTAAGCCTCCTTCACGTGGTACATGACATGTGCTACTCAGGTCTGCCCATCCTTGTCTGCTAACCTTATCAGGGTTGAGATCAGTCTACCTTCCTCTGCTGTTCCCAGTAAACCCAGAACACCTGGCACTTGGTTGACTGCTGCCATGAACATTAGTTCTGTCCCACAGATGCTCCAACACTTCTTGGGGCACAGTTGGGACTGCAGTCTTCTCTCTTGAGGTCAGGTGTGTCATGTGGCTTGCCCTGATCTCAATGTATGAATGAAAAGCTCATCTGCCACTTCCAGGCAAAAGGTCAAGAGTCAGTTCATGAAGCCACTCTCTCTGCCTCTGCCATCCTGTCTGGCAAGGATCAGCTAGGATCAGGTGAGGATGATAGAGCAGCGAACCCAAAGTGGAGCTTCAATCAGTCTGTGTCCCTACAGGCCTACAATGAGCTTAACCTCCTTCTAATGATGTCCCCCAAGCCCCCTGACCACACTTGACATGTAGCCTGAATAAGAGTAAAGTCAGAGAGATGCTGAGTTGGCTGTTATATTAGCCCACACAGCTTATCTCAGGTGATACATGTGTGTTCAACTCTGAGTGCAAATTCAAATAGCCAAATAGGTTACCTAAATATCAAATAAGTCAGAGAGTTTACCTTTATATGTGGTGACACACCACATGGACATAAGAGCTCCCTAGAGCCAGGAGTTCTGTCAAGTGGGAAAATAAGATTGCACACCCAGGAAGACCTGAATATGTGTCATATTCTGAAGCCCCCAGACAGTTTATCACTATGTCCATCAGCCAAGAAGGCCCTGCTCTCCAGTACAAGGACATGGGAAACATGAGCCCCTGTGTGACGGAGGAGGAAGGTGCCATCCTCCTACCCCTTCCTACCTGGGGAATTCACTGAGTACTTGTATCTTTGATTATTTTGATTGCTTTGTAGTGCTGGATATTCTGCAATCCAGGTTAATTTTTTGTGTTTCTGAGAGCAGGAATAGAATCTGGGTGCCTGTCACCACAATGCTTGCCCATGTTTCTTACTCAGGGTAGGGAAACCCTAAAGACAAATGGGACACTGGGTGACAAAAGTGCTATATGATCAAACCTGGGACCATCACATGTAAACATCCACTCATCTGTGTACACAATGTTATGGGATGAGAACACAGGGGGCTATGCAGAGGCTGCCCACCAAGGGACACACTGGGACAAACATGGCAGGGAAATTCACTTTCTGCCCCCTGCTCTTGTGCACACTGTCAGTGTTGTGTGTCTTCCTGCCCATGTATGCCAATACAAGCACATGCTGGGAAATGACCTGGGAGAGTTGGGAAGGCTTGGTGGGTAAGAACTTCAGCTGCTTGGTGAGGGCATGGCTGCCTGTGCATCCACAAACATGTTAATCAACCTTTCTGTGTCAGTTTTATCAGCTTGAAAATGGAATAGGGACAGGGCCTCCCCAGGGCATGATGAGGATGTGATGGTACAAAGGCACCTGCCTCATGTGTACTCAATAGGCATTATCTGTTGTTGTTATTGGTTCCAGTAATAATAGTAAAATAATACAATTTCTGGGACAAATGGTGAAGATCCATTAGAAAAAATGAAATCTAGCACCATGAAGAGCCACTCCATATTTTGCTTTCATAGGGAGCAAGAAGTGACTCAGGGCAAATAAAATGGGAATGAGCCTGGGTGATAATTAGAGCTTATCATTTGAGGGATTAAAGTCAGAAAACAATAATCACCTGCAAGTACCTAGTACCATGCAAAAGAGATCAAACTGAGTGAGTTGTGTCTCCAGTTAAATCAAAATGATAGGGCTCGAGAGCATTGAAGAGTACAGGAAACATGGTTTATCCCAGGAAAGCACTACCCAACCCCTAACCAGTGGCTAAGGGGAATCTCAGGACCTCAGGATCTCAGACACAGTTCCAGCTGCCAGGAATCTAGTGGTGAATCTAGTGGTGAACTACAACAGAAAGGAAACTGACCCTATTGTTTAGGGTGTTTCACCCAACCTCCCAATGCAGCAGGGGCTGGGCCCTCTGTGGAAGATACAGAAACACAAGCTGAGCACAGAGACGCTACTGAAGATGTGCCTGGACTATTAGGAGGGTGAGAGTACATGGGAGGGATTTTGTGGAAGAGTGGACTCATCACTCACAGGAGGTGGCATCAGCATGAGAAGAGTGAAGATGAGTGCCCTGTTGACTGTGGGTGAAGTCCCTCATCAAAGTGTGTACTTCAGAAAAGTGGATACCTGCATAGAGCTGGCCCTTTGCACCCACATTCAAGTAGTCATCTAAAGCAGGGCATTTTAGGACAACTGCCATAGATGGCATTTACCCCAAATCCAGCTGGTGATCTGCACTTCTTGTGGAGGCCCATGAACCAGGGAACAATGTCTTTTCGGCATTGCCAGGCTGTGTGCTCTTCACCTCAAACCCCAATCTACTTCATGCAAGATAGGGCAGGAGGAGGGGTTGCCATGTTCCAGTGAATAACAGGAAAAGTGCAAAGGGTCAGGAATCTCAATGTGAGAGTAAATGAAGGCCTAGAGATGGAAGGCCCAGATAATGAGGTTCTGGGAGTCCAAGGAGTAAAAAAAATGTGGACCACGGGATTCAACTACATCAAGAGGCTTTCTGACAGAGAAAATGAATATAAATGCTAATAATGACCAAGATGAGAGGCAATACTTTTGGAAACAGCAACACATCGAGCAGTTGGTCAAAATAACATTGAGTGGAACAGGCTAGACTTGCTACATAAGGGTGTGCAGGTAGTATCCTACACAGGGGCCTGCAGATGCTACAGTCAAACATGCTAGCAAAGGATAACTTTTGGTGGAACCTTCCTTTCCATAATTCACACAAAGGCATCTGCTATAGTTTAAAAGTCCTCGAAAGACCCATGTGCTTAAGACTTGGTCACCAGCCTGTGGTGCTACTGGGAGATAGTGGAAATTATAGGAACTGGAGCATGGTAGAAGAAAGTTAGATCACCAGGGAAATGCCCTCAAAAGGAATATTGGGAGTCCAGTCCGACCTCTCTCTTTTGCTTCCTGGCTGCCATGATATGAGCAGCCTCTTTGGCCATGGGCTGTGGCCATGATATGCTGCCTTGTCTCAGGCCCAGAGCAACAGAGCCAACAGACCAGGAACTGAAACTCTGAAACCATGATCCATCTTAAATATTCAATCCTTTAAGCTGATTTTTCTCAGTTGTTTTTGACAGCAATGGAAATCTGACATCTATGAGAAGTGGGGTGGAAGGAAGAATGGCCAAAGAAATGCAGGACCTAAGCAGAGGTGCTACTGCTGCAGAATAAGGGAGTGGCTGCAGTCTATCATGGAAGAGCCATCAACTAAGTGTGAAAATAAACATTAGCCTGCCCAGAACTTGCTGTATGTCCAAGGCTATGCTAGGACTTGACAGAGTATCCTATTTAATTAGAATTATAGCAATTAGAAATAAAGGGGTTCTTACCAAGGAAATTTCCTATGGAAAAATTCCAGAAGTTCTTCTGTTCCCATCTCTTAAGAATCATGATACCTCCCCCACACACCAGCTTTCTGTCTTGAGATAGACCTGGGTCTGTAGTGCCTTCCTACTCTTCCACCTACCCTAAGTGCTGAGGGCCTCACCATGTGCAGCAGCAGCAGCAGCAGGAACAGTCCCAGGTAGAGATTGCAGCTGTTGGAGAAACTTTCTCTACTGGTGGTGGTGGTACCAGCCCCTGTTGAGTGGGGCCCACATGGGAGAGCAGCTGTTGCCCATGGGACACCGCACCATAAGTGTACCCTGGGGGTTCCCAGCACTCTTTCAAGTTCCTACGTGTTCTTTTGGCCTCACATGCTCCACACAGGTTGCATACTGCCACTTCTGCACCTTCCTCCCCAGGACCGAAGTTCCATTTCATCTTCTGCCTGTACCTGTGGACTGCAGCACTAGTGCCCACAGCTACCGCCAACTAACAGGGTGCCACATCTAAGGGAGGAAAGATTTTCTCCTTGTACTCTGCTGTGGGTGTTTAGAGGATACTCCAAGGCTCCTCTCCATGCTCTGCCTGCACAGACCTTAAACCAAGAGGTAATTTTGTTGCTTGAGGATCCATATTGCTCAAGAGCAAGACCTCATCCTCAGTCCGCATTCAGCCCTGGACCCCAGGGAGCCCTGCTCACTAACTTTATTCCCCAAGGCCTCTCAGTATAAGCAGATGAGTGAAATCACACCTGGTATAGAAATGCGTCATTTAGAAAATTTATCACAGACCTTTAAGTCTAGAGATCCTCATTCATAATTCTGAACAAAAAGTAAAAAAATTATTAATATAATTAAGTCTGAGCCCTGTGGTATGCTGCCTATAGTTCCATTGACTCTGGAAGCTGAGACAGGAGGATTCTAAGTTGAAAGCGAGGATCATAAACTTAATGAGGCCCTAAACAAGTAAGAGAGACCCTGTCTCTATTAATAATAATATTACAGGGGATGTGGCACATTTTTAAGTGTGCCTGGATTCAATCTCAGGAACAACAAAAAAAGTTTGAAAGCTAAAAACCCTGAGAAAATGACCCCCATGAATGATAAATAAGAAAAGCAAAAGAGATGCTTAAAAATTATAGTGGTTTGTCTTCCTAAGATTTAAAGGACTGTTCCTTTGTTTGAAAGTAGAATAACAGGTCATTATTACAGAGGAGAAACTGTTAAGTGGAAGAGAATTGTGGCTTTTAACAGAGCTGTGATTCTCACCTGCAAACATTTTCAGAAAATAGGGAAGAAAGAACACTTGCCAACTCATTCTACAAGGCAAATATTCTCTTTTACAAAATCAAGAGCAAACATGACAAAAAAACCACAGACCACTTATTGTCCCTCCTTAAGAAAAGCAAAAATACTAGTCATCTGAATGGATCAACACTGAAAAGGAGTATATAATATGAACAGATAAAATTTGTCCCCAAATTCCAGGTTGGTTTAATATCCCAAAACCAGTCAGGCACTAAGTATGACCCTCATTTGCACCACAGAGGGCATCACAGGCGTGCTGTACACCTTTCATCTTCCCTCAGAGCTGCTAGAAAACCTACTGCATGAAAAGGAGACAATACTTTTGAGAAGAAGAAGTCTGGGATCAAGGATCAAGCTGTGGAAACAGGAAAAAGAAATTTCAAAAAATTCACTGAACAACAACTCACAAAGAGTAGGCCTAGAGAACAACTACTCCCCGAGAGGCAAGCAGATAGATTTTTAATGCAGTATCTTTAATGATTTTAGCCCATTTGAATATTTACTTTGTCTTTTGGTAAATGCATTTTTCTAGGAATTTGTCCACTTTACAGGAATTGCCTGCTATGGTGCTATAAAAGTTTTCATCAACATATTTTTCTAGAAATTTGTCTACTTCATCTGAGAGTCCTACTGTATGGATATAAAGTTTTCCAAACTGTCCTCTTGTGGACTTTAAAAATGTCTGTGAGCCAGGCGATGGTGTGAGTCTTTTCATCCTACAACAGACTCTTGCCCTTCTCAGTTGCCCAAGATCAATCATCAGGGATCCATCCCCTGCTTACTCTTTCTCTGGCAAAAACCTTTTGGCTTTGTAGACCTCCTCCATTGAGGATTGTTTTCTATTTGTTAATTTGTGTTCTTTGTGTTTCCCGACCTGCCACCATGTCTGAGCTCCATTGTTCCTCTTTTTCTTACTTCTTGAGACAGGTGCTTCTCATCTGGGTTTGCTCCCTCTGTCCACCCTGTGTACACAGGCAAACCTGTATGTTTTCCCCTACAGTGGCATTAGGTGCAGCCTGCAAATTTTGAGAGCCTTTCTTATAGTTCAGTTCAAAATAATATCTATATTCTATTGGGATTCTTTATATCCCTATGTTATTTAGAAGTATATTGCTTCTAAATAGGCACAAGTATACGGGAGCATTTTCTAAAAATGTATAATTCCTCATTGAATTACAAAGAACAAACTCTGAGTGATTGATGAAAATCTATGATGAAGAATATGATAAGTTATGAAAATGTGCTTAAAAGGAATGGTTTATATGCCCTGAAAAGTTGCATTATTCTCTAAGTGAATGTACATTGGTTAAATATGCTAAAATTTGTTCCATTATTTATTTATACCAATTTTTTCCACATGTATGTGTCCATGTGCATGTGTGCATATCATATGTGTACTGCTGAAGGTGGAACCCAGGACCCTATGCCTGTTGGAAAGTGTTCTACCATTGAGCTACATCCTTAGACCTTCTTTTCTAGCAGACAAAACTTTTAGGGCTGGGATTGTGGCTTAGCAGTAGAGCACTTGCTTAGCAACTACAAAACTGAGGCACTGGGTTTGATCCTCAGCACCACATAAAAATAAAATGAAGATGATCTTCACCTACAACTAAAAAACAAATATTTTAAAATAAAACTGGGCTGGGGCTGTAGCTCAGGAGTACAGCACTTGCCTAGCATGTGTGAGGCACTGGCTTGGATCCTCAGCACCACATAAAAATAAACAAATGCAGGCATTCTGTCCATCTACAACTTTTTAAAAAAAAATATATATTTTTTTGTAGTTGAACACAACACCTTTATTTCACCTATTTATCTTTATGTGGTGCTGAGGATTGAACCCAGGTTCTCACATGTGCGAGGTGAGTACTCTACCACTGAGCCACAACCCCAGCCCATCTACAACTTTTTTATTTTAAATTTTAAATATGAGAAAATCATCATACCCATAATAGGTTTGTATAAAAATATACACATATACATACATGCACACCAGGTTATTAGGTGTAACCAAATAATTATTAAAAAAATCTTCCAAAGAAATGAGCCTTCAGTGATCATGCAGCATCTCTCCAGTATTATTTGTATTTAAATTCTATTTTATGTGATATTATGCAGTCACACCACTGGTTTTAGGTTAGTATTTGTATGGCTTATCTTTCTGCATCATTTTCTTTTCTTTTTCTTTTTATGAAATGACTTTTTAAATTTATTTACTTACTCAAATTTGTTATGCATGACAACAGAATACATTTCAATTCATAGTACATATATAGAGCACAATTTTTCATGTCTCTGGTTGTTCACAAAGTAGAGTCATACCATTTGTGTCTTCATACATGTACTTAGGCTGATGATGTCCATCTCAATCCACCATCTTTCCTACCCCCATGACCCCTCCTTTTCCCTCCCTACCCTTTGCCTTATCTAATGTTCCTCCATTCCTCCCATGCCCCCCATACCCACTATGGATCAGCATCCACATATCAGAGAAAACATTCGGCCTTTGGATTTTGGGGATTGGCTTACTTCACTTAGCATAATATTCTCCAACTCCATCCATTTACCTGCAAATGCCATGATTTTATTCTCTTTTAATGGTAAGTAATATTCCATTGTATATATATACCACAGTTATGATATATATATATACCATCCATTCACCTACTGAAGGGCTTGTAGGTTGGTTCCACAATTTATTGTGAATTGTGCTGCTATAAACATTGATGTGGCTGTGTCACTGTAGTATGCTGTTTTTAAGTCCTTTGGGTATAAACGGAAGAGTGGGATAGCTAGGTCAAATGGTGGTTTCATTCCAAGTTTTCCAAGAAATCTCCATACTGCTTTCCAAATTGGCTGCACCAATTTGCAGTACCACCAGCAATGTATGAGTGTGTCTTTTTCCCCACATCCTTGCCAACACAATGTTTTTTTTTTTGTATTTTAATAGCTGCCATTCTGACTGGAGTGAGATGACATCTTAAGAGTAGTTTTGATTTGCATTTCTCTAAATGCTAGACATATTCAGAACATTTTTTCATATATTTGTTGATTGACTGTATATCATCTTCTGAGAAGTATCTGTTCAGTTCCTTGGCCCATTTACTGATTGGGTTGGTTGTTTCTTTGGTGTTAAGTTTTTTTTTTTTTTTTAATTTTTTAATTTTTTTATTGTTCGTTGTTCAAAATATTACATAGTTCTTGATATATCATATTTCACACTTTGATTCAAGTGGGTTATGAACTCCCATTTTTACCCCATATACAAATTGCAGAATCACATCAGTTACACATCCACTGATTTACATATTGCCATACTAGTGTCTGTTGTATTCTGCTGCCTTTCCTATCCTCTACTATGCCCCCTCCCCTCCCCTCCCCTCTTCTCTCTCTACCCCCTCTACTGTCATTCATTTCTCCCCCTTGTATTATTTTCCCCTTTCCCCTCACTTCTTCTTGTATGAAATTTTGTATAACCCTGAGGGTCTCCTTCCATTTCCATGCAATTTCCCTTCTCTCTCACTTTCCCTCCCACCTCTCATCCCAGTTTAATGTTAATCTTCTTCTCATGCTCTTCGTCCCTACTCTGTTCTTAGTTACTCTCCTTATATCAAAGAAGACATTTGGCATTTGTTTTTTAGGGATTGGCTAGCTTCACTTAGCATAATCTGCTCTAATGCCATCCATTTCCCTGCAAATTCTATGATTTTGTCATTTTTTAATGCAGAGTAATACTCCACTGTGTATAAATGCCACATTTTTTTTTTATCCATTCGTCTATTGAAGGGCATCTAGGTTGGTTCCACAGTCTTGCTATTGTGAATTGTGCTGCTATGAACATCGATGTAGCAGTGTCCCTGTAGCATGCTCTTTTTAGGTCTTTAGGGAATAGACTTAGAAGGGGAATAGCTGGGTCAAATGGTGGTTCCATTCCCAGCTTTCCAAGAAATCTCCATACTGCTTTCCAAATTGGCTGCACCAATTTGCAGTCCCACCAGCAATGTACAAGTGTACCCTTTTCCCCACATCCTCGCCAGCACTTGTTGTTGTTTGACTTCATAATGGCTGCCAATCTTACTGGAGTGAGATGTATCTTAGGGTGGTTTTGATTTGCATTTCTCTGACTGCTAGAGATGGTGAGCATTTTTTCATGTACTTGTTGATTGATTGTATGTCCTCCTCTGAGAAGTGTCTGTTCAGGTCCTTGGCCCATTTGTTGATTGGGTTATTTGTTATCTTATTGTCTAATTTTTTGAGTTCTTTGTATACTCTAGATATTAGGGCTCTATCTGAAGTGTGAGGAGTAAAGATTTGTTCCCAGGATGTAGGCTCCCTATTAACCTCTCTTATTGTTTCTTTTGCTGAGAAAAAACTTTTTAGTTTGAGCAAGTCCCATTTGTTGATTCTAGTTATTAACTTTTGTGCAATGGGTGTCCTATTGAGGAATTTGGAGCCCGACCCCACCGTATGTAGATCGTAGCCAAATTTTTCTTCTATCAGACGGTGTGTCTCTGATTTGATATCAAGCTCCTTGATCCATTTTGAATTAACTTTTGTGCATGGTGAGAGAAAGGGATTCAGTTTCATTTTGTTACATATGGATTTCCAGTTTTCCCAGCACCATTTGTTGAAGATGCTATCCTTCCTCCATTGCATGCTTTTAGCCCCTTTATCAAATATAAGATAGTTGTAGTTTTGTGGATTGCTTTCTGTGTCCTCTATTCTGCACCATTGGTCCACCTGCCTGTTTTGGTACCAGTACCATGCTGTTTTTGTTACTATTGCTCTGTAGTATAGTTTGAAGTCTGGTATCACTATACCGCCTGATTCACACTTCCTGCTCTGAGTTGCTTTTGCTATTCTGGGTCTTTTATTTTTCCATATGAATTTCATGATTGCTTTCTCTATTTCTACAAGAAATGCCGTTGGGATTTTGATTGGGATTGCATTAAACCTATAGAGAACTTTTGGTAATATCGCCATTTTGATGATGTTAGTTCTGCCTATCCATGAACAGGGTATATTTTTCCATCTTCTAAGATCTTCTTCTATTTCTCTCTTTAGGGTTCTGTAATTTTCATTGTATAAGTCTTTCACCTCTTTTGTTAGGTTGATTCCCAAGTATTTTTTTTTTTTTGAGGATATTGTGAATGGAGTGGTTGTCCTCATTTCCATTTCAGAGGATTTGTCGCTGATATACAGGAATGCCTTTGATTTATGCATGTTGATTTTATAGCCTGCCACTTTGCTGAATTCATTTATTAGCTCTAATAGTTTCTTTGTAAACCCTTTTGGGTCTGCTAGGTATAGAATCCTGTCATCTGCAAATAGTGATAATTTAAGTTCTTCTTTTCCTATTTTGATGCCTTTAATTTCTTTCATCTGTCTAATTGCTCTGGCCAGTGTTTCGAGAACTATGTTGAACAGAAGTGGTGAGAGAGGGCATCCCTGTCTTGTTACAGATTTTAGAGGGAATGCCTTCAGTTTTTCTCCATTCAGAATGATGCTAGCCTGAGGCTTAGCATAGATTGCTTTTACAATATTGAGGTATGTTCCTGTTATCCCTAGTTTTTCTAGAGTTTTGAACATAAAGGGATGCTGTACTTTGTCGAATGCTTTTTCCGCATCTATCGAGATGATCATATGGTTCTTATTTTTAAGTCTATTGATGTGGTGAATAACATTTATTGATTTCCATATATTGAACCAGCCTTGCATCCCAGGGATGAATCCTACTTGATCATGGTGCACAATTTTTTTGATATGTTTTTGTATCCGATTTGCCAGAATTTTATTGAGGATTTTTGCATCTAGGTTCATTAGAGATATTGGTCTGTAGTTTTCTTTCTTTGAAGTGTCTTTGTCTGGTTTAGGAATCAGGGTGATGTTGGCCTCGTAGAATGAATTTGGAAGTTCTCCCTCTTTTTCTATTTCCTGAAGTAGCTTGAAAAATATTGGTATTAGTTCCTCTTTAAAGGTTTTGTAAAACTCTGCTGTATACCCATCTGGTCCTGGGCTTTTCTTAGTTGGTAGTCTTTGGATGGTTTCTTCTATTTCCTCAATTGGTATTGGTCTTTTTAGGTTGTCTATATCCTCCTGACTCAATCTGGGCAGATCATATGACTTAAGAAATTTATCGATGCCTTCACTATCTTCTAATTTATTGGAGTATAAGGATTCAAAATAATTTCTAATTATCTTCTGTATTTCTGAAGTGTCTGTTGTGATATTGCCTTTTTCATCCCGTATGCTAGTAATTTGAGTTCTCTCTCTTCTTCTCTTCGCTAGCATGGCTAAGGGTCTGTCGAGTTTATTTATTTTTTCAAAGAACCAACTTTTAGTTTTGTCAATTTTTTCAATTGTTTCTTTTGTTTCGATTTCATTAATTTCAGCTCTGATTTTCATTATTTCTTGCCTTCTACTTCTTTTGCTGTTGTTTTGCTCTTCTTTTTCTAGGATTTTGAGATGAAGTATGAGATCATTTATTTGTTGGTTTTTCCTTTTTTTAAGGAATGAACTCCAAGCAATGAATTTTCCTCTTAGAACTGCTTTCAATGTGTCCCATAGATTCCGATATGTTGTGTCTGTGTTTTCATTTATCTCTAAGAATTTTTTAATTTCCTCCTTGATGTCTTCTATAACCCATTGATCATTCAGTAACCTATTGTTCATTCTCCAAATGATGCATGATTTTCCTTCCTTCTTTTATCATTTATTTTCAGTTCCATTCCATTATGATCAGATAGGATGCATGGTATTATCTCTACTCCTTTATATTGTCTAAGAGTTGCCCTGTGACGTAATATATGATCTATTTTTGAGAAGGATCCATGTGCTGCTGAGAAAAAAGTGTAACTGCTTGATGTTGGGTAGTGTATTCTATATATGTCAATTAAGTCTAGGTTATTAATTGTGTTATTGAGTTCTATAGTTTCCTTATTCAACTTTTGTTTGGAAGATCTGTCCATTGGTGAGAGATGTGTGTTGAAGTCTCCCATGATTATTGTATGGTTTTCTATTAGACTCTTAAACTTGAGAAGAGTTTGTTTGATAAACATAGCTGCACCATTGTTTGGGGCATATATATTTATGATTGTTATGTCTTGTTGGTGTATGGTTCCCTTGAGCAGTATGTAGTGTCCCTCTTTATCCCTTTTGATTAACTTGGGCTTGAAATCTATCTTATTTGATATGAGTATGGACACTCCTGCTTGTTTCCAAAGTCCATATGAGTGATATGATTTTTCCCAACCTTTCACCTTCAGCCTATGTATGTCTTTTCCTATCAAATGCATCTCCTGTAGGCAGCATATTGTTGGGTCTTGTTTTGTGATCCATTCTACTAGCCTGTGTCTCTTAATTGGTGAGTTTAAGCCATTAACATTTAGGGTTATTATTGAGATATGGGTTGTTCTTCCAGCCATATTTGTTTATTTATGTTACTAAACATGGTTTGTTTTCCTCTTTGATTATTTTTCCCCCCTTTAGAGTCCTACCTCCCACTGTTGGTTTTCATTGTTATTTTCCATTTCCTCTTCCTGTAATGTTTTGCCAAGGATGTTTTGAAGAGATGGTTTTCTAGCTGCAAATTCTTTTAACTTTTGTTTATCGTGGAAGGTTTTAATTTCATCTTCCATCCTGAAGCTTAATTTCGCTGGATACACAATTCTTGGTTGGAACCCATTTTCTTTCAGTGTTTGAAATATGTTATTCCAGGATCTTCTAGCTTTCAGAGTCTGTGTTGAAAGATCAGCTGTTATCCTGATTGGCTTACCCCTAAATGTAATCTGCTTCCTTTCTCTTGTAGCTTTTAAAATTCTCTCCTTATTCTGTATGTTGGGCATCTTCATTATAATGTGTCTAGGTGTGGATCTCTTATGATTCTGCACATTTGGCGTCCTGTAGGCTTCTAGGATTTGGGATTCTGTCTCATTCTTCAAGTCTGGGAAATTTTCTCGTATTATTTCATTGAATAGATTGCTCATTCCTTTGGTTTGAACCTCTATCCCTTCCTGTATCCCAATGACTCTTAAGTTTGGTCTCTTTATGTTATCCCATATTTCTTGGATGTTCTGCTCATGGTTTCTTAACAGTCTTGCTGAGCTGTCTATGTTCTTTTCAAGTTGAAATACTTTGTCTTCATTGTCTGATGTTCTATCTTCTAAGTGTTCTACTTTGCTGGTAGTATCCTCAATTGAGTTTTTAAGTTGGTTTATTGCTTCCTGCATTTCTAGGATTTCTGTTTGTTTGTTTTTTATAACCTCTATCTCCCTGTATAGTTGATCTTTTGCTTCTTGGATTTGTTTATGTAATTCATTGTTGAAGTGATCTTTCATTGTCTGATTTTGCTGTCGGATGTCTTCCTTGAGACTCCAGATCATCTGAAGCATGTATATCCTGAATTCTTTATCTGACATTCCATCTGCTTCAGATATTACCTCTTCTAACATTGAGTTGACCTGCATTGCTTGTGGTCCTTTCTTTCCTTGTCTCTTCATACTGTTCGCGTTTCTTTCTGTTTGGTGAAACTCTTGTGCTATTGAATTTTCCCCCTATTTATTTATATTGCTCTTGTATAGTTGCAAAGTCTCCCTCATAGGCGCGGGCGGTGGCTCTGCCCCTCCTCCAATTGGGGCAATGCGCCTACCATGCCAGCAGGCTGCTGGGCCTGTTCTTCCGGTCGGTAGCAGGTCCGCCTACCTTGCAGGCGCGGGTAGCGGCACTGCCCCTCTGCAGGCCGCTGGGCCTGTTCTGCCGGTGGGTCGCAGGCCCGCCTACCTTGCAGGCACAGCGGGGGTGTGGCTCTACCCTTCTGCAGGCCGCTGGGCCTGTTCTGTCTGTCGGTTGCAGGTCTGGCCTGTTCTGTTGGTGGTCGCAGGTCCACCTACCTTGCAGGCACGTGGGGCAGCTCTGCCCCTCCGCGGGATGCTTGGCCTGTTCAGTTGGTGGTCACAGTTCCGCCTACCTTGCAGGCTCGGGGGGAGGGGGCGGCTCTGCCCCTCAGCACGCCGCTGCGCCTGTTCTGCCGGTGGGTCGCAGGCCCGCCTACCTTGCAGGCATAGTTGGCAGCTCTGCCCCTCCGCGGGCCACTGGGCCTGTTCTGTGGGTGGTCACAGTTCTGCCTACCTTGCAGGCGTGGGGGGAGGGGGCGGCTCTCCATCATTTTCTTTTCAATTTTCTGTTCCTTATGTTCTAGGATGTTTTATATAAGAAACATGAGTTTTTATTTTGTCTGATTTTATGGCTCTTAATTAGAATATTTACCCTACTACATTTAGCATAGCTCTTTTTTGACATCATGAACAATTGATATGGTTTAATAGTGATTGTTGTTCTTCTTACAGAGGATAATGTATTGAAGTATAATTATCCTTACAGAGGATAATGTATTGAACTCTTATCTGTCTTAATCATCTTATCTATTTTTTTTAAATTTTTTTATTAGTTGCTCAAAATATTACAATGATCTTGACATACAGTGGATTCAAATGGGGTATATAATCTTATTTTTCCACGTGTACAGAAGAATTCTGGATTTAATTATATTATCTTGTCATCTCATCCTTCTTTTTCTTTGCTCTCTTTTGGCTTCTTTTCAATGGATTATTTTTTAATTTTTCAATTTTCTTTCCATCAGCTTGAAAGTCAGAAACCCTAAAACCTTTGTTAAAGGATCAGGAACAGAAAGTGATGTGTTCTTCATAGGCAGAGAGCTGGAAGAGAATGGAAGTGTGCCACTTCTGAAGCTGCCCATAAATTGGCAGCTCCAGGGAACGCAGGCAGGGGTCCTGCTCTCCCCCACCTCAGCTGCAGGTGAAGCAAGGATGGTGCATCATGATGGGAGTCTCATGGGGACAACAGAAAAAATAACATGGAGGGAACAGGGAACCTTGGGCTAATCTCAGTCAGTAGGTATAAAGAGAAATGAAAAATAGGACAGGAAGACTGTGGGAATTCCTAATGTGTGACTAGTTTAACTTAGAAAATATTGACTTAGAAAATTATTACAGGAGAAAGGAAGAGTGTGAGGAGGAGGAGTGGAGGGAATATTTAGTAAAGTTAGTCAATCCCAACAAAACAAATGCCAAATGTTTTCTCTGATATAAGGAGGCTGGCTCATAGTGGGGTAGGTGGGGGGAGCATAGGAGGAATACCCAAATTCTAGATAGGGCAAAGGGGTGAAAGGGGAAGAGAGGTGGCATGCGGTTAGAAATGATGGTGGAATATGATGAACATCATTATCCAAAGTACATGTATAAAGACACAAATTGGTGTGAACATACTTTATATACAACCAGAGATGAAAAGTGTGCTGTATATGTGTAATAAGAATTGTAATGCATTCTGCTGTCATGTGTTTTTTTAAAAAATAATAAAAAAGGGAAAGCTAAAAGGAAGTGGCCTTTACTCATTAGTATCACTAGAGGGTGCCAGAACACTGGAATTCAGTAACAGAAAGCCCATGATCTGCATTGAAAAGAAAAGGACTTCAAACAGGATGAATTCAATACTGCACAAAACTTGTCCCTGCCAAAGGACAGCTTGGCTTTTAACCCAGTTAGTTTGCTCACATCTTGTGAATTCTGTATCTTTTCTTGGGGATTTTATTATTGACTTTTTAGGATTTTTTTTTCTAAAACTTCTATACAAGTGTTCCTGAAACACAGTATAGAAATAACAGAACTCAAGAAATACTCTGTTTTACAATTAAAGAACATATGGAGAAATAAAAGAGGGTTTTACCTAGTTATTAAAAGGGCACTTCATGTCCCCACCCCCAAAGTGACAAAAACAGATGAACCAAAAACATTAAAATACATCCTAAGGGGATTGGGTTGTAGTTCAGTGGTAGAGCACTTACCTAGCATGTGTGAGACACTGGGCTCAATTCTCAGCACGGCATATAACTAAATGAATAAAGTAAAGCTTCATCAACAGCTAATTTCTTTTAATGCATCCCAGGGCAATGGTCATCTGTAAACAGAGAACAAGGACCTGATAGACACATGCTGTCCCACAAGCGAAACAACTACAATCAGCCATTTCTGAACTGTGAAATTAACTGAAGCCATGGAAGAGATGAGCATTGTATATCCAAGAGAAAGTAATGGAGGTAAGACAGTGGTGTCTGTTACATCTTCACAGGGGCTGCCCCCTGTCCTCTCCATCTCAAGACCAGTAACCTGCCCTACAAAGTTATGAAAGAGTGTCCCTTAAAATTAAAGGACACTACATATAACTCAAATCCACATGGGGAAATAAAAAGCAGCAGCTAAGGCAGTTGTGCCCTGTGAAATATGGAACAGGATGCACACATCATGCCTATAACTCCTTTCTTCCAATATTTGTTTTAAAAGGCAACTGCAGAAAGCAGGAGTTCCAAAGTTGTATTGAAGGACTTAAAATGAACAAAGAGAAGACTTGTTTTACAAAATAACCCAAAGAAAGTGGGAGGAAATGGAGTTATATTGGAGTCCAGTTTTTGTACAATATTGAACTTAATATTAATCTGAATCAGATTGTTTTTAAAAGCTCATACTACTTCCTAGGACAATTACTAAGAAGTTGAATTTTAAAATTCAATAAAAGAAACAAGAAGAGACTTAAAATAGTACACTAGAATGTACCCACTTAGCAGTAAAGAAGGCATAAGAGTGGCTAGAATTGTGGCTAGTAGAGCACTTGCCTAGCACATGTGAGGCACTGGGTTCTATCCTCAGCTCCACACAAAATGAAAGGTTAAAAGAAAAAAAAGAAGAAGGCATAAGTGGAGAAACAGAAACATCACACACATACCATGTCGAATCATGAACCAGAAGTGAATTCTACCTCCTCAGTAATCACACCAAATGGAAATAGACTAAACACTAAAATCAAAAGGTATAGATCACCAGAGTGGATTGAAAACAGAATACAAATAGGTGCAAAGAAATAGGGAGGAAGAAGACATGGCAAATAAGCAAAGTTGGCTTGACTCCACTGACACAGAATAATAGATTTTGGAGCATAATTGGTTACAGATAAGGACATCTTATGACAAATGGTCAATTTATTAAGAACATAAGAAAGTATAAACAAACCATGCATAAAACAGCAGAGCCCCATTAGGAAGGAAAAGTAACAAAATTAAGGGAGCAACAAATCATTCCATGTTAACAGTGGAGACTTTGACATCCCACCCTAAGTAAGGGAGAGAACAACCAGGAAGATCCAGGAGGAGTAGAATCCTGAGCAACAGCATGTGGGCATCTACAGCAACAGCATGGACCCTGTCCAGAACCTAGCTGGGCTGTGAAGCCCTGTGACTAGGTAACAATAATGCAGGTGCCATCACTGCACCCTTGGGGGAGGGACCACCCGTCCAGAGGTCCTCAAAGGTTTGGAGGGCACAGAGGTGTGTCATTGTGGCAAGGAAGTGTGTGCTTTCAGTGGTGATTTGTATGCTGTGCTGTTTAAAACACAAAAGCAATCCAATATGATGCTTGAAGATCTGACAAACTTCACATGATAGTGAAGAATTAAACAGCTTAGATCTTTTTAATATTTATTATTTAATTGTAGTTGGACACAATACATTCATTTTATTTATTTTTATGTGGTGCTGAGGATTGAACCCAGGGCCTTCCACATGCTAGGCCAGACCTCTACCGCTGAGCCACAACCCCAGCCCAACAGCTTAGATTTTTGAGTTTTTATTTTCCTGGGGGTGTTCACCAAATCTACTAGAGGCAGGTCTACTAACTTGTGATTTGAAGTCCATGTGGGGGATTCTGGAATATGAAGATGTCCGCTAACTTTTCCTGGGTCCCAATTACAAGGATCTGTGTTTTATAACAAGTCATTAAGCTGCATGTGTAGTGATATGCATTTTTCTTCATAAGTGCTCTACCTGGAAAAAAATCATGACTTTTGAAAGGGATCGGCTGATTATGATGAAGTTATCAAAATTCCAAAGAATTTGTTGGAAAACCAAAGAAGAAATAAAGTCACCTATAAAAGGAAAATAATTGATTGGCCTGAGAATTTTCTTCAGAATTATATCATGTGAACAGTTGGCGGGATTCTGCTTCAAGTCTCCTGTGAAAGATTAAGGTAGGCTTTTGCTCCTATCACAGTGGGGGCTGGGTTTCTGAGATAGTAATGCCTGTGCAATAGTTCATTTTCAGCCAATCTTGTAAGCATTTCATGTCTATAGCCCTTTTAAGTCCACAAAACACTCTTGGATGTGGGAGCTCTGATTATCCTCATTTTAAAAATGAGAAAAGAGGCACAAAAGCGTTCAATAAATTGTGTGAGGGAAAAGGGTAGAAGCCAGTTCTGAACCCCAGCAGAACCACCAGAGAGCTCAGTTCCAGAGCTGTGTGAGCACAAGCAACACATAGAAACTCAAATGCCCTTTACACAAGTCATCTTGGAAAGATTACTGAAGGATGAACTTCTGCTATTAAAAAAATGAAGTGATAATTATAATAAGAACCCTGAAGTGAGAAGGGTTCCTTATGTGTGATCTTGACTAGAATAGATTCATGGCTTATGGGTATAGAACAGAATGAACATGATATCAATTCCACAGGAAAAGAAATGCCATAACTAAGTACAATTAGCAAAACAGAATTAAAAGATATTTAAATGATGACATCAAGTAATGGATGTATAAATATATTTAAAGTGATTATAGTGAAACCTAAGAAAAATAAACTTGGAACAATTAGGTATGGGGAAGAAAAAATAAAAGAATTGAAAAAGAAATATTATCAATCCCCTGCATTGCAAGTGACCAACAGAAAACATCTAAAGAATAGATTCAATGAAAATGTTCTTTTAGTTAAAGATAATTCTAAAACCCCTAACTAAAATCCTTTCATTATCAAAAGGTACACAAAGCATAATTTTAAAAAATACAGAAAAAGATTTTTGTAAGTAAAAGAAACAAGTGAATCAAATTACAATGCATGGGCTGGGGTTGCAGCTCATTGGTAGAGCACCTGCCTCGCACATGTGAGGCACTGGGTTGGATCCTCAGCACCACATAAAAATAAATAGGGATATTGTGTCTAAATACCACTAAAAAATTAAAAAAAAAAAACAATGCAAAAGTGGCATCAAATACGTTGATCACATCTGCAGTATAAGTAGCTTTAACTTGCCTATTACAGGCAAAAAGACTCAGTGTGGATCAGAAAGTAAAATCCAGGCATTTGTTATTTACACACTCAAGAAAGATCATCTCAGGAAGGCTGGAGATAATAGGACGAACAAAGAACTCCAGCCATATGGAAAAACACAGTGGGTAGAGTGAGGCAGGCCTGTCACATGAAACCACTGAAATAATACCATTAAATGAGATAAATTAGCTTCAGTTTAAAAATCAATGCCCCCCAAAATTTTGAAGCTTTGAATTTCTATGTTCAAAAGAAGAGAACATCAGAGTTCATCAGTTAAACCCTTTGGAATAAAAAAGGAGAAAGCAAAAGAAGGTTCAGTTCTCCTTTCTGTACCCATTACAGATTATGTAAGTACAAAATTATTACCTAATATGAAATAACTACACACACACACACACACACACACATATATGAACAGTGTACCGATTTATATAGAATGTTACATCACTTCAAACATTCTCAAGGATTCACAAAATCAGGTCATACACTCCAAAAAAGCAAATTTCAACTCACAAGTGAAGAAACAATACAAATACTATGTGCTGATCAAAATTTAATAAAAGTAGAAGCTAATAGTCCAAATAGAAAATAAAACTGTTGTTCAAAAAAACTTTTAAACTCAATAAAAACCTAGTATTTTTTTAAAAGTGCTAAAGATTAAAATAATGGAACATCTAGAAAATAATGTATGCAGTCTAACAGAAAAATGAGATATAAGAAAAAAATGGTTTCAAGGAAAATGTGCAGTCCCCAAAGACATACATTAGTAAAAATGTTCAGAAGACAGCACTACCTGTCCACTAAAAGCCACTGTACCCTTATTCATGAAGAACAGTATGTGCTCCATCCCCCAGAACTTGTGGGTTGGCTGTGATGGGTGACTAAGCTAGGGAATGCCAGTGGACGAACTTGGTGCCATCTCAGGGATGTACTGCTAGCTTCTGGGTATTCCTTAAAGTCCTCTGCTGGTTTAGCGCATGCAATAGCAGGGCAGCTTTGGAGCCCGGGATGGGACCAGCCTGGTTCTCTGATGTTGGGAAGTGGCCAAACTGACCCAACTTTCTAACAAGCCAGATTAAATTTTTATTTTTTATTTTCAGATAATATCATGCTCAGCTGTCCAGTCTGCCTTATGATCTTTCTGCTCCCAGCTACTGTGTAGCTGGGGTTAAAGGCTTGCCACCTTGCTCTGCAGTGTTTTTCTCTTTGCTTTTCACTTTTGGGGGATTTCTATTAATATATACTCAAGTTTCCTGAAATTTCCATTAGTTGCAGCTGGCCTACTAACAATCCCCTCAAAGGCATTATTTATTTGTTTTGTTTTTACTGTCTAATATTTCTTTTTGCTTTTTCTTTGAATATGTATATTATACTTATATAAAACATCTGTTCTGTCATGTTGTCTGATTTTTCCTGTAGTGTCTTTACAAATTATAGTTGTTTTAATTTTCTGGCTTGATCATTTTGACATCCTGCCTTATCTGAATCTGGCTCTGACACTTCTCTGTCTCTGCCTTCTCTGCTTGCCTTTTAGTATTCTTGATAATGCTGGGCATGACTTCAGGTCAAGGAATTCAGGCAGAGAGATATTGATGTGGTTAGTGACATGATTGTGAGGTTTGGGTTGAGGGGAGGCACTGTTCATTTCAGTGACGAAATTGTGTGCTATTAGTGAACCTGTGTCCCAAAGTTTGTCTCTTAAAAGAACTCCTCTGTTTTGCCTGCCCCTCAAGTGGAACAGGAAGTATCAAGTGGACTGGAATTGAGCATTTCCTTCTCCAGGTTGGTGTTTCCCTGATTAAACCCAGTCAGGCGGGGTCAGTCCAAATACTTTCTCTTGATGGCAGGCCTCATTGAGAAGCAACAAATGTTCTAGAAGTATTTGAAAACAGTTGATCACCCTGATTTCAATAAGCATAAGGGTTTGTTCTCCAAACTTCACTCTGAGGACATGGTAGGCTTCTGCAGATGACCTGAAAAGGTGTGGGACCTCTTCTCAGTGGAAGCAGCCTGAAGATTTTAACTCTGAGACTTATCACCTTTGAGACTCCAGCAATTTGTCTATTATAGTTTTCCTATCCTTGTAGAAACTCCACCCAGGCTTGTGCTTATGGATTATGGATGTGGTGACTTGTAATTCTCCCCATCAATGTGTCTTTCTAGAGTTCACCTATGGCTTCATGTATGCTATGCACCCACTCTACCACTAGCTACAGACTCAGCCCTGTATCCACCATTTTTTGGCCAACAGTTTGGACTGAGATCTCAATTCTTTTATGGATGTAAGAAGAGTGGATAATTTGGGGTTAGTTCAGTGTTTGACTTTTTACAAGGGTGGACAACTTCCAATCTTCTTTTAGGTAGAACCACAATCTGGGAGTCTTTTTGTGTCTTCTTTTCTTCCTTTATTCAACTGTCAAAGTTCTGTTTCTGATTGTTTTTAATTGCATAATGCTTGTTCATTTCATTTCTCATCCAGCATAGATGATTTTTTGGTAATAATTTGAATTTGAGTTTGCAATTCACTCAAGTTTATTTTTCTCTTGTCTGACATAGTTGAACAGTGAATCCATTCAATGCTTCCTGCTGTGGAAGGGCATGTGGGCTGACCAGAAGATTCTTGGCTGACAGATTTGTCTCTCATCACTTTGAATATTTCAACCTACTGTCTCCTGTGTTCCAGGGTTTCTGAGGAAAATTGTGATGATGACCTTATGAGGAAATGATAACTAAGTACCCTTCCTCTCAGCCCCATAGATGTGAACAACATGGCCTTTGGTGCCTTAGAGAATGGAGCATTTGTGCCAGTGTCAGGATGTGAATAATGCACTACCATCCTTTGGACACCAATTGTTTTGATTTGGAAGAGAATGAAATTGCACACCTTGAGTTTAGCTATGATCACTTCTTCTTTAAAAGGCAAAAGTCATTACGGATTTTCAGACTTGGAATGGAAGAGCCATTGAAGTCTCTTACAGATCTTAATTTCTAAATGGGTAAATATCAGCCTCCATAACCCACTGAAGCCAGAAACTTCTGATGTCCTTCCTTAAACTTATTATAAAGTGAAAAAGGTCTTAAAGGCCAATGTTTGAGGAAACCACTGTGAGTTAGACCCAGGAAAGGGAGCCCCGGTTCTATAATATGTATAATATATAATACATAGTGTTTAGTCTCTTGATTATGTATTTTGGGTAAGAAAAGCCTACTGGAGATATTCTCATCATTTATTGGAGAACACATGCAGTTAACACGGCTCATCACATGTGAGAATAAGCTTGTTCACGGGTTTCTCTGCTGTGAAATTACTTTCCCCACTTCTTTCCACACTCCTCAGAAGCAGGTCATTCCCAAGACAGTGAATGAAGTGAGCCCCAGCTCCCCAGGGAGGGAGTAGCCACACACATGATCTGGAGTTCAGCCTCAAGTATGTTTAAAACTAGCTCATCTGAACTCCTCAGGAGCCTTTTCCACCCTTTCTTTTCAGTTAGATGATTTACACAATGCAAGATAACCTGCTTTTCTTTGCTTAAGCTTTGCCGGTTAAATGAGATAATAAACTAAATGGGAGATGGTTTCTTTGCCATTATAAATTTGTGACTTGTCCAAGTCACATGTGCCAGTTCTGACAAGCTAGGGAGTCTTATGAAATTATGTACTGACTTCTATGTATTTTATCGACTCTAAAGGGAGACATTTGGATTGTGTTCAATTCTTGAACAGCCTTCTTATTATGGTTTATTTGAACGTCAGTTCTGTGAACTTAAAGCTATATTTCTCAATATATGCTAAAGTGTATGTACAGGACTATATACTATAGCTTTATTTTCCTTGTTTTTGAGGTACTTAAGATCTAACTCATGGCTCATGCATTGTAGACAACCACCCTAATAGTAAGCTACATCCTCACCCCTTTTTATTTTGAGATAAGGTCTTGCTAACATCAAACTTGTGACCCTCCTACCTCAGTCTCCCAAGTAACTGGGAATATTGTTGTGTGCCACCAAACCTGGCTTATGGCATTGTTTCTAGTGACCAAATACACAAACATACAAAAATAACAAAATAAAACCCTGATAAAGCATCAGTGTCCATTAATAGAAAATTAGTTAAATAAATCATGGAACATAGCTACTATTAGATATGATGCTACTTCTTAAATATGAATGACACAATGGAATATTACTCAGCAATAAAAGAGAATAAAATCATGGCATTTGCAGGTAAATGAATGGAGTGGGAGAAGAGAATGCTAAGTGAAGTCTGCCAATCCCCAAAAAACAAATGGCAAATGTTTTCTCTGATATAAGGTGACTGACTCATAGTGGGTAGGGAGGAGGAGCATGGGAAGAATAGAAGAACTCTAGATAGGGCACAGGGGTGGGAGAGAAAGGGAGGGGGCAGGGGGTTAGTAAGGATGGTGGAATGTGATGGACATCATTATCCAAAGTCCATGTATGAAGACACACATTGATGCGAACATACTTTATATACAAATAGAGATATGAAAATTTGTGCTCTATATGTGTAATAAGAATTGTAATGCATTCTGCTTTCATGTATTTAAAAAATAAAATCAATTAAAAAAATCAATGAAATCTGCATGGACAGGGAGGGCCACAGTCTATGTTATACAATCAAGTAGGGGAGCAAATTGTCACATGAAATCATAGTATGCTCCTATTTGTGCAAAAGATTAAAAGGATACACACACACTCATACACATGAATACAATAGAAGTTCATATAAAAATTCACAATGATGTGGAAGATACACAAAGACATCAGAATATAAAAAACTGGCAACAAGGGCTTCCTTTGTGAAAATGAACTGGGGTTGTGGAAGTAGGTATGGTATCTTTTGAGTTTCATGATTTTTAAATATGTTTTCTTGTCACATACATGTTTATGTGTTAGAGTCTGTAAACAAGTCAAAATAACACCTGGCATTTTGCCAGGGGAATTTTAGAGTTTGTAAACAAGTCTGGATGGTGCCTGGCAAAATGCCAGAGGGAGTGGTTTGAGAAGTAACAAAAGCGAGCCATTAAGTGTGGAGATTCCTGATTGGTTGACTGCTGTATCTAGTTTATGTTAATTAGATAAGCTGTGTGGAATGTACAATAAACGGCTCCCTCTCCTGCTGTATCAACATACACAAGTTGTTCGTCACCCCCCGGTTATTTTGCTGCAGCCAGACTGCGGCATTTATGTCAGAATGAAAATATGTTTTCTATCGTTTACTTTAAAGAATTAATGAAAAGAGGGATTTCCTCAGGTCCCATCTCTAGGCAGACTTATTTGGAAGTGAGCCAGGACTGTTGTCCAGGGGATAAGGATTGACCTCCTAAGAGCTTATCAGCTGGACCCTGCACACACTCAGGTGCCTGCTAAAGGTCTTTCCTCTTGACATCACCATTCATACCAATCCCTACATCTACATACATTCACAAGTAAGATCAGCCTAAAATTTCTGGTATTTTCTAATCTTTTCACATTTAGGTATGATTGTTATAGCTACTGCATGAAAAGAATGTGGAATATTACCTTCTTTTTCTGTGCCCTGGAGAATTCAAGTACCATTGAATTCTCAAAGTCCGTTGAGAGTTCCAAATAATTTTCCTATGAAATCATCTGAGCCCAGTGTACATTTGTATGGAGATACTTCTTCAATAACTGTATTCTATTTAAAATTATGAATTTAAATTTTCTATTTTTACTGAGGACAATTTTATTAAATCATTTCTTTTAAAGATATGCAGACTTTATATAAATTTCCAAATGCTTTGCATAGAGTATTGCAAATCAGTCTCCTGTGATTGATTAGTCCTATTTCCTAATGCATAAACATAGTTTCTTATTTATTATTTTCTCCATTCTACATTTTCCCATGTAATTTATTTTTCTATATCTATGAATTGAGCTATTTAATTCACTTATTTTCCTTTTTGACATATCTTCCTAAAGGTGTGACTTTTCCTCTGATTAGTACTTTAATTGTATCATGTAAATTCTGACATATAGTAAGTTTTTAAATCACTTTTAAATGTCCTATAATTAATTTTGTGGTTTTGTTGTTGTTTTTGTTTCATCCAAGTGTTAACAATGTTTTTATGAAATTAGAAAGAAGCCCTTTAAAAGAAAATCTGATGTTCATGTTTCTGATTTATAGTTGTATTATTTGGGTCCTATCTCTTTTATTCCTGCCCTTTCTTTCCACTTAAATATTTTTCATCTCTGTGTCAGGGAAACTATTTTTTTTGTCATTTTGAAAAAAACATTCATCTTTATATTTGGTTTCTTTCCAATATTCTGTCACATCTTTGTGCAATTGTCTATTTCTATTTAGAATTTTAAAATCCAAAGTTACAGTTTTGTTTGATTTAATTTAATTCATATTGGGGTATTTTCTAACTTTTTATAAATCTTTTATTAACTGCTTTCATTAGCTGATTTAGACTCTGCGTGCTGTGTGTCAGTTTATTTCTGCTCCTGATGGGGTGTGGATTTTCTTAACCAGCAGTCACAGGTGGCTCAGCCCCTGGGGCTGAGGTGGCTGGTTTCAGAGTGCCCTCTTCTGTTGCTCAAGTGAAGTGCAGTTTTAAAAAAACTGTTCCTGTGGGTGAGGGATTCAGAATTCTTGGAATTCTTGATATTTTCTATTTCTGTGGGACTCTTATTTTCAGCCCCTCTCTATTTTCCCTACCAAACCTCCAAGAGACATTTTCCCTTTCCACAGTGTCCCTCTCTGACCTGAAAAAAGGTCTTTCCAGCCCTAGGCCTCTGTCCCCCAAGCTTTCCAAGTCCTCTCCTGTCTATCGTCACCCTTGCTCTAACAGCAGGTCTCACATGAGCTCATGCTGCCATTGGAAGAAGAGAGTCCTATAATTCATGCATGAATGTACTTTTTCAAAACAATTGGAAGTACTTTTATAGGTTTTTTAGTCAAGCTAATGTTTAATATATACATTAAAGGCCATTGCTTCAAACAATTTTTCAAACAATGGATATATGAAAATGTACAATACCACAACTCCGACTGTGGCCACTGCTCCCCTTAAGGAGTACAGCAGTCCCAATGTATGTGAAGACTCCATGTCCCCAGTGACACCCTCTGTCTCCACTTTTGGGCTAAGTTTCCCAAGCTGGCATCAAAAATTCAATCATCCTGTCTCATCCTCCCCAGTGGCTAGGATTATCATCATGTGTCACTGTGGCCAGTTACTCTTGTTTTCATAAGTGTGCAAACTCTTTATTGTGATGTTCATATTCTTCTGGGATGGATGGATGGATGGATGGACGGATAGATAGATTTTTTTTTAACTCAGGGGCACTTTACCACTGATAGCTATATCCTCTGACCTTTTTATTTTGTATTTTTATTATTTTTAATTTTATTAGAGCATTATAATTATACATAGTATTAGGGTTCATTTTGAAAAAATAATTGTGCAAGGAATTTGATTAAAATCCCCATTCCCCTCACCCTTTTCCTTCCCTCCTCCTTCTCCCTATTCTCTTTCTTCTCCTTTATTGATCTTCCTTTCACTCCTTTATTTAATTTTACATGGTATTTTCCACATGTACATACAGGTAAAATTCTTCTTGTTACATTGCTATATGCATATAACATGATATTGTTGAATTCATTTCATATTTATATCCCATTCCCTTTTTTCTTCCATGCCTCTTGTTCTTCTCCTCCACTGATCGACCCTATATTGTCATGATATCTTATCCCCTCCCCCACCACTTTTTTCCCCTTATTTGCTCTAGCTTCCACATATGCGAGAAAACACTGGGCTCTTGATTTTCTGAGTCTGACATATTTTGGTTAGCATGAATTTCTACACTTCCTTCCATTACCTGCAAATACCATAATTACATTCTTCTTTATGGCTGAGTATGGATATATCTATATCTATGGATATATCTATATTGTATGGATATATCTATATCTACATATCTCTCTATATATGCATATATATGTGCATATAAATATATATTTTCTTGACTCATTCATTTGTTGATGGGCATCCAGGTGGATTCCACAATTTGGCTATTGTAAACTGTGCTGATCTAAACAGTGAAGTGGCTGTATAGCTATAGTGTGCTGATTTTAGTTCTTTTAGACACATATCAAGGAGTGAGATACTTGAGTCATAATTGTGATTCCATTCCTAGATTTTTTTGTGTCTTTTTTTTGTTTATTTGAGGACTCTCCATACTTCTTTCCACAGTGGTTGTACTAATTTTTAGTTTGTATTTTAAGACAGTGTCTCACTAAGTTGCTGGGGGTCTCACTAAGTTCTGAGCCTGGCCTCAACCTTCTTGCCTCAGCCTCCCAAGTCACTGGGGTTACAGGTGTGCACAGCTGCATCCAGCCTCTTATTGTCAAGTCTTTTGTGTTGTTGTTCTGATACTAATTACAGCCATTCCCATTTCTTTTATTATTGTTTGCATGGTTTATCTTATCCCATTCTTGTACTTTGTCTCTGGGATTTATACTTAAAATGTGTCCCTTGTTGATAGCATGTAGATAGATTTTGCTTTGTAAATCAGTTTAGTCATCTTTGCCTTTCAGCTGCAGTATTGGAATTTATCATGTCATTTTAATTATTAATATGGTTACATTTAAGTCTACCATCTTGCAATTTGTTTTAAATTTGTCCCATGGTTTTATTTTTCCTTTCACCTTCTCTTTTCTTATGGATTAATTTTTAATTTTTTTAAAAATTTTATTCCATCATTGGGTTGTCAGCTATAGATCATTGCTTTGTTCCTTAGGTATTTGTTTAGAATCCAAAACATGCATCTTTAAGTTACCTCAATCTACTTCAATTTATTTTACCACTTTATTTTTAATAAAAGTACCTTACAAGAGGGAAAAGAATGTCACTTCATTCCTTATTTTGAACTTTGTGCTTTCATAATATACAAATTCCTACATATTGTTTCTGTGTAGTCAGTGGTGTTTTATGGTGACTTAAAAATTAGAAAAATCCTTTTATATTTATATAAATCATTTTCTGTTCAAGTAGATTCAAATTTTATCTGATATTTTTCTTCTGCCTAAAAGAAGTTCTTTTTAATATTTAAGAGCAAGTCTGATGCATTGAATTTTCTTGGATTTTGTGTCTAAAAATGCCTTTGACTTTCACTTTAGAAATAGATTCACAAGTTACAGAATTCCAGCTTGACAATTGTCCTCCCCCCCCCATATTGTCCTCTGTTTTTTTTAAACTGCATTTTTAGCAATTTGATTATAACCTGCTTTCATGTATTTTTCACTGCTTATTCTGTTTGGGTTTCTTGAGCTCCTTGGATGTGTGACTTTATAATTTTTTGTCAAATTTGAAAATATTCAGCCATATTTCTTTAAATGTCTTTCTATTTTATTCTTCTCTACTGTCCTGGGACTTGAGCTACACTTATGTTAAACTGAAAGGTATTATATACCCACAGGACACAATTTTCTGTTTGTTTATTTGTTTGGGTTTTGGCCATGTTCCCACTATGCTTAATTTTAGCTGGTTTCATTTTCAATATGCTCCAAGTTCACTATCATTGTCCCCAACCCCTGTTAAAACTCTAGCTCCTTTTAGAGCCTCTTTGTGCACTCCTCTTTGTTCTCTCAGATGCACTCCACTTCCTTAGGGAGACCCACCTTCATCCTAGCCTGTCCCCACTCCTGTCCCATGCTCTCCAATCACCTGGCTTGGTAGTACGTCTATCTCTCTTCAGTTGTCTGATTATTTCATTCACATCTCTCTCCCCAGCCAGTCTGTCAGATGTAGGAGGGTGGGGCCTGTATTTGTTTATTTGCAGGTCCCCTGCATCCAGAATCCTGCTCAGTAACTGCATCTGTGCTGTCATGGTAAAATGGATATCGAACCCACTCTTGTTCTTTACATGAGAACCTTCACTGGGCCACAGAGAGAGCTGGGAGGATTCAGGAAGGTCATATCTGGGCTACAGTAGCCAACAGCACTCATTGAAACAAGCCTCACTCTGACCCTGGGCCCCCCAGCACCATCCTGCTACCAGCTATACATTCTAGAACTTAGATGAGGTTGGAAAATGGCCTGGATAACAGTGAGTCTCAGGCAGTTTCTGATAGAAAGAAATACCCTAGTGAAAAAATGTTTTCACTGTTGGAAGAGAAAAAGGTGAGGCCTCCTGTTTCATGTCAGTGATGCTATTAATAGGAAGAGGTTCTGGGGTGTTGTTTAACTAGCTCTTTCTTGCTTATAGCTCTTACACACCCTCTAAGGCCGTTCTTTCTTGTGACTTAACATGCTTTGTTGTATCTAAAGACCTAGAAAAGGATGTAACAGGGGAAATTACTTTTGTAGTTTTGAGTATTTATTAAAATGTGTGTTTTATGGTTTTCAGCAAATGTCAACTAATAGTTACTGCCATGAATAGAAAGTTCATCCCATTTTTAAGTAGTGTGAGTGGAGACATACTGATCTCATGTAAAATGGGAGAACACAAGTAATACCACTGTATACTGGTAGGTCTTAGAGAATTTAAAGATATAGGACACAAAAAACCTGACACCTTGAAAGTAACTCTATCACTTGGTATCAGCTCTTAGAGAAATGATATGAGGAAATAAGTCCTTAGTTGTACTAGCAAATATAATTTATTATCAAATAAAATTTTATTTTAGTCTGTACAGATATAACTAGTGGAGATGTGGATACTCATGTGCTGGATACTCATGTGCTGTCAGGAGATCACTTTTATCTTCTGGAACTTGACAAGGAAAACTTCATCAAGAACTACATAACCAAGTGTCTAGAACTATCATTGCTTGCCAACTTTTAGGCATTTTTTCCTTTTTTTAAGAGAGAGAGAGAGAGAGAGAGAGAGAGAGAGAGAGAGAGAGAGAGAGAGAGAATTTTAATATTTATTTTTTTTAGTTTTTGGTGGACACAACATCTTTGTTTGTATGTGGTGCTGAGGATCAAACCCGGGCCGCACGCATGCCAGGCAAGCGTGCTACCACTTGAGCCACATCCCCAGCCCAAGGCATTTTTCCTTTTGGACTTACAATAGTCTTCTTGTTTATACAGACATAGCTCAGCAGTTTTAGAGATTGGGAGTCACACATTTTCTACTGTCAGGGTGATTTATTACATATGAATAAATGTATTTTTCCATGGATTATTTTTGTATCTGTATAATTTCATGTAGAGCATAATATTATTTTTAAAATTCACAATGGATCAAAAAGGACAGATAATTTTTTTTTTATCCTGGGAAAGACTGGCTGCCATGTGGTTCTTTCTGTCCTGGTTCTTCTCACGTGGGTGCCTGGTGGCTGCCAACCTTCTGCTCCTTGGAGACTATGATCATAGGTGGATTCTTTATCTCTCCTGGTCTCTGCTTCAGCTGGTGGTCCTCAACTGATGCTCCCCACTCCAGTTTCTTCTCTATCTTGACCAGGTCTTCTTCTCTGTCTCTCTGTGTCCTCTCCTTTACTTACAAGGTTGCTAATCTTTGATTTGGGGTACACCCTTAACCTTGATGCTTCACCTTATGATCCTTAATGAGCTACATCTGCAAATACCATGAACCTCACATTCTAAAGTTCAAGGTGAACATGAATTGGGGAGCACATCACCCAACACACTATAAAGACCAAGGAAAATAAATTACTAAAGGCACATGCTCCAAATATAATTCTTGCTTCAAGTGAAGAAGGACATGGGTTAAACACAGGCCACACTTGAGAGAACTCTAAAACAACACTGACCCCCCAACCCCACACACACACATGTTGTTTAACTTTTCCAAAACAACCAAATCAATTCTGATGTGATCTGTGTACCAACTACCCATAAATCTAAAGATGTACTCATCAATATGAGTACTGAAAACCTTCATGCTTTTACACTGTTCCAGGTATATGCACTTGTACAAGAAACTGTGCCTTCACAAGAATCAAGTTCAACAGAAAATAATCTCATTCACCTTCAAATTGGCAAACAGAAACTTTGTTATATAATGGACAAAGCACTAGCATAGTATTTGTAGGTGTAATTATAAAATATTCTGTAGGTGTACTATTCTTTTTGAAGTCGTGTGTGTGTGTGTGTGTGTGTGTGTGTGTGCATGTGCACGTGGAGGTGGGTGGATGGATAGATAGATATTGAGATACACTGGACAGAATCAAGATGGACAGCTGGGTGGGTGCTCTTGGGTCCTGCCATCTCTTCCTGGCACAGCTCCCTTTGTAGTTGGGCTGGGTGCATGTAACTGAGTCCTCACAGTAGATTGGACAGATCATCTCCCTCACTTTCAGGCATAGAGCAAATTCCTCCAGTTTCTCTCTTCTGTGGAGAACACACCGCCATGCACTGTAGGTGGCTGCAGTGCCAGACAGAACCAGTGTGTATCCCTGGGTCAGCATTGGCAGAGAGACCACAGAGCCACTAGACTCACAACCAGGATGGGAGTGAGAAACAGCCATGCTTGTCCATTTCTGGAACCTTTAAGTGTCTTTCCTTGCTATAATCTGGGTATTGACAGATCTTCCAAGGCCCATTTACTAAGGCCTTGTTCACTGGGTGGTGCTACTGGGAAGAGATGGAACCTTTGACAGGTGGGACTAGTGGGAGGTCCTGTGGCCCCTGGGGTGTGCCCTTTAAGAGGAGTGTGGGACCCTAACCATTCCCTCCTCCCCTTTGTCTTCCTGGCCGATGACAGGAGCAGTTCTTTGCTACTCCTTTTCACCATGATGGGTCACCTCACCACAGTTCCACAGCAACAGTACCAACCCATCATGGACTGGAATCTCTAGAACTATGGGCCCAAAGAAACCCTTTCTATTCATAAGCTGATTAGCTCGTGTATTTGTGACAGTGAAAGAAAGTAGACTAACAGAATTATCAACTTTCTAGAGACTCTGAAGCAGTCATACATGCCCTCCTCTTTGCTCTTATAGCCCAGCCTCCACAGTGCCCCCTTACAGCATTCCTGGGTCTGTGCATGGCCTGTTTCCCCTGTAGACCGAGCTCTTTCATGAGGCTGGATCCTCTGCCTTAATTGTTGTTATTTCCCAGCCCCAAGCCTAATGAGCACACGACTTTCTGATTTGTCTTTCTGGATGAAAGAGGAAAAATTTGTCAAAATGTCATTTATAAGAAATTTTCAAGAAGAATTTATTATAAAAGTAGACATTTCCATTATTACCACTGAAGTCTCACACCTGAGTTATCAATGGCTCAGCTAGGACATGAGCCCCTGATGATGCACTGTCTGCACTGGTTTCCAGTCACCTCCTCTCTGTGCTTCCCCATCCCAATTCCAGCCTTCCAACCTCTCTGGGCAGACATCTTCCCATTTCCCAGGAATAAAGGTGACCTTCTGGGAATGGCCCATTCCCATTTTGGCACACACAGTTGTAGGTAGCCACACTCCTGTTCACATCACTTCCTACAGCTTCAAGAAGAATTCCACCTCCTTTCTTTACAGTGGCCTCTGCTCTGTAGAGTCTCTTGCTTGCCTGTTTCTCCCTGCAGTGCATAAACATTCTCAAGATTTCCATTTCTTAAAGCAAAAACTCCCCCTCTGGATCCTCCTGGTGACAGGAAGGACAGGGGAGCTACGCTTTCCCCAGCCCTCAGACAACCTCCTGGGTACCAGGAAAACCTCATGGTACCCATTTTGGCTGGGTCCTCTTTTCCAGAAGGATGCTGTTTAGCAGATGGAGGAGACTAGTGGACTCTCTTTAGAAGAGGTTTCTACCATCACTAGATTGACCATAGTCAGTGAGACTGACAACACCCAGAAAGTTTCTGAAGCTCACAGGCTCAGATTACACCTTGTGTTCACAAAAACCTTCCTACTTCTGCACAGCCCATTCCCTAATGGTGGAGCTGCAAGGAGAGTGGAAGGTAAGACAGGCAGCCTCCAGCCAGGCCCTCTGCCTAGCGGTCACAAAGCCTAGCCCTGCTCTTCATGGCCCTCACTCCTGAGGTCAGAGTGCACACGGCTCTGCTGCTGTATTCTGGCCAAGTTTAATCCACCTCTGCAGTTTACCTGGATTCAGTAGCTCCATTCCTTTTTCCTGCCAGCTACATTTTGTATTTTACTCCTGGGCAATCAATTACCCTCTTGAAAAGGCTTTGATAAACATGGTATCCCAGCATGCTCTCGCCACCAAAGGGCCTTGCCAAAAGCCTAGCATGCCCTTCTCTGGTCTGCCTCCCTCCTTGGAATGTGATACCCCTGAGCTGGGTGCACCAATATACTAGGTTCCCCATGAATTTTTGGTAAGTAAGTGAATGAGTGGAAGGAACAAAATTACTCCCCTTTTATCCCCACAGCTTGTCACTGAGTTTGATCCATTCTGTTTCCTCAACAATGCTCATGTCCATCAGCTCCTTTCCCTGCCTTCCTGGAGTGAGTTAGCCCAGGCCTCATTTATTCCTGCTGAGCTTGGAGCACAGCTCCTGCTACACCTGTCACTCAGCATCCCACCCTCCTTCTCAACACCACTCCAGACAGCCTGGGATGTACTGCACATCACAATGCTCTGCCCCTCAGAGCCTCTGCACAGCTGCCCATGTCCACACTGGGAAGAGCATGAGGCTGAGGCAGGCCATGAGGCCCTGCATGACGGCATCCACTCCTATTAACAGTGTCTCCCACATCACCTCCCACTCACTGTCCCTGCCAGCCAAATGAAAGTATCTCCTGAGCCCCATGCCCAGGCTTCTTTTCTGAAGACAAACTTTTAGTTTTAGCAAAGTTTTAGTTTATCAAAAAACTGAAAAGACAGTGCAGAAGGCTAATGATACCTCTCATCTAGTTCCACCAAATGTTAGCATAGACATGGCTTTGAATGTCTGTCACAATCAATGAATCTACACTGACATATTGACTAATGTTGGTGCATTACTCACTCTGTAGTTGTCCCTTAATGTCTTTCATCTGTCTGCAGATCCCACCCAGGATGCTATGTTATGGGGCATGGTCATGTTGTGTGGGCTCCTCTGGGCAGTCTTGGTATCTCAGTCTTCCCTGGGTTTTGAGGACCTTCCCAGAAGCATTGAGAGGTGCTGATCAGGGGTTTGTAGAACATCCTCAACTGCTCTGCTTTGAAGCCATTTCCCAGCCTAGGATCTTGGGCTTTTTCTCTGTTCAGAAGACAGAAATTAATTCACAAAAAATAATTTCTGTAGTATTGAAATAATTAATGCTAATCACAATTTTCTCAACCTAATGATTCTGAGAGTTATTTAAAAGAAAGAATGAACTTCAAGAGCAGTTAGAATTTGAACTAACAGCTAATCCTCCAACTGCCAGTTTAGAATCCAGGAGAAGTGCAATTTCTAATACAAAAAAGAAAAAAAAAACAAACAGGAAGGAAGGAAAGAAAGGAAGCTGTGAGAGGGAAGGAGGAAGAGGAGGAGGAGAGAGAAAAAGGAGGTGTACCACCTCCATTGAACGTTAAAGTTTGCAATTTGGAAAGAACAAGAAGAATAAGGATTTGGTAATAATAGTCCACCTGTTCCCATGATTTTAAGGAGACTTCTAAGTACAAAGAGAGCAGTTTGTTATGACAAGTGGAAATCCATCCAGAAGGGCCTTCATCCATAGATAAACATGGGGCCTTTGAAACTGCATAAAGATGAGTAGGAAAAAACAGGGAGTTTGCTATGCTGCAGAGGCAATGAAACAATCAGAGGTCTCCTCTCAGGCCTGGCTGGAAGTCATCTTACCTTGGACTCTGGTTCTTGCAGCCCCACAATGGGCACACACTCTGGTGACATTGCACTTGCTTCTACCTTGCCAGGTTGGGATGTGCACAAGAATAAAGGTTTGCTTTTCTATCATTTTCAAACCTTGGGATGTTATTTTTTGAACTATCAATGTAAGTGATGATTGCAGTTCATCCTCTCCAGAAAGGCAGTTTGTCATCCAGGAACACAATCAACAAGGATATTACTCAGAGAAAAGGTAGATGCATAAGAAAATTTATGAGAAAATCAAAGAATCTCCCAGATGACCCCAGACATCTGTCAAGTTGGGATATGTGTTGAGGAGTGTCCACAGAATTGAACTCTGGCCAGTGATCAAGTTTCTGTTCATATGACTGTGTCTCCTGGCCAAGCAGGACAGAGAGGTCAGCTGGATGATGTGGGGATCTCCACCTGGGCTCAGCAATATGTTCACAATGTCACCTGTCTTCTGCAGCTTGCCAGTGGCATGTCTGTCTTATCTTCCCAGCACCCAGTGCTATGACTCCTGGGAGATGGAAGATAGCTTGTGGTCTTTGTAGCCACTGTTCTACTTCAAGCCAGACCCTTGCAAATGGCAAAAAGATATGGAATAAAGGAAAGGAAAAGAGAAAGTATAGGAGAAAAGTGGGGTATGGTTGGTGCAGAGCAACCTGGAGATTGATTTCTGTTTCCCATGCTCCCCTGGGGCATCCTGAAGAACTGCCAGATTGAAGGAAGGCCTTACAATGCCCTGTCCTTCAGTGCCTTTCTGATGAGAGCAATGGCAAGAGTGAACATTTTCCAGAAGTTACCACCTTAGATGAACCAATCTTCGTTATTCACATTCTGTATTTGCAAGTTTACTGCTTGATAAAACTTACTTGTAACCCACAAATCAGCGCCCATGTGCACAGAGCCTCCTGATAGCTATGCACCAGCTGAGGCTGAATGAGGCCCCTGCCTTCCTTTTTGTTATTACACTGTAAACAAGTGTATTTTTCTCCACATGCCCAAGGCCCTGTTTAAAACACCCTCCACATATCATGCTGAAGTGCTCTTGCATTCCTGAGCAAAGGAAGGCTGAGATGGCCTCAGGGAGAACACACACATTACAGATTCTCCCTTCCAGCACAAGCTGTGGCACTGCTGGCCCTGTTTCATGCTAACCAACTAGCAGCATGTATCAATTAATGTGTCTCAAACAGAAACACATATACCACAAGGTGACATATTGGTGGGTGGCTGCAAGCAAGTGCTACCAGAGGCTGGCAGGCACCTGGCCCTGTTGCACTTAGGATCAGCACCCCAACATTCCCTGGCTCAGGGTTTGAGGTGACTTTGCAGAGCAAAACTGCCATGGGTAACAAGAACTATTATGCAGCTGACTACTGATTTGGGGCATCCTGATCCTGGCCGGGCACTGGATCCCATGGGCAGCAGCTCAGTTCTCACAGGGATTTGATGGAGCAGAGCCATCCTGAGTAAAGGTCAAGTGCTTCCCACATTGTTCTGTATAACTCTCCCAGGCAATTCTGAAAAGTACACTCTGTTGTTGCTCAGGAACTGAGTGGGGTTTATGGGTTTAAGTGACTTGCCAAAGGTAATCACAGAAGCAGTGACTGCTGGATCCAGAAGTCCAGCCCTGGCAAGAAGAACATGGAGCCCTGGGTGCAACCTGTGTGATATTGCCCATTCACCTGCCCTTCCTGCCTGTGCAGAGTTGTGGGTATTGGGGGACTAAGACAGTAGGTACACAGAAAATCTGGACTGATGCTCCCATGCAAATGACATGTGAACCCTTGGGGACATACTTGACCCACAGCACCTGGTGTACTTAGGCTCACTTCTATTTGTGTTTTGTGATTCTGAGGTAGATTTTTGTTTTGTGGTTACCACAGCTTATATAAAATTCTTAGACTATTTTATGCAGATAACAACTTAATCTCAATCATATACAACTCTGTGTTTTGACTATCTACTTAAAACATACACTTTATGCTTTTGATGTCAACATTTTCATCATTTTGTACCAAGTATCTTGACAATGTGTTTGATCTATAGTTGTCTTAAATATTTTTCTCTCTCCACATACTGGAGAGAAATATTGACTCAGTATTACTTACAGTATTGGTGTCTGTGTTTTCATATGTTTTATGTTGCAAATTAGTGATTTTGTTTGTCTGTTTCAACTTCACTCCCTTCAGCAGTTCCAGGGACAGACTTTGTGGTGAGGAACTTGGCTTTTCTTTGGGAGAGTCATCACCTACTTTCTCCTCATTTCCAAAGGACAGTTTTGCTGGACAAAGTATTCTTGGATGATGAGTTTTTCATTTTTTTTCCTTTTAGCACATTGAATGTATCCTCCTGCTTTTGTCTAGCCTACATGGGTTCTGTAAAAACAAGTCCTTGAATGCCACCTTGAGGCTCCTTTGTCTGGGATAAAGAGGGACTTTTTAAAGCACCACAATTTCTGTGCATTGCAGACAAGCATAGTCTCAAAGAGTAACAGGGTTCTTTCTGTACCTGAACCCTGCCAGGTAAGGACTGTGCAGGAGCTGCAGGAGTCTTGTGTGGAGCAGGGCAGACATTATGGCTCAGCAGAGCTGAGTGAGGTTGTTGGGCTATTCCCTCCAATATGGAGGTAGGAAATGTATTCTCTCTCACTGGTGCTCTCTCTCTCTCTCTCTCTCTCTCTCTCTCTCTCTCTCTCTCTGCCTTTTTTTTTTTTAATTATTGCTCTGATCTTAGTCTGGGAAAAGCAAAATTAAAAAAAAAATTGTAGTTGGAAGGAACCCTATGTGATGCCATTCCTCAAGCTAGTGTGAGACAGCCACAAATTTAATGGAATTAGGAGCATTGTGGTTGAATCAATTTAAACTTGAAATAAATTTGTAGCATGTATCCAAGAAAATTCAGTCCCACAAGAATCTTCACACAGAGTTGCCAGAGGCACCCAGTATAGGCCTCTGCGATGCTTCCTAAAACATCTGAAAGTCCAAAAAAAAAAAAAAAGGAGAAAAGGAATCTGATACTGGTTCCTGCTTCAAGGCCTCATTTTATTTAAGAAAGTCTATCAAATGGTCTAGTCTGCTTTTGTCAGTAGACAGAAATTTTAGGAAACACATAAAAAGACATCCACTGTGATTCTGGTTATCTTTTAAGCACATCACAAAAGCATGGTTACCTAAAAAATGAAGAAAAATACTTTTTTAGAATATTATAATATTTATTTTTTTTAAGCAATGTGATGATATGTGCTGTGGCTGCAGGGACTGTGGCTGCTTTGAAGCAGCAGCAGAAGGGCTGAGGGTTGTGGTAGAGATGCAGGGGTCACAAAACAAAAACAAAATTCAAAACATGGTTTTATCCTTTATGCACATGCACCCCACTTCTTAATAAAAAGGGTGAGAAACCTGGGGATCAGTCTGCAAACTAAAGGAAGATTTTTGATTCTCTATTGCCCTCAAAACTGGGAACAGCTATCAACTAGGCAGCATCCAGAAATCTAAGGTCAGTTTAGAGCTGACCAAGAAAAGGTGAGACAGAAGGTCCTGAGGGGTAGGCTGGTAGCCTGCAGTGGCTGAAGAAGCAAGAGCTGTCCTAAGGAACATGAGCAGGACAGAGCCAAGACAACACTCCTCCTCTGCCTGCGGCTACCGCCCTCAGAGCCCAAGGCTGGCTGTCTCTCTCCAAGGCTTTTCCAAGTGTCACATTCTAAGCCTCTTAAAATTGCACAGCTCATTCGCCCCACACCCCAAATCATCAAAAACGGGTTTGCTCAATCATGTGTTCCAAGTGCTGAGCAAATAGTTGAGGCAGGAATGGATGAATGGTGCCTTCAGGCCAAAGGTGTTCTGTTTTCTAGCTTTAAAAGAGAGAGAGGTGGGGGAACCTGAGTCACCACATCCCATACTAGAATTGCACCTGGAATACAGAAAGTTTTGTGCACCAGCGGTGAAACCTTTATGTCTCTACTGATTAAGAAAACACCGATGTTCATGAGAATTTTTCTCATTCTTTAAGTTCAAGAACCACAGGAATAAGGGGTCAGTAGAGCAGGTTTATGAGGTTTGCTCTTGAGAACTGGGAAGCTGGAGAAACCACCCAAGTCCCCACTTCTCCTGGATTCCTCAGGAGTCTCAGTTCCAGTCCTCTCCCAGAGGTAGAGGTGCACTTACAGATTTCTGTAGCTTGGTTCACAGGTCATGTTTTCCAGGGGAAAGAGGTTCCATAAAGCCAGGTCACTGTCCCCAGCCTCCACCAGAGGAGGGGAGGAGCTGGGGCAATATGCTCAAGTCTTGGTTACTCAAAATCCAAGCAGAGGAATGTCCTGACTCCATTTCTGCTAGAGGACTGAGGATACCTCTTTAATTTCTTGCTTAAGATTTCTTCCTTACAGTCCTCTTAAATAAGTCCCTTTTATCTGAAGATTATTGCTTTTATAGTCAATGCATTTTCATCTTAATGCATACTGAAAAAGTTGTGAATCTGCAGGCAAGAGGATGAATCAGGAAGCAGAAGCGAGAAAAGCCATTTGAAAAGGATCAAGAAATGAAAACCATAGTGATCCCTGTACTAAGGGCATGAAAGGTGTGTTTAACAGAAAATGACCTGACTTCTAAACACAAAGGCTATTTTCTCCTCAGCAATCAATGGCAGCTCTTGGAATTTTGGCAAATATGATTAGAAAAACAATTTGCCTTTGTTAAGAGCTAATTTTTTTTGTTTTTTTCTTTTTCTGAGGTATCTGTAAAATATTTCTTTCTTTTTTCAAAATTAATGTTTAGGGATGGGGTTGTAGCTCAGTGGTAGAGTGCTTACTTGCTTTGCATGTCTAATGCCCTGGGATTGATCCTCAGCACCACATAAAAATAAATAAATGAATTTTTAATTTTACTATCGATAAGGGGAATCCATTCTTCTTACTGCAGATTAGATCATCATAATGTATGATATTCTGCATTTTACAAACTTCCTCCCTCAAACATCCCCAATTATTACCATTACTACAGTATCTTGAGTGTTTTTACCCACCTTAAAAATACTTTATAACCACATGGATATACATATAGAAAATACTTTCCATTATTCCATGTTTTATCACACAGAGAAATAATAATTTATAATCCTCTGCTTGCTTCATTCCACACTTTTTTTTTTCAGCAGAAGGATTTTTAAGAGAGATTCATTTTGTAAAGCAGATAGAAAAGAGATGAAAGGATAGACTTTATTCATTCTTTTTGAAGCTGTTTAGTTCCTCTCCTAAGCATCTGCTACTTGTTGTCCATTCATCCTTCCCCTGATGCGCCCTGGGTCTTAGGGCTTCTTGCTGTTGTAATGTAGAGAATTCTTACTTGTCATATGCATGTGAGTCCTGCATGCATTCCTCCAGGACAGACTTGTAGAATTTGAGGGGGAAGCACAATCATGGTGGGTTTGGCTCTATGAGTTGCCCTCACCTAGATCCCAGTCACTCATCCCAACAGCAGTGTGCATGAGTGCTGATCCTTGGTTGCATGGTGGCTTCTCCCACAGCACCTGCCATGACAGTGTGAGGCCTGTGCAATCCTACCTTGCTGGTGCTTGGGTAGGGGGTACCCAAGGCTTTGTGAGGTGGAATGTCACTCAGTTGATTGGCTGTTCTGACTTTCCTTTTTACCTACTGAATGCTCACAATTTCTCATTTTCTATTTTTTGGTCTATTTACTGTTATTGTAGGAATTCTTTGTGTACCATCCTCCCAACTTAGGGCTGGATTCCTGTCCTTTGTCATGCAAGTTCAGACTTGCTGGTGTGGTTATATTTAACTATAGATTCCCTTTTATGAATTTTGATTTTGATGAATCTACTTGAAAGGGTGGCTCTCCTCACATGCTTTTCCAATAAATGTAACATTTCCCTCTTTAGATTGGGCCTCTAGTTCACTAGACTGTGGGTTGTGGAACAAGCACAGGCTCACTACTCAGGCAAGCCCTACTATGGAAGAATCTGATCTTTCTCAACTATGTAAAAAGCTGGCAATCACATTGTGCAATATTGTGTCTGATGGCATAAAATCATAAGCTCTGCTCTTTGGTGACTTTGTAAAAGTAGCATGAACCCTCAGCCTGCCTGTGGACTGAGACCCAACTTGATTTGATGCTGCTCTCTGTGACCCCTAGAAGCCCAAGTAGATTAAAAGACACACATTACCATATGTCACCTGTATCTTTTCCATTTCCTAAAAATATCTACTTGCTAAAAATGGGGATTCACCATATCTCATTCTCCAATCTCACTCTTCAATAAGAGGAATCAGACTCCCTGGTGTGATAGCTGACTGTGGGGCAAGGGCAAGAAATAAACAAGTTGTCCCCAGAGCCTCTGGTGGAGACAGAAGTCAGGAAGCACTAAAAGAAAACCAAGAACACAGAGCCATGCAAAGTGATGAAAAGTGTCAAGGGACACAGCAGCACCCCAAAAAAAAGCCTGGGGACAAAATTGGAGCAAAGGGGCAAGGTGACACAAGTTGAGGGTCAAAAATATCCAGGTCAATATCCACTCTAAGACAAGTGTCCAGGAGTAATACTACATAAGCAGGTAGGTGGGGCATGTAGAGGGTCCCCTCTCCTGGAAGCAATCTGAGTGACCAGCAGGCAGTCCACCCTCAAGGATGAGGCTCCACTCCTGCTCCTTGCTCCTCCAGGGTGGGCCCTGCATGGCACCTACTCCAGTGTGCACAGTATGGAAGGGAAAAGGGTGAAGGAGGACCTGCAGAAGGCACTGACTGGATTGAGCTCCTGTCCCAGGCCTGATGGACCACATGGTTAAGATGTCCCATATCTGTGGCTGATGTCAGTCAGAGGAGGCACTAACAGAGTGGACACCCTGTTCTGACTCCCTGCTCCAGTTTCCACACACCCTGCCTGGTCACACTGCTGGCTGACCTCTTCTTGTTCCTGAGGCTTCCTGATTTACAATAATTTTTGTTTTGCTCAAAAAAAAAAAAAAAAAAAAAAAAAACTCAGTTTAAGCTTGTCCAGGGGTTTTCCCTTTTAACAAGAGTCACCCATGTCCTGGAGAACCCTGACTCATGCTGCCTTAGCGGGGTGACGGAGGCCGACAGCAGCAGTGTAGTCAAGGTGGTGGCAGGCAGTGCCGCAGTTCTGCTACAGCAAAATAACCGGGGAGGTGACGAGCAACTTGTGTACATTGATACAGCAGGAGTGGGAGCCGTTTATTGTAGGACTGGAGCGGTGTATATACATTCCACATAGCTTATTTTAATTAACATAAACTCGATACAGCAGTCAACCAATAAGGAATCTCCACACTTAATGGCTTGCTGGAGTTACTTCACAAACCACTCCCTCTGGCAAAATGCCAGGCGCCATCCTGACTTGTTTACAGACTCTAACAATTCCCCCTTTTGTTTAATTTAAATAATGACCATAGTGGTTTTTACACAAACACCATAAATAATCTGCTACAAGCAGAAAGGGAGGATACAAAATGCCACAATACCAAGCCAGTTGATGGCTCCATGCAAGAAGCCCTTGGAAAAATTATACCAGCAATGACACCGTTAGCAAAGATACCGAGTTACAATTTGTTGTAGATTACAGTTTGTTGTCTCAGTCCAGGTAAAGCAGTGTCTCAATAGATTAACTCACAGTCCAGGTAAATCACAGTCCAGGTAAGTTCTGCAGGCAGCTATCTTAAATCACATTTCAGGTAAGTTCTGTAGGCAGCTAGCTTAATCCGAAGTCTTGTCCGATTCTCAGCAACACTGGAAATTCTTCCACCCTCGTCCTCACCAGCACTGGGACGAAGGCAGGAACTCTGGATGGCTAAAGAAAATCCTGTAGTATTCCAGCAGGCACTAAGAAAACAACCTTCTGAACAATTTAGTACATTATCTCAAGGTTTTTTTTACATTTGAAATAGTCCTTAATAGTGCTCATTACTCATTAGCTTCCAGGTGTGGGAGAACCATTGTAGTTACAGGCATTGGAAATGATCAAACTTCAGGGACGCCTGTAGCGTCTTCTGCCGGTTGTAGCATCCTGGGAAGCCCCAGATGGCCCTGGGGAGTGTCCTGGACTCAAACTGCTTCCAGGCACAGGTTTGGATTTGGGCTCTTGCAGTGGCGTCCGGCTCCCTGGGCAGGGGGCGGGGAAGAGCCGGTTGCCGCCTCTTGGAAAGCCCTTGCTGAGGCATGACCAGCTCACGCACGTGGCAGCTGCCACCGCGCCCACCCTCCGGTAATGAAAAGTATTTAGTAGTAGCCTTTTGCAATTTCTTTCTTGATAATCCTTTCTCCTCTGAACTTTTTTCTTCTTTCTGACTAGAGTTCCTGGGCTTCCATCAACACATGCCCCAACTATTCTTGGTTCCACTGGGGTGCCTCCTTCCCTTAATAATTTACTTCTCACCCCTTCCATATTTTTGTCACAAAGATAATACAACATTTCAAGACAAAACAAGACACAAACATACTGTATCAATCTTCTCCATTTTCTCGAAATGGCCATTTTTCCTCTCGCCCTATCTGCCTAGGGACAAACAGATTTGCTCCCGTCCTATCTATGGACGGGCAGGTTTTTTTTTCGTCACTTACCCCCGAGTGTCCCGGGGCTCCCCGTAATGGGCCACCATCTGCCGCAGTCTGGCTGCAGCAAAATAACCGGGGGGGGGGGGGGGGGGGATGAACAACTTGTGTACATTGATACAGCAGGAGTGGGAGCCATTTATTGTAGGACTGGAGCAGTATATATACATTCCACACAGCTTATCTTAATTAACATAAACTCGATACAGCAGTCAACCAATAAGGAATCTCCACACTTAATGGCTCGCTGGAGTTACTTCACAAACCACTCCCTCTGGCAAAATGCCAGGCGCCATCCTGACTTGTTTACAGACTCTAATAAGGCAGCCTCAAAACCAGAGCATGAGAAGGGTCTCTGCAATCTTTTGCCCCAATCACCAACAGGAATGTGTTCAAGAGAAAACCATCAGGTAAATCCCAGCCAAGGTTCAGTATACAACATGCTTGATCAGCATTCCTCAAAACCATCCAGGTCATCCAAAACAAGGAATGTCCAGGACACAGTGGAGCTGGCTGATAATCCCACCTAGGGATCAGGCAGGAGGATCACAAGTTCATCAAAAGCACATCAAAAGCAGCCTCAGCAACTTGGTGAGATCCTGTCTCAAAATAAAAACCAGAAAGGGGTTGGGATGTAGCTTGAAGCTAGAGCACCCCTGGGTTCAATCCCCAGGAATAAACCAAACAAAAAATTAACAAAACACAAAAACTAGGAAACTGCCACAGTCCCAAGGAGCATAAGGAGGCATGGTGGATCCTGGATGTGGTCCTGGGACACAGAAAGACCTAAGGTAAGTAAGGACACCTGGATTAAACAAGCACCTACCTGGATACTAATGCTTCCACATGGGTTCAGCATTGTGAAAAATGTACCCACTCATGTGTGATGGGAACCTGGTGTTGGGGGATATGGGAATTCTCTGTACTGCATGCAGATCCAAAATAAAATTATCAAATAAAAAAGCCTCCTTAAGAAAAACAAAAAGGTGCAGGACTGTATCCTCATGCCATTAACAACTTGACAGCCAGACTGGAAGCTTCATGCAAGGAGCACAGCTGGCCCTGGGCACAGGCTGGCTCCCTGCAGGCCAGAGGTGAGGGCTCCCAACAGCTTGGACAAGGGGAGAATCTCCCTCCTATTACCAAGCCTGCAGCACCAGGAGGGCTTGATGAGGTCAGCCAGCCAAAAAGATGCTGGTACACCAAAACCAAAAGAGGACACCACGGGTGCTCACTTCCCCAAGAAGAGGAACAGGAGAATCATTCAGGAGACTCAAAGGTGCACATAATTGTGTAGATTATGCCATCCATCTGCAGTCCTGCATTCTTCCTTGCTGGACTCTTCTTATGCACTGACTGGGGAAAGATTCTCTAGCTTTAGTACCTAGAAACAGTTGGCTCCCAACTATAAGACTCTCACCACGGTCTCAGTAACAACCCAAGAAATTCTGCTACCCTAGTCTTCTCAAGTTTAAAATGAGAGTAACAACCCCAGACCCCACCAGTGTTATGAGTTCCAGAGTGAATATCTAGGCAAAGTACTTGAAGTTTTACAAAAGCACAATACAAATGAAAACTTCCATCAGCATGGCTGGTAATAATGACGATGCAGCCATTCACTCAATATAGGAAATTCAATATCGGACACTTATCTAGGAACAAGGTGAACAGCAAGTGCCAATCACCTCATTCACATTTTCCACAACATACTCACTGAGTGTTGCTTGTTTATCAAGTGCTGTTTAAAGGGAGAAATACCACATTGCACTACTGGCTTTCCCAGTTAATGAGAAATGTTCACATGCTAATTCAAGGTCTTTATACATCACAAAGCCTGAGAACATCACCAAATGTGCAAGTACTCTGAGGTTTGCTGATAGTTTCCCTGCTGCTCCTCTTGGCCCATTTCAGGTACCATGCCTCAGAAAAAACGGCTTTCACCAGGGTTTGCTGTGCAGCCACAGAGAGCATGGGACCAGCCCTCTCTGATCTTGGCTCCTTTCCATTTGCCCATTTCTGCAACGATGCTATTCTCTTTATTCTCCTGCTGAAGTTCTATTCCTTCTCTGTGTCTCATCATAAATTAAAGTATAAACCCCCAGGGGAATGTCATTGTCACTGTCAAGCAGTAGTACCCATCCTCCCTTGATGCAAAAACAGCAAAGACAACCAGAGGAAGGAGATCTCACCATGAATAAAAACATTAGCTGCCCAAGAGCTCCATGCCCCTCCTGGCCAATTCCCTGCAGCTCTGACAAAGGCCCCACTGCACATCTCACCCACAAGCTTGATAATGTGCTAATGTAGTTTTCCACTATAGAAACCAGAAACAGCTGGATTTTAAGATTTCCATTTGTAGTCAATTCAGACCCTTCTTAGCTTCTGTTCCATTATCATTTTTGGTTACAGAGCAGCACTCAACAGTTGCTTTTGTAGTTTAATCCAGTAATCAACAGCACTCCCTGTACACAGAGATTATCAAACCTTCTCTTGTGTTGTGATGGGTGTCGGCACATCTTTCTTCATAAGCTCTGTGTCACCTCATGCAGGGTCACACCATCAGAATGTCTGATAAAGACATTTCTGACAGCTCTGCTAACCAGCAATCTGTCCCCATCTCACTGCCCCAAATTGGAAACAAAAGCAGGTTGCTTTCTTAGAAATGTCAACACTGCACCTAAATCTGAAGCAAATTGAAAGTGAAGTCAACAAGGTAAATGTCACTTTAAATTCTGCCTTGGGCTGCAAGCTTAACACAGTGCATACACGCTCAGTGAAGCAGGCGCTGATGCTGTCTTTCACCAACAACAGGAGGAACAGCCCATGTTTCCAAGTGTTCGCTTGCAGGAATCATGTGTGGGGGCTGTGCTCTCCACAGTGGCCATCCTCACTTGGCAAATACTTAAAAGTGCTTGTTACACAGGGACCTGCAATTTTGTGAATAAGAGATACATTCTGTGGTTTCATACACAAAAAACTTTCTGTGAGTTTCTAGGGTCCTTCTCATTAGGAAAGGACCCTCCTCTAGAAGGACCCAGATCCTGACACTGAGAGGCTGCTGTTAACTTCCTCACTTGTTTTAACAAACCTTCAACTTCTGCCATGCTTGGTTTGGTGGTGCTCTGGGGACACAGATACTCAGACACCACCTCTTTCTTCATGGGTTCTAAAGTATAGACAGCAAACCCCTGGACACAAGCATTCTGCAAGATAGCCAGCCACAGCCTGGGGCAGAAACAGGTGTGGGCATAGTGAGGAGGCTGGGCCTTCTCTACATGGAGGCCCAGCCTCATCAGTGAGCACTGGGGTCACAGCTCTGGAAGGAAGGACATCCAGGAGACATGGCCACCTGGCTAGGGCAGGAAAATAGGATGAGGCATTGTGGATGGGAAGGGCAACCTTCCCCCCTATGTGGGGGAGCTGAGCACTTGCTAGACCCCAATGGCAAGGGCACAGGGGAGCAGGTCCCCATAATGGTGAGGAAAACACTGACTGACTAGATGCACCCAGGTCCAAGGAAGTGGGTTTTAACCTCCAGGAAAGAGGGAACCCTGGAGGAGCTGGGCAGCAATGCAGCAAGACCATAGCTGGGCTTTGGGCAGCGGCTCCTGTGATCTGCTGAATCAAAGAGGGATCCAGTGGGCAGCCAGACACAGATCACAAGTCCTGAAACCTTTTAAAAAGGCCAAAAAAGAGTGAGGTGCTCAGACCATCATTCAGGGCGTTAAAACATCTGGCGCTATCAGCCAGTGGGCAGCACTACTCAAGCTGGAATGTAATTACATGATGTTGTATTGTAACCCTTATGTTGAAGCACTAACCAAACAGGGCAGAGGAAGATACCTACCCAAGACAGAGGAGGATGACTGCAGTGTGGAGTCAGGACCATGCCACAGGTGTAGATGGAGCCAGAACTACCCATCACATGTACAACACAGCACAGCACATCACAGCACAGAAGGGGTTGCAAAATCAGACACTGAGGGAAAAAATGAACCATGGAATAGTGTTTATAGCATGAACCATAAAAATGCAAATTGTGTGTGTGTTATTTGAGTGCTATTTATGGATGCATATGTCTATTTAGAAGGCTTTTGTTCTTAAATTAAACTACACATAAAGCAAATGATAACCCATTAGTGTGTTTATTAGCAATTGGAACATTGTATTTTTCAAAACAAAAGAAAGAAGTAAAGGAACACAGAGAAATGGAGGGGAAAAGGATCAGTTTTATGGTGCAAAATGGAATGAGGCCCATTCAGGTAAAGAAGGAGGAAGTGGATCTGGAGGACAGGAGGAACTAGAAAGAAGAAGGTGGAACTGGAGACAACATTTGCCCAACCTAAAAATGGCATCAGAAAAGTCACCACGTGTCATTAGCCATCAAAGACACGCAAATCACCCCATAAGAGAGACCACCTCCTGCCTGTTATGATGGCTTCTATCAGAGGGCAGAGAAAAGGCAACCCTGCCTCTGTAGCTGGTGGAGATCAGAGCAAATGGCATAAGAGTCTCAAAATCAATCACAACTACAAGATGACCCAGCAAGTCCCCTACCACACTCTTATCCACAGAAAGGGAAACCAGAATCCCATAGAACACCACACCACATGTCAGTGCAGCAGTATTTACTGGACCCTGGGCACATTGCCCCCTGTTCACACAGGTGTCCCCATCCTCTCTGCATACTTCCATGAGCTCCAGAAGGCCCACCCTGGCCACCCAGGTGATTTCTTCCATGCCTCCCCTGAGGCATGTCCTTCAGCATTAGGGAAAGATCACCTTCTGGGTTTGTCTGGTCTTGGTTCTCCTCCTTCAGGGCCTTCATACCTGTGGGGTTCTCTCACTGGTACTGTGTTTCACCAGAGCTCAGTCTTTCTATACTCAACTCTGGTCCCATACACCTGGCTCTCCTGCCACCCTCTGCCCACCAGACTACTCTCCCATCTTGCCTACAAACACTGGGCAGAAATCCTTACCCCACAAACAACTAGGCCTCTGTGCCTGGCTCTGCCCCATGGTAAAATGCATCTATCAGTATTTTATCAGAGAGATGTCTTAGGTGTATCCTTCATGGTGAGCTCTAGAAAACATTTATCTTACCTTGCCCATAACAATCATTGTGTTAGTCAGATGTCATCACCATGACCAAAATACCTGACAGGATCCACTTAGAGGAGAAAAAGTTTATTTTGAGCTCATGGTTTCTGAGATTCTGTCCATGTTTGGCGCAGTCCACTGCTCCAGGTCTGAGGTGAGGCAGAACATCAGGGCAGAAGGGTGTCATGGAGGATAGTTACTGGGCTGGGGAATATAGCTCAGTTGGGAAAGTGCTGCCTCCTGTGCACCAGGCCCTAGGTTCAATCCGCAGCCCCACCAAAAGCAAAGAGAGAGAGAGAGAGAGAGAGAGAGAGAGAGAGAGAGAGAGAGAGAGAGAGAGAATAAGGGGGGGGGCAGGGACAGATATCATCCAAGGCCACATGCATAGTGACCTATTTCCTTCAGCCACACTCACCGAAGTTACAACCCAGTAGTTCTTTCCAATTATTAATCCATCAGACAGACCAGCCCACCTATGAGTTATAGCCCTCCTCATCTAAGCATCTCACCTGTGAACTGAAAGAATTCCCCACGCAAAGACACTTCGCGGGGAGAATTCCAATTTTATTGCAAAAAGCTGTGTGCTTATATAGAACTAAGGGGGAGATGGTAGGGCTTAGATAAATGGCAGGCAACCCGTTTATTGGCAAGTTCTTTCAGATATCAGCTCTGGAGCCCAGGAATTGGTTCTCATTGGGGCTAAGGTACCCCGCCAGCGAGATTTGAAATTGGCCCCAGTGGGAGAGTTCACACGGGCGGGAACTTTTCGCGCCACTGCAGAAAAGAAGAAGGTAGGAAGAAGAAGTCCTTAGGCGCCATGTTGGGGTTTTTCTCTGGGGTATGGCTGCCGTTTATACTTTTCCCAACATTCCTCCCTTTTTGTTTTCTTAGGAAGTGGGGCGTCGTTGGTCAGATCCGGCTGCTTCCTGCTGTGTGGGGGCGCTGTGGGGCCTAGAAGGGGAAGTGGAGGAATGCTCGGGGGGCAGGTCTGGGGATATCATGGCAGCCAGAAATAAAACCCAGTGGCTATAGACAGCTACTTCCGTAGGGGTGAAGTCTGTGAAAGTTCCCTGAAGCCACAAGTTTTCGATGGCATTGAACCAGTCCTGGATGGAGGAGATTGTTGGTATCAGCCACTGGTCCTGTAACAGAGACTCTAGGAAATACTGGAAGCGTTGCCTGGACATGGCATCACCAGCACCTGAAGAAGATCAGAGTGAATAAAAACAGAATGAAGATAAAAATTAAAGCAAAGGTCAATTTTTGGCAGAAGTTCCATGTTGGGGGACTGACAGAGAAGAGGCCAAGGGCCATGAGGAAGCTTAGAAGGACATAAAGACTCATGAATCCAGGATGGCAGATTAAGAGGTTCTCCGAGCTCGTTGTCTCCCGCTGTCTGATGTCTGTTGCATTCCATCGTGCCTGGTAGTGAGCTTCAGCACTGAGTGAACTGTTCTCTTGGAGATGTTGGGGGTTCATCAGTCATCAGAGGCTGGTAGTGCCTAAGCAGAAGCTGGTTGAAAGTTTGATTAGAAATTTTCTGCAATTGGGTTTGAAGGAAATTCATTATGCAGGGCAAGAGAGCACAAAAAAGGAACATCCCAATAAGGGGCCCCAAGATAGGTAGTAAGTACGTGGCAAGAGAGGATTGGAAGAAACCCGTTATGGGATTAGAGGAGGTGGGTTTGAGCAGTTGGGTCGATAATTCCTGCAATTTAACAACATTTTTTTCTATTAGCCCAGACTCATTAACATAGTAGTAACATTCCTCTCTGAGGAACAGGCATGTACCCCCTTTTTCTGCAGTGAGAAGATCAATCGCCCTTCGGTTTTGTAAAGCCACTTGTGCCAATGAAGTAACCTGTTGCTGCAAGGAGCCCAGAGACTCAGCAGTGGTATTGAGTGCTTCCTGCAGTTTTTGTTGCAGCTCATTGGATGCCCATAGAGCATGACCTATAGCTCCACCAGAGAGTCCGAGACTCGCCACTGAGGTTGTTAAAGTGAGGCCTACCAGAACCGGCAGAAAGACTGCCCTACGGGTGTGGGAAGGTAGGGCCAGCTGCCGGAATTCGGTGGGAGTATACAAAGACAGCTGAGGAACTACAGTAACCAAGAAACAGGTGCCAGAGACATTGATCGTTGAGGTACTTAAAGACCCGTTACACCAGAGGAAATGTCCAGGTTGCATCAACACAGGGCTCGATGGGGTGCTATAGCTCAAGGAACAAATGGGTAAAGGATTCATTGTTGGCAGGTGGAAACAGATGAAAGGAAATGAAGTATTGGTGGAATAACCTTCCCGCAGTGGGATATGTGTCACATGTAGGGGTTGTCCTTTCTTAGAGAAATTGTAGGTTTTTGCTGAAATATTTCCTGCCGCTAATGGGACCGCTGCTAGAAGTGGACGACTAAGTGAAGCACAGAGAAAGCACTGAGAAGTAGGCACAGAAAGAGGGGTGGAGTTTAATAATTGAAGAGTTTGGTGTAGCAAATTGAGCCATGTGGGAGGGGGTCCTAAGGGGGTTGAAGGCTCTGAATCCTCTTTGGATGGGCTATGGATAAGATCTCGAAGTTTTGATTCTGACTCCTTGATGTGTTTGACTACCTGGATGGTTGCCTTAGGTGGCGTAATCAGGGTGCGGCCAACAGTCATCCACCCTGTGGGTCTGGCTGAGGTTGTCCGAGCATAGACAGCAAACTCAACATAGTCCCAACGTTTGGCCTTGGGGTCAGGTATATCTAAAGTATACCATCCATTGTTATTGGATGAAGAGTCTTTATGCCACTTTAGGTAACTAGAAGTCCACCCTTCAGGGTAACCAAGTGAGTGGTAAGAATAGCTACCACGTTCATCATGGAACCTGTATGACCAATAGGGGCACCCATTATATATCTCAGGCCACCAAAAACAACAGTCTTTGGTTTGATCAAAAAGGAAGCAAATGAAAGGCCAGTTCCAGCTACCAGGGACGAAGGTCCTTGAAGGTGACAATTTTAGGGAAATAGAGGTGCAGTTGTGGATGAAGCAAGTAGTTGCATCCACTGTGCGGACATTCTGCATGCCATGTTCTGAGTATCGTTCCCGAAGAGTGAATAAATACATGGTAGGAGAGGAGGGTAAAGACCAGTCCCAACAGAGCACAGAAAATAAGCAGAGCACAAAAAACAAGCAGAGAGAGAAGACTAGGGTGTTGGGAGAGCTCATTGTGCCTTCTTTAAGAGGAATTGGGCTGCGGGGAACACCGTGTGAGCCGCAACTTAAAGGGGTGAGATGGGTGTGGAGAGCAGGAGTAAAGGGGAGGTTCAGGAGGTGATTCTTGGAGTTCCTCTGGGGTGGTCCTGTCGTCAGCAGGTGGGGCCTCCTGGTGATATGGCTTCAACCTAGAAATGTGAATCCAGGGAGTGAGACGGTTGTCTGGTAAGGAGAGTTTGGTGGCGGTGGGGGTACAGAGAATGACAGGATAGGGGCCTTCCCATTCTGGGGAAAGAGGCCCTTTCTCCTCTGGGGTATTATAATAGACTAGACTCCCAGGTGTTAAGGGAGGAGTGTTTGGAGAGGAGACTGGGTCCGGAAGAAGCAAGTCCTGATATTTCCAGAGTTCCAAGCGGAGATGAAACAAGAGAGGCAAAGACAAATCTCGGGTGAGAGGTCCTTGTGAAACGACCAACCCAGGGGGTATTCCATACATTATCTCAAAGGGAGACAGTAAAGATGGTTTCTTAGGGAGAGCTCTGATTCGAAGCAAAGCCAAGGGAAGGAGTTTGACCCAGTCTAAGTTTAATTCCATTGTCAATTTGGTAAGGACTTCCTTTAGAGTACGATTTACCCTTTCCACTTTCCCTGAAGCCTGGGGGCGATATGGACAGTGGAAATGCCACTTGAAGGAGAGGGCTTGAGAGACCTTTTGTGTGATCCTAGAAATAAACTCAGGGCCATTGTCAGATTGTAAGGAAGTGGGCATACCAAACCTGGGGATGATGTCTGTCAGTAAGATTGAAGCTACAGTGGAAGCCTTTTTATTGGAAGTGGGAAATGCCTCAACCCAACCAGAGAAAGTGTCCACAAAGACAAGGAGGTATTTAGTGTACCATACTGTGGGCATGTTGGTGAAGTCTACCTGCCAGTCAGCAGCAGGAATGTGTCCCCGGGTTTGGTGGGAGGGGAAAGGTTTGGGCCTTAAAGGAGTATGAGGGTTGATCCACTGACAGATCTGACAATTAGAGGCTATATTTTGTAGCATGGCTTTGTCAGAGGGGGTGAGGGAGAAGAAGCTCTGTAAAAAGAGGGTCAAAGACTGAGAATTGGAATGGAATAGAGTATGAAGGAACTTGAAAAGATCCTTGTTCTTACTGGAAGAAGTAGGGGCTTCAGATAAGCTGTCTAAAGTGGCCATTATATGTCCCCCAGGGGGGGCATAATTGGAAGTGGTAGCAGCCATTCATGCCGCCTGGTCAGCTTTGGCATTGCCCTCAGTGATAAGAGAGCCGTCCTTCTGATGGGACCTACAGTGGACAACTCCCAACTGGGTGGGTAAGTGGGAGGCCTCTATCAGATTGGTTATAAGAGCCGAATTAGTGATTGCATTACCTTTGGTGGTAAGTAGGCCTTGCTCCTTCCATATTGCAGCATGGAATAATAATATATGGAAGACATATTTTGAGTCAGTATAAAGGGTGAGGGATTTGCCTTGTGCTAGAAGGCAGGCACGAGTGGCTGCTATAAGTTCAGCCTGCTGGTTGGCAGTTCCTGAAGGTAGAGCTTTGGCCTCTATAATCTCAGTGGCTGAAACTACAGTGTATCCAGAGTAATGAGTGCCATTCTGCCTAAAGGAACTGCCGTCAGTGAACCAGATAAGGTCAGGCTTGGTGAGTGGTCCCTCAGAAATGGAAGAATGACAGGGGAGGAAATCATCTAAGGTTTCCAAGCAATTATGAGTTGGTGTGTTAGACTTGGGAGTCATTGGGAGCAGTGAGGCACGGTTCAGTGCAGAGAAGGGGAGGAAAGTAATATTAGGGTTTTCCAGAAAGGAAGTGAGGAGCGACAGAACTCTGGATGGAGGAAGGGTTTGAAGGCCCTTATAAGCTAAAAGATCCTTCAAGTGATGTGGGGAGTGGATAGTTAAAGGGGCCCCAAAAGTCAGCTTAGAGGCTTCTTTGTGTAAAATTTGTCCAGCAGCCAGAGCTCTTAAGCAAGGGGCCCACCCAAGGATGGTAGGGTCTAGTTGCTTGGACAAATATGCCACAGGTGCAAATGTAGGCCCATAGTTTTGACCTAAGACCCTAAGTGCTTGTCCCCCTTTTTCATGGTCATATAGATGAAATGGTCTTGAAAGATCAGGAAGGTGAAGGGCGGGTGCCTTTAGGAGGAGTTGCTGAAGCCTGCGGAAGTGGTAGTTGGGGGAGGAGGCAAGAGATTCACTAGGGGGTCCCTTTGCTAGGTCATACAGGGGTTTGGCTAGAAGAGAATAATTTGGGATCCAGGCCCTAAAATAACCTGCTAGTCCTAGGAATGATAGTATTTCGGCTTTCGTATGGGGCACTGGAAGATTAGAGAGGAGTTGCCTCCTATCCAGTGTTATTTCCTTTTTCCCAGGTGTAAGGCAAAAACCAAGATAGGTGACAGAAGACTGGGAAACCTGGGCCTTGTGGGGAGACACCCTATATCCCTTATCTGCTAGGAAATTGAGAAGCTGGGCGGTGTGGTATTGAGAGTGTTCCCAAGAGGGACTACATAGAAGAAGGTCATCGACATATTGAAGAAGAGCAGAGTCAGGGCAGGTGGGGTGAAAGGATGTGAGGTCCTGGGCAAGAACTTGGCCAAAGAGATGGGGGCTATCCCTAAATCCCTGTGGGAGGACAGTCCAGGTAAGCTGACGAGAATGGCGGGTGTGAGGGTCAGTCCACGTAAAAGCAAAGATATCCTGAGATTCTGAGGACAAGGGAATAGAAAAGAATGCATCTTTTAAATCTAGGATCGAGAAGTGGGTAGTAGTGGCAGGGATCTGAGAGAGGAGGGTGTAAGGGTTGGGCACTAGCGGGTGGATGGGGACCACAGAGGAGTTGACAAGGCGAAGGTCTTGAACCAGCCTGTAGGACACGTTAGATTTCTTAACTGCCAGAATGGGGGTGTTGAAAGGAGAGTGTGTAGGCCTAAGATACCCCTTTCGTAATAAATCCTGGATGATGGGTTCTAATCCGAGGAGGGCTGTGGTTGTGAGTGGATATTGTGGTTGACTAATATATCTTGAAGGGTCCCATAAGACAATATGAATAGGACTGCATTTAGCCATAGAGGGTGTAGTTGTGTCCCAAACCTCAGGGTTAACTGGTTTAGATAGTTGTGGAAGAGTGCGTGAAGGAGGTGTATCTGCCCCTAGGAACATCATGAGGAAATGAGAGGTAGGAGAGGTGTGGGGTGATATGTGAATGGTGACTTTCAATATTGAGAGTATGTCCCTTCCCAGAAGGGGAATGGGGCAATGGCTCATAACGAGAAAGGAGTGTGTGAAGGACAAAAGGGATCCCTGCATATAACATGATGCCGGGGGGGGGGGGGGTTCGAGGGAAAATCTGTTTACCTCCTACCCCAACAATAGGAGTTTTTGAGGGTGTGGTAGGACCCCAATACTCCCTCAAGACTGAAAAAGCGGCACCAGTATCCAAGAGGAAGGTAATGAAGCGTCCATCCACCAGGAAGGTGACCCTAGGCTCTTGCTTCTTGATGGTAATAGTCGGGAGGGAAGGCCCAGGGCTCCGTCAATCCTCCTCTGCCAAGCCCAGGAGAGGCTGGGGTTTCCAGGCGGCTGACCAACCTCCCTTCTGGGTTGTTGGGCAGTCTGCCCCCCAGTGTCCCCTTTGATGGCATTTTGGGCAGGGGGTGGAGGGTGTCCTCGGCGAAGGACAATCCCTGGCCCAATGTCCCTCCTTACCATATTTGAAGCAAGCTCCAGGGGGTGTCTTATTAGGACAGTGTGGTGATGACCTCCTCTGAATAACCTGGGCCAACATTTGGAATTTGGCATTTTCAGCTCTCTGCCTACGGTGTTCACTTTCATCCTCTCTACCATGAAAAACCTTGAAAGCGACAGCGAGGATTTTGGTCTGAGGAGTAGCAGGGCCCTGTTCAAGCTTTTCAAGCTTGGCTTTAATGTCAGGGTAGCTTTGGGCCAGAAAATATGTCATTAAGACATGACGGCCATCAGGGGTTTCTGGGTCGAGGTTTGTGTACTGTTGAAGGGCCTTGGTTAGTCTATCCAGGAATTCTGAAGGTGTTTCCTCCTTCCTTTGAATGACCTCCTGCACCTTTTGAAAGTTAACAGCCTTGCGGGTGGCCTTTTTCAGGCCCGCCAAGAGGCAGGATGTAAAAAGGTCACGAGACTGTAAGCCTTCAGGGGTGTTGTAATCCCATAGGGGATCCTGCTCTGAGACAGCATGAGGGCCCGTGGGATGGTTGGGATTGGTCCTATGACTTTCATCAGCATGGGCTTGGGCTAGCTCCCAGACCCGTCGCCTTTCCTCACGGAGAAGTGTATTGGCCAAGAGCATGTAGATGTCATGATGAGTGAGGCTATATGCTTGCAGGACCCATTGAAACTCCCAAATGTAAGTGGTGGGGTCAGTGGTGAATGAGCCTAACTTCCTCTCTAGCTGAGTAATGTCCGACATGGAGAAGGGCACGTGGACTCTGATGACACCCTCGGGACCAGCTACCTCATGAAGGGGTGCGATTGTCTTGGGGGTGGGAAGGAGTCCCTTAGACCTGGTAACAGGAGGACTAAAAGAGGCAGGCGGCGGACAGGAAGGAGACGGAGGGTAAGGGAGTGTCTCTGTGGAGGAGGAGGAGGTGGAGCAGGCAGAATAGGGTGGAGAGGAGGGGGATGAAACGGAAGGCTGAGGATCTGTGGAATCAGGCAGAGGAAGAGGAGGGTATAGCGGGAGAGAAGGGGCAGATGGGGCTGGGGGATAAGGTGGGGGTTCATCTGCTGGGTCGAATGAGGAAGAATCTGCGAAGTCAGGAGTAGAAGTAGGGGAAGAGAGGGGTTTGCAAGCAAGGAGGACCTGAGAGGGAGGGCAGGAGGAGCAGAGAGCAGGGTGCTGTGTGAGAAGGCTAAAACCTTCAATGCAGGGAATCTCCCTCCACTTTTTCAGATGCTGGCAATAGTTAAAAAGGTCCCAGAGGAGGTTTGGATCTAAGGAGCCTTCTGGAGGCCAATGATTGTCATTATCCAGTGGATATGTAGGCCAATCTTGGGTACAGAATTTGATTAGAAGTTTGGGCTTGATGTCTGGTGTGAGAGAGAGTGTGGCCAGATTTTTTATTAAACATTTGAGAGGTGAGGCTTCAGGTATAGATGAAGAGGTGCCCATAGTCACAGGGAGAGATGGAAGAGAGAGAGAGAGAGAGAGAGAGAGAGAGAGAGAGAGAGAGAGAGAGAGAGAGAATAAGAGTAAGCAAGAGAGACAAAGAGAAAACCCGGGCTGGAACGGCTTCCAGGAAGCTCAGGGCGAACGGGGGTCAGGTGGGCGTCCCCAAAATGACCAGCCATCACGAGGAACTACAGAGGGCACTACCCAGTCGTCACAAGTGAAGTGCAATCTGTGAGACCCAAATGGGGTCGGAGCCACGGGCAACCTGACGTCAGGAAAGTTTTCGACCGCAGCGGAAGAAGTCAGTAATGAAAACAGAACTTTGGCTCCGGCAGAACACAGTTCCAGGCCGGGAGTTCAGTTTTCCCCGAGCAGAGAGGCAGCTTCAGCCAGACACAGCAGCCCCGCAGGAAACAGCAACTCTAGGCGGCAGCGGCAGCGGCAGCGGAGGAGGGAAAAAACCACAGAGCCTCTCGTGTAAACTCAGAAGCCTCATGCCCCAAAGGGAAATGGATCACCAGAGGGTCCACTGCGGCCAGTAAAGGTCTTAGTGGGAGGAATTCCCTCCCCCCTACCGGGCATCTGGATTGTGCTGGATGATCACGGTCACAAACCCAGCGGTAGCCCAAAGGGAGTTGGCGAGCCGGGTTCAGGGGGGGCTTACCTACATCAGATCAGTGGTGAGTGCAGGAAGCCAGCATCTGAAAAGAGCGGACCAGGGCGGAGTGTCTCGGTGGAGCGAGGGACGGGGCTCTTGTTGGAAAGAGCTCACCCGTATCCTCACACGGGGCACCAGAATGAAAGAATTCCCCACGCAAAGACACTTCGCCGGGAGAATTCCAATTTTATTGCAAAAAGCTGTGTGCTTATATAGAACTAAGGGGGAGATGGTAGGGCTTAGATAAATGGCAGGCAACCCATTTATTGGCAAGTTCTTTCAGATATCAGTTCCGGAGCCCAGGAATTAGTTCTCATTGGGGCTAAGGTTCCCCACCAGCGGGAGAGTTCACACGGGCGGGAACTTTTCGCGCCACTGCAGAAAAGAAGAAGGTAGGAAGAAGTCCTTAGGCGCCATGTTGGGGTTTTTCTCTGGGGGATGGCTGCCGTTTATACTTTTCCCAACATGAACCTCCTGCATGGCCTCATGAGGAAAGCTGTGTGGCTGGAACTGCATGTCCTGCCCACTCTGTTTCCTTAACCCTCCCAAGGGCCCACAGAAGGAAGTGCAGCATTCTATTTATACAAACACGAGATCTGAGGCTTATGGAGATTAACTTAATGAGATTCACACAGGAGGCCAAAGTGCCAGGATTCAAACCTTGGCAAGCTGCCTCCATGGCCTGAAATCTTGGTGTTGGATTACCATGTCACTTCCAATGTTCACATTCCCTGGGGTGGAGGGGTGATTTTTAGACCTAGAGGAACCCTAGAAATTACCATACAAGTCTTCTACTTTTGGAGATGAGGAAAGGAAGCCACAGAAACCACCTGTTCCAAGGTCACCTGGGAGTCCCTGGCTGAGCCTGGGCCAACTTGGCTGCCTGAGATCCATTAAAGGCTATCACTCCACAAGCCCGTCTGCACAGCTACCTGCCTCCCCTGTGGAATGAGCACACAGGACACAGAGGCCTCACAGCCCCCTGGGCTCTGTGGACCCCTCAATGAAGTTGAGCATGTCTTGCCTGGATCCCAGCTTCACAAGACCCTGCTGTTCTGTCGCATAGGCCAGCCTTTCCTGGGTCAGTTCACTGATGCAGTTTTTGCCCCACCATCTTTGTGGAGCCACTGGAGGTCCTGTCACCAGCTACAAGCAGCTAGGTGAACTGAGGATGCCAGCACACTCCATGCAAACTTGACAGGCTGCCCTCTAGGCTGTGCTTTGTCCTCAGTCTCCTCATCTGGAGAATGTGGACAATAGAAGTGTATACTTCAGAAGGCTCTGGTAAAGTTTCACAAATCACACACTGAGTGCCTGCCTACTCCCCAGCATAGGCTCATGAAGCTCTTGTATTAATCCATTGATACTTTTCTCCACTGTCCCGTCCACCTGGGCCATGAAGGGGTGAGAGGAGTCCCTCACTGGAAGTTACAAAAGCTTGCATGTTCCAGCAACTTGGCTGGTGGCTCCACTCCTCTGGCATCATGTTGACAGTGAAATGCCCCTCCTTCAGGGCTACACAGAGCCCTGTCCCTCATGGTTCTCACTCTGGTCACCAGACAATTGGCAGTGATCTCACTCAAGGAGAATGCTCTGCGGGCTCCACCTGCCATTGCAGCAGGGTCAAGGGCATAGCTCACTCTTGAAGAGCTATGCCCTTGACCTGCCACCACTCCAGAAAATTGTGTTATCTTTTCTTTCATTTGAAGTTACTCCCAGGCTTTGATAAGCTAAGAACTCCCTAAGTAAATAGCAAACTGAGCATTAGGCCAGGTGCAGGCATTTCAAGTGTTTTTGAATGACAGTGTGTCCCAGAAGTCTCTGCAGCAGGAGGGAAAGTGTGGGGTGGATGTTTCTCAGGAGCTGCTCAGGGGTCCTGAAGAGCACCCTCTCAGGCACCTCTTTCTGCCTTCTCACACCAGCCCCACCCTAGAGTTCAGGATAAAATGCCCATGGAACCCAGGGCCTCAAACAGAGCCTAGAGAGGAACTCTTGTAAAACTACTTACACATCTGGATTGTTAAAAAATTTACATTGCTGACGGGAATGCAAATTGGTGCAGCCAATTTGGAAAGCAGTATGGAGATTCCTCAGAAAGTTGGGAATGGAACCACCATTTGACCCAGCTATTCCCCTTCTCAGACTATTCCCCAAAGACCTTAAAAGAGCGTATTATAGGGATACAGCTACATTGATGTTCATAGCAGCACAATTCACAATAGCTAGACTGTGGAACCAACATAGATGCCCTTCAATAGATGAATGCATAAAAAATGTGGCATTTGTACACAATGGAGTATTACTCAGCTCTAAAAAATGACAAAACCATGGCATTTGCAGGGAAATGGATGGCATTAGAGCAGATTATGCTAAGTGAAGTTAGCCAATCCCTAAAAAACAAATGCCAAATGTCTCCTTTGATATAAGGAGGGCAACTAAGAACAGAGCAGGGAGGAAGAGCAGGAGAAGAAGATTACCATTAAACAGGGAGGAGAGGTGGGAGGGAAAGGGAGAGAGAAGGGAGGGAAATTGCATGGAAATGGAATGAAACCCTCATTGTTATACAAAATTACATATAAGAGGAAGTGAGGGGAAAGGGAAAAAACAAGGGAGAGAAATGAATTACAGTAGATGGGGTAGAGAGAGAAGATGGGAGGGGAGGGGAGGGGAGGGGGTATAGTAGAGGATAGGAAAGGCAGCAGAATACAATAGACACTAGTATGGCAGTATGTAAAAACGTGGATGTTTAACCGATGTGATTCTGCAATCTGTATATGGGGTAAAAATGGGAGTTCAAAATCCACTTGAATCAAACATATGAAATATGATATGTCAAGAGCTTTGTAATGTTTTGAACAAATAATAATAATAATAATAATAATAATAATAATAATAATAATGTCATCTTGGGAAAAAAAAGGACTCCTATCCCAAACACAATCTTAGTTCCTCATTGAACTTATTCAATGTGATGGACCAGATGATATCCAAGGAGATAAGTGGTGGAGGAGGGGTCCCTCCTGCCCCACCCATGAGCCTAGTGGTCCCACACCCTTGTCCACAGAATACCAGGGCCCTCTGGGGCTGGAGGGTCACTCACTGTGGCTCAGGTCCTGTGTTTGCTTCCACAGTATTCCTATTTCTCTTCAGTACAATGGAAGCTTTGGTAAATAGCCAACATTCAAAGGAAAAGAGAGTGATTTCTCTTCTAGTAAATTAACTGACTTACCTCTTAATTTTATTTAACCTAGTTCTAAAAGAGAAGTCATGGCATTTCATAAAGATATATAATTCAGTAACAAAAAATTATAATGACAGAAATTCAGACAAGTAGAAAATAATAAAAATAATGATTATGAAGAATAGCTAGAGACCCTCTAATCATCAAATATTAGTCAATGGGTCCTAGTGGCCAGAGCAAAGAAGAAAATAGAATTAAAAAGTTCTCAGAGCCTCTAGGTAGGAAACAAATCAGTGCAGCACATCCTTAAAGCCAGACTGAGGAGCCACCCAAGGAGGCCATAGCCAGCAGGAGGTCCAAAGTTTTCTGACATGAGGGAGCAGAGTGGAGCCAGCTAAGAGCACAGGAGGTGCTGAGCATGCAGTGAGTCAGAGGGCTGTGGGTTCCAGCTCTTCTTCTCACCAAGGCAGCAACTTCTTGGAGAGCCATTGGGGGTTCTGAGGCTCAGTTACCAGGGACAACAGGGAGAGCCAGGGCTGGCTCCATGCCCTTGTCACCTTTCTTGGACCCGCCACCAGCATCATTTGACAGCCTGTCTTCTGCTAAGTGGGACATGGGGAATGTTAGGTACTCTTCTAGGAAACCACCTGCAATAGGGACATGCTCCTGCACCACACTGGAAGGCTGGCAGGCCACATTGTTGCCCTTGACCCTGGCAACAGCCCTGTTTCAGAATTACACAGGCACTAGACATGGAGCAGTAAATATTTTCTTGACATTTAGAGATATTACATCATATATATATATATATATATATATATATATATATATATATATATCTCAAAGTTTTTTTTTTCAGCTTCACCGAGACATAATTGATAAATGGTGTATATTCAAGGGGTACAAAATGATGTTGATATAAGTGTACACACTGTGAGATGACTTCCAGTCAAGCAATGAGCATATCCATCACCTGACATGGTTACCTTCAGATGTGTGGGGAGAATCACTAGTGAAACTGGAGTTTTAAGATGAAACTCAATTCACTTCTTCCACTGGCAAGTAGAGTGTGCACAAGCTGCAGTCCTCCAGCCTAGAAATATCGCAATCCTTAAAGGTGGACCATGCCCTCCAATGTTGCACAAACCCCAGCAGATCACCCTCAATTTCTTCTTCCTAGGTGCTGGTCTCCAAACTTCAAAGAATGTACTCCTTAGAGAAAGGTTGAGCATTAATCTCTAGGACATATAAAGAACTCAAAAAAAATTAACACCAAACCCCCCAAGTAACCCAATCAATAAATGGGCTAAGGAACTGAACAGACACTTCACAGAAGAAGAAATATAATGGATCCATACATGAAAAAGTGTTCAATTACTCTAGAAATTAGAGAAGTGCAAATCAAATATTTCCATCTCACTCCTGTCAGAATGGCAATCATCAAGAATACAGGCAACAATAAATGTTGACGAGGATGTGGTGAAAAAGGTACACTCATACACTGCTGGTAGGACTGCAAATTGGTGCAACCACTATGGAAAGCAGCATGGAGATTTCTCAGAAAATTAGGAATGGAACCACCATTTGACCCAGCTATCCCACTCCTTGGTTTATATCCAAAGGACATAAAATCAGCATACTGTAGTGATGCAGCCATATCAGTGTTTGGAGCACCTCAATTCACAACAGATAGACTAGAAATCCAACCTAGGTGTCTCTCAATAGATGAATGGATGAGGAAATGTGGAATATATAAATATGCAGCTTAAAGAAGAGTAAAATTATGGAATTTGCCAGTAAATGGTTGAAGTTGGAAAATATCATGCTAAGAAAAATAAGCCAATCCCAAAAAACCAAACACCTATTTTTTTCTAATATGCAGATACTAGTTCACAATAAGGCTGGGGGGCAATAGGGAAGAATAGCTTTACCTTAGATTAGGTAGAGGGAACTGATGGGAGGAGAGGGGAGAGGATGTGGGGATAGAAAAGATAGTAGAATGAAACAGACAATTTTAATATATGTATATATGTGACTGCATGACCAATATGATTCTGCAACATGTACACTCAGAAAAATGAGAAATTATATCCTATATATTTATGATATATCAAACTGCATAAATGCATTCTACTTTCATATATAACTGAAACAAATAAACAAAAAAGAACTAGAGCAGAGCTTGCAGACTCTAATTCCATTTTCCCTTTCTCCTTCATAACCCTCTGAAAATGACCCTTTTAGCAATATAGGAATGCATTTCTTTGTGTCCATTTTATATTTTATGTATATGGAATTATATAGTGAAAGAAATAACTTCTTAACTTCATCATTGTTTGTAAGAATCCACATGTCCCACTGCATAAAGCCCAAGTCTCTTAATCTCCTTTTGATAGTCTCCAATTGTGTTTTTTTTCCTATGAATATTTTATGCCTTGAAGAGTTTTACCAACTGTGGGCATTTGTGTTGCTTCCTCTTTGGAATTATGAAGAAGCATTCTCCTATGATTGCTGTTGTAAATGTGTTTGGGTAAATTGCATGTAAGTATTTTTGTTATTTATATCCTAAGAGTAAATTTCTGGATCATCAGTTAAACATGTTTGAAATTTAGTATATATTACCAAATGATTTCCAAAACAACTGTATGAATTCAATCCACTAGTAACATGGGGACACTCTAATCTATACATATCCTCACTTAATTATTTTAGTCTGTCTTTTGTTATCTTAGTGATTCATCTGGGTGGGCAAATGTGACATATTGTGTTTTAATTTGTATGTCACCAGTGACTAATAAACTTCTACATTTAAATAATTTTTTAAAAATTTCTAGATGGACAGAAAATAAAGTCTTTTTTTCTAAAAAATGTTTAAAATGTAACATAATGTCCACTGGTTCTTAAATTTTTCTTCAACAGAGAAGAGATGATTAGTACTATTAATCACATTTTCTGATATTGTTATTTTACAATTAAAATAAGTAAACTAAATTTAACATAATTGGGATTAATCTCCATAAGTATGGTTACTTAAATGAATAAATTAGAAATTGCAACTGACCAACCAACTACTTTTTCCCTTTTTGTTCAGTTGTTAAAAAAGCAACAGAATCCTGCCTAAAATCTCTCCACAGCAAGCTGAATTAACCTCCATTATCATTGCACTGAGATTATTTTCTTACTTTAAACATTCTGAATATATAGCTAAACTTGTTCCTCATATTTCTGTAGCTGTGTTATCCCCTTGTTTGAATTCAAATTTACGATCTCTCTCTTTTTTAACCCTAAAGAATCTTTTTCCAGCATCAAAAGTCCCCCATCTTCCTTGCTCATATTCACAGCCACACCAAGATTCCTGGACCTCTGACAGAGAATAATGCCAACACAGATACAGCTGTGAGGTCCCTAATCTTTTATTGTCAGATGCTCTAAAACTCATGGATTTTCTCAAAAAAATAATAAATTTTCTGCTCATGAATGAATATGTTTTCTATTTCTTCCCCAAAATCTCAGGCCACTGTCAATAACTGTTCTCACTGTACACCCTTTTGGGCCCCTATGTGGGAATCTGTAAACCTACAAGGACTACATTCTAATGCACTTACGCCATGGGTGTTAAGCCATTTCCCTTCTTTTCATCCTTATTCCTTTCTTCATATTTACACTAATATCATTCTGGGTTTATTTGGCCTACTGCAGATTGACCTAAAAATTTACCTGCTTACAATTCTCATTTATTACTCTGCTTTGCCATTATAGACAAACCTACTTATTTAAAAACAGATAACACCCCTGCATATATACCTGTGGTTTTGCTCAATTTGCTACTCATTGGAATATAATTTTAACCCATTGAATTACTCATATTCTGACCAAAAAATCTTGCTTGAACAAGCACATTTTACCCTTATGACTTGCCATTTAATTAAAAAAATAAAAAGGGTACATAACCCCACAGTAGAATACAATTCTTAATTTTATGAAAATGGGCATCAGATAAAGGATATAAGGGACAATGAGGATCAAGTAAACTTAAGTGGTGGTTTATAATTCCTAAAAGTTTTCCTTGGAACTGGAAATTTCTCATATTTGAAATCTCCTGTTTACATGATAGTCATGTTTTCTTGTTTACACTTAATATGCTCTGGTTATTCTAATTTATGGAAAAATGAGCTGATTTTTATTATCATCAATGCAAAACAAGGCTTCAAATCAATTAAAATTTTTCATTAAGCATAAAGTTAATTTCAAATATGCTGCAATCATAATAAGTACATTTCTTTGTAAATGCATATGCTTTGTTTGGAATTTAAAATATCCCCGACTGCAAGATTTTGTATACAAAACTCTCATTGTTGGTTATGTAATAGTAAATTAATCAAGTTAAGTTACACTACCTAGAATAAAATAAAATGGAAATAATTTACTCATAAGATTCATTTTTAAATCATCTTTATTTACAAAACACTATCCTAAGAATTATAATTCCATTAAACTTCAACTGGAGCAAAAGTATAATCACTTCCTTAAGTAAAAACACATACTTAAACTAAAAATGAGAGATAAGTCAAATTACTTTTGAAGAGAGATCAGAAACATCAGGTTTCTTGTTGTTGTTCTGGATGTTCAGTAGCTGTCTAATTTGAAGGTGGAATCAACCCTGAAGAAAATTCAGTTCTACTTTGAGAATGTAGAGGTGGGAGAGGAATGTAGCTCTTGGGGTAAGATAATGAGAAAAACACCTCAGTGAATATACATTTCCCAATGGGAATGGGGCTTGGTAGACACACCCAGTGGAAAACGATCTCCAGATGCTTCATACATGTTTTCTGGAGGAGGTGGAAGAAAAAAAGCTCCTCTTCTCACGAACTGACTCCTTGGGTCCACTGGAAACAATGCACATCTGACTGGAGGGAAAGATGAAAAAACAAATCTAGGAGCCAGTTGCTTGGTTTTCAGCAGGGAGTGATGAATCAGGCACATTGGAATTATCAAGATTTACTTTAGTATCATTTTTACTATATTCCATTTCTGAAGACAGAGGCCCATCCACTTTATACAAAGAAGGCATATTAAAACTTCTATTTTCTGTGGTCCATATAATCTACAATAATTAGAATAATATATATACATCAAGCCTTTTGTAGAGGAAGATGTGGATCAGAATGTGGTTGGCCTGGTGGAGGGATCATCATCCTACAAGCCTTTTCCCATAGAGGTGACAGGGGCCCAGAATTATAAGGCACTCACTGGGGATCAATTAGCCCATCATAGCCTGATTTTCTCCTTTCATTGATAATCTGAGGTCCTTGGGTTTTCTCTCAGCCTCTTGAGCCTCTTTCTCCTCCCACTGGCACCAAATATGAGAATATTGGTGGATCCTTCTTTTCCAAAAGAGGACCTCTAATTTCAGATGAAGGTTGATCCAATAGTGAGGGACCATTTGGGGAATGTTCTCTGGCAAAGGCTGTGTTTGAATCATCAAGTGCATAAGGATCTTTTCCTAAAAGTTTAAATTTAACCTCATTTTCAGTTAATTTGTGTCTATTGTGGGCATGTTGTTTCATTAAATCTTGAGGTATCTTTCAGCACTCTGAGCTTCCAGCTCATTATCATGTGCTTTTTCTCATAGTACATAATCTGCCCCTGATAAGAATGAATGGTTCTCTCTAATTCTTCTTCAAGATCTTTGACTTCCTTTCTATAGTTCTCCAGCTGTTCAGTTGTATGGCTGATGTTTTCATCCACTTTGGAAAGTTTCTCCTCTCACTCTACCCAGTAAATTTCCTCTCCTATTAATAATCTTTGGAGTTTCATTACAATTTTTGATATATTTCAATCATAACATTAAATTTCTGCTGAAGATTCTGATTCTGTCTTTTAAATTGTGTATTTTGACTGCAAAGATGCTTGCTCTGTCTTAAGATTTTTAATATTTTCTATCTACTTAAGATAATTAAGTAAACATTTTATTTCTTTCTCCTTCTAAGGTTTTAAAAGGGGCATTTAACTTAGCACCATAAACCTGTTCCTTCAAAGCTCATTTTGGCTGATCATCTAAGTGAGCACCAATTTCTGATTTACTCGTCATTTTCAATTCCAAGATACCATCATCTTTTAGGTCTTCTCCAAGCACAGAAGCCCAATCTTTCATCTGCACCAAGTGTTCAATCAGAGACTTAATATGCTTTCCTTTATCTCTTAGAACTTGTTCTGCAAATACCATAGAGTGTCTTCAAATGTTATTTTCTGTATATTAAGGTCATTCACTTTTTCTTTCCATACTTCAGCTTCTTGTAAAAGTTACTTCTGACTATTCTGAAGTTGGAAATTTTATTTCAACACCTCTTTTATTGCTACCTTAAATCCTTCTGCATCATTTGAAATATTCTCAAGGTTGTTTCACCTTTTGCTATTAGTAACTTGAGGGGTTTAGATTCATATTCTAGGAACTTAATTCTTCTTGATATATTTGCCAAAAATTCATGCTGTTGAGAATGTTTAGTTTTTAGCTTTTTTCTAGAAAGAGTATTTCATCCCCAAGTTTAGATTTAGACCTATCCAGCATTTCATATATTGTCTCCAATTTTTTTGCTTCTATTGATTCTTCTACAAAATGGAATCCTCTAAACATGACTCTAAGCCTTTATACTCTTTTGGAACAAGGCTAACTTTTTCAAGTAGTTGAAATTTTTCTTCAATTAGTCCAGAAAGTCTTTGAGCAAGCTTTTTCCCTCTTCTCACATAACACCTGCTTCTAACACATTGACAACATCTCCACATAAACAAGAGAACAGCAAAAAATCCAATATCTGCATACATTACCACCTCCCAAGGATATCCATAAGGATGAGGGCCTGGTTTCATATCTACAGACAATGATTAAAAAAAACCTTGTGTACTTCTTCTGGGATCAGCCCCATAGACACCTGAGGGGCAACCCTTAGCCCCTCCATGATGCTAAAGCTGCTTTGCTTACTGATACTGCAGCCACAGCTTGTCCAGCCTCACCCAAACAGGCTGTGGACACTCAGGTCTTAGGTCAGTAACTCAAACCTGCACCAGGCAATGGAGCATACCATTGTGAAGCAGATGTAGGGGTAGGGAGGTGGAGCTGTGGGCATGGGCATGGGATGCCACATTCATAGGCTCCCAGGGGCCTAGCACACTCAAGTGCCTGTCAGGGAAGTCATGGCCCATTCACTATGCTGTGCATCCTGAAGCAGTGCAGGTTAAAATCTGTCCCAATTGAGCCGAGAGGACTCCTCTTTTGTTTTTTATTATTGGTTGTTCGAAACATTACAAAGCTCTTGACATATCATATTTCATACATTTGATTCAAGGGGGTTATGAACTCTCATTTTTACCCGATATACAGATTGCAGAATCACATTGGTTACACATTCACGTATTTACATAATGCCATACTAGTGACTATTGTATTCTGCTACCTTTCCTATCCTCTACAATCCCCCCTCGCCTCCCCTCCCATCTTCCCTCTCTACCCCATCTACTGTAATTCATTTCTCTCCCTTGTTTTTTTCCCTTTCCCCTCACATCCTCTTATATATAATTTTGTATAACAATGAGGGTCTCCTTCCATTTCCATGCAATTTCCCTTCTCTCTCCCTTTCCCTCTCACATCTCGTCCCTGTTTAATGTTAATCTTTTTCTCATGCTCTTCCTCCCTGCTCTGTTCTTAGTTGCCCTCCTTATATCAAAGAAAACATTTGGCATTTGTTTTTTAGGGATTGGCTAACTTCACTTAGCATAATCTGCACTAATGCCATCTATTTCCCTGCAAATGCCATGATTTTGTCATTCTTTAGTGCTGAGTAATTCTCCATTGTGTATAAATGCCACATTTTTTTATGCATTCATCTATTGAAGGGCATCTAGGTTGGTTCCACAGTCTAGCTATTGTGAATTGTGCTGCTATGAACATCAATGTAGCTGTATCCCTATAATACGCTCTTTTAAGGTCTTTGGGGAATAGTCTGAGAAGGGCAATAGCTGGGTAAAATGGTGGTTCTATTCCCAGCTTTCCCAGGAATCTCCATACTGCTTTCCAAATTGGCTGCACCAATTTGTCATCCCACCAGCAATGTACAAGTGTACCCTTTTCCCAACATCCTTGCCAGCACTTGTTGTTGTTTGACTTCATAATGACTGCCAATATTACTGGAGTGAGATGATATCTTAGGGTGGTTTTCATTTGCATTTCTGTGACTGCTAGAGATGGTGAGCATTTTTTCATGTACTTGTTGATTGATTGTATGTCCTCCTCTGAGAAATGTCTGTTCAGTTCCTTGGCCCATTTGTTGATTGGGTTATTTGTTTTCATATTGTTTAATTTTTTTGAGTTCTTTGTATACTCTGGATATTAGGGCTCTATCTGAAATGTGAGGAGTAAAAATTTGTTCCCAGGATGTAGGCTCCCTATTTACCTCTCTTATTGTTTCTTTTGCTGAGAAAAAACATTTTAGTTTGAGTAAGTCCCATTTGTTGATTCTTGTTTTTAACTCTTGTGCTATGGGTGTCCTATTAAGGAATTTGGAGCCCGACCCCACAATATGTTGATCGAAGCCAACTTTTTCTTCTATCAGACGCAGAGTCTCTGATATCATATCAAGCTCCTTGATCCATTTTGAGTTAACTTTTGTGCATGGTGAGAGAAAGGGATTCAGTTTCATATTTTTGCATATGGATTTCCAGTTTTCCCAGCACCATTTGTTGAAGATGCTATCCTTCCTCCATTGCATGCTTTTAGCCCCTTTATCAAATATAAGATAGTTGTAATTTTGTGCATTGGTCTCTGTGTCCTCTATTCTGTACCATTGGTCCGCCTGCCTGTTTTGGTACCAGGACCATGCTGTATTTGTTACTATTGCTCTGTAGTACAGTTTGAAATCTGGTATCGCTAAACCTCCTGATTCATACTTCCTGTTCTGAATTGCTTTTGCTATTCTGGGTCTTTTATTTTTCCATATGAATTTCATGATTGCTTTATCTATTTCTAAAAGAAATGCTGTTGGGATTTTGATTGGCATGGCATTAAACCTATAGAGAACTTTTGGTAATATCGCCATTTTGATGATGTTAGTTCTGCCTATCCATGAACAGGGTATATTTTTCCATTTTCTAAGATCTTCTATTTCTCTCTTTAGGGTTCTATAGTTTTCATTGTATAAATCTTTCATCTCTTTTGTTAGGTTGATTCCCATATATTTTTTTTTGAGGATATTGTGAATGGGGTGGTTTTTCTCATTTCTATTTCAGAAGATTTGTCACTGATATACAGGAATGCCTTTGATTTATGCGTGTTGATTTTATATCCTGCCACTTTGCTGAATTCATTTATTAGCTCTAGTAGTTTCTTTGTAGACCCTTTTGGGTCTGTTAGTTATAGAATCCTGTCATCTGCAAATAGTGATAATTTAAGTTCTTCTTTTTCTATCTTTATGCCTTTAATTTCTTTTTTTTCTGTCTAATTGCTCTGGCAAGTATTTCGAGAACTATATTGAATAGAAGTGGTGAGAGAGGGCATCCCTGTCTTGTTCCAGATTTTAGAGGAAATGGCTTCAGTTTTTCTCTATTTAGAATGATGGTAGCCTGAAGCTTAGCATAGATAGCTTTTACAATGTTGAGGTAAGTTCCTGTTATCCCTAGTTTTTCTAATGTTTTGAACATAAAGAGATGCTGTACTTTGTCAAATGCTTTTTCTGCATCTATCGAGATGATCATATAGTTCTTATCTTTAAGTCTATTGATGTGGTGAATAACGTTTATTGATTTCCGTATATTGAACCAGCCTTGCATCCCAGGGATGAATCCTACTTGATCATGGTGTACAATTTTTTGATATGCTTTTGTACCCAATTCACCAGAATTTTATTGAGGATTTTTGCATCTAGGTTCATTAGAGATATTGGTCTTTAATTTTCTTTCTTTGAAGTGTCTTTGTCTGGTTTCGGGATCAGGGTGATGTTGGCCTCATAGAATGAATTTGGAAGAGCTCCTTCTTTTTCTATTTCCTGAAATAACTTGAAAAGTATTGGTATTAACTCTTCTTTAAAGGTTTTGTAAAACTCTGCTGTATACCCATCCAGTCCCGCCTTTTCTTGGTTGGAAATCTTTTGATGGCTTCTTCTATTTCCTCCTTTGTTATTGGTCTGTTTAAATTTTGTGTATCGTCCTGACTCAATCTGGGCAAATCATATGACTTAATAAATTCATTGATATCTTCACTATCTTCTATTTTATTGGAATATAGTGTTTCAAAATAATTTCTAATTATCTTCTGTATTTCTGTAGTGTCTGTTGTGATATTGCCCTTTTCATCCCATATGTTAGTAATTTGAGTTCTCTCTCTTCTTCTCTTTGTTAGCATGGCTAAGGGTCTGTCGAATTTATTTAATTTTTCAAAGAACCAACTTTTAGTTTTTCAATTTTTTCAATGGTTTCTTTTGTTTCAATTTCGTTGATTTTTGCTCTGATTTTAATTATTTCTCGCCTTCTGCTACCTTTGCTATTGTTTTGCTCTTCCTTTTCTAGGGTTTTGAGGTGAAGTGTGAGCTCATTTATTTGTTGTTTTTTTCTTTTTTTGAGGAATGAACTCCATGCAATGAATTTCCCTCTTAAAACTGCTTTCATTGTGTCCCATAGATTCCAGTATGTTGTGTCTGTATTTTCATTTATCCCTAAGAATTTTTTTGATTTCCTCCTTTATGTCTTCCGTAGCCCATTCATCATTCAGTAACATATTGTTCATATTCCAGGTGATGCAGGATTTTTCCTTCCTTCCTTTATCATTGATTTCCAGTTTCATTCCATTATGATCAAATAAGATGCATGGTATTATCTCCACACCTTTATATTTACTAAGAGTTGCCCTATGGCATAATATATGGTCTATCTTTGAGAAGGATCCATGTGCTGCTGAGAAGAACGTATACCCACTTGATGATGGTTGATATATTCTATATATGTCGGTTAAGTCTAGGTTATTGATTGTGATATTGAGTTCTATAGTTTCTTTATTCAGCTTTTGTTTGGAGGATCTGTCCAATGGTGAGAGTGGTGTGTTGAAGTCACCCATAATTATTGTGTTGTGGTCTATTTGATTCTTGAACTTGAGGAAAGTTTGTTTTATGAACGTTGCAGCACCTTTATTTGGTGCATACATATTGATAATTATTATTTCTTGTTGTTGAAATGTTCCTTTTAATGGTATATAATGTCCTTCTTTATCTCTTTTGATTAACTTAGGTTTGAAGTTGATTTTGATATGAGTATGGCCACTTCTGCTTGCTTCCGAGGACCATATGAGTGGTATGATTTTTCCCAACCTTTCACCTTCAGCCTGTGTATGTCTTTTCCTCTCAGGTGAGTCTCCTGAAGGCAGCAAATTGTTGGGTCTCTTTTTTTATTCCAAGTTACTAGCCTATGTCTCTTGATTGGTGAGTTTAAGCCATTAATGTTTAGGGTTACTATTGAAATATGGTTTGTACTTCCAGTCATGTTTATTTATTTATTTATTTTAATTTGGCTTGTTTTTCCTCTTTGGTTATTTTTCACCCCCTTTACTGAGTTACCTCCCACTGTTAGTTTTGGGTGCTGTTTATCATTTCCTCTTCTTGTAGTATTTTGCTCAAAATGCTTTTCAGTGCTGGTTTTCTGGTTGTGAATTCTTTTAACTTTTGTTTATCATGAAGTATTTTAATTTCATTGTCAAACCTGAAGCTCAATTTTGCTGGATACAATATTCTTGGTTGGAATCCATTATTTTTCAGCGTTTGAAATACGTTGTTCCAGGATCTTCTCGCTTTCAATGTCTGTGATGAAAAATCAGCTGTTAACCTAATTGGTTTACCCCTGAATGTAATCTGCCTCCTTTCTCTTGTAGCTTTTAGCATTCTCTCCTTGTTCTGTATGTTGGATATCTTCATAATAATGTGTTTTGGAGTTAGTCTATTATGGTTTTGTATGTTTGGGGTCCTGTAGGCTTCCAGAATTTAGCAGTCCATTCCATCTTTCATTTCTGGAAAGTTTTCTAAGTTTATTTCTTTCAATAGGTTGTTCATTCCTTTGGTTTGGACCACTATACCTTCTTCTATCCCAATGACTCTTAAGTTTTTTTTTTTTTTTTTTTGTTATGACATCCCATATCTCTTGGATGTTTTGCTCATGGTTTCTTACCAGCCTTTCTGCATTGACTATGCACTTTTTGAGTTGATATACTTTGTCTTCATATTCTGATGTTCTGACTTTTACTTGATCTAGTCTACTTATAATATTCTCATTTGAGTTTTTGATTTGGTTTATGGTTTCCTGCATTTCTAGGATTACTGTTTGATTTTTTAAAAAATCTCTATCTCCTTGTAGAGTTCATTTTTTTGCCTCTTGAATCTGCTTATATAATTCATTTTCAAAGTATTCTTTCATTGTTTGGACTTGCTGTCTAATGACTTCTTTAAGATTCCATTCCACCTGAGTCAGGTATGACTTGAGTTTTTTCTCTTTCCATTTTTCTGATGCCTCTAGGTTCTCCTGTAAATTTAAGTTATCCTGCATTGTTTGTAATCCTTTTTTCCCTTGTTTTTTCATGGTTCTCATGTTACTTTCCAACTCTGTTTGACTGCTGTGTTTCTGTTTTCTCCTATAAATTTGTTTTGGTTTTGTATAGCTCCAAGATCTCTCCTTTGTGTTGGGAGACAATGTTTAGAGAAGTTGGATTTAATTGTAATTTAAGGTAAATTCATTAGTTTCATTAGAGGCCTACAGATTTTGATGACATATAGAGAATTGAGGTTTGAACTTAGGATTTTATGTTAAGGTCAGGAGATTTGATGGTATGGAGGTTAGTATATCTTAGCTTCTTTGGGGGTTTGCTCAAATGCAGGTAGATATTAACAAGAGAATAGACAGGAGTACTTGGTGGTAGTTAAGGGCTTAGGTGGACTATCGACTGTCTCATAATATTCATCTATTTGCATTTAGTAAATTACACGTAATTGGAGTGGTCATGCTTGGGAGGAAAGATAAAGAAAAGGTAAGGAAGCAAACCAAGAAAGAGAGAGGAAGATAAGAAAGAAAGAAAAAAAATAGAAAAGAAAAAGAAGAAATGATAAAAATAATAAAATAAAGTAAAATAAAAATTACAATAAAAAAAAAAGCACTGTTAGGCTTCTATTTTCTTTGCTTCCAGTACGTGGAGTTGTGCCTTCCAGACCAAGATTTTGCCCTTGGGCTGTAGGAAACAATCCTTATGAGGCTGCTCCCTCCTCCCCGACCTGGTGTCTCTCCAATCCTGTTCACTTAGGTTTATTCCTGGCCTCTAGTGTCCTTGCTTCTCCCGCCAGACAGGCCTTCCCCAGTGTGATACCTCTCTGCAGCACAAGCTACACTCTGGGCCTGCAGTTTCCTGGATGTGGAGCACGGCTATTGGGAACCGGCCCCCTATTGTTTCGATTCCCTCCGATAGCCACTCCTCCTAGAGCTGGCGAGACATGTTTTGTTTTTGCTGCTGGTGGGAGGGGGGAATTTGAGGTCAGGTGCCTTTACCTTTCCCCACGCCTCTATTCACGCTCACTATGATAATCACGCCCCCGGAAAGCCAGGGAGAGATTTTATGCGATTTCCCCGCTGTATGGGAGAAGGGCTAAATGTCACACACCTATTCTATCGCTGAACTTGCTGTGATGGGGTTGGATCTGTTGGAAACTGGTGATGGTGACATCAGCTCTCCAAGATGGTGGCCACTGGCTTCCTCAGTGGGGTGTCTGGTGTGGAGGGCAGATCTGGACTGTTTCACTCCCCCTTCTCAAACCCAGAACTCAGCCTGGAGCACTGTGAGAGCACAGTTGGCAGGACCCTACAGAATCCGTAGCACCGTTTCTCTGCATTGCTGGCACGTTGGTACACAGGCTCCGGCTGTGGGGTGGGCCGCTGATCAATCAGCCTGAATCTCCAGGTGCACGGTTCACTTGTGATTGAGCTGCAGTAACCGATCCTCGGGTGTTGAAATCATTCCTCTAGGTTTCAGTGCACCCCAATTTTGCTGGAAATTCCTAACAAGATAGTTTCTGGCCATTCTAAACTTGCTAATCACCTGTGCAGTGACGCGGTACACGTGGGTGACACACTCTATTCGCCGCCATCTTCCAAGTGTCGAGAGGACTCCTCTTCATGCCACCCACCCCTTGGTTTAGTTTTAGCCAGGCCAAGGTAGAGCTTATTATGTACTATTTGATTCAGTCATGATGTCAACCAGTTTGATGTAAGTAAAATTCTAAATCATTGTAATAATTTGAAGAGCTACTACATCATATATTTATATTTGTACCACTTGCCCTTTTATTGTAATGACTCATTCATTTTCCTCCACTCCTGTCCACTCCTTTTTTCCCTTCTTTCCTTATTTCTCCCTTCTCTCCCTTTCCTTTTCTTCCAATGTTGAGAGTTAAACTCCAAGGCCTTCTCCATGCTAGGCAAGCACTGTAATACTGAGCTACATCCGCAGCCTGTTGACACTTAGTATAGAAGTAATCTGATTTATTTCTATAGAAAAACTCTCATGTTAGACTATTTCAAAAGTAATTTTAGAAGAGTTGCTAACATGGACACAAATCAGTTATGACAAGTTGCTTTTAAAAAGTACAGCATATGTAATATTTCTGAAAAGAAGGAACTTGAAACTTGAGTTGGTTTTCATGTCAGTTGGTTTTCATCACCAGTATCAAGCATCCAGGCCCCATCTACCTTGGTGTCTATCCTTCAGCTGCTTCACAGAAAAAGTGAAGGTCCTTGCTACCTCTGCACTGTCAGCTGCCCATCACCACAAGACACTGTCATTACTGCTCTTGTTTCATACATTATTAAACTCAGGGTAACAAGTGCTGCCATGCCTGGAGTGTGTATCTTGACATGCACTGCATTGGAGCTTTGTCTATAGAGCCTGTGGTTCCCTACGACAGGGACTATTACTTCCACCAGAGAAAAAGAAAGCAGAGAAGTTAGGTCACTTTTCTAAAGTCACACAGTCATAAAATATTCAAGACAGGATTGAAATTTGGACTACTCCATCTCTCATGTATTGGTTTCTAACCTATCAAGTATTCTGTTGATTTAAAAAATAAAATTTAAGGCTGCTTAAGTGGGAAGCAGTGGCACCTGTATAATGTGTCTGTGCAGAGAGTGGGGAAGCTGAGAGGAGTCTTCAGGGGCCACTGCACCTGCATCAGAGAATTAGGTAGCAGCATGCAAGGCTGGGTGAAATCTGTATTGGCCATGACCACCAATATGGGGACCAAGAACAAGGAGGAGGAGTCAAGGTGCAAGAGCAAAGTCTGAAATGGGTGTTACATGAATCATTTTAAGAGCTGCACAAAACTATGAATATTTCTAAGGAATTTTCTCATTAAAGTACATCAAGATGAATGAATCTGCCTCCTTGGATCTTTTGGAGTGTATTGGGTGCTTCTGCAAAAGTCTTGCCTTGCCACCACAAATTTTGCAAAGCATGTTTGCTGGGATCATAGGTTCCCTCAGTTGTCCCGAGTGGAGGACCCTTGTTGTCTCCCATGATGAGCTTCCAGGTAACATGCTGCTTGTCAGGTTTCTGGATGGCATCAAGCAGAGGCCTTGGAAACCAAGCCAGCGGGGGCAGTGGGATTAAGGGTTTAGGGCACCACTATGTCTAATAGTCGTGCAAAATATCTGTAGAGCTCCCGGTGTGGATGGCAGACTCAGGTGCAAGCCTGGAGGCCCCAGTGAGGGGTACACTTGTTACCATGTCCTAAAGCATTACACAATTGTGAAAAAAAAAGAACCTGGAGATTTTAAATTCAGCAAATGTGACATCATCATTTTTTGACCTCACATTGATAAAAGTTGGCTCCACAGAGTAAGTCAATAGGATCCATGTTTTTTTCCCAACAACTTAGTTCAGATTATTAAACCATTGCCTCAGCCCCCACCCCAGTGCAAAGCATTTTATGACTTTAAAGTGAAAGATAAGGAAGCACATATTGACCACCTTCCATTTGTTAAGGATGATGTTCTGACTGTGATCCAAAGAGTGGACGTAAGCTGTGGTGAAGGAATGTTGGAAGACAAAATAGGAATATTTCTGATTTCCTATGTTGAGTTTAACTTGGCTGCTAAGCAGCTGACAGAATGTGGTAAGCCTCCCATGCCAGGAGTTGATGCTGAAACATGTACCTCAGCAGCAGCCCAGAGCAGCACTGCCCCAAAGCACACACAACACCAAACACAAAAAAGCAGCACTCCTCCACTTCCTTCCTCATAGTATGCATGTCCTTTCATGCATACCAGAACTGCCACTCCATGGAGATCAGCCCTCCTGTCCTCATCAGCTCCAGCAACCCTCAGCTGCCACAAGGATCAGAGAATTTCCTGGGCTTTCCTTCAATGCCTATTCACAGATTCATGTGAGTGCTGCTGCATTCATTGTAATCCCACACCCAAGCAGCCCAGTGACACCTGGCCCTTCGTTGACCTTCCTGTTGGATATCCCCTCTCCAGGTGCCCATGGAACTATGAATCCTTCCTTTCCAGCACCCCCTCTCCTGGCTGACACTGTCCTCACCTCCATCCTGCCAGGTGCTGTGCTGCTTCTGCTGGAATGGTATCAAGTCTCATGGCAGAATCCATTGCTCACAGGTTAGAAGATTGAATATTATGAAGATTTTGGTTCTCCCCAAATTTATCTACAGTTTTGATGCCATCTCATTACTAAATGTATATATTAATTCCAAATATATATATTAATTAACATATATTAATTCCAAAATTTAAGCAGGTACAGATAATCTCGTAAGCTGGGATTATTGTATTGTAAAAGTACTTAAGAAGTGATGAAATTTGAGTATCAATTATTTCTGATTTTTATATGATCTACATAATTTTTAATAATGTTTGGGTTAAACAATGATTTGCAAAATTTATAAAAACCACTCTTATAAATAAATGTGAGCTGACTTTAGCAAACCAATGATTCCAGGTATCAAGAGAAATTTAGGTATCTATGATTTTCTTTGCAGCCATTCTTAAATACTGCAAGAATATTAGCTGAAGTAAAAAAAAAGAAAGGAAAAATAAAATGAAAGAAAGTTCAGCCCCTGTGCCAGAATATGTAATTTGATTTTCAAGAGTAAGCAGGTTTTTAATGTTATAAATAGGTCAATTTTTTTCTACTACAAGGCTGGCTTTTCTTACAGATTATAGGTAAAGTCTATGGATTTAGATCTGAAGAAAACTTCATATAATATTCTGCAAGCCATTTAAGAAAAAGAGGGTCATGAAATGTTCATGCTTCCTTTAAAACAATATACATTTTGCCCAAAGTCTACTCCTCTTGCCACAAATTGTAAGTGACCATTGAAGTTGCAAATTGCAGACAAAGATGATGTATAATTAAAGTAATCCCAAAAGACTAGAAGTTTGTTTACCCATTACATCATAACAAGTCCAGAACCCTTTTATCTATCAAATAAATGTTGATTCATGAATGAAAACTAACAAGCCATTGGTTTTCAATATGCCTTCATGAGAGCCCTAGAAATGTAACTGTGCTGCATTCTTGCAGGTTTCCTTCCACCTATTATTCTCTATTTTAAATATGACACTAGAACAAATTCCTTAAATTTTAATTGGTGGACAGCAGCCTGTGTCTTGTGCATTGTGTAGGTGCCAGTGTTTGAGGTGTGAGATTATACATATGGAAAGAAAAGCCCTCTGGCTAACAAAGGGCACTAAGAGCTATTTTGTTCAATGAATATTTTTGGACATGGAATATATGAAGAAAGATGATCTGACTGAAGATGGATTTAGAAGGAGCAGTATATAAAAAAGAAAAAGTCTAATGAAAAATGATGAAGATCTCACTGCTCTGAACCATTAAAGAAATGAAAACTATTTTAAACTAAAGATAATACTGTGAACAGATTTTATGTTGATATGAATCTATAGTTTGCTTCTTGCATGCACTTGACTTCACCACATTTACAGAACACATCTGCTGTGTTGTGTAACCTTCCAGCTGAGTCCTGATTCCTCAAGTTTCCAGATCTGACATACATGTAACACCCTGAGTTATTGAGGTCAACCTGAGGATCCTAAGTCCATGAAAATGAATCTCTTCTTTACATTCTGCAATTAAACAAGTTAAAAGAAAGGGATTCATAACATAGGGTAACTACTTTTTGAAAAGTCAAAAGACTGTGCTACATGATTTTAATTTTAAACCATCATCTTGATATGTTTGGGGCTTTAATTTATGGAACGATCAGGCAATCTTTATATTTAACATTAAATACCTGAATATTATAAATCACCTTAGATGAACATTTATGGGGGAATTTCAGTGAAACTTCTGAACAACTTATCACTCTTATTGTACAGCAATGATTTGTAAAAATGATATGCTGAGTACTCCTAGAGTATAATTTAGGGACACAAAAACAGCTGTCAAGAAATAGGCAGAGATTATGTTTCATCAGTCTTTGCACACTAAAGTAATAAGTATTAAATTAATAAACACAGCTTAATTGAAGCTCTATGTGTAACATATTTTTTATTAGACTTGCTATTAAAGGACCTTTAAATGCTACCACAACTTGAACTCTGGGTTGTTAAATGTAGATAATGAACCACTATTGCCACACACACAAAAAAAAGAACAAAAACTATTTTAATAGCCCTTTGTTTTTATGGGCCTCTTCCTGTTGTACAGAGTGAAGACACAGAGGACTCCCTCCTTCCTCCCCAGGGTTATCTACATGATTGGCAAGATATCATGTTGAAGTCTGCTGAAATAACTAAAGCAAAATCCTGAAAAAAGTAAAAGTGCATTAGCTAATACTGGAAATGATAAAAGAATTTTCAATGTCTTCAAAGACATTGTTTTCAAATCTGTGCTTCTTGTGTTTTTTTTTTTTTTAATCTAAATGTCACAGTAACATACAATCATGTGCCACCTAACATTTTGGTAAACCACAGACCACATATATAATAGCATGTACCACACAGTCCAGCACGCAGTAGGCTATACTATGTAAGTTCCGAAATTGTACACAATGATGAAACCACCTAAGGTACCTTTTTCAGAGGTATCGCTGCTGTTAAATGCATGACTGTATATTTAAAAATTCTCTGGTTTATGGTGGTACAGACTTTGCATGAACATATCTCCCAAACCCTTCAGCATTCCCTTCTTGGCTTTCATTTTATCTTTTTTTTTTTTCTCTTTTCCAGTTTTGTTCTTTTTCCTATTAGTATGATCCCCTTTCTCTTGGTTCCCATTCATTTTTCTCTCCAGAGAATTCAAGGGCTGATCACTGGCTGTGGATCCAGATTCTTTTCCTGATTGTGAACTTTATTCTGTGTCTTCTTCCACTGGATAGTAAAATAAAATAAAGACAAAAAATATGGTGAATCTCAGCCACAAAAATAAGTATGCAAAAATGTTTGAGGACTTTACTTTTCTACATTTTCTACAGCAGAATGGTCCTGCCCTCAACTTGGATGGCAACACTCTTTAATGTTGAGTAGAATTGGAAGGAAATATGTGATGTGGATAAGTCCCATGCACACATGTCTGCTACATGAATAGGATGCACCAATAGCAAGACAGAAGCATCTTGCTGGCTAGATAGCTAGATGCTTCTGTATGCACAGTAACATTCTGGTTGCTACACAACATGTATGAGGGGAGGACTTCAACCCTCCTTGCAGAGCACAGACCTCTCAGGGTCTTTACACTATAGTGGCAAGATGAAAAGAAAGAAAACAAGTTTCCTTTCCCAAGTGCTTTCTTTCTTCTTGGTTAAGGCAGTGTAGACACATCCTGGTCTCTCAATAATTTGGTAAACTGTACCACTCACTATAAGCATACCACTGTTGGCACAGTACTTCTTACCTAAGGTTCCAAATAGGTCCATTTATGATTTGGGAACACAAAGGAGTGGGCTTTTTGGTTTATACCAACAAATCCTCAAGGGCTCTGTAAAGTTTCTTTATATTGTTAATGCCAACATGATTAGTAAATGCTAACCTAACATTAACTTTACTCACTACTCAACAGGTACTCTCCTCTGAGGGTAAGTCCAAAGGAAGCATTAGTAAATATTTGTTGACTAGATGACCAATTTTTTTTTTTTTAAAAAAAGAGCTGAAGAGAATATACAATCAATCAACAAGTACATGAAAAAATGTTCACCATCTTTAGCAGTCAGAGAAATGCAAATCAAAACAATCCTAAGATACCATCTCACTCCAGTAAGATTGGCAGCCATTATGAAGTCAAACAACAACAAGTGCTGGCGAAGATGTGGGGAAAAGTGTACACTTGTACATTGCTGGTGGGACTGCAAATTGGTGCGGCCAATTTGGAAGGCGGTATGGAGATTTCTTGGAAAGCTGGGAATGGAACCACCATTTGACTCAGCTATCCCCCTTCTCAATCTATTCCCTAAAGACCTAAAAAGAGCATACTACAGGGACACTGCTACATCGATGTTCATAGCAGCACAATTCACAATAGCAAGACTGTGGAACCAACCTAGATGCCCTTCAATAGATGAATGCATAAAAAATGTGGCATTTATACACAATGGAGTATTACTTTGCACTAAAGAATGACAAAATCGTGGAATTTGCAGGGAAATGGATGGCATTAGAGCAGATTATGCTAAGTGAAGCTAGCCAATCCCTAAAAAACAAATGCCAAATGTCTTCTTTGGTATAAGGAGAGCAACTAAGAACAGAGTAGGGAGGAAGAGCATGAGAAGATTAACATTAAACAGGGATGAGAGGGGGGAGGGAAAGGAAGAGAGAAGGGTAATTGCATGGAAATGGAAGGAGACCCTCATTGTTATACAAAATTATATACAAGAGGAAGTGAGGGGAAAGGGGGGAAAAACAAGGGGGAGAAATGAATTACAGTAGATGGGGTAGAGAGAGAAGATGGGAGGGGAGGGGAGGGGAGGGGAGGGGGGATAGTAGAGGATAGGAAAGGCAGCAGAATACAACATACACTAGTATGGCAATATGTAAAACAGTGGATGTGTAACCAATGTGATTCTGCAATCTGTATACAGGGTAAAAATGGGAGTTCATAACCCACTTGAATCAAATGTGTGAAATATGATATGTCAAGAACTATGTAATGTTTTGAACAACCAATAATAAAAATTAAAAAAATAAAAATAAAAAATAAAAAAGAAACAAAAAAAGAGCTGAAAATATGAAAAGCTATCTTTTTTGCTTTCTATTTCTAAAGAATTCTCTACAAATTTTAAAACTATATTGGAAGAAACAGATTCTTTAGTAATTTGGTATTTTCATTGGAAAAGCAAAAAAATAAATGTGAAAACTCTACACAGGATGACTCACAGTCCTCACAAGGCACCATTTTAAAACAACACGTAAAGTGGCTTAAATAAATAAAACATTAATACTGGAAGATTTCACTAAACTCAACAAATCTCCTGACCACCACCAACTTTGATCAATTAATGATAGGTAAATAGCAATGTAATAAAAATTGATGAACATGAACTTCTGGGTATGCAAAGTTCTACATAGGATCTGAGCATGTTGGGTACATAAATATTGCTTTTTTATTTCTTATTTTAGTTAATTATTTTGACTTTGGACATTTGGTATTTGTTTTTTAGGGATTGGCTAGCTTCACTAAGCATAATCTGCTCTAGTGCCATCCATTTCCCTGCAAATTCTATGATTTTGTCATTTTTTAGTGCTGCGTAATACTCCATGGTGTATAAATGCCACATTTTTTTTATCCATTCATCTATTGAAGGGCATCTGGGTTTGTTCCACAGTCTAGCAATTGTGAATTGTGCTGCTATGAACATCGATGTAGCAGTATCCCTGTAGTATGCTCTTTTAAGGTCTTCAGGGAAAAGTCTAAGAAGGGCAATAGCTGGGTCAAATAAACTCTTGGCAAGGGAAACAGGTTTTTCTGAAAAACAAATGTAATAATAATAATAAGATGATGAAGACAAAGACAAGAAGTAACTAGCATAAAACATAAAAACTTGAGAACCTTTTATACTAATATCATAGGATGGGAATAATAATTAATATGATGAAGAACCAAGTGTATGACCATGAATGAAGATCGAGAAGGAAAAATCAGTTGATATCTAATAGAATACTACAGAAGGGGTTTCAAAATAGGAGAAAAATTCAAATTCATGACCCCTAAGACAGTCTACTCTAAAACAGACTTATTTAATTTTAAAATCATCTCTCAGTACTTATGGGTAGAGATACAAAAATACTAGGATTATTCTTTCACTGTTCACTTTCATTCTGCATTCTAAACTTCTCTCTAATCCAGGCTCTCATATGAATTGGGTAAAAAGCTCCCAAAGGTAATGGTAGTGTGTCACCTGCATCATTCCCCTCTTCCAACACAATGCTGCAGAATAGGAACACACACTCAGTTTTATGAAGCCTTGCACATTTGCTTTTGGTTCCCGAATGATATTGACATTTAAATGATGGTACATGATGGATGTTTTCTGCCCAGTGGGATAATGTATGAAATGTAATGAAAGCTTTCCTTTCAAGAGATAAGACCAAATGGAATGTCCATAATAATAAAAAAGAGAATACCCATAACTCTACTGATGGTGTAAAAAGTGTACAATGCAGGGCTGGGGTTGTAGCTCAGCAGTAAGGTGCTCACCTAGCATTTCAGCACCACATAAAAATAAATAAATAAAATTAAGATATTAAAAATAATTTTTTTAAAAAGTTTAAAATCCTGAGGCCATGTACATGGGGCTGTTAGAAGATATACTCATGGAAAGTGTGTGGTGTAAGCCAGAAGGAGCACCCCTAGGACTGCGGTTGTGGCTCAGTGGTAGAATGCTCACGTAGCACATGCAGGGTGCTGGGTTCAATCCTCAGCACCAAATAAATATAAAATAAAGGCATTGTGTCCAACTACAACTAAAACTATCTATCTATCTATCTATCTATTTTATAAGTGACCTTCTTGCCACCAACATTGCTACTTGCCTTTTCTTCCTCCAATGACCCATTTCAAATCCATGGTCACAAAAATCATAATTCTTTTACTTGAAATTCTTCAAAAACTTGTAAAAGTCCTTAGAATAAAATGTAAACTGTTTACCTTAGACTATGATCCTCTCTCTACATCCATCTGAAACTCATTCCTCACTATGATCCTACAGATACTGTATACAACATCCTAACAGAGTTTGGAACTACAGAAATCTAGAGATGGTCTCCATTCCACATGATATATATAGCTCCTCTTCACCCAGTTGAAGACTCTCAAACAGTAGTGCTGGACTGAAGCAATATCTCTCTGGGAAACCCTCTCCACTTCTGCATCTACTTTTTTCTCCAACTGAATTCCACACAGGCTGGGTGGGTCGTCGACACTTTGATGCCATAACAACCTGTACACTACCATTACACTCAACCACACAGCTTATCAGGAGTTGGTTACAACTGGGTTGGATTGCTCCTGGACCCTTAGGAACTTACAGCCAAAATATCAGACTATAAGTGCCCAGTCTCATTAATACATGCTTAAACACCTAAGTAATATTTGTATAATGGGATATCTCATTTGGAAGATTGTTCAAGTATTCCAGAAAATCACATGATTGTACATCAAAAAAGATGTATTCTAAATGTGATTTGGTCAAATATTTAAATATTTTCCTCTTACAAAACGGTTATAATAAGAATTCTATAATTCACACACTTTAGATATGATTCTCACTGCACTTTTGCTGGAGTTACTTTTAATCTGGAAAAAAGAAATTTAAGGAAGAGCTTTTGCTAATTCACAAACACACATCCATGCTGAATTCAGAAACTTCCTAAAACAAATCAAAGCTCCTTTTCTTACACTGAAGTCTTAATGTTTAAAAATACAAGTTAGCAAAAAATGATTTATTTTTTGTACTGGGAATTGAACTCAGTGGGTACTCAACCACTGAGACACATCCCAGCCCTATTTTGTATTACATTCAGAGACAAGGTCTCACTGAGTTGCTTAGAGCCTCATCACTGCTGAGGCTGGCTTTGAACTCAGGATCTCCTGACTCAGCCTGCATAGCTGCTGGGATTATAGGCATGGGCCATCTTCCTGACTCCTATATTGTATGTTTTTGTTGTTGTTGTTTTGTATTTTTTAAGCATTTCAGAACATTCAACTGACTGTTAAATGGATTAACTAAAGGAAGCAATTCATAAGGTACTCTGACATTGGAATGTATATCTTGAATTCTTTTGTAGTTGTTTTATTTTAATATAAATAGATTCTGGTTTTGATAAAATTAAACTTAGTATGTATTGTTTTTCCTCAAATGCATAATGACAAAAGGGGTCAGCATTCTGTGAAGTAAAAAAATAATAATAATAATAATAAATAAAAATCCTAAATTATCAAATGCAATGTGCTATTATTTAGCTAATGAAATAACAAAATTCCCCCAGAAGTTCTCATATTATCAATGTAAATTTAGTTTCTTCTAATCTCATATTGCAAAGCTCAATTATGTGTGTTTTAGAGCAATATTATTTTACCACCTAAGAGAACTGTATGAAAAAAAGGCAAGTTACTAAAAAAAATTGTCCATCTTTGCAAGACAAAGTTATTCACATTTAAACTTCTAAATATGATGTATCTTAAAATCAGTGTTTAAAATTAATAGGAGATATTTGGTTCTGTTATGTTTCATCAAATCAAATCCAAAAAATTTACTAATTTTTGGCAATTTTTAATTATGAAAAATAATTATATATATATGTATATATATATATATATATACATACATATATATATATATATATATATATATATATATATATATATATATATAGAGAGAGAGAGAGAGAGAGAGAGAGAGAGAGAGAGAGAGAAACAAATCAACATTATTGCATGCATTTTCTTGTTTGCAACAGAACTGATTTATTGTGGTTGATACAGAAGCTTCTTGCTGAGAGCCAGGCTTGGTGTATAATTTGCATAGAAGGAGGAGCAGATTGTACATGTGCTGAACTGTGAAACACAGGTAGGACTTCAGAGATAAGGGGTCCTAGAATACAAACTCCATTTCAATCCAGACAGACCTATACAACATGGAGAGGCCAGATAGATTAAATGATATGCAAATGCTGGCTTCTGCCATCTCTGCAGGAAGAACTAAGTGCTACAAAAGATGACAGATACAAGATAACACATGGATCCCACCCCAGTCTCTTGGCCCCCAGTGTGGTGCCTCTGCCATGATTTCAACACTATGGAGAAGAGGCAAGCCTGTTCAGCACCATGAAATGCAATCACTGGGGACATGCTCAACCCACTTGACAAGAAAAATCAATTATGCCTCTGTGTGCATCTCTCTAGTAAAGAAGAAACATACCAGTAGAAAACAAGAGACTGAATCAGTCTGGGACTTTCTGCTTCTCACCAAATGTCCTCCACTACCTGTTAATAGCTTTTTATAAACAGTCCACTCTCCATGACAGCATTTTCAGGATGCACTGCATCCTTGAAGATGTCTTCTCTTTTGGTTAGACAGACGTTCTCAGATGATTGTCCTCTTTTCATAATTGTGGTGATACAGCATTTTATCTTCAACAAGTGACCAGAACTGAGTCACAGCACGGAACAAGAACCTTCTGGCCCAGTATCTCACAGAGTACAAACAGTGGAGGGCAAGTTGCTTAGGCATAGGCCTGAAAAAGTGAGATTTCAAGAGCAGGGTCCAGTGATGGAGAGGGACAGGCCAGGTGGCAAAATCCTGAGAGACATGAAAAGGATGACACTTGGGACAATGGAGGAGGAGCTAATGGAGCCTGCTGGCCTTGCTCACAACCCTCAGGCATAAAAGGCATTTTTGTCTCTCATTGTCATGACCACCAGCAATGAGGGCACACTTGATTACTTGTTTGCTTGTTTGTTCTTAGGAAAAAGAAAGTTTGCTAAAATGCAAGGCCCAGTGTAGGATACAACATGTTTAGTGATATGTCACTGATGACCTATTACAATATACTGAAAATCTTTCTCTGTCCCTTCCCTTTCTTACACATTGGCAGTACTTAGCCCAGAGCTCACTCACTGATTTGCCCAGCCCTGGGCCTGGGATTGTGGGATTACAACATATCTCATAGATTGTATGAGGGGTTATCAGGCAGAATGTATGTTATCATGCAGGTAAGAAAATGGGTATAGATAACCAGGGAATGTTAAACTAGAAGCAACCTCAAAAACAATCAAACTGCCTGAGCCAGAACTTTTTAACCTTTTTCCTAAAAATTGTAAAACATAGATTTTCAAACCCAAAATTTAAAAAGAATCCCGATGCATAAAAGCAAATCAAAAGGAACTGTGCAGGCAGAAAAGAGTAACAGCAGGTAGTAGTATAAAGCTCAGAGCCTCCTTCAGGCCCCCAAACTAGGAAGTACCTCTCCTGACTAGAGTTCACAGCACACAGTTTGAAAATCAGTGACTTTATAGTCAAACTAGAGGGGGGTGATGGCTAAGACCTTTGGGGCTGTGCACAGGATGCATACCCTGAGGTGGGAGAGAGGATTGCTTTAAAAGGGTGCATTTAATGATGTGTGAGCTAAATAAAAAAAAGTAAGTATCTAAGAATGTATCATGACCTGAGTTTACACACATGTCTTTCGTCACACGCTGAGCATCACTAGGTCAGTTGCCCAAGGTTAGGTATGCAGGCCCTTGCTCACCAGGCTTCTTATGAATTTTCAAGGGCTGATGTGACTCCATTGGATTTCACCTTAGAGTAGCTGCAGAGACACATGCCCCATGGATGACACCCAGCCACAGCCCTCAGATGCTGGCCAGGAATAAGACAATCATAGCCAATGAAGACAAACATTGATGGTACATTCTGTGCAGACATGGGCTCTGGTGGCTCTGGGCAGGGCCAAGTTTCTCCTTTTTCCCCCCAAAAATACCCACACATTAGTGGCTCAGGATTCCCAGGACTACCCTGGAACTTCTTCCTGATGTGATCAGAAGATTTAAAATGAATTTGAACTGATTATGGTCTGCCTCACTCTTAGGCCCAGAGCAATAGAGCTGGGGCAACCATGGACTGAGACCTGTGAACCCATGAGCCCCCCAAAAGTTTTCCTCTTGTAAATTGTTATTTTGGGGCATTTTTGTCACTGTGATGAATAGCAGATGAACACAGGTTCTTGAAAACAGCCAACTCCTTCATCTGGACTCAGCTTGGAAAGGCTGATGCCTATTCCTCCCTGAGAGATGACACATCTCAACACACTGAGCTCTACCAGTGATGTGAAACAAACCCCATTTCTGTCTTCTAAGCCATTTGTAGAACACAGTCATCACTGTGCTCTAGGAAGGCTCAAGTTCTGGCTCACAGATATGGATCCCTTACAGCATACTTGCCTCCTTCCAAATGTTCTGAAGCCTTCACTTATTAATCATCAAGATGGCCCAGGAAGGCACATGTTCTCACCCATGCTCCACACCCAAGGACATGGAGGCATAGGGAAATTAATTAAATCTCCCATGATTGCACAGTTGGCAAGAAGGTCAGCCAAGATGTGAATTCCAGGGATGCTTTTCTAAGCCATTCTCAGGACCAGCCTGCTGAGTAGATAGGACACACTGTCCCCACTGCTGCCTGAGGAGGCTGAACCTGGATCCTGGCCTCCATGGATGCAGGGAAGCCTCTGGCAAATTGCAGGGACCTGAGTGAGCATAGAAGCTCCTCACAAGCATTGGTGAGGATATGAAGTGATGGGAACCCACCAACTCCATGGAGCATGTAGGTGATGCCAGGTCTGTGAAGAGCAGTTTGTCTAATGTAATTGAAGTTATGGAGATTCCGGGTTCCAGCAATGCACCTTTGGTGTATCCTCAGCAAAAATGCCAAGGGGACACATGTTCAAGGTCTCCACTACAGTGCCATGGCATGGGGAAGAGTCCCTGGGCCTGATGATGACCCAAGCAGAACCTTGCAGCAGACAGATGACCACCTTGGCATGTCCACCCAAAGGCACACTATCCACCATGACTGACAGGATGAAGCCACATCCAGCAAAATCAGACATGGAAGAATGTACGTTAAATCTGAATCAGGTAAAACTCAGATGTGACATTAGTGAGCAGCACTGGGCAGTGTGGAAACAGAGTGACACAGGAAGCCACTGCCTGAGTCAGTAAGTGAAGACTTTAGAGGCTGTGGTCAGGCAAGGGGACAGAAGCCTTCCAGGAGTGCCTGCAACCTAATGTGGCACATGACTGTTCACTTCAACTTTCTGTTAATGATCATAAGGGCATGTGCTCTTTCTAGAAGGTTTTTCTATTGCACAGTTTTAATAAAATACAGAAAAGTAAGGGTTCCACCAACCTGAGTAACAGTGCCCTAGCCCACCTAGTGGGATCATTAATTTACCTCCAACTGTCCATAAGACCCCCTCAATTCCCAAGGGACTTTGGGCCACTTTGTCCAAAATGTCAAGTTGCTTTTTTAGATCTGCTTCTCCTTCACACACCACCACTCCACCTGACTCCAGCTTTATTTTAAAAATATGCATGTGTGAATCTGGCTTTGAATTTCTGCCTCAGCCTCCATGTGATAGGACACCAGGCTCAAGCATACTATTCTGAACATACAAGACTCCCGTTATCTTTGTCTTCATTCCAGAATCAACACCAAGTCTGGTGGAGGGAGCTCTTCCTAAACGTCCTAACTTTCCTTAAACTCCTAGGGTTCCTTTACTGTCCTCCTGTTCATACGGTTCTTTTACTGACAGACTGAGCCCCAGCATACCTGTGGGATTCTGCACAAAATTATAAGATCTGACACTTGTAGCTGATTCTGTGTACAGTAATGATCTGCTGATTCTCTGTCCACATCCCTATCCTTTCTGTCCCACCAAGCATTCAATCATTTGTCATGTACTGCCCTTTGGCACATCCCCATCACAATCCTGAGTGTCACCTGATGCCTCTTTCTGTGCATCAGTGACATGCTTGTGTCTTGGCTTCACATTTCTATCTAAAGGTTCTGAGTTGCCCACACCACAGTCAATCACTCTGATGTCATCTGATGAGAAAGCTCATGGAGGGGGAAGAACCAGCAGCTGAGGTCTTCCTCTGGGGTACTGAGACACTTCTGAATCCAGATGTGCTCCTGACTATCTTTCAGAGTAGGGAGAATCTGGAATTTGGCTACAGAATCAGTGGGTCCTGGGGAAGAACAAGTCTTAAGTACACTCCCAGTGTTCCAAGTGTTGCTCCGAGGCATAATGCTTCTTGGGTCCTCAGCATTATCTGATGGAATGGCACAGTTTTGCATCCATTTTTTCATATAAAACTTCTAAACAGAGAGAACTCACTCAACCAAGATGACACAGATAGAAAATGACAGAAGGAGTATTCCAGCCAAGGGAGTGTGCAGGTTCCCATCACAGAATTGGAAGCTGCTAATTATGTTGGCACAAATGAGGAGGAAGCCTGGCATCTCTGCCTTCCTTTTTTATTTGTCTTCAGATTCCTGCTCAGCTCTGCATAAAGGTGTGTTCTCCTTTAAGGAGTGCTCTTCTAAAACCTGGTAGCATGAGGTTTATTTGCCCTGATTTACCTAGTCTTGAAGAGGGACATGATGATGAGATGAGAATACCTAAGAGACTTCCAAGGTTTTCAGGGATATTCAGTGTTAGCTTTCACATCATCCTGTTCCATAGCCCTGGAGTGGCCTAGAAGTCTCCAGTCATTGCCATGCCCATCCCAAGAATACAGGAACCTTGCAGCAGAGATCACCTGGTGACAAGGTTGTCCCCACCAAGCAGATGCATGTGTCCAGTTGGAACTAAATTGACCCATTATGGACCTATAGTCCAATAGACATGAAGCCCCTCCTAGGAGCACCGGGGAGATGATGATGACCTGATCGGTTTGCCCAAGGCTGCATCCTTGTTCAGCACTCTCATTCTGTCTCAATCCCTCCTCTACTTAACCTGAAGGCTCATGAGAGCATCCAATGGACAGGACCAAGACCCTGCAACTCACTTTGCTTTCTGACATGGCCATGTCAGAGTAGATCTGGCTCCAAGGCCCAATTCATCCCTGGTTCTGAAAAAATGGGCAACTCTGTTACTCACTTTCCCCACAACTGTTCCTGCTTTAAATTCACTAGATGTAGAAATTTTAAAAGAGAGAGGGGTTAGCAGACCAAGGGTCCTCCCAGGCCTCCTCCGCACCCTTGAACTCTGACTCATCATGAGGCCTGTGCTTCCTGATCCACTGTACTAACCCTGCATCCTACATCTCCATGCCCTTCTCCTCCTACTTGCACAGATTCTATCTCTCCTGCAGGCCACTCTGCTGATGTACAGGTTCTTAGAGAGTGTGGTGACAGCTGCATTTGGAATATTGAAAAATGCAAAGAAAAAAAAGGCACAGAAGAAGAGAAAGAAAATATCCTATGAGGAATGGGCTGTGGTGGTACAATTACAAGGGATGTGGTTTATTTTCCTGCCAGGGCTTGGAAGTGCAGAAACACAGCCAGGCCCTGATCTCCCCAACTCTTAACAGCAATATCTGAAAACATGGAGAAAAATTAGTCCCTGTTTACCAAGAATCCCTGATCACTTGCTGGATTCCTCTCCTGTGACATAACCCAGAGCCTTGGGCCAGGGTTCTGCCTGCATCCTCACAGGCTGTTGCCTCTGTCTCAAGACCCAGACCTTGACATTAACTATCAACATACCCCATGGAAGATTCTAACAAGGTTTTGTTTTTCTTTACCCACCCCCAGTACAGCTCATCCCCCAGCTTCCCATACCTCTCCAGACTCCATGGCCAGGTGTGTTGCCACCTCAGAAAGTCCAGTTGTCTCTGGCACTGTGATGGGGATGCTTTGGGTTACAAAGAACCACATTCCCAACTAAGTAAGTTCTGAAAATGCTGAGAAGTTTAGATCAAAACCTGGAAGGATGACACCAGGCATTACCTACCCCAAGTTTGCCAAGAACAAAGGGAAAATGGCCATTTAGGAAGCAGCCTCTTTATACTCCTAGTTTGACAACATATAAGACCATTCCTAGGACTCCACTGGCCAGAGTGAGGTCATGGGCATCCCTCACAAAAGGAAGCCCTGAGGCATCTGACCAAGTGACTGGGATAGCCAGGACTGGTTTTGACAGCTCACCATTCCTTTCCATTTCTCCTAGACAAACCACACAGCAGGCAGAGAAGTGGGCACGATCAAGAGGCAGAACTCGGCTTCCCCACTCACTCTTCTCTGCCAGCTTCCTGCCTAGGCTGCAGCCTCATCATTTCCTCCCCTCAGGTGTACCCCTGGAACTGCCTCTTCCTAGATCTGCCTCAGATCATCTGTCTCCCCAAAGAATGACAGATGCTGATCCCTCAAGCATGATGCTCAGCTGAGCACTCCAGTACACAAATTTCCTGGTTGCTCTCTTATCCACTCTGTTAGTTGGCTTTCCATCACTGTCACCAAAATACCCAAGAAAATACCTAGAGGAGGAAAAACTTGTTTCAGCTTATGGTTTCAGTGCTTCAGTCCATGCCTGGCTGACTCCATCACTCTGGGCCTGAGGTGAGGCAGAACATCATGGTGGAAGGTGGAGAAATGCTTCTCAGCTCATGGCCACCAGGAGAGAGAGGGATAGAGGGAGCTTCACTAGCCAGGGACAAAAATATAAACAAACAGGTACACCTCCAATGACCTGCATACATCCTACTCACCTATAATTATCACCAATTAACCCCTTCAAATTATTAACCCACCAAATTAATTAATCCACTGATTATGTTACAGCTCTCATGATATAAACATTTCACCTCTGACCAATTCCGTATTGTCTCACACATGAGCTTTTGGAAGATTCCTCCTATCTAAATATTGTGTAGCTTACTAGGTATAAACCTCCTCTCACTGAAACTCAAAGCCTTCAGCAAAATGCCCATGGATAAAATAAAACCAATGCTGTTTTCATCTAGACCCTGAGAGGAACTGAGAAAGGGAAATGAATTTCCTGACAATAGGTGGCTCGTCCATGATCTCCCCAAGTCAACACAAGCATTGCTAATAGAATGAAAACCTCAGGCAGGACCACATAATTGTCAAATGGAAATCTATGTGGAGACTGACTCTGAGGCCACAAGAATCACTGAGTTCATCCTTTTTCTAACATGAATGACAGCTGCCTCTTTACCAACATGGACTGTTACTCTCCAGTAATCTTCCCACCTCTGAGACAAAAGTAGTTCAGATGTCCAATCACCAAGCTGACTCATTTCTTGACCCTGTCCTGATTCACATCTTGGAGTCATTGAATAGAAGCCAGAATCCACTAAGGGGCACTGCTCCATGAGTCTTTCTGAGATGCTTCTGTGTGGCTGTGGAGCCACCAGAAATCTAAATAAACTAACTTTGACCACAGGTGACAGCCTGGTGAGTTTCAATTGGTGGACATCAGCATTGTGATTTTGTTTCTAATGTTATTTCTCTCAGGTCCCAATATATACATTAAAATTCAGAACATTTTTCAGAATCACAGGTCACTCTTAATGGGTCTCTACATCTAGCTGCCATTTTGCAAGAGATATGAAGGCAAGAGAAAGAAAGGGTGGACTATATCCTAAATATGAATTAGCAGAATCCAGAGGTGAGGACCTCCATTTGTCACAGGACCTGCCACTGTAACAAAGAGAGTCCAAGGAAAAGACACACATGGTGGGGAATCTGCAGACCAAGACTTGCACCAACACATACCAAGTGGTGTCTGGGGTGTCTTAGTCTTTGAGTATGTGGGCCATGGGTCTGGTTACTTCTAGAGGGAGGAGAGACTAGGGCTGGGATGCAACCATGTGAGATGCTGGCAAAGTGCTGTTCCTGACTTGGTTCTATGGTGTTTCACACAATTTTTCATTGTTACACTTTTTTCACTGTGGTCCCCTCCCCTGCTTTGTACTTGCATTGCTTTCCATTACTGTGACAAATATCTGAGATAATCAGCTTAGAAAGACAAAGGTATATTCTGGCTGACTGTTTGCAGACTTCAGTCCACGGTTGGTTGACCTGTTGCTCTTGGGCATGTGGTGAAAACACATATCACTCTGGGAGTGCATGTGGGCAAGTGACTCACTTCATGGTGTCTGGGAAGCAGAGAGTGGGAAATGAAGAGGCCAGGGTTCTTCAGTCCCCTTAAACAGGCCCCTAACAGGAAACCCTTCACTAGCCCCCACCCCTTAAAGATCCCACATCCCAATAGCAACTGTGGTTGTGACCAAAGCTTTCCCACCTGGGCTTTTAGGGGTCATTCCAGATTCAAGCTTTAGTAGTGGCAGTGCTTAATTTAAAAAGGAAAGGATTGGAAGTATACCCTCCACTTGTCTTTTCCTACAGATAGGAGTCTATAGGTGGGAGAAGCCAGGAGCCCTCCTAGCAACCAGGAGAGATCACATCTTCACCAGGGAGGCCAGAGCAATGGAGGAATGGAGCGGAGGCCACGTTCTGGATGCACTGGAAGTAAGAACCAGCACAGCTACTGACAATTGAATGGAACATAAAGAAAGAGAAGATGGCACCAGGGTGGAGCTCAGGGGCAGAGCACTTGCCTGGCATGTGTGAGGCCCAGGATTCCATCCCAGAAGCACAAGAGAATTTTTAAAAGAAAAAAATAGGAGACACAAGGTTAGGCCTGTGCTTCTCCTTCCTTTGTTGCACAACCAGACAATAACAAACTTTTTCACCTTAGGTTGGTATTAGTCACCCCTGGGGAAAAACAGCAATATGCAGGTAAATGTCAGGGAAATCTGCTTTGCAACAATGAGAGTCTCAGTTTCCCTGGCTTACATTCTTGTCCCTGCCAGCAACTTTGCTTCTGTTCTCCCAGTAGCTGAGGGTGCCTGGCCAGGGCCCAGCAGATAATGCAGGCACAGGCAGAATTTACCTGGTCTAGGGTCTCTGTCAGTCTAGACCCCAGGAGAGTCCTGGTGTCCCCTGTGTCACCAGATCATTCACTGTGAAGGTGCTCTTGGTAGCATTGCTGCCAGCAGTTTCAGTTGCTACAGGGTGGGGCCTAAGGAGTCTGTAGCCATCTGCCCTTGGAGTGAGGGAACTGACCCAGTGATAAATGCACTGTCTCCACCCCCAACTCACATTGTTAGTTGATTGATGAGCCCAGAAATCTACTGCTTTGGGAGAAGAGGGAAAGCAAAATAGTTTCTACTTTAAGAAACCCCTGAGTCCCAGTTATCTTATTTGTTAAGAAAAATAGATTTCATTTTCTATGTGTTTCCTCATTTAAATCTACACCCAGAGCCAAGGAAAAGAGTAGCACAGATGGGGATCAACACTTTGCCTTGACCTTTATCACAGAAGACTTGCCCCTGAGGTAGAAAATCTCCTGTCCTTCAGGGGCAGCTGTCATGGTTTTCCCAGCTCCAAGTAACATACTGTATGCACTCAATAAAATTAATTTTGTATGAGTGAATGAAGGAATAATCCAACATTATTTCTGAAGCATCCTTATAGTCAATATGTAGCCTGTGCCTTTTGATGCTTTTCTTACACAATCACTCTCACTTGCAGATCACCTGGCAGAATTCCTTATCTTTAATCACCAGATCCACATTTTAGAGTTGTAGGTAGTTTTGCATTCACTCACACAAGCATTTATATTGTACCTACTATTTGCCAACCACTACTTCACGTATCTTAGGATACATCAATAAATAAGAAAAATAATCTCATGTCTTGTGGGTGTCATTCTGATGAAGAGAAGTGGACAACAAATCATAAATACAATAAAGAATCCATTAATTCAAAAAAAGTAGATCTATGGGGGGGTGCAGAGTATCACAAGGGATCTGATGCAGGGAGAGGGACTGACTGTGTCATCCAAACATCTTATCATAGGAACACAAGTTCCAGAACCTGTCTTGTATGTCTGCTGAAGAGAAAACTTGACTTTGATTTTCATTTAATAGTGTGCCAAAATATATTAAACAAGAATACCGAAACCCTAGAAAAAATACAGAAGTTCTACTGAAGCTATAGAAAGTGAAATAAAAATGAGAATGCCTAGGATTCTGAGAAGTTATTGATTCATAAATAACTTTTTAATCATTTTTTGTTTATAAAACTTCAGAGAATTTGGAAAATATTTTAAATTGGTCACTAACATATATAAAATGTAAAAATGGTACGTATGTATAGAGTACCATGTAATGTTTTCATACACCAAATAAGGCACAATGGTTAAATTAGGTTAAAGACACCTACCTCTTTAAACATTTCCCCCTTTATATATGGTGAAAACATGTGGGGCCTTTTCTTCCAGCTTGTTGAAATATACCATATATAACTGTTACCAATACTCACCACCCTACTGTGCAGCAGCATTCCAGAAAATGTTTGCCGTTGTCTTTTATTTATTTGCTTGCCAATGAGCCTTCATTTCATTTATTTATTTAAAGGTGGTTCTGAGATTTTAACCCAGTACCTCACACAAGCTAGGCAAGTGCTCCAGCCCTGTTTGCTGTTGTTCTGCTTTACTTATTTTTGCAGCACCAGGAACTGAACCCCAGGGCGTTTCACAGTGGGCAAGTGCTCCACCATAGAGCTACACACACAACCCAGCAGAACGCATTTTGGGAAGGAGTGAGAGGATGAACTGAATCCTCCCATGAAAGGAACAAATTTGGACTATTTCCATTCTTTTTTCTAGTTGGTCTCATGTCTTTTCAATTCAAAACCGTGCATACTCTTTGAATAAAAGCAAAGAGCCATACTGCACAGAGGTTTATCAAATAAGTCTAAAGTCCTCAGAGGACTGAGAAGAGTTATCTTATTTTGTTTTTCCAAAAGTATAAGTGTGTTAAGACATATCTTTTTTTTGTTTCAAAAACATTGAAATGCATATCTCCTTAACAAATATCCAATTCAGCACAATTCCATATGAGCAGGGAAATGAAGGAAGTTTTCATTCTCTACTTTTTTTTTTAATGTTGACATTGAGTACCTTACTTGTGTATACTTAAAAACTGATTAAAATGAGAGATATGTGGTGATATTTTATAAACTAACCAGTGCAAAATATGATAATTAACACCCAGTGAGCTGAATAGTAAGTACTAGTTTTCCCCTCCAAACTCATGGAAGAATAGAGTTTGAAACCTAGCTTGAATATCCAACTAATTACATGGGGATTGCCATTAGGACAAATTCACACTTCCTCCCTCTATCAAAATGTCGAGAAAAAAGCACTTTCTCCTGACTCTACCCACAAGGACATTGCTCTAATGCATCTTCCATGGTGTCTCATACAATCATTCAATCCAACCCCAGCCAGGCTCTCCACCATCCCCAAGTCCTCACCTGTGGGGTCCTCATGCAGGCCAATATCAAAAGCCAGCTTATCAGTTAAAGACCACCAGGTGGAGAGACAGAACAGATACTAAAAACACAGAACCAGAAGTGATCACTCAACATTTATAGTCACTGTGGAGTTCTGTTCTGACAACTGATTTGATAAGTGTCTCTCTGCTGCTTAGCCTTTTTCTAAGAATCTGGATCCCTCTGCACAAAGCCCAGGTTTTTAATGGCTGAGGCAGAACAGCCTTAGCACAGCATACATTAGGAGCAATATTTAAAGGAATTGTGTAATTTTTCTCTCATAAAAGACTAAGGAAATGTGCTGTGTCACAACAAGATAAGTAACTGGCAATGTGTTTGTACATCTCTCACTTCATGTGATATTCATGATCCCCAGCAAGAGCACAGTGTGATCTGACAGTAAGAACTGGCTCCCAAGCAGAAATTCAAAAACTATTCAATTTTATCTTCTAGCTCTGTTTTCCCCTCATTTTTTAACTCTCTGAAATCCATCCAGAATTGCTTGATTTTGGTGTGCTGGATATTGTTTTACTAAAATGAAGTTTGAATGTGCATGTGTTTCCCTAGGAGGAATTGGTTTCTCTTCATACTATCATCACCTACCACCCCTGGGTTTTTCTAACTGTATGGTCATAAAGTTTATGGTTATTTTTCAGACCAACTCCCAAGCACCTTGTTAAGTGCTAAGGAAGAGGACACAAAATAAATGTAGTATGAGCTTACAGTACACCACCATCTGCACAAAGCACACTCACAGCCAGTAATAACAGGACCATGTGAAGAGGACACAGAGATAGTTCTGGGGATTAGGAAAAGCCAGGCCCCTATCCAAAAGCTCTGGACAATTAAGGCAAAGGCTATAAAATTCCCATTATGGAACAGGGCCCATTCAGCTAAATAATTCATATGAATTTTGTGTGCAATTCATATGAAAATCCCAAAGACAATTCTTCACAGAAATAGAAAAAACACCCATGATATTCATGTGGAAAAATAAGAGACACAGAATAGCCAAAGCAATCCTTAGCAAGAAGAGTGAAGTAAGACACATAAAAGTATAGCTTAAACTGTACTACAGAGCCACAGTAACAAAAACAGCATTGTATCATCATCAAAATGACACATAGACCAATGAGTGGTACAGAATTGAAGACACAGAAACATACACAAAAAACACAGTTATCTCATACTAGACAAAGGCATCAAAAACATTAATTAAAGAAAAAAAAAGCCTATTCAACAAATGGTGCAAGGCAAAAATTGGAAAGCCACATAAAATAAAAAGAAAGTAAAGCCCTTTCTCTCACTCTGCACAAAACTCAACTGAAAATGGATCAAAACTTAGGCACTAGAACAGAGACCCTGTGCCTAATAGAAGAAAAAGTAGGCCCAAATCTTCACTACGTCAGCCTAAGATCTGACTTCCTTAAGGAGACTCCTACATTCCAAGAAGTAAATTCAAGAATCAATAAACAGGACGGATTCAAATTAAAAAGCATCTTCTCAGCTTTCTCACTTCTCTTCCCTCCATGGAGCCTCCTGCACTTCCCTTCCAGAGGCCAAATCATAACTGAAAGGGATGGGAGAGCAGGGTTCACAAGCAGCTCAAAGGATATCGATGGTGGGAGCAAGAGTAGCAGTGGGGTATGCCACAGGAACACAGAGTTCTGGATATTACTCACAGACACAGCTCAGATCTTCTGCCCTGTGTTTCCTCAGAAGCCAGCATGGGGGAAGGATCCAGACCCAATATTGTCTGATTGTGTACTCAGATCAGGACAGCAGCATCCTGGGAGCATCAGATTGCTGTCAGCACAATGGAGTGCTGGAGGTCACACTGAGCTGGAAAGAAATGTGCAAAGACCAATGACAGCCAGTCAGAGCCAAGAGGCTTACTGGAGATCACATTCCCCCAGTGACCCAGTGTTGATGAGAAAGCAGAAGCCCAGAGAAGGGAAGGGATTCCCTCAAGGCCCATGGTGAACTTTAGGTTAGGCCTGGAATCTCGCTTCTGCTCCTTGCTCAGACAGAGCTAATTCCCTGGAAAACTTAGTGGGTGACACCTACTGTCCAGAATCACTGTAGGTTCTGAAAATCCATGCAGGGCTTTTCAGGATGTGCCATGTTTCTCTTGCTGAGCACATCTCCAGCTGCTTTCCTCCCTACTGCTCTGCTATTTCACCTGCCACCTTACCACACCTCTGCAAACAGGAGTGTGCACATCACAGGCTTTGGGCCAAAATGGGCTTTCCACTGGTATTTTCAGGCCTTCCAGCTAAGATTTTCTACTTAAAATCACCAAAAGGAACACTAAATGATGATAAGATAAATGATATGAAATTTCTAATTCAGTGTCCTTTAAAAAAATCATTGTTGGAGCACATTCATACCTAGGGGTTTTCAATGCCTGTTTTTCAATGACAGTGACAGAGTTGAGCAATTGCCACAAAGAGCATATGGCCCTCAAAAGCTTCAATATTTACCATCTGGCTTTTTAAAAGAAAGAATTTTCTGGGAAGACTGTATTTGTTTCTGTATCTGGAGCATTGAAATAGCTGGCTTCTGCCTGGGACACTCTTCCTCTGATGGACATATGACCTGTCCCTTACTTCCCATTGTGACCTCCTCATAGTCTCTGACTTGATCTACCTCTGTGCACTTATATATATGCTCTTAGATTATTTATGACCTTTTCTCACATGGACTCACCCATCTGCTTTTGACTCCCCAAATTTGTAGTAGTCCCACTAAGGTCTCAGTTCCTTGAGAGGAGGGACATCATCATTCCTCAGGATTCCTGAATCCAGGAAGTAATGATGAATTACAAAGAACAAGTGCTCAATGATTATTTGTTGACTGAATAACTAATGTCACATAACACAAGGTGGAGGCCTTTGAGCCAGGAGCAAAAGCCAAATTCAACCTTCCCACAGGAAATATTACTACACTGTGGTGGTGAAACACATGTACGAAGGGAAGAAGTGCTGCCATGAATTCCTCTGTGAACAGGAGACAGTGGAGTGTGGGATGTCAGCAGGAATGGGCACAGCACAGAGGATACAGCATCTCCACCCTGAACCCTGCTCAAGGCATCTCCACCAGAAAAAAATGGTGAGATGTTCCAAAGGCATCTGGGAGGTAGAAGGTCACATGACTGAAATCTGGCCAATCAGAAGAAACCATCCTCCCAGGACACACTGATTGACTATGGTCTATGACCAGTCAGGCTGCATAGGTCAGAACTCAAGGTCAAACCATCAGGGAGTATTGCAGAGGGAGTTAGTGTCCATCCTGTCAATATGAAGTCATATCCCTAAAAAAATGACACCCTATTAGAAGTCAGCAAGCAAGTCAGGAGAGATCACTCCTGCTGACCTCACCAGCAACCAGATGCAGCTTTGCCTCAGGCCACCTGCCACTGGACTTCTTTCTTTCTTAGATCATTCTCCCTGGATTCTTTGCCTACTCTACCATAACAATTTGAACTCATTTCTCTATCACTGTTCATCCAAAGATTCCTGAGAGTTCCTACCAGCTGTCTAAATGGAGAACTCTGGAACATTAATTACAACCAATATACCGGAATGGTGGATTCAGCAATTATGAACAATAAAATCAATCACCATGAACTACACCTGGGTTTAGTAAAGCAAACCACAGGTTTCAACTATATCATCCCACTAGTAATGACTGTATTATCATTAATAGTGGGGTCAGTGGTGATATAATCCCATTAGTTCTGAAGGATGGTAAATATACAGTTGATTATATGAAAATAAATCATTTTAGGAAGTTACAAAGAGTCTTCATTTTCAAAATGTGAACAGAGAATTCAGAAGAGATACAGCATATTCTCTTTCTATGGAAGGAGGGGGAAAATAGAATAAGCAAGATATTGAGAAAGAGGGAAAGAGCAACAGAATTTGGTCCTTAGTATAAGAAGAGAAAAACAGAAACAAGAGGAAAAAACAAAAACAAAGATCACTAGTACAAAAGTAAACCAAAATATATAATCCAAAACCCCAAGAACCTACAGGAGAATGCTAGGAAACAATAGGTACATTTAAAAATGCTAAAAATGAGGGAAGAAATAAGTGTATGTCCTTGAACCAATCGGCATAGCCAGAATTCACATGAGAATGCACACATGTACCCACTACTATTTTTGTGTGTGAGAGAGAAAAAAAAACAAATGAAAAATAATGAAAATTTAGAAATCTCAACATCTTAGTGTAGAATGAAGAAACTATCTTCACTGAGGTGGTTAAAATATTTGATTGGAATCGGTGGTCACTTTTCTATGCCCTAGTGTCTTTGTTTCCATTTCTTCTTGAGTTATGTACTGGCAGAGCAAGGAGTGGGAGGTGTTAACACCATTCTGTCTTTGTGTTGCTCTCTGAGTTGCCAGGTGTAATGGCTTGAGATTGAGGTGTTTTGATACACAACTCAGCTTTCCTTCTCATTAGTATGAGGTGGGTGGAGTTATTTAGTACTGTCAGTAGAATTTTCTCCATTCACCTCAGTTTGGAACACTGGTATGCAGTTGGGGTACTCAATTTGGATATGCTCAGGGTACCACTTCTACAGCACTCTGTGAGAGGAGTTCCATTAGGTGAAGCTGGATCAGACCTAATGGGCTTTGTTTTAGTGGTGCCACCTGGGAGGTATTAGATTGACTAAGACCTAGGGTAGACAGTAGCTCATCTCTGATGTGGGTCTGGTCCTCAGGAGAAAACCAATTGTGGGGCAGAGGGGCCAATCCTCCACTGACTGCTGCCCATGAGCACAGCATTCATGGGTTTAGCCCCTGAGGTGTTCACCCTGCCAGCTCAGACTCCCAGCCCACTTCAGCTGGTCACATGAACCACCAGACACAAAAGACAAATGAGTTGATCTCCTCTTTTCCCTTCTTACTTCAATCAAACAGGGTGAAGTACACTCTGTGCCTATTTCGCTCAATTGACCTCTCCTTGGTCACTCTATATGTGTCAGCTGAGATATTGCAGCTATATTCTTATTTTTTCCCCAAGTATCCTAAGACCTATAGTAACCAGGGCAGTGATCTCACCCAGAGATGGCTCCTGCTTCTGTTCCCAGAGGCCATCTGAGACACAGAGCATACTTTTCAAGCTCCAGCACATACTGAAGTCTCTGCATGAGCTAAGATCAGGCAGCATTTTTTACCATCTCAGGCTTTTCTGAACCCAAACTCTGTTCCCCCTCCCTCTATTTGTGGTGAATTAGCACCAGAGGCACTCATAGGGCAGCCAGGTCATCACTGATGTAGTCCCTCATTTTTTCTTATTGTACCAAAATTTCTGAGTCCTTAAGCCATTTTGAGTGTCTGATACAAAATGTTAATAAAATCCCTTCTTCGCAGACCATCCTGAGAAGCTGTACACCATTACTTTGGTCCTGAGGCACATCACAGCCTAGAATGCAGTTTTCTTCCATTCCACCATTTTCCATCTCCTAGTCTACACTCCATCTACATCATTTATATAAGGTGACCATTGACATGGGTCCCCGGCTGCCAAGCTGTGCACTCAGACCCATGGTCCCTGCAGGGAAGCTGCAGCCTAGCAGTGAAATGGAGAAACAGTGATAGAATGGCAGCACTAAGTGGGTTGAAACCATTGGTGAGTATAGCATGAGACACAGTTGGCTAGCCCCACAGGAGAGCCAAGGCACACTGACCTGTCATCCCAGCAACAACCAACTCAAACTGGCCCAGGGCAGATCCCTCTTTAGGCAGGGCCGCAGGTACAGAACCTCAGCACCCCCCGCCCCACCCACTGAGTCTATGGGATTCACTATCTCAACCTCTTGCCAGGAGAAGAGGCCAAGAGAAAATGGAAGTAAGGAAAACATGAATGGGATTTAGGTCTAAGCAATAACATTAGTACTTTTTCTAACCCTAGTTACTGTAAGTTTGGAAGAACAGAATTGATATTTTGTTCAAACCCTAATTGGCATAAGTATGGAACCATAGCATTGACCCAAGTATTGTACACTCCCCTACACTAGCACAGGGGGACAGAAAACCTTTCACTGGTTCCCCTCTCACAAGTGGTTGAGTACCATTCTTGTTTCTATTCTTCAATAAATCCTATTCATCCTTGTATGTGGATTTGATTTTTCAATTCAGAAAAGAAGAATGTAGAAAGCAGTAGAAATGGATAGTGTGAGGCTGTGGTCTGCTGCAGCATGGGAGGGCATGGCCCACCATTAAGAAGTGCAATAATTCTCAGCTTAGAGGCCTGCAACTTGTGCAGACTCCACCTGCCAGCAGAAGTGTAAATATTCCAGTTTCACTGTCACAGCAATAGAAAGCTGATTAAGGCAGAAAATAAGAATGCAACTGGCAGACAGAAGAACATCCATATATCACTCCTTCAATCCTACCTTTAATCCCCAGCCCCTCTCTACTAGAGTTCAAGTTCTATGCGTGTGAGTCCATCAGATAAATTCCATTGAGTAGTGCATCATTTGGGGACCAGCTGAAGATCACACACCAGCCAAGTATGAGATATACTAGCAAATGGCTGGTGGCAATGCACATTCAGCACGAGGCTCTCAGGCACAAGGAGGCAACAAACCAAGGACCTAGAGGAACAAGAACAAGGATCAGAATGTGCAGGAGTCAGGGGGAGGGAATGTACAGTTCACAGTTTATTTCTATGTATTGTGAAGTGACACTTCAGAGAAGTGGTACCATAAACAGTCACCAAAGGGCAGAGTGAAAGTGTCCACACAAGTACAGGTTCAGTGGTATCCATAGCTAATTTCACCCCCAAGATAATACTGTGTCAGAAAATGATCCACTGTTTAGTGCAACCACATTAAATACAAATATAGATGTCTTTAAAATTCTAACTCACTAATTTTTCTAGATGGCCAGAAAATAAAATCTTTATTTCTAAAAAATGTCTATGATGTAATATAATATCCATTGTTTCTAAAATTTTTCAACAGAGAAGAGATAATTAATACTGCTAATCACATTTTTCTTATATTCTTATTTTATGATTAAATAAGTAAATTAAATTTAAAATAATGGGGATTAATCTTCATCAATATGTTTTTTTAATAAATAAATTAGAAATTACAATTGATTCCCAAATACTTTCTCCTTATTTTTCCAATTGTTAAGAAACAACAGAATCCTGCCTCAAATCTCTCCTCACAAAGCTGAATTACCCACCATTATCTAGCACTGAGAATATTTTCTACTCCTTTAAACATTGTTACAGATTCTTAATATATAGCTAAACCTGTTCCATATATTTCTATAGCTGTGTTATCCCCTCATTTGGATTCCAATTTAATATCTCTTTTTATTAACCCTTCAAATCTTTCACAGCATCATATGTCCCCCATCTTCCTTGCTCATATGCATACCCAAACCAAGATTCCTGGACCTCTGATAGAGAATAATGCCCACACAGATACAGCTGTGAGATCCCTTTATCTTTTATTTTCAAGTGCTGTAAAATCTCATGGATTTTTTTTCCATCAAAATGCACAATCATTAATGAAGATTTTTCCATTTCTTCCCAATAAGCTCATGTCAATGTCATTAAATGTTCTCACTGTACACCCTTCTGGGCCCCTATGTGGGAATCTGAAAATCCTTGAGGCCTACATTCTAATGCACTTTGGCAAATGCATGTTACCCATTTCCCTCATTTCATCCCTACTTCTTTCTTCATATTTTCACTGATACTCATTCTGAGTTTATCTGGCTACTGCCTGTTGATCTAAAAATGTATCTGCTTACATTTCTCATTTATTACTCTGTTTTGCCACTATGGACAAGCCTACTTATTTAAAGACAGATAAGTCCCTGCATATACAACCTGTGCTTTTGTACCATTTTGTCCTTATTGGAATATAATTTTAACCCACGGAGTTCCCCATTCTACCACACAAGTCTTCACTGAATGAGCACATCATACCCTCTAGACATGCCTCTCAATACAAAAATAAAAAAAGGGGACCTAGCCCAAAGCAGAATACAATTTTTAATTTTATGAAAATGGGCATAAAATAAAGGGTATATGGGACAATGGGGACTGAGTGAACTTAAAATGTGGTTTCCATTTCAAAAATTTTTCTGAGAACTAGAATCTTTTTTATATTTGAAGTCTCCTGTTTACATGACATAGTTGTGTTTTCTTGTATATTCTTAGTATGCTATAGTTATTCTTCTTTTATGATAAAATTAGTTGATTTCTATTACTATCATCATCAATCCAAACAAGACTTTAAATCAGTTAAAATCTTTCGCTAAGCATAAAGTTATTTTCACATTTGTTACAATCATAATAAGTATATTTAGTTGTATAAAGGCACAAGCTTTGTTTAGATTTTAAAATATCCTGACAAAAATATTATGTATATAATATTCCCATTGTTGCTTATGTAAATTAATCAAATTAAGTTACACTACCTAGAATAAAATACAATTGAAATAACTGACTCATAAGATTCATATTTAAGCTATCTTTATTTACAAAATACTATTCTAAGAATTGTAATTCCATTAAGTTTCAATTGGAGCAAAAGTGTAATCACTTGAGTAAAAGCAGTTAGTTAAACTAAAAACAAGGGATACATTATTTTTGAAGGCAGATAAAAAATATTGTCAGGATTCTTGTTGTGCTTCTGTATGTTCAGTAGCAGGCTTATTTGAAGGTGGAATCAACCCTGAAGGGAAGTCACTTCTACTTTCAGAATGCAGGGGTGGGAGTCAGGGGAAGAAATCCAGCTCTTGGGGGGAGATAATGAGGAAAACACCACAGTCCCATTGGGAATGGAAGGGTTGGTGGGCCTGGTGGAAAGTATTCTCAAGATGTTCCACACATGTTTTCTGGAGGAGATGGAGAAAAAAAGGTCCTCTTCTCATGAACTGACTCCTTGGATCCACTGGAAACAATGGACCTCTGATTGGAGGGAAAGGTGAGAAAGCAAAGCCAGAGGCAGTTGCTTCATTTTCAACAGGGACAGATGAATCAGGCACATGGGAATTACTAAGATCAACTTTGGTATCATTTCTACTGTATTCCATTTCTGGAGACATAGGTCCATCCATTTTATCCAAAGGCAGCATAGTAGAACTTCTGAATTCATCTAGTCCAGATGGTCCACCATAATTACAATAACATACATCTTGCCATGGTAGAGGAAGACGTGGATCAGAATATGGTTGGCCTGGTGGAGCCATCATCATCTTAGGGTTCTGTTCCCATGGAGGTAACAGGGGCCCAATGTTATAAGGCACTCTCTGAGGATCAGTTATCCCATCATAGTCTGAGTCTCTTCTTTAATTGATAATCTTTCATTGATAATCTCCTTTCATTGGTAATCTTCTTTCACTGATAATCTCTGGGCTTCTTGAATCTCTTCCTCCTGCCTTTGGAAGCAAAGGTGAGAGTCTGAGTGGACCCTTCTTTTCCAAAAGTGGAGCTTTCATCTCAGATGAAGGTTGACCCAATGGCGGGGGGCCATTTGGGGAATTCTCTCTGCCAAAGACTGTATTTGAATCATCAATTGCAGAAGGATCATTTTCTACAAGTTTAAATTTAAACTCATTTTAAGTTTTGTCTGTCATGAACATTTTGTTTCCTTAAATCATTGAGGTATCTTTCAGCACTCTGAGCTGCCAACACTTTATCATGTGCTTTTTTCTCATAGTACATAATGGGCCCCTGATAAGAATGAATGGTTCTCTGCAATTCTTCTTCAAGGTCTTTGACTTGCTTTCTATAGGTCTCCAGGTGTTCAGTTGCATTGCTGATGTTTTCCACCATTTTGGAAAGTTTCTCTTCTAGCTCTACCTGGTAATTTTCTCTCCTATTAATTTCTTTGGAGTTTCATCATATTATTTTCTTGATATAGTTCAATAATGACATTAAGTTTCTGCTGAAAATTCCGATTCTCACTTTTAAATTTGTGTATTTTTTTGACCACAAAGATGCTTGTCCTGTCAAGATTTTTAATATATTCTATAAGGTCTTCCTTTGTTTCAATTAATTCAGAAAACAAAGTAAACATTGATTTTTTTCTCCTTGTAAGGTTTTAAAAAGGCATTAAACTCAGCAGCATAAAACCATTCTTTCAAATCTCCTTTTGGCTGATCCTCTAAGTGAGCACCAACACTCTTCATTTCCAATTCCACATTACCATCATCTGTTAGGACTTCTCCAAGCACAGAAGCCCAATCTTTCATCGGCAGCAAGTGTTCAGTCAGAGAATTAATGTGATTTTCTTTATCTCTTAGAACTTGTTTTGCATGTACTTTGGAGTCTTCAAGTGTTGTTTTCTGTTTATTAAGGTCATTCACTTTTTTTTCCATACTTCAGCTTCATATAAAAGCTGTTTCTGACTTTCCTGAAGTTGGGAATTTTGATTCAAAACCTCTTTTATTGCTACCTTAAATCTGTCCTCATTCATTTGAAATAGTCTCAAGGTTGTTTTATCTTCAGTTATTTGTGATCTGAGGGATTTTGATTCATCTTCTAGGAACTTAATCCTTTTTGATATATCCACCATCAATTCATGCTATTGTGAATGTGTAGTTTTTGTCTACTTTTAGCTCTTTTTCTAGAAGGAGTATTTCTTCCTCAAGTTTAGATATGGACCTATCCAGATTTCCATATGTTGCCTCCAAATTTTCTGCTTCTATTGATTCCTTCTCCAAAATGGCATCATTTAAAGATGACTCTAACCTTCATTCTGTTTCTGAACAAAGCTAACTTTTTCAAGTAGTTCATATTTTTCTTCAATTAGTCCAGAAAGTTTTAGAGCAAGCTTTTTTCTCTTCTCATGTAACATCTGCTTCTCACAGACTGATAACTTCTCTGCAAAAACAAGAAAACAACAAAAAATCCAATAGCTGTATATATCACCAACTCCCACCGATGGCCATAAGGACTTGGGTGTGTTTCCATGTCTTCACACAACACACATCATAACCCTGCTTACTTTTCCCAAGACCACCCCCAAGTATGGCTGAGAGGCAGCTCTTGCCCCCCATCATGCTAAGGCTACTTTGGCTATTCACTCCACAACCACACCATGCCCAGCCATGCCAAAACAGGCTGTGGACACTCAGGCCTTTGGGCAACACAGCAGATTATTGTGAACCATCAGGTGGGGGAGATGGCTGCAGGCATTGACATGGGGAGCCCCAGACATGGGCTCCCAGGGGCCTAGCACTCTCACACTGCCTGTCAGAGAAGTCTTGGCTCCTTCACTATGCTGTGAATCCTAAAGCACCACAGGTTCAAGCCTGTCCCAATCAAGCCTGGGAGAAGTCCTCTCTAGGTCACCCACCCATTGGTTTGTTTCAGGCCAGTCCAAGACAGAACATATTATGTGACATTCTATACAGTCATAATATCACCCAGTTTGATGTAACTAAAATGCTAAAGTTCTGTAACATTTTTAAAGAGCTAGTACATTATATATTTATATTTGTACCACTTGCCCTTTTGTTTTAATGACTAATTCCTTTCTCTCCCCTTGTGCCCCCTCTCTTTTTCCTTTCTTCCTTTTGTTTTTTGCAGTGTTGGGAGTTAAACTCCAAGGCCTTCGACCTGCTAGGCAAGTTCTCTACCACTGAGCTTCATCCCTAGCCCTGTTGACACTTTCTACAGAAGTAATATGGATTATTTCTATAGGAAAAACTCTCCTGTTAGACTATTTTAACAGTAATTTTAGAAGAGTTGCTAACATGGGCACAAATCAGCTATGACAAGTTACTTTTAAAAAGTATGCCATGTTTTTAAAAAGAAGAAGCTTAAAACTTCTGATGATTTTCATGTCAGTTTTTCTAGATAACTATTTAAGAGTCTTCAAAATGTTTTTCTAGATGTTATTTTCTTTTGAATTCTCATAGAAGGTAAAAACTTTCAAGTAGGTTAGTTGTTATAAATATATGGAAAATAGAAGAATATAATATGACTCTTTGAAATGGATTTAGCTCCTGAAGGTGAATTAAGTTTTTGTTCAGATAAAGAGTCATTGCTTGATGTAAATAGAGGATATCTAAATTTATTTTTCTTCCTAGTTGTGCTTAATTGTTAATAAGCCAGATCTAATGTTTGAAGAACTCACTAGAAGTCATTGCTTTTCTAAATATCTCCAAATACATGAAAAGTTCAAAGGCATTATGTCACCATGTATAATTAGAATGATTATAATTCTATGGCCATATCTGTATCAATGTAAACTAAATCACTTATCCTGTTTGATAGGGTATGAAAGTTTAGAAACTTTTTGACAAATGTAATTATGTGCGGTTATGGATGTTAATTAGTTTGTAGTTAATATTTCACAATGTATATACCTGTGTCAGGAACAAATTATCAACTGAGCATAGTATCACATACCTGTAATCCTAGACATTTAGGAAGCAGAGGCAGGAGTATCACAAGTTCAAGGCCAGCCACAGCAATTTAGCCAGGCCCTAAGCAATTTAATGAGACCCTGTCTCTAAACAAAACAAAACAAAAAAAAAAACACAAACCCTTCAGGGGACATTACAGATTGAAATCATAACACCATGTGCTATCTTCTACCACCTTATGACCCATTAGGACCCAGCAGATGCCAGTGCCATGCTCTTGAACTTCTAAAGCCAAGAGCTAATAAGTGTCTTTGCTCTATAACTTACCAAAGATGATATTCAATTATAGCAACACATATCATACTAGGTTTCAGAGAGATTACTGGTCAAGGCATACCACCACAAAGCAACAGTTCTGGGACTCAAACTAATTGTCTTCAGTTCCAAACCCCAATAGAAGAGGTTAGCTATCAACTAAAACACACAAAAACCAGGCTGCAGATTCCTCTTTACTTGCCAGAGCTGTTTCTGTTTGGATGTAAAAGTCACTAAATAATAGTAGCTTCTTTGCCAGAGCTGTTTCTGTTTGGATGTAAAAGTCACTAAATAATAGTAGCTTCTTTGCATCTACTACACCTGTATCAAGCTACCTACTTTCAAATTGAATTCCTGAGCATTTTCTTCATCTGAATATGCATCTCAATCACACTTTATAGTAATATTAATAATAATATTCACTAATAGAGTTATTCTCATCATTAAATGGACAGACAGAACATACATCAAATGCTGTTCCATTAATTCCCACTCTTCTTTTCCCATTTTTAACTAGGGAAAAAAGTGAGAATTCTTAAAAATTATTTTTCTTTGAAGGATTATAGGATTTTAAAATGGCAAAGAAAATTTGATAGCATATCAAATAGTAATAAGATACTAAACCACACCCTGCTAAAAAGTGAAGTCTGGGGCAATTACCTTTGAATCTTTCCATTCTGTGACATGGGCACCTGGTATTACCACTTATTTAAATGTGAGAAAGTTTTGCACCATTCATGTCATCATTCTCCAGATCACTAGAGATGATGATGACAGATGCAGTACCCCATGTACTTCTTGAACATTTCCAGAATTCAGAAACAGCTATTTGTGCACTTTTATACAACTTTTAATTTCATTTCCTATCAAAATTCTAGTACTGAATAATTTTTCTTTGTAAAATGCAAGCATTGTGTTGTAGGAAATCAGTAGCATCCTATATTTAGAAAATGGTAAGCTGGATGTGGTGTCCCATGCCTCTAATCCTAGCATCTCAGGAGGCGGGGACAGAAGGATTGTGAGTTCAAAGCCACTTTCAGCAAAAAGCAAGGTACTAATCAATTCAGTGAGACCCTGTCTCTAAATAAAATAAAAACTAGGGCTGGAGATGTGGCTCAGTGGTTGAGTGCCCTTGAGTTCAATCCCTGGTACCCCCCTCTAAAAAAAAAAAAAAAAAAATATTAGTGTTTACTTTCTGACACATGTTACCCTAGGAAATGGGGAATCTTCATTCCAGAGAAGCTACTGTGCATAACTTGTTAACTGAGAGATGTCAGTTTGCTTGACAAAAGGATTCACCATTATAGTACTATAAGGAGTTTGAAGGAGACATCAGAAGACTCAAGGAGAAATGATATAGGCATCCAGGGAGTCCGAAAGATGATTCTTATGAATCCCAGCAGCATCCATGAATCAAATATAACCTGTACATGCTCTCATGATTAAAATGATTGTTACAGTGGAAAACAACTATTCCTCTTGGTAAACATCACTGGACCTCCCCAGGGGTCCTCCACAAATCACTCAGACCACCCAACCTCCAGCACTGTGGCTTCTAGCCACTCTGATTCACTGGTACTTATGCCAATGCAGTTAAAAATATATTGGATATCACTCCTGGGTATCATCAAAACTGCTTAAATAAGAATCGTTCTCACCCCTAAAAACTCATATACTTTTCCCTTGAGCTATTTCACAGTGTTTTCTTCCTAAGAAATACTAGCTTCTGAAAGTAAGATCCAGCTCTATGAAATGCATCTCTTTTCTATAGTAGGTTTTCATCAAATTATGCATGTTAAAATTTTAGAATTCATTCACAGCCTGATTAAAGTCCTAAGCTGTGACACTAAAATATTTTAAACTATAGAGCTATAAGATTTGTACATGGATGGTGCAAATATGTGTTACAATACAATTAATCATTAATTTTTTGAAACCATGTATTATTAATCTCTTTTCTGATCTCAAGTAGATTAATAATTCAACAATGATATCAATACACAGATCATTAATGATAAAAGAAATATTTTGGTTCTATTCCTGGAAATACTCCAGTTTATTAAACTACACAACAGTAGCACTTAGAATGCACCTAAAAAATGTAGAGAAGACCCAAAAAGGTGACTATTTATCCTTCTGCTTTACTTCTACTATAAACTGTATGAATTGGTTAGCACTAGCCCAGTCAGTAAGAGAGTGTCTCATGGAAAATAATTAAAATAACCAGACAGACTTTTGAAGGAAAATATCTGTATTTGAAGACAGAAAGAAGTTTTAATTTTCAAAAGAAAATAAATATCTATTTGCAAATTTACAATTCACTAAAGACATATCACTGTGATTTCATTATCTAAAGTATATAACAGCGCCATAAAATTTTATTTGCCAAACAAGAGCTTAGAACATTGCCGCTGTCAGGCTGCAGCAAAATAACCGGGGGGGTGACAAGCAAATTGTGTAGATTGATACAGCAGGAGTGGGAGCCGTTTATTGTAGGACCAGAGGGGTATATATACATTCCACACAGCTTATCTTAATTAACATAAACTAGATACAGCAGTCAACCAATAAAGAATCTCCACACTTAATGGCTCTCTGGCATTACTTCACAAACCACTCCCTCTGCAAAATGCCAGGCGCCATCCTGACTTGTTTACAGACCCTAACAGAACATTGCCACACAGTTAAAGGTATTTGACAATAAATAATGGTCAATACCAAAGAGCCATGCACAAAACAACTGGTCAGAACAGAAACAGTCAAAGCTCTAAAGATGCAGGGAGACACACAGATGTAAAACAAAGGCTGTTTCCAGGAGCACAAGAGGCAGCCACACAGATCACATTGCACTTGGATTTGTTTTTTTAAAAGTCAAAGATATGATGAAGTGCTGGGTAAAGCAGAAGGCCAACCCCAAGGGAGTCACAAGTGAAAGTCATTGACTTATCTCCACAAACACGATTTCCAGTACCTGTAAGAGCCACCATCCCATAGCAGCTGAACACACTAAAATACTCCAGTCTAAAGTGTACTTGCCCCTTCCAAATTCTCCACCATGTTAGCCAGAATCTCCTGCAGGATCTGCAACAAGAGGGACTGCTCCTGCTCAAAAGCACAGATGGACAGGTCCTGGGAAACATTCTGCAAGTAAAATGGGAGAGCCATAAATATGTCACCAGTGTCAAGCATCCAGGCCCCATCTACCTTGGCGTCATCCAGTTGCTGTCACAGAAAGAGTGATGGTGCTAGCTACTTCTGCACTGTGAGGTGCCCATCACATTGTCATTACTGCTCTTGTTCGATACAGTCTTAAATTCAGGGTAATAATACCTGCCATGTCTGGAGTGTATATCCTGACACACTACACTGGAGCTTGTAGTTCCTGTTGTTCTCTACAACAGGGACTATTACTACCACTAGAGAATAAGCAAACAGAGAAGTTGGGTCACTTTTCTAAAGTCACACAGTCACAAAATAATCAAGCCAGGCTTGAAAAATGGATTATTCTAATACTAATATATTGGTTTCAAACCTACCAAGCATTCTGTTGACTTAAAAAAATAACATTTAAAGCTGGGCAAGTGGGAGGTAGTGGCATATTTTGTGTGTGTGCATGTGGGGGTGGCAGCATAGAGGAATCTTGAGGGCACCATGGCATCAGAGACACAGCTAACAGTGGGCAAGGGTGGTCTGGGCAAGGGGCAACAAACACAGAAGAGCAGTCAGGGTGCAAGAGCAAAGTCTGAAATGCATGTTACAAAAAATCATTTTAAGAGCTGCACACAACTATGGACATTTCTGAAGACCCTTTCTCTGCACAGTAGATCAAGATGGATGAATCTGCCTTTTGGATCTTTTGGAGTGTCCTGTGTGTCTAGAACACCTGGATACTGCTGCAAAAGTCTTATCTTGCCAGTACAAGTTTTGTGAATGATGTTTGCTGGGGATCCTAGGTTATCTCAGTTGTTCTGAGTGGAGGACCCTTGTTGGCTTGGGTGTTCAGGAGCTTCCCAGTAACATCCTGCTGAACAGGCTTCTGGATAGCATCAAGCAGAGACATTGGACACCTAGCCCTGGTGGGGGCAGTGGGACCAACTGCACAAATGCATTCAAGGCTCAGGGCAGCACTATGGCTAATTGTAGCACAAATGATCTTTAGGGTTCCCAGTATGGACAGCAGCCTCGGGTGCAAGCCTAGAGTCCGCCAGTGAGGGATACACCTCAGTTACTATGTTCCAAAGCATTATAAACTATCCAAGAAAGGAATCTGTGACTTTAAATTCACCAAAATGTCATCATCATTTTGCAACAAGTTGATGAAACTGGTAACATGGGGAAGTCATTGGGATCCATGGCTCTTCCCCCACCAAAGTTTAGCAGATTACTCAATCATTACCTCAACCCCCACCTCAGTGCAAAGCACTTTATGACTTTGAAGTAAAAGACAAGGAAGTAGACAAAGATTGCCTTCTGTTTGCAAATGATGTTTTTCTAACTGTGATATACAGAGTGGATGAAAACTGGGCTGAACAAATGTTGGCAGACAAATTTGGCATATTTTTGATTTCCCACATTGAGTTTAACTCAGCTGCTAAACAGCTGATTGAAAGGGATAAGCCTCCCATGATAGGAGTTGATGCTGAAAAATGTCCCTAAGCAACAGTCAAGAGCAGCACTGCCCCAAAGCTCTCTGACACCAAGAAGAACACCAAAAAGCAGCACTCCTTCACTTCCCTCACCATGGCAAAGAAGTCTTCCCATACATCCCAGAACTGCCACTCCATGGAGATTAGCCCTCCTATCCTCATCAGCTCCAGCAACCCCACAGCTGCTGGGAGAATCAGCGAACTGTCTGGAATTCCTGCAGTTTCCCTTCTCAAATTCATATGAATACCACTGAGTTAACTGTGACCTCATTCCCAAGCATCTCAGTGACAACAGGCTCCTCATTAGTTTTCCTGTTAGATGTCCCCCCTCCAGCTGCCCTTGGAACTATGAATCCTCCCCTCTACCACCACATCTCCTGGCTGTCATTGTCCTCACTTCCACACTACTGTTGCTGTTGCTGCTGCTGAAATGGGATCCAGACCCATGGCAGGATCCACTATACAGATTGCACATTTTCAAACACAGACTCACCCCAGTGTGTATGTGGCTATCTACCCATAGACTCCCAGAAAGAAGATGAGCTAGAACTGGGAATAGGGGAGATGATTTCAGTGTTTGAGCATTTCCAGGATGGCTGGTTCAAAGGGATGTCAATGCATACCACTGAGATTGGGGTTTTCCTTGGCAATTATGTGGCATCTGTCAGAAGGGCAGTGATAAATGCTACCCAAGCTAAAGTTCCTATGTCTACTGTGGGTCAGACAAGTTAGAGGATGACAAAGGTCAGTCCCTCCACTGCAGGAGGGCCTTCCCAGAAGCTCCAGAGGAATGGTGTGGCTGGGACACCCATTGTTGTCTCTCCAGCTGTAGTGTCAGCAGCTCACAACAAAATAAGTGGTCAAACTAAGGTCCTGTTGCACATGCCTGGGCAGATTACAGTCAAGCAGGGTTGCAATGCAGTGAGGCCAGTTGCGGCACATAATCAAGAATACCCCACAGCAGCACTGATGCCCATCCAGGTGCAGAATGCTACCTGCATTTGGGGGCCTGCACCACCATTTGCTGGACTCCCCACAGCCTCTGCCACCAATGGCAGGCTCTGGTGCCCGTGCCTCTGCTGTCAGTTTCAGTCAAACCGGTACCTACCTGGCCTGTGCTTCAGCCACTTCATTGACCTCCCCAAGTATCACCTTTGCCTCTCATGAAACTAAGCCCAGTGGCCAGATAGTGACCCTGGACTTCCCACAACTCCACATTATTCTTCATCGGCTTGTGGGAGCAGTTCAGCAAGCAAATATGACAAGGACAGTAAAATACAATAACGGGGTTCCTGAAGTTGCCTTCTGGTGCTGCCACAAAATTGAAGACCTGAGTAACACTTCCAGCATTGCTGAAGTTAAAGTGGAGCTGGAAGCAGGGCTAAATGGTGATGAGTTACCCCTACAAGGAGCCATGGGTCCTGAGCTACCATTTGGAGGGAGGCCATGGCAGGGCCGGCTACTGCCCCATGGATGGTAATGGCCCAGTCACTGTGGCACCAGCAGGAACAGCCTTGAACCAAGCTTTCCATCTGAAGATTAGCTCCCTGGACTTTCAGTCCTATTGCTCCACCTCCTGGTCAGGCATGTTCCTCACTGGGTCCTGTCATGAATGAGTCTAGCCTGTTGTTTGTGAAAGGCACTAGGTGGTGGTTTCCTATCCTCCACAAAGTGAGGCAGAACTTGGGGACTTAAAGGAGATATGTTTATTCATAAAAAGTGAGAGGATGGCTGGTCCAAAGGCAAATTACAACACAATGGGAAAACTGGGCTTTTCCCAGGAGGCTTTGTGGAAAACATCAGAGGAGATAAACACTGGGAAGACTTAAAAGCACATCACACAAATGAAGAGCACAAAGCAGTCTGATGGAAATAGCGCATGTGTGGACTTCCAGAAGTTCAAGAGCTGAGCAGAGGGTTGGTGTGTGGCTCCTGAGTCTTAGCACAGACACACCAGCCAGCAGAGTGAGGCAGGTGTCTGGGTTTCACCACTCAGTTGGGATTGTAAGGTGTACCTTGTGCTAAGCAACCATTTTTGTGTTTGTTTATTTTGTTTTGATTTTATAATGTATAACTAAAATGGACACTTGTTTACAAGACTTAGCTAACGTATTTGCTTCTTTTAAAACTGAAATTTTCTTGTAATAGATAAATTCTTTGGATTATGATTTTAAGAAATTAATTTATGAAACAAGAGCCAAGGAGAAGCTGTATTATCTCCTGCTTAAGCCAAGAGATTCATTGTGCTGTAGAATGCATCCTCCTTCCCTCACCCCTGTTCCCCATCATTACATATTGCTTCCTTAAGACAGAACTGTTGGTACTCTAACTTGGGTTTTCCTCTTTGGGATATTAAACATACAATTCAGTCAGTATCAGTAAGGGCCTATGGTAGGGAGAAAAAACTCAAGAAAAAAAAGTCAGTGATTCTTTCAAGTTTGATCATGAGTCAATCTGAAGACTTAATCCTCAACTTAATTTTATAGGTTTTTAATTTTCCTAGAATGAAACCAATAAAGTGATGAGAAAAAAAAAGCAAAAGCATTGACTAGAAATGTATTCAGAAAATAATATTTAGTTTTATAACAAAAGCAGCTCAATTCATTGGTTGGAAAGTAGGCAACATTAATCTTATTCTTGCTGTCAGGGAGAGAATGGCTATGAAATGTAATTTCCATTTTATCCCACAAACTGTGTGTCCAGAACATTTGTGAGATGTGTTGGTAAGTGGTTCACTTGTGTTCAAGTCAAATGGTGAAGAAACAATGTGAAAAATTTACATTCATCTATTGTGGCTCTTTCTCAACTATCTTGCATGTCCCACAGTAACATGGACATGCATGATGTATACATTTAATTGTAGTTTTCTGCTGAGGTTAGTTTGCATTCAGAACTGAGAAATACAGGAGATGTAAAATGACCAGCATTCTCTACCCCAAAGCCACTCCTGACCAAGGTCTGCTGATCACACTCGCTCCCTCCTTGGCTAAGGTGTCCATCAGCCATCAGAGGAGTCATTAATAAGAATGCTCTTTGTGTTCTCAGCAGACAGAAGGAAAGGAAGAGTTTATCCAGGAGCTGTTCTGTGGAAGCTCTGGAAGGCTTGGAGGGAGCCAGTGTGCCCACACCTTACAACTGTGGCAGGATCCAGCTTAGCCTACCTTTTTATATTTATATCCATTCTTTGTCATTGGCCTCTTCCACCAATTTCATTATGGTGCCATACAGTTATGGGTTTTCAGAGTCCTGAGAACAAAAGTAGGGAAAGCAGTCTAGTAGGGAGGTAGTTACAACAGTTTTCCCATGGGAACTAAGTACTGAAATAACAAATTAAAAAAAAATAATAAAAAATAATGCTTGGAAATAGAAACATGGACTGAAAAGACTTCATCCAATAGCAAGAGGGTTTATTATCTTAAAAAGATGTAGAATGTGGGGCTGGGGCTGCAGCTCAGTGGTAGCAAACTTGACTGGCATGTATGAGGCCCTTGGGTTTGTTTCTCAGCACCATATATGAAAAATAAAATAAAGATCTATCAACAACTAAAAAAATGTAGGATGTGGTTGAAAATGAAATCATTCCTAAGTTAACCACTGATTTTATAAAACACTGTACATTATGTTCCTGTGTGTTGAAGTAAAAAAAATACTGGCATATCCATGTAATATATGAAGTTTGGTGAAATAAAGAAGTTAGGCAAAAAAGCTGATGCCAGCTTTCATCTGTGTAAGTTGACACCAATATGTCATAATATTCTGTATTTTAAGAAATTACTGTATTTTATACAAATTTTAAAAGGTATAAAGACTACTACAGGTTGAGTTAATTTTCACCTGTCTTATCTTCATATTTTAAGCTATATGATGGAATTTACTCCTTTAAATTTGTATAAAATTTACTACTATAAATTTGTATAAAATTTCATCTGTAAATAGATCATTAGCTAATATCATATATGGATTTTCTATTGTTTTTTTGAGACAGGAGATGAATTTTGTAAGAAGGGCTTGTTATTAAAATCATAATTCATCATTCCTTTAATTTAATAATTTGAGGACTAAATAAAATGTTTCAAGATTAAAATTTGATGTTCCACATTATAAAAATAAATAACATTTAAGGGACAGGGAAAAAATACTTGCCTCGAATTGATAATGCAGTTAAGCAAATATAAAATTGCACTGGTATGCAATATTCATTTACACTGCTTCTGCTTAGGCACAGAGATAAACACTTTCACTGAGTGTCACATTTTGCCTTTAATCTGGGGCATAGTTATTGGGCTCCCCATTCTGCACATGTGTGCTGCTTTATCTTCTCATCAATGATTTTCCCTTCTTCTTTCTGTTAGCCTTCCAATCTAATCAATACCATACATTCTGGAAGTCTCAAAATGTGACTGCCAAAGAGAAGAAGGAACCAGGATAAGAACTGATAGGTGAGTTAGAGAACTGAGCCTTATTAATCATTGAAGCTGCTGCTTGAGATAACCCGAATCCAGGATGCACATATTCCAACTGGATATGGGCTGGTGCTCAAAAGATATTTTCATAACAAAAGGACATTACAAATACATTAAACACAAAATAAAACCAAGACTGTCTTCTCCATAAAAGGAATATTCTAAGGGTAAATCTGATAAACTGATTTAGATACTGAACAACCAACTCCAAGACTCTGAATAAGCTGTTTCTAACATGTCCTTGGAATGATTTCAGACTGACATTCATTAATTTCTTTAAAGTCAGCATAGTAAGATAGCTAAGTGCATGTTTTCTATATAAACGAACCCTCTGAAAAAAAATCCTGGCCTAACTACTTACTAGTTCTTACCTTTCTATTTTTTTTTTAATTTCCTTCCCTTAAAAAGACACCATAACAATTATACACCTTCATAAAGCTGTTTTTAAAAATAAGGAGACAGCATACATGAAGAGCTTCTAATGATTTCAAAAACACAGAGAGAATTTAAAATAAGCAAGGGAGCATCACTGGTCTCACATATGATGAATTCTCTCTAGTTGAGGCACATGAAACACCACTCATTTCTTGGCAATTGTTCTTACCTGTATTCTATTTTGACAAATCATAAAAGAACACAAATCTATGATTATACACCTGCTCACATCACCTAGAATGTTCTAGTATTTTCATGGCAATTTCTAGATAAACATTCACATGTTGAGATCCGCGCCCCTGGTGGCAGCTGCTCCAGGACCCCCGTCCTCCTCGACATCCCCGCCTTCCCTCGCGGTGGCCCGCCCCTTCTCTGCCTCCCTCCGCAGCCCAGGCGGCGGTAGTCTCGCCCTGTCTGGGGTGCTTCCTGGGATCGGGGCCCAAGGATCCAAGATGCCCGCGACGCCTCCTCCGGGCGCGGGCTGGGGCAAGAGTGGGCCTGGTCCCCAGCCGACAGACAGGACATGCACCTGGAGGAGATCGCCCAGCTTGCTGGGGTGAAGGGCCGGGCAGGACAGGGGCGGCCCTGTGAGCGCCAACCCGGCCAAAGTGGAGAGCTGCGACTTGACTACCCTGCCACATGGGTGCTAGGGCAAGAGAACTAGGCAGCGGGGAAGCGTTGCTAGCTGGACCTGGGGCCTGGAGGAACTCCAGCCGCCACCTCACTCACAGCTAGGCGCCCCACCCAGCACATAACAACCACGGAGCTGCTCACTGGGGAACTCTTTTGGCTCCGCCCACACGACCCAGCCAATCTGCCTCAAGAGCGGTAAAATTGAAAATGATGTAACAGTTCCAGTTGAGGGTGCTCGCCAGAAGTGCTGGAGGTGGCTGTTGGGCTCTAGGGAATTCCTGGAGAGCTCTGGTGGTGCTGTGTGTGTGTGTGTTAAAAATAAAGTTCGTTCCTGCTTCAAAAATCCTTTCTGCTTGACAAGTGGCTCGTGAATTGTGCCCAGCCAGACTGCGGCATTCACACACTGGGGATTTGTGAACCTTTCATTCCTTTAACTTGAATCAAACTGTTCAAGCATGGACTGCCTGAACAGTTTATGATCTCTTAAAGATCCTCAAACCCCACACAGGTTTGGAACACTTCATCCTGTCAAGCCAACTTCATGTTTCCACAGTGACAGGCCTACTGCAGGGACTCTCAGAATATGTGAGTCAGTGGGAAAAAACCTGCCAGTAACCCTCAAAAGCAATGCTCTGAGAGTTGGCTTCTGACTCCTCTCTCTGGGCCACACCCTTCTTCCCACACAAATGTAATAGAAGAGCTGTCAGTAAAAGACTTACACTGTCCAGGAAAACGTGAAGCCATACAAGTCAGAGCTTTGTGACACTGTCTACTTTCTCTCAAGAACATCAGAATTATTTCCACAACTTCATTCCATTTAAAGTCAACTATGGAATGTTTTCCTCAGATCAAATCTATACTCCTCCAAATAACCTTAACATGTTTACAGTAATATTCACTATAGCACTGATGCTGAGCCTTTTTCTGCTTCCTAAATATCAGAATGGTCACTGGAAAATAAAGCATCCTGTTCATTAACCAAAACCAACGGAATGGCTCAAACCCAAATGACTCCCAGCACCTGCACAGCAGAGAAGGCCTAACATTTGTGGGCATCCATGATGGAAGCTACGACTCACAAGCACATGCACAATATCAACTTTAGTTTTAAATTTTTCCTCCAGTCTCATTACTGAGAAAGTTCATATTTAGAACTTCACTTTCGAAGAACTTTGCTTGCCCTCCCTGTGACCGTGCTCCCAAGTCATGAAAAAAATCTTAATCCTCACAATGGGCTCTTCAGAATGCCCAGATCACAGCAGAACATCCAGCTTGTCACCGTGGCTGAGTACAGATAACCACTTGCCTCTCAGAGTGTGCAAAGCATTCACTCTCAGTCACAGTGATTCTGGCTGTGTACATGTCTGGCTCAGCTTCCCAGAAGAGTGCCCCAAGTAACTAGACAGGTGGTTCATGCTTGCCTTATGGAGACACCAGTTTCATCCAGATATGTGGACTTTGGCAAAAGCAAAAACTTTCACCTAACAGCATGTTCATGTGCCTCCTCTTTTCAAAACAGAAACTGATTACCCTTCTCCTCATCTTGACAAACATCATGCAACCTTAGGAAGAGAAAAGACTCTAAGCCAACCTCAAAGCAGTATCTGGCCTGCCGGCACTGGAGAGGCTGTGTAAAATCAATTAGGTTTCCTACCAAGGTATCTACCAAACATTTGGCTTCCACAGATGTGTCTGCCTAATTCACTTAAAAACCAATTGCAACAGGGTATCACATTTATGGCAATGGAGGCGTGGCATCCCAACCAACCATGTTGTATAAATGGATATCTAGCCCATGTCATGCCATTTGCAAACTGCTTACACCCTGTATTATTTAGTATTATTTGGTTGGAGGCAAGAGTTCCTGCTGGGTTTAAGAGCTTTGGGGGGGGAGGGAATTTGGTGGCAAGGTGCTGGATTATTTGGTGGGAAACAAGAGATGGAGGGAGGGCATGTAGCAAGAAGGCAATTACTGAATATGTGGCACAGAAATTGGAAGGAAATGGAATTCTCAGGAGGTTGCCAAGTAAGACAGGAACTGCAAGATTGAATAATTGTTGGGGAGGGAAGACCAGAGAGGTATGACTCTGAAGGTGTTTTCCTTTTTTGAAATTTTTTACTGGGATAAAGTTCATCATCCTAAAGTACACGAAAGAGAAAGCAGTTTGTAGTATACTCCTGGCCTCTGGACAACCATCACCATGTCATATTTGAAATACTTCCATCACCTTTGAAAGAAGACCTATAGCTTCTACAGTCACTCCAAGAACCCCCACCCTCATCTCCCAATAGAGCCCCTACTTTCTCTCTGCATGAATTTACCAGTTCTTGACATTTCCAATAGAGGGATTACACCTATTCTTTGATGCAAGTGTCTTTCTTTAGCTCAAGGTGTGGAGGAGCCCTGCGGAACACATATCAAAACTGTCTTCCTCTTCAACTGGAATATTCCATATTCCACCTCCCTCATCCTCTCCATTCTTTATTTGGGTTGTTTCTGTTTTTAGGCTTTGTGGATAACTAACGTGGCTCCCTGCAGCTGCATAGCCAGCCTACTGGTCCCTGTCATGAAGCAAAGTGGCAACAGAGCAGTGGAGCAAGGAGTGGTGGCCCCAGTGGGGTCCAGGTGACGAGCAGGACCTACAGCCATGTGAACACACCATTCAGGCACTGTTAACCATAGCCCAGGCCAGTCACCATGTTAACCATGCCCACCTGTCACCCTTGGTCAGCCAGACCTGGGCCCAGTACTAAGGCCTATGGCAGAAGCCCGCTTCCTGCAGTGCTGCATTCCCATTCCAGCACGCAAACCTTCCCCTTCTGACCTGCCCTGAGGAAATGGAAGTTGGCAGATCTGAATGGAAGTCAGGACTCCAGAGCTGACCAATAGCATTATTGCCTTTCCAAGTTCTCATTAGCATAAGTTTGGACCAATAGCAGTAACCCAAGAGCTATATACAACCTGAAACATGCCTTCCCTGACAGGTCAAATATGCTGTTGCTGTCACCAGCATCTTCTGTTTTATGACAAGTGTTTGGTTTCCGTTCTTCAATAAATGCTATGGTTACATTGATCCATCCTGGTTTGTGGATTCCATTCATCAAATGCACCAGATAATAAGCCCAAATAGAAAAAAATGGTGGTGAGCTGCTGGGGTCTGCTGCTGTACTTCTTGGCTCCACCTGCCAGCAACCATAGTGAGCTTGGTTTTGTCTCAAAGCCATGGTTTTGTAATGTAGCTATAGACTTCACATACACATTATTATCTCATTGTCTGGCTTTAGTTCTCAAGAGTGTATACTTAGAGGGGACTTGTTGGGTTACATGGCAACTCCCAAGTTCCACTCCTTGAATAGTCTCTCCTGATGTGACATAATAAAAACAGGACTAATGGAGGTGGGGCATCTCTGTTCTCCTTGGTGCCCCAGAGCCCCTTGTGTTTACCACTCTGGAGGCTCTCAGAACTGTAGCTTTTAGGGTCAACTGGAGGTTCCATTGTGTGGGTGTGGATGAGGACTCACTGGCAGAAGTGAATATCAATCCCTGTCTCCCCTCTCTTCCTGGAGATCCAGGAGTTAGCTCAACGTTCAACCCTCCGATTACATGCTGGACACCCTGGAACCCAGCCTGGTCCTCCAAAGGCTCCTCATGATCCCACACTCAGGTAAGGCCGACAGGGTGTACTGAGTAAGCAGCCAGCCAAGCACTGTGCCTTGACACTCCATTGTAAAGGGAAAGCATGCCCCATGGTGGGAAAGGCCAAGGCACACCAGAGACCACTGTCACTGCAATCACTCTGACTCTGCTGCCACCACCACAGTGACTCTCTCAGGACTGCTGCAAAAGCCCCCGCTGCCCCAGCACCCACTCTGGTCCTCCCACCATCTGCTCCATTTAACAACCAAAGTGATTCCTTTAAAACCTGTTATGTCACTCTCTAGTCAGAGCCTCCCAGGAACTGTCTCCCCACCACACCACAGTCCTCACAAGAGCTCTGGAGCACAGCATGATCTGGACCTCTCTGCCTCACACCCATACTGGGCTGTCTCTGACTCACCTTCCTCTTGCCCTGGCTCCCCTTGCTCCTCCAGAACTTCACGCACAACCTCATTCAGGAGCTGCACAAGGTCCCACAGTCCCCTGACTAGCCCTGTGACCCCCTGCCTTTACAACTGTGTCCCACAGAACACCCTGCCACCAACACTTGTCCCCCAGGATGCCTGCTTCTTGCATTGTGCTCCCCAGGACTCCTTGCCTCCAGCACTGAATCCGCAGGATCCACAGTCCTCCTACACCTTTCTTCAGGTTTCTGCTGTTACCATATATCATCATATCAGGGATCCCTAGAAAGTGTGGGTTCCTCTCTCAATGCCCTCTCTGACCCCTTCCTAGGTCTGACTATGTCCTTCCAAGTTCATGTGCTGGAAACCTCATTCTGGGCAACAGTTCTAGGAGGAGGAATCTTTAAGAGCTGACTGGTCTGTGCATGCTCCACCCTTCTTTCTCTCCCTTAGCCTTGGCCTTCCCAGCCCCAAACTGTGAGCCAAATAAATTTATTTTCTTTATAAATTATTCAATCTGTTTACATGTTGTTACAGCAGCACAAAATAGACTAAGAAACATTTAACCTGGCTTCACAGTACTAAGCAGTTCAGAAGACACTACCCTGTTACCTGCATGCTTGCTTAGGCTCCTGTCCCCCAGAAATGAGAGCAAGGATTTTGTCTGATACTGCATATGTCCATCAGTGTCTGGTGGATGTTCAGAAAATATTTGTTGATGATTAAATCCCTCTATGACTGATATAGACATTGTCACTCTGCATATGAAAAAGAGAAAAGAAAGAAAGAATCAAAAACACAGGAAGCATAATGGCCACAGCAAGTTCCTTATTATTAAGTGTGACCTTCAGAGATAAATAAATGCAAACTCACAACACAGATAATTTGATAAGGCTGGAGAAAGTACAAAATAAATAGTCACCATTAAGACTGCCTTGGTAGTCTAGACATCCTGGAGTAGTGAGAGCTTCAGGCTGTCACATGTCCCCTGTGGCTGAGTTAGTGCCAGCCCCACAGGCCTGAACCTGACTCTAAGGACAGCTTCTTCCACTCAGACCTACTGTGGTAAGAAACTCCATGCACATGTCAAGCAGCTGTGCTCTCACCAGGCTCTGATTCCCTTTTCTGTGTGGGCCATAAATACTGCCCTGTGGAATGTAATGTGATTTTGTTGACTGGAGATAAAGTCTTTTAATTCCCATAAATTAGACCATAGCCAGTGATTCTAGATGTGGTCCAAAGTCATTAATTACATGCCAGTGAGGAGGTACAGAGTTGGGAGAAACTGTTGCAGATGTTAGTGGTTTAAAGCATCTTCTTTTCCTCTTTCAAGGTCTCACTTACTCAATGAAACTCTGCACAAAACTGTGTAACCAGGAATGTTACAAATATCACTAAACATGTTATTTGTTGTGACTCTAACAGGAAGAGTCTGTTAAACTGGACATTTCCATCTGTCCCATGAAGGTCCCACATGAGGTAGGCAGAATGGCAAAGATGGAAAGCATGTGAATTTGGCAGTCTGAAGACAGTTCCTTGGGTTCTATAATCCTTACAGGTTCTAGGCCAGGTGTGGAGAACACAGCAGGGTGAGAAGAAGGGCCATGACCTTCCTGGGGCCATGATGGGAACATGCCTTCTGAAAACATTCTAAGATCCATGTGCACTGTGTGCTGGAGACTTTTGACTGTTCTGTTCTCCAGAGTCCCAGGCGCATTGTGCCTGGCTCACAGCTCCTCAGGAAGTATTCCTTGAGTGTTAGCACCTGGCAGAGGCTTGCCTGCTGCTGATACATTAATGAAGAGTGGTTATCCAGGTGCCTGGAGCCTTCTGTGCCTGATCTCTGGTCCCTTCACACACAGGGAAGGGAGTGTCTACACCTTTGAAAGGATGCTGCTGGTGTCCAATCCGTGCCCTGTGTACTCAGCAAGAGATACTCTCTAGAAGTCACCTCAAGACAGGTAGCCACTCTGAACCTATTTCCTCAGATCTCAAGTGGGAGGTCGAGTGGGAAGCCTCAGGTCCTTCTAGCTCAGGTCATCTCCAATAGGAACCATGCAAATCCAGACAGTGAAGAGGAGCATTAATGGTTCTTATTAGCCATGAAGTTAACAAGATAGACTGACTGGTCAAGGAGTAACATGAGAAAGATGTCAACTATGACATTCTGAGAAAAATGCAGAAAATAGACACTTTCTTTTTAAAAACAATGGAAAAAGGTGCTAACCAATGAAGATCTTCACAACAATTATATGGATGGTTCCTCAGATTCTAGGATCATTACAAGTTGTAGGCCAGGTATAAAAACACACATGGAAACTATCTAAAAATTAATTTTTAAAAAATTGTGGACACACCCAACATTCTGTTATATTTATCCATGGCAGAGAGGACCAAAATGAGTCCAGACCACATGGGTTCGGCCTCATACTTCATGTTCAAGAACCAGCCAACGAGACCCTAAAACAAGACAAAACATCAGAAATAAGACTCAACTTTTTACAATATGGCCTGCATGGTGGGCATACACCTGGATATTCTCCTCAGTGCACAGTCAAATACCACTGGAAAACAAAGGCCTTGTAGGGTCCCTAGTGTGCTGTGCTTTCCTGTTGGCAGGGTAATGGGCAGCTGCCTGGGTGGCAGGTGCAGGTGGGCCCTCCAGAGGCCCCGATGAAGAGCCTTCTGGAGGCACAGCAGGATTCATTCCATACAAGAGGACACTGACCTCCATGCACAGTTCCAAGCAGGTAAAGTCAATGTTGGCAGGGCAAAGGATTGGGCTTGAGTCCTGCAATGCAATGTGCCAGCAGACCCTGCTCTGCTCCTCATTTTGCCTTGGCCACTGGGGCCAATGTCTATGGGAGGCAGTGGAGTAAAGAGGCCAAGGTAGATCTACCTTGAGCCCTGTATGACCAAGGCCAGCTTCAGGGAGAAGGAAGCCGTCCCGCAACAGCACAGAACACAATAGTCAGACATGGCCCCACCTGGCTGTGTGAGGCTTGTCCACAAATAGCATGGTCCAGTCAGGGACCAGGAAAGTCCCAGCTTTGGAAGAACACAGACATCAATTGCTGGTAGAGGCAAGGTTGTTTGAGTGCCAGGGGGAACCAAGTATGACACCTTAGAGGCTTCAGGACCCATTCTGAGGACCCAGGGACACTGGGGGCCTTTGTGAACCCTCATGGGGAAGCAGCCTACTGGGACTTCTGTGTTTTCACAGTGCTTTGCTCCTGCTCCTATCCAAGCTTCTCCCTGTGCCTGCCAATTAGGAGAGAGCCACTGTTAAAGTCAATCTTATCCTAGATCTGCAGAACAGCTGCCTCCAGGGCTGCTGCATGGGCAGTGAGCATGAGCTGCCACCCAGAGTCCACCACGCTGGTATGGGCCCGAGGTGGGCTAAGCCAGCACCAAGGCAAACCAGGGAACATAGATCCACTGAGCTGAGGCAGCCCTGCTGGGCCCAGTGTGGATACCTGCTCTAACCAGTGCTGCAGCCAGAACCCCCAGGCTCCATGATCCCAGGACCTCAACCTCCTGCTTGACAAAAGTGAGAAAATGGGAGTGGAGCAAACCTGAATGTAAAGTGAGGCTCAAGCATTGTTACAATAGCATCAGTACTTTTCCAAACCCTGATTAGCATAAGTTTGAACCAACAGCGTTGACCCAAGTGCTATATAAACCCCTCGCCTAGCACACTTAGATGATAACCTGATATTGGGTCTGTTTTTGTCTCTATAGGAGTTCTGATTTTATTTTCACTTCAATTAAATTCTATTCCATTTTCTCTTGTCTTCCTTATCTCATTAATGTAATTATTTGGATGTGTGAGGCAAACCTGGAAAGACATTAGAGGTTAAAGTGCTAGACCTTATTGCAGCACTGGAGAGCATAGCAGAGGTTCAGAGCTATAACACTGAGAGCTATGATATGCCACTTAATGGTAGTGGAGAAGATTCAGACTTTGCTGGTTGCAACCTTCAAAGCTGACACTTGTAGATGATGTGGATTCCTGGCTGCTAAGCCAAATCAGCCATCCTACTGGTTCTTGTCAAGATGCAGATATAGAGCTCATGTGGTCTGTGGCCCTGAGGAGACTGCTATATAGCCAAGGAGGTCCTGTGGCAGAACAGGCCAGTGCTGAGGTAGATCAGGGCAAGCTGTTCTGTCACTCTGCTGAAGTCTGGATTATACATAGGGGCACACCTACCACAGAAGCCCACTCTATAGCAGTGCCACGGCTTCAGATACCCACTGAGCATGTGCAGTCAATGAATTCAGTCTCTTGCTTCCCAAAGCAGGGAGCAAAGTAAAGCTAAATGTGAATGGGATTCAGGACTAACAATTTCATTATTGATTTTCCAAGCCCTACTTAGCATAAGTTTGGACCAATAGCAGTGAACCAAGGGCTCTATAAATCCCTAGGCTAGCATACTTGGCAGAGAAAACCGGCTGTCTGTTCCTCTCTTGTGTGGCATGAGTTGTGTTCCTGTAACTCAATGAATTCTACTATTACACTCACTCATCCTGGTTTGAGAATTTCATTCTTTGAATTCATAATAAACAAAAGAAAAAATGGAAGGTGAGCTGCTGGGTTATACTGCAACACTGGTGGTCATGGCCTGCCATTAGGAACTGCAAGCACTTCCTGAGTTCAGAGGCTTGTAGCTTGTGCAGACCCCACCTGGCAGCAGCAGCAGTGAATGAAGTTTCACCTCAAAACCCTGGTTTCCTAGGCATCTCCTCTTTGATTAGCTGCTAACACTTTAAATCAGCCAGCTTGGCTGCAGTGATCTGCATCTTCACAGACTGCTCACCAGCACAACTGGTGAATTCAGCTTCTTAAACTCTAGCTGTGTTACTTCTATCATTGTTGCTTGGGTATAGACAACAACTCTAATGAGTGGTTACCTTATCTGCATATGGTGTTGAGATTTAAGACAAGTTTCAAGAGGGAGCCCTGGACCAGAATGCAGGGACCTATAGATATATGCTAGCTTTTGCTGTGTTGACTTTTCCACACTGGGTACTTAAAACCCTTGCAAAAATGACCATGGTAGCTCCTGCCCCTTAATATTACTACAAAAAACACTTTGTCAAGCCCCAGATCCTCCCCACTGATACCCAAACCAGAGCAGAATAGTGTCTAGTGCCAGTAAGCTGAACATCACCTGAACAACCAACCTGGTGGTGTAACTCCAATTTCTGGACAGCATGTGTAGTCGTTTACTTCATCATTTTATTGTTATTTCAGTGTATTTTCTTATGCTGAAGTCCATTGATCTACAGGAATGGATTTATCATATAGAAAAGCATCTTGCTCTGGGAAGGCTCTGTTGGGAGGAATCAAGCTGGAATTCAGAATCACCTCCAGAAGAGGACTGCAGTCACTGCATGCACATCCCAGGGGGACATGGCTTACTTTCTAGCACAGTCATGAGACCAGTTTGAGATGAAACTCCACCACTTCTGTTGGTGGGATGAGTCTGTGCACACTGCAGGCCTCTTTAGCCAAGAAAGCCTATTTCAGTGTTTGCTGTGAATCACAGCAGGGGATGCCTGCCCTTGTCAGCTCTGAGGGTCAGAACAGGCCAGGCCATGTCCTCCACTACCACTGAGCAGTGTTTTTCAGTTTTGTGCTAGAGCTCCCTGCCTGGGGAGGGTCTCCAGTATTGCAACAGACTCTTGCAATTCACTACCAACTTATTTCCATTCTTAATCCAAAGAATGTCCCAGAAGATATGTGTCAAAGCAGTAGAATTTATTTAAGTATGAAAAATAGAAACAGAACACTTGCAATGGCAAGAAGGAGTCCAAGAGCAGGTTTTCAGTCCAAGTGAGCTAGTCTAGGGGATTATCTAGCACTTGGGTCAATGATATTGGTTCAGACTCATGATAATCAGGGTTTGGAAAAGTACTAATGTGATTGTCACCACACTGAAGCCTGAATTTCCATTCAAGTGCACCCCAATCATATTTTTTCACTATTGGTTGGCCAGCAGGAAGTTGAGGTCTTGGGATTGTAGAGGCTGGAGTTCTGGAGGCAGTGCTGTGTGCAGTCAGCATCCACCCTGGGCTAAGCCTGGTCTTGGTGTCTCAGGCCCACACCAATGTGGTGGGCTCCATCTGGTTACTACTTGCCACCCAAACTCCAGGCCCTGTGGGCAGCCATTCCATAGCTCTGGGACAAGGGTTGGTTCCAGTCAGGCATTATGATACAGGAATTTTACTCTAAAGACAACAATGATGAAAACATCAGGAAACTAAGGCACCTTTCTTCGATTCTCCTTCTACTATGAGAGTGGGACTGTTTTCCAAAGGCCATGGAGCTGAACGTCACAGCACTTGGGTTGCATTGCTGACCTATGAAGCCAGCTGTCTCCCAGAAAGCCAGACATTAAAGAAACTAAAAAAAAGCAACACTTCATCTTTCTTCATTTAGTCTTGAAAATACATCTATTTTTCATAAAATATTCTAATGTGCAATGAGTTTAAAATAACTTAAAACAAATTAATAAATATTTCTAAAATTTCCCAATCTTTGTTTCACTGCAAATATTGATAGTTATTATCCACTCAAAGGAAATTGTTTGTGGTGGGTCCTTATGATCTTTAAGAATGTGAAAGGATTCTGCAAGACTGGGAGAAGCTGAAGCAGGAGTGTTCCTGGGAAAGATGAACACAGTAAGGTCACTGGGGTCAGGGTCTGTGAGTGGAGGCAGGGCTCACATGGATCTGCAAACTTTTTTCTTAAAAACTAAATCCAGGTACAGAATTTCAGCATTCTGTGAGCTGGGTGGTTGTTATACCATACTTCTGATGTTTTTAAAATAATTCATAATAAAAATAAATTGCCAGGGGATAGGGAGGGCAGCAGAACACAACAGGCACTAGTATTGCTGTATGTATATATGTGGCTGTATAACCAATGTGATCCTGCAATCTGTATACGTGGAAAAATGAGAATTCATACCCCATTTGAATCAAATGTATGATATGTTAAGATCATTGTATTGTCTTGAACAACTAATAAAAAAACAATAAAAAAATAAGTTGCCATGAAAATGTCATTTAGAGTTATGGAAACAATTACCAGAAATACCATCAACAAACATGGTTGAGTTTTGGTGCAGTGTGAGACCAATATGGGCAAGCAAGGCTGGAAGAGGAGGCCCCGTGGCAGGTGGGCAGGTTCCATTCCACTTGATATTAGATACACCTCCTCTGCACCTCGACAAATTATAATCTTCAAATAAATCAAGTGAAGAGAAAGGAAGGAAAGGGCAAGCACCATGCAGAACATAGAGATGAAGAGAAGGTGTGGAAGGAGGAGGAACTGCACCATGTGTTAGGATGTGGGACTATGGGGGCTCTTTCTTCCCCTTCATTTTTCATCTATTCTGTTATGTGGCTGCATAATTTCATGTATAGCATAAAATTATTTTTAAAATTAGCAATAGATCAAAAAAGACAGATAATTTTTTTTTCTCCTGGGAAAGACTGGCTACCACATGGTTCTATCTCTCCTGGTTATCTCACATGGATGCCTGGTGGCTGCCAACCTTCTGCTCCTTAGAGACTGTGATCATAGGTGGATTCTTCATCTCTCCTGGTCTCTTCTTTGGCTAGTTGTCCTCAGCTGGTGCTGCTAACCCCAGGGCCTGCTCTGTCTTGACCTGGTCTTCTTCTCTGTCTCTCTGTGTCCTCTTCTTTATTTAGAAGGTTACTAATCTTTGAATTGGGGCACACCCTTAATAATCCTAAATAAATTACATCTGCAAAGACCATGAACCTCACATTCTAAAGTTCAAGGTGAACATGAATTGGGGAGTACATCATCCAACACAGTATAAAGACCAAGCAAAATAAATTACTAAAGGCACATGCTCCAAATATAATTCTTACTTCAAATGAAAAAGTACATGGGTTAAACATAGGCTCACTTGATAGAACTCTAAAGCAACAATGCCCCCCCCCACACACAAGCTGTTTAACTTTTCCAAAACAACCAAATCAATTCTGATGTGATCTGCGTATCAACCAACCATAAATCAATATAAGTACTGAATACCTTCATGCTTTTACACTGTTCCAGGTATATTCACTTGCAACAGAAACTGAGGCTTCACAAAAAACAAGTTCAACAGAAAATGATCTCATTCACCCTCCAACTGGCAAACAAAAACTTTGTTATATAATGGACAAGACACTAGCACAATATTTGTAGGTATAATTACAAAATATGCTGTAGGTGTACTATTCTCTTTGAAGTCATGTGTATGTCTGTGAGTGTGTGCATGTGAGATGGGTGGGTGGATAGATAGATATTGAGGGATGCTGGACAGGATCAAGGTGGACAGCTGGATGGATGCCCTCAAGTCCTGCCATCTCTTCCTGGCACAGCTCCCTTTGAAGTTGGGCTGGGTGCATGTGACTGAGCCCTCATAGTAGATTGGATGGATCATCTACCTCACTTTCAGGCCTGGAGCAAATTCCTCCAGTTTCTCTATATGGTGCAGAACAGATAGCCACGAACCACAGGTGGCTTCATTGCCAACTCGAATCAGCATGAATCCCTGGGTCAGCATGGGTGGAGAGACCACAGAGTCACTGAACTCGCAACCAGGATGGGAGTGAGGAACAGCCATGCTTGTCCATTTCATGGATCCTTTAAGAGACTGTCCTTGCTATAGTTTGGGTATTGACAGAACTTCCAAGGCCCATTTACTGAGGGTTTGTCCACTGGGTGGTGTTATGGGGATGAAGTGGAACCTTTGAGAGGTGGGCCTAGTGGTAGGTCCTGAGGCCTCTGAGGTGTGTCCTTGAGGAGGAGTGTGGGACCCTAGCTGATCCCTCCTCCCCTTTTACTTCCTGGCTGATGACAGGAGCAGTTCTGCTCTGCCACACCCTCCCACAATGATGGGCCACCCCACCACAGGCCCAAAGCCACAGCACAAAACCATTGTGGACTGGCATCTCTAGAAATGTGGGCCCAAAGAAACCCTTTCTCTTCATAAGCTGATTAGCTCACATATTTGTTACAGTGAAAGAAAGTGGACTAACACAATTATCAACTTTCTAGACTCTGAAGCAGTCATGCACGCCCTCCTCTTTGCTCTTATAGCCCAGCCTCCACAGTGCCCCATTGCAGCAGACCTGTGCCTGTGCATGGCGTGTTTTCCATATAGACAGAGCCCTTTCATGAGGCTGGATCCTCTGCCTTTTTTGTTGTTATTGCCCAGCCTCAGGCATAATGAGCACATGACTTTCTTATTTGTCTTCCTGGATGAAAGAGAAAAAATTGGTCAAAATGTCATTTATAAGCCAATTCTCAAGAAGAATTTATTATAAAGTAGATGCCTCCATTATTACTACTGAAGTCTCATGCCTGAGTTGTCACAGGTCCAATTGGGTCTTAGCTCCCAACGATGCACTCTCTGCACTGGTTTCCAGACACTTCCTCTCTGTGCTTCCGCATCCCAACTTCAGCCTGCACACCTCTCTGGGCATACATCTTCCCAATTCCCAGGAATGAAGGTGACCTGGAGTGAATGTCCCTTTCACATGTTGGCACACATAGCTGCAGGAAGACACACTCCTGTTCACATCACTTCCTGCAGCTTCAGAAAGTATTCCACCTCCTGTCTTTACCAGTGGCCTCTGCTCTGTAGAGTCTCTTGCGTGTGCGTGTTCCTCCCTGAAGTGTGTAAACACTCTGAAGATTTCCATTTCTTGTGAGAGATAGGGGTATAATTTTATTTTGTTACATATGGATTTCCAGTTTTCCCAGAACCATTTGTTGAAAATGCTATCTTATCTCCAGGCTATGTTTTTGACACCTTTGTCTAATATAAGAAAATTATAATTGTGTTGATTAATCTCTGTGTCCTCTGTTCTGTACCATTGGTCTACAAGTCTGTTATTAGGCCAATACCATCCTTTTTTTGTTACTATTTCTCTATAGTATAGTTTAGGTCTGGTATAGCGATGCCACTTGCTTCGCTCTTCTTACTAACTATTCCTTTAGCTATTCTGGATCTATTAATGGATCAAGGACCTAAGAGTTAGACCAGAGACTCTGCATCTAATAGAATAAAAACTAGGCCCTAATCTTCATATTGTGGGATTAAGCCCCAACTTCCTTGATAAGACTTCTATAACACAAGAATTAAAATCAAGAATCAATAAATAGGGTGGAATCAAACTAAAAAAATTCTTCTCAGCAAAAGAAACAATCTGAGAGGTAAACAGAGAGCCTACATCCTGGGAGAAAATTTGTACCCCTCACACATCAGATAGAGCACAAATATCTAGGGCATACAAAGAACTCAAAAAGCTAAGCACCAAAAAACAAATAACCCAATCAACAAATGGGCCAAGGACCTGAACAGACACTTTTCAGAAGAGGATATATAAGCAACCAACAAATATATGAAACATGCTCATCATCTCTAGGAATCAGAGAAATGCAAATCAAAACTACTCTAAATATCATCTCACTCTAGTCAGAATGGCAGGTATTATGAAGACAAACAACAATAAGTGTTGGCGAGAATGTGGGGGAAAAGGCACACTCATACTTGCTGGTGGGACTGCAAATTGGTGCAGCCAATATGGAAAATATGGAAAGCGGTATGGAGATTCCTTGGAAATCTGGGAATAGAACCACCATTTGACCCAGCTATCCTTCTCCTCGTACTATACCCAAAGAACTTAAAAACAGCATACTACAGGGACACAGTCACATTAATGTTGATACTAGCACAATTCACAATAGCTAAACTGTGGAGCCAACCTAGATGCCCTTCAGTAGATGAATGGATAAAAAAAAATGTGGCATACATACAAAATGGAATTTTACTCAGAGAAAATTCATGGCATTTGCAGGTAAATGGATAAGCATTAGAGAAGATAATGCTAAGTGAAGTTAGCCAATCCCCCCAAAAAACAAATGCTGAATGTTTTCTCTGATATAAGGAGACTGACTCATACTGGCTGGGATAGGGAGGGGGAGCATGGGAAAAATAGATGAATTCTATATAGGGAAGAAGGGTTGGAGGAAAAGGGAGGAGGCAGGGAATTAGCAAGAATGGTGGAATGTGATGGACATCATTATCCAAAGCACAAGTATGAAGACACAAATTGGGTGTCAACCTACATTATATACAACTAGAGTTATGAAAAACTGAGGTATATATGTGTAATAAGATTTTTAATGAAAAAAGTACATTTATAAAAGACATGAAATGGTGTGAACATACTCTATATAAAAAGATGAAAATTGTGCTATGTGTAATAGGAATTGTAATGCATTCTGCTATCATGTATTTGAAAAAAATAAAATCAACTAAATTTAAAAAAAGTTTCCATTTCTTAAAGTGAAACTCCCCTCTGGATACTCCTGGTGACAGGAAGAACAAGGGAGCTACGCTTGCCCCAGCCCACAGACAACCTCATGTATACCAGAACAGGCAGCATTCCCTTTCAGCTGTGTCCTCTTTTCCAAAAGGACACTGTTTAGCAGATGGAAGAGGCCAGTGGACACTCTACAACAGGTTTCTACCATCATTGGCTTGACCACAGTCAGGGAGACTGGCAGCACCCAAAACTCCTAAGCTTACAGGCTCTGGTTAATCCTTCTCTTCAAAAAACCTTCCTACTTCTGCACAGCCCATCCCCTAATGGTGGAGCTGCAGAACACAGTGGCTCTGCCTCTGACTACTGCTCTCTTCACCTGTGGAGTCCACCTGAGGATCACCACTGGGAAAGGGAGGCCCTGCCACTGCAAGGAGAGTGCAGGGTGAGCTTGGCAGCCTCCAGCCAGGCCCTCTCCCTAGTGGTCACAAAGCCTGGCCCTCCTCCTTGTGGCCCTCAATCCTGTGGTCAGAGAGTACACAGCTCTGTTCCTGTCTGCTGGACAAGCTTTCAATCCACCTGTGCAGTTTACCTGGATTCAGTACCTCAATTTCTTTTTCCTTCCAGCCACATTTTGTGTTTTTCTCCTGAAAGATCAATTCCCCTCTTGGACTATGGCTTTGATAAACATGGTATCCCAACATGCTGTCACCACCAAAGGGCCTTGCCAAGAACCTAGTGTGTCTTTCTGTGGTCTGCCTCCCTCCTAGGAATGTGAGACCCCTGAGCTGGGTGATAAAATGTGCAACATTCCCAGTGAATTTTTGTTAAATGAATGAGTGGAAGGAACAAAATTATCCCCGTTTTATCCCCACAGCTTGTCACCAAGTTTGATCCATTCTGTTTCCTCAAAACTCTCATGTCCATAAGCTCCTTTCCCTACCTTCCCAGAATGAGTTACTCCAGGTCTCATTTCTTCCTGCTGAGCTTGGAGCACAGCTCCTGCTACACCTGCCACTCAGCATCCCACCCTCCTTCTCAACACCACTACAAACGGCCTGGGACGAACCACCCATCACACTGTTCTGTCCCTCAGAGCCTCTGCACGCTGCCCACGTCCACACTGGTTGGACCATGAGGCCGAGGCAGGCCATGAGGCTCTGTGTGAAGGGATCCACTCCTACTATCAGCATCTCCCACATGATTTCCCACTCACTCTCCCTGCACCAGCCAAATGAAAATATCACCTGTGCCTCATGCCCAGGCTTTTTTCAGAAGATAAACTTTAAGTTTTAGTACAGTTTTAGTTTATAGAAAAACTAAAAAGTCAGTGCAAAAGATTAATGATACCTCTCAGCTAGTTTCACCAATGGTTAGCATAGACATGGCTTTGAACAGCTGTCAAGATCAATAAATCTACACTGACATGTTGACTAATGTCCAATTGTTACTCACTCTGTAGTTCTTGTCTTGCTTCTGTCTGCAGATCCCACCCAGGATGGTATGTTATGGGGCATATTCATGTTGTGTGGGCTCCTCTAGACAGTCATGGTATCAGTCTTCCCTGGGTTTCGAGGACCTTCACAGAAGCATTGAGAGGCACTGGTCAGGGGTTTGTAGGTCATCCTCAACTGCTCTGTTTTGAAGCCATTTCCCAGCCTATGATCTTGGGCTTTTACTCTGTAAAGAAGAAAAAAAATAATTCACAATGAAAATAATTTCTGTAGCATTGAAGGAATTCCTGGTAATAACAATCTTTTCAAGCTAATGATCCTGGGAGTTATTTAAAGAGAAAGAATGAACTTCAAGAGCAGTTAGAATTCGAGGTAACAGCTATTCTCCAACTGACAGTTTAGAATCCAGGAAAAGTACAATTTCTAAAACTAAAAAAAGGAAGGAAGGAAAGAAAGGAGGCTGTGAGAGGGAAGGAGGAAGAGGAGAAGAGAGGCATAAAGGAAGTGTACTGTGTCGATTGAATGTTAAGAGTTTTCAAATTGGGAAGAACAAGGACTTAGAAATAATAATCCACCTGTGCCCATGATTTTATGGAGAATTCTATGTACAAAGAGATGAGTTTGTTATGACAGAAGTGTAAATCCATCCTTAAGGGCCTTCATCCAGGGATGAACAAATAGGAACCACAGAGGAACTTGGAGCCTTTGAAAGTCTATAAAGATGAGTAGGAACAAAACACGTTAAAAATTATTCAGAAAGACTGAAACTGCACCACTGTGACATCCCCTGGATAACAGTAAGGTAGAGCCCCCTTGTGTCTGGGGGTTTAGTCTTTTGGGGGGGGGGAGCTGCTGTGCAGGAGCTTACCTAGGTGGTTTTAGGAGGGCCCCAGAGGCACAGATCAAACCTGTTGTCTGACTCAATGTCATTGTGTTAACTTTGGTTCCTGCTAGACAAGTTTCCTAAAGAAGCAGATACCAGGCTACCTTGCAACTGAACCTGCCCTTGAGTGGACCAGGGAATCTGTCACTGACCCACTCTCCCCCTCTTAGAACTACAGAATTCATATTCCTCAGGTCAACCATCCATCCATCAGGTGACTTAAATGCCAAGCACAGTGGAAGTGTTTATTTTTTCTGAGGCCTGAATTTTAATCAAAGGCTGACCCATGGATGTTGGATTTGAAGATACCTGGTGAGAGGAAGGGAGTGTGATGGTCAATCCTGTATGTTCACATGGCCAGACTATGGTGTCCACGTGGTCACTCAGCCCGGATGTTGCTGCAAAGGTACTTTAAAGATGTGACTGACACAGAATTCTGCAGATGGAGAGTCAAGCAGGTTGCCTTCCATAATGTGCGTGGGCCTCACCAAATGAAAGGCCTTAGGAAATAAGACCGGGCTTCCCTCTGGAAAAGAAACCTTTGCCTGCAGACTGATTTCCGATTAAGCTGCAACCTCAGCACTTCCCTGGGCCTCCAGCCTGCAATCTGCCCTGCACATTATATTAAACTTGGTATTCTCCAAAGTTGGTGAGCCACTTCCTTAAAATAAGGCCCTCTCTCTCCCTCTACCTTTCAATACTGCAACTTCACAGTTCAGAAGATCCATGCTTCCTGACATGTGACCATCTTGATCCTACAGGTAGGTTGGAACATGCTAGTGTCAGGGAGTTCAATATGCTGCAGTGGCAATGAAGCCATCAGAGGTCTCCTCTCAGGCCTGGCTGGAAGTCACCCTGCCTTGGACTTTGGTTCTGGCAGGCCCACACTGTGCACACACGCTGGCCACATTGCACTTGATTCTACCTGGCCAAGTTGGGAAGTGTGCAGGAACAGAGTTTGGCTATTCTATCATCTTCAAACCATGGGATGCTATTTTTTGAACTATCAATGTAAGTGATGCTTGTAATTCATCCTCTCCAGAAATGCATTCTGTGATCCAGGAACATAACCAATAAGGAAATTATACTCAGAGAAAAGGTAGATGTGAAAATCAAAGAACTTCCCTGATGACGCCAGATATCTGTCAAGGTGGGATATGTGTTGAGGAACATCCACAGAATTGAATTCTGGCCAGTGCTCAAATTTCTGTTCATATGACTGAGTCTCTTGGCCAAACAGGACAGGGAGGTCAGCAGGATGATGTGGAGATCTCCAACTGGGCTCAGCAATGTGTTCATGAGATCACGTGTCTCCTGCAGCTTGGCAGATGCATGTCTGTCTTATCCTCCCAGCACCCAGTGCTACAGCTCCTAGGAGATGGGAGATGCCATGTGGTCTCTGTAGCCACTGTTATACTTCAATCCAGACCCTTGCAAATTGCAAGAAGTATAAAAGAAAAGAAAGGAAAAGAGAAAGTATAGGAGGAATGTGGGGAATGGTTGGCACAGAGCAACCTGGAGATGGATTTCTGTTTCCCATGCTTCCCCAGGGTACCCTGAAAAACTTCCAGATGGAAGGGAGGTCTCTGTGTGCCCCTGTCCTTCAGTACCTTTCTAATAACAGCAATAGTAACAGTGAACATTTTCCAGAAATTACCACCTTAGGTGTAGCCAATCTTCATTATTCATATTCTGTTTTTGCAAGTTTACTGCTTGTAAAATTTACTTGTAACCCCCAAATCAGTGCCCATGTGCCCAGAGCCACCTGATAGCTATGCTCCCTGCCGAGACTGAATGAGGCCTGTGCCTTCCTTTTTGTAAAAAAGACACTATAAACAAGTGTCTTTTTCCCCACCTGCCCAGGACTCTGTTTAAAACACCCTCCAGGGGCTGGATATGTGGCTCAAGTGGTAGTGCGCTCGCCTGGCATGTGTGCGGCCCGGGTTCGATCCTCAGCACCACATACAAACAAAGATGTTGTGTCCGCAGATAACTAAAAAATAAATATTGAAAATTCTCTCTCTCTCTCTAAAAAATAAATAAAAAAATAAAACAGCCTCCATACATCATGCTGAAGTGCTCTTGTGCTCTTGAGAAAGGAAGACTGAGATTGCCTCACAGAGCACACACACATCAAATAAACTCCCTTCCAACACAAGCTGTGGTGCTGCTGGCCCTGTTTCATGCTAACCAATTAGCAGCGTGTATCAATTAAGATGTCTCAAACAGAAGCACACATGCCACAAGATGACGTATTGGTGGGTGGCTACAAACAAGTGCAACCAGAGGCTGGAAGGCACCTAGCCCTGCTGCTACTAGGATCAGCACCCCAACATTCCCCAGCTCACGTTTCCAGGTGACTTTACAGAACAGTAAAGTAGCAGTACGGATAACGATAAGTATTACGCAATTGACTACTGACTTTGGGGTATCCTGATCATGGCTGGGTGCTGGATTCCATGGGCAGTAGCTCAGTGCTAACGGGGATGTGATGGAGCAGAGCCATCCTTAGTAAGGGTCAAGTGCTTCCCACATTGTTCTGTATAACCCTCCCCGGTAATCCTGAAAAGTACATCCTGTTTTTGCTCAGGACTTGAGTGGGGTTCATGAGCTTAAGTGACTTGCCCAAGGTAATCACAAAACCAGTGACTGCTGGGTTCAGAACTTCAGCCCTGGCAGTCAGACCATGGAGTCCTGGGCGCACCCTGAGCAGTACTGCCTGCTCAACTTCCCTTCCTGCCTGGGCAGAGTTGTGAGTGTCAGGGGACTAAGACAATGGGTAAGAAGAGACCCTAGACTGATGTTCTCATGCAAATGACATGTGAACCCTTGGGACATACTCAACCCACAGCACCTGGTATGCTATTTGTGTTTTGTGCTTTGAGGTAGATTTTTGGTTTGTGGTTACCACAGCTTATATAAAAATTAGAAAATTTTATGCAGATAACAACTTAATCTCAATCATATACAACTCTGTGCTTTGACTAGGTACTTAAAACACACATTTTATGCTTTTGATGCCAACATGTCCATCACTTTCTACTATGTATATTGACAATCTGTTTGATCTATAGCTGTCTTAATTTTTTTTTTCTCTCTCAACATACTGGAGAGAAATATTGACTCAGTATTACTTATAGTATTGCTGTCTGTGCTTTTATGTGTTTTATGTTGCTAATTAGTAATTTTGTTTGTCTGCTTCAACTTCATTCCCTTCAGCAGTTCCAGGGATAGACCTCATGGTGGGGAACGTGGCTTTTCTTTGGGAGAGTCATCACCTACTTCCTCCTCATTTCTGAAGGACAGTTTTGCTGGACAAAACTCTTCATTGGTGAGTTTTTCCTTTGTTCCCTTTAACACATTGAATTTATCCTCCTGCTCTCACCTAGCATACAGGGATTCTGTAGAACATGTCCTTGAGTGCCACCTTGGGGCTCCTTTGTCTGGGATAAAGGGATATTGTTAAAGCACCACAGTTTCTGTGCACTACAGAAAAGCATAGTCTCAAAGAGGGACAGGGTTCTTCCTGTACCTCAACCCTGCCAGGTGAGGACTGTGCTGGGAGCTGCAGGAGTCTTGTGTGGAGCAGGGCAGACATTATGGCTCAGCAGAGCTGAGTGAGGTTGTTGGGCTACTCCTTATACCTCTAGCATGGAGGCAGGAAATGTGCTCTCTCTCGCTGGAGCTCTCTCCCTCTGCTTTTTTTTTTTTTTTTAATTGTTGTTCTTGCTCTGATCAACGAGACAGAAAATGATCTTTGTCTGGGATAAGCAAAATTTTTAAAAATGCAGTTGGAAGGAACGCTAAGTGATGACATTCCTCTAGCCAGTGTGAGACAGCCATAAATTTAATGGAATTAGGAGCACTGCACTTGAATCAGCTTAAATTTGAAATAAATTTGTAGCAGGTATCCAAGAAAATTAAATCCCACAAGAATCTTCACACAGAATTGCCAGTGGCACCCATCATGGACCTCTGCAATGCTTCCTAAGACAACTGAAAGCCCGAAAAAGGAGAAAAGGAATCTGCCTCTGCTTCCTGCTCCAAGGCCTCTTTTTATTTAAGAATATGCATCAAACAGTCTGGTCTGCTTTTGTCAGTAAATAGGAATTTTAGGAAACACATAAAAAGAAATCCACTGTGATTCTGGTTAACTTTTAAGCACAGCACAAAAGCATGGTAACATAAAAAATGAAGAAAAATACATTTTTAGAATATTTGAATATTTAATTTATTTATGCCATGTGAGTTATATAACATCCAAAACAAAAACAGAACTCAAAACATGGTTTTATCCTTTACCTGCATGTGCTCCACTTCTTAATAAAAGGGATGAAAAATCTGGGGATCAGTCTGCAAACTGAAGGAAGATTTTTGATTCTGTCTTGCCATCCATGTCAAACAGAAAAACTTCCTTAAGAAAAACAAAAAGGTGCAGGACTGTATCCTCATGCCATTAACAGCTTCCAGACTGGAAGCTGCATTCAAGGAGCACAGCTGATCCTGAGCACAGGCTGACTCCCTGCAGGCCAGTGGTGAGGGCTCCCAACAGCTTGCACAAGGGAGAGACTGCTATTCCCAAGCCTGCAGCACCAGGAGGGCTTAATGAGGACAGACAGGCAAGAAGATGCTTGTACACCAAAACCAAAGAGGACATCATCCATGCTCACTTCCCCAAGAGGAGAAACAGAAGAGTCACTCAAGAGACTGAAAGGTGCACATCACTGGGTAGGTTATGCCGTCCATCTACATCCTGCCGTCTTCCTTGCTGGACTCTTCTTATGCACTGACTGGGGAAAGATTCTTTAGCTTTAGTACCTAGAAACAGTTGGCTCCCAACTGTAAGACTCTCACCACCCTCTCAGTAACAACCCAAGAACTTCTGCTACCCTAGTCTTCTCATGTTTAAAATGAGAATAACATCCCCAAACCCCACCAGTGTTATGAGGTCCAGAGCAAATATCTTGGAAAAATACTTGTAGTCTTAAAAAAGCACAATACAAATGTAAACGTCCATCAGCATGGCTGGTAACAACGATGATGCAGCCATGCACTCAATATTAGATTTTCAATATCTGATACTTATTTAAGGACCAGATGAACAGCAAGTGCCTTTGCCTCATTCACATTTTCCAGAACATATGCGCTAAGTGTTGCTTGTTTATCAAGGGCTGTTTAAAGGGACAGATACCACGTTGAATTACTGGCTTTCCCAGTTAAGGAGAAATATTCAAATGTTTAATTAAGGTTTTGATAGATCACAAAGCATGATAACATCACCAAATGTGCATGTACTCTGAGGTTTGCTGGTAGTTTCCCTGCTGCTCCTCTTGGCCGATTACAGGTACCATGCCTCAGAAGAAACAGCTTTCACCAGAGTTTGCTGTACAGCCACACTGTGCATGGGCCAGCTCTCTCTGATCTTGGCTCCTTTCCATTTGCAGGTTTCTACAAGAATGCTATTCTCTTTATTCTCCTGCTGAAGTCCCATCCCTTCTCTTTGTTTGATCATAAATTAAATTATAAACCCCCAGGGGAATGTCATTGTCACTGTCAAGCAGTAGCACCCATCTTCCCTTGATGTGAAAACAGCAATGACAACCAGAGCAAGGAGATCTCACCATGAATAAAAACATTAGCTGCCCAAGAGCTCCATGCCCCTCCTGGCCTGTTCCCTGCAGCTCTGATAAAGGCCCTACTGCATATCTCACCCACAAGCTTGATAATGTGCTAATTTAATTTTCCACTATATAAACCATAAACAGCTAGATTTTAAGATTTCCATTTGTAGTCATTTCAGACCCTTCTTAGCTTTTGTTCCATTACCATTTTTGGTCACAGAGCAGCACTCAACACTTGCTTTTGTAGTTTAATCCAGAAATCAACAGAACTCCCTGTACACATTGATGACTTATCAAACCCTCTCTTGTGTTATGATGGGTGTCAGCGCGTCTTTCTCAATAAGCCCTGTGGTACCTCTTGCAGGGTCATGCCATCAGGATATCTGGTAAAGAGATTTCTGACAGCTCTGCTAACAAGAAATCTGTCCCCAGCTCATATTGGGAACAAAAGCAAGTTGCTTTCTTAGAAGTGTCAACACTGCACCTAAATCTGAAGCAAATTCAAAGTGAAGTCAACAAGGTAAATTTCACTTTAAATTCTGCTTTGGGCTACAAGTATACCCACTCAGTGAAGCAGGTGCTGATGCTGTCTTTCACCAGCAACATAAGAAACAGCCCATGTTTCCAAGTGGTAGTTTGCAGGAATCATGTGTGGGGGATGTGCTCTCCACAATGGCCATCCTCACTTGGCAAATATTTAAAGTTATAGTTACACAGAGACCCGTGATTTTGTGAAGAGGAGATACATTCTGCGGTTTTATACACAAAGGACTTCCCTGGAGAAACTGCTGCATTGTGAGTGTCTAGGGGTCCTTCTCATTAGGAAAGGACCCCGCTCTAGAAGGACCCAGATCCTGAAACTGCTGTTAACTTCCTCACTTGTTTTAACAAATCTTCAAGTTTAGAAAGCAAATCCCTGGACATAAGCACTCTACAAGACAGCCAGATACAAACTCGGGCAGAAACAGGTGTAGGGGCAGTGAGGAGGCTGGGCCTTTTCCACATGGAGTTAGTGCTTGCCTGAGCACTGGGGTCACAGCTCTGGGAGGAAAGAGAGCCAGGAGACATGGCCACCTGGGTAGGGCAGGAAGGGAGGATGGAGGCATTGTGGATGGGAAGGGCAATCAGCAAGAACACTATGTGGGGGAGCTGAGCATGTGCTGGGCCCCGATGGCAAGGACACAAGGGAGCAGGACCCCATAAGGGAGAGGGAGACACTGACTGACTGGATGCACCCATGTCCAAGGAAGTGGGTTTTGACCTCCAGGAAAGAAGGAACCCTGGAGGAGCTGGGCAGCAACACAGCAAGACCATAGCTGGGCTTTGGGAAGTGGCTCCTGTGATCTGCTGAATCAAAGAGGGAGCCAGCGAGGAGCCAGACACAGAGCACAAGTTCTGAAATCTTTCAAAAAGGCCAAAAAAGGAGCAAGATTCTCAGACCATCATTCAGGGTGCTAAAACATCTGGCACTCTCAGACAGTGGGCAGCAGTACTCAAGCTAGAAAACCAGCAATGACCCAACATTGTGTCTCAGGAATACAGCTGGGATGGGGGTGCCCTGACTGCAACAGTCCACTCTGTCATCTCCAAACTCAAAGAGCATGAGCTGTAGGTCAGATGCACATATCCCCTCCCCACTACACACAAAGGACCAAGGGCTGAGAAGATTGATTGCTACCATTTTCTAAGAGCACTCGCTGAAGGGCCTTGCAGAGATGTCTTGTCGCTTTCACAGTCCTAACAAGAGATGCCACCAACTTTGCCATGGAGGTGAAGAAACCCAGCACACAGTATGCTGCTTTGGCTCCTTGCTAAATGTTTGCTAAATTACTCACCATTCCTAAGAATCAGGATGATCATTTAAGTACAAAACAACAACAAAAACTATTTTTCGCTATCAGCAGACATCATCTGCTCCTTACATCCTCCCACAAGCCACACATGACCATTTAAATTTAAATTAATTAAAATTACATAAAATTTATAATTCAGTTTCTCCATAAATCAGCCACATTTACACAATCTGCAGTCACATTCCCCAGCTGGACAGTGCAGGTCAAGGCCCCCTCCATCACTGCACAGTTCTCTGTAACCAAACGTGAGCTTCTGGGGGAAATTCACTGCTAAGTGGAAAATCACTTCCCTAGTCAGGTGCATCCTGTCCTTGGAGAGGCTGCCATATGGCCTGGCCACACCTCCAGTATTCATCTGACAGTGTACTGCATGGGTGCAAGGTCATCAAGTGCTGGAATGCAGAGGAAACTCAAATAGTGTTTCTGCTCCATAGGAGTTTACAGTCTAAGAGAAAGAAGAACAATATTAATGTAATCACACTATGTTGTGTTGTAATACTTATCAGTAAGCATGAACCAAACGGGGCAGAGGAAGCTACCCAAGTCAGAGAAGAATGACAGCAGTGTGGACTGGGGACTGTGCCACAGGGGCAGACTACACATCACATGTACAGCACAGCACAGCACAGAGGGGTTGCAAAATCAGACACTGAGGGAAAAAGTAAACCGTGGAATAGTATTTACAGTATGAGCCATCAAAATGTAAATAATATGTTTTATTTGTGTGCTAATAATGGATGCATATGTATACTCAGAAGGCTTTGGTTTTTAAATTAAAATACACATAAAGCAAATGAGAACCCATTAGTGTGTCCATTACCATTTGGAATATTGTATTTCTCAAAACAAAAGAAAGAAGTAAAGGAACACAGAGAAAAGGAGGAAAGAAGGATCAGTTTTATGGTGCAAAATGGAATGAGGCCCACTCAGGTAAAGAAGGACGAAGTGGATCTGGAGGGCGAGAAGATCTAGAAAGAAGGTGGAACTGGAGACAACATTTGCCCAACATAAAAATGGCATCAGAAAAGTTGCCCTGTGTCATTAACCATCAAAGATATGCAAATCACCCCACAAGAGAGAACTTCCTGCCCATTAGGATGGCTTCTATCAGAGGGTAAACAGAAGGCAACCATGCCTCTGTAGCTGGTGGGGATCAGGGCAAATGGCATAAGAGTATCAAAAAAATCAAACAGAACTACCAGATGACCTGGCAAGCCCCCTTCCAGGCTCCTGTCCACAGAAAGGGAAACCAGGACCTTACAGGACACCACACCCCATGTCAGTGCAACAGTATTTACAGGACACTGGGCATATGGCCCCCTGCTCACACAGGTGTCCCCATCCTCTCTGCATACTTCCACAAGCTCCAAATGGCCCACCCTGGCCACACAGATGATTCCTTTCATGCCTCCTCTGAGGCATGTCCTTCAGCCTTGGGAAAGGGTGGCCTTCTGGGTTTGTCCACTCTTGGCTCTCCTCCTTCAGCACCCCCATACCTGTGGGCTTCTCTCACGAGCATGGTGTTTCATCAGAGCCCACACATTCTATAGTCAATCCCTGTCCCACACACCTGGCTCTCCTGCCACCCTCTGCCCACCAGACTACTCTCCCCTCTCGCCTACACACACTGGACAGAAATCCTTACTACTCAAACTGCTAGACCTCTGTGCCTAGTTCTGCCCCATGGTAAAATGCATCCATGAGTATTTTATCAGAGAGATATCTTCTGTATGTCCTTCATGGTGAGCTCTAGAAAACACTTACCCCACCTTGCCCATACCAGTCATTGTGTTAGTCAGATGTCATCACCATGACCAAAATACCTGACAAGATCCACTTAGAGGAGGAAAAGTTTATTTCGAGCTCTGGTTTCTGAGTTTCTGTCCATGTTTGGCCCACTCCACTGCTCCAGGTCTGAGGTGAGGCAGAACACCATGGCAGAAGTGTGTCATGGAGGAAAGTTGCTGGGCTCCTGGCAGGAAGGAAACAGAGAGAGAGGGGAGTGGGCTGAGGAATATAGCTCAGTTGGTAAAGTGCTGCCTCCTTTGAATGAGGCCCTAGGTTAAATCCCTAGCACCACCAAAAAAAAAAAAAAAAAAAAAAAAAAAATGAGGCCAGGGACAGATATCATCCAAGGCCACATGCATAGTGACATATTTCTTCCAGCAACACCCACCTAAGTTACCACCCAGTAGTTCTTTTAAATTATTAATTCACCAGACAGACTACCCAACCATAAGTTACAACCCTCCTCATTTAAACATCTCCCCTGTGAACCGCCTTCATGGCCTCATGAGGAAGGCTGTGTGGCTGGAACTGCCTGTCATGCCCACTCTGTTTCCTTAGTCCTCCCAAGGGCCCTTGGATATGCAGCATTCTATTTGTACACACATGAGATCAGAGGCTTATGCAGATTAACTTAATGAGATTTGCACATTAGGCCAAAGTGCCAGGATTCAAACCCTGACAAGCCGCCTCCATGGCCTACATTCTTGATGCTGGATTACCATGTGACTTCCAATGTCCACATTCCTTGGAGTGGAGGGGTAATTTTTAGACCTAGAGGAACCTTAGAAATTACCATTCAAGTCTTCCACTTTTGGAGATGAAGAAAGGAAGCTACAGAAACCACCTGTTCCAAGGTCACCTAGAGTCCCTGTGGGAGCCTGGGCCCAATGTGGCTGCTTAAGATCCATTAAAGGCTCTAACTCCACCAGCCCCTTGGCACACCTACCTGCCTCCCATGTGGAATGAGCACAGGAGGGCACAGAGGCATCACAGTCCCTTGTGCTGCGTGGACCCCTCAGTGAAGTTGAGCATGCTGGACTGGATCCCAGCTTCACCAGGCCCTGCTGTTGTGTTGCAGAGGCCAGCCTTTTCATGGTCAGTCCATTGATGCGTTCTTCATTCCACCATCTTTGTGGAGCTGCTGGGGGTCCTGTCACCAGCTGCACACAGCCAGGTCAACTGCAAATGCAGACACATCCATGCATGCTTTCGTGGCTGCTCTCTGGGCTATGCTATCTCTTCCTCGGTCTTCTCATCTGTAAAATGAGGACAGTAGACATGTGTACTTCAGAATGCTCTCATAAAGTGTCACAGATCACACAATGTGTGCCTGCCTGCTCCCCAGCAGAGGCTCATGAAGTTTATGTATTAATCCATTGCCATTCTTCTCCACTGTCCTGTACACATGGGCTGTGAAGAGGTGAGAGGAGGTCTTCACTGGAAGTGACAAAAGCTTTCATGTGCCAGTGACTTGGCTGGTGGCTCCACACATATGGCATCACGGTGACAGTGAAATGCCCCTCCTTCAGGGACACACAGAGCTCTGTCCCTTCATGGTTCTCACTCTGGTAACCAGGCAACTGGCAGTAATCTCACTCAAGGAGAATGCTTCTCTGGCTCCACCTGCCATTGCAACAGGGTAAAGGGCATAGCTCACCCTTATAGAGGGGCCAGGAACAGATATCATCCAGGGCCACCATTCCAGAAGATTGCATTTTATTTTCTTACATTTGAAGTTACTTGCAAGATTTGATGATCAAAGAACTCCCCAAGTAAATTGAAAATAGAGAATTAGGCCAGGTGCAGGCATTTCAAGTGCGTTTGAATGACAGTGTATCCCAGAAGGTTCTGCAGCAGGAGAGCAAACATGGATGTTTCTCAGGTGTTGCTCAGGGGCCCTGGAGAGTGCCCTGTCAGGCCCCCTTTCAGTCTACTCACCCCAGCCCCACTCCAGAGCCCAGGCTAAAATGCCCATGGAACCCAGAGCCTGACACAGACCCTGGAGACAAACTCTTGTAAAACTACTTACACATCTGGATTGCTAAAATATGGGCTCCTGTCCAAAATACAATCTTAGTTCCTCATTGCACTTATTCAGTGTGATGGAACAGATGACCTCAAAGGAGACAAGTGGAGGATAGGTCCCTCCTGCCCCACCCACCAGCCCAGTGGTCCCATACCCTTGTCCACAGAGGACCAGGGCCCTCTGGGGCTGGAGGTCACTCACTGTGCCTCAGGTCCTGTGTATGCTTCCACAGTAATCACATTTCTCCTCAATACAATGTAAGCTTTGGCAAATAGACAACATTCAAAGGAAAAGAGAGTGATTTCTCTTTGAGTGACAAAATTAACTGACTTACCTCTTAATTTTATTCAACCTAATTCTAAAAGAGAAGTCATGGCATTTCATAAAAATATATAATTCAGTAACATAAAATTATAAAGTCAAAATTCAGAAAAATGGAAAATAATAAAATTAACGATAATTAAGAGTAGCTGGAGACACTCTAACCATCAAATATTAGTCAATGGGGTTCCTAGTAGCCAGAGCAAAGAAGAAAATAGACTTGAAAGCTTCACAGAGCCTCTAGGTAGGAATCAAATCAGTGCAGCTTCTCCTTAAAGCCAGACTGAGAAGTCACCCCAGGAGGCCATAGCCAGCAAGAGGTCCAGAGTTTTCTGACCTGAGGGAACCAGCCAAGAGCACAAGAGGTGCTGAGCATGCAGTGAGTCAGAGGGATGTGGGTTCCAGCTCTTTTGCTCACCACGGCAGCGACTTTTTGGAGAGCCATTGGGGGTTCTGAGGCATAGTTACGAGGGAGCACATGGAGAGGGGGGGCTGTCTCCATGCCCTTGCCACCTTTCTAGGACCCGCCACCAGCATCATTTGACAGCCTGGCTTCTGCTAAGTGGGACTTGGAGAATCCCAGGTACTCCTCTAGGAAACCACCTGCACTAGAGGTGTGGTCCTGCACCACACTGCGAAGGCTGGCAGGCCACATTGTGGCCCTTGACCCTGGCGACAGCCCTGTTTCAGAATTACTCAGGCACTAGATATGGAGCAGTAAATATTTTCTTGGCATTTAGAGACATTACACTATATAAGTATGTAAGTTTGTTTTTTCAGCTTCACTGAAACATAATTGATATAATGGTGTATATTCAAGGGGTACAACATGATACTGAGAAGTGTGTACACACCGTGAGGTGACTTCCAGTCAAGCAATGAGCATATCCATCACCTGGCATGGTTACCTTCAGATGTGTGGGGAGAATCACTAGTGAAACTGGAGTTTTGAGATGAAACACAATTCACTTCTTCCACTGACAGGTAGAGTCTGCACAAGCTGCAGTTCTCCAGCCTAGAAATATCATAGCCCTTAAAGGTGGGCCATGCCCTCCAATGTTGCACATACCCCAGAAGATTACCCTCAATTTCTTCTTCCTAGGTGCTGCTCTCCAAACTTCAAAGAATAAACTCCTTAGAGCAGGATGAACATTAATCTCTAGGATATATATAGAACTCAAAAAATCTTAACACCAAAAAAACCAAATAACCCAATCAATAAATGGGCTAAGGAACTGAATAGATACTTGACAGAAAAAAAAATATAATGAATAAATATATGAAAAAAGTGTTCAACATCTCTAGAATTTAGAGAAATGCAAATAAAGACTAATATTTCATCTCACTCCTGTCAGAATGGCAATCATCAAGAATACAGGCAATAATAAATGTTAGCGAGGATACAGTGAAAAATGTACACTCATACACTGCTGGTGGGACTGAAAATTGGTGCAACCACTATGGAAAGCATCATGGAAATTTCTCAGAAAATTAGGAATGGAACCACCATTTGACCAAACTATCCCACTCCATGGTTTATACCCAAAAGACTTAAAATCAACATACTGTAGTGATGCAGTCACATCAGTGTTTGTAGCACCTCAATTCACAATAGTTAGACTATGGATCCAAACTAGGTGTCTCCCAATAGATGAATGGATAAGAAAATGTGGAATATATACTCAGTTTTGAAGAAGAGTAAAATTATGGAATTTGCCAGTAAATAGTTGGAGTTGGAGAATATCATGATAAGCAAAATAAGCCAATCCCAAAAAAACAAACACTTATTTCTTTTTACTAATATGCAGATTCTAATTCACAATAAGGCAGGGGGCAGTAAGGAAGAATAGAGTTACCTTAGATTAGGTAGAGAAGAGTGATGGGAGAGGAGGGGAGAGGATGTGGGGATAGAAAAGATAGTAGAATGAAAGACATTTTTACTGTAGGTATATACATGACTGCATGACCAATATGATTCTGCAACATGTACACTGAGAAAAATAAGAAATAATATCCCATCTACATATGATATACCAAACTGCATAATTGCATTCTACTGTCATCTATAACTAAAACAATCAGACAAACCAAAAAGAAGTAGAGCAGAGCCTGGAGCCTCTAATTCCATTTTCCCTTCCTGTCATAACGCTCTAAAAATAACCCTATTAGCAATATAGGAATACATTTTTTGTGTCCATTTTATATTTTATGTATATGGAATTATATAGTGAAAGAAGTAACTTTTTAACTTCAGCATTGTTTATAAGAATCACATGTCCCACTGCCTGAAGCCCAAGTCTCTTCATCGCCTTTTGATAGCCTCCTATTGTGTTTTTTTTTTCTTTGAATAAGAGGTGCCTTGAAGAATTTTACCACCTGTGGGCATTTGGGTTGCTTTCTCTTTGGAGGATGAAGAAGTACCCTCCTATGATTGCTGTTGTAGATATGTTTGGGTAAATTGCATGTAAGTATTTTTGTTATTTATATCCTAAGAGTAAATTTCTGGATCATCAGTTACACATATTTGAAATTTAGTATATATTACCAAATGCTTTCCAAAACAACTGTATGAATTCAATCCACTAGTAACATGGGGACACTCTAATCTATCCATATCCTTAACTACATTTATTGCAGTCTGTCTTTTGTTATCTTAGTGATTTATATGGGTGAGCAATAGTGACATATTGTGTTTTAATTTGTATGCCATCGATGAGTAAGATACTTCTGCATATAAATACATTTAAAAAAATTCTAGATGGCCAGAAAATAAAGTCTTTATTTCTAAAAAATGTTTAAAGTAGAACATAATGTCCATTGCTTCTAAATGTTTCTTCAACAGAGAAGAGATGATTAATACTGTTAATCATATTTTTCTGATATTATAATTTTACAATTAAAATAAGCAAATTAAATTTAACATAATTGGGCTTAATCTCCATAAATATGATTTCTTAAATGAATAAATTAGAAATTACAACAGACATCCAACTACTTTCTCCCTTTTTTTCCAGTTGTTAAAGAAACAACAGGATCCTGCCTCAAATCTCTCCACAGCAAGCTGAATTAACCTCCATTAACATGGCACTGAGATTATTTTCTACTACTTTAAACATTACTACAGATTCTGAATATATATCTAAACTTGTTCCTTATATTTCTGTAGCTGTGTTATCCCCTTGTCTGGATTCCAATTTACTATCTCTTTTTTACCACTTCAGACTTAAAGCATCACAAGTCCCCCATCTTCCTTGCACATATGCATGGCCACACCAAGATTCCTGGATCTCTGAGAGAATAATACCCACACAGACACAGCTGTAAGGTTCCTAATATTTTATTGTCAGATGCTGTAAAACTCAAGGATTTTCTCATCAAAAAAAACTCATGAATTTTCTGCTCATGAATGAAGATTTTTCCATTTCTTCCCCCAAAGCTCAGACCACTGTCAATAACTATTCTCATTGTACACCCTTCTGGGTCCCTATGTGGGAATCTGTAAACCCACAAGGAGTAACATTCTAATGCACTTAGGCAAATGGGTATTAACCCATTTTCCTCCTTTTAATTCTTTTTCCTTTCTTCATATTTCCACTGATATCTTTCTGGGTTTATTTGGGCTACTGCAGATTGATGTAAATATTTACCTCCTTACAATTCCCATTTATTACTCTGCTTTGCAACTATGGACAAGCCTGCTTATTTAAAAACAGATAACACCCCTGTATATATACCCTGTGATTTTGCACAATTTGCTGCTCATTGGAATATAATTTTAACCCATAGAATTACTCATACTCCTACCAAAAAATCCTGGCTTGAACGAGCACATCTTAACCTAATGACCTGATTTTAATTATATATATAATTATATATATAATTAAATGTATATATATACCTTTGTAGAGGAAGATGTGGATCAGACTATGCTTGGCCTGGTGAAGGGATCCTCATCCTATAGGCCTTTTCCCATGGAGGTGACAGGGGCTCAGTATTATAAGGCACTCTCTGAAGATCAGTTTACTCAACATAGCCTGATTTTCTCCATTAATTGATAAACTGAGATCCCAGAGGATTCTCTTGGCCTCTTGAGCCTCTTTATCCTCCCATTGGTACCAAAGATGAGAATATGAGTGGATTCTTCTTTTCCAAAAGAGGACCTCTCATTTCAGTTGAATTCCCAATACTGAGGGACCATTTGGGGAATGCTCTCTGGCAAAGGCTGTATTTTAATCATCAAGTGCATAAGTATCTTTTTTTCTAAAAGTTTAAATTTAACCACATTTTCAGTTAATTTTTGTCAGTTGTGAACACTTTGTCTCCTTAAATCTTGAGGTACCTTTTACACTCTGAGCTGCAAGCTCATTATCATGTGCTTTTTTCTCATAGTACATAATCTGCCTCTGATAAGAATGAATGGTTCTCTCCAATTCTTTTGCAAGATCTTTGACTTGCTTTCTATAGTTCTCCAGCTGTTCAGTTACATGGATGATGTTTTCATCCACTTCGGAAAGTTTTTCCTCTCACTTACCTGGTAATTTTCCTCTACTACTAATTTTCTTTGGAGTTTCATTACATTTTTTGATTTAGTTCAACCTTGACATTAAATTTCTGCTGAAGATTGACAACATCTCCACATAAACAGAAGAACAGCAAAAAATCCAACAGCTGCATATATCACCAACTCCCAAGGATACCCATAAGGATGATGGCCTGGTTTCATATCCACAGATAATGATGCCAAAGCACTGTGTAATTCTTCCTGGACCAACCCCAAATACAGCTGAGGGGCAAACCTTAGCCCCTCCATCACACTAAGGCTGCTTGCAGTTTGAAGGAGACATCAAAAAACTCAAGAAGAGACGCTATGGGCATCCAGGGAGTCCGCAAGATGATTCCTATGAGTCCCAGCAGATTCCATGGATCAATCAGCTATCAGTAGCTGATACAGCCTGCCCATCCACGCCCAAAGGCTGTGGACACTCAGGTCTTTGGTCAGGAATCAAACCTGCACCAGGCAACAGAGTATACCATTGTGAAAAAGTTCCAGGGGTGCAGGGCGGTGGAGCTGTGGGCATGGACATGGGAAGCCACAGCCATAGGCTCTCAGCGGCCTAGCACATTCAAGTGCCTGTCAGGGAAGTCTTGGCCCCTTCACTATGCTGTGCATCCTAAAGCAGTGCAGGTTCAAGTCTGTCCCAATTTAGCCAGAGAGGACTCCTCTCCATCCCACCCACCCCTTGGTTTAGTTTCATCCAGGCCAAGGTGGAGCTTATTATGTGCTATTCCATTCAGTCATAATGTCAACCAGTTTAATGTAACTAAAATTCTAAAACTTTGTAAAATAATTTAAAGAGCTAGTACATCATATATTTTTATTTGTACCACTTGCCCTTTTATTGTAATGACTCCTTCCTTTTCCTCCCCTCCTGTCCACTCCCTTTTTCCTTCCTTCCTTCCTTCTTTTTCCCTTCTCTCCCTTTCCTTTTCTTCCAGTGTTGGGAGTTAAACCCCAAGGACTTCTTCATGCTAGGCAAGCTCTCTACCACTGAGCTACATCTGCATCGTGTTGACACTTACTATAGAAGTAATCTGATTTATTTCTATATAAAAACTCTCAAGTGAGACTCTTACAAAAGTAATTTTTTTAGAAAAGTTGCTAACATGGGCACAAATCAGTTGTAACAAGTTGCTTCTTAGAAGTACTGCATATGTAATATTTCTTAAAAAAAAAAACAACTTGGGGTTGCAGATGTGGCTCAAGAGGTAGCACGCTTGACTGGCATGAGCAGGGCACTGGGTTCAATCCTCAGCACCATATACAAATAAAATAAAGATGTTGTTTCAACTGAATACTAAAAAGTAAATGTTAAAAAAATTCTCTCTCTCTCTCTCTCTCTCTCTCTCTCTCTCTCTCTTAAAAAAAAAGAAACTTGGAATTTAAGTTGGCTTTCATGTCAATTTTTGTAGACTACCACTTATTTAAGTCTTCAAAATCATTTTTCAGATGTTCTTTTGACCCCTTATAGGATGTAAAACTTCTAAGTAACTGGGTAATTATAAATATATAGCAAAAAGAAGGATAAGATATGACTCTTTGAAATGGCTTTAGTTCCTGTAGATGAATTATATTATTGTTAAGATAGAGTTCATTGCTTGATGTAAATAAAAGACATCTAATATATTTTTGTTCCTAGTTATGCTTGAGTTTTTGATCAGCCAAATCTAATGTTTGAAGGAAAGCATTCACTAGTAGTCTTTGGTTTCCTAAATGTCTCTAAAGTTCAAAGGCATTATGCCACCATGTATGATTAGACCAATTCTATTTCTAGGGCCAGAGTTTTATCAATGTAAACTAAAACTCTTGTCCAGTTCCAAAGGGTATGAAAGTTTAGAAACATTTTAACAAATGTAATTATGTGAGGTTACAAATATGTTAATTAGTTTGTGGTGAATATTTCACAATATACATACCTGTATCAGAATCAAATTTATCAATTGGGCATGGTGTCACACACCTGTAATCCTAGGAGCCATTTAAGAGGCTAAGGCAGGAACATCACAAGTTCAAGGCCAGCCTCAGCAATTTAGGGAGACCCTGTCTTAAAAAAAAAAAAAAAAAAAAGACCACAGGCTCTTCCAGATCCATTAAGCTATAACACCATGTCCTGCTGTCCTTTGTCACCTCATGACCCTGTAGGCCTCACTGGATGGTGATATTCAATTATAGCAACAGAAATCATACTAAGTTTCAGAGAGATTACTGGTCAAGGCACACAACTAAAAAGCAACAACTCTGGGACTCAAACCAATTGTCTCCAGTTCTATACAAAATAGAACCAGTTAGCCATCAAGTAAAACACATAAAAACCAGGCTGAAGTTTCTCTTTATCTGCCAGAGCTGTTTCTCTTTGATGTAAAAGTCACTAAATGAGAGTAGCTTGCTTGCATTTACAGCATCTGTATCAAGGTACCTACATTCAAGTGAACTTCCTGAGCCTTTTCCTCATCTGAACATGGAAGTCAATAACACTATCATCATCATCATCATCATATTCACTATAAAAGAGTTATTCCCATCATTAAAAGGACAAACAGAACAGACATCAAATGCTGTTTCATTCCTTTCCACTCTCCTTTTCCTGTTTCTTAGTAGAAAGGAAAAAAAAAAGTGAAGATTATTGAAAATCATTTTACTTTGAAGGATTATAGGATTTTCAAATGGTATAAAAACTATAATAGCATATCAAATACTAATAAGATACCAAACCACACCCAACCAAAAAAGTTAAGTCTTAGTCAATTACCTTTGACTTTCCACTCTGTGACATGAGCACCTGGTCTTACCACTTATTTAAATGTGAGAAAATTTTGCACCATTCACATCATCATTCCCCAGATCACCAGAGATGATGATGACAGATGCAGTACCCCATGTGCTTCCTGAACATTTCCAGAGTTCAGGAACAGCTATTTGTACACTTTCCCACAACTTGTAATAACATTTCTTACCAAAATTCTAGTACAAAATGTTTTTCTTTGTAAGTGCAATATTCTGTTGTAGGGAATCAGTAGCACCCTATAATTAGAAACTAGTTAACTTGGTATGGTTGTACATGCCTGTTAATTCCTGTTGCTCAGGAGGCTGAGACAGTAGAATCATGAGTTCAAAGATAGCTTCAGCAAAAAGCGAGGTGCTTAGCAACTCAGTGTGACCCTGTTGCTAAATAAAATACAAAGTAGGGCTGAGGATGTTGCTCAGTGTTCAAGTGGCCTTGAGTTAAATCCCTGGTACCCCACCACCACCACCAAAGGAAAAGATTAATGTTTCCTTTCTGACACGTTACCCTAGGAAATGGGAAACTTCATTCCAGAGAATCTACTGTGCAAAATTTACTGAGACATGTCAATTTGCTTGATAAAAGGATTCACCATCATAGTACCATAAGAGATTGAAGGAGACATCAAGAAACTCAAGGAGAGACACAATGGGCATCCAGGGAGTCCGGAAGATGATTCCTATGACTCCCAGCAGAATCCATGGATCAAATACAACCAGTAAACACTCTCATGACTAAAATTATTGCTACAGTGGGAAAAAAATATCCCTCTTGATAAACATCCCTGGACCACACCAGGGGTCCTCCAGGAGCCCCACAAATAACTCAGACCACCACAACCTGCAGCACTATACCTTTACTCTGATTGACTGATACTTATGCCAAGGCAGTTGTAAAATATTTGAATATCACTCCTAGGTATCATCAAAACTGCTTCTAAATAAGAATATTTCTCCCCCCTAAAATTTTAGACACTTTTCCCTTGAACTATTTGACAGTGTTTTCTACCTAAAAAATACTAGCCGCTGAAAGCAAAATCTAACTCCATGAAATGCATCTCTTCCCTAGAGGAGATTTTCACCAAATTATGTATGTTACAATTTAATTTAGAATTCATACACAGCCTGATTAAAGTTCTAAGCTGTGACATTAAATTTTTTAAACTACAGAGATACAGTATTTCCTTGTGGATGGTGCAATATTACAATATAATTAACCATTCATTTTTTTGGAACCATGTATTACTAATCTATTTACTCATCCCAACTAGGATAACAATTCAACCATAAAAGCTATACAGAGATCATTAATGAAAAAGAAAAATTTTGGTTCTATTCCTGTAAATACTCAAGTTTATTAAACCACACAACAGTGTAGCACTTAGAATGCCCCTAAAAATTATAGAGAAGACCCCAAAAGATGACCATTATTCCTTCTGCTTAACGTTAAACTGGATGCATTGGTTAAAAATGGGTACTACCCACTCAGTAAGAGCTTGTCACATGGAAAATAATTAAAATCAACATATAAATTTTTGAAGGAAAATATGTGAATTTGTAGACAGAAATAAAAGTCTTAATTTTCAAGAGAAAATGATTAGGTATTTGCAAATTTACAATTCACTAAAGCCATATCACCGTGATTTCATTACCTAACGTATGTAACAGTGCCATGAAATTTTACTTGACAAACAACAGCTTAGAACATAGCCACACAGTTAAAGTTATGACAATAAATAATGATCAATAGGAAAGAGCCATGCACAAACAATTGGTCAAAACAGGAAAGTCAGACCTCTGAAGACACAGGAAGACACACATATGTCCAAGAAAGGATGCTTCCATGAGCACAAGAGGCAGCCACACAGATCACATTCCACTTGAATTTCTGTTTTTAAGTTAAAGATCTGATAGGGTGGCTAGGTAAAGCAGAAGGTCAACCCCAAGGGAGTCACAAGTGAAAGCCATTGACTTATCTCTGCAAACACGATTTCCAATACCTGTAAGAGACACCATCTCCCAGCACTTGAGCACATTAAAATACTCCATCCCAAATTGTACTTGCTCCTTCCAAGTTCTCCACCGTGTTAGCCAGCATCTCCTGCAAGGTCTGCAACAAGAGGGACTACTCCAGCCGAAAGCTCTAGATGGACAGGTCCTGGGGCACATTCTGCAAGAAAAGGGGGAAAGTTGTGAATATGTCACCAGTGTCAAGCATCCAGGCCCCATCTACCTTGGTGTCTGTCCTTCAGCTGCTTCACAGAAAGACTGAAGGTCCTTGCTACCTCTGCACTGGCAGCTGCCCATCACCACAAGTCACTGTCATTACTGCTCTTGTTTCATAGATTATTACACTCAGGGTAACAAGTGCTGCCATGTCTGGAGTGTGTATCCTGACATGCACTGCATTGGAGCTTTGTCTGTAGTGCCTGTGGTTCCCTACGACAGGGACTATTACTACCACCAGAGAAAAAGAAAGCAGAGAAGTTAGGTCCTTTTTCCAAAGTCACACAGACACAAAATATTCAAGCCAGGATAGAAATTTGTACTATCCCATCTCTCATGTATTGGTTTTTAACCCACCGAGCATTCAATTGATTTAAACAATAACATTTAAGGTTGGGCAAGTGGGAGGCAGTGACACTTGTGTAATGTGTCTGCGCATAGAGGTGGGCAGCAGAGACGAGTATCCAGAGGCCACTGTGCCTGCTTCAGAGAAACAGGGATCAGAAGGCAAGGCTGGGGGGAATCTGCATTGGCCATGGCCACCACTGTGGGGACCAAGAACAAGGAGGAGGAGCCAAGACACAAGAGCAAATTAGAACATGGATGTTACATAAATCATTATAAGAGCTGCACACAACTAATGAACATTTCTAAAGGCTTTTCTCATTAAAGTACATCAAGATGGTTGAATCTGTCTCCTTGGATCTTTGGAGTGTCCTCAGTGCTTCTGGAAAAGTCTTGCCTTGCCAGCACAGGTTTTGCAAAGCATGTTTGCTGGGATCGTAAGTTCCCTCAGTTTTTCCAAGTGGAGGACTCTTGTTGGCTCCCATGATGCGCTTCCAGGTAACATCCTGCTGGTCAGGCTTCTGGATGGCATCAATCACAGGCCTTGGAATCCTAGCCAGTGGCGGCAGTGGAACCAATTGAACAAATGCATTAAGGATTCAGGGCAACACTATGGCTAATTGTAGTGCAAAAGATCTGTAGAGATCCCAGTGAGGATGGCAGCCTTGGGTGCAAGGCTGGAGGCCCCAGTGAGGGGTATACCTGTTACCGTGTCCTAACGCATTACGAAACTATGAATAAAAGGAGCCTGGAGACTTTAAATTCAGCAAATGAGACATCATCATTTTTTGATGACATGTTGTTGAAAACTGGTTCCACAGGGTAAGTCAATGGGATCCATAGCTTTTCCCCAACAAACTTAGTGCAGATTATTAAAACACTGCCTCAGCCCTCAGCCTCAGTACAAAGCACTGTATGACTTTGAAGTGAAAGACAAAAAAAGCAGCAGATAATGACCGCCTTCCATTTGTTAAGGATGATGTTCTGACTGTGATCCAAAGAGTGCATATAAGCTGTGCTGAAGGAATGTTGGCAGAATAAATAGGAATATTTCTAATTTCCTACACTGAGTTTAACTTGGATGCTAAGCAGCTGACAGAATGGGATAAGCCTCCCATGCCAGGAGTTGATGCTTAAACATGTACCTCAGCAGCTGCCCAGAGCAGCACTGCCCCAAAGCACTCCTGACACCAAAAAGAACACCAAAATCCCCACTTTTTCACTTCCCTCATCATGGCAAACAAGTCCTTTCATGCATCCCACAACTGCCACTCCATGGAGATCAGTGTTCCTATCCTCATCAGCTCCACCAACCCTCAGCGGCCACAAGGTTCAGAGAACTTTTTGAGCTTTCCTTTAGTGCCCCTTCTCAGATTCGTGTGAGTACTGCCATGTTCATTGTGACCCCACACCCAAGCAGCCCAGTGTCAACTGGCCCCTTATTCATTTTCCCATCGGAAGTCCTCTCTCCAGATGCCCATGGAACTATGAATCCTCCCTTTCCAGCACTCCCTTCTCCTGGCTACCACTGTCCTCTCATGTCCATCCTGCCAGGTACTGTACTGCTTCTGCTGGAATGGTATCGTGGCTCGTGGCAAAATCCACTGCTCACAGGTTAGAAGATTCAATATTATGAAGATATTAGTTCTCCCCAAATTTATCTACATATTTGATGCCATCTCATTACAAATTCTCGCAGTCAATTTTGTGGAAATGTGTATGTTAATTAAAATTTATAAAAACTAATCCCATCAATAAATAAATGAGGGCTGACTTTAGCAAACCAATGATTCCAGGTATCCAGAGAAGTTTAGGTATCTATGATTTCCTTACCAGCGATTCTTAAGTACTAGAAGAATATTAGCCTAATTTAAAAAAATAAAGAAAGAAAAGAAACTTCAGTCCCTGCTCCAGAATATATAATTTGATTTTCAAGAGTAAGCAGGTTTTTGAACTTTTAAATAGGTCAAAATTTTTTACTACAAGGCTGGCTCTCCATACATATTATACGTAAAATCTATGGATTTAGATCTGGAGAAAACTTCATATAATATTCTGCAAGCCATTTAAGAAAAGGAGGGTCATGAAGTGTTCATGGTTCCTTTAAAACAATATACGTTTTGCCCAAAGTCTACTCCTCTGGCCCCAAATTGTAAGTCGACCATTGAAGTTGCAAATTGCAGACAAAGATGATTTATAATGAAGGTAATCTCAAAAGACTAGAAATTTGTTTACACATTACATCCCCAAGTCCAGAACCCTTTTATCCATCAGATAAATGTTGGTTGATGAATGAAAAGTAGCAAGCCATTGGTTTTCAATATGCCTTCAGGAGAGCCCTAGAAATGCGACTATGCTGCAGTCTTGCAGGAAGTTTCCTTCTACCTATTGTTCTCTAAAGTTGACACTAGCACAAATTCCTTAAATTTTAATTGATGGACAGCAGCCAGTGTCTTGTGCTTTGTGTAGTGCCAGTTTCTGAGGCATCAGATTGTATATATGGAAAGAAGAGCCCCCTGGCTAACACAGGAGCAGTAAGAGCTATTTTGTTCCATAAATAATTTTTGGACATGGAATATAATGAAGAATGATGATTTGACTGAAGATGGATTTAGAAGGAGCAGTATATAAATAAGAAAAAGTCTAATAAAAGTGATGAATATCTCACTGCTCTGAATGATTGGAGAAATGAATTCTATTTTAAACCAAAGATAATACTCTGAACAGGCCAAATTTTAGGTTAATATGGATCTATAGTTTGCTTCTTTCATGCACTTGTCTTAACACATTTACAGAACACATCTGCTTTGTTGTGTGACCTTCTGGCTGAGTCCTGATTCCTCACGTTTCCAGATCTGACATACCTGTAACACCCCGAGATATTGAGGTCAACATGAGGATCCTAAGTCCATGAAAATAAAACTCTTCTTCACATTCTGCAATTAACAACAAGTTAAAAGAAAGGGATTCTTAACATAGGGTAACTCCTTTTTGAAAAGTCAAGAGGCTGTGCTACATGATTTCAATTTTAAACTATCATCTTGATATGTTTAGGGCTTTAATTTATGAAACAATCAGGAAATCTTTATATTTAACTTTAAACACCTGAATATTATAAATCACCTTAGATGAACATTTAAGGGAGAGTTTCAGTGAAACTTCTGAACAACTTGTGACTTTTATTGTACAGCAATGATTTGGAAAAAATGATATGATGTAATCCTAGAGTATAATGTAGGGACACAAAAACAACTGTCAAGAATTAGGCAGACATTACGTTTAATCAATTTTTGCAGACTAAAAGTAATAAGTATTAAATTAATCAACACAGCTTAATTAAAGCTCTATGTGTAACATTTTTTATTAGACTTGTCATTAATCGACCTTTAAATGATATCACAACTTGAACTCTGGGTTAAATCTAGATAATGAACCACTGGTGCCAAACAAAAAAAGAACAAACACTACTTTAATAGCCCTTTGTTTCCATGGGCCTTTTCCTGTTGTACACAGTGAAGACAAAGAAGACTCCCTCCTTCCTCCCCAGGGTTATCTACATTGTTGGCAAGATATCATATTGAAAGCTGCTGAAATCAGTAAAGCAAAATCCTGAAAAGAGTAAAAGTGCAGTAGCTAAGGCTGGAAATGATAAAAGAATTTTCATTGTCTTCAAAGATATTTTTTTCAAACTGGTGCTTCTTGCATTTTTTATTTAAATGTCACCATAATATACAGTCATATGCCACCTAATATTTTGGTAAACCAAAGACCACATATATAATAGCATGTACCACATAGCTGAGCATGAAGTAGGCTATGCCATGTAAGTTCCAAGATGTGTGCACAATGATGAAACCACCTAAGATGCTTTTCTCAGAGGTATCCCTGTTGTTAAGGGCATGACTGTATATTTAAGGATGCTCCAGTTTATGGTGGTAACGACTTACCTGAACATGTCTCCCAATTCCTTCAGCATTCCCTTCTTGGCTTTCTTTTTCTCTTTTTTCCTTCACTTATCCCATTTTGTTCATTTTCCTATCAGTATGGTCCCCTATCTCTTGGTTCCCATTTATTTGTCTCTCCAGAGAGTGCAAAGGCTGATCACTGGCTGTGGATATAGATTCTTTTCCTGATTGTGAACTTTATTCTCTGTCTTCTTCCAATGGATAATAAAATAAAATAAAAATAAGAAATATGGTGAATCACAGCCACAAAAATAAGTAAGCAAAAATGTTTGAGAACTTTAATTTTCCACATTTTCTACAGGAAAATGGTCCTGCTCAACTTGGATGGCAACACTCTTTAATGTTGAGTAGAATTAGAAGGAAATATGTGATGGAGCTGGGGTTGTGGCTCAGTAGTAGAGCGCTCACCTAGCACATGCAGGGTGCTCGGTTCAATCCTCAGCACCACATAAAAATTAAATAAAGGTATTGTGTCAAACTACAACCAAAACAAAACAACAACAACTATATATATATATATATATATATATATATATATATATATGTATATATATATATATATATGTATATATATATATATATATATGTATACATATATATATATATATATATACACATATATATATATATATATATATATGTATATATATGTATATATATATATAACCTTCGTGCCACCAACATTGCAACTTGCCTTTCCTTCCCCCAGTGACACATATCAAATCCATGGTCACAAAACTCATAATACTTTTACGTGAAATTCTTCAAAAACTTGTTGTAAAGGTCCTTAGAATAAAATGTATACAATTAAAAAATTCACCTTGGACTATGATCCTCTCTCTACATACATCTGAAACTCATTCCTCACTATCATCTTACAGATACTGTACACAACATTTTAACAGAGCTGAGAACTACAGAAATCTAGGGATGGGCCCCATTCCACATGCTACGTATAGCCCCTCTTCACCCAGTTGAAGGCTCTCAAACAGGAATGCTGGACCAAAACAGTATCTCTCTGGGAAACCTTCGCCACTTCTGCATCTACTTTCTTCTACACCTGAATTCCACACAGGGTGGGTGGCCCACACTTTGATGCCATAACAACCTGTTCATTATCATTACACTCAACCACACAGCTTTATCACGAGTTGGTCACAACTGGGTTGGATTGCTCCTGGACCCTCAGAAACTTACAGCCAAAATATCAGACTATAGGTGCCCTGTCTCATTAATACATGCTTAAATACTTAAGTAGTATTTGTATAATGGGATATCTAATTTGGAAGATTGTTTAGATATTCCAGAAAATCACAGGATTACAAATCAAAAAAGATGCCTTCTAAGTGTGATTTTGGTCAAATATTTAAATACTTTACTCTTAAAAAAGGTTATAAATAAGAATTCTATAATTCACACATTTTAGATATGATTTTAATGAATTTTTGCTGAAGTTACTTGTAATCTGGAAAAAAGAAATTTAAGAAAGAATTTTCGATACTTCACATGCACACACCCATGCTACATTCACAAATTTCCTAAAAACAAATCCTTTTCTTAAAGTGAAGCCTTAATGTTTAAAAATACAAGTTAGCAAAAAATGATTTATTTTTTTTTTTTACTGGAGATTTAACTCAGGGGTACTCACCTTCTGAGCCACATCCCAGCCCTATTTTGTATTTTATTCAGAGACAAGGTCTCACTGAGTTTCCAAGTGCCTCCCTGCTGCTAAGGCTGGATTTGAACTCAGCATCCTCCTGTATCAACCTCCCTAGCTACTGGGATTACAAGCATGGGCCACCTTCCTGATATTGTACATTTTTGTTGTTATTTTGTTTCTTTTGGTGTTTTTGTTGTTGTTGTTTTGTTTTTTGGGTGTTTTTTTTTTTTTTTTTTTTTTTGTGCATTTCAGAACATTCAACTAACTGTTAAAAGGATTTAATAAAGGGAACAATTCATAAGGTACTCTGACTTTGTATTGTATATCTTGAATTTTTTTGTTGAAAGCAATGGCCAGGTCAAGATGGTGCCAGGCATTTTGCCAGAAGGAGAGGTTCCTGCTCCCTAGGGTGCCCTCATGGAGTTCCTAGACAGTTCTAGTGGGTGGTGTACAGTGTGGGTTCTAAAAATAAACTTTGTTCCTGCTTGAATTTTCAAGTGGCTCCTGATTTGTGCCCAGCCAGACTGCAGCATATGGTGGCCCATGCAGGGAACGCCTGCGGGTAAGTGATAAGGTAAACTGCTTGCCCCTGAGGGCAGTGCTGCCCAGCCAGACTGCCACATTTTTTCATACTAGTTTTATTTTAATATAAATGGATTCTGGTTTTGATAAAATTAAACTTAGGGACTGGGGAAATGGCTCAAGCAGCAGCATGCTTGCCTGGCATGATGGGGCCTGGGTTGGATCCACAGCACCACATACAAATAAAGATGTTGTATCTGTCAAAAACTAAAAAAGCATAAAAATTCTCTCTCTCTCTCTCTCTCTCTCTCTCTCTCCCTCCCTCCCTCCCTCCCTCCCTCCCTCTCAAAAAAAATAAACTTTGTTTTTTTTCTCAAATGTGTAATGACAAGTAAAAAAAAAACTTAAGTTATCAAGTACAATGTACTATTATTTAGTTAATTAAACAACAAAATTCCCCTAGAAATTCTCATATTACCAATGCAAATTTAGTTTCTTCTAATCTCATATTGCAAATCTTAATTATGTGTGTTTTAGAGCGATGCTTTTTTACCTCCTAATCGAACTATATGAAAAAAAGGCAAGCTACTTAAAATAAATATGTCCGTCTTTGCAAGATAAAGTTTTTCACATTTAAAGTTCTAAATATGATGTACCTTAAAATCAACAGTTACAATTAATAGGAGATGTTTGGTTCTCTTATGTTTCATCAAATCAAATCCAAAAAAAAACTTTTACTAATTTAATAATAGGGTATATAGTTTCTGGAAATTTTTAATATGGAAATAAGGTTATATATATATATATATATTAAAGAAAACGAAGCAATATTACTCCATGCATTTTCTTGGTTACAACACAACTGATTTATTGTGAGGGATACAGAAGCTGCTTGCTGAGAGCCAGGCTGGGTATATAATTTGCATAGAAAATGGAGCAGATTATACATGTCCTGAACTGTGAAACACAGGTAGGGCCTCAGAGATAAGGGGTCCTAGAATACAAAGTTCCATTTCAATCCAGACAGACACACACAACATGGAGAGGCCAGATAGATTAAATGAGACACAAATGCTGGCTATTACCATCTCTGCAGGAAGAACATAAGTGCTACAAAAGATGACAGATACCAGATACCACATGGATCCCACCCTAGTCTCTTGGCCCCCAGTGTGGGGCCTCTGCCATGATTTCAACACTGTGGAGAAGAGGCAAGCCTGTTCAGTGCCATGAAATGCAGTCACTGGGGACATGCTAAACCCAGTTGATGAGAACAATCAACCATGCCTCTGTGTGCATCTCTCTAGAAAAGAGGAAACATACCAGTAGAAAACAAGAGACTGATTTACATATTGCCATACTAGTGTCTGTTGTATTCTGCTGCCTTTCCTATCCTCTACTGTGTAACTGATGTGATTCTGCAATCTGTATACGGGGTAAAAATGGGAGTTCATAACCCACTTGAATCAAAGTGTGAAATATGATATATCAAGAACTATGTAATGTTTTGAACAACCAACAATAAAAATTAAAAAAAAAAAAGAAAAGAAAAATTTAAAGCCTAACAAAAAAAAGAAAACAAGAGACTGAATCAGTATGGGACTTTCTGCTCGTCAACTGTCCTCCACTACCTGTTAGTAGCTTTTCATCAACAGCCCACTCTCCACAACAGCATTTGCAGGATGTGCTGCGTCACTAAAGATGTTTGTCTAACCAAAAGGCTCCTAAGACAATGGTCCTCTTCTCTGAGCAGTGGTGATAAGGCATTTTAACTTCAACATGTGACCGGAACTGAGTCACAGCACAGAACAAGAACCTTCTGGCACAGTATCTCACAGAGTGCCAACAGTAGAGGGCGAGTTGCTGAGGCACAGGCCTGAAAAGGTGAGATTGCAAGAGCAGGGTCCACTGATGGAAAGGGTGCAGAGGAGGTGGCAAAAGCCTGAACAGACTTGAAAAGAATGGCATTGGGAAATCAGAGGAGGAGCTATCTAATGGAGTCAGCTGGCCATGCTCACTACCCTCTGGCATAAAACGCATTTTTGCCTCTTGTCATCATGACCACCATCACTGAGGGCCCCTTTATTATTTGTTTGCTTGTTTGTTTTTAAGAAAAAGAAAGTTTGCTAAGATGCAAAGCTCAGTGTAGGATACAACATGGTTAGTGAAATGTCACTGAGGACCTATTACAACATAGTGAAAATCTTTCTCTGTCCCTGGCCTTTCTTGCACACTGGCAGCAATTAGCCCAGAGTCCACTCATTGATTTGACAGACATTCATGAAATCCTCTGATTTTCCCAGCCCTGGGGCTGGAATTGTGGGATTACAACAGATCTCAGAGATGGTATGAGGGGTTATCAGGCAGGATGTATGTTATCATGCAGGTAAGAAAATGGGTACAGATAATCAGGGACTGTTAAAACTAAAAGAAACTTCCAAAACAATAGAACTCCCTAAGCCAGAACTTTTTAAGCTTTTTCCTAAAAATTGCAAACCATAGATTTTCAAACCTAAAATTTACAAATAACACCGATGAATCAAAGCAATTCAAAAGCAACTCTTAAGGCAGAGAAGAGTAAAAGCAGGTAGTGGGATAAAGCTCAGAGCTTCCTCCAGGGCCTCAAACTAGGAAGTGCATCTCCTTACCAAAGGTGAAACCACACAGTTTGAAAATCAGTGACATTGTCATCAAACTAGATGGTGGTGATGGCTAAGACCTCTGGGGCTGTGCGCAGGATGCATATCCTGAGGAGGGAGAGAGGATTGCTTTACAAGGGTGGATTTAATGATGTGTGGGCTAAATTGAAAGAAAGCATTTAAAAATGTACCATCACCCGAGTTTGCTCATGTGTCCTTTGTCATAAGCTGAGTATCATTGGGTCAGTTGCTCAGGGTTAGGTATGCAGGACCTTGCTTGCCAGGCTCTTTAAGAGTTTTCAAAGGCTGATGTGACTCCATTGGACTTAATCTTTGAGTAGCTGCAGAGACTCATGCCCCATGGATGACACCCAGCCACAGCCCTCAGATGCTGGTCAGTGAGAAGAGAATCCTAGCCAATGAAGACAAACTTTAATGATACATTCTGCACAGTCATGGGCTCTGGTGGCTCTGGGTAAGGCCAGTTTTCTCCTTTTTCCCCCCAAAAAGACACACACATGTTAGTGATTCAGCACTCCCAGGACTACCCTGAAACTTCCTCCTGATGTGATCAGAAGATTGAAAATGAACTTGAACTGAACCAGTGTTGGATGGGCTGCGGTCTTTCCCATTGCTAGGTCCTGCAACCATCCACTCGACTTCAGTACCATCACATCCTCAGCTGCCTGAAACCCTGAAGCAATTTCATCTGTGCATTGTGACAAAAGGAAGTACTAGCCCTGGCCACTATGGCCACCTACTAGTCACAAGACCAGGTGAGAGTGGACCAGAAGCCCATGTGCTCCTTTCCCAGCCTGTTGCTGTCCTCTGAACACCTCATGGAGAGGAAGCACTCTTGCTCTTGAAAGAGTGACCAGCCCTGTTATCGTTTGGATGTGTAGTGTCCTCCTAAAAGCTTTTGATAGGCAAGGTAGCAGTGTTCAGAGATGAAATGATTACAATACAAGAACCATGACCCTAATCAATGGATTAATCCATTTGATGGATTTGAAGTCTACTGTACTGGGTGGTAACCATACCCAGATGGGGCATGGCTAGAGAAGGTAGGTCACTGGGGACATGCCCTTGGGGATTATATTTTGTCCGCCAAGCTCCTCCCTCTCTCTCTCTGATTCTCAGTTGCCATGAGCTGAACAGATGTCCTAGCTATACCCTGCTGTATAATCTTCTGCCTCACTATTAGGCCCAGAGCATAAGAGTTGGGCCAACCATGGACTGAGATCTGTGAACCCATGAGCCTAAATAAAGCTTTCTTCCTGTAAATTGTTATTGTGGGACATTTTGGTCACTGTGATGAAGAGCAGGTGAACACAGGTCCTTGAAACAGCCAACTCCTTCACCTGGACTCAGCTTGGATAGGCTGATAAGTGACAAACTTAGACACACAGAGCTCTATCAGTGTTGTGAAACAGGACCCATTTCTGTCTTCTAAGCCATCTGTAGAACATAATCATCACTGTGCTCTAGGAAGTTTCCAGTTCTGGCTCACAGATATGGATCCCCTACGGCATACTTGCCTCCTTCCAAATGTTCTGCAGTGATCACTTGTTAATAATCAAGATGGCCCAGGGAAGCACATGTTCTCACCAATGGTCCACACTCAAGGACATGGAGGCACAGGGAGGTTAAATAAATCACCCATGATTACACAGTTAGCAAGAGGGGCAGCCAAGATGGGAGTTCCAGGGATGCTTTTCTAAGCCATTCTGAGGACTGGCCTGCTGAGTAGACAGGACACACTGTCCCCACTGCTGCCTGAAGAGGCTCAACCTGGCCTGGCCTCCATGTATACAAGGAAGCCTGTGGCCTATTGGAGGGACCTGAGTGAGCACAGAAGCTCCTGAGAAGCATTGGTGAGGACATAAGTGACGGGAATCCACCATGTCCACGGAGCATCTGCGTGCCCTACCTTGTGAAGAGAAGCTTGTCTAATGGAATTGATGTTATGGAGATTCTGGGTCCCAGCAATGCACTCTTGGTGTATCCTCAGCAGAAATGCCATGGGACACATGTTAAAGGTCTCCACCACAGTACCATGGTATGGGGAAGAGTCCCTAGGCCTGCAGATGATCCAAGCAGCCACTTGCAGCACAGATACGCACTTGGGCATGCCCACCTGAAGGCACACTATGCACCATGACTGACAGGATGAAGCCACATCCAGCAACATCAGACATGGAAGAATGTACATGAAGTCTGAATCAGGTGAAACTCAGATGTGACATTAGTGAGCAGCATTGGGCAGCATGGAAACAGAGGAACACAGGAAGCCCCTGCCTAAATCACCAAGTGATAACTTTAGAGGCTGTGTTTGGGCAAGATGACAAAAGCATGCCAGGAGCCCCTGCATCCTAATGTGGCACCTGAGTGTCCATTTCAACTGCCTGTCAATGATCATAAAGGCATGTGCTCCTTCTGGATGTGTGTCCTATTACACAATTTTAATAAAATACAGAAAAGTAAGGGTTACACCAACATGAGTAGCGGTGCCCTAGCCCACCTAGTGGGATCCTTATTTTCCTCCAACTATCCATAAGACCCCCCCTCTTGGCCCAAGTGACTCTGGGCCAATTGTCCACAACTTCAAATTTGCCTCTTTAGATCTGATTTTCCATCAGGCACCAGCACTCCACCTGACTCCAGCTTTATCTTCAAAATCTGCATGTGTGAAGCTGGCTTTGAACTTCTGCCTCAGGCTCCATGTGACAGGACACCAAGCTGAAGCACACTATTTGAACATACAAGACTCCTGTCATCTTTGTCTTGGTTCCAGAATCAACAGCAAGTATAATGAAGCGAGCCCTCTTTGATTATTCATCTAATTCTCAGTGATAGGAAGGGAAGAGAGCAAGACCGAGAAGTAGATATGGCTCCGATGCCAACTTCATCCCTGATTCTGGAAAAATGGACAACTCTGTGACTCACTTTCCCCACATCTGTTCTTGCTTCAACGTCACTAGAGGTGGATATTTTAAAAGAGAGAGGGGTTAGCAGACCAGGGGTCCTCCCAGGCCTCCTCCCCACCCTTGAACTCTGACTCATGATGAGGCCGGAGCTTCCTGATCCACAGTTATAGCCCTGCTCCCCACACCTCCATGCCCTCCTCCTCCTCCTGCTTGCACAAGCTGTATTCCACCTGCAGGCCACCCTGCTGATGCACAGGTGTTTAGAGAGTATGGTGACAGCTGCATTTGGAACACTGAAAAATGCAAAGGAAGAAAAAAGTAGAAAACAAAGGCACAGAAAAGGAGAAAGAAAATCCCCTGTGAAGAGTGGCAGTAGCTGTATAGTTACAAGGGATGTGGTTTATTTTCCTGGCAAGAATTGGAAGTACAAAAAAACAGCCAGGCCCTGATCTCAACAATGCCTAACAGCAGTATCTGAAAACGTGGAGAACAATTCGTCCCTCTTTACCAAGTATCCCTGATCACTTGCTGGATTCCTCTCTTGTGACATAACCCACAGCCTTGGGCCAGGGTTCTGCCTGCTTCCTCACGGGCTGTAGCCTCTGTCCCAAGACTCAGATCTTGATATTCACTGTCAACATACCCCCTGTTAGATTCTAACAAAGTTTTCTTTTCCTTTATCCATCCCCAGTACAGCTCTTCCCCCAGCTTCCCATACCTCTTCAGACTCCATGGCCAGGGGTATTGCCACCTCAGACAGTCCAGTTGACTCTGGCACTGTGATGGGGATGCTTTGGGCTACAATGAACCACATTCTCAACTAAGTAAGTTCTGAAAATGCCGAGAAATACAGAACAAAACCTGGAAGGATGACACCAGGCATTACCTACCCCAGGTTTGCACAGAAGAAGGGGAAATGGCCATTTAGCGAGCAACCTCTTTATACTCCTATTTTGACAAGATATAAGAACCTTTCCCAGAACCCCATTGGCCAGCGTGAGGTCATGGGCAGCCCTCACCAAAAGGAGCCCAGAGGAGTCTGATCAAGTGACTGGGAGAGCCAGGACTGGTTTGACCACTCACCATTCCTTTCCATTTTGCCTAGAAAAACCATGCAGCAGGCAGAGAAGTGGGCACGGTCCAGAGGCAGACCTCGGCTTCCCCACTCACTCCCTTCTTTGCCAGTGTCCTACCTGGGCTGCAGTCTCGTCCTTTCTTCCCCTCAGGTGCACCTCTGGAACTGCATCTTGCTAGACCTGCCTCAGATCATCTGTCTCCCCAAATAATGACAGATGCTGAATCCTCAAGCATGATGCTCAGATGAGCACTCTAGCACCCAATTGTGCTGGTGGATCTTTAACCACTCTTGTTAGTTTACTTACCATCACTATCACCATAATACCCGATAAACTCCCTAGAGGAGGAAAAGCTTATTCCAGCTCATGGTTTCAGTGCTTCAGTCCATGCCTGGCCGACTCCATCACTCTGGGCCTGAGGTGAGGCAGAACATCATATTAGAAGGTGGAGGAATGCTTCTCAGCTCATGGCCACCGGGAGAGAGAGGGAGAGAGGGAGCTTCACTAGCCAGGGACAAAATATAAACAAAAACGTACACCCCCAATGACCTGCTTACATCATACTCACCTATAATAATCACCCATTGACCCCTTCAAATTATTAACCCACCGAATTGATTAATCCCCTGATTATGTTACAGCTCTCAGGATATAATCATTTCACCTCTGAACAATTCTATGTTGTCTCACACATGAGTTTTGAGATACGAGGTACCTCCTCTCTATATATCACGTACCTTACTAGGTATAAACCTCCTCTCACTGAAACTCAAGGCCTTCAGCAATATGGCCTTTGATAAAATAAAGTCAGTGTTTTTTCATCTAGACCCTGAAAGGAACTGAGAAAGGGAAATGGCATTCCTGATAATAGGTGGCTAGTCCATGATCTCCCCAAGTCAACAAAAGCACTGCTAATAGAATGAAAACCTCAGGCAGGACCACATGGTGGTCATATCAAAAACTATGTGGAGACTGACTCTGAGGCAATAGAAATCACTGAGTCCAACCTTTTTCTTACATGAGTGACAGATGCCTCTTTACCAACATGGACTGTGACTCTCCAGTAATCTTCCCACTCCTGAGACAAAAGTAGTTAAGATGCTCAATCACCAAGCTGCCTCACTTCTTGACCCTGTCCTGACTCACATCTTGGAGTCATTGTATAGAAGACAGAATCTTCTAAGGGTCACTGCTCCATGTTTCTTTCTGAGATGCTTCTGTGTGGCTGTGGAGCCACCAGAAATCTAGGTAAACTGACTCTAGGTGACAGCCTGATGAGCTTCAATTGGTGGACATTAGCATCGTGATCTTGTTTCTAATGTTATTTCCCTCAGGTCCCAATATCTACTTTAAAATTCAGAACTTTTTTCAGCATCACAGATCACTCTGAACAGGTCTGTACATCCAGTTGCCATTTTGCAAGAGATGTGGAGGAAAGATAAATGAGGTGTGTACTATATTCTAAATATGAATTAGCAAAAACCAGATGTGAGGACCTCCATGGGACCCAGGGCCAGCCACTATAACAAAGAGACCAAGGAAAAGACACACAGGGAAGGGAACCTGCAAACCAAGAACTGCACGAAGACATACCAAGTGGTGCATGGGGTGTCTGTCTTAGCCCTTGAGCATGTGGGCCCTGGGGCTGGTTACTTCTGGAGGGAGGAGGGACTAGGGCTAGGATGCAGCCATGTGGGATGCTGACAAGGTGCTGTTTCTGAATTTGTTCTGGGGTGTTTCACATAATTTTTCACTAAGTCACACCTTTTTCTCTGTAGTCTCCTCCCCTACTTTGTACTTATATTGCCTTCCATTACTGTGACAAATATCTGAGGTAATCAGCTTAGAAAGACAAAGGTATATTCTGGCTGATTGTTTGCAGGCTTCACTCTATGGTTGGTTGCCTTGTTGTTCGTGGACCTGGGGTGAAAGCATATATCACCCTGGCAGTGCATGGTGGCAAGTGACTCACTTAATGGTAGCTGGGAAGCAGAGAGTGGGAAATTAAGAGACCAGGGTTTCTCAGTCCCCTGAAAGGAGGCCCTTAACAGGAAGCTCCCCACTAGCACCCGCCCCCACTTAAAGGTCCCACTTCCTCCCAATAGCACCTGTGGCTGTGACCAAAGCTTTCTCACCTGGGCCTGTAGGGATCATTCCAGATTCAAACTTTAGTAGTGGCAGTGCTTCATTTAAAAAGGAAAGGATTGGAAGTATACCCTCCACTGGTCTTTTCCTACAGATAGTAATCTAGAGGTGGAGAAGCCAGGAACCCACTGGGGTCATCCCAGCCACCAGGAGAGACCACAGCTTGACCAGGGAGGCCAGAGCAATGGAGGCATGGAGTGGAGGCCAGGTTCTGGATGCAGTGGAATTAAGAACCAGCACAGCTGATGACTACTGAATGGAGCATAAAGAAAGAGAAGATGGCACTGGGGTGGAGCTCAGGGGCACAGCACTTGCCTGGCATGTGTGAGGCCCTGGATTCCATCCCTTGCAGAACAAGAGAATTTTTTTTTTAAAGAAATAAATAGGAGACACAAGGTCAGGCCTGTGTTTCTCCTTCCTTTGTTGCACAACCAGAAAATAAAAAATTCTTTCCCCTTAGGATGTTATTGGTCACGACTGGGGAAAAACAGCAATATGCATTGAGATGTCAGAGAAATCTGCTTTGCAGCAATGACAGTCCCAGTTCCCCTGGCCTGCATTCTTGTCCCTGGCAGGGGACTGTAACTTTGTTTCTGTTATCCCATTAGCTGAGGGTGCCTGGCCAGGTCCCAGCAGGCAATGCAGGAACAGGCAGCATTTACCTGGTCCAGGGAAACTGTCAGTCTAGACCCCAGAAGAGTCCTGGTTCCCCTGTGTCACCAAATCACCCACTGGGAAGGTGCTCTTGGAAGGAAGGCTGTCTGCAGCTTCAGTTGTTACAGGGTGGGGACTGGGGAGTCTATAGCCACCTGCCCTGGGAGTGAGGGAACTGATCCCTGGGACAAATGCATCTGCCTCCTCCCCCAACTCACATGGTTATTTGATTGGTGAGACCAGAAATATGCTGCTTTGGGAAAAGAGGGAAAGCAAAATCGTTTCTGCTTTAAGAAACCGCTGATTCCCAGTGATCTTATTTGTTAAGAAAAGGGGATTTCATTTTCCATGTACTTCTGCATTTAAATCTACATTCAGCGCCAAGGAAAAGAGTAGCTCAGATGGGGATCTATACCTTGCCTTGACCTTTATCCCAAAAGACTTGCCCCTGAGGTAGAAAATCTCCTGTCCTTCAGGGGCAGTTGTCCTGGTTTTCCCAGCTCCAAGTAACATACTGTATGCACTCAAAAAGTTAATTTTGCATGAGTCAATGAAGGAGTAATCCCATAATATTTCTGAAGCATCCTTAGCATCAATATGTAGCCTGTGCCTCATGATGCTTTCCTTATACAATCTCTCTTACTTGCAGGTCACCTGGCAGAATTCCTTATCTTTATTCACCAAATCCACATTTTAGAGTTGAAGTTAGTTTTGCATTCACTCATACAAGCATTTATACTGTAACCACTATTTGCCGACTATTGTTTCACAGTAGCTTAAGATACATCAATAAACAAGAAAAATAGTCACCTGCCTTGTAATAAATACAATAAATAATCCAGTAAATCAGAAAAAGTAGATCTATGGGGGTGCAGAGTATCACAAGGGATCGGATGCAGGGGGAGGGACTTACTGTATTATCTTAACATCTTATCATGGGAACACAATTTCCAGAACCTGTCTTATATGTCTGCTGAAGAGCAACCTTGACTTTAATTTTCATTTTACAGTGTGCCAAAATATATTAAATGAGAATACCAAAACCCTAGAGAAAATACAGAAATATTACTGAGCCTATGAAAAATGATATAAAAATGAGAATGCCTAGGATTCTCAGAAGTTATTTATTTATAAATAATGTTTTAATCATGTTTTGTTTACAAAACTTCAGAGAATATGAAAAATATTTTAAATTGGTAGCTAACTGATTATATATATATATATATATATATATATATATATATATATATATATATATATATATATATATATATATAAAATGTAAAGATTCTATGTATTTAGAGAGTACCATGTGATGATTTGATACCCCAAATAAGGTACAATGTTTAAATCAGGTTAAAGACACCTCCTCCTTAAACATTTCCCCTTTTTATATGGTGAAAAAATGTGGGCTCTTTTCTTCCACCTTGTTGAAATATACCATATCTTACTGTTATCAATACTCATCACTTTACTGTGCAACAGCATTCCAGAAAATGTTTGCTGTTGGTATTTATTTATTTATTTGCCAATGAGCCTTAATTTTATTTATTTATTTAAATGTGGTTCTGACATATAAATGAAAGGTAGTAAAATGTACAAGGGTTGAGAGACTTTTATTTTTTGTTGAAGTCATAGACAAGGATTTTAATCCTGCATCCTCAACTTCCCACTGTCCCTAAAAAGTAAGAACATAATTTGGTCAGTTATCTTAACTCTCTAAATTTTGTGATTTGTAGAATACAGAAAATGATGGTATCTAGGACTGTAGAACTATTGTAAGAATTAAATGAGATAATACATATAAAAATAAATAAATGTGGTTCTGAGATTTGAACCCAGTACTTCACAGGAGCTAGGCAAGTGCTCTGCCACAGAGCTACAACTCTAGCCCTGTTTGCTATTGTTTTGCTTTACTTATTTCTGCAGCACCAGGGACTGAAGCCCGGGGCCTTATGCATTGGGCAAGGGCTCCACCATAGAGCTACACTCACAACACAGCAGAAAGCATTTCTGGAAGGAGTGAGAGGATGGACTGAATCCTCTCCTGAAAGGAACAAAATTGGACTACTTCAATTCTTTTTTTCTACTTGGTCTCATGGCTTTTTAATTAGAAAAAGCCATGCATACTCTTTGTAAAAAAAAAATAAAGATCCATACTGCACAGAATTTTATCAATTCAGTCTAAAGTCCTCAGAGAACTGAGAAGAGTTCACTTATTTTGACTTTCCAAAAGTATAAGTATGTTAATATATACCTATTTTTTTGTTTCAAAATCATGGAAATGCACATCTCCTTAACAGATATTCAATTCAGCGTAATGGCTTATGGTCAGAGAAATGATGAAGGTTCTCATTCTCTACTTTTTGTTTGTATGTTGACATTGAGGACCTTACATGTGTATACTTAAAGTCTGATTAAAATGTGAGATATGTGGTGATATTTTATAAACTACCTAGTGCACAGTACGATAGTTAACACCCAGTAAGCTGAATAGTAAGTACTAGTTTTCCCTTCCAAACTCATGGAAGAATAGAGTTTGAAACCTAGCTTGAATATCTAACTAACTATATGGGGATTGCCATAAGGATAAATTCAGACTTCCTTCCTCTATCAATATGTCAAGAAGAAAGCACTTTTTCCTGATTCTACCCATGAGGACATTGGTCTAATGCATCTTCCATGCGTCTCACACAATCGTCCAACCCAACCCCAGCCAGGATCTCCACCATCCCCAAGTCCTCACCTGTGGTGTCCTCATGCAGGCCAATGTCAAAAGCCAGCTTATCATTTAGAGACCACCAGGTGGAGAGGCAGCACAGATACTAAAAACACAGAGCCAGAAGTGATTGCTCAACATTTATAGTCATGGTGGAGTCCTGTTCTGACAACTGATTTGATATGTATCTCTCTCTCTCTGCTGCTTAGCCTTTTTCTAAAAATCTTGGTTACCTCTGAACAAAGCCCAGGTCTTTATTGGCTGAGGCAGAACAGCCCTAGCACAGCATTCATTAGGAGCAATATTTAAAGGAAATGTGTAATTTTTCCCTCATAAAAGACTAAGGAAATGTACTGTGTCACAACAAGACAAGTAACTTCTATATCTCTCACCTCATGTGATATATTCATGATCCCCAGCTAGAGCACAGTGTGATCTGACAGTGAGAACTGGCTCCCAAGCAGAAATTGAAAAACTATTCAATTTTATGTTCTACTTCTGTTTTCCGTTCATTTTTTTAACTCTCTGAAATCCATCCAGAATTACTTGGTTTTGGTGTGCAGGATGTCATTTTACTAAAATGAAGTTACATTGTGCATGTGTTTCCCTAGGAGGAATTGGTTTCTCTCCAGACTATCATCACCTCCAACCCCTAGGTTTTCCTAACCATATGGTCATGAAGTTTTGGGTCATTTTTCAAACCAACTCTCAGTACCTTGTTAAGTGCTATAAGGAAGAGGACACAGAGTGAATGTGGTATGAGCTTCAGTACACCACCATCTGCAAAAAGCACACTCAGAGCCAGGAATAACAGGACCATGTGAAGAGTACCCAGAGAGAGTTCTGGGGATTAGGAAAGGCCAGGCCCCTCTCCAAGAACTCTGAACCACTAAGGCAAATGCTAGAAAATTCCCATTATGAAACAGGGCCTTCCAGCTAAATGACAACCAGTGAGTATGTGAAGGCAGGAGATGAACTGATTGGGGGGAAGTCAGCACCATAGGGATATGTCATCTATGTGACCTGGAGACTTGGAATTGGCCTGCTGACTATGAAGCACTGGCTCTCATGGTTATAGGAGAGCCTTCAAGGGTCTCTAAACCTGTATTGAGTAAGTACAGGACGGTGTGTCTGACCTGGAGACAGGCAACCCACAGGGATCCCTGAAGTTCACAGGTTTCATATATAAACTGTGTTAAATGTCTGTTTTTCTCACGGGGGGGGGGGGGGGGCAGGATGCAAATTCCTTAATAAGACACCTAAAGCACAAGGATCAACAAATGGGAAGAATTCAACCTAAAAAGTTTTTTTCTCAGCAAGAGAAATAATATGTGAGGAGAATAGGGAGCCTACATCCTGGGAACAAATTTTTACTCCTCACACATCAGATAGAGCTCTAATCTCTAGAGTATATGAAGAACTCAAAAATTTAAACAACAAAAAAACAAATAACCCAATCAACAAATGGGCCAAGGACTTGAAGAATCAAAAAATACATGAAAAAAAAAATGCTCACTATCTCTAGCAACCAGAGAAATGCAAATTAAAACTACTCTAAGATACCATCTCATTCCAATAAGAATGGCAGCCATTATGAAGTCAAACAACAATAAGTGCTGGCTAGGATGGGGGGAGGGCAGGAAAAAAGGTACACTCATACATTGCTGGTGGGACTGCAAATTAGTGCAGCCAATTTGGAAAGCAGTATGGAGATTCCTTGAAAAGCTGGGAATAGAAACACCATTTGACCAAGCTACTCTTCTTCTTGGACTATACCCAAAAGACCTAAAAAGAGAATACTACAGGAACACAGCCACATCAATGTTTATAGCAGCACAATTCACAATAGCTAGACTGTGAAAAAAATCTAGATGCCCTTCAATAGATGAATGGATTAAAAAAAATGTGGCATTTATACACAATGGAATATTACTCAGCAGTAAAAAATAACAAGATCATGGCATTTACAGGGAAATAGATGGCATTAGAGCAGATTATGCTGAGTGAAGTTAGCCAATCCCTAAAAAACAAATGCCAAATGTCTTCTCTGGTATAAGGGATGTGACTCAAAATGGGATAGGGAGGAAGAGCATGAGAAGAAGGTTACCACTAAATAGGAAAGAGAGGTGGGAGGGAGAAGGGAAATTGCATAAAAGATGGAAGGAGACCTTCATCGTTTTACAGAATACATGTATGATGTTGTGAGGAAAAAAAAGAAGTATGTCACATTAGATTGGGTAGATAAATTTGAGGGGAGGGGAGGGGGGAGGGGGGATAGGGAGGGCAACAGAATAAAATAGACATTATTGTTGCTGTATGTATATAGGTGACTGTATGACCAATGTGAGTTTGCAACCTGTACAATCAGAAAAATGAGAAATTATACCCCATTTGATTCAAATGTATAAATTGTCAAGATCATTGTTCTGTCATGTGTAACTAATTAAAAAAAATGTCTGTTTTTATTACAGAAAAAGTAACAACTTTATATTGCTCTGACTTCCCAGACAAAAACAAGGTGGTGCCTGATGAAATCTTCTGTGAATTTCCTCAACAATATTACAGTCCTCAACACTGCAGTTATTAACAGACATACTGTCTTCTAAGTTTCACAGTGACATTGAGGTAGATGCTATAATTATCCTACTAACTTCATTAAGTTCCATGGAAGCATGGACTTGGCCTATTCACTCTGTACTCCACACCTAGTATAGTGCCTAGCACACAGACGTTGATCAAGCAAAGTGATTAAAGGACCCAAAGAAATTTTCAGACACAATTAAAAGTTTAAAAAACCCAGAAAAGTATCCCAGGCTGTGTGGTGGCAAAAGTGTGCCTGAACCTAGACCTCAGCACCAACATGCAGAGTAGACTCAACTCTAAGACACCATTAACACCAAAATGCAACAAGTAACCTCAGCTTAGCCACCACCCAGTGTGCAGGAGATAGTGGCTGGCTCAACAGACACCAGTGACCAGATAGCTGTCAGGTCCATGGTGAGCTGGGATTCTTTTTCATACTTTTAACTAATTTGTGCTTGGGCATAAATTTTAATGGAATTCATATAAAAATCCCAAAGACAATTCTTCACAGAACTAGAAAAAGCAACCATGAAATTCATGTGGAAAAATAAGAGATTCAGAATAGCCAAAGCAATACTTAGCAAGAAGAGTGAAGTAAGACATATCATAATAGTATAGCTTCTGTACTACAGAGCCACGGTAACAAAAACAGCATTGTGTTGGCACCAAAACAACACAGAGACCAATGAATGGTACAGAATAGAAGACACAGAGACAAACTCACAAAATACCGTTATATCATACTAGACAAAGTCACCAAAAACATACATTAAATTTTAAAAAGTCTATTCAACAAATGGTGCAGGGAAAATTGTAAAGCCACATAAAACAAAAACAAAGTAAAGCCCTCTCTCTCTCACTCTTTACAAAACTCAATTGAAAATGGATCAAAACTTAGGCACTAGAACAGAGACCCTGTGCCTAATAGAAGAAAAAGTAGGCCCAAATATTCACTATGACAGCCTAAGATCTGACTTCCTTAAGGAGACTCCTACATTCCAAGAAGTAAATTCAAGCATCAATAAACAGGATAGATTCAAACTAAAAAGCATCTTCTCAGCAAAGGAAACAATCAATAATGTGAAAAGAGAGCCTACAGAATGGGAGAAAATCTTCCCCACATGCACCTCAGAGCAATAATCCCCATCATATATGCAGAACTCAAAAAACCTAACCCCCCGCCCCCAAAAAATAACAAAAAACCAAATCAATAAATGGGCTAAGAAACTGAACAGACACTTCACAGAAGAAGTAACAAATACATGAAAAAAAATGTTCAACGTTTAGCCATTAGAGAAAAGCAAATCAAAACTACTCAAAGATTTCATCTCACCCCAGTCACAAACATGATTATCCAGAATACAGTCACCAAGTAACAATAAATGTTGGCGAGGATGTGGGGAAAAGGGTGCATGCACACATTGCTTCTGGGACTGCAAATTGGTGCAACCATTATGGAAAGCAGTATGGAGGTTCCTCAGAAAACATGGAATGGAACCAACATCTGACACAGCTATCCCTTTCCTCATTTAATCACAAATGACTTAAAATCAACATATTACAATGACACAGCCACATTAAGTTTACAGCAGCTCAACTCATAACAGCTAAACTATGGAACTAACCTAGGTGCCTTTCAACAGATAAATGAATAAAGAAAATGTGGTGTGTATGAGTATAGATATACATATGTGTGTGTGTGTGTGTGCGTGTATACACACACAAACACACACACAAAAAACAATTTCACACACACATATATATGATGGAATAGAACTCAAGACTTAAAGAAGAATGAAATTATGACATTTGCTGGTAAAATGGATGGAGCTTATCATGGTAAATGATAAGCCCTTCCCCAAAAACCAAAGCTTGAAAGTTTTCCCTGATATGCTTATGCTAATCAAAGTAAGGGAAGGTGGGGAAGTAGGGAAGTGTACAGTTGCTTTAGATTGCATAGAGGAGTGAAGAGAGGGGAAGGAGTATAGTGGGTAGAATGGATAGTAGAATCAATCAGACATAATCATCCAAAGTATATATACGAATACATGACTGTATGATGCTACATCCTGCACAACCAGAAACATGAGAAATCATTCTACATTTATGTATGATATGTCAAAGTGTGTTCCATTGTCATGTAGAATTAGAACAACTTTTTTTAAAGTTGATTAAAGAAAACATACCAATTTGCAGAAAAAATATGACTACAGTATCTGCCCATAAATGGATCCACCTGGAGACAATCACTCTAACTGAAGCTAAACCAGTTTACACAAAACAAAGGACAAAGGCTTTCTCTGATATGTGGAAACTAACTCACAACAGGAGGGGTGATGGGAACAGAAGTGCAGTAGATTAAACAATGGGGAATGGAGGGAAAGGAGAGGGCATAAGCAAAGGAAAGACAGTGGAAAGACTCTGACACAGCTTTCCCATGTATATGCGTGGAAACAACACAGTGAATCCCACCACCATGTACATCCTAAGAATGCAACTCTAAAAAGATAAAGTATAATTATACAAATATGAACTATATCAAAGTGAATTTTATGGGCCAGGGTTGTGGCTCAATGGTAGAGCACTTGCCTAGTATATGTGAGGCACTGGGTTTAATTCTCAGTCCCTCTTATAAATAAAATAAAATAGTCCATTAAGAACTAATTTTTTTTAAAAAATGGATTCTATAACTAAAAACAACCAATAACTGAAAATTAATAAAATCAAACATTTCCTCGGTTCCTTTAAACATTTTGATAGCACTGAAATCAACTTCAAATGAATGGAAAGAACAAGGGCTTTTAAGAGTCTCTTCCACTTTTCTGCCAAATGATGATACAACTATTGGGACAGACATTTTCCGGGTGCTTACCTCCAGAACTGTGGGAAATAATTTTCTATTCTTTATAAATCTCATAATTTTCACTATTAGAAATTAAAATTAACAAATTTCAATATTTAGACTAATTATCAAAAATATAACAATACCTTTGAAACCGGAGTTCAAAGACGAAACTCCATGGCTTCTGCTGGCAGGTAGGGGGCTGCCCGCGCGAGGCAGGGAGGCCTCTGCAGCAGAGAGGAGTCCTAGCTCTTCATGGCGGCCATTCCATCCAGCGCTGCAGCAGACCCCAGCAGAGCCTCAACCATTTCTTCTTCTTTCGGCAATCTCTTCAAAGTGGAGGAATCATCTCCGCGGAACTCCGGGGAAACTCCAGGGAACTCCAGGGCAGCAATCTCCATGGCCTCAGCAGCTTCTCTTCCTGAGAACAGCATCCAAGGGGTTTATATACCACTTGGTCCAATGCTATTGGTCCAAATTTATGCTAATTAGGACTTGAAAGAAGTACCAATGCTATTGGCCCAAAGTTATGATAATTGGGTTGGACATATACAAACGCCATTGGTCAGTCTCTTTTTAATATTCATAGTAGATTCATTCATAGAAGCAGCCCCGGATTCCCACGCTGACAATGAATGAATGGCCTGGGAAGAGATCAATGGCAAAGCCACAAAGTGCTTGCCTCTCATTCCCAAAGCCATGGATTTGATCCCTGTTCCAAAAAGAAAAAGGAATAACAAATTACAGATAAATGAACGACAGCAAAAAGGAAAAAAAAAAAAAAAAAAAAAAAAACTTTATCAATACATAAATCTTATTCAAAAACATACCTGCTCTGCATTCTACATGATCTCTGTCAAGTGACTGCTTATCCTTTACCTCTTCAAAGCAATTTTTCCCAAAACTTGAGAGTCATGGACAATGTCTTAGTTATCTCTCTTCAGCACCTATGCCAGAGGTGGACGTGTGTGATGTAATCCTGCTGAGGATCAAGGTCTCATTTGGGGCCAGCTTGGGAACCATTGCTGGTGATATCACATAATAGCTACTTATTAAAATTCAAATTCATGAATGAAAAATAATGATATAGAACAAAAGATGGTATGATTAAAGGTCAACAAGAAGCAAATAGGGCTGAGCTTGTGACTCAGTGATAGAACTCTTGTCTCCCATGTGTGAGGCACTGGGTTTGACTCTCAGTACCTTCTACGAACAAATGAATGAAATAAAGGTCCAGAGACACCCACCGGAGCTCAAGCCCTTCCAAGATGCACTGGAGCTGCAGTGGGATGCCCAGGCCCAGCCCAGACTGCTTCTAAACACCTGCAGACACCAACCAGAGCTCATGTACAGTCCAGATCTGCCCCCGCTGGCCTGGGCAGGAGGCCAGACACAGGGTAGGCCAGTGTCCATCCCTCAACTGGGAGACCTGCTCCGAGCTCCAGTCCAGCCCAGGACCACCTCCCCACACTGGCAGACACCTGTTGGAGCTCAGGCTCTGCCCAGATCAGCCTTGCAAACATGCATGGAGCCCAGGAAAGGGTAGGTCCGAGTCCATCCCAACACTGGCTGACCCTCCCAGAGCTGAGCCTCGGGCCATGATTGCCTCTGCCCACCACCAAACCACTGCAGGGGCTCAGATCCAGTCAAGAGTCACCGTGAGGACCTGCGCAGGAGACAGGGCCCAGGGTAGCCCTAGTCCATCCACTCATCTTGAGACTGGCACCAGAGCTCAGGTTCTCCTCAGGACTGTCTCCACCATCCAGCAGCTCCCTCCAGAGCTCAGGTTTGGACCAGGACAGACTGCCCACCAACAAACACTCACTGGTGGCCAATCCTGGCCCATTTCAGCCTTGACAACCTGAGTGGTAGCTGAAGCCCAGAGTAGGCCCTGGTTCATCCCGCCACCAGCAGACCCCTGCTGTATCTCAAGCTCCCACCAGATAAGCCTTGCAGATGTGCACAGGAGCCCGGAAGAGGGTAGCCCTGGGAACATATAGCCAATGCCAGACCACCACCACAGCTCACGCTCAGTGCAGGACTGACTCTGCCACAGGCAGAACCCTGCCGAGCTCATATAAGGCCCAGATTGGCCTCACTACCCTGCACAGGAGCCCAGGCAAGTGGAGGCCCTGTTGTAACCCGCCACCTGCAGAACCCCACCAGAGCTCCAGCTCTGCCCAGATCCAACTCGAAGACCTGGCAAGACAAAATGTGAGTCCAGGGTAGCGCATGTCCTTCCAGTCATCAAGAGGCTGGCATCAGAATTCAGGCTCTGCCCAGGACCTACACCGCCCACTGACAGACAGTTGCAGAAATTCAGCCCCAACCAAGATCAGCCTCACTGACAGGCACGGGAGCCTAGTCCAAGGTAGGTCTGATACCAACTGAAACAAGCAGGCCCAAAGCAGAGCTCAGGCCAGACACATGACCACCTCCGATCAACAAGTGGAGCTCAAATTCAGCCAAGATTGGCCTCCCTGACCTGCTTGGGGGCATAGGCAAAGATAGGCCCAATGTCATCTCGCCACATGCAAAACCCCACCAGACCTCCAGCTCTGCCCAGATCCAACTCCATGACATGGCAGGAGATGAAGCCCTAGCCCAGGGTAACCCAAGGCAATCCAGTAACCATGAGACTGGCACTAGAGCTCAGACTCCGCCCATGACTGACTCTGCCCACTGACAGACAGTCACTGAAGTTCAGCCCCAGTCCAGATCAGCCTTGCTGACAGGCACAGGAGCCTGGCCCAAGGTTGGCCTGGTCCCAACTGCCTCAAACAGGCCTAGAGCAGAGCTCAGGCCAGACACAGGACAGTCTCTGCCCAAAGGCCTACCTCTGCCGGAGCTCATCTGTGCCAAAACCCACCTTTCTGATCCACTCAGAAGTCCTACAAGGGATAGATTCTGTTCCCTCCTGCCAACAGCCACCCCCCCACACTGGATCTCAGGATCCAACCAGGTAAGCCTTGCAGATGTGCACAGGAACCCGGGAAGAAGGTAGCCCTGGGAAAATATGGCCACCACCAGACCACCACCTGAGCTCAGGATCGGCCCAGGACTGACTCTGCCCACAGGCAAAACCCTGCCAAGCTCATACAAGGCCCAGATCAGCCTCTCTACCTGCGCTGGAGCCCAGGCAAGGGGAAGCCCGGGTCCATCCTACCACCTGCAGAACCCCACCCCAGCTCTAGATTTTCCCAGATCAAATTTGATGACCTGGCAGGAAACAGAGCCCAAGACCAGGATAGCCCAAATCCATCCAGTCACCTTCAGACTGGCACCCAAGCTCAGGCTCCACACAGAAATGACTCTGCCCACAGTCAGACAATCACCTAAGTTCAGCCCCAGTGCAGATCAATCTACCTTACAGGAGCTGGAGCCTGGCCCATGGTATAAATGGGACCAACTGCTACAAGCAGGACCCAAGCAGCCCTCAGGCCAGACACAGGACCTCCTCTGACCACAGGAAGAGCTCAAACATGGCCAAGATTGGCCTTGCTGACCTGTGTGGCATACTGGGCAAGGGGAGGCCCGGTTCCACCCCACACCTGCAGAACCCCAACAGAGCTCCAGCTCTGCCCAGATCCAAGTCCAAGACCTGGCACGAGGAAACCTGAGCCCAGAGTAGCCCATGTCCTTCCAGTCATCAAGAGACTGGCAACAGAACTCAGGCTCCGCCCATGACAGACTCTGCCCACTGACAGACAGCTGCAGAAGTTCAGCCCCATCACAGATCAGCAGTGTTGACAGGTGAGATAGCCTGCCCCATGGTAGGCTTTGGGCCAACTGCCACAAGCAACCCCAAGCAGCGCTCAGGCAAGACACAGGACCACCTCCGCTCACAGGCAGAGCTCAAACATGGCCAAGATTGGCCTCCCAGACCTGTGCAGGAGCCCCCGGAAGGGGAGCTCTGGTTCCATCCTGGCATCTGCAGAACACCACCAGAGCTCAGCTCTGCCCACATCCAACTCCATGACCTGGCAAGAGAGGAAACCTGAGCCCAGGGTAACCCAAGGCAATCCACTAACCATGAGACTGGCACCAGAGCTCAGGCTCCACCCATGACTGACTCTGTCCCCTGACAGATAGTCACTGAAGTTCAGCCTCAGTTCAGATCAGCCTTGCTGACAGGTTCAGGAACCTGGCCCAAGATAGGCCTGGTCCAAACTGCCACAAGCAGGCTCTGAGTAGAGCTCAGGCCAGACAAAAGACAGTCTCCCTCCAAAGGCCCACCTCTGCCAGAGCTCATCTATGCCTCAATCCACCTTGCTGATCCACTCAGAAGTCCTACAAGGGGTAGATCCTGTTCTCTCCTTCCAATAGCTAACCCGCACCCCCCCCCACACACACACACACACACTGGGTCTCAGGATCTAACCAGGTAAGCCTTGCAGATGTGCATAGGAACCTGGGAAGAGAGTGGCACTGGGAAAATATGGCCACCACCAGACCACCATCTGAACTCAGGCTCCCCCCAGGATGGACTCCGCCCATAGGCAAAACCCTGCCAAGCTCATAGGAGGGCCCATTTCAGCCTCTCTACCTGCACTGGAGCCCAGGGAAGGGGAAGCCTGGGTCCATCCCACCACCTGCATAACCCCACTGGAGCTCCAAATTTGCCCAGATCCAACTGGATGACCTGGCAGGAAATGGAGCCCGAGACCAGGGTAGCCCAAATCCATCCGGTCACCTTCAGACTGGCACCGAAGCTCAGGCTCAGCCCAGAAATGACTCCGCCCACAGTCAGACAGTCATCTAAGTTCAGCCCCAGTGCAGATCAACCTAGCTGACAGGTGTTGGAGCCTGGCCCATGGTATGCCTTGGCCCAATTGCCACAAGCAGACCCCAAGCAGTGCTCAGGCCAGACACAGGACCTCTATAAGCCCACAGGCAGAGCCCAAACATGGCCAAGATTGGCCTTGCTTACTTGTGTGAGCCTGGGCAAGGGGAGGCCTGGTTCTATCCCACGACCTGCAGAACCCCACCAGAGCTCCAGCTCTGCCCAGATCCAAGTCCATGACCTGGCAGGAGGAAACCTGAGCCCAGGGTAGCCCATGTCCTTCCAGTCATCAAGAGACTGGCAACAGAACTCAGGCTCCGCCCATGACGGACTCCGCCCACTGACAGACAGCTGCAGAAGTTCAGCACCAGCCCAGATCAGCAGTGCTGACAGGTGAGGGAGCCTGCCCTATGGTAGGCGTGGGGCCAACTGCCACAAGCAGGCCCCAAGTAGCGCTCAGGACAGACACAGGACCACATCGGCCCACAGGCAGAGCTCAAACATGGCCAAGATTGGCCTCCCTAACCTGCATGGGAGCCCTGGGAAGGGAGGCATGGTTCCATCCACCACCTTCAGAATGCGACCACAGCTCCAGCTCTGCCCATATCCAACCCCATGAGCTGGCAAGAGACAAAGCCTGAGCCCAGGGTAGCCCAAGGCAATCCAGTAACCATGAGATTGTCACCAGAGCTCAGGCTCCGCCCATGACTGACTCCACCCACTGACAAGACAGGCACTGAAGTTCAGCCCCAGTCCAGATCAGCCTTGTTGGCAGGCACAGGAGCCTGGCCCATGGTATGCCTTGGCCCAACTACCACAAGCAGACCCCCAAGCAGTGCTCAGGCCAGACACAGGACCTCTTCCGCCCACAGGCGGAGCTCAAACATGGCCAAGATTGGCCTTGTTGACCTGTGCAGGAGCCTGGGCAACTGGAGGCACGGTTCCATCCTGCCACCTGCAGAACACCACCAGAGCTCAAGCTCTTCCCAGATCCAAGTCCATGACCTGGCAGGAGGAAACCTGAGCCCAGGGTAGCCCAAGTCAATCCAGTCACCAAAAGACTGGCAACAGAACTCAGGCTCCGCCCATGACGGACTCCGCCCACTGACAGACAGCTGCAGAAGTTCAACCCCACCATGATCAGCAGTGCTGACAGGTGTGGGAGCCTGGTCCAAAGTAGGCCAGGGATCAACTGCCACAAGCAGGCCCCTGGTAGAGCTCAGGCCACACGCTCTACAGCCTCACCCCAGAGGCCGATACCTTCTGAAGCTCTGGCTCTTCTCCAATTAGCCTTGTGCACCTACTTGGGAGCCTGGGCATGGATAGACATAGTGCCATCCCGCCAGTGTCTGATTCCGGCTGGAGCTTAGACTTGGCCCAATACCACCTCTATCTATGGTCAGATGCACACCAGAACTCAGGCCCGGGCCAGGACTGCTTCTGCTTAGGCTTGGGCTCAGGATTGCCTCACCGACCTGCACAAGAACCCTGGCAAGTGTAGGACTGGTTCCATCCCACCAACTGTACACCTCTACTGGACCTCAGGGAAAGCCCTGGTTCTACCTGCCACCACCTGACATCTGTGGTTCTTAGGCTCAGCCCAGGATTGCCTCCACTCATTGCCAGACATCTTTGGGAGCTCAGGATCACCCCAGACCTTTGAGGATGACCTGCAATGGAAGCCTGGGCACAGAAGGGCCACAGGTCCATTCCCCACCAGCCAACCACTGCAGGAGCTTATGCCTAGATCTGATCTGCCTGAACAAACTCTCCTGAGCTCATGCTCAGGGTAAGCCTAGGATCATCCCGCCACTGGATGACCTCTTCTGGAGCTCGGGCTCTGCCCAGATCAGCCTATTGCAACTGCATGGGAGTCCTTACCTAGGGCAGGCCTGAGTCCATCAAGCCAGCAGACCCTCACCAGATTTGAGGCTCAACCCAGGACTATCTCAGTCCACTGGCAGACACTTCCAGAGCTCATGCAGGGCCAAGGACTGTATGCACCCATCAGCAGACTCCCAATGGAGCTCAGGTAAGGCCAGGTCCTCCTCATGGATCTGCATGGCTGCCAGGACCCTAATTAGGTATGGGTCAATCCCACCAGGGGAAATCCCCCAGGAGCTCATGAATAAATAAATAGCCAAAACAATCAATCAATCAATCAATCAATCAATAAAGGAAAGAAGGAAGGAAGGAAAAAGAAAGAAAACTAGCTCATTCATATTCTTGATTTTATTCACATTTACTTTCAGTAGGACATCATGGATTGACTCTATTCTTCAATGCAAGAGACTTACTTATATTACCTAAGCCTGATTTGGGTAGCCCAAATGTTATCCATGTAAAAATTAAACATGACTGTAAAATATTGAAGATTTCTTCCCTGACTTTCACCAATATCAATCATATTCACCAGAAAAACCCATCTGAAAAATTTGATTTCACATCTGAAATTTGGAAATAGATCCAGATTCCCAAAGCTGGCAAAGGGCTCTCTACATGAGGCAAAATTGTTCCCAGTTTGTAGAAAACAGTATTTTGGTGATGTTCCTTTGGGTTTCTGAACAGCTCACTAGAGGTTAATCATATACCGAGCTCGTAAAATTCAAGAAAAAGAAACAAATACCTTAATAAAAATATGAAAAGAAAAATGTAGGCTGTTTATAAAATATTACATACCATACACTTGAGATGGCATTTCGTGTCAATATAGTAATCCAAAGAATATATGAAGTACATTTGTGTGTATGCATATCACATAAAAAGAATAAAGAGAATGAGAAAACCTAATGTTGACAGTGTTGGAAAATGGAATTGTCATGCTCTGAGAATTGCAATGAAAAATTGTCATAACCCTTCTGCAGAGAAGTTTAAAATATATACCAAAATTTGAAGTACACACTTTCCCCTAACCCAAGAATTCCAACTCAATAACTTATGTATAGTTATTGTGGCAAATTTTTAAATTTTACCATGAAATTTATCATTGTAATCAAGGTCCCCACTGGCTGGGGAATCAGACCTCAGGTCCCTGGGGAAAGTCACTGGGCACCATTGCTCTGCTCACACCCATTCCTTTCCTAGGGGTTGCTTACAATCATAAAAAGACAGGCCTCCTTCCAGAGATATCTCTCTCAGCTCTTGGGCCATAGTTTCATTGGATTGGTAACATGTCCCCCATTAAACTCTAGGACATTCTTATATATTTTGGAAATTCACAGTTTCAAATGCTTCCTCCCATCTGCAGGTTGTTTCCTGCCCTGACTTTTGTCCCCTTCTGCAGTATGGGCAGATATTGTCCATTATCTATTCTTGCTTTTGTTGTCTGTGCTATTGATGTTGTAACAAAAAAGAAAGAAAGAGAGAAAGAAAGAGAGAAAGAAAGAAAGAGAGAAAGGACGGAAGGATGGAAGGAAGGATGTAAGGAAGGAAGGAAGAAGGAAGAAAGGAAGAAAAAAGAAAGAAATCATTGCCAGGACTAATGAGAATGACTGGACAATGAAGGTTTTTTTCCTCATGTTTTTTTTTTCTAGGAAATTTGTAGCCATAGGTCTCACACAGGTCCACCTTCCTGACCTGCACAGGAGACGGTGCCCAGGGTAACCCGGAGTCCATTCCTCCACCAACTGACCCCCACTGGATCTCAGATTCCGCCTAGATCTACATTGCCAACATGCCCGAGAGCCAGGGGACAGGGTATCCCAGGTCCATAAAACCTCTGTGAGACCTCCACCAGAGCTCAGGTTTGGCCTGGACAACCTGCACCCACCAGCCAACCACCACGCAGGAGCTCAGGAATGCCTTCGCCCACTGGAACTTTCTCCGGAACTCAGGCATGGCCCAGGATGTCCTCTGGCCACAGACAGACTCAGGCTGGGGCTCAGTAGTGGCCCAGATCAGATTCTATGACCTGAACAGTAGCAGGAGCACAGGGTAAGCCCTGGTCTTCCCTGCCACCAGCAGACCCCAGCAGGAGCTCTGTCTCTGCCCAGATCGACCATGCAGATTTGCAGGGAAGCCTCAGCACAGGTTAGGCCCAAGTTCATCCCGCCAACAGGATACACTGGCTGGACCTTAGCATCCACCCAGGATCACCTCTGCCAACAGGAAGACATGTTCTGGAGCTCATACACAGCCCAGGTCCTCCTCAACGACCTGTGCAGGAGCAAGAGTTCAGGGTAGGACCAGGGCTATCCCACCACCTCCAGGAAGCCGCTGGAGCTCTTGCTCCTCCAAGATCTGCCTTGCTGACATGCATGGGAGCCCATGCACAGGATAGCCCTGGATCTATCCCGCCACCAGGAGATCCCCTGCAGGAACTCAGGACTGGCCCAGAACTTCCTTGCCAACCTGTGTGGCTGCCGGGGCCCAGATAAGGTGCAAGTCAATCCTTCCATCAGGAAAGTCCCCATGAGCTCAACAAGAAAAAAATAGCCTAGATAGATAGATAGATAGATAGATGAAACTAGCTTATGTATATTCCTGATTATTTGCATTTACTTTCAGTAGGACTTCAAGGGTTGACTCTATTCATTAATTCAAGAGATTTATAGTACCTAATCCTGAATTGGGTGGGCCAAATGTTATCCATGTAAAAATAAAACATGATTGTGAAATATTGAAATTATCTTCTCTGACTTGTCAACAATATCAACCATATTCACCAGAATATCATATCTGAAAAAATTTACTTCACTTTGGAAACTTATAAGAAGAATGAGGCAAAGAGCTCTATACATGAGGCAAAACTTTGACAGTTGATTGAAAACAGTATTTTGGTGATGTTCCTGTGGGGTGTCTGTACAGCTCACTCACCAGAGGTCAATCATACATTGAACTCCTATAATTCAAGAAAAAAGTAACAAACAAACAGCCTACTAAAAATGGGAAAAGACAAATGTAGGTCATTTATAAAATATGACTTACTGTAAACTTGAGATGGCATTTCATGTCAATATAGCTATCCAAAGAATATAAATAGTATGTGTATGTGCCTATCTAATAAAAGAATAAAGAGAATGAGAAAATCTAATGTTGACAAGGATGGAAAATGGAATTGTCATGCTCTGATAATTGCAATGCAAAATTACAGAAAAGTTTCAGAACATATACCAAAATTTAAAGTGCATGCTTACCTTTCGGCCAAGAATTTCAATTTAAATAACATATTTATTGTCATTGTGGCAATTCTTAAATTGGTCATTGTAATCAAGCTCCCCACCAGCTGGGAATCAGACCTCAGGTTCCTGGGGAAAGTCACTGGGCACCATTTCTCTGCTCACACCCATACCTTTCCCGGGGAGGTTGCTTAGGTTAATAAAAAGACAGGTCTCTTTGCGGAAATGTCTCTTCCAGTCCTTAGCCATGATTTCATTGGATTGGTAACTTTTTTGGCTATTAAACCCTAGGACATTCTTATATATTTTGGAAATCCACAGTGTGTAAGCATTTCCTCCCTACTGCAGGTTGTTTTCTGCCCTGACTTTGTTTGTCCCCTTCTGCAATATGGGAAGATGTTGTCCACTATCTATTCTTGTTTTGTTGTCTGTGCTATTAATGTTGTAAAAAACAAAACAAAACAAAACAAAAAAGAAATAAGAATGAAATCATTGCCGAGACTAATTAGAATGACGAGACAAGGAAGGTTTTTTTTTTCTCCTGTATTTTTTTTCTAGGAAGTTTATAGCCATAGATCTCATATTTAAGTCTTCCACTCACTTTGAAGTGATTTGCATGTGGCATAAGATAAGCATCTTGTTTCATCTTTTGGCATGCGGGCGTATTATTTCTCACTGAATTTTTTTATGGAGTTGTTATGGTTTTATGTCCATAAGATCACCATATGCAAATGGAGATATTTTTTGTTTCTTTTCTGATTGGGGTGTATTTTCTTTCTTTCCTAGCTGCTCTGGTTAGGGCTTCTAGCACTCTGCTGAACAGAAGTGGTGAGCTTGGGCATTCTTGCCTTGATCCTGATCATACATAAACAGCTCCCACCACCACCACTGCTGAGTATCATATTAGTTATGAGGTTTTCATATATGGCCTTTATGGGGTTAATTTCTGGCTCTTTCTAGTTTATTGTGTGTTTTTGTGGTGAAGGTGTTGAATTTGATAACCATGTGATATTCATCCTTGATTCAGTTGATTTGGTGTGTGACAGATGACTGTTATGAGGTACTCAGGGAAATGAAAATCAGAACCTCAATGAGACATCACACCACATGTCACAGCTCCGTGTGTTCTTATCAAAAACCCACAAAAGACATCAAGTGCTAGTGGGGACTAGGGAAATTGGAACCCCTCTATTGGTGGGAGTGAAAGATGGTTGGCTGCTATGGAAACTAGTATGGCAGTTCCTCAAAAAAATTGAACTAGAACTCTCAGGAACTGGCCACACCATTTCTGTGTATTTATTCAAAAGAACTGAAATTGAGTTTTGAAAAAGGTATTAGCACTTCCACCTTCATTCTCGCATTATTCATAGGAGTTGGGATGTGGAAAACATTCTAGATGTCTATCAAAAGATGTATAGGTTTACAGATTGTGGCTGATCTCACATGGAGCCTTAAAGAAAGAAATAAGGCCTTCAGTCCTGGACAACACAAGGGAGTCACAGATGACCAAAAGACGGGGCCAGTTCCACAGCAAACACTGCGGGACTCCACACACATGATGTCTGTAAGATGGTCCAACTCATATACACAGAGAGTTGAAGGGAGTTGCCAAAGGAGGGGCATAAGGACATGTCAATCACCAGACCTAAAATTTCAGGGATGCAGAGGATGCAATTCTAGAGAGCTGGGCTTGTGGATATCCAGGCTGCACTGCTGTGACCTGGAAGTTAGTGAAGGAGGCTGCTTCCCTTTTCAATATTCTTACCGAATTCTAACAAAAAAATAAATAAATTAAAGTACGTTCACCTCCACAGAGGAATTGGAATATTTTCCAGAAAGAACCCACTATCTACTTCAGAAATTAAGTTCCTTCGTGTATCCATTGGTGTCTACATATTTTCCCCAAATTTAACAAAGATGTTTGGTAATAAAAGATTGTTTTTACAAAAGTCATACTGTGCATGATTTTAACTGGGACACATGTCAGGCTGGGCAAAGCTTTCAACAATGAGGGATACCCAAGTCTGAGTATTCAGAGTGCAAGGGCTACAGGGAGGGCAATGATTTGTTTATGACCTTCCTGCCATTGAGGCCATTAGGTTCCCAGCCAGGGGATCCAAGGCATGGGAGTCATGGAAATCCAATTTGGCCTGATTGGCTCAAGTGTCCATATGCTGAGGTTTCTAGAATTTTCTTAATTATTTTCAGTCAGATCCAACGTGGACCTGGGATTGGTTATGCACAGATCCACCCTATCCATCAAGGCATATGATGTGCCATCATTGTTGGTCACCCAGAATCAAGCAGATCCTCAAGCATGACATCTCCCATGTGGAGCCACCATTAACAATGGCAGATGTTGTGCAAGGCTTGACCATTTTCCATGTTGTTTTCTCTCTGTTTGCTGCTTTTGTGAAAGTAGGGATTGAGTTCAATTCATCTCAAAATCTAAGAGCTTAGAAAATGACCAGCCTGGAAGTGTGGCTCAATAGCATTTTTGTTGATTTCTCCCTTAGCATGACTTCATCAAAGCTCATTCTGAATAGAAAATATTGTAACATTTGGATGTGCTTGGCCGCAGTTATAGAACATCCAACAAATGGTGTTAGGGTTTACAAGATATCTTTTTGTCCCATATGAGCAAGACTCCTGGATCCCTGAGTTCCTAGGGCTGGGGTGGCATCAGTGTGACATCACTGTAGATGCAGGGTCTTTCACCATTCTGATCTTGTCTTCATCTCTTGCCTGCATCCTCACAGTCACAACATGGATGCCAAGCTCTCACTCTTCAGTTCCTAGAAAGGAGAGTGAGGCTTCCTTACTTAGTAACTGCACCAATGGAGACCAATCACCTTTCCCATCTGAAAGCACCCCTCAGTCACCTACCACCCTGTTACCATCTCCCACAACTCCTGATTATGTCCTTCACCACATAAATCTATCACAATGTGAAGTTAATCTTCTCAATGTGAAAGAGGTTACTAACCCAAAGGGATCCTCTGTGAAGGTGAGTCTTCAGCCTGTGACCTTTTCATGGAGAGGTGGGGGATCAGAGAGGCCATTGTGCCATGCCTTCACAGGCAGAAGTGGAAGGCTGGTGGAAACCAGGCCATACCAGTCCACAAAGTGAAACTATCATCATGAACAAATTTAAACACAGATCTGTGATCCAATTTTAGAAATTCTGAAGTTTGACAATGTTCAGTCCACATACTTGTGCATGGTGTCAATCAGCTGGAGCTGAGTGGCAGATCTGTGGGCTCTCCAGTTTGCCACAGTCCCCACCCGCCTGCTGCCCTGTGTGCCAGCTCATCCCTCTGCTCATTCATGTTCCTGGACTGGACCTGGAGGTGGCTGGGTTTATGTTCCTATTTTGGTGTACAAAGAATGTTTTTCAAATTAATTTCCCTTCACTCTTGTGATCCGGGTATACTGAGTAGATATGGTTTTCTGATGGGAGCTATGAGGTTAGAGAGGTAGAAACATCCCAAGGACAAACAGATCAATCCCCATCTTCAGGGGTCCTAAGCATGTACTTAAGTTTCCTGCAATTGCAGGCTCCTCCCACCATGTGCAGAGAGACAAGACTCAGAGCCCAGGTGGAAGACTATTTGGCTTTTCAAAAGGGGCCCAGTGGAAAGGAGCAAGGGACTCACAGGGAAAGATCATGGTCAAAGACAACCAGGAGCAACCAAGGTCAAAGCCAACTTTACACAACTTTAACAATTCCAAGCAGCTCCTGCTCCAGCTCCTAACACAACTGATCCCTGTTTGTGGCAGTATGTGGGGCCCAGAAAAGGACAGAAACAAGACACATGAAAAGAGAGAGAGAGAGAAATGCACAGAGGAAGACAGGCTGAGAGGGACAGAAAAAGAGACTGAGGTTGGGAGGGAAGAGAACATCAAAGAGCAGGGGGAGAGAGATGGAGGTTGGGATGGGACAGAGTTAAAGAGCTTCAGAGAGCTGGGTGGAATTATGCTACTGGGACTGATACTCTAAGACACGAAGCTGCTCCCATCTCCCAGGAACTCATGGACCTTTTTCCTGGGTCCCCAACCCCTGACTCACAGGACTGCGGGTTTTGTGCACATTGGATAACACAGGCCTATGTCTTCCAAGGGTCCCGTCTGCCCATCCCATCTTTGGCTTCATCTCCAAGGCTGTTAGGGATCCCCCTCCTGGATAGAACAGAAATCCCTTTCTCCCCACTCTCCCATGGGTAGAGGGAATCCTGTGGGAGGTGCTTCCCCCAACCTGTGACCATTACACAGGCTCTGGGTCCTGCATTGTGGATTCAGAGCAGAAGCTCTGCCTAGGAAATGCAAGGGATCATATGTGCATCTGTGGTCTCCATGGAGAATTGTGAGCAAGGCAACCTCCTAGGTATCTAGGCAGTAAAGCTTTTTTCCCCTTTGGTAGTGGGGACTGAAATCAGGGGAACTCAACCATTGAACCACATGCCTAGCCCTGTTTTGTATTTAATTTAGAGACAGCTTCTCATTGAGGTGCTCAGCACCTTGCCTTTGCCTAGGGTGGCTTTGCACTTGCTGTCCTCCTGCCTCAGCCTCCTGAGCCACTAGAATTATGTGTGTGTACAACAACAACCAGCTAAGATTTTGTCTTTGCCAAGTCACTTGTTGAATGCAAACACTATAAGTAAATCTGCAGGTGTCCTGAGGGAAAGAAGCTGCCCTCCTGGCCCCATGGAGCCTGGTGTGCCAGAACACCCTTTTGGAGCCCTTGATGAAATCTCTGGGAACATTAGGCACAGGATTTGGTTGACTGAGGCTCAGCTCCCCCTGCTGTTTTTAAAATAGGCTAACACCAGCTAGGGTTCTACTATGAAGGCACCACATCTGCCCTGAAGAAAGGAAACAGTCCTGGGTGGCTTGGACAAGAATCAGAGAGCATGTTAGGGAGGCAGAGGCAGGAGACTAGGCTGTGGGAACTTGTTTGTTTATCCAGGAAACCCAGAGCCTTGCTATGAATCAGCAGTGAACTTCCCACACTGCCTCTCCTCTCACAGCATTCACTGGGCCCTCAGCATGCTGTCAAGTAAACAAGATGCTTCCAGCCTGGGAGACAAGCCTGTACACTGAGTTCAAGTTTCAAAAGGGCATGTGCCAATTGGAACATGCAGTGAGCAAAGACACATGCATGGGGAGCTGAAGACAAGGATGACCATATTAGAGCACAGGGAAGAGTGGCCCAGGAGGGAACAACCAGGGCAAGGTTCAGATTCCACCTTATGCAGAGTCTAAGGCCTTCAGGATGGTTCCCAATCTCTCAGGATGCTTCTTGGCTTCTGGAAATTGGAGGACAGCATGAGGTGACCTTGTAACATCTGCTTCTTCTTCCAAAAGCAGGATGGGTGAGGGGTGCAGAGAACTCCTAATGGCCCCCCTTGAGATAACTTGTCCACAGCCTGATGACTAAGATCTTTGTGCCTTAAAGCTGCAGAGCAGAAGGCTCCATGAAGGTCACCTAGGCCAGCATTTCCCACACATGGGCATCCACCTCTGCCCACAGTTTGTGGTGCTGCTTCCCCCCAGGGCACATCACCTACATTCTCAGTCTACATTCTCCTCTCTAGTTAACCTGATCATGACCTTGTTGCTAGTTCTTTTTGTTCTGATAGTTAATAAAATAAATGCTGTTGGACCACCCCATGAAACGTTCCTGTTTTGGTCAGATCTTTGTTGCTGTGATCAAAAGTTAGGGCAAGAACAACTTACAGGAGCAAAAGTATATTTTGTCTCATGGTTTCAGAAGTTCAGTCTATGGTTAGCCAACTCCATTGCTCTGGGCCTGAGGAGAGGCAGGATGTCATGGTGAAAAGATGTGGTAGAGGGAAGCAGCTCTGGACATGGCAAAAAGGAAGCAGGGAGACAGCTCCGTGCACAGGGGACAAAATAAGACTGCCAAAGGCACACTCCCAGTAACCCACTTCCTCCAGCCACACCATAGCTGCCCAGAGGTAAGGCCCAGTTAATCCATATCAGTGGGACATCCCCACTTAGTCATTGTTGGAATTTTATGCTGAAAGAGGAGGAGGAGATCACCAGTGATGTCAAACCAAGGAGACAAAGAGATGTGAAGGCATGTGGACCAAGAAGAAGCCCAGAATAAGGACCAGAAGAAGCCCGGACCCTCTTTAATTACAAAAATGTCAACACAATCACACTCTCTTGCCCACACAGACTTGTACACATGCATAGCAAAAAATGAAAACCACACATACACACCCTTCCACGCATATATATGTTCATCTTCATGTGTGCATAACACATACAGGAAGCATAGGCACACAAAGGTGCCACTCAATCACTATTTATCCTGGAGAAGACAACATAATTTCAACTCCCAAATCAATGCTCTGCACCACACACTCAACACACACATAGCCCATCAGCAGCATGCACAGGACACACTGGCTTCTCAGCAGTTCAGGAAACACATACACCCTGTGCTTCTTTCTAAACATAAACACATGTTCACTCATCTTTTTTCATCTATGGAGAATCTGAGGTGCTGGTACTTGATGCAGGGTAGCTCTCAGGTGACCTGGGTGCCAGAGAATGCAGGATCACAGGTGCAAGAGCTGAGGAGGGCTGCAGGGAGAAAGCAGAGGGAAACCAGGCCTGAAGCATGACAAGAAATCCATTCATGAACAGCCGTTATGAGTATTTGTTTATTCATTTTACTGTAAGTGATGCCTTCATTTGCTTGTTTGTGAATTATCCTTTTGCTCTAGGAGAATCCCAGCTCTCCCAAACACAAGTTTGTTATCTTCAAAGCTTCTTCTCTAGGGACTTGAATAAGGTCTGATATATACCTGTTCCCTTAGTGAGTAACTGCAGAGTCCTTAAGTGCCTACACAGCCTGCCTTGGGCTCTGAGGGATGTGAAATGCCTGTCTTCTGACATGATGAGCTGCTTCAAACCATTCACGTGCAGGTAGAATCCTCTTCCCCTTCATAAGCAGAAGGTGAGATTGCTGTTCTTTGACCTGGGAAGTGGTTTGAAATAAGACAGAACCAAGCTTCTAAACTTATTTGACTTTAAAGTTGTGAACAAGGCAGAGGGAGGGGCATGAAGAGGAGGACTATAAGAAGAGAGGGAGAGAGAGGACAGATGAAGGGGAGGGGCAGCTTCACAGAGGAATTGAAGAACAAAGACTGGATACCTTCAGGATCAAGTGCCTGTGGACACTGAGCCTAAGTGCCACTTGGGAATGATACAGCCCAGAGGACAGAGGGAAGTTGGGACAGTGTGTTCCTCACTAATCATGTGGTTTGTGTAAATCCTTTCCTGTTTCTGGGACTCAGTTGTGCATAAACTCAGGGACTGGTCCAGGGCAGAGTTTTTCAAGGGTCCATTCTGGACACTGTTGTAGTTTAGGTGTGAGGTGATCCCCCAAAGGACATGTGTGAAGCAATGCAAGAATTGTCAGAGGAAAGTGATTTGATTATGAGTTGTGGGCTAATTAATCCACTGATAAGAACTAGCAACAAGGTCATGATCAGGTTAACTAGAGAGGAGAATGTAGACTGAGAATGTAGGTGATGTGCCCTGGGGGGAAGCAGCACCACAAACTGTGGGCAGAGGTGGATGCCCATGTGTGGGAAATGCTGGCCTAGGTGACCTTCATGGAGCCTTCTGCTCTGCAGCTTTAAGGCACAAAGATCTTAGTCATCAGGCTGTGGACAAGTTATCTCAAGGGGGGCCATTAGGAGTTCTCTGCACCCCTCACCCATCCTGCTTTTGGAAGAAGAAGCAGATGTTACAAGGTCACCTCATGCTGTCCTCCAATTTCCAGAAGCCAAGAAGCATCCTGAGAGATTGGGAACCATCCTGAAGGCCTTAGACTCTGCATAAGGTGGAATCTGAACCTTGCCCTGGTTGTTCCCTCCTGGGCCACTCTTCCCTGTGCTCTAATATGGTCATCCTTGTCTTCAGCTCCCCATGCATGTGTCTTTGCTCACTGCATGTTCCAATTGGCACATGCCCTTTTGAAACTTGAACTCAGTGTACAGGCTTGTCTCCCAGGCTGGAAGCATCTTGTTTACTTGACAACATGCTGAGGGCCCAGTGAATGCTGTGAGAGGAGAGGCAGTGTGGGAAGTTCACTGCTGATTCATAGCAAGGCTCTGGGTTTCCTGGATAAACAAACAAGTTCCCACAGCCTAGTCTCCTGCCTCTGCCTCCCTAACATGCTCTCTGATTCTTGTCCAAGCCACCCAGGACTGTTTCCTTTCTTCAGGGCAGATGTGGTGCCTTCATAGTAGAACCCTAGCTGGTGTTAGCCTATTTTAAAAACAGCAGGGGGAGCTGAGCCTCAGTCAACCAAATCCTGTGCCTAATGTTCCCAGAGATTTCATCAAGGGCTCCAAAAGGGTGTTCTGGCACACCAGGCTCCATGGGGCCAGGAGGGCAGCTTCTTTCCCTCAGGACACCTGCAGATTTACTTATAGTGTTTGCATTCAACAAGTGACTTGGCAAAGACAAAATCTTAGCTGGTTGTTGTTGTACACACACATAATTCTAGTGGCTCAGGAGGCTGAGGCAGGAGGACAGCAAGTGCAAAGCCACCCTAGGCAAAGGCAAGGTGCTGAGCACCTCAATGAGAAGCTGTCTCTAAATTAAATACAAAACAGGGCTAGGCATGTGGTTCAATGGTTGAGTTCCCCTGATTTCAGTCCCCACTACCAAAGGGGAAAAAAGCTTTACTGCCTAGATACCTAGGAGGTTGCCTTGCTCACAATTCTCCATGGAGACCACAGATGCACATATGATCCCTTGCATTTCCTAGGCAGAGCTTCTGCTCTGAATCCACAATGCAGGACCCAGAGCCTGTGTAATGGTCACAGGTTGGGGGAAGCACCTCCCACAGGATTCCCTCTACCCATGGGAGAGTGGGGAGAAAGGGATTTCTGTTCTATCCAGGAGGGGGATCCCTAACAGCCTTGGAGATGAAGCCAAAGATGGGATGGGCAGACGGGACCCTTGGAAGACATAGGCCTGTGTTATCCAATGTGCACAAAACCCGCAGTCCTGTGAGTCAGGGGTTGGGGACCCAGGAAAAAGGTCCATGAGTTCCTGGGAGATGGGAGCAGCTTCGTGTCTTAGAGTATCAGTCCCAGTAGCATAATTCCACCCAGCTCTCTGAAGCTCTTTAACTCTGTCCCATCCCAACCTCCATCTCTCTCCCCCTGCTCTTTGATGTTCTCTTCCCTCCCAACCTCAGTCTCTTTTTCTGTCCCTCTCAGCCTGTCTTCCTCTGTGCATTTCTCTCTCTCTCTCTTTTCATGTGTCTTGTTTCTGTCCTTTTCTGGGCCCCACATACTGCCACAAACAGGGATCAGTTGTGTTAGGAGCTGGAGCAGGAGCTGCTTGGAATTGTTAAAGTTGTGTAAAGTTGGCTTTGACCTTGGTTGCTCCTGGTTGTCTTTGACCATGATCTTTCCCTGTGAGTCCCTTGCTCCTTTCCACTGGGCCCCTTTTGAAAAGCCAAATAGTCTTCCACCTGGGCTCTGAGTCTTGTCTCTCTGCACATGGTGGGAGGAGCCTGCAATTGCAGGAAACTTAAGTACATGCTTAGGACCCCTGAAGATGGGGATTGATCTGTTTGTCCTTGGGATGTTTCTACCTCTCTAACCTCATAGCTCCCATCAGAAAACCATATCTACTCAGTATACCCGGATCACAAGAGTGAAGGGAAATTAATTTGAAAAACATTCTTTGTACACCAAAATAGGAACATAAACCCAGCCACCTCCAGGTCCAGTCCAGGAACATGAATGAGCAGAGGGATGAGCTGGCACACAGGGCAGCAGGCGGGTGGGGACTGTGGCAAACTGGAGAGCCCACAGATCTGCCACTCAGCTCCAGCTGATTGACACCATGCACAAGTATGTGGACTGAACATTGTCAAACTTCAGAATTTCTAAAATTGGATCACAGATCTGTGTTTAAATTTGTTCATGATGATAGTTTCACTTTGTGGACTGGTATGGCCTGGTTTCCACCAGCCTTCCACTTCTGCCTGTGAAGGCATGGCACAATGGCCTCTCTGATCCCCCACCTCTCCATGAAAAGGTCACAGGCTGAAGACTCACCTTCACAGAGGATCCCTTTGGGTTAGTAACCTCTTTCACATTGAGAAGATTAACTTCACATTGTGATAGATTTATGTGGTGAAGGACATAATCAGGAGTTGTGGGAGATGGTAACAGGGTGGTAGGTGACTGAGGGGTGCTTTCAGATGGGAAAGGTGATTGGTCTCCATTGGTGCAGTTACTAAGTAAGGAAGCCTCACTCTCCTTTCTAGGAACTGAAGAGTGAGAGCTTGGCATCCATGTTGTGACTGTGAGGATGCAGGCAAGAGATGAAGACAAGATCAGAATGGTGAAAGACCCTGCATCTACAGTGATGTCACACTGATGCCACCCCAGCCCTAGGAACTCAGGGATCCAGGAGTCTTGCTCATATGGGACAAAAAGATATCTTGTAAACCCTAACACCATTTGTTGGATGTTCTATAACTGCGGCCAAGCACATCCAAATGTTACAATATTTTCTATTCAGAATGAGCTTTGATGAAGTCATGCTAAGGGAGAAATCAACAAAAATGCTATTGAGCCACACTTCCAGGCTGGTCATTTTCTAAGCTCTTAGATTTTGAGATGAATTGAACTCAATCCCTACTTTCACAAAAGCAGCAAACAGAGAGAAAACAACATGGAAAATGGTCAAGCCTTGCACAACATCTGCCATTGTTAATGGTGGCTCCACATGGGAGATGTCATGCTTGAGGATCTGCTTGATTCTGGGTGACCAACAATGATGGCACATCATATGCCTTGATGGATAGGGTGGATCTGTGCATAACCAATCCCAGGTCCACGTTGGATCTGACTGAAAATAATTAAGAAAATTCTAGAAACCTCAGCATATGGACACTTGAGCCAATCAGGCCAAATTGGATTTCCATGACTCCCATGCCTTGGATCCCCTGGCTGGGAACCTAATGGCCTCAATGGCAGGAAGGTCATAAACAAATCATTGCCCTCCCTGTAGCCCTTGCACTCTGAATACTCAGACTTGGGTATCCCTCATTGTTGAAAGCTTTGCCCAGCCTGACATGTGTCCCAGTTAAAATCATGCACAGTATGACTTTTGTAAAAACAATCTTTTATTACCAAACATCTTTGTTAAATTTGGGGAAAATATGTAGACACCAATGGATACACGAAGGAACTTAATTTCTGAAGTAGATAGTGGGTTCTTTCTGGAAAATATTCCAATTCCTCTGTGGAGGTGAATGTACTTTAATTTATTTATTTTTTTGTTAGAATTCGGTAAGAATATTGAAAAGGGAAGCAGCCTCCTTCACTAACTTCCAGGTCACAGCAGTGCAGCCTGGATATCCACAAGCCCAGCTCTCTAGAATTGCATCCTCTGCATCCCTGAAATTTTAGGTCTGGTGATTGACATGTCCTTATGCCCCTCCTTTGGCAACTCCCTTCAACTCTCTGTGTATATGAGTTGGACCATCTTACAGACATCATGTGTGTGGAGTCCCGCAGTGTTTGCTGTGGAACTGGCCCCGTCTTTTGGTCATCTGTGACTCCCTTGTGTTGTCCAGGACTGAAGGCCTTATTTCTTTCTTTAAGGCTCCATGTGAGATCAGCCACAATCTGTAAACCTATACATCTTTTGATAGACATCTAGAATGTTTTCCACATCCCAACTCCTATGAATAATGCGAGAATGAAGGTGGAAGTGCTAATACCTTTTTCAAAACTCAATTTCAGTTCTTTTGAATAAATACACAGAAATGGTGTGGCCAGTTCCTGAGAGTTCTAGTTCAATTTTTTTGAGGAACTGCCATACTAGTTTCCATAGCAGCCAACCATCTTTCACTCCCACCAATAGAGGGGTTCCAATTTCCCTAGTCCCCACTAGCACTTGATGTCTTTTGTGGGTTTTTGATAAGAACACACGGAGCTGTGACATGTGGTGTGATGTCTCATTGAGGTTCTGATTTTCATTTCCCTGAGTACCTCATAACAGTCATCTGTCACACACCAAATCAACTGAATCAAGGATGAATATCACATGGTTATCAAATTCAACACCTTCACCACAAAAACACACAATAAACTAGAAAGAGCCAGAAATTAACCCCATAAAGGCCATATATGAAAACCTCATAACTAATATGATACTCAGCAGTGGTGGTGGTGGGAGCTGTTTATGTATGATCAGGATCAAGGCAAGAATGCCCAAGCTCACCACTTCTGTTCAGCAGAGTGCTAGAAGCCCTAACCAGAGCAGCTAGGAAAGAAAGAAAATACACCCCAATCAGAAAAGAAACAAAAAATATCTCCATTTGCATATGGTGATCTTATGGACATAAAACCATAACAACTCCATAAAAAAATTCAGTGAGAAATAATACGCCCGCATGCCAAAAGATGAAACAAGATGCTTATCTTATGCCACATGCAAATCACTTCAAAGTGAGTGGAAGACTTAAATATGAGATCTATGGCTATAAACTTCCTAGAAAAAAAATACAGGAGAAAAAAAAAACCTTCCTTGTCTCGTCATTCTAATTAGTCTCGGCAATGATTTCATTCTTATTTCTTTTTTGTTTTGTTTTGTTTTGTTTTTTACAACATTAATAGCACAGACAACAAAACAAGAATAGATAGTGGACAACATCTTCCCATATTGCAGAAGGGGACAAACAAAGTCAGGGCAGAAAACAACCTGCAGTAGGGAGGAAATGCTTACACACTGTGGATTTCCAAAATATATAAGAATGTCCTAGGGTTTAATAGCCAAAAAAGTTACCAATCCAATGAAATCATGGCTAAGGACTGGAAGAGACATTTCCGCAAAGAGACCTGTCTTTTTATTAACCTAAGCAACCTCCCCGGGAAAGGTATGGGTGTGAGCAGAGAAATGGTGCCCAGTGACTTTCCCCAGGAACCTGAGGTCTGATTCCCAGCTGGTGGGGAGCTTGATTACAATGACCAATTTAAGAATTGCCACAATGACAATAAATATGTTATTTAAATTGAAATTCTTGGCCGAAAGGTAAGCATGCACTTTAAATTTTGGTATATGTTCTGAAACTTTTCTGTAATTTTGCATTGCAATTATCAGAGCATGACAATTCCATTTTCCATCCTTGTCAACATTAGATTTTCTCATTCTCTTTATTCTTTTATTAGATAGGCACATACACATACTATTTATATTCTTTGGATAGCTATATTGACATGAAATGCCATCTCAAGTTTACAGTAAGTCATATTTTATAAATGACCTACATTTGTCTTTTCCCATTTTTAGTAGGCTGTTTGTTTGTTACTTTTTCTTGAATTATAGGAGTTCAATGTATGATTGACCTCTGGTGAGTGAGCTGTACAGACACCCACAGGAACATCACCAAAATACTGTTTTCAATCAACTGTCAACAGTTTTGCCTCATGTATAGAGCTCTTTGCCTCATTCTTCTTATAAGTTTCCAAAGTGAAGTAAATTTTTTCAGATATGATATTCTGGTGAATATGGTTGATATTGTTGACAAGTCAGAGAAGATAATTTCAATATTTCACAATCATGTTTTATTTTTACATGGATAACATTTGGCCCACCCAATTCAGGATTAGGTACTATAAATCTCTTGAATTAATGAATAGAGTCAACCCTTGAAGTCCTACTGAAAGTAAATGCAAATAATCAGGAATATACATAAGCTAGTTTCATCTATCTATCTATCTATCTATCTAGGCTATTTTTTTCTTGTTGAGCTCATGGGGACTTTCCTGATGGAAGGATTGACTTGCACCTTATCTGGGCCCCGGCAGCCACACAGGTTGGCAAGGAAGTTCTGGGCCAGTCCTGAGTTCCTGCAGGGGATCTCCTGGTGGCGGGATAGATCCAGGGCTATCCTGTGCATGGGCTCCCATGCATGTCAGCAAGGCAGATCTTGGAGGAGCAAGAGCTCCAGCGGCTTCCTGGAGGTGGTGGGATAGCCCTGGTCCTACCCTGAACTCTTGCTCCTGCACAGGTCGTTGAGGAGGACCTGGGCTGTGTATGAGCTCCAGAACATGTCTTCCTGTTGGCAGAGGTGATCCTGGGTGGATGCTAAGGTCCAGCCAGTGTATCCTGTTGGCGGGATGAACTTGGGCCTAACCTGTGCTGAGGCTTCCCTGCAAATCTGCATGGTCGATCTGGGCAGAGACAGAGCTCCTGCTGGGGTCTGCTGGTGGCAGGGAAGACCAGGGCTTACCCTGTGCTCCTGCTACTGTTCAGGTCATAGAATCTGATCTGGGCCACTACTGAGCCCCAGCCTGAGTCTGTCTGTGGCCAGAGGACATCCTGGGCCATGCCTGAGTTCCGGAGAAAGTTCCAGTGGGCGAAGGCATTCCTGAGCTCCTGCGTGGTGGTTGGCTGGTGGGTGCAGGTTGTCCAGGCCAAACCTGAGCTCTGGTGGAGGTCTCACAGAGGTTTTATGGACCTGGGATACCCTGTCCCCTGGCTCTCGGGCATGTTGGCAATGTAGATCTAGGCGGAATCTGAGATCCAGTGGGGGTCAGTTGGTGGAGGAATGGACTCCGGGTTACCCTGGGCACCGTCTCCTGTGCAGGTCAGGAAGGTGGACCTGTGTGAGACCTATGGCTACAAATTTCCTAGAAAAAAAAAACATGAGGAAAAAAACCTTCATTGTCCAGTCATTCTCATTAGTCCTGGCAATGATTTCTTTCTTTTTTCTTCCTTTCTTCCTTCTTCCTTCCTTCCTTACATCCTTCCTTCCATCCTTCCGTCCTTTCTCTCTTTCTTTCTTTCTCTCTTTCTTTCTCTCTTTCTTTCTTTTTTGTTACAACATCAATAGCACAGACAACAAAAGCAAGAATAGATAATGGACAATATCTGCCCATACTGCAGAAGGGGACAAAAGTCAGGGCAGGAAACAACCTGCAGATGGGAGGAAGCATTTGAAACTGTGAATTTCCAAAATATATAAGAATGTCCTAGAGTTTAATGGGGGACATGTTACCAATCCAATGAAACTATGGCCCAAGAGCTGAGAGAGATATCTCTGGAAGGAGGCCTGTCTTTTTATGATTGTAAGCAACCCCTAGGAAAGGAATGGGTGTGAGCAGAGCAATGGTGCCCAGTGACTTTCCCCAGGGACCTGAGGTCTGATTCCCCAGCCAGTGGGGACCTTGATTACAATGATAAATTTCATGGTAAAATTTAAAAATTTGCCACAATAACTATACATAAGTTATTGAGTTGGAATTCTTGGGTTAGGGGAAAGTGTGTACTTCAAATTTTGGTATATATTTTAAACTTCTCTGCAGAAGGGTTATGACAATTTTTCATTGCAATTCTCAGAGCATGACAATTCCATTTTCCAACACTGTCAACATTAGGTTTTCTCATTCTCTTTATTCTTTTTATGTGATATGCATACACACAAATGTACTTCATATATTCTTTGGATTACTATATTGACACGAAATGCCATCTCAAGTGTATGGTATGTAATATTTTATAAACAGCCTACATTTTTCTTTTCATATTTTTATTAAGGTATTTGTTTCTTTTTCTTGAATTTTACGAGCTCGGTATATGATTAACCTCTAGTGAGCTGTTCAGAAACCCAAAGGAACATCACCAAAATACTGTTTTCTACAAACTGGGAACAATTTTGCCTCATGTAGAGAGCCCTTTGCCAGCTTTGGGAATCTGGATCTATTTCCAAATTTCAGATGTGAAATCAAATTTTTCAGATGGGTTTTTCTGGTGAATATGATTGATATTGGTGAAAGTCAGGGAAGAAATCTTCAATATTTTACAGTCATGTTTAATTTTTACATGGATAACATTTGGGCTACCCAAATCAGGCTTAGGTAATATAAGTAAGTCTCTTGCATTGAAGAATAGAGTCAATCCATGATGTCCTACTGAAAGTAAATGTGAATAAAATCAAGAATATGAATGAGCTAGTTTTCTTTCTTTTTCCTTCCTTCCTTCTTTCCTTTATTGATTGATTGATTGATTGATTGATTGTTTTGGCTATTTATTTATTCATGAGCTCCTGGGGGATTTCCCCTGGTGGGATTGACCCATACCTAATTAGGGTCCTGGCAGCCATGCAGATCCATGAGGAGGACCTGGCCTTACCTGAGCTCCATTGGGAGTCTGCTGATGGGTGCATACAGTCCTTGGCCCTGCATGAGCTCTGGAAGTGTCTGCCAGTGGACTGAGATAGTCCTGGGTTGAGCCTCAAATCTGGTGGGGGTCTGCTGGCTTGATGGACTCAGGCCTGCCCTAGGTAAGGACTCCCATGCAGTTGCAATAGGCTGATCTGGGCAGAGCCCGAGCTCCAGAAGAGGTCATCCAGTGGCGGGATGATCCTAGGCTTACCCTGAGCATGAGCTCAGGAGAGTTTGTTCAGGCAGATCAGATCTAGGCATAAGCTCCTGCAGTGGTTGGCTGGTGGGGAATGGACCTGTGGCCCTTCTGTGCCCAGGCTTCCATTGCAGGTCATCCTCAAAGGTCTGGGGTGATCCTGAGCTCCCAAAGATGTCTGGCAATGAGTGGAGGCAATCCTGGGCTGAGCCTAAGAACCACAGATGTCAGGTGGTGGCAGGTAGAACCAGGGCTTTCCCTGAGGTCCAGTAGAGGTGTACAGTTGGTGGGATGGAACCAGTCCTACACTTGCCAGGGTTCTTGTGCAGGTCGGTGAGGCAATCCTGAGCCCAAGCCTAAGCAGAAGCAGTCCTGGCCCGGGCCTGAGTTCTGGTGTGCATCTGACCATAGATAGAGGTGGTATTGGGCCAAGTCTAAGCTCCAGCCGGAATCAGACACTGGCGGGATGGCACTATGTCTATCCATGCCCAGGCTCCCAAGTAGGTGCACAAGGCTAATTGGAGAAGAGCCAGAGCTTCAGAAGGTATCGGCCTCTGGGGTGAGGCTGTAGAGCGTGTGGCCTGAGCTCTACCAGGGGCCTGCTTGTGGCAGTTGATCCCTGGCCTACTTTGGACCAGGCTCCCACACCTGTCAGCACTGCTGATCATGGTGGGGTTGAACTTCTGCAGCTGTCTGTCAGTGGGCGGAGTCCGTCATGGGCGGAGCCTGAGTTCTGTTGCCAGTCTTTTGGTGACTGGATTGACTTGGGCTACCCTGGGCTCAGGTTTCCTCCTGCCAGGTCATGGACTTGGATCTGGGAAGAGCTTGAGCTCTGGTGGTGTTCTGCAGGTGGCAGGATGGAACCGTGCCTCCAGTTGCCCAGGCTCCTGCACAGGTCAACAAGGCCAATCTTGGCCATGTTTGAGCTCCGCCTGTGGGCGGAAGAGGTCCTGTGTCTGGCCTGAGCACTGCTTGGGGGTCTGCTTGTGGTAGTTGGGCCAAGGCATACCATGGGCCAGGCTCCTGTGCCTGCCAACAAGGCTGATCTGGACTGGGGCTGAACTTCAGTGCCTGTCTTGTCAGTGGGTGGAGTCAGTCATGGGCGGAGCCTGAGCTCTGGTGACAATCTCATGGTTACTGGATTGCCTTGGGCTACCCTGGGCTCAGGCTTTGTCTCTTGCCAGCTCATGGGGTTGGATATGGGCAGAGCTGGAGCTGTGGTCGCATTCTGAAGGTGGTGGATGGAACCATGCCTCCCTTCCCAGGGCTCCCATGCAGGTTAGGGAGGCCAATCTTGGCCATGTTTGAGCTCTGCCTGTGGGCCGATGTGGTCCTGTGTCTGTCCTGAGCGCTACTTGGGGCCTGCTTGTGGCAGTTGGCCCCACGCCTACCATAGGGCAGGCTCCCTCACCTGTCAGCACTGCTGATCTGGGCTGGTGCTGAACTTCTGCAGCTGTCTGTCAGTGGGCGGAGTCCGTCATGGGCGGAGCCTGAGTTCTGTTGCCAGTCTCTTGATGACTGGAAGGACATGGGCTACCCTGGGCTCAGGTTTCCTCCTGCCAGGTCATGGACTTGGATCTGGGCAGAGCTGGAGCTCTGGTGGGGTTCTGCAGGTCGTGGGATAGAACCAGGCCTCCCCTTGCCCAGGCTCACACAAGTAAGCAAGGCCAATCTTGGCCATGTTTGGGCTCTGCCTGTGGGCTTATAGAGGTCCTGTGTCTGGCCTGAGCACTGCTTGGGGTCTGCTTGTGGCAATTGGGCCAAGGCATACCATGGGCCAGGCTCCAACACCTGTCAGCTAGGTTGATCTGCACTGGGGCTGAACTTAGATGACTGTCTGACTGTGGGCGGAGTCATTTCTGGGCTGAGCCTGAGCTTCGGTGCCAGTCTGAAGGTGACCGGATGGATTTGGGCTACCCTGGTCTCGGGCTCCATTTCCTGCCAGGTCATCCAGTTGGATCTGGGCAAATTTGGAGCTCCAGTGGGGTTATGCAGGTGGTGGGATGGACCCAGGCTTCCCCTTCCCTGGGCTCCAGTGCAGGTAGAGAGGCTGAAATGGGCCCTCCTATGAGCTTGGCAGGGTTTTGCCTATGGGCGGAGTCCATCCTGGGGGGAGCCTGAGTTCAGATGGTGGTCTGGTGGTGGCCATATTTTCCCAGTGCCACCCTCTTCCCAGGTTCCTATGCACATCTGCAAGGCTTACCTGGTTAGATCCTGAGACCCAGTGTGTGTGTGTGTGTGGGGGGGGTGCGGGTTAGCTATTGGAAGGAGAGAACAGGATCTACCCCTTGTAGGACTTCTGAGTGGATCAGCAAGGTGGATTGAGGCACAGATGAGCTCTGGCAGAGGTGGGCCTTTGGAGGGAGACTGTCTTTTGTCTGGCCTGAGCTCTACTCAGAGCCTGCTTGTGGCAGTTTGGACCAGGCCTATCTTGGGCCAGGTTCCTGAACCTGTCAGCAAGGCTGATCTGAACTGAGGCTGAACTTCAGTGACTATCTGTCAGGGGACAGAGTCAGTCATGGGTGGAGCCTGAGCTCTGGTGCCAGTCTCATGGTTAGTGGATTGCCTTGGGTTACCCTGGGCTCAGGTTTCCTCTCTTGCCAGGTCATGGAGTTGGATGTGGGCAGAGCTGAGCTCTGGTGGTGTTCTGCAGATGCCAGGATGGAACCAGAGCTCCCCTTCCGGGGGCTCCTGCACAGGTCTGGGAGGCCAATCTTGGCCATGTTTGAGCTCTGCCTGTGAGCGGAGGTGGTCCTGTGTCTTGCCTGAGCGCTGCTTGGGGTTGCTTGTGGCAGTTGGCCCAAAGCCTACCATGGGGCAGGCTATCTCACCTGTCAACACTGCTGATCTGTGATGGGGCTGAACTTCTGCAGCTGTCTGTCAGTGGGCAGAGTCTGTCATGGGCGGAGCCTGAGTTCTGTTGCCAGTCTCTTGATGACTGGAAGGACATGGGCTACTCTGGGCTCAGGTTTCCTCGTGCCAGGTCTTGGACTTGGATCTGGGCAGAGCTGGAGCTCTGTTGGGGTTCTGCAGGTGTGGGGTGGAACCGGGCCTCCCCTTGCCCAGTATGCCACACAGGTCAGCAAGGCCAATCTTGGCCATGTTTGAGCTCTTCCTGTGGTCAGAGGAGGTCCTGTGTCTGGCCTGAGGGCTGCTTGGGTCCTGCTTGTAGCAGTTGGTCCCATTTATACCATGGGCCAGGCTCCAGCTCCTGTAAGGTAGATTGATCTGCACTGGGGCTGAACTTAGGTGATTGTCTGACTGTGGGCAGAGTCATTTCTGTGTGGAGCCTGAGCTTGGGTGCCAGTCTGAAGGTGACTGGATGGATTTGGGCTATCCTGGTCTTGGGCTCTGTTTCCTGCCAGGTCATCAAATTTGATCTGGGAAAATCTAGAGCTGGGGTGGGGTTCTGCAGGTGGTAGGATGGACCCGGGCTTCCCCTTGCCTGGGCTCCAGCGCAGGTAGAGAGGCTGATCTGGGCCTTGTATGAGCTTGGCAGGGTTTTGCCTGTGGGCAGAGTCAGTCCTGGGCCGATCCTGAGCTCAGGTGGTGGTCTGGTGGTGGCCATATTTTCCCAGGGCTACCTTCTTCCCGGGTTCCTGTGCACATCTGCAAGGCTTACCTGGTTGGATCCTGAGATCCAGTGTGGGGGGGTGGCTGTTGGCAGGAGGGAACAGAATCTATCCCTTGTAGGACTTCTGAGTGGATCAGAAAGGTGGGTTTTGGCACAGATGAGCTCCGGCAGAGGTAGGCCTTTGGGCAGAGACTGTCCTGTGTCTGGCCTGAGCTCTGCTCTAGGCCTGTTTGAGGCAGTTGGGACCAGGCCAACCTTGGGCCAGGCTCCTGTGCCTGTCAGCAAGGCTGATCTGGACTGGGGCTGAACTTCAGTGACTGTCTGTCAGTGGGCAGAGTCAGTCATGGGCGGAGTCTGAGCTCTAGTGCCAGTCTCATGGTTACTGGATTGCCTTGGGTTACCCTGGGCTAGGGCTTCATCTCCTGCCATGTCATGGAGTTGGATCTGGGCAGAGCTGGAGGTCTGGTGGGGTTTTGCATGTGGCGAGATGACATTGGGCCTATCTTTGCCTATGCCCCCAAGCAGGTCAGGGAGGCCAATCTTGGCTGAATTTGAGCTCCACTTGTTGATCGGAGGTGGTCATGTGTCTGGCCTGAGCTCTGCTTTGGGCCTGCTTGTTTCAGTTGGTATCAGACCTACCTTGGACTAGGCTCCCGTGCCTGTCAGTGAGGCTGATCTTGGTTGGGGCTGAATTTCTGCAACTGTCTGTCAGTGGGCGGTGTAGGTCCTGGGCAGAGCCTGAATTCTGATGCCAGCCTCTTGATGACTGGAAGGACATGCGCTACCCTGGACTCACATTTTGTCTTGCCAGGTCTTCGAGTTGGATCTGGGCAGAGCTGGAGCTCTGGTGGGGTTCTGCAGGTGGCGGGTTACAACAGGGCCTCCACTTGCCTGGGCTCCTGTGCAGGGTAGTGAGGCCAATCTGGGCCTTATATGAGCTCGGCAGGGTTCTGCCTGTGGCAGAGTCAGTCCTGCACTGAGCGTGAGCTGTGGTGGTGGTCTGGCATTGGCTATATGTTCCCAGGGCTACCCTCTTCCGGGCTCCTGTGCACATCTGCAAGGCTTATCTGGTGGGAGCTTGAGATACAGCAGGGGTCTGCTGGTGGCGGGATGAACCAGGGCCTACTCTGGGCTTCAGCTACCACTCAGGTTGTCAAGGCTGAAATGGGCCAGGATTGGCCACCAGTGAGTGTTTGTTGGTGGGCAGTCTGTCCTGGTCCAAACCTGAGCTCTGGAGGGAGCTGCTGGATGGTGGAGACAGTCCTGAGGAGAACCTGAGCTCTGGTGCCAGTCTCAAGATGAGTGGATGGACTAGGGCTACCCTGGGCCCTGTCTCCTGCGCAGGTCCTCACGGTGACTCTTGACTGGATCTGAGCCCCTGCAGTGGTTTGGTGGTGGGCAGAGGCAATCATGGCCCGAGGCTCAGCTCTGGGAGGGTCAGCCAGTGTTGGGATGGACTCGGACCTACCCTTTCCTGGGCTCCATGCATGTTTGCAAGGCTGATCTGGGCAGAGCCTGAGCTCCAACAGGTGTCTGCCAGTGTGGGGAGGTGGTCCTGGGCTGGACTGGAGCTCGGAGCAGGTCTCCCAGTTGAGGGATGGACACTGGCCTACCCTGTGTCTGGCCTCCTGCCCAGGCCAGCGGGGGCAGATCTGGACTGTACATGAGCTCTGGTTGGTGTCTGCAGGTGTTTAGAAGCAGTCTGGGCTGGGCCTGGGCATCCCACTGCAGCTCCAGTGCATCTTGGAAGGGCTTGAGCTCCGGTGGGTGTCTCTGGACCTTTATTTCATTCATTTGTTCGTAGAAGGTACTGAGAGTCAAACCCAGTGCCTCACACATGGGAGACAAGAGTTCTATCACTGAGTCACAAGCTCAGCCCTATTTGCTTCTTGTTGACCTTTAATCATACCATCTTTTGTTCTATATCATTATTTTTCATTCATGAATTTGAATTTTAATAAGTAGCTATTATGTGATATCACCAGCAATGGTTCCCAAGCTGGCCCCAAATGAGACCTTGATCCTCAGCAGGATTACATCACACACGTCCACCTCTGGCATAGGTGCTGAAGAGAGATAACTAAGACATTGTCCATGACTCTCAAGTTTTGGGAAAAATTGCTTTGAAGAGGTAAAGGATAAGCAGTCACTTGACAGAGATCATGTAGAATGCAGAGCAGGTATGTTTTTGAATAAGATTTATGTATTGATAAAGTTTGTTTTTTTTTTGTTTTTTTTTTTCCTTTTTGCTGTCGTTCATTTATCTGTAATTTGTTATTCCTTTTTCTTTTTGGAACAGGGATCAAATCCATGGCTTTGGGAATGAGAGGCAAGCACTTTGTGGCTTTGCCATTGATCTCTTCCCAGGCCATTCATTCATTGTCAGCGTGGGAATCCGGGGCTGCTTCTATGAATGAATCTACTATGAATATTAAAAAGAGACTGACCAATGGCGTTTGTATATGTCCAACCCAATTATCATAACTTTGGGCCAATAGCATTGGTACTTCTTTCAAGTCCTAATTAGCATAAATTTGGACCAATAGCATTGGACCAAGTGGTATATAAACCCCTTGGATGCTGTTCTCAGGAAGAGAAGCTGCTGAGGCCATGGAGATTGCTGCCCTGGAGTTCCCTGGAGTTTCCCCGGAGTTCCGCGGAGATGATTCCTCCACTTTGAAGAGATTGCCGAAAGAAGAAGAAATGGTTGAGGCTCTGCTGGGGTCTGCTGCAGCGCTGGATGGAATGGCCGCCATGAAGAGCTAGGACTCCTCTCTGCTGCAGAGGCCTCCCTGCCTCGCGCGGGCAGCCCCCTACCTGCCAGCAGAAGCCATGGAGTTTCGTCTTTGAACTCCGGTTTCAAAGGTATTGTTATGTTTTTGATAATTAGTCTAAATATTGAAATTTGTTAATTTTAATTTCTAATAGTGAAAATTATGAGATTTATAAAGAATAGAAAATTATTTCCCACAGTTCTGGAGGTAAGCACCCGGAAAATGTCTGTCCCAATAGTTGTATCATCATTTGGCAGAAAAGTGGAAGAGACTCTTAAAAGCCCTTGTTCTTTCCATTCATTTGAAGTTGATTTCAGTGCTATCAAAATGTTTAAAGGAACCGAGGAAATGTTTGATTTTATTAATTTTCAGTTATTGGTTGTTTTTAGTTATAGAATCCATTTTTTAAAAAAAAATTAGTTCTTAATGGACTATTTTATTTTATTTATAAGAGGGACTGAGAATTAAACCCAGTGCCTCACATATACTAGGCAAGTGCTCTACCATTGAGCCACAACCCTGGCCCATAAAATTCACTTTGATATAGTTCATATTTGTATAATTATACTTTATCTTTTTAGAGTTGCATTCTTAGGATGTACATGGTGGTGGGATTCACTGTGTTGTTTCCACGCATATACATGGGAAAGCTGTGTCAGAGTCTTTCCACTGTCTTTCCTTTGCTTATGCCCTCTCCTTTCCCTCCATTCCCCATTGTTTAATCTACTGCACTTCTGTTCCCATCACCCCTCCTGTTGTGAGTTAGTTTCCACATATCAGAGAAAGCCTTTGTCCTTTGTTTTGTGTAAACTGGTTTAGCTTCAGTTAGAGTGATTGTCTCCAGGTGGATCCATTTATGGGCAGATACTGTAGTCATATTTTTTCTGCAAATTGGTATGTTTTCTTTAATCAACTTTAAAAAAAGTTGTTCTAATTCTACATGACAATGGAACACACTTTGACATATCATACATAAATGTAGAATGATTTCTCATGTTTCTGGTTGTGCAGGATGTAGCATCATACAGTCATGTATTCGTATATATACTTTGGATGATTATGTCTGATTGATTCTACTATCCATTCTACCCACTATACTCCTTCCCCTCTCTTCACTCCTCTATGCAATCTAAAGCAACTGTACACTTCCCTACTTCCCCACCTTCCCTTACTTTGATTAGCATAAGCATATCAGGGAAAACTTTCAAGCTTTGGTTTTTGGGGAAGGGCTTATCATTTACCATGATAAGCTCCATCCATTTTACCAGCAAATGTCATAATTTCATTCTTCTTTAAGTCTTGAGTTCTATTCCATCATATATATGTGTGTGTGAAATTGTTTTTTTGTGTGTGTGTTTGTGTGTGTATACACGCACACACACACACACACATATGTATATCTATACTCATACACACCACATTTTCTTTATTCATTTATCTGTTGAAAGGCACCTAGGTTAGTTCCATAGTTTAGCTGTTATGAGTTGAGCTGCTGTAAACTTAATGTGGCTGTGTCATTGTAATATGTTGATTTTAAGTCATTTGTGATTAAATGAGGAAAGGGATAGCTGTGTCAGATGTTGGTTCCATTCCATGTTTTCTGAGGAACCTCCATACTGCTTTCCATAATGGTTGCACCAATTTGCAGTCCCAGAAGCAATGTGTGCATGCACCCTTTTCCCCACATCCTCGCCAACATTTATTGTTACTTGGTGACTGTATTCTGGATAATCATGTTTGTGACTGGGGTGAGATGAAATCTTTGAGTAGTTTTGATTTGCTTTTCTCTAATGGCTAAACGTTGAACATTTTTTTTCATGTATTTGTTACTTCTTCTGTGAAGTGTCTGTTCAGTTTCTTAGCCCATTTATTGATTTGGTTATTTGTTATTTTTTGGGGGCGGGGGGTTAGGTTTTTTGAGTTCTGCATATATGATGGGGATTATTGCTCTGAGGTGCATGTGGGGAAGATTTTCTCCCATTCTGTAGGCTCTCTTTTCATATTATTGATTGTTTCCTTTGCTGAGAAGATGCTTTTTAGTTTGAATCTATCCTGTTTATTGATGCTTGAATTTACTTCTTGGAATGTAGGAGTCTCCTTAAGGAAGTCAGATCTTAGGCTGTCATAGTGAATATTTGGGCCTACTTTTTCTTCTATTAGGCACAGGGTCTCTGTTCTAGTGCCTAAGTTTTGATCCATTTTCAATTGAGTTTTGTAAAGAGTGAGAGAGAGAGGGCTTTACTTTGTTTTTGTTTTATGTGGCTTTACAATTTTCCCTGCACCATTTGTTGAATAGACTTTTTAAAATTTAATGTATGTTTTTGGTGACTTTGTCTAGTATGATATAACAGTATTTTGTGAGTTTGTCTCTGTGTCTTCTATTCTGTACCATTCATTGGTCTCTGTGTTGTTTTGGTGCCAACACAATGCTGTTTTTGTTACCGTGGCTCTGTAGTACAGAAGCTATACTATTATGATATGTCTTACTTCACTCTTCTTGCTAAGTATTGCTTTGGCTATTCTGAATCTCTTATTTTTCCACATGAATTTCATGGTTGCTTTTTCTAGTTCTGTGAAGAATTGTCTTTGGGATTTTTATATGAATTTCATTAAAATTTATGCCTAAGCACAAATTAGTTAAAACTATGAAAAAGAATCCCAGCTCACCATGGACCTGACAGCTATCTGGTCACTGGTGTCTGTTGAGCCAGCCACTATCTCCTGCACACTGGGTGGTGGCTAAGCTGAGGTTACTTGTTGCATTTTGGTGTTAATGGTGTCTTAGAGTTGAGTCTACTCTGCATGTTGGTGCTGAGGTCTAGGTTCAGGCACACTTTTGCCACCACACAGCCTGGGATACTTTTCTGGGTTTTTTAAACTTTTAATTGTGTCTGAAAATTTCTTTGGGTCCTTTAATCACTTTGCTTGATCAACGTCTGTGTGCTAGGCACTATACTAGGTGTGGAGTACAGAGTGAATAGGCCAAGTCCATGCTTCCATGGAACTTAATGAAGTTAGTAGGATAATTATAGCATCTACCTCAATGTCACTGTGAAACTTAGAAGACAGTATGTCTGTTAATAACTGCAGTGTTGAGGACTGTAATATTGTTGAGGAAATTCACAGAAGATTTCATCAGGCACCACCTTGTTTTTGTCTGGGAAGTCAGAGCAATATAAAGTTGTTACTTTTTCTGTAATAAAAACAGACATTTTTTTATTAGTTACACATGACAGAACAATGATCTTGACAATTTATACATTTGAATCAAATGGGGTATAATTTCTCATTTTTCTGATTGTACAGGTTGCAAACTCACATTGGTCATACAGTCACCTATATACATACAGCAACAATAATGTCTATTTTATTCTGTTGCCCTCCCTATCCCCCCTCCCCCCTCCCCTCCCCTCAAATTTATCTACCCAATCTAATGTGACATACTTCTTTTTTTTTCCTCACAACATCATACATGTATTCTGTAAAACGATGAAGGTCTCCTTCCATCTTTTATGCAATTTCCCTTCTCCCTCCCACCTCTCTTTCCTATTTAGTGGTAACCTTCTTCTCATGCTCTTCCTCCCTATCCCATTTTGAGTCACATCCCTTATATCAGAGAAGACATTTGGCATTTGTTTTTTAGGGATTGGCTAACTTCACTCAGCATAATCTGCTCTAATGCCATCTATTTCCCTGTAAATGCCATGATCTTGTTATTTTTTACTGCTGAGTAATATTCCATTGTGTATAAATGCCACATTTTTTTATCCATCCATCTATTGAAGAGCATCTAGATTGGTTTCACAGTCTAGCTATTGTGAATTGTGCTGCTATAAACATTGATGTGGCTGTGTTCCTGTAGTATTCTCTTTTTAGGTCTTTTGGGTATAGTCCAAGAAGAAGAATAGCTTGGTCAAATGGTGTTTCTATTCCCAGCTTTTCAAGGAATCTCCATACTGCTTTCCAAATTGGCTGCACTAATTTGCAGTCCCACCAGCAATGTATGAGTGTACCTTTTTTCCTGCCCTCCCCCCATCCTAGCCAGCACTTATTGTTGTTTGACTTCATAATGGCTGCCATTCTTACTGGAATGAGATGGTATCTTAGAGTAGTTTTAATTTGCATTTCTCTGGTTGCTAGAGATAGTGAGCATTTTTTTTTTCATGTATTTTTTGATTCTTCAAGTCCTTGGCCCATTTGTTGATTGGGTTATTTGTTTTTTTGTTGTTTAAATTTTTGAGTTCTTCATATACTCTAGAGATTAGAGCTCTATCTGATGTGTGAGGAGTAAAAATTTGTTCCCAGGATGTAGGCTCCCTATTCTCCTCACATATTATTTCTCTTGCTGAGAAAAAACTTTTTAGGTTGAATTCGTCCCATTTGTTGATCCTTGTGCTTTAGGTGTCTTATTAAGGAATTTGCATCCTGCCCCCCCCCCCCCCGTGAGAAAAACAGACATTTAACACAGTTTATATCTGAAACCTGTGAACTTCAGGGATCCCTGTGGGTTGCCTGTCTCCAGGTCAGACACACTGTCCTGTGCTTACTCAATACAGGTTTGGAGACCCTTGAAGGCTCTCCTATAACCATGAGAGCCAGTGCTTCATAGTCAGCAGGCCAATTCCAAGTCTCCAGGTCACATAGATGACATATCCCTATGGTGCTGACTTCCCCCCAATCAGTTCATCTCCTGCCTTCACATACTCACTGGTTGTCATTTAGCTGGAAGGCCCTGTTTCATAATGGGAATTTTCTAGCATTTGCCTTAGTGGTTCAGAGTTCTTGGAGAGGGGCCTGGCCTTTCCTAATCCCCAGAACTCTCTCTGGGTACTCTTCACATGGTCCTGTTATTCCTGGCTCTGAGTGTGCTTTTTGCAGATGGTGGTGTACTGAAGCTCATACCACATTCACTCTGTGTCCTCTTCCTTATAGCACTTAACAAGGTACTGAGAGTTGGTTTGAAAAATGACCCAAAACTTCATGACCATATGGTTAGGAAAACCTAGGGGTTGGAGGTGATGATAGTCTGGAGAGAAACCAATTCCTCCTAGGGAAACACATGCACAATGTAACTTCATTTTAGTAAAATGACATCCTGCACACCAAAACCAAGTAATTCTGGATGGATTTCAGAGAGTTAAAAAAATGAACGGAAAACAGAAGTAGAACATAAAATTGAATAGTTTTTCAATTTCTGCTTGGGAGCCAGTTCTCACTGTCAGATCACACTGTGCTCTAGCTGGGGATCATGAATATATCACATGAGGTGAGAGATATAGAAGTTACTTGTCTTGTTGTGACACAGTACATTTCCTTAGTCTTTTATGAGGGAAAAATTACACATTTCCTTTAAATATTGCTCCTAATGAATGCTGTGCTAGGGCTGTTCTGCCTCAGCCAATAAAGACCTGGGCTTTGTTCAGAGGTAACCAAGATTTTTAGAAAAAGGCTAAGCAGCAGAGAGAGAGAGATACATATCAAATCAGTTGTCAGAACAGGACTCCACCATGACTATAAATGTTGAGCAATCACTTCTGGCTCTGTGATTTTAGTATCTGTGCTGCCTCTCCACCTGGTGGTCTCTAAATGATAAGCTGGCTTTTGACATTGGCCTGCATGAGGACACCACAGGTGAGGACTTGGGGATGGTGGAGATCCTGGCTGGGGTTGGGTTGGACGATTGTGTGAGACGCATGGAAGATGCATTAGACCAATGTCCTCATGGGTAGAATCAGGAAAAAGTGCTTTCTTCTTGACATATTGATAGAGGAAGGAAGTCTGAATTTATCCTTATGGCAATCCCCATATAGTTAGTTAGATATTCAAGCTAGGTTTCAAACTCTATTCTTCCATGAGTTTGGAAGGGAAAACTAGTACTTACTATTCAGCTTACTGGGTGTTAACTATCGTACTGTGCACTAGGTAGTTTATAAAATATCACCACATATCTCACATTTTAATCAGACTTTAAGTATACACATGTAAGGTCCTCAATGTCAACATACAAACAAAAAGTAGAGAATGAGAACCTTCATCATTTCTCTGACCATAAGCCATTACGCTGAATTGAATATCTGTTAAGGAGATGTGCATTTCCATGATTTTGAAACAAAAAAATAGGTATATATTAACATACTTATACTTTTGGAAAGTCAAAATAAGTGAACTCTTCTCAGTTCTCTGAGGACTTTAGACTGAATTGATAAAATTCTGTGCAGTATGGATCTTTATTTTTTTTTTACAAAGAGTATGCATGGCTTTTTCTAATTAAAAAGCCATGAGACCAAGTAGAAAAAAAGAATTGAAGTAGTCCAATTTTGTTCCTTTCAGGAGAGGATTCAGTCCATCCTCTCACTCCTTCCAGAAATGCTTTCTGCTGTGTTGTGAGTGTAGCTCTATGGTGGAGCCCTTGCCCAATGCATAAGGCCCCGGGCTTCAGTCCCTGGTGCTGCAGAAATAAGTAAAGCAAAACAATAGCAAACAGGGCTAGAGTTGTAGCTCTGTGGCAGAGCACTTGCCTAGCTCCTGTGAAGTACTGGGTTCAAATCTCAGAACCACATTTATTTATTTTTATATGTATTATCTCATTTAATTCTTACAATAGTTCTACAGTCCTAGATACCATCATTTTCTGTATTCTACAAATCACAAAATTTAGAGAGTTAAGATAACTGACCAAATTATGTTCTTACTTTTTAGGGACAGTGGGAAGTTGAGGATGCAGGATTAAAATCCTTGTCTATGACTTCAACAAAAAATAAAAGTCTCTCAACCCTTGTACATTTTACTACCTTTCATTTATATGTCAGAACCACATTTAAATAAATAAATAAAATTAAGGCTCATTGGCAAATAAATAAATAAATACCAACAGCAAACATTTTCTGGAATGCTGTTGCACAGTAAAGTGATGAGTATTGATAACAGTAAGATATGGTATATTTCAACAAGGTGGAAGAAAAGAGCCCACATTTTTTCACCATATAAAAAGGGGAAATGTTTAAGGAGGAGGTGTCTTTAACCTGATTTAAACATTGTACCTTATTTGGGGTATCAAATCATCACATGGTACTCTCTAAATACATAGAATCTTTACATTTTATATATATATATATATATATATATATATATATATATATATATATATATATATATATATAATCAGTTAGCTACCAATTTAAAATATTTTTCATATTCTCTGAAGTTTTGTAAACAAAACATGATTAAAACATTATTTATAAATAAATAACTTCTGAGAATCCTAGGCATTCTCATTTTTATATCATTTTTCATAGGCTCAGTAATATTTCTGTATTTTCTCTAGGGTTTTGGTATTCTCATTTAATATATTTTGGCACACTGTAAAATGAAAATTAAAGTCAAGGTTGCTCTTCAGCAGACATATAAGACAGGTTCTGGAAATTGTGTTCCCATGATAAGATGTTAAGATAATACAGTAAGTCCCTCCCCCTGCATCCGATCCCTTGTGATACTCTGCACCCCCATAGATCTACTTTTTCTGATTTACTGGATTATTTATTGTATTTATTACAAGGCAGGTGACTATTTTTCTTGTTTATTGATGTATCTTAAGCTACTGTGAAACAATAGTCGGCAAATAGTGGTTACAGTATAAATGCTTGTATGAGTGAATGCAAAACTAACTTCAACTCTAAAATGTGGATTTGGTGAATAAAGATAAGGAATTCTGCCAGGTGACCTGCAAGTAAGAGAGATTGTATAAGGAAAGCATCATGAGGCACAGGCTACATATTGATGCTAAGGATGCTTCAGAAATATTATGGGATTACTCCTTCATTGACTCATGCAAAATTAACTTTTTGAGTGCATACAGTATGTTACTTGGAGCTGGGAAAACCAGGACAACTGCCCCTGAAGGACAGGAGATTTTCTACCTCAGGGGCAAGTCTTTTGGGATAAAGGTCAAGGCAAGGTATAGATCCCCATCTGAGCTACTCTTTTCCTTGGCGCTGAATGTAGATTTAAATGCAGAAGTACATGGAAAATGAAATCCCCTTTTCTTAACAAATAAGATCACTGGGAATCAGCGGTTTCTTAAAGCAGAAACGATTTTGCTTTCCCTCTTTTCCCAAAGCAGCATATTTCTGGTCTCACCAATCAAATAACCATGTGAGTTGGGGGAGGAGGCAGATGCATTTGTCCCAGGGATCAGTTCCCTCACTCCCAGGGCAGGTGGCTATAGACTCCCCAGTCCCCACCCTGTAACAACTGAAGCTGCAGACAGCCTTCCTTCCAAGAGCACCTTCCCAGTGGGTGATTTGGTGACACAGGGGAACCAGGACTCTTCTGGGGTCTAGACTGACAGTTTCCCTGGACCAGGTAAATGCTGCCTGTTCCTGCATTGCCTGCTGGGACCTGGCCAGGCACCCTCAGCTAATGGGATAACAGAAACAAAGTTACAGTCCCCTGCCAGGGACAAGAATGCAGGCCAGGGGAACTGGGACTGTCATTGCTGCAAAGCAGATTTCTCTGACATCTCAATGCATATTGCTGTTTTTCCCCAGTCGTGACCAATAACATCCTAAGGGGAAAGAATTTTTTATTTTCTGGTTGTGCAACAAAGGAAGGAGAAACACAGGCCTGACCTTGTGTCTCCTATTTATTTCTTTAAAAAAAAAATTCTCTTGTTCTGCAAGGGATGGAATCCAGGGCCTCACACATGCCAGGCAAGTGCTGTGCCCCTGAGCTCCACCCCAGTGCCATCTTCTCTTTCTTTATGCTCCATTCAGTAGTCATCAGCTGTGCTGGTTCTTAATTCCACTGCATCCAGAACCTGGCCTCCACTCCATGCCTCCATTGCTCTGGCCTCCCTGGTCAAGCTGTGGTCTCTCCTGGTGGCTGGGATGACCCCAGTGGGTTCCTGGCTTCTCCACCTCTAGATTACTATCTGTAGGAAAAGACCAGTGGAGGGTATACTTCCAATCCTTTCCTTTTTAAATGAAGCACTGCCACTACTAAAGTTTGAATCTGGAATGATCCCTACAGGCCCAGGTGAGAAAGCTTTGGTCACAGCCACAGGTGCTATTGGGAGGAAGTGGGACCTTTAAGTGGGGGCGGGTGCTAGTGGGGAGCTTCCTGTTAAGGGCCTCCTTTCAGGGGACTGAGAAACCCTGGTCTCTTAATTTCCCACTCTCTGCTTCCCAGCTACCATTAAGTGAGTCACTTGCCACCATGCACTGCCAGGGTGATATATGCTTTCACCCCAGGTCCACGAACAACAAGGCAACCAACCATAGAGTGAAGCCTGCAAACAATCAGCCAGAATATACCTTTGTCTTTCTAAGCTGATTACCTCAGATATTTGTCACAGTAATGGAAGGCAATATAAGTACAAAGTAGGGGAGGAGACTACAGAGAAAAAGGTGTGACTTAGTGAAAAATTATGTGAAACACCCCAGAACAAATTCAGAAACAGCACCTTGTCAGCATCCCACATGGCTGCATCCTAGCCCTAGTCCCTCCTCCCTCCAGAAGTAACCAGCCCCAGGGCCCACATGCTCAAGGGCTAAGACAGACACCCCATGCACCACTTGGTATGTCTTCGTGCAGTTCTTGGTTTGCAGGTTCCCTTCCCTGTGTGTCTTTTCCTTGGTCTCTTTGTTATAGTGGCTGGCCCTGGGTCCCATGGAGGTCCTCACATCTGGTTTTTGCTAATTCATATTTAGAATATAGTACACACCTCATTTATCTTTCCTCCACATCTCTTGCAAAATGGCAACTGGATGTACAGACCTGTTCAGAGTGATCTGTGATGCTGAAAAAAGTTCTGAATTTTAAAGTAGATATTGGGACCTGAGGGAAATAACATTAGAAACAAGATCACGATGCTAATGTCCACCAATTGAAGCTCATCAGGCTGTCACCTAGAGTCAGTTTACCTAGATTTCTGGTGGCTCCACAGCCACACAGAAGCATCTCAGAAAGAAACATGGAGCAGTGACCCTTAGAAGATTCTGTCTTCTATACAATGACTCCAAGATGTGAGTCAGGACAGGGTCAAGAAGTGAGGCAGCTTGGTGATTGAGCATCTTAACTACTTTTGTCTCAGGAGTGGGAAGATTACTGGAGAGTCACAGTCCATGTTGGTAAAGAGGCATCTGTCACTCATGTAAGAAAAAGGTTGGACTCAGTGATTTCTATTGCCTCAGAGTCAGTCTCCACATAGTTTTTGATATGACCACCATGTGGTCCTGCCTGAGGTTTTCATTCTATTAGCAGTGCTTTTGTTGACTTGGGGAGATCATGGACTAGCCACCTATTATCAGGAATGCCATTTCCCTTTCTCAGTTCCTTTCAGGGTCTAGATGAAAAAACACTGACTTTATTTTATCAAAGGCCATATTGCTGAAGGCCTTGAGTTTCAGTGAGAGGAGGTTTATACCTAGTAAGGTACGTGATATATAGAGAGGAGGTACCTCGTATCTCAAAACTCATGTGTGAGACAACATAGAATTGTTCAGAGGTGAAATGATTATATCCTGAGAGCTGTAACATAATCAGGGGATTAATCAATTCGGTGGGTTAATAATTTGAAGGGGTCAATGGGTGATTATTATAGGTGAGTATGATGTAAGCAGGTCATTGGGGGTGTACGTTTTTGTTTATATTTTGTCCCTGGCTAGTGAAGCTCCCTCTCTCCCTCTCTCTCCCGGTGGCCATGAGCTGAGAAGCATTCCTCCACCTTCTAATATGATGTTCTGCCTCACCTCAGGCCCAGAGTGATGGAGTCGGCCAGGCATGGACTGAAGCACTGAAACCATGAGCTGGAATAAGCTTTTCCTCCTCTAGGGAGTTTATCGGGTATTATGGTGATAGTGATGGTAAGTAAACTAACAAGAGTGGTTAAAGATCCACCAGCACAATTGGGTGCTAGAGTGCTCATCTGAGCATCATGCTTGAGGATTCAGCATCTGTCATTATTTGGGGAGACAGATGATCTGAGGCAGGTCTAGCAAGATGCAGTTCCAGAGGTGCACCTGAGGGGAAGAAAGGACGAGACTGCAGCCCAGGTAGGACACTGGCAAAGAAGGGAGTGAGTGGGGAAGCCGAGGTCTGCCTCTGGACCGTGCCCACTTCTCTGCCTGCTGCATGGTTTTTCTAGGCAAAATGGAAAGGAATGGTGAGTGGTCAAACCAGTCCTGGCTCTCCCAGTCACTTGATCAGACTCCTCTGGGCTCCTTTTGGTGAGGGCTGCCCATGACCTCACGCTGGCCAATGGGGTTCTGGGAAAGGTTCTTATATCTTGTCAAAATAGGAGTATAAAGAGGTTGCTCGCTAAATGGCCATTTCCCCTTCTTCTGTGCAAACCTGGGGTAGGTAATGCCTGGTGTCATCCTTCCAGGTTTTGTTCTGTATTTCTCGGCATTTTCAGAACTTACTTAGTTGAGAATGTGGTTCATTGTAGCCCAAAGCATCCCCATCACAGTGCCAGAGTCAACTGGACTGTCTGAGGTGGCAATACCCCTGGCCATGGAGTCTGAAGAGGTATGGGAAGCTGGGGGAAGAGCTGTACTGGGGATGGATAAAGGAAAAGAAAACTTTGTTAGAATCTAACAGGGGGTATGTTGACAGTGAATATCAAGATCTGAGTCTTGGGACAGAGGCTACAGCCCGTGAGGAAGCAGGCAGAACCCTGGCCCAAGGCTGTGGGTTATGTCACAAGAGAGGAATCCAGCAAGTGATCAGGGATACTTGGTAAAGAGGGACGAATTGTTCTCCACGTTTTCAGATACTGCTGTTAGGCATTGTTGAGATCAGGGCCTGGCTGTTTTTTTGTACTTCCAATTCTTGCCAGGAAAATAAACCACATCCCTTGTAACTATACAGCTACTGCCACTCTTCACAGGGGATTTTCTTTCTCCTTTTCTGTGCCTTTGTTTTCTACTTTTTTCTTCCTTTGCATTTTTCAGTGTTCCAAATGCAGCTGTCACCATACTCTCTAAACACCTGTGCATCAGCAGGGTGGCCTGCAGGTGGAATACAGCTTGTGCAAGCAGGAGGAGGAGGAGGGCATGGAGGTGTGGGGAGCAGGGCTATAACTGTGGATCAGGAAGCTCCGGCCTCATCATGAGTCAGAGTTCAAGGGTGGGGAGGAGGCCTGGGAGGACCCCTGGTCTGCTAACCCCTCTCTCTTTTAAAATATCCACCTCTAGTGACGTTGAAGCAAGAACAGATGTGGGGAAAGTGAGTCACAGAGTTGTCCATTTTTCCAGAATCAGGGATGAAGTTGGCATCGGAGCCATATCTACTTCTCGGTCTTGCTCTCTTCCCTTCCTATCACTGAGAATTAGATGAATAATCAAAGAGGGCTCGCTTCATTATACTTGCTGTTGATTCTGGAACCAAGACAAAGATGACAGGAGTCTTGTATGTTCAAATAGTGTGCTTCAGCTTGGTGTCCTGTCACATGGAGCCTGAGGCAGAAGTTCAAAGCCAGCTTCACACATGCAGATTTTGAAGATAAAGCTGGAGTCAGGTGGAGTGCTGGTGCCTGATGGAAAATCAGATCTAAAGAGGCAAATTTGAAGTTGTGGACAATTGGCCCAGAGTCACTTGGGCCAAGAGGGGGGGTCTTATGGATAGTTGGAGGAAAATAAGGATCCCACTAGGTGGGCTAGGGCACCGCTACTCATGTTGGTGTAACCCTTACTTTTCTGTATTTTATTAAAATTGTGTAATAGGACACACATCCAGAAGGAGCACATGCCTTTATGATCATTGACAGGCAGTTGAAATGGACACTCAGGTGCCACATTAGGATGCAGGGGCTCCTGGCATGCTTTTGTCATCTTGCCCAAACACAGCCTCTAAAGTTATCACTTGGTGATTTAGGCAGGGGCTTCCTGTGTTCCTCTGTTTCCATGCTGCCCAATGCTGCTCACTAATGTCACATCTGAGTTTCACCTGATTCAGACTTCATGTACATTCTTCCATGTCTGATGTTGCTGGATGTGGCTTCATCCTGTCAGTCATGGTGCATAGTGTGCCTTCAGGTGGGCATGCCCAAGTGCGTATCTGTGCTGCAAGTGGCTGCTTGGATCATCTGCAGGCCTAGGGACTCTTCCCCATACCATGGTACTGTGGTGGAGACCTTTAACATGTGTCCCATGGCATTTCTGCTGAGGATACACCAAGAGTGCATTGCTGGGACCCAGAATCTCCATAACATCAATTCCATTAGACAAGCTTCTCTTCACAAGGTAGGGCACGCAGATGCTCCGTGGACATGGTGGATTCCCGTCACTTATGTCCTCACCAATGCTTCTCAGGAGCTTCTGTGCTCACTCAGGTCCCTCCAATAGGCCACAGGCTTCCTTGTATACATGGAGGCCAGGCCAGGTTGAGCCTCTTCAGGCAGCAGTGGGGACAGTGTGTCCTGTCTACTCAGCAGGCCAGTCCTCAGAATGGCTTAGAAAAGCATCCCTGGAACTCCCATCTTGGCTGCCCCTCTTGCTAACTGTGTAATCATGGGTGATTTATTTAACCTCCCTGTGCCTCCATGTCCTTGAGTGTGGACCATTGGTGAGAACATGTGCTTCCCTGGGCCATCTTGATTATTAACAAGTGATCACTGCAGAACATTTGGAAGGAGGCAAGTATGCCGTAGGGGATCCATATCTGTGAGCCAGAACTGGAAACTTCCTAGAGCACAGTGATGATTATGTTCTACAGATGGCTTAGAAGACAGAAATGGGTCCTGTTTCACAACACTGATAGAGCTCTGTGTGTCTAAGTTTGTCACTTATCAGCCTATCCAAGCTGAGTCCAGGTGAAGGAGTTGGCTGTTTCAAGGACCTGTGTTCACCTGCTCTTCATCACAGTGACCAAAATGTCCCACAATAACAATTTACAGGAAGAAAGCTTTATTTAGGCTCATGGGTTCACAGATCTCAGTCCATGGTTGGCCCAACTCTTATGCTCTGGGCCTAATAGTGAGGCAGAAGATTATACAGCAGGGTATAGCTAGGACATCTGTTCAGCTCATGGCAACTGAGAATCAGAGAGAGAGAGGGAGGAGCTTGGCGGACAAAATATAATCCCCAAGGGCATGTCCCCAGTGACCTACCTTCTCTAGCCATGCCCCATCTGGGTATGGTTACCACCCAGTACAGTAGACTTCAAATCCATCAAATGGATTAATCCATTGATTAGGGTCATGGTTCTTGTATTGTAATCATTTCATCTCTGAACACTGCTACCTTGCCTATCAAAAGCTTTTAGGAGGACACTACACATCCAAACGATAACAGGGCTGGTCACTCTTTCAAGAGCAAGAGTGCTTCCTCTCCATGAGGTGTTCAGAGGACAGCAACAGGCTGGGAAAGGAGCACATGGGCTTCTGGTCCACTCTCACCTGGTCTTGTGACTAGTAGGTGGCCATAGTGGCCAGGGCTAGTACTTCCTTTTGTCACAATGCACAGATGAAATTGCTTCAGGGTTTCAGGCAGCTGAGGATGTGATGGTACTGAAGTCGAGTGGATGGTTGCAGGACCTAGCAATGGGAAAGACCGCAGCCCATCCAACACTGGTTCAGTTCAAGTTCATTTTCAATCTTCTGATCACATCAGGAGGAAGTTTCAGGGTAGTCCTGGGAGTGCTGAATCACTAACATGTGTGTGTCTTTTTGGGGGGAAAAAGGAGAAAACTGGCCTTACCCAGAGCCACCAGAGCCCATGACTGTGCAGAATGTATCATTAAAGTTTGTCTTCATTGGCTAGGATTCTCTTCTCACTGACCAGCATCTGAGGGCTGTGGCTGGGTGTCATCCATGGGGCATGAGTCTCTGCAGCTACTCAAAGATTAAGTCCAATGGAGTCACATCAGCCTTTGAAAACTCTTAAAGAGCCTGGCAAGCAAGGTCCTGCATACCTAACCCTGAGCAACTGACCCAATGATACTCAGCTTATGACAAAGGACACATGAGCAAACTCGGGTGATGGTACATTTTTAAATGCTTTCTTTCAATTTAGCCCACACATCATTAAATCCACCCTTGTAAAGCAATCCTCTCTCCCTCCTCAGGATATGCATCCTGCGCACAGCCCCAGAGGTCTTAGCCATCACCACCATCTAGTTTGATGACAATGTCACTGATTTTCAAACTGTGTGGTTTCACCTTTGGTAAGGAGATGCACTTCCTAGTTTGAGGCCCTGGAGGAAGCTCTGAGCTTTATCCCACTACCTGCTTTTACTCTTCTCTGCCTTAAGAGTTGCTTTTGAATTGCTTTGATTCATCGGTGTTATTTGTAAATTTTAGGTTTGAAAATCTATGGTTTGCAATTTTTAGGAAAAAGCTTAAAAAGTTCTGGCTTAGGGAGTTCTATTGTTTTGGAAGTTTCTTTTAGTTTTAACAGTCCCTGATTATCTGTACCCATTTTCTTACCTGCATGATAACATACATCCTGCCTGATAACCCCTCATACCATCTCTGAGATCTGTTGTAATCCCACAATTCCAGCCCCAGGGCTGGGAAAATCAGAGGATTTCATGAATGTCTGTCAAATCAATGAGTGGACTCTGGGCTAATTGCTGCCAGTGTGCAAGAAAGGCCAGGGACAGAGAAAGATTTTCACTATGTTGTAATAGGTCCTCAGTGACATTTCACTAACCATGTTGTATCCTACACTGAGCTTTGCATCTTAGCAAACTTTCTTTTTCTTAAAAACAAACAAGCAAACAAATAATAAAGGGGCCCTCAGTGATGGTGGTCATGATGACAAGAGGCAAAAATGCGTTTTATGCCAGAGGGTAGTGAGCATGGCCAGCTGACTCCATTAGATAGCTCCTCCTCTGATTTCCCAATGCCATTCTTTTCAAGTCTGTTCAGGCTTTTGCCACCTCCTCTGCACCCTTTCCATCAGTGGACCCTGCTCTTGCAATCTCACCTTTTCAGGCCTGTGCCTCAGCAACTCGCCCTCTACTGTTGGCACTCTGTGAGATACTGTGCCAGAAGGTTCTTGTTCTGTGCTGTGACTCAGTTCCGGTCACATGTTGAAGTTAAAATGCCTTATCACCACTGCTCAGAGAAGAGGACCATTGTCTTAGGAGCCTTTTGGTTAGACAAACATCTTTAGTGACGCAGCACATCCTGCAAATGCTGTTGTGGAGAGTGGGCTGTTGATGAAAAGCTACTAACAGGTAGTGGAGGACAGTTGACGAGCAGAAAGTCCCATACTGATTCAGTCTCTTGTTTTCTTTTTTTTGTTAGGCTTTAAATTTTTCTTTTCTTTTTTTTTTTTAATTTTTATTGTTGGTTGTTCAAAACATTACATAGTTCTTGATATATCATATTTCACACTTTGATTCAAGTGGGTTATGAACTCCCATTTTTACCCCGTATACAGATTGCAGAATCACATCAGTTACACAGTAGAGGATAGGAAAGGCAGCAGAATACAACAGACACTAGTATGGCAATATGTAAATCAGTCTCTTGTTTTCTACTGGTATGTTTCCTCTTTTCTAGAGAGATGCACACAGAGGCATGGTTGATTGTTCTCATCAACTGGGTTTAGCATGTCCCCAGTGACTGCATTTCATGGCACTGAACAGGCTTGCCTCTTCTCCACAGTGTTGAAATCATGGCAGAGGCCCCACACTGGGGGCCAAGAGACTAGGGTGGGATCCATGTGGTATCTGGTATCTGTCATCTTTTGTAGCACTTATGTTCTTCCTGCAGAGATGGTAATAGCCAGCATTTGTGTCTCATTTAATCTATCTGGCCTCTCCATGTTGTGTGTGTCTGTCTGGATTGAAATGGAACTTTGTATTCTAGGACCCCTTATCTCTGAGGCCCTACCTGTGTTTCACAGTTCAGGACATGTATAATCTGCTCCATTTTCTATGCAAATTATATACCCAGCCTGGCTCTCAGCAAGCAGCTTCTGTATCCCTCACAATAAATCAGTTGTGTTGTAACCAAGAAAATGCATGGAGTAATATTGCTTCGTTTTCTTTAATATATATATATATATAACCTTATTTCCATATTAAAAATTTCCAGAAACTATATACCCTATTATTAAATTAGTAAAAGTTTTTTTTTGGATTTGATTTGATGAAACATAAGAGAACCAAACATCTCCTATTAATTGTAACTGTTGATTTTAAGGTACATCATATTTAGAACTTTAAATGTGAAAAACTTTATCTTGCAAAGACGGACATATTTATTTTAAGTAGCTTGCCTTTTTTTCATATAGTTCGATTAGGAGGTAAAAAAGCATCGCTCTAAAACACACATAATTAAGATTTGCAATATGAGATTAGAAGAAACTAAATTTGCATTGGTAATATGAGAATTTCTAGGGGAATTTTGTTGTTTAATTAACTAAATAATAGTACATTGTACTTGATAACTTAAGTTTTTTTTTTACTTGTCATTACACATTTGAGAAAAAAAACAAAGTTTATTTTTTTTGAGAGGGAGGGAGGGAGGGAGGGAGAGAGAGAGAGAGAGAGAGAGAGAGAGAGAGAGAATTTTTATGCTTTTTTAGTTTTTGACAGATACAACATCTTTATTTGTATGTGGTGCTGTGGATCCAACCCAGGCCCCATCATGCCAGGCAAGCATGCTGCTGCTTGAGCCATTTCCCCAGTCCCTAAGTTTAATTTTATCAAAACCAGAATCCATTTATATTAAAATAAAACTAGTATGAAAAAATGTGGCAGTCTGGCTGGGCAGCACTGCCCTCAGGGGCAAGCAGTTTACCTTATCACTTACCCGCAGGCGTTCCCTGCATGGGCCACCATATGCTGCAGTCTGGCTGGGCACAAATCAGGAGCCACTTGAAAATTCAAGCAGGAACAAAGTTTATTTTTAGAACCCACACTGTACACCACCCACTAGAACTGTCTAGGAACTCCATGAGGGCACCCTAGGGAGCAGGAACCTCTCCTTCTGGCAAAATGCCTGGCACCATCTTGACCTGGCCATTGCTTTCAACAAAAAAATTCAAGATATACAATACAAAGTCAGAGTACCTTATGAATTGTTCCCTTTATTAAATCCTTTTAACAGTTAGTTGAATGTTCTGAAATGCACAAAAAAAAAAAAAAAAAAAAACACCCAAAAAACAAAACAACAACAACAAAAACACCAAAAGAAACAAAATAACAACAAAAATGTACAATATCAGGAAGGTGGCCCATGCTTGTAATCCCAGTAGCTAGGGAGGTTGATACAGGAGGATGCTGAGTTCAAATCCAGCCTTAGCAGCAGGGAGGCACTTGGAAACTCAGTGAGACCTTGTCTCTGAATAAAATACAAAATAGGGCTGGGATGTGGCTCAGAAGGTGAGTACCCCTGAGTTAAATCTCCAGTACAAAAAAAAAATAAATCATTTTTTGCTAACTTGTATTTTTAAACATTAAGGCTTCACTTTAAGAAAAGGATTTGTTTTTAGGAAATTTGTGAATGTAGCATGGGTGTGTGCATGTGAAGTATCGAAAATTCTTTCTTAAATTTCTTTTTTCCAGATTACAAGTAACTTCAGCAAAAATTCATTAAAATCATATCTAAAATGTGTGAATTATAGAATTCTTATTTATAACCTTTTTTAAGAGTAAAGTATTTAAATATTTGACCAAAATCACACTTAGAAGGCATCTTTTTTGATTTGTAATCCTGTGATTTTCTGGAATATCTAAACAATCTTCCAAATTAGATATCCCATTATACAAATACTACTTAAGTATTTAAGCATGTATTAATGAGACAGGGCACCTATAGTCTGATATTTTGGCTGTAAGTTTCTGAGGGTCCAGGAGCAATCCAACCCAGTTGTGACCAACTCGTGATAAAGCTGTGTGGTTGAGTGTAATGATAATGAACAGGTTGTTATGGCATCAAAGTGTGGGCCACCCACCCTGTGTGGAATTCAGGTGTAGAAGAAAGTAGATGCAGAAGTGGCGAAGGTTTCCCAGAGAGATACTGTTTTGGTCCAGCATTCCTGTTTGAGAGCCTTCAACTGGGTGAAGAGGGGCTATACGTAGCATGTGGAATGGGGCCCATCCCTAGATTTCTGTAGTTCTCAGCTCTGTTAAAATGTTGTGTACAGTATCTGTAAGATGATAGTGAGGAATGAGTTTCAGATGTATGTAGAGAGAGGATCATAGTCCAAGGTGAATTTTTTAATTGTATACATTTTATTCTAAGGACCTTTACAACAAGTTTTTGAAGAATTTCACGTAAAAGTATTATGAGTTTTGTGACCATGGATTTGAGATGTGTCACTGGGGGAAGGAAAGGCAAGTTGCAATGTTGGTGGCACGAAGGTTATATATATATATACATATATATACATATATATATATATATATATATATATGTGTATATATATATATATATATATATGTATACATATATATATATATATATACATATATATATATATATATATATATATACATATATATATATATATATATATATATATATATATATATATATATATATATAGTTGTTGTTGTTTTGTTTTGGTTGTAGTTTGACACAATACCTTTATTTAATTTTTATGTGGTGCTGAGGATTGAACCGAGCACCCTGCATGTGCTAGGTGAGCGCTCTACTACTGAGCCACAACCCCAGCTCCATCACATATTTCCTTCTAATTCTACTCAACATTAAAGAGTGTTGCCATCCAAGTTGAGCAGGACCATTTTCCTGTAGAAAATGTGGAAAATTAAAGTTCTCAAACATTTTTGCTTACTTATTTTTGTGGCTGTGATTCACCATATTTCTTATTTTTATTTTATTTTATTATCCATTGGAAGAAGACAGAGAATAAAGTTCACAATCAGGAAAAGAATCTATATCCACAGCCAGTGATCAGCCTTTGCACTCTCTGGAGAGACAAATAAATGGGAACCAAGAGAAAGGGGACCATACTGATAGGAAAATGAACAAAATGGGATAAGTGAAGGAAAAAAGAGAAAAAGAAAGCCAAGAAGGGAATGCTGAAGGAATTGGGAGACATGTTCAGGTAAGTCGTTACCACCATAAACTGGAGCATCCTTAAATATACAGTCATGCCCTTAACAACAGGGATACCTCTGAGAAAAGCATCTTAGGTGGTTTCATCATTGTGCACACATCTTGGAACTTACATGGCATAGCCTACTTCATGCTCAGCTATGTGGTACATGCTATTATATATGTGGTCTTTGGTTTACCAAAATATTAGGTGGCATATGACTGTATATTATGGTGACATTTAAATAAAAAATGCAAGAAGCACCAGTTTGAAAAAAATATCTTTGAAGACAATGAAAATTCTTTTATCATTTCCAGCCTTAGCTACTGCACTTTTACTCTTTTCAGGATTTTGCTTTACTGATTTCAGCAGCTTTCAATATGATATCTTGCCAACAATGTAGATAACCCTGGGGAGGAAGGAGGGAGTCTTCTTTGTCTTCACTGTGTACAACAGGAAAAGGCCCATGGAAACAAAGGGCTATTAAAGTAGTGTTTGTTCTTTTTTTGTTTGGCACCAGTGGTTCATTATCTAGATTTAACCCAGAGTTCAAGTTGTGATATCATTTAAAGGTCGATTAATGACAAGTCTAATAAAAAATGTTACACATAGAGCTTTAATTAAGCTGTGTTGATTAATTTAATACTTATTACTTTTAGTCTGCAAAAATTGATTAAACGTAATGTCTGCCTAATTCTTGACAGTTGTTTTTGTGTCCCTACATTATACTCTAGGATTACATCATATCATTTTTTCCAAATCATTGCTGTACAATAAAAGTCACAAGTTGTTCAGAAGTTTCACTGAAACTCTCCCTTAAATGTTCATCTAAGGTGATTTATAATATTCAGGTGTTTAAAGTTAAATATAAAGATTTCCTGATTGTTTCATAAATTAAAGCCCTAAACATATCAAGATGATAGTTTAAAATTGAAATCATGTAGCACAGCCTCTTGACTTTTCAAAAAGGAGTTACCCTATGTTAAGAATCCCTTTCTTTTAACTTGTTGTTAATTGCAGAATGTGAAGAAGAGTTTTATTTTCATGGACTTAGGATCCTCATGTTGACCTCAATATCTCGGGGTGTTACAGGTATGTCAGATCTGGAAACGTGAGGAATCAGGACTCAGCCAGAAGGTCACACAACAAAGCAGATGTGTTCTGTAAATGTGTTAAGACAAGTGCATGAAAGAAGCAAACTATAGATCCATATTAACCTAAAATTTGGCCTGTTCAGAGTATTATCTTTGGTTTAAAATAGAATTCATTTCTCCAATCATTCAGAGCAGTGAGATATTCATCACTTTTATTAGACTTTTTCTTATTTATATACTGCTCCTTCTAAATCCATCTTCAGTCAAATCATCATTCTTCATTATATTCCATGTCCAAAAATTATTTATGGAACAAAATAGCTCTTACTGCTCCTGTGTTAGCCAGGGGGCTCTTCTTTCCATATATACAATCTGATGCCTCAGAAACTGGCACTACACAAAGCACAAGACACTGGCTGCTGTCCATCAATTAAAATTTAAGGAATTTGTGCTAGTGTCAACTTTAGAGAACAATAGGTAGAAGGAAACTTCCTGCAAGACTGCAGCATAGTCGCATTTCTAGGGCTCTCCTGAAGGCATATTGAAAACCAATGGCTTGCTACTTTTCATTCATCAACCAACATTTATCTGATGGATAAAAGGGTTCTGGACTTGGGGATGTAATGTGTAAACAAATTTCTAGTCTTTTGAGATTACCTTCATTATAAATCATCTTTGTCTGCAATTTGCAACTTCAATGGTCGACTTACAATTTGGGGCCAGAGGAGTAGACTTTGGGCAAAACGTATATTGTTTTAAAGGAACCATGAACACTTCATGACCCTCCTTTTCTTAAATGGCTTGCAGAATATTATATGAAGTTTTCTCCAGATCTAAATCCATAGATTTTACGTATAATATGTATGGAGAGCCAGCCTTGTAGTAAAAAATTTTGACCTATTTAAAAGTTCAAAAACCTGCTTACTCTTGAAAATCAAATTATATATTCTGGAGCAGGGACTGAAGTTTCTTTTCTTTCTTTATTTTTTTAAATTAGGCTAATATTCTTCTAGTACTTAAGAATCGCTGGTAAGGAAATCATAGATACCTAAACTTCTCTGGATACCTGGAATCATTGGTTTGCTAAAGTCAGCCCTCATTTATTTATTGATGGGATTAGTTTTTATAAATTTTAATTAACATACACATTTCCACAAAATTGACTGCGAGAATTTGTAATGAGATGGCATCAAATATGTAGATAAATTTGGGGAGAACTAATATCTTCATAATATTGAATCTTCTAACCTGTGAGCAGTGGATTTTGCCACGAGCCACGATACCATTCCAGCAGAAGCAGTACAGTACCTGGCAGGATGGACATGAGAGGACAGTGGTAGCCAGGAGAAGGGAGTGCTGGAAAGGGAGGATTCATAGTTCCATGGGCATCTGGAGAGAGGACTTCCGATGGGAAAATGAATAAGGGGCCAGTTGACACTGGGCTGCTTGGGTGTGGGGTCACAATGAACATGGCAGTACTCACACGAATCTGAGAAGGGGCACTAAAGGAAAGCTCAAAAAGTTCTCTGAACCTTGTGGCCGCTGAGGGTTGGTGGAGCTGATGAGGATAGGAACACTGATCTCCATGGAGTGGCAGTTGTGGGATGCATGAAAGGACTTGTTTGCCATGATGAGGGAAGTGAAAAAGTGGGGATTTTGGTGTTCTTTTTGGTGTCAGGAGTGCTTTGGGGCAGTGCTGCTCTGGGCAGCTGCTGAGGTACATGTTTAAGCATCAACTCCTGGCATGGGAGGCTTATCCCATTCTGTCAGCTGCTTAGCATCCAAGTTAAACTCAGTGTAGGAAATTAGAAATATTCCTATTTATTCTGCCAACATTCCTTCAGCACAGCTTATATGCACTCTTTGGATCACAGTCAGAACATCATCCTTAACAAATGGAAGGCGGTCATTATCTGCTGCTTTTTTTGTCTTTCACTTCAAAGTCATACAGTGCTTTGTACTGAGGCTGAGGGCTGAGGCAGTGTTTTAATAATCTGCACTAAGTTTGTTGGGGAAAAGCTATGGATCCCATTGACTTACCCTGTGGAACCAGTTTTCAACAACATGTCATCAAAAAATGATGATGTCTCATTTGCTGAATTTAAAGTCTCCAGGCTCCTTTTATTCATAGTTTCGTAATGCGTTAGGACACGGTAACAGGTATACCCCTCACTGGGGCCTCCAGCCTTGCACCCAAGGCTGCCATCCTCACTGGGATCTCTACAGATCTTTTGCACTACAATTAGCCATAGTGTTGCCCTGAATCCTTAATGCATTTGTTCAATTGGTTCCACTGCCGCCACTGGCTAGGATTCCAAGGCCTGTGATTGATGCCATCCAGAAGCCTGACCAGCAGGATGTTACCTGGAAGCGCATCATGGGAGCCAACAAGAGTCCTCCACTTGGAAAAACTGAGGGAACTTACGATCCCAGCAAACATGCTTTGCAAAACCTGTGCTGGCAAGGCAAGACTTTTCCAGAAGCACTGAGGACACTCCAAAGATCCAAGGAGACGGATTCAACCATCTTGATGTACTTTAATGAGAAAAGGCTTTAGAAATGTTCATTAGTTGTGTGCAGCTCTTATAATGATTTATGTAACATCCATGTTCTAATTTGCTCTTGTGTCTTGGCTCCTCCTCCTTGTTCTTGGTCCCCACAGTGGTGGCCATGGCCAATGCAGATTCCCCCCAGCCTTGCCTTCTGATCCCTGTTTCTCTGAAGCAGGCACAGTGGCCTCTGGATACTCGTCTCTGCTGCCCACCTCTATGCGCAGACACATTACACAAGTGTCACTGCCTCCCACTTGCCCAACCTTAAATGTTATTGTTTAAATCAATTGAATGCTCGGTGGGTTAAAAATCAATACATGAGAGATGGGATAGTACAAATTTCTATCCTGGCTTGAATATTTTGTGTCTGTGTGACTTTGGAAAAAGGACCTAACTTCTCTGCTTTCTTTTTCTCTGGTGGTAGTAATAGTCCCTGTCGTAGGGAACCACAGGCACTACAGACAAAGCTCCAATGCAGTGCATGTCAGGATACACACTCCAGACATGGCAGCACTTGTTACCCTGAGTGTAATAATCTATGAATCAAGAGCAGTAATGACAGTGACTTGTGGTGATGGGCAGCTGCCAGTGCAGAGGTAGCAAGGACCTTCAGTCTTTCTGTGAAGCAGCTGAAGGACAGACACCAAGGTAGATGGGGCCTGGATGCTTGACACTGGTGACATATTCACAACTTTCCCCCTTTTCTTGCAGAATGTGCCCCAGGACCTGTCCATCTAGAGCTTTCGGCTGGAGTAGTCCCTCTTGTTGCAGACCTTGCAGGAGATGCTGGCTAACACGGTGGAGAACTTGGAAAGAGCAAGTACAATTTGGGATGTAGTATTTTAATGTGCTCAAGTGCTAGGAGATGGTGTCTCTTACAGGTATTGGAAATCGTGTTTGCAGAGATAAGTCAATGGCTTTCACTTGTGACTCCCTTGGGGTTGACCGTCTGCTTTACCTAGCCACCCTATCAGATCTTTAACTTAAAAACAGAAATTCAAGTGGAATGTGATCTGTGTGGCTGCCTCTTGTGCTCATGGAAGCATCCTTTCTTGGACATCTGTGTGTCTTCCTGTGTCTTCAGAGGTCTGACTTTCCTGTTTTGACCAATTGTTTGTGCATGGCTCTTTCCTATTGATCATTATTTATTGTCATAACTTTAACTGTGTGGCTATGTTCTAAGCTGTTGTTTGTCAAGTAAAATTTCATGGCACTGTTACATACGTTAGGTAATGAAATCACGGTGATATGGCTTTAGTGAATTGTAAATTTGCAAATACCTAATCATTTTCTCTTGAAAATTAAGACTTTTATTTCTGTCTACAAATTCAGATATTTTCCTTCAAAAATTTATATGTTGATTTTAATTATTTTCCATGTGACAAGCTCTTACTGAGTGGGTAGTACCCATTTTTAACCAATGCATCCAGTTTAACGTTAAGCAGAAGGAATAATGGTCATCTTTTTGGGTCTTCTCTATAATTTTTAGGGGCATTCTAAGTGCTACACTGTTGTGTGGTTTAATAAACTTGAGTATTTCCAGGAATAGAACCAAATTTTTTCTTTTTCATTAATGATCTCTGTATAGCTTTTATGGTTGAATTGTTATCCTAGTTGGGATGAGTAAATAGATTAGTAATACATGGTTCCAAAAAAATGAATGGTTAATTATATTGTAACATTGCACCATCCACAAGGAAATACTGTATCTCTGTAGTTTAAAAAATTTAATGTCACAGCTTAGAACTTTAATCAGGCTGTGTATGAATTCTAAATTAAATTGTAACATACATAATTTGGTGAAAATCTCCTCTAGGGAAGAGATGCATTTCATGGAGTTAGATTTTGCTTTCAGCGGCTAGTATTTTTTAGGTAGAAAACACTGTCAAATAGTTCAAGGGAAAAGTGTCTAAAATTTTAGGGGGGAGAAATATTCTTATTTAGAAGCAGTTTTGATGATACCTAGGAGTGATATTCAAATATTTTACAACTGCCTTGGCATAAGTATCAGTCAATCAGAGTAAAGGTATAGTGCTGCAGGTTGTGGTGGTCTGAGTTATTTGTGGGGCTCCTGGAGGACCTCTGGTGTGGTCCAGGGATGTTTACCAAGAGGGATATTTTTTTCCCACTGTAGCAATAATTTTAGTCATGAGAGTGTTTACTGGTTGTATTTGATCCATGGATTCTGCTGGGAGTCATAGGAATCATCTTCCGGACTCCCTGGATGCCCATTGTGTCTCTCCTTGAGTTTCTTGATGTCTCCTTCAATCTCTTATGGTACTATGATGGTGAATCCTTTTATCAAGCAAATTGACATGTCTCAGTAAATTTTGCACAGTAGATTCTCTGGAATGAAGTTTCCCATTTCCTAGGGTAACGTGTCAGAAAGGAAACATTAATCTTTTCCTTTGGTGGTGGTGGTGGGGTACCAGGGATTTAACTCAAGGCCACTTGAACACTGAGCAACATCCTCAGCCCTACTTTGTATTTTATTTAGCAACAGGGTCACACTGAGTTGCTAAGCACCTCGCTTTTTGCTGAAGCTATCTTTGAACTCATGATTCTACTGTCTCAGCCTCCTGAGCAACAGGAATTAACAGGCATGTACAACCATACCAAGTTAACTAGTTTCTAATTATAGGGTGCTACTGATTCCCTACAACAGAATATTGCACTTACAAAGAAAAACATTTTGTACTAGAATTTTGGTAAGAAATGTTATTACAAGTTGTGGGAAAGTGTACAAATAGCTGTTCCTGAACTCTGGAAATGTTCAGGAAGCACATGGGGTACTGCATCTGTCATCATCATCTCTGGTGATCTGGGGAATGATGATGTGAATGGTGCAAAATTTTCTCACATTTAAATAAGTGGTAAGACCAGGTGCTCATGTCACAGAGTGGAAAGTCAAAGGTAATTGACTAAGACTTAACTTTTTTGGTTGGGTGTGGTTTGGTATCTTATTAGTATTTGATATGCTATTATAGTTTTTATACCATTTGAAAATCCTATAATCCTTCAAAGTAAAATGATTTTCAATAATCTTCACTTTTTTTTTTCCTTTCTACTAAGAAACAGGAAAAGGAGAGTGGAAAGGAATGAAACAGCATTTGATGTCTGTTCTGTTTGTCCTTTTAATGATGGGAATAACTCTTTTATAGTGAATATGATGATGATGATGATGATAGTGTTATTGACTTCCATGTTCAGATGAGGAAAAGGCTCAGGAAGTTCACTTGAATGTAGGTACCTTGATACAGATGCTGTAAATGCAAGCAAGCTACTCTCATTTAGTGACTTTTACATCAAAGAGAAACAGCTCTGGCAGATAAAGAGAAACTTCAGCCTGGTTTTTATGTGTTTTACTTGATGGCTAACTGGTTCTATTTTGTATAGAACTGGAGACAATTGGTTTGAGTCCCAGAGTTGTTGCTTTTTAGTTGTGTGCCTTGACCAGTAATCTCTCTGAAACTTAGTATGATTTCTGTTGCTATAATTGAATATCACCATCCAGTGAGGCCTACAGGGTCATGAGGTGACAAAGGACAGCAGGACATGGTGTTATAGCTTAATGGATCTGGAAGAGCCTGTGGTCTTTTTTTTTTTTTTTTAAGACAGGGTCTCCCTAAATTGCTGAGGCTGGCCTTGAACTTGTGATGTTCCTGCCTTAGCCTCTTAAATGGCTCCTAGGATTACAGGTGTGTGACACCATGCCCAATTGATAAATTTGATTCTGATACAGGTATGTATATTGTGAAATATTCACCACAAACTAATTAACATATTTGTAACCTCACATAATTACATTTGTTAAAATGTTTCTAAACTTTCATACCCTTTGGAACTGGACAAGAGTTTTAGTTTACATTGATAAAACTCTGGCCCTAGAAATAGAATTGGTCTAATCATACATGGTGGCATAATGCCTTTGAACTTTAGAGACATTTAGGAAACCAAAGACTACTAGTGAATGCTTTCCTTCAAACATTAGATTTGGCTGATCAAAAACTCAAGCATAACTAGGAACAAAAATATATTAGATGTCTTTTATTTACATCAAGCAATGAACTCTATCTTAACAATAATATAATTCATCTACAGGAACTAAAGCCATTTCAAAGAGTCATATCTTATCCTTCTTTTTGCTATATATTTATAATTACCCAGTTACTTAGAAGTTTTACATCCTATAAGGGGTCAAAAGAACATCTGAAAAATGATTTTGAAGACTTAAATAAGTGGTAGTCTACAAAAATTGACATGAAAGCCAACTTAAATTCCAAGTTTCTTTTTTTTTAAGAGAGAGAGAGAGAGAGAGAGAGAGAGAGAGAGAGAGAATTTTTTTAACATTTACTTTTTAGTATTCAGTTGAAACAACATCTTTATTTTATTTGTATGTGGTGCTGAGGATTGAACCCAGTGCCCTGCTCATGCCAGTCAAGCGTGCTACCTCTTGAGCCACATCTGCAACCCCAATTTTTTTTTTTTTTTAAGAAATATTACATATGCAGTACTTCTAAGAAGCAACTTGTTACAACTGATTTGTGCCCATGTTAGCAACTTTTCTAAAAAAATTACTTTTGTAAGAGTCTCACTTGAGAGTTTTTATATAGAAATAAATCAGATTACTTCTATAGTAAGTGTCAACACGATGCAGATGTAGCTCAGTGGTAGAGAGCTTGCCTAGCATGAAGAAGTCCTTGGGGTTTAACTCCCAACACTGGAAGAAAAGGAAAGGGAGAGAAGGGAAAAAGAAGGAAGGAAGGAAGGAAAAAGGGAGTGGACAGGAGGGGAGGAAAAGGAAGGAGTCATTACAATAAAAGGGCAAGTGGTACAAATAAAAATATATGATGTACTAGCTCTTTAAATTATTTTACAAAGTTTTAGAATTTTAGTTACATTAAACTGGTTGACATTATGACTGAATGGAATAGCACATAATAAGCTCCACCTTGGCCTGGATGAAACTAAACCAAGGGGTGGGTGGGATGGATAGGAGTCCTCTCTGGCTCAATTGGGACAGACTTGAACCTGCACTGCTTTAGGATGCACAGCATAGTGAAGGGGCCAAGACTTCCCTGACAGGCACTTGAATGTGCTAGGCCCCTGAGAGCCTATGGCTGTGGCTTCCCATGTCTATGGCCACAGCTCCACCGCCCTGCACCCCTGGAAATTTTTCACAATGGTATACTCTGTTGCCTGGTGCAGGTTTGATTCCTGACCAAAGACCTGAGTGTCCACAGCCTTTGGGCGTGGATGGGCAGGCTGTATCAGCTACTGATAGCTGATTGATCCATGGAATCTGCTGGGACTCATAGGAATCATCTTGCGGACTCCCTGGATGCCCATAGCGTCTCTTCTTGAGTTTTTTGATGTATCCTTCAAACTGCAAGCAGCCTTAGTGTGATGGAGGGGCTAAGGTTTGCCCCTCAGCTGTATTTGGGGTTGGTCCAGGAAGAATTACACAGTGCTTTGGCATCATTATCTGTGGATATGAAACCAGGCCATCATCCTTATGGGTATCCTTGGGAGTAGGTGATATATGCAGCTGTTGGATTTTTTGCTATTCTCCTGTTTATGTGGAGATGTTGTCAATCTTCAGCAGAAATTTAATGTCAAGGTTGAACTAAGTCAAAAAATGTAATGAAACTCCAAAGAAAATTAGTAGTAGAGGAAAATTACCAGGTAGAGTGAGAGGAAAAACTTTCCGAAGTGGATGAAAACATCATCCATGTAACTGAACAGCTGGAGAACTATAGAAAGCAAGTCAAAGATCTTGCAAAAGAATTGGAGAGAACCATTCATTCTTATCAGAGGCAGATTATGTACTATGAGAAAAAAGCACATGATAATGAGCTTGCAGCTCAGAGTGTAAAAGATACCTCAAGATTTAAGGAGACAAAGTGTTCACAACTGACAAAAATTAACTGAAAATGTGGTTAAATTTAAACTTTTAGAAAAAAAGATACTTATGCACTTGATGATTAAAATACAGCCTTTGCCAGAGAGCATTCCCCAAATGGTCCCTCAGTATTGGGAATTCAACTGAAATGAGAGGTCCTCTTTTGGAAAAGAAGAATACACTCATATTCTCATCTTTGGTACCAATGGGAGGATAAAGAGGCTCAAGAGGCCAAGAGAATCCTCTGGGATCTCAGTTTATCAATTAAAGGAGAAAATCAGGCTATGTTGAGTAAACTGATCTTCAGAGAGTGCCATATAATACTGAGCCCCTGTCACCTCCATGGGAAAAGGCCTGTAGGATGAGGATCCCTTCACCAGGCCAAGCATAGTCTGATCCACATCTTCCTCTACAAAGGTATATATATATTTAATTATACATATAATTATATATATAATTAAAATCAGGTCATTAGGTTAAGATGTGCTCATTCAAGCCAGGATTGTTTGGTAGGAGTATGAGTAATTCTATGGGTTAAAATTATATTCCAATGAGCAGCAAATTGTGCAAAATCACAGGGTATATATACAGGGGTGTTATCTGTTTTTAAATAAGCAGGCTTGTCCATAGTTGCAAAGCAGAGTAATAAATGGGAATTGTAAGGAGGTAAATATTTACATCAATCTGCAGTAGCCCAAATAAACCCAGAAAGATATCAGTGGAAATATGAAGAAAGGAAAAAGAATTAAAAGGAGGAAAATGGGTTAATACCCATTTGCCTAAGTGCATTAGAATATTACTCCTTGTGGGTTTACAGATTCCCACATAGGGACCCAGAAGGGTGTACAATGAGAATAGTTATTGACAGTGGTCTGAGCTTTTGGGGAAGAAATGGAAAAATCTTCATTCATGAGCAGAAAATTCATGAGTTTTTTTGATGAGAAAATCCTTGAGTTTTACAGCATCTGACAATAAAATATTAGGAACCTTACAGCTGTGTCTGTGTGGGTATTATTCTCTCAGAGATCCAGGAATCTTGGTGTGGCCATGCATATGTGCAAGGAAGATGGGGGACTTGTTATGCTGTAAGTCTGAAGTGGTTATAAAGAGATAGTAAATTGGAATCCAGACACGGGGATAACACAGCTACAGAAATATAAGGAACAAGTTTAGATATATATTCAGAATCTGTAGTAATGTTTAAAGTAGTAGAAAATAATCTCAGTGCCATGTTAATGGAGGTTAATTCAGCTTGCTGTGGAGAGATTTGAGGCAGGATCCTGTTGTTTCTTTAACAACTGAAAAAAAAGGGAGAAAGTAGTTGGATGTCTGTTGTAATTTCTAATTTATTCATTTAAGAAATCATATTTATGGAGATTAAGCCCAATTATGTTAAATTTAATTTGCTTATTTTAATTGTAAAATTATAATATCAGAAAAATATGATTAACAGTATTAATCATCTTTTCTCTGTTGAAGAAACATTTAGAAGCAATGGACATTATGTTCCACTTTAAACATTTTTTAGAAATAAAGACTTTATTTTCTGGCCATCTAGAATTTTTTTAAATGTATTTATATGCAGAAGTATCTTACTCATCGATGGCATACAAATTAAAACACAATATGTCACTATTGCTCACCCATATAAATCACTAAGATAACAAAAGACAGACTGCAATAAATGTAGTTAAGGATATGGATAGATTAGAGTGTCCCCATGTTACTAGTGGATTGAATTCATACAGTTGTTTTGGAAAGCATTTGGTAATATATACTAAATTTCAAATATGTGTAACTGATGATCCAGAAATTTACTCTTAGGATATAAATAACAAAAATACTTACATGCAATTTACCCAAACATATCTACAACAGCAATCATAGGAGAATACTTCTTCATCCTCCAAAGAGGAAGCAACCCAAATGCCCACAGGTGGTAAAATTCTTCAAGGCACCTCTTATTCAAAGAAAAAGAAAACACAATAGGAGGCTATCAAAAGGCGATGAAGAGATTTGGGCTTCAGGCAGTGGGACATTGATTCTTACAAACAATGCTGAAGTTAAAAAGTTACTTCTTTCACTATATAATTACATATACATAAAATATAAAATGGACACAAAAATGCATTCCTATATAGCTAATAGGGTTATCTTTAGAGGGTTATGACAGGAAGGGAAAATGAAATTAGAGGCTGCAGGCTCTGCTCTAGTTCTTTTTTGTTTGTTTGATTGTTTCAGTTATCAATGAAAGTAGAATGCAATTATGCAGTTTGGTATATCATATGTGGATGGGATATTATATTATATTATATTATATTATATTATATTTCTTATTTTTCTCAGTGTACATGTTGCAGAATCATATTTGTCATGCAGTCATGTATATACCTACAGTAAAAATGTCTGTTTCATTCTACTATCTTTTCTATCCCCACATCCTCTCCCCTCCTCTCCCATCACTCTTCTCTACCTAATCTAAGGTAACTCTATTCTTCCTTACTGCCCCCTGCCTTATTGTGAATTAGAATCTGCATATTAGTAAAAAGAAATAGGTGTTTGGTTTTTTGGGGGATTGGCTTATTTTGCTTATCATGATATTCTCCAACTGCAACCATTTACTGGCAAATTCCATAATTTTACTCTTCTTCAAAACTGGGTATATATTCCACATTTTCTTATCCATTCATCTATTGGGAGACACCTAGTTTGGATCCATAGTCTAACTATTGTGAATTGAGGTGCTACAAACACTGATGTGACTGCATCACCACAGTATGTTGATTTTAAGTCTTTTGGGTATAAACCATGGAGTGGGATAGTTTGGTCAAATGGTGTTTCCATTCCTAATTTCCTGAGAAATTTCCATGATGCTTTCCATAGTGGTTGCACCAATTTTCAGTCCCACCAGCAGTGTATGAGTGTACATTTTTCACTGTATCCTCGCTAACATTTATTATTGCCTGTATTCTTGATGATTGCCATTCGGACAGGAGTGAGATGAAATATTAGTCTTTATTTGCATTTCTCTAAATTCTAGAGATGTTGAACACTTTTTCATATATTTATTCATTATATTTTTTTTTTCTGTCAAGTATCTATTCAGTTCCTTAGCCCATTTATTTATTGGGTTATTTGGGGTTTTTTTGTTAAGATTTTTTGAGTTCTATATATATCCTAGAGATTAATGTTCATCCTGCTCTAAGGAGTTTATTCTTTGAAGTTTGGAGAGCAGCACCTAGGAAGAAGAAATTGAGGGTAATCTTCTGGGGTATGTGCAACATTGGAGGGCATGGCCCACCTTTAAGGGCTATGATATTTCTAGGCTGGAGAACTGCAGCTTGTGCAGACTCTACCTGTCAGTGGAAGAAGTGAATTGTGTTTCATCTCAAACTCCAGTTTCACTAGTGATTCTCCCCAAACATCTGAAGGTAACCATGCCAGGTGATGGATATGCTCATTGCTTGACTGGAAGTCACCTCACGGTGTGTACACACTTCTCAGTATCATGTTGTACCCCTTGAATATACACCATTATATCAATTATGTTTCAGTGAAGCTGAAAAAACAAACTTACATACTTATATAGTGTAATGTCTCTAAATGCCAAGAAAATATTTACTGCTCCATATCTAGTGCCTGAGTAATTCTGAAACAGGGCTGTCGCCAGGGTCAAGGGCCACAATGTGGCCTGCCAGCCTTCGCAGTGTGGTGCAGGACCACACCTCTAGTGCAGGTGGTTTCCTAGAGGAGTACCTGGGATTCTCCAAGTCCCACTTAGCAGAAGCCAGGCTGTCAAATGATGCTGGTGGCGGGTCCTAGAAAGGTGGCAAGGGCATGGAGACAGCCCCCCCTCTCCATGTGCTCCCTCGTAACTATGCCTCAGAACCCCCAATGGCTCTACAAAAAGTCGCTGCCTTGGTGAGCAAAAGAGCTGGAACCCACATCCCTCTGACTCACTGCATGCTCAGCACCTCTTGTGCTCTTGGCTGGTTCCCTCAGGTCAGAAAACTCTGGACCTCTTGCTGGCTATGGCCTCCTGGGGTGACTTCTCAGTCTGGCTTTAAGGAGAAGCTGCACTGATTTGATTCCTACCTAGAGGCTCTGTGAAGCTTTCAAGTCTATTTTCTTCTTTGCTCTGGCTACTAGGAACCCCATTGACTAATATTTGATGGTTAGAGGGTCTCCAGCTACTCTTAATTATCGTTAATTTTATTATTTTCCATTTTTCTGAATTTTGACTTTATAATTTTATGTTACTGAATTATATATTTTTATGAAATGCCATGACTTCTCTTTTAGAATTAGGTTGAATAAAATTAAGAGGTAAGTCAGTTAATTTTGTCACTCAAAGAGAAATCACTCTCTTTTCCTTTGAATGTTGTCTATTTGCCAAAACTTACATTGAACTGAGGAGAAACGGGATTACTGTGGAAGCAAACACAGGACCTGAGGCACAGTGAGTGACCTCCAGCCCCAGAGGGCCCTGGTCCTCTGTGGACAAGGGTATGGGACCACTGGGCTGGTGGGTGGGGCAGGAGGGACCTATCCTCCACTTGTCTCCTTTGAGGTCATCTGTTCCATCACACTGAATAAGTGCAATGAGGAACTAAGATTGTATTTGGGACAGGAGCCCATTTTTTTAGCAATCCAGATGTGTAAGTAGTTTTACAAGAGTTTGTCTCCAGGGTCTGTGTCAGGCTCTGGGTTCCATGGGCATTTTAGCCTGGGCTCTGGAGTGGGGCTGGGGTGAGTAGACTGAAAGGGGGCCTGACAGGGCACTCTCCAGGGCCCCTGAGCAACACCTGAGAAACATCCATGTTTGCTCTCCTGCTGCAGAACCTTCTGGGATACACTGTCATTCAAACGCACTTGAAATGCCTGCACCTGGCCTAATTCTCTATTTTCAATTTACTTGGGGAGTTCTTTGATCATCAAATCTTGCAAGTAACTTCAAATGTAAGAAAATAAAATGCAATCTTCTGGAATGGTGGCCCTGGATGATATCTGTTCCTGGCCCCTCTATAAGGGTGAGCTATGCCCTTTACCCTGTTGCAATGGCAGGTGGAGCCAGAGAAGCATTCTCCTTGAGTGAGATTACTGCCAGTTGCCTGGTTACCAGAGTGAGAACCATGAAGGGACAGAGCTCTGTGTGTCCCTGAAGGAGGGGCATTTCACTGTCACCGTGATGCCATATGTGTGGAGCCACCAGCCAAGTCACTGGCACATGAAAGCTTTTGTCACTTCCAGTGAAGACCTCCTCTCACCTCTTCACAGCCCATGTGTACAGGACAGTGGAGAAGAATGGCAATGGATTAATACATAAACTTCATGAGCTTCTGCTGGGGAGCAGGCAGGCACACATTGTGTGATCTGTGACACTTTATGAGAGCATTCTGAAGTACACATGTCTACTGTCCTCATTTTACAGATGAGAAGACCGAGGAAGAGATAGCATAGCCCAGAGCGCAGCGACGAAAGCATGCATGGATGTGTCTGCATTTGCAGTTGACCTGGCTGTGTGCAGCTGGTGACAGGACCCCCAGCAGCTCCACAAAGATGGTGGAATGAAGAACGCATCAATGGACTGACCCTGAAAAGGCTGGCCTGTGTGACAAAATGGCAGAGCCTGGTGAAGCTGGGATCCAGTCCAGCATGCTCAACTTCACTGAGGGGTCTATGCAGCCCAAGGGGCTGTGATGCCTCTGTGCCCTCCTGTGCTCATTCTGTCCCTGGCCTCATTTTTTTTTTGGTGGTGCTGGGGATTGAACCTAGGGCCTTGTGCAAAGGAGGCAGCACTTTACCAACTGAGCTTATTCCCCAGTCCCCTCCCCTCTCTCTGTGTTTCCTTCCTGCCAGAAGCCCAGCAACTTTCCTCCATGACACCTTCTGCCATGGTGTTCTGCCTCACCTCAGACCTGGAGCAGTGGAGTGGGCCAAACATGGACAGAAACTCAGAAACTGGAGCTCAAAATAAACTTTTCCTTCTCTAAGTGGATCCTGTCAGGTGTTTTAGTCATGGTGATGACATCTGACTAGTACAATGACTGTTATGGGCAAGGTGGGGTAAATGTTTTCTAGAGCTCACCATGAAGGACATACCGAAGATATCTCTCTGATAAAATACTCATGGATGAATTTTACCATGGGACAGAACCAGGCACAGAGGCCTAGCAGTTTGAGGAGTAAGGATTTCTGTCCAATGTGTGTAGGCGAGAGGGAAGGGTAGTCTGGTGGGCAGAGGGTGGCAGGAGAGCCAGGTGTGTGGGACAGGGATTGAGTATAGAATGTGTGGGCTCTGATGAAACACCATGCTCGTGAGAGAAGCCCACAGGTATGGGGGTGCTGAAGGAGTAGAGCCAAGAGTGGACAAACCCAGAAGGCCACCCTTTCCCAAGGCTGAAGGATATGCCTCAGGGGAGGCATGAAAGGAATCACCTGTGTGGCCAGGGTGGGCCATCTGGAGCTTTTGGAAGTATGCAGAGAAGATGGGGACACCTGTGTGAGCAGGGGGCCAGATGCCCAGGGTCCTGTAAATACTGCTGTACTGACATAGGGTGTGGTGTCCTGTAAGGTCCTGGTTTCCCTTTCTGTTGACACAAGCCTAGAAGGGGGCTTGCCAGGTCATCTGATAGTTCTGTTTGATTTTTTTGATACTATTATGCCATTTGCCCTGATCCCCACCAGCATGGTTGCCTTCTGTTTACCCTCTGATAGAAGCCATCCTAATGGGCAGGAAGTTCTCTCTTGTGGGGTGATTTGCATATCTTTGATGGTTAATGACACGGGGCAACTTTTCTGATTTCATTTTTATGTTGGGCAAATGTTGTCTCCAGTTCCACCTTCTTTCTAGATCTTCTCGCCTCCAGATCCACTTCGCCCTTCTTTACCTGAGTGGGCCTCATTCCATTTTGTACTATAAAAATGATCCTTTTTTCCTCCATTTCTCTGTGTTCCTTTACTTTTTTATTTTGTTTTGAGAAATACAATACTCCAAGTGGTAATGAACACACTAATGGGTTCTCATTTGCTTTGTGTGTATTTTAATTTAAAAACCAAAACCTTCCAAGTATACATATGCATCCATTATTAGCACACAAATAAAACATATTATTTACATTTTGATGGCTCATACTGTAAACACTATTCCACGGTTTACTTTTGCCCTTAGTGTCTGATTTTGCAACCCCTCTGTGCTGTGCTGTGTTGTGCTGTGCTGTGCTGTGTTGTGCTGTGCTGTGCTGTACATGTGATGTGTAGTCTTCCCCTGTGGCACAGTCCCCAGTCCACACTGCTGTCATTCTTCTCTGACTTGGGTAGCTTCCTCTGCCCCATTTGGTTCGTGCTTACTGATAAGTATTACAACACAACATAGTGTAATACATTAATATTGTTCTTCTTTCTCTTAGACTGTAAACTCCTATGGGGGAGAATCACTATTGGAGTTTCCTCTGCATTCCAGCACTTGATGAGCTTGCACCCATGCAGTACACAGTCAGATGAATGCTGGAGGTGTGGCCAGGCCATATGGCAGCCTCTCCAAGGACAGGATGCACCTGACTAGGGAAGTGGTTTTCCACTTGGGAGTGAATTTCCCCCAGAAGCTCACGTTTGGTTACAGAGAACTGTGCAGTGATGGAGGGGGCCTTGACCTGCACTGTCCAGCTGGGGAATGTGACTGCAGATTGTGTAAATGTGGCTGATTTATGGAGAAACTAAATTTTAAATTTTATTTAATTTTAATTAATTTAAATTTAAATGGTCATGTGTGGCTTGTGGCAGGATGTAATGAGCAGATGATGTCTGCTGATAGCAAAAAATAGTTTTTGTTGTTATTGTGTCCTTTAATGGTCATCCTGATACTTAGGAATGATGAGTAATTTAGCAAACATTTAGCAAGGAGCCAAAGCAGCATACTGTGTTTCTTCACCTCCATGGCAAAGCTGGTGGCATCTCTTGATAGGACTGTGAAAGAGACAAAAACATCTCTGCAAGGCCCTTCAGCGAGTGCTCTTAGAAAATGGTAGCAGTGAATCATTTCAGCTCTTGGTCCTTAATGTGTAGTGGGGAGGGGATATGTGCATCTGACCTACAGCTCATGCTCTTTGAGTTTGGAGAGGACAGAGTGGACTGTTGCAGTCAGAGCACCCCCATCCCAGCTGTGTTCCTGAGACACAATGTTGGGGTCATTGCTGGTTTTCTAGCTTGAGTACTGCTGCCCACTGAGAGTGCATGAGGTACCACAGTGCTTATTAAGAAAGACGTGCTGACACCCATCATAACACAAGAGAGGGTTTGATAAGTCATTAATGTGTACAGGGAGTTCTGTTGATTTCTGGATTAAACTACAAAAGCAAGTGTTGAGTGCTGCTCTGTGACCAAAAATGGTAGTGGAACAAAAGCTAAGAAGGGTCTGAAATGACAAAAATGGAAATCTTAAAATCCAGCTGTTTATGGTTTCTATAGTGGAAAGTTAAATTAGCACATTATCAAGCTTGTGGGTGAGATATGCAGTAGGGCCTTTATCAAAGATGCAGGGAACAGGCCAGGAGGGGCATGGAGCTCTTGGGCAGCTAATGTTTTTATTCATGGTGAGATCTCCTTCCTCTAGTTGTCATTGCTGTTTTCACATCAAGAGAAGATGGGTGCTACTGTTGACAGTGACAATGACATTCCCCTGGGGGGTTATAATTTAATTTATGATGAGACAAAGAGAAGGGATGGGACTTCAGCAGGAGAATAAAGAGAATAGCATTCTTGTAGAAACCTGCAAATGGAAAAGAGCCTAGATCAGAGAGAGCTGGCCCATGCACAGTGTGGCTGTACAGCAAACCCTGGTGAAAGCTGTTTCTTCTGAGGCATGGAACCTGTAATGGCCCAAGAGGAGCAGCAGGGAAACTACCAGCAAACCTCAGAGTACTTGCACATTTGGTGATGTTATCATACTTTGTGATATATCAAGACCTTAAATAAACATCTGAACATTTCTTCTTAACTGGGAAATCCAGTAATGCAATGTGGTATCTGTCCTTTTAAACAGCCCTTGATAAACAAGCAACATTGAGTGAATATGTTCTGGAAAATGTGAATGAGGCAAAGGCACTTGCTGTTCATCTGGTCCTTAAATAAGTATCAGAAATTTAAATCCAATATTGAGTGCATGGCTGCATCATCATTGTTACCTGCCATGCTGATGGAAGTTTTCATTTGTATTGTGTTATTTAAGACTACAAGTATTTTTCCTAGATATTTCCTCTAGACCTCATAACACTGGTGGGGTTTGGGGATGTTACTCTCATTTTAAACATGAGAAAACTAGGGTAGCAGAAGTTCTTGGGTTATTACTGAGATTGTGGTGAGAGTCTTACAGTTGGCAGCCAACTGTTTCCAGGTACTAAAGCTAAAGAATCTTTCCCCAGTCAGTGCATAAGAAGAGTCCAGCAAGGAAGATGGCAGGATGCAGATGGATGGCATAGCCTACACAGTGCTGTACACCTTTCAGTCTCTTGAGTGACTCTTCTGTTTCTCATCCTGGAGAAGTGAGCACGGATGATGTCCTCTTTGGTTTTGGGTACCAGCATCTTCTTGCCTGTCTATCCTCATTAAGTCCTCCTGGTTTTGCAGGCTTGGGAATAGCAGTCTCCCCCTTGTGCAAGCTGTTAGGAGCCCTCACCACTGGCCTGCAGGGAGCCAGCCTGTGCTCATGTCAAGCTGTGCTTCTTGTGTGCAGCTTACAGTCTGGGAGCTGTTCTTTTTTTTTTTTACTCTTTTTTTTTTTTTAATTTTTTTTTTATTGGTTGTTAAAAAAAACATTATAAAGCTCTTGACATATCATATTTCATACATTAGATTCAAGTTGGTTATGAACTCCCAATTTTACCCCAAATACAGATTGCAGAATCACATCAGTTACACACCCACGTTTTTACATATTGCCATACTAGTGACTGTTGCATTCTGCTACCTTTCCTATCCTCTACCATCCCCCCTCCCTCCCCTCCCATCTTCTCTCTCTACCCCATCCACTGTAATTCGTATCTCTCCTTGTTTATTTTCCCATTCCCCTCACAACCTCTTATATGTAATTTTGTATAACAATGAGGGTCTCCCTCCATTACCATGCAATTTCCCTTTTCTCTCCCTTTCCATCCCACCTCATCTATCTGTTTAATGTTAATCTTTTCTTCCTGCTCTTCCTCCCTGCTCTGTTCTTAGTTGCTCTCATTATATCAAAGAAGACATTTGGTATTTGTTTTTTAGGGATTGGGTAGCTTCACTAAGCATAATCTGCTCTAGTGCCATCCATTTCCCTGCAAATTCTATGATTTTGTCATTTTTTAGTGCTGCGTAATACTCCATGGTGTATAAATGCCACATTTTTTTTATCCATTCATCTATTGAAGGGCATCTGGGTTGGTTCCACAGTCTAGCAATTGTGAATTGTGCTGCTATGAACATCGATGTAGCAGTATCCCTGTAGTACGCTCTTTTAAGGTCTTCGGGGAAAAGTCCAAGAAGGGCAATAGCTGGGTCAAATGGTGGTTCCATTCCCAGCTTTCCCAGGAATCTCCATACTGATTTCCAGATTGGCCGCACCAGTTTGCAGTCCCACCAGCAATGTACAAGAGTACCCTTTTCCCCACATCCTCTCCAGCACTTGTTGTTGTTTGACTTCATAGTGGCTGCCAATCTTACTGGAGTGAGATGGTATCTTAGGGTGGTTTTGATTTGCATTTCTCTGACTGCTAGAGATGGTGAGCATGTTTTCATGTACTTGTTGATTGATTGTATGTCCTCCTCTGAGAAGTGTCTGTTCAGGTCTTTGGCCCATTTGTTGATTGGGTTATTTGTTTTCTTATTGTTTAATTTTTTGAGTTCTTTGTATACTCTGGATATTAGGGCTCTATCTGAAGTGTGAGGAGTAAAAATTTGTTCCCATGATGTAGGCTCCCTATTTACCTCTTTTATTGTTTCTCTTGCTGAGAGAAAACTTTTCAGTTTAAGTAAGTCCCATTTGTTGATTTTTGTTATCAACTTTTGTGCTATGGGTGTCCTATTAAGGAATTTGGAGCCCGACCCTACAATATGTAGATTGTAGCCAACTTTTTCTTCTATCAGACGCAGAGTCTCTGATTTGATATCTAGCTCCTTGATCCACTTTGAGTTAACTTTTGTGCATGGCGAGAGGAGGGGATTCAGTTTCATTTTGTTGCATATGGATTTCCAGTTTTCCCAGCACCATTTGTTGAAGATGCTATCCTCCCTCCATTGCATGCTTTTAGCTCCTTTATCAAATATAAGATAGTTGTAGCTTTGTGGATTAGTCTCTGTGTCCTCTATTCTGTACCATTGGTCCACCCTCCTGTTTTGGTACCAGTACCATGCTGTTTTTGTTACTATTGCTCTGTAATATAGTTTTAAGTCTGGTATCGCTATACCGCCTGATTCGCACTTCCTACTTAGAATTGCTTTTGCTATTCTGGGTCTTTTATTCTTCCATATGAATTTCATGATTGCTTTATCCATTTCTACAAGAAATGCCGTTGGGATTTTGATTGGCATTGCATTAAACCTATAGAGAACTTTTGGTAATATCGCCATTTTGATGATGTTAGTTCTGCCTATCCATGAACAGGGTATATTTTTCCATCTTCTAAGATCTTCTTCTACTTCTGTTTTTAGGGTTTTGTAGTTTTCATTATATAAATCTTTCACCTCTTTTGTTAGGTTGATTCCCAAGTATTTTATTTTTTTTGAGGATATTGTGAATGGAGTGTTTTTCCTCATTTCCGTTTCAGAAGTTTTGTCGCTGATATACAGAAATGCCTTTGATTTATGCGTGTTGATTTTATATCCTGCCACTTTGCTGAATTCATTTATTAGTTCTAGTAGTTTTTTTGTAGACCCTTTTGGGTCTTCTAGGTATAGAATCATGTCATCTGCAAATAGTGATAATTTAAGTTCTTCCTTTCCTATTTTTATGCCTTTAATTTCTTTCGTCTGTCTAATTGCTCTGGCCAGTGTTTCGAGAACAATATTGAATAGAAGTGGTGATAGAGGGCATCCCTGTCTTGTTCCAGATTTTAGGGGGAATGCCTTCAATTTTTCTCCATTGAGAATGATGCTAGCCTGAGGCTTAGCATAGATAGCTTTTACAATGTCGAGGTAAGTTCCTGTTATCCCTATTTTTTCTAATGTTTTGAACATAAAGGGATGCTGTACTTTGTCGAATGCTTTTTCTGCGTCTATTGAGATGATCATATGGTTCTTATTTTTAAGTCTATTGATGTGGTGAATAACATTTATTGATTTCCGTATATTGAACCATCCTTGCATCCCAGGGATGAATCCTACTTGATCATGGTGCACAATTTTTTTGATGTGCCTTTGTATCCAATTCGCCAGAATTTTATTGAGAATTTTTGCATCTAGGTTCATCAGAGATATTGGTCTGTAGTTTTCTTTCTTTGAAGTGTCTTTGTCTGGTTTCGGAATCAGGGTGATGTTGGCCTCATAGAATGAATTTGGCAGAGCTCCTTCTTTTTCTATTTCCTGAAATAACTTGAAAAGTATTGGCATTAATTCTTCCTTAAAGGTTTTGTAAAACTCCGCTGTATACCCATCCGGTCCCGGGCTTTTCTTGGTTGGAAGTCTGTTGATTGCTTCTTCTATTTCATCTATTGTTATTGGTCTGTTTAAGTTGTGAGTATCCTCCTGACTCAGTCTGGGTAAATCGTATGACTTAAGGAATTTATCGATGTCTTCACTATCTTCTATTTTATTGGAATATAGGTTTTCAAAATAATTTCTAATTGTCTTCTGTATTTCTGTATTGTCTGTTGTGATATTGCCTTTTCCATCCCGTATGTTAGTGATTTGAGTTCTCTCTCTTCTTCTCTTCGTTAGCATGGCTAAAGGTCTGTCGATCTTATTTATTTTTTCAAAGAACCAACTTTTAGTTTTGTTAATTTTTTCAATAGTTTCTTTTGTTTCAATTTCGTTGATTTCCGCTCTGATTTTGATTATTTCTTGCCTTCTGCTACATTTGCTGTTGTTTTGCTCTTCCTTTTCTAGGGCTTTGAGGTGAAGTGTGAGCTCATTTATTTGTTGGTTTTTCCTTTTTTTTGAGGAATGACCTCCAAGCGATGAATTTCCCTCTTAAAACTGCTTTCATTTTGTCCCATAGATTCCGATATGTTGTGTCTGTATTTTCATTTATCTCTAAGAATTTTCTGATTTCTTCCTTTATGTCTTCTGTAACCCATTGATCATTCAGTAACATATTGTTCATTTTCCATGTGATGTAGGATTTTTCCTTCCTTCTTTTATCATTGATTTCCAGTTTCATTCCATTATGATCAGATAAAATGCATGGTATTATCTCCACCCCTGTATATTTACTGAGGGTTGCCCTATGGCATAATATATGGTCTATTTTTGAGGAGGATCCATGTGCTGCTGAGTAAAAAGTATATCCACTTGATGATGGTTGATATATTCTATATATGTCAGTTAAGTCTAGGTTGTTGATTGTGATATTGAGTTCTATAGTTTCTTTATTCAGCTTTTGTTTGGAGGATCTGTCCAATTGTGAGAGAGGTGTGTTGAAGTCACCCATAATTATTGTGTTGTGGTCTATTTGATTCTTGAACTTGAGGAGAATTTGTTTTATGAACGTCGCAGCACCATTATTTGGTGCATAAATATTGATAATTGTTATGTCTTGTTGGTGAATGGTTCCTTTTAACAGTATATAATGTCCTTCCTTATCCCTTTTGATTAATTTAGTCTTGAAGTCAATTTTATTCGATATGAGGATGGCCACCCCTGCTTGCTTACGAGGACCGTGTGCGTGGTATATTTTTTCCCAACCTTTCACCTTCAGCCTGTGTATGTCTTTTCCAATCAGATGTGTCTCCTGGAGGCAGCATATTGTTGGATTTGTTTTTTTAATCCATGTTACCAGCCTATGTCGCTTTATTGGAGAGTTTAAGCCATTAATGTTTAGAGTTACTATTGATATATGGTTTGTACTTCCAGCCATGTTTGATTATTTATCTTCTTCTTTTTTTTTTTTTTAATTTAGTTTGTTTCTCCATGGTTAGCTTTCCCCCCGCCCTCTGTCTTTATAGAGGCACTTCCCACTGATGGTTTTGGTTATTGTTTTTCATTTCTTCCTCGTGTAGTGTTTTGCTCAAGATGCTTTGCAATGCTGGTTTTCTGGCTGCAAATTCTTTTAGCTTTTGTTTATCATGAAAGATTTTTATTTCGTTATCGTACCTGAAGCTTAATTTTGCTGGATACAGAATTCTTGGTTGGCATCCATTGTCTTTCAGTGTTTGAAATACGTTGTTCCAGGATCTTCTCGCTTTCAGCGTCTGTGATGAAAAATCCGTTGTTAACCTTATTGGTTTACCCCTGAATGTAATCTGCCTCCTTTCTCTTGTAGCTTTTAGTATTTTCTCTTTGTTCTGTATATTGGATATCTTCATAACAATGTGTCTTGGCGTTGGTCTACTGTGATTTTGTGTGCTCGGTGTCCTGTATGCATCTACAATTTGTATATCCGTTTCCTTTTTTATTTCTGGAAAGTTTTCTGTAATTATTTCTTTCAGCAGGTTACTCATTCCCTTGGTTTGAATCTCTGTACCTTCTTCTAACCCGATGACTCGTAGGTTTGGTTTCTTTATGTTATCCCATATCTCTTGGATGTTTTTCTCGTGGTTTTTAACCAGCCTTTCTGAGTTGGCTAGGCTCTTTTCAAGATGATATATTTTGTCTTCATTATCTGATGTTCTGGCTTCTACTTGCTCCACTCTGTTAGTGATACTCTCAATTGAGTTTTTAATTTGGTTTATCGTTTCCTTCATTTCTAGAATTATTGTTTGGTTTTTTTTTATAATCTCAATCTCCTGATAAAGATGCTTAACTTCTTCTTTTATCTGTTTATGTAATTCATTTTCAAAGTGTTCTTTCACTGTTTGAATTTGCTGTCTCGTATCTTCTTTAAGGTTGCATTCCATCTGTCTAAGGTATTCCTTGAGTTCTTTATATGACCATTTTTCTGCTGACTCTAGGTCCTCCTGAATATTTAGGCTGTCCTTCATTGTTTGTACTACTTTTCTTCCTTGCTTTTTTATGCTGCTCATGTTTCTTCTTGTTCTGTTTGACTGCTGAGTTACTGTTTACTCTTATAGATTTATTTGATGCTTGAGAGGAAAGATATTAGAAGGGAAGGGAAGAAGTCACTAAAGAGAATGAGAGTAGGCAGGTAGAATTCAAGGAAGGGGGAATAAGAAATTTGAAAAGAAATGAAAAGACAAAAGAAACAAGAATAACAAAGATTAGATAATAAAGAAAGAAAGGAAAGATGAAAACAAAATTTTTTAAGAAAAATAATAGTGATAATAAAAAATTAAAATTAAAATTAAAAAAAAATAATAATAAAATAAAAAAAATTAAAAAAAATAGAAACATTGAAAAAAAGTTAAAGAACAACAACAAATAAAAATTGAAAATGAAAGAAAAAGAAGAGAAAAAAAGAAAAAAAAAAACAAAAAAGAAAAAGAAAAAAAATGATAATAATAATAATAAATGCAGTCCTAGAGTTCTATTAACTTCTCTTCCAGTAGATGGAGCTGTGCCCACTGGGCCAAGCTTCTCCTCTCAACAGGTGGGAACCATTCACTGTGCAGCCGCTCTTTCTCCTAGACTGGGCGGGTCTCCAATCCTGAGTGTCTAGGGCCTTGTCTTGTGTTTCCTCAAGCCAGGCCGTGCTCACCTGTGGCGCTCACCACAATACTGGCTACACGCCAGGTCTGCTGCTCCTGGGCGCCCTGTTTTCATGAACACCTGGGCTCACTCTCCCTGTTTGCCTCCCTCAGACCCTAAGTTTGTAGAGCTGGGGCTGAGATCCCCCAGCGAATTTGCTTGCCCTCCTGTAGCCACGCCCCCGGTAGCTGGTGCAAGAGACCTCAGTTGTCAGCACTGGTGGGAGCGGTAGCCGGGAGTTCCGCGCCGCGAGTCCCGCGCTACTCCTGATTCCCTCGGTCTGGTTATTGCGTTCACAGGAGAGCTGGGAGTGGCCCTTAAGTTTTCCCTGCTGTGTGGAGAGAGATGACTAGGGGATTACACACCTGTCGCGCTGGTTTCAATGCAGTTATCTCCTCCGCCCGTGACGCCGTTTCTCTGCCATGGTGATATCCCATGCAAATGGTGACCGTCCTGGGAGCTGTTAATGGCATGAGAATACAGTCCTGAACCTTTTTGTTTTTCTTAAGGACGTTTTTCTGTTTGACATGGATGGCAAGATAGAATCAAAAATCTTCCTTCAGTTTGCAGACTGATCCGCAGATTTCTCATACCTTTTATTAAGAAGTGGGGCACATGTAGGTAAAGGATAAAACCATGTTTTGAGTTTTGTTTTTGATTTGGATGTTATATAACTGACATGGCTTAAATAAAATAAATATTCTAATATTCTAAAAAGGTATTTTTCTTCATTTTTTATGTTACCATGCTTTTGTGCTGTGCTTAAAAGTTAACCAGAATCACATTGGATTTCTTTTTATGTGTTTCCTAAAATTCCTATCTACTGACAAAAGCAGACCAGACTATTTGATGCATTTTCTTAAATAAAAGAGGCCTTGGAGCAGGAAGCAGAGGCAGATTCCTTTTCTCCTTTTTCGGGCTTTCAGTTGTCTTAGGAAGCATTGCAGAGGTCCATGATGGGTGCCATGTTATTTCTGTGTGAAGATTCTTGTGGGATTTAATATTCTTGGATACCTGCTACAAATTTATTTCAAATTTAAGCTGATTTAAGTGCAATGCTCCTAATTCCATTATATTTTTGACTGTCTCACACTGGGTAGAGAAATGGCATCACTTAGGGTTCTTTCCAACTGCTTTGTTTTTTATTTTGCTTATCCCAGACTAAGATCATTTTCTGTCTCATTGATCAGAGCAAGAACAATAGTTAAAAAAAAAAAAAAGCAGAGGGAGAGAGCTCCAGCGAGAGAGAGCACATTTCCTGCCTCCATGCTAGAGGTATAAGGAGTAGCCCAACAACCTCACTCAGCTCTGCTGAGCCATAATGTTTTCCCTGCTCCACACAAGACTCCTGCAGCTCCCAGCACAGTCCTCACCTGGCAGGTTGAGGTACAGGAAGAACCCTGTCCCTCTTTGAGACTATGCTTTTCTGTAGTGCACAGAAACTCTGGTGCTTTAAAAATATCCCTTTATCCCAGACAAAGGAGCCCCAAGGTGGCACTCAAGGACATGTTCTACAGAATCCCTGTAGGCTAGGTGAGAGCAGGAGGATAAATTCAATGTGTTAAAGGGAACAAAGGAAAAACTCACCAACCAAGAGTATTTTGTCCAGCAAAACTGTCCTTCAGAAATGAGGAAGAAGTAGGTGATGACTTGTCCAAAGAAAAGCCACGTTCCCCACCATGAGGTCTATCCCTGGAACTGCTGAAGGGAATGAAGTTGAAGCAGACAAACAAAATTACTAATTAGCAACATAAAACATATAAAAGCACAGACAGCAATACTATAAGTAATACTGAGTTAATATTTCTCTCCAGTATGTGGAGAGAGAAAAAATATTTAAGACAACTATAGATCAAACAAATTGTCAAGATATGTAGTACAAAGTGATGGAAATGTTGACATCTAAAGTATAAAATGCGTGTTTTAAGTACCTAGTCAAAGCACAGAGTTGTATATGATTGGGATTAAGTTGGGTGCTGGGAAGATAAGACAGACATGCAGTCGCCAATCTGCAGGAGACAGGTGGCCTCATGGACACATTGCTGAGCCCAGTTGGAGATCCCCACATCATCCTGCTGACCTCCCTGTACTGCTTGGCCAGGAGACTCCATCATATGAACAGAAACTTGAGCACTGGCCAGAGTTCAATTCTGTGAATATTCTTCAAAACAGGTCCCACCTTGACAGATGTCTGGGGTCATCAGGGAAGTTCTTTGATTTTTGCATCTACCTTTTCTCTGAGTTTAATTTCCTTATTGGTTATGTTCCTGGATGACAGAATGCCTTTCTGGAGAGGATGAACTGCAAGGATCACTTACATTGATAGTTCAAAAAATAGCATCCCATAGTTTGAAGATGACAGAATAGCAAAACTCTGTTCCTGCACACTTCCCAACTTGGCCAGGTAGAAGCACGTGCAATGTGGCCAGAGTGCATGCCCAGTGTGGGCCTGCCAGAACCAAAGTCCAACGCAGGGTGTCTTCCAGCCAGGCCTGAGAGGAGACATCTGATGGCTTCATTGCCACTGCAGCATATTGAACTCCCTGTCACTAGCATGTCCCAACCTACCTGTAGGATCATGATGGTTACTTGTCAGGAAGCATGGATTTCCTGAACTGTGGAGTTGAAGTACTGAAAGGTAGAGGAAGAGAGAGGGCCTTATTTTAAGGAACTGGCTCACCAACTTTGGAGAGTAACAAGTTTAACGTGATGTACAGGGCAGATTGCAGGCTAAAGGCCCAGGGAACTGCTGAGGTTACAGCTTAATCTGGAATCAGTTTGTAGGCAGATAGTTTCTTTTCCAGAGGGAAGCCCAGTCTTATTTCCTAAGGCCTTTTATTTGCTGAGACCCACTCACATTATGGAAGGCAACCTGCTTGACTCTCCATCTGCATAATTCAGTGTCAGTCACATCTTTAAAATACCATTGCAGCAACATCAAGGCTGAGTGACCACGTGGGCACCATAGTCTGGCCATGTGGACATACATGATTGACCTTCACACTCCCTTCCTCTCACCAGATGTCTTCAAACCCAACACATATGGGTTAGCCCGAGAAAACACACACACACACACACACACTTCCACTGGGCCTGGCATTTAAGTCACCCAATGGGTGGATGGTTGACCTGAGGAATGTGAATTCTATAGTTCCAAGAGGAGGAGAGTGGGTCAGTGACAGACTTCCTGGTCCACTCAAGGGCAGGTTCAGTTGTAAGGTAGCCTGGTATCTGCTGCTTTAGGAAACTTGTCTAGCAGGAACCAAAGTTAACACAATGACATTGAGTCAGACAACAGGTTTGATCTGTGCCTCTGGGGCCCTCCTAAAAACCACCTAGTTAAGCTCCTGCACAGCAGCTCCCACTCCCCCCTCAACAAGACTAAATCCCCAGCCACAAGGGGGCTCTACCTTACTGTTATCCAGGGCATGTCACAGTGGTACAGTTTCAGTCTTTCCGACTAATTTTTAACATGTTTTGTTCTTACTCATCTTTATAGACTTTCAAAGGCTCCACGTTCCTCTGTGGTTCCTATTTGTTCATCCCTGGATGAAGGCCCTTAAGGATGGATTTCCACTTCTGTCATAACAAACTTCTCTCTTTGTACTTAGAATTCTCCATAAAATCATGGGCACAGGTGGATTATTATTTCTAAGTCCTTGTTCTTCCCAATTTGAAAACTCTTAACATTCAATCGACACAGTACACTTCCTTTATGCCTCTCTTCTCCTCTTCCTCCTTCCCTCTCACAGCCTCCTTTCTTTCCTTCCTTCCTTTTTTTTTGTTTTAGAAATTGTACTTTTCCTGGATTCTAAACTGTCAGTTGGAGAATAGCTGTTAGCTCGAATTCTAACTGTTCTTGAAGTTCATTCTTTCTCTTTAAATAACTCCCAGGATCATTAGTTTGAAAAGATTGTTATTACCAGGAATTCCTTCAATGCTACAGAAATTATTTTCATTGTGAATTAATTTCTTTCTTCTGAACAGAGTAAAAGGCCAATATCATAGGCTGGGAAATGGCTTCAAAACAGAGCAGTTGAGGATGACCTACAAACCCCTGACCAGTGCCTCTCAATGCTTCTGTGAAGGTCCTCGAAACCAGGGAAGACTGAGATACCGTGACTGTCTAGAGGAGCCCACACAACATGACCATGCCCCATAACATAGCATCCTGGGTGGGATCTGCAGACAGAAGAAAGACAAGAACTACAGAGTGAGTAACATGTGGACATTAGTCAACATGTCAATGTAGATTCATTGATTGTGACAGATGTTCAAAGCCATGTCTATGCTAACCATTGGTGAAACTAGCTGAGAGGTATCATTAATCTTTTGCACTGTCTTTTTAGTTTTTCTATAAACTAAAATTGTTCTAAAACTAAAAGTTTATCTTCAGAAGAAAGCCTGGGCATGGGGCACCGGAGATACTTTCATTTGGCTGATGCAGGGAGAGTGAGTGGGAGGTCATGTGGGAGATGCTGATAATAGGAGTGGATCCCATCACACAGGGTCTCACGGCCTGCAATGGCCTCATGCTCTGCCCAGTGTGGACGTGGGAACATGTGCAGAGGCTCTGAGGGGCAGAGCATTGTGATGTGCGGTACGTCCCAGGCCGTCTGGAGTGGTGTTGAGAAGGAGGGTGGGATGCTGAGTGACAGGTGTAGAAAGAGTTTGCTCCAAGCTCAGCAGGAAGAAATGAGACCTGGAGTAACTCACTCTGGGAAGGCAGGGAAAGGAGCTTATGGACATGAGAGTTTTGAGGAAACAGAATGGATCAAACTTGGTGACAAGCTGTGGGGATAAAACGGGGATAATTTTGTTCCTTCTACTCATTCACTTAACAAAAATTCACTGGGAATGTAGCACATTTTATCACCCAGCTCAGGGGTCTCACATTCTTAGGAGGGAGGCAGACCACAGAAAGACACACTAGGTTCTTGGTAAGGACTTTTTGTGGTGACAGCATGTTGAGATACCATGTTTATCAAATCCATGGTCCAAGAGGGGAATTGATCTTTCAGGAGAAAAACACAAAATGTGGCTGGCAAGAAAAACAATTGAGGTACTGAATCCAGGTAAACTGCACACGTGGATTGAAAGCTTGTCCAGCAGACAGAAACAGAGCTGTGTGCACTCTGACCACAGGATTGAGGACCACAAGGAGGAGGGCCAGGCCTTGTGACCACTAGGTAGAGGACCTGGCTGGAGGCTGCCTGGCTCACCCTCCACTCCCCTTGCAGTGGCAGGGACTCCCTTTCCCAGTGGTGATCCTCAGGTGGACTCCACAGGTGAAGAGAGCAGTAGTCAGACGGAGAGCCACCGTATTCTGCAGCTCCACCATTAGGGGATGGGCTGTGCAGGAGTAGGAAGGTTTTTTGAAGAGAAGGATTAACCAGAGCCTGTGAGCTTAGGAAAGTTTCTGCAAGAGAAGGATTAACCAGAGCCTGTGAGCTTAGGAATGTTTCTGCATGCTGTCAGTCTCCCTGACTGTGGTCAAGACAGTGATGGTAGAAACCTGTTGTAGAGTGTCCACTGGCCTCTTCCATCTGCTAAACAGCGTCCTTTTGGAAAAGAGGACACAGCTGAAAGGGAATGCTGCCTGTTCTGGTATACATGAGGTTGTCTGTGGGCTGGGGCAAGCGTAGCTCCCTTGTTCTTCCTGTCACCAGGAGTACCCAGAGGGGAGTTTCACTTTAATTTAATTGATTTTATTTTTTTTTAAATACATGATAGCAGAATGCATTACAATTCATATTACACATAGCACAATTTTTCATATCTTTTTTATATAGAGTATGTTCACACCATTTCATGTCTTTTATAAGTGTACTTTTTTCATTAAAAATATTATTACACATATGTACCTCAGTTTTTCATAACTCTGGTTGTATATAAAGTAGGTTGACACCCAATTTGTGTCTTCATACTTGTGCTTTGGATAATCATGTCCATCACATTCCACCATTCTTGCTAATTCCCTGCCTCCTCCCTTTTCCTCCAAACCTTCTTCCCTGTATAGAATTCATCTATTTTTCCCATGCTCCCCCTCCCTATCCCAGCCAGTATGAGTCATCCTCCTTATATCAAAGAAAACATTCAGCATTTGTTTTTTGGGGGGATTGGCTAACTTCACTTAGCATTATCTTCTCTAACGCTATCCATTTACCTGCAAATGCCATGATTTTTCTCTGAGTAAAATTCCATTTTGTATGTATTCCACAATTTTTTTATCCATTCATCTACTGAAGGGCTCCCCAGTTTAGCTATTGTGAATTGTGCTAGTATCAACATTAATGTGACTGTGTCCCTGTAGTATGCTGTTTTTAAGTCCTTTGGGTATAGTATGAAGAGAGGGATAGCTGGGTCAAATGGAGGTTCTATTCCCAGATTTCCAAGTAATCTCCATACTGCTTTCCCTATTGGCTGCACCAATTTGCAGTCCCACCAGCAAGTATGAGTGTGCCTTTTCCCCCACATTTTCGCCAACACTTATTGTTGTTTGTCTTCATAATAGCGGCTATTCTGACTAGAGTGACATGATATTTAGAGTAGTTTTGATTTGCATTTCTCTGATTGCTAGAAATAATGAGCATGTTTTCATACATTTGTTGATTTATTATATATCCTCTTCTGAAAAGTGTCTGTTCAGGTCCTTGGCCCATTTGTTGATTGGGTTATTTGTTTTTTGGTGCTTAGCTTTTTGAGTTCTTTGTATGCCCTAGATATTTGTGCTCTATCTAATGTGTGAGGGGTAAAATTTTCTCCCAGGATGCAGGCTCTCTGTTTACCTCTCAGATTGTTTCTTTTGCTGAGAAGAATCTTTTTAGTTTGATTCCACCCTATTTATTTATTCTTGATTTTCATTCTTGTGTCATAGAAATCTTATCAAGGAAGTTGGGGCCTAATCCCACATGATGAAGATTAGGGCCTTTTCTTCTATTAGATGCAAATCTCTGGTCTAAATCTTAGGTCCTTGATCCATTACGAGACCCAGAATATCTAAAGGAATAGTTAGTAAGAAGAGTGAAGCAAGTGGCATCGCTATACCAGACCTAAACTATACTATCGAGAAATAGTAACAAAAACAGGACGGTATTGGCAGCACAACAGACTTGTAGACCAATGGTACAGAACAGAGGACACAGAGTTTAATCAACAAAATTATAATTATCTTATATTAGACAAAGGTGCCAAAAACATAGACTGGAGATAAGATAGCATCTTCAACAAATGTTTCTGGGAAAACTGGAAATCCATATGTAACAAAATAAAATTATACCCCTATCTCTCACAAGAAATGGAAATCTTCAGAATGTTTACACACTGCTGGGAGGAACACGGACACACAAGAGACTCTACAGAGCAGAGGCCACTGGTAAACACAGGAGGTGGAATACTTCTTGAAGCTGCAAGAAGTGACGTGAACAAGAGTGTGTCTTCCTGCAGCTATGTGTACCAAGATGTGAAAGGGCCATTCCCTCCAGGTCACCTTCATTCCTGGGAATTGGGAAGATGTATGCCCAGAGAGGTGTGCTTGCTGGAGTTGGGATGCAGAAGCACAGAGAGGAAGTGTCTGGAAACCAGTGCAGACAGGGCATTATCGGGAGGCTAAGACCCAATTGGACCTGTGACAACTCAGGCGTGAGACTTCAGTGGTAATAACAGAGGTATCTACTTTATAATAAATTCTTTGAAAATTGGCTTATAAATGATATTTTGATAAATTATTTCTCCTTCATCCAGGAAGACAAATAAGAAAGTCGTGTGTTCATTATTCCTGGGGCTGGGCAATAACAACAAATAAGGCAGAGGATCCAGCCTCATGAAAGAGCTCTATCTATAGGGAAAACAGGCCATGCACAGGCACAGGCCTGCTGCAAGAAGGCACTGTGGAGGCTGGGCTATAAGAGCAAAGAGCAGGGTGTGCATCACTGCTTCAGAGTCTCTAGAAAGTTGATAATTGTGTTAGTCCACTTTCCTTCACTATAACAAATATGTGAGCTAATCAGCTTATGAAGAGAAAGGGTTTCTTTGGGCCCACACTTCTAGAGATGCCAATCCACAATGGTTTGATGCTGTGGCTTTGGACCTGTGGTGGGGTGGCCCATCATTGTGGGAGGGTGTGGCAGAGCAGAACTGCTCCTGTCATCATACAGGAAGTCAAAGGGGAGGAGGGAACAGTTAGGGACCCACACTTCTCCTCAAGGACACACCTCAGGGGCCTCAGGACCTACCACTAGGCCCACCTCTCAAAGTTTCCTCTTCATCCCAATAACACCACCCAGTGGACAAAGCCTAAGTAAATGGGCCTTGGAAGATCTGTCAATCCCCAAACTATAGCAAGGACACAGGCTTAAAGGATCCATGAAATGGACAAGCATGGCTGTTCCTCACCCCCATCCCAGTTGCGAATCCAGTGACTCTGTGGTCTCTCCACACATGCTGACCCAGAGATTCATGCTGATTCATGGCACTGAAGCTAACTGTGGTTCATGGCTATGTGTTCTTCACAGTATAGAGAAATTGGAGGAATTTGCTCCAGTCCTGAAAGTGAGGTAGATGATCCATCCAATCTACTATGAGGGCTCAGTCACATGCTCCCAGCCCAACTACAAAGGGAGCTGTGCCAGGAAGAGATGGCAGGACTTGAAAGCACCCATCCAGCTGTCCACCTTGATCCTGTCCAGCATCCCTCAATATCTATCTATCCACCCACCCATCTCCACATGCACACACTCACAGACATACACGACTTCAAGGAGAATAGTACACCTACAGCATATTTTATAATTATACCTACAAATATTATGCTAGTGTCTTGTCCATTATATAACAAAGTTTCTGTTTGCCAATTGGAGGGTAAATGAGATCATTTTCTGTTGAACTTGGTTTTTGTGAAGACTCAGTTTCTGTTACAAGTGAATATACCTGGAACAGTGTAAAAGCATGAATGTATTCAGTACTTATATTGATGAGTACATCTTTAGACTTATGGGTGGTTGGTACACAAATCATATCAGAATTGACTTGGTTGTTTTGGAAAAGTTAAACAGCTTGTGTGGGGGGGCAGTGTTGCTTTAGAGTTCTATTAAATGAGCCTATGTTTAACCCATGTACTTCTTCATTTGAAGCAATAATTATATTTGGAGCATGTGCCTTTTGTGATTAATTTTGCTTGGTCTTCATAGTGTGTTGGGTGATGTACTCCCCAATTCATGTTCACCTTGAACTTTAGAATGTGAGGTTCATGGTCTTTGCAGATGTAGTTTATTTAGGATTATTAAGGGTGTGCCCCAATTCAAAGATTAGTAACTTTCTAAATAAAGAAGAGGACACAGAGAGACAGAGAAGAATACCAGGTCAAGACAGAGCAGGCCCTGGGGTTAGGAGCACCAGCTGAGGATATCTAGCCAAAGAAGAGACCAGGAGAGATGAAGAATCCACCTATAATCACAGTCTCTAAGGAGCAGAAGGTTGGCAGCCACCAGGCATCCATGTGAGATAACCAGGAGAGATAGAACCATGTGGTAGCCAGTCTTTCCCAGGAGAAAAAAAAAAATATCTGTATTTTTTGATCTATTGCTAATTTTAAAAATAATTTTATGCTATACATGAAATTATACAGCCACATAACAGAATAGATGAAAAATGAAGGGGAAGAAAGAGCCTCCATAGTCCCACATTCTAACACATGGTGCAGTTCCTCCTCCTTCCACACCTTCTCCTCATCTCTAAGTTCTGCATGGTGCTTGCCATTTCCCCCCTTTATCTTCACTTGATTTTTTTGAAGATTCTAATTTGTCGAGGTGCAGAGGAGGTGTATCTAATATCACGTGGAATGGAACCTGCCCACCTGCCACGGGGCATCCTCTTCGAGCCTTGCTTGCCCACATTGGTCTCACACTTCACCAGAAACTCAGCCATGTTTTTTGATAGTATTTCTGGTAATTGCTTCCATAACTCTAAATGACATGTTCATGACAATTTATTTTTTTTATTATTTTTAATTAGTTGTTCAAGACAATACAATGATCTTAACATATCATACATTTGATTCAAATGGGGTATGAATTCTCATTTTTCCATGTATACAGATTGCAGGATCCCATTGGTTATACAGCCACGTATATACATACAGCAATACTAGTGCCTGTTGGATTCTGCGGCCCTCCCTATCCCCCGACAATGTATTTTTATTATGACTTATTTAAAAAACATCAGAAGTATGGTATAACAACCACCCAGCTCCACAGAATGCTAAAATCCTGTATCTGGATTTAGTTTTTAAGAAAAAAGTTTGCAGATCCATGTGAGCCCTGCCCTCCACTTCCAGACCCCGACCCCAGTGACCTTACTGTTTTCATCTTTCCCAGGAACTCTCATGCTTCAGCTGCTCCCAGTCCTGCAGAATCCCTTCACATTCTTAAAGATTATAAGGACCCACAAACAATTTCCTGTGAGTGGATAATAACTATCAATATTTGCAGTGAAGCAAAGATTGGGAAATTTAGAAATATTTATTAATTTGTTTTAAGTTATTTTAAACTCATCGCACATTAGAATGGATATTTTATGAAAAATAGATGTATTTTCCAGAGTAAATGAAGAAGGATGAAGTGCTGTTTTTTGGGTTTTTTTTAGTTTCTTTAGTGTCTGGCTTTCTGCAAGACAGCTGGCCTCAAAGGTCATCAGTGCTAAAAAAGTGCTGTGACGTTCAGCTCCGTGGCCTTTGTAAACAGTCCCACGCTCATAGTAGAAGGAGAGTGGAAGAAAGGTACCTTAGTCTCCTGATGTTTTCATCATTGTTGCCTTTAGAGTAAAATCCTGTATCATAATGCATGACTAGAACCAACCCTTGTCCCAGGCTATGAAATGGCTGCCCACAGGGCCTGGAGTTTGGGTGGCAAGTAGTAGCCAGATGGAGCCCACCATATTGGTGTGGGCCTGAGACACCAAGACCAGGCTTAGTCCAGGGTGGATGCTGACTGCACACAGCACTGCCTCCAGAACTCCAGCCTCTACAATCCCAAGACCTCAACTTCCTGCTGGCCAACCAATAGTGAAAAAATATGATTGGGGTGCACTTGAATGGAAATTCAGGCTTCAGTGTGGTGACAATCACATTAGTACTTTTCCAAACCCTTATTATCATGAGTCTGAACCAATATCATTGACCCAAGTGCTAGATAGTCCCCTAGACTAGCTCACTTGGACTGAAAACCTGCTGTTGGATTCCTTCTTGCCATTGCAAGTGTTCTGTTTCTATTTTTCATACTTAAATAAATTCTACTGCTTTGACACATATCTTCTGGGACATTCTTTGGATTTGTGTGAGAACAACCTGGAAATAAGTTGGTAGTGAATTGCAAGAGTCTGTTGCAATACTGGAGACCCTCCACAGGCAGGGAGCTCTAGCACAAAACTGAAACACACTGCTCAGTGGTAGTGGAGGACATGGACTGGCCAGTTCTGACCCTCAGAGCTGACAAGGGCAGGCATCCCCTGCTGTGATTCACAGTAAACACTGAAATAGGCTTTCTTGGCTGAAGAGGCCTGCAGTGTGCACCAACAGAAGTGGTGGAATTTCATCTCAAACTGGTCTCATGACTGTGCTAGAAAGGAGGCCATGTCCCCATGTGATGCGCATGCAGTGACTGCAGTCCTCTTCTGGAGGTGATTCTGAATTCCAGCTTGATTCCTCCCAACAGAGCCTTCCCAGAGAAAGATGCTTTTCTATATGATAAATCCATTCCTGTATATCAATGGACTTCAGCATAAGAAAATACACTGAAATAACAATAAAATGATGAAGTAAACGACTACACATGCTGTCCAGAAATTGCAGTTACACCACCAGGTTGGTTGTTCAGGTGATGTTCAGCTTACTGGCACAAGGCACTATTCTGCTCTGGTTTGGGTATCAGTGGGGAGGATCTGGGGCTTCACAAAGTGTTTTTTTGTAGTAATCCCCAGTGGCTGGAGCTACCATTGTCATTTTTGCAAGGGTTTTAAGTACCCAGTGTGGAATAGTCAACACAGCAAAAGCTAGCATATATCTTTAGGTCCCTGAATTCTGGTCCAGGGCTCCCTCTTGAAACTTGTCTTAAATCTCAACACCACATGCAGATAAGGTATACAATCATTAGAGTTTTGTCTATACCCAAGCAACAATGATAGAAGTAACACAGCTAGAGTTTAAGAAGCTGAATTCACCAGTTGTGCTGGTGAGCAGTCTGTGAAGATGCAGAACACTGCAGCCAAGCTGGCTCACTTTAAGTGTTAGCAGCTAATCAAAGAGGATATGCCTAGGAAACCAGGGTTTTGAGGTGAAACTTCATTCACTGGTGCTGCTGCCAGGTGTGGTATACACAAGCTGCAGGCCTCTGAACTCAGGAAGGGCTGCAGCTCCTAATGGCAGGCCATGACCACCAGTGTTGCAGTATAACCCAGCAGCTCACCTTCCATTTTTTCTTTTGTTTATTATGAATTCAAAGAATGAAATTCTCAAACCAGGATGAGTGAGTGTAATAGTAGAATTCATTGAGTTACAGGAACACAACTCATGCCACACTAGAGAGGAACAGATAGCCAGTTTTCTCTGCCAAGTTTGCTAGTCTAGGGATTTATAGAGCCCTTGGTTCACTGCTATTGGTCCAAACTTATGCTAAGTAGGGCTTGGAAAATCAATAATGAAATTGTTAGTCCTGAACCCCATTTACATTTAGCTTTACTTTGCTCCCTGCTTTGGGAAGCAGGAGACTGAAGTCATTGACTGCACATGCTCAGTGGGTATCTGAAGCTGTGGCACTGCTATAGAGTGTGCTTCTGTGGTAAATGTTCCCCTATGTATAATCCAGGCTTCAGAAGAGTGACAGAACAGCTTGCCATGATCTACCTCATCACTGGCCTGTTCTACCTCAGGACCTCCTTGGCTACATAGCAGTCTCCTCAGGGCCACAGGCCACATGAGCTCTATATCTGCATCTTGACAAGAAACAGAAGGATGGCTGATTTGGCTCACCAGCCAGGAATCCAAATCATCTACAAGTGGCAGCTTTGAAGGTTACAACCAGCAAAGTCTGAATCTTCTCCAGTACCATTAAGTGGCATATCATAGCTCTCAGTGTTATAGCTCTGAACCTCTGCTATGCTCTCCAGTGTTGCAATAAGGTCTAGCAGTTTACCTCTAATGTCTTTCTAGGTTTGCCTCACACATCCAAAGAATTAAATTAATGAGATAAGGAAGATAAGTAAATGGAATAGAATTTAATTGAAGTGAAAATAAAATCAGAACTCCTATAGAGACAAAAACAGACCCAATATCAGGTTATCATCTAAGTGTGCTAGGCGAGGGGTTTATATAGCACTTGGGTCAATGTTGTTGGTTCAAACTTATGCTAATCAGGGTTTGGAAAAGTACTGATGCTATTGTAACAATGCTTGAGCCTCAATTTACATTCAGGTTCAGTCCACTCCCATTTTCTCACTTTTGTCAAGCAGGAGGTTGAGGTCCTGGGATCATGGAGCCTGGGGGTTCTGGCTGCAGCACTGGTTAGAGCAGGTATCCACACTGGGCCCAGCATGGCTGCCTCAGCTCAGTGGATTTATATTCCCTGGTTTGCCTTGGTGCTGGCTCAGTCCACCTCGGCCCCATACCAGCGTGGTGGACTCCGGGTGGAAGCTCATGCTCACTGCCCATGCTGCAGCCCTGGAGGCAGATGTTCTGCAGATCTAGGATAAGGATTGCCTTTAACAGTGGCTCTCTCCTGATTGGCAGGCACAGGGAGAAGCTTGGATGGGAGCAGGAGCAAAGCACTGTGAAAACACAGAAGTCCCAGTAGGCTGCTTCCCCATGAGGGTTCACAAAGGCCCCCAGTGTCCCTGGGTCCTCAGAATGGGTCCTTAAGCCTCTAAGGTGTCACACTTGGCTCCCTTTGGTACTCAAACAACCTTGCATCTACCAGCAATTGATGTCTGTGTTCTTCCAAAGCTGGGACTTTCCTGGTCCCTGAAAGGACCATGCTATTTGTGGACAAGCCTCAGACAGCCAGGTGGGGCCATATCTGGCTACCGTGTTCTGTGCTATTGCTGGATGGCTTCCTTCTTTCTTCATCTGGCCTTGGCTCCCTCCAAGCCTTCCAGATCTTCCACAGAACAGCTCCAGGATAAACTCTTCCTTTCCTTCTGTCTTCTGAGAACACAAAGAACATTTTTATTCATGACTCTTCTGATGGCTGATGGACACCTTAGCCAGGGAGGGAGTGAGTGTGCTCAGCAGATCTTGGCCAGGAGTGGCTTTGGGGTAGAGAATGCTGGTTATTTTAAATCTCCTGTATTGCTCAGTTCTGAATGCAAACTAACCTCAGCAGAAAACTGCAATGAAATGTATACATCATGCATTTCCATGTTACTGTGGGACATGCAAGGTTGTTGAGAAAGAGCCACAATGGATGAATGTAAATTTTTCACATTGTTTCTTCAGCATTTGACTTGAACACAAGTGAATCACTTACCACCACATCTCACAAATGTTCTGGACATGCAGTTCGTGGGGTAAAATGGAAATTACATTTCATAGCCATTCTCTCCCTGACAGCAAGTATAAGAATAATGTTGCCTACTTTCCAATGAATGAATTGAGCTGCTTCTTTTATAAAACTAAATATTATTTCTGAATACATTTCTAGTCAATGCTTTTGCTTGTTTTTCTCATCACTTCATTGGTTTCATTCTAGGAAAATTAAAAACCTATAAAATTAAGTTGAGGATTAAGTCTTCAGGTTGACTCATGATCAAACTAGAAAGAAAGAATAACTATTTTTTTTATTGAGTTTTTCCTCCCTACCATAGGCCCTTAATGATACTGACTGAGTTGTATGTTTAGTTTCCCAAAGAGGAAAACCCAAGTTAGAGTACCAACAGTTCTGTCTTGAGGAAGCAAAATATAATGATGGGGAACAGGGGTGAGGGAAGAAAGATGTATTCTATAGCACAATGAATCTCTTGGCTTAAGTAGGAGATAATACAGCTTCTCCTTGGCTCTTATTTCATAAATTAATTTCTTAAAATCATAATCCAAAGAGTTTATCTATTACAAGAAAATTTCAGTTTTAAAAGAAGCAAATACATTAGCTAAGCCTTGTAAACAAGTTTCCATTTTAGTTATACATTGTAAAGACAAAACAAAATTAAAAAAAAAAACACAAAAATGGTTGCTTAGCACAAGGTACACCTTACAATCCCAACTGAGTGGTGAAACCCAGACACCTGCTTCACTCTGCTGGCTGGTGTGGCTATGCTAAGACTCAGGAGCCACACACCAACCCTCTGCTCAGCTCCTGACCTTCTGGAAGTCCACACATGTGCTCTTTCCATCAGACTGCTTTGTGCTCTTCATTTGTGTGATGTGATTTCGTCTTCCCTGTGTTTATTTCCTCTGATGTTTTCCACAAAGCCTCCTGGGAAAAGCCCAGTTTTCCCATTGTGTTGTACTGTGCCTTTGAACCAGCCATCCTCTCACTTTTTATGAACACACATAATATCTCCTTTAAGTCCCCAAGTTCTGCCTCACTTTGGGGAGGGTAGGAAACCATCACCTAGTGCCTTTCACAAACAACAGGCTAGACCCATTCATGACAAAACCCAGTGAGGAACATGCCTGATGAGGAGGTGGAGAAATGGGACTGCAAATTACAGGCAGCTAATCATCACATGGAAAGCTTCTTGGTTCAGAGCTGTTCCTGCTGGTCCTACAGTGACTGGGCCATCCCCATCTATGGGGCAGTAGCCGGCCCTGCCATGGCCTCCCTCCAAATGGTAGCTCAGGACACATGGCTCCCTGTCAGGGTAACTCATAACCATTTAGCCCTGCTTCCAGCTCCACTTCAACTTCAGCAATACTGGAGGGGATACTCAGGGCTTCAATTTCGTGGCGGCACCAGAAGGCAACTTCAGTAACCCTGTTATTCTATTTTACTGTCCTTGTCAAGGTTGCTTGCTGAACTGCTCCCATGAGCTGATGAAGAATCATGTGGATTTGTGGGAAGTCCAGGGGGAATAGTCACTGTCTGGCACTGGGCTTGGTTTCATGAGAGGCAATGATGATACTTGGGGAGGTCAATGAAGTGGCTGAAGCACAGGCCAGGGAGGCACTGGCTTGACTGAAACTGACAACAGCAGCATGGGCAGCAGAGCCTGCCATTGGTGGCAAAGGCTGTGGGGAGGCCAGAAAATGGTGGGGCAGGCCCACAAATGCAGGTAGCATTCTGCACCTGGATGGGCATCAGTGCTGCTGTAGAGTATTCTTGATTATGTGCCACAACTGACCCACTGCATTGCAGGCCTGGTTGACTGTAATCTGCCCAGGCATGTGCAACAGGACCTTAGTTTGAGCTGCTGACACTACAGCTGGAGAGACAACCATGTTTTTTCCAGCCACACCATTTCTCTGTAGCTTCTGGGAAGGCCCTCCTGCAGTGGAGGGACTGAACTTTGTCATCCCCTAACTTGTCTGACCCACAGTAGACATAGGAACTTTAGCTTGGGTAGCATTTATCACTGCCCTTCTGACAAATGCCACATAATTGACAAGGAAAACCCAAATCTCAGTGGTATGCATTGACATCCCTTTGAACCAGCCATTCTGGAAATGCTCAAACACTAAAATCATCTCCCCTATTCCCAGTTCTAGCTCATTTTCTTTCTGGGAGTCTATGGGTGTATATCCACATACACACTGGGGTGAGTCTGAGTTTGAAAATGTGCAATCTGTACAGTGGATCCCGCCATGGGTCTGGGTCTCATTTCAGCAGCTGCTACAGCAACAGTAGTGTGGAGGTGAGGACAATGACAGCCAGGAGATGTGGTGGTAGAGGGGAGGATTCATAGTTCCAAGGGCAGCTGGAGGGGGGACATCTAACAGGAAAATGAATGAGGAGTCAGTTGTCACTGATCTGTTTGGGAATGAGGTCACATTTAACTCAGTGTTATTCATATGAATTTGAGAAGGGACACTGCAGGGATTCCAGACAGTTCACTGATTCTCCCAGCAGCTGTGTGGTTGCTGGAGCTAATGAGGACAGGAGGGCAAATCTCCATGGAGTGGCAGTTCTGGGATGTATGGGAAGACTTCTTTGCCATGATGAGAGAAGTGAAGGAGTGACACTTTTTGGTGTTCTTCTTGGTGTCAGAGAGCTTTGGGGCAGTGCTGCTCTGGACTGTTGCTGAGGGACATTCTCCAGCATCAACTTCTGACAGGGGATGCTTATCCCATTCCATCAGCTGTTTAGCAGCTGAGTTAAACTCAAGGTGTGAAATAAGAAATATGCCTACTTTCTCTGCCAACATTTTTTTAGCCCAGTTTTCATCTATTCTGGGTATCACAGTCAGAAAAATATCCTTTGCAAACAGAAGGCAATCTTTGTCCACTTCTTTGTATTTTACTTAAAAGTCATAAACTTCTTTGCACTAAGGTTGGGGTTGAGGTAATGGTTGAATAATCTGCTAAAAGTTGGTGGGGGAAGAGCCATGGGTCCCACTGACTTGCCCAAGTTACCAGTTTTCATCAACTTGTCGCAAAATGATGATGTCATTTTGGTAAATGTAAAGTCACCAGGTTCCTTTCCCTCATAGTTATATAATGCTTTGGCACATGGCAACTTATGTGTACCCCTCACTGGGGGACTCCAGGCTTACACCTGAGGCTGCTGTCCGTACTGAGAACCCTGTAGATCATTTGTGCTACAATTAGCCATAGTGCTGCCGTGAGCTGTGAATGCATTTGTGCAGTTGGTCCTACTGCCCCCACCAGGGCTCAGTTTCCAAGGCCTCTGCTTGATGCTCTCCAGAAGCCTGTCCATCAGGATGTCACTGGGAAGCTCCTCAACACCCGAGCCAACAAGGGCCCTCCACTCAGAACAACTAAGAGAACCTAGAGTTTTCAGAAATGTCCATAGTTGTGTGTAGCTCTTAAAATGTTTTGTGAAACATGCATTTCAGACTTTGCTCTTGTGCTTTGAGTGCTCCTTTTTGTTTTTAGCCCCTTGTGCAGCCCAGTTTTACCAACTGTTAGCTGTGTTTCTGATGCTACAATGCCCCCAAAACTCTTCTATGCTGCCCTCCTTCATGCACACACACAAGTATGTCACTGCCTCCCACTTGCCCAGCCTTAAATGTTATTTTTTAAATCAACAGAATGCTTGGTAGGTTTAAAACCAATATGTGAGAATTGGAAAATCCAACTTTCAAGCCTGGCTTGATTATTTTGTGACTTTGTGACTTTAAAAAAGTGACCCAACTTCTTTGTTTTTTTATTCTCTGATGGTAGAAAGAGTCTCTGTTGTAGAGAACAACAGGAAATTCAGACAAAGCTCCAGTACAGTGCATGTCAGGATATACTCCAGACATGGTATGCTCTTAAACAAGAGCAGTAATGACAGTGTCTTGTGGTGATGGGCAGCTGACAGTGCAGAAATAGCAAGCACCATCACTCTTTCTGTGACAGCAGCTGGAAGACACCAAGGTAGATGAGGCCTGGATGCTTGACACTGGTGACATATTTATGGCTCTCCCACTTTCCTTCCAGAGTCTCCCAGGACTTGTCCATCTGTACTTTTGTGCTAGAGCAGTTCCTCCTGGTGGAGAACCTGCAGGAGATGCTGGCTAACATGGTGGAGAAGTTGGAAGGGGCAAGTACACTTTAGACTTGAGTATTTTAGTGTGCTCAGCTTCTATGGGATGGTGGCTCTTACAGGTACTGGAAATCATAATTGTGGAGATAAGTCAATGACTTTCACTTGTGACTCCCTTGGGATTGACCTTCTGCTTTACCCAGCACCCCATCATATCTTGAACTTGAAAACAGAAATCCAAGTGCAATGTTATCTGTGTAGCTGCCTGTTGTGCTCATGGAAACAGCCTTTCTTGGGCATCTGTGTATCTCCCTGCATCTTCAAAGCTGTGACTGTTCCTGTTTTGATCAGTTGTTTTGTGCATGGCTCTTTGTTGTGTACCATTATTTATGGTCCAATACTGTTAACTGTGTGGCTATGTTTTGAGCTGTTGTTTGATGAGGAAAAAAAAAGTGTTTCATGGAACTGTAACATACTTTAGATATTGAAATCATGGTGATATGGTTCTAGTGAATTGTAAATTTGCAAATAGCTAATCATTTTCTTTTGAAAATTAAGACTTTTATTTCTGTCTTCAAATGTAGATATTTTCCTTCAAAAATCTGTTTATTTTAATTACTTTCCATGTGACCAGCTCTTACTGACTGTGTAGTACCCATTGGTAACCAATTCATAGTTTAGAGTTAAGGAGAAGGGTAAATGGTCACACTTTTGGTCTTCTCTATAATTTTTAAGGGCATTCTAAGTGCTGCACTGTTGTGTAGTTTAATAAACTGGAGTATTTCCAGGAATAGAACCAAAATTTTTCTTTTGTCATTAATGATCTGTGTATTGCTATCATTGTTGAATTATTATTCTAGTTGAGATCAGAAAAGAGATTAATAATACATGGTTCCAAACAAATGAATGATTAATTGTGTTGTAACATATAGTTTAACACATGTACAAATCTTATAGCTCTGTATTTTAAAATATATATTGGCATCACAGCTTAGGACTTTTAATCAGGCTGTGAATGAATTCTAAATTAAATTTTTAACATGCATAATTTGATGAAAACTTAATATAGGAAAGAGATGCATTTCAAGGAGCTGGATCTTTCTTTCAGATGCTAGTATTTCTTAGGAAGAAAACACTGTCAAATAGCTCAAGGGAAAAGTGTATGTGTTTTTAGGGGTGAGAAAGATTCTTATTTAAGCAGTTTTGATGATACCCAGGAGGTATTCAAAAATATTTTACAACTGCTTTGGCATAAATACCAGTGAATCAGAGTGGCTGGCAGCCACAGTGCTGGAGGTTGGGTGGTCTGAGTGTTTTGTGTGGGGTTCTTGGAGGACCCCAGGGGAGGTCCAGTGATGTACACCAAGAATGATAGTTATTTTCCACTGTAACAATCATGAGAGCTTTTACTGGTTATATTTGATTAATGGATGCTGCTGGAACTTACAAGAATTATCTTTCAGATTCCTTAGATGCCAATATCATTTCTCCTTGAGTCTTGTTATGTCTCCTTCAAACTCCTTATGGTACTTTGATCATGGAAATCTTTTTGTCAAGCAAATTGACATCTCTTAGTTAACAAATTACACACAGTACCTTCTCTGGAATGAAGATTCCCCATTTCCTAGGGTAACATGTGTCAAAAAGGAATCACTAATCTTTTTTGGGGGAGCAGAATACCAGGGATTGAACTGAAGGGCACTCAAACACTGAGCCACATCCCCAGCCCTAGTTTGTATTTTATTTAGAGACACAGTCTCACTGAGTTGCTTAACATATTGCTTTTTGCTGAAGCTGGCTTTGAATCACAATACTTGTGTCTTAGCACCTGAGCTGCTGGGATTAAAGCATACACCACCACACCCAGCTTACCATTTTCTAAATATAGGGTGCTACTGATTTCGTACAAGACAATGCTTGTATTTTATAAAGCAAAATTTTCAGTACTAGAATTTTGGTAGGAAATGAAATTACAAGTTGTAGAAAAGTGCACGAATAACTGTTTCTGAACTCTGGAAATGTTCAAGAAGTGCATGGGGTACTGCATCTGTCATCATCATCTCTGGTGATCTGGAGAATGATTATATTAATGGTGCAAAACTTTCTTAAATTTAAATAAGTGGTAAGACCAGGTGCCCATGTCGCAGAGTGGAAAGTCTCAAAGGTGATTACCCCAGACTTCAATTTTTAGCTGGGTGTGGTTCAGTATCTTATTACTATTTGATATGCAATCAAAGTTTTTTGCCATTTCAAAATTCTATAATCCTTCAAATAGAAATGATTTTTAAGAATTCTTGCTTTTTTTCCCTCTAGTTAAAAACAGGTAAAGGAGAGTGGGAATGAATGGAATAACATTTGATGTCTGTTCTGTCTGTCCATTTAATGATGAGAATAACTCTATTAGTGAATATTATTATTAGCATTACTAAAGTGTGATTGAGCTGCATGTTCAGATGAGGAAAAGGCTCAGGAAGTTGATTTGAAAGTAGGTAGATTGATACAGGTGCAGTAGATGCAAAGAAGCTACTCTCATTTAGTGGCTTTTACATCCAAACAGAAACAGCTCTGGAAAGTTAAGAGGAATCTTCAGCCTGGTTTTTGTGTATTTTACTTCATGGATAACTGCTTCTATTGGGGGTATGGAACTAAAGACAATTGTTTGAGTCCCAGAACTGTTGCTTTTTAGTGGTATGCATTGACCAGTAATCTCTCTGAAACTTAGTATGATTTGTGTTGCTATAATTGAATATCACCCTTAGTAAGTTATAGAAAAAAAAGACATTTATTTAGCTTTTGGCTCTGGAAGTTCCAGAGCATGTTGCTGGCATCTGCTGAGTCCTACTGGATCATAAGGTGGTAGAAGATAGCACATGGTGTGGTGTCAGAGGTAATAGCCAAAGTAGCCTTAGTGTGATGGAGGGACATCGGCTGCCCCTCACACCTACGATGGAGGTGGTCCTGGAAGAAGTAAGCAGAGTTGTGGTGTGCATTGTTGGAAGACATGGATAAACACCCTAGTCCTTATGGCTGTCTGTGGGAGTTGGTGATATGTACAGCTATTGGGTTTTTTGTTGTTCTTTTGTTTTTGTGGAGAAGTTATCAGTCTGTGAGAAGCAGGTGTTGCATGAGAAGAGAAAAAAAGCTTGCTCTAAAACTTTCTGGATTAAATGAAGAAAAATGTGAACTACTTGAAAAAGTTATCCTTGTTCAAAAAGAGTATGAAGGCTTAGAGTCATCTTTAAAGGATGACATTTTGGTGAGTCAATAGAAGCAGAAAATTTGGAGGCAATTTATGAAAAATTGGATAGGTTGGTATTTAAACTTCAGGATGAAATACTCTTTCTAGAAAAAAGAGCTAAAAGAAGAGAAAACTAAACATTCTCAACTGGATGAATTGATGGTGGATATATCAAAAAGGATTATGTTCCTAGAAGATGAATCAAAGTCCCTCAGATCACAAATACCTGATGATAAAACAACATTGAGACTATTTCAAATGAATGAAGGAGGATTTAAGGAAGCAATAAAAGAGGTTTTGAATGAAAATTCCCAACTTCAAGAAAGTCAGAAACAGCTTTTACAAGAAGTTGAAGTATGGCAAGAAAAAGCAAATGGCCTTAATAAACAGAAAATGACATTTGAACACTCTGAAGTACATGCAGAACAAGTTCTAAGAGATAAAGAAAATCACATTAAGTCTCTGACTGAACACTTGCTGCAGATGAAAGCTTGGGATTCTGTGGTTGGAGAAGACCTAACAGAAGATGGTAACTTGGAATTGGAAATGAAGAGTGTTGGTGCCCACTTAGAGGATAAGCCAAAAGGATATTTGAAGGGATGATTTTATGCTGCTAAGTTAAAGACCTCTTTTAAAACCTTAGAAGGATAAAAAATCAGGGCTGGGGATATGGCTCAAGCGGTAATGCACTGGCCTGGCATGTTGGGGGCACTGGGTTCGATCCTCAGCACCACATAAAATAAAATAAAGATGTTGTGTCCACCAAAAACTGAAAAGTAAATATTTAAAAAATTCTCTCTTTCTCTCTCTCTCTCAAAAAATAAAATTTTTACTTTATTTTATGAATTCATTGAAACAAAGGAAGACCTTATAGAGAATACTAAAAACCTTAAGACAGAACAAGCATCTTTGCAGTCAAAAAATACACAATTTAAAAGTGAGAATCAGAATCTGCAGCAGCAACTTAAAGTCATTATTGAACTATATCAAGAAAATGTAATGAAACTCCAAAGGAAATAAATAGGAAAAAAAAACTTACCAGGTAGTGAGAGAGGAGAAACTTTCCAAAATGGAGGAAAACATCAGCCATGCAACTGAACAGCTGGAGAACTACAGAAAGCAAGTCAAAGATCTTGAAGAAGAATTGGAGGGAACCATTCATTCTAATCGGGGGCTGATTATGTACTATGAGAAAAAAGCATATGATAATGAGTTGGCAGCTCAGAGTGCTGAAAGATACCTCAATGATTTAAGGAAACAAAATACCTACAATAAACAAAACTTAACTTAAAATGAGTTTAAATTTAAGCTTGTAGAAAAAGATCCTTCTGTACTTGATGATTCAAATACAGCCTTTGGCAGAGAGAATTCCCCAAATGGTCCCTCAGCTTTGGATTGACCTTCATCTGAAGTGAGAGATCCTCTTTTGGAAAAGAAGTGTCCACTCAGACTCTTACCTTTGCTTTCAAGGGTAGGAGGAAGAGGCTGAAGAGGCCCAGAGGATTCTCTGGGTCCTCAGATTACCAATGAAAGAAGAGAATCAGGCTATGATGGGATAAGTGATCCTCAGAGAGCATCTTATAACATTGGGCCCCTGTCAACTCCATGGGAACAGAACCCTAAGATGATGATTGCTCCACCAGTCCAACCATATTCTGATCCACATCTTCCTCTACTAAGGCAAGATGGATGTTATTCTAATTATGGTAGACCATATGGACCAACAGAACTCAGAAGTTCTACTATGTTTCCTTTGGATAAAATGGATGGGCCTATGTCTTCAGAAATGGAATCCAGTAGAAATGATACCAAAGTTGATCTTGGTGATTCCAATGTGCCTGATTCATCTCTCCCTGCTGAAAATGAAGCAACTGCCTCTGGCTTTGCTTTCTCACCTTTCCCTCCAATCAGAGGTCCATTGTTTCCAGTCAATCCAAGGAATGAGTTCATGAGAAGAGGACCATTTTTTCCTCCACCTCCTCCAGGAAACATATATGGAGATCTCAACAATATTTTCCACTGGGTCCACCATCCCCTCCATTCCCAATGGAATTGTGGTGTTTTCCTCATTATCTCCCCCCAAGAGCTGTATTCCCCCCTTCCTCCCCCACATTCTGAAAGTAGAAGTGAGTTCCCTTCAGGGTTGATTCCACTTTCAAATGAGCCTGCTACTGAACATCCAGAAGCACAACAAGAATCCTGACAATATTTTGTATCTGCCTTCAAAAGTAATTTATCTCTCATTTTTAGTTTAACTGCTTTTACTCAAGTGATTATACTTTTGCTCCAATTGAAGCTTAACAGAATTACAATTATTAGAATGACATTTTGTAAATAAAGATGGTTTAAATATGATTCTTATTAGTCAATTATTTCCATTTTATTTTATTCTAGATAGTGTAACTTAATTTGATTAATTTACTATTACATAAGCAACAGTGGGAATATTATATACATAATCTTACAGTCAGGAATATTTTAAAATCTAAACAAAGCTTGTGCCTTGATACAATTAAATGTACTTATTATGATTGTAGCAAATTTGAACATAACTGTATGCTTATTGAAAGATATTAATTGATTTACAATTTTATTTGTCATTGATAATAATAATTAAAATCAGGTAGTTTTTCCATAAAAGAAGAATAACTAGAGTATATTAAGAGTAAAGAAGAAAACACAACTATGTCATGTAAATAGGAGATTTCAAATATAAAATTCAGTTCTCAGAAAACTTTTCAAAATTGGAAACCACAATTTAAGTTCACTCAGCCCCCATTGTTCCTTATTATCCTTTATTTTATGCCATTTGTATAAAATTAAGGGTTGTATTCTGCTCTGAGCTAGGTCCCCTTTTTTATTTTTGTATTGAGCAGCATGTCTTGAGGGTACAATATGCTCATTCAACAAAGACTTGTGTGGTAGAATGGGGAGTTCCATGGGTTAAAAATACATTCCCATGAGTATAAAATTGTGCAAAAGCACAGGTTGTATATGCAGGAAGGTATGTGTCTTTAAATAAGTGGGCTTGTCCATAGTGGCAAAGCAGACTAATAAATGAGAAATCTAAGTAGACACATTTTTAGATCAATAGGCAATAGCCAGATAAACCCAGAATGAGTATCAGTGGAAAATATGAAGAAAAAAATAAGGATGAAAAAGAGGGAAATGTGTAATATACACTTGCCAACGTGCATTAGAATGCAGGCCTCATGGATTGTCAGATTTGCACATAGGGGTCTGGAAGGGTATACAGTAAGAACAGTTATTGATAATGACACGAGCCTGTTTGGAAGAAGTGTAAAACATCTTCATTAGTGTTTGAGCATTTTGATGAAAAAATCCATGAGATTCTACAGCATCTGAAAATAAAAGATAAAGTGATCTCATAGCATTATTCTCTATAAAAGGTCCAGGAATTTAGTGTGGCTGTGTATATGAGCAAAGAAGATGGGGGACATATGATGCTATGAAAGAGTTTGAAGGGTTAAAATAGAGACAGTAAATTGGAATCCAAACGAGGGGATAACACAGCTGCAGAAATATGAGGAACACGTTTAACTGTATATTAAGAATCTGTAACAATGTTTAAAGTAGTAGAAAATAATCTCAATGCCAGGATAATGGCAATCAATTCAGCTTGCTATAGAGAGATTTGAGACAGGATCCTGTTGTTTCTTTAACAATTGTAAAGAAAAAAGAGAAAGTAGTTGGGCTTCAGTTGTAATTTCTAATTTACTTATTTAAGAAACCATATTGATGAAACTTAATCCCAATTATTTTAAGTTTAATTTACTTATTTTAATTATATAATAAGAATTTCAGAACAATTTGATTAGCAGTATTAATAATCTCTTCTCTGTTGAAAAATTTAAGAAGCAGTGGATGTTATATTACATTTTAGACATTTTTTAGAAATAAAGATTTTAATGTCTGACCATCTAGAAAAATTTGTGAGTTAGAATTTTAAAGACATCTATATTTTTATTTAATTAATTGATTTGAATTGAATTATTTGGCTCCATTTACTTATTTAAATTTTAACTCATGAGTGCCAATTTGTTTAAATGCCGGTTTCATACCAAGTACATAATATATAGACAGGACAGGCCTGTATAATTAGAAATGCCAGGTATAAAATCTAACAGCCATGATGGACACTGAAATCAAAAGTGATCATAGAGGTGGTGCCAGATGAGATTGCTAAGAAGCCTGGAATACCAACCTGTGGTCCAGTAATCATGAAGCTGATCTTTGCAAAACCAATTAATAGTAAAGCAGTTACATAAAAGACCAGTCAAGTGTCATCATCAGTCATTGCAGATAGGGTTCTTTCAGAGTCTTCCACTGAAACTCCATCAAAGACCATAACAACACCAGCAGTTCCAGAGGAATTGGGAGCAGTTTCAAGAGAAATACTTGTCTTAAATTGTGATATGCTCACTGCTCCAAGAGTGATGGTCTGCACAGATGATTTCATTTTCTTATTTGGTGATTTCAGGGGTGAGATGGCTATTTTATTTGCTATCTGCATTGTAAAATTAAAAGTCAATGAAATAACACCACCTTCAGATATTGTTATCTGTCTTTGGGCTGAAAGTTATATTTTAAAATTGGGATTAACAAGACAATGGACAGAGATTTCTGAGCCTCTTAAATAACACCCCAAGCCTGAAGTAAAAGAAGTAAGTCAATTTTCTTTCCTCTGTCTAATCTTCCTCTCCTCTTAGTTTCAGCTGTACATAGTAGTCCAAGATCTGTGATTAAATGCTTCCAAATGCTGATTTTCTAAAGATCTTAGTTTAGAATTTTCCAGTAAAGTGAAAGATCTGTTTTAGTAGGACCTTGTTAATATTCTCATTTTTATAATATTGTTATTATAAATACCCCAAAGGTTGTAGTATTTTGTTGTATTTGATTGAACATAGAAATTGATCTTCCAAGTAATAGTCTATTGCTACGAGGTCTGAATGAAGAGCATTTATTACTAATGTGAGTTGTAGCATCAGCTACTCCACACCACTCTGTACTATTCCTCTGTAGATTGCTTTGTGAGAACAGAATATCAGGTTGAGTTGTCATTACAGAGCACTGGTTATGAGTTGTTATTTGTTTATCTGAAGACATTGCTGAGGCTCTTTGCAGACTTGTTAAATGCTTTTTAAGGAGTTCTATAGCTAGTGTGTAGCATCTATAGTGCTGCAACCCAGGTTTTCTAATTTACAGTTGAGAACTGGTTTTCACTTCAAAATTCATCAAAGCATGTCCAGAAAATGAGATCCTTGCATTATCTAAACAACAGTTAGATGTTTGTTACATCAGAAAACACTTATTTGTTATCTAGTTTGGTGTTGTGTGCACTGACTCTTATAAATTGAGGAAGTGGATAAGTGCTTAATAAAAAGAGCCAGCAGTTAAAATCAGCAGGAGAGATTCTAAATGTGTACATTGTTGATTGCCAGAGGAATTAGAAAATATTCACCAAAAGTTTCAAGATTAAGGAAAGATGATTATAGGATGAGAAGATTGAAAAAGAGCTCATTCAGAAAAATAGTATAGCGACTCTCCCTGTGGTAAGAGCAGCCATCTTCCGAGGCTCTGCTCAGTGAAGACACTGTCCTTTGCAAGCTCATAAATTACCTCAATATTTATGCTTTGCAGTGAGATGTTTGTTATGTATCTTCTCCAAAAACTGAGGGAAAGTTTCCATGACTGTTACTCTGGTTAACTCTGGTTCAGTTCCATTCAATGTCATAAGGGCTCTTCCTGCTGTATTCAAAGCACTCTGAGTTTTCAGATTCTGAAGTGGAACCATCGCCCAGAGACACACACACACATAACACATAGCCCATTGCCTCAAGTTACTATTTCTTGGTCCAAGATGCTTTGAAGGAATTTGAGCTTCATGTGGCTCGAGTAAGAGATTGAGCCCTGGGTCCTTGAAGTCCTGCTGCCATCTGCCCATTTCATGGGCCGTGCTCCATAAATACTTCCTTGTGTATTCTCAGGATCCCTTCTGGGGCAAGTAAATTATTCAAGTGTATGTGTGTCTTTAGGAATTTATGCTTAGCTGTCTGGTGTGTTAAATTGTTAGTTTTCTGCATAGATTTTTGTAATTGATCTGGGATATATTTCACAGGAGCATTATGTAAGGGCTCTGTGTTATGGAATAACAACATGCAGATCCACTCTGTTTTTTATGTGTCCCTTTAACTTTTTTGCTTGCCCTCTGCTAGCCTGGCTGTGCTTGGTACTAGGGAGATAAATTCAGAAAGACCTTGGCCCAAAGGTGCTGTTTACCTTTGAGGACTTTCCTGTTTAGCTCAGTGAAGACACACAAATAGTTACAGAAAAAGAAGACATTGGACTTTTCTGAGAAACTAGGAGGCTTCCAGGAGATAAATTTTAGCCCTGAGTCCAGTACCAGTTGGCAGCAGTTGGTGCAAGACCAAATTCTGGGCAGAGGAACCAGCATTTGTAATGAGGAGGGGAAGGAATTGGACAATTTGCACTGGCTTTTAAGTAACATAGTAGGGAGGACAGTGCTCTATGTACAAAGTAGTGGGATGTCTAGCCACTCGGGCAGGAGCCATGTCACAGAGGTTTTGGGCAGTGTGCTTTTATTCTGTAAGAGGTAAGAGCTTGAGTAATGCTGAGGAGGGAGGTAATATTCTCAGGTTCCTACACTCGGGAAGCTGTACTGTTCTGCCCAGGGGATGGGCAGTGAGTGTCCCCACTCTGCCTGGCCTGAGAACAGAGAGCATGATTGCAGGAGTTGGTTTAGAATTAAAGAACGCTGCATGAAAGGGTAGGTTCCTTTTTCATTCCAGGCATGTGAGAGGACAGTGGCATTATTCTTCTCTGAAGCAGAAGTGAAGTTGGAGTTCCATGCAGGGATTACCTTGGGACTGACACACATTCACTTTTTATTTAATATTTAGATTTAAAGAATAGAGATTTCTAGAGATAAGTTTTAAAGCTCAGTTTCATGTATAAGTCCTATTAATTTGTAATGATTGAAAGAAAGAAAAGGATGAAGACATTATTTCTAACTTGGTGATACATGAAGACTTTTTTTAAAAAAAAGTCCTCATTTGTGTTTGCAAAATTTTCCTTCAGCATTTAGAGAAAATTATAATTATTCCCATGGAGGAATATGTTTCCTAACAGCATATGGCTGTCATCCAGTGCCACTGTGGCACTAATACTATAATTTAGGTTTCTAAGAAGATAGAAAATATAGATACCAATGCAAGGATAGGGAATATCTTCCTCACTCCTAAAATCTAAAATTTAGTTTAATGCCATGGCTGATAAGTTGGTCTTCTGTTATCTTTGGGTTCCACATCTATGGACTCAACCAATTGCAGATCCAAAATATTAAAGAAAAGTGATTTCATCTTCACTGAACGTATGTGGACTGCTTTTTTTGTCATGATTTCTAAACAATATAGTGTTATGACTATTTACCTATTAACTACTTTCCATCAGATTAATACAATAATTTAGAGGTAATTTAATGTATCCAGCTGGGTGCTGACAGGTTATATGCAAACACTGCCATTTTAAAGAAGGAGCTGGAGCATCCATGGGCTTAGGTATCCATAAAGAGTTCTGAATCAACTCCCTGTGGATTCAGAGAGACAGTTGTGTACACTTCTAGGATAACTATAAATACTGGATGTGTTAAGCTAACCGGTTTTGTTAAGGCAGTAGAGAGATTTGTGAGAGTAGAGATGACTTTCAAGGGATGAAATGAACATAAGTTTAGTATAAGTTAATAATATTTTTTATTGATGTCTCTAATCAGATTATTGCTAACAAGAGAAAAAATTACAGCAAATTAAAACTAAGTAATTACCACACCCTCTTACACAGGATTTGTTTCAGTTTATAAAACTTGTTAGGTGTCTGCCATGCATCAGGCACCTTCTAGGTGTTTGGATAACATCAAAGAACAAAAGACTGTGGCTGGGATTGTGGCTCATTGGTAGAGCAGAGTGCTTGCTTAGACTGTGTGAGACACTAGGTTCCATTCTCAGCACCACTTAAAAATAAAATAGAGATATTGTGTCCATCTACAAATATTTTTTAAAAAGAACAAAAGTTGCAAATTCTTGTTCCTTTGTTCTTCTCTTCCAAGTGTAGGGAGACAGACAATAAACCAACAAATAGATAAGGATCTAGTCTGTTAAAGGTGTTGAGTATTTTGGACAAATATAAAGGAGTAAAGAGGGTGGGCATACTGCCCTGTGAGCAAGACCGGTGAGCCTCATGGAGAAAGTGAGATCTGAGCAAATGCTGGAAGGAGTGGCAGTGTAGGCATCAGGGGAAGGTTATGCATGACAGAGTTCCACGGGAGCTTGAGACATGGATGGGTGTTGACTGCAGGGAACACAGAGGATGGTAGCCTACTACTAACACTTGATCTGACCTGGGACAGGGATCCTGAGGCAGCTTCCCTTGGCACATCCCTGAGTGCTTCTTGCTCTGGCTCTCCACATTCCACCCCTTGAAGCACCATTGCTTGTCTGATGCCTGAGAGTATTTTATTTCCTGTCATGTCCCAGGTTAGAGATGACAATAAAAGACAGCATCCATGTCTGGTGTAGTTAATTTTCTAAGCTGCCTAATCAGGCACAGAATTACAACTTAAATCTGTCTCATTTTTCAATCTCTTTCACCTAAAACAAACAAACAAACAAAAAACCCAGAAAATCCAGAAAGAAATGTTTTAGTTTAAATTGGCTATGAAGTTAGCTGAATTCCAGCTAGAACTTTGCATTAATGTGTAGGTGGTTTGGATGGATATTTGTTGGGAATTTGACTGTAACCCTGTTATGTTCTGTCATTTTGCTCTGCATCAGCATTTCCCAAAAGTATCTTACAAGTATTGATGGATGTTACAGAACATGGGAATTTTGTGATCCAATACAATGCTACTCAGAGTGTGGGCCAGGGACCAGGAACAAGGCCAGTCAAAACTGATTACTGGTCTGTGACAAAGTGATTAAAGATATTAAGAGTAGATCCAACATGGCAGCGGGCGCGGAGAGATCAAGTCTCTGACCTCTTCAGCTACGCGGGCATAGGGAGTCGTAAATTGTCTAAATGCTGTTTGCTCAGGATCACTAGGCAATGCTGAGCTGACGTGGATCTGGGGCGAACAGTCTGGGCCCCTCAGAACACACACTGAGCATTCAAGCTCCGGTTCGCCTGCTTCTCGTGACTCAGCACTAACGATCCCGCTGAAATAACTGGTCGGCCCTTCTGAACTTACATAGGTAAAAGCCAACCGAGCCTTCATAGGCAGTGGCCACAGGATTGAAACGGGGCTTGGGAGAGACAATCAGGACCCACCCATTTCATTGGTCACCCGGCAAAGGGAATGAACAGTCGCCATTTGCATGGGATACCACCATGGCAGAGAACTGACGTCATGGGTGGAGGAGATAACTTAATTGAAACCAGCACGACAGGTGTGTAATCCCCTAGCCATCTCTCTCCACACAGTGGGGAAACCTTAAGGGCCCCTCCCAGCTCTCTTGTGAGCGCGATAGCCAGACCGAGGGAATCAGTAGTGGCGCGGGACTCGCGGCGCGGAACTCCCGGCTACCGCTCCCACCAGTGCTGACAACTGAGGTCTCTTGCTCCAGCTACCGGGGGCGTGGCTACCGGAGGGCAAGCAAATTCGCTGGGGGTTCTCAGCCCCAGGATCTACAAACTTAGGGTCTGAGGGAGGCAAACAGGGAGAGTGTGCCCAGGCGTTCATGAAAACAGGGCTCCCAGGAGCAGCAGACCTGGCGTGTAGCCAGTATTGTGGTGAGCGTCACAGGTGAGCGGGGCCTGGCTTGAGGAACCACAAGAGAAGGCCCTAGGCACTCAGGAGTGGAGACCCGCCCAGTCTGGGAGGAAGAGCTGCTGCACAGTGATTGGTTCCCACCTATTGACAGGAGAAGCTTGGCCCAGTGGGCACAGCTCCACCTAGTGGAAGAGAAGTTAATCGAACTCTATGACTGCATTTATTATTATTGTTTTTTTTTCTTTTTCTTTCATTTTCATTTTGTTGTTGTTCTTTAACTTTTTTTAATGTTTTTAAATTTTTTATCTTATTATTATTATTATTTTAAATTTTAATTTTCATTTTTTAATTATCATTATAATTTAAAAATTTTTTTTCTTTATTTTCTATTATTTTCTTTTGTCTTTTCATTTCTTTTCAATTTTCTTATTCCCCCTTCCTTGAATTCTACCTGCCTACTCTCATTCTCTTTAGTGACTTCTTCCCTTCCCTTCTAATATCTTTCCTCCCAAGCATCAAATAAATTTATAGGAGTAAACAGTAACTCAGCAGTCAAACAGAACAAGAAGTAACATGAGCAGCATAAAAAAGCAAGGAAGAAAAGGAGTACAAACAATGAAGGACAGCCTAAATATTCAGGAGGACCTAGAGTCATCAGAAAAATGGTCATATAAAGAACTCAAGGAATACCTTAGACAGATGGAATGGAACCTTAAAGAGGATACGAGACAGCAAATCCAAACAGTGAAAGAACACATTGAAAATGAATTACATAAACAGATAAAAGAAGAAGTTAAGCATCTTTATCAGGAGATAGAGATTATTTAAAAAAATCAAACAATAATTCTAGAAATGAAGGAAACGATAAACCAAATTAAAAACTCAATTGAGAGTATCACTAACAGAGTGGAGCAAGTAGAAGCCAGAATGTCAGATAATGAAGACAAAATATATCATCTTGAAAAGAGTCTAGCCAACTCGGAAAGGCTGGTAAAAAATCACGAGAAAAATATCCAAGAGATATGGGATAACATAAAAAAAACAAACTTATGAGTCATAGGGATAGAGGAAGGTACAGAGATTCAAACCAAGGGAATGAGTAACCTGCTAAATGAAATAATTACAGAAAACTTTCCAGAAATAAAAAAGGAAATGGATATACAAATTGTAGATGCATACAGGACACCGAGCACACAAAATCACAGTAGACCAACGCCACGACACATTGTTATGAAGATATCCAATATACAGAACAAAGAGAAAATATTAAAAGCTGGAAGAGAAAGGAGGCAGATTACATTCAGGGGTAAACCAATAAGGTTAACAATGGATTTTTCATCACAGATGCTGAAAGCGAGAAGATCCTGGAACAACGTATTTCAAACACTGAAAGACAATGGATGCCAACCAAGAATTCTGTATCCAGCAAAACTAAGCTTCAGGTACGACAATGAAATAAAAATCTTTCATGATAAACAAAAGCTAAAAGAATTTGCAGCCAGAAAACCAGCATTGCAAAGCATCTTGAGCAAAACACTACACGAGGAAGAAATGAAAAACAATAACCAAAACCATCAGTGGGAAGTGCCTCTGTAAAGACAGAGGGTGGGGGGAAAGATAATCATGGAGAAACAAACTAAATTAAAAAAAAACAAAGAAGATAAATAATCAAACATGGCTGGAAGTACAAACCATATATCAATAGTAACTCTAAACATTAATGGCTTAAACTCTCCAATAAAGCGACACAGGCTGGTAACATGGATTAAAAAAACAAATCCAATGATATGCTGCCTCCAGGAGACACATCTGATTGGAAAAGACATACACAGGCTGAAGGTGAAAGGTTGGGAAAAATATACCATGCACACGGTCCTCGTAAGCAAGCAGGGGTGGCCATCCTCATATCGAATAAAATCGACTTCAAGACTAAGTTAATCAAAAGGGATACGGAAGGACATTATATACTGTTAAAAGGAACCATTCACCAACAAGACATAACAATTATCAATATTTATGCACCAAATAATGGTGCTGCGACATTCATAAAACAAATTATCCTCAAGTTCAAGAATCAAATAGACCACAACTCAATAATTATGGGTGACTTCAACACACCTCTCTCACAATTGGACAGATCCTCCAAACAAAAGTTGAATAAAGAAACTATAGAACTCAATATCACAATCAATAACCTAGACTTAACTGACATATGTAGAATATATCAACCATCATCAAGTGGATATACTTTTTTCTCAGCAGCACATGGATCCTTCTCAAAAATAGACCATATATTATGCCATAGGGCAACCCTCAGTAAATATACAGGGGTGGAGATAATACCATGCATTTTATCTGATCATAATGGAATGAAACTGGAAATCAATGATAAAAGAAGGAAGGACAAATCCTACATCACATGGAAAATGAACAATATGTTACTGAATGATCAATGGGTTACAGAAGACATAAAGGAGGAAATCAAAAAATTCTTAGAGATAAACGACAATACAGACACAACATATCGGAATCTATGGGAGACAATGAAAGCAGTTTTAAGAGGGAAATTCATCGCCTGGAGGTCATTCCTCAAAAAAAGGAAAAACCAACAAATAAATGAGCTCACACTTCATCTCAAAGCCCTAGAAAAGGAAGAGCAAAACAACAGCAAATGTAGCAGAAGGCAAGAAATAATTAAAATCAGAGCGGAAATCAACAAAATTGAAACAAAAGAAACTATTGAAAAAATTAACAAAACTAAAAGTTGGTTCTTCGAAAAAATAAATAAGATCGACAGACCCTTAGCCATGCTAACGAAGAGAAGAAGAGAGAGAACTCAAATTACTAACATACGGGATGAAAAAGGCAATATCACAACAGATGCTACAGAAATACAGAAGACAATAAGAAATTATTTTGAAAACCTATATTCCAATAAAATAGAAGATAGTGAAGACATGGATAAATTTCTTAAGTCATATGATTTGCCCAGACTGAGTCAGGAGGATACTCACAACTTAAACAGACCAATATCAATGGAGGAAATAGAAGAAGCAATCAAAAGACTACCAATGAAGAAAAGCCCAGGACCACATGGGTATACAGCGGAGTTTTACAAAACCTTTAAAGAAGAATTAATACCAATACTTTTCTAGTTATTTCAGGAAATAGAAAAACAGGGAGCTCTGCCAAATTCATTCTATGAGGCCAACATCACCCTGATTCCGAAACCAGACAAAGACACCTCAAAGAAAGAAAACTACAGACCAATATCTCTGATGAACCTAGATGCAAAAATCCTCAATAAAATTCTGTTGAATCGGATACAAAGGTACATCAAAAAAATTGTGCACCATGATCAAGTAGGTGTAATCCCTGGGATGCAAGGATGGTTCAATATATGGAAATCAATAAATGTTATTCACCACATCAATAGACTTAAAGATGAGAACCATATGATCATCTCGATAGATGCAGAAAAAGCATTCGACAAAGTACAGCATCCCATTATGCTCAAAACATTAGAAAAACTAGGGATAACAGGAACTTACCTCAACATTGTAAAAGCTATATATGATAAGCCTCAGGCTAGCATCATTCTGAATGGAGAAAAATTGACAGCATTCCCTCTAAAATCTGGAACAAGACAGGGATGCCCTCTATCTCCACTTATATTTAATATAGTTCTCGAAACACTGGCCAGAGCAATTAGAGAGATGAAAGAAATTAAAGGCATAAAAATAGGAAAAGAAGAACTTCAATTATCACTATTTGCAGAAAACATGATTCTATACCTAGAAGACCCAAAAGGGTCTACAAAAAATACTAGAACTAATAAATGAATTCAGCAAAGTGGCAGGATATAAAATCAACATGCATAAATCAAAGGCATTTCTGTATATCAGCAACAAAACTTCTGAAACGGAAATGAGGAAAAACACTCCATTCACAATATCCTCAAAAAAAAAAAAAAAAAAAAAAAAACTTGGGAATCAACCTAACAAAAGAGGTGAAAGATTTATACAATGAAAACTACAGAACCCTAAAAAGAGAAGTATAAGAAGATCTTAGAAGATGGAAAAATATACCCTGTTCATGGATAGGCAGAACTAACATCATCAAAATGGCGATATTACCAAAAGTTCTCTATAGGTTTAATGCAATGCCCATCAAAATCCCAAGGGCATTTCTTGTAGAAATAGTTAAAGCAATCATGAAATTCATATGGCAAAATAAAAGACCCAGAATAGCAAAAGCAATTCTAAGCAGGAAGTGTGAATCAGGCGGTATAGCGATACCAGATTTCAAACTATATTACAGAGCAATAGTAACAAAAACAGCATGGTACTGGTACCAAAACAGGCAGGTGGACCAATGGTACAGAATAGAGGACACAGAGACTAATCCACAAAGCTACAACTATCTTATATTTGATAAAGGAGCTAAAAGCATGCAATGGAGGCAGTATAGCATCTTCAACAAATGGTGCAGGGAAAACTGGAAATCCATATGCAACAAAATGAAACTGAATCCCCTCCTCTCGCCATGCACAAAAGTTAACTCAAAGTGGATCAAGGAGCTAGATATCAAATCAGAGACACGCCATCTGATAGAAGAAAAAGTTGGCTCCGATCTATATATTATGGGGTCAGGCTCCAAATTCCTTAATAGGACACCCATAGCACAAGAGTTAATAACAAGAATCAACAAATGGGACTTTCTTAAACTGAAAAGTTTTTTCTCAGCAAGACAAACAATAAGAGAGGTAAATAGGGAGCCTACATCATGGGAACAAATTTTTATTCCTCACACTTCAGATAGAGCCCTAATATCCAGAGTATACAAAGAACTCAAAAAATTAGACAATAAGATAACAAATAACCCAATCAACAAATGGGCCAAGGACCTGAACAGACACTTCTCAGAGGAGGACATACAATCAATCAACAAGTACATGAAAAAATGCTCACGATCTCTAGCAGTCAGAGAAATGCAAATCAAAACCACCCTAACATAACATCTCACTCCAGTAAGATTGGCAGCCACTATGAAGTGAAACAACAAGTGCTGGCGAGGATGTAGGGAAAAGGGTACTCTTGTACATTGCTGGTGGGACTGCAAACTGGTGCAGCCAATTTGGAAAGCAGTATGGAGATTCCTGGGAAAGCTTGGAATGGAACCACCATTTGACCCAGCTATTGCCCTTCTCAGACTATTCCCTGAAGACCTTAAAAGAGCGTACTACAGGGATACTGCCACATTGATGTTCATAGCAGCACAATTCACAATTGGTAGACTGTGGAACCAACCCAGATGCCCTTCAATAGATGAATGGATAAAAAAAATGTGGCATTTATACACCATGGAGTATTACTCAGCACTAAAAAATGACAAAATCATGGAATTTGCAGGGAAATGGATGGCACTAGAGCAGATTATGCTTAGTGAAGCTACCCAATCCCTAAAAAACAAATACCAAATGTCTTCTTTGATAAAATGAGAGCAACTAAGAACAGAGCAGGGATGAAGAGCAGGAAGAAAAGATTAACATTAAACAGAGACATGAGGTGGGAGGGAAAGGGATAGAAAAGGGAAATTGCATGGTAATGGAGGGAGACCCTCATTGTTATACAAAATTACATATAAGAGGTTGTGAGGGGAATGGGAAAATAAACAAGGAGATAAATGAATTACAGTGGATGGGGTAGAGAGAGAAGATGGGAGGGGAGGGGAGGGGGAATAGTAGAGGATAGGAAAGGTAGCAGAATACAACAGTTACTAATATGGCATTATGTAAAAATGTGGATGTGTAACCGATGTGATTCTGCAATCTGTATTTGGGGTAAAATTGTGAGTTCATAACCAACTTGAATCTAATGTATGAAATATGATATGTCAAGAGCTTTGTAATGTTTTGAACAACCAATAAAAAATGATATTAAGAATAAAGAATTAAATATTTTTTACCTGTTTAAGGGAGAAATTTATTCCCTGTTATGCTAATAACTTGAAATGGTGGGTATGTATCCCTTATGACTTCATTTTGAAATGTTAATTCTTCTAGAAGTTTTATTGTATTTTATTAGAGATGCAGACCATGATGGAACTGGAAATTTAAAACTAGTCCCTTATCATGGATGGTTTGAGAAGTACTGATCTGACCTGTTTAAAGGGTGCTGAGTTGAAAGGGTTAAGTTAGTAACATTTTTACTTCACACTTTTCACATCTGTGTACTGTCAGTAACTAGGAAGGGTAGAGGCATCCTTAGCTGTGTCTAGGCATACTGAGTCACAGCACCCTTTATCAGAGAGTCCTCTGAGACTTCCTGCCTGAACAGTTGTATTTTTCTTTTGGGAAAAGCTCTGATGGGATACTTTTTTTTTTTTTTTTTTTTAATAATCTCGCAAAGATGACTTTGCTCTTCACTGGCTTTCTACCGGTTGATCTCTTGAATTTACCATCTCCCTTTGCAAAGGTAAAACTGGGGCTGGGTAGAATAAATTAATATATCTTCAAATTTATGTAAAAAGTTCAGAAAACGATTTTGAAAAGTCTGTGACTTTTTCTTTTGGCCTCTTTCATTCTTGATGACTTGTACAAATGGTTTTGTTCAAATAGGTCACTTACCGTGTACATTTTTGTTTGTTCTTTTGGTTTCTGTTTTGCTAAGGGAAGGATTTATTTTCACTGAAGCCATTTTACCAAGGACCCAGAACATAAAACATAAACAGTGTTTCAGATTCTATAATTCGGGAAATAAACAAATTAGGCACAGACTGTGTCTCTGTTCTAGTAGTTTGTTTGTAATTGTTTTGGGTTCTGGGGGTTTTACCCAGAGGCACTCTGCCATTGAGCTACTAACCTCAACTCTTTAAATTTTTTGAGACAAATTCTCTTTATAGTTGGTCTTGAACTTGTGATCTTCTTGCTTCAGCCTCTGGGTAGCTGAGATTAGAGGTGTACCCAGTTTCTACTAGTAACTTAAAAGAAGGAGGAATACATACAAATCATGTAACTCATGATTCTTCTAAAGATGACACGTGACAGGTATGCCTGTATGAGGAGTGCACTGTGTCTCAACAATGGGCTTTTGTATTTAGCATGTCCTACCTTTCCTTGGGTCATAGAACTTTGTCCATTGTGCTTAGTAATTCATGGAAGCTCATGATTTCTTCATCTTTTACAACATAATTTGGTTAAATCTGAGCTACATCCCTGTCATTTTAGTGATCAACAGCTACGATAAAAAGAGTAAACCCTGGAGTGTACACATCATATTTGCATGTGACATTCTGAGCCCTGCCCACTGTGAATAATCCACTCTCATTGCTGACAGCTACTGGTTTATGGTTTGATTAATCAGTAGCTACATAAACTGTGGTATCCTTCCTTATACTGAATACTAACACCCCCTTTTCATGTGATAATTCTTAGCATTTATTTTCAGATGTTTCTTATAGGTACATAATGTTTATTATATGGTTTTGTTATGAACTGACTTTACTAATTTCTTTAAAAATCAAATTAGTGTGGTAAAGCCCTCCTTCTCCCAAATTTACACTGTGTTCACTTCCACTATGCAGAGGAAGTAGGGTGCTTTCTGTTTTTTGTTTGTTTGTTTGTTTGTTTTGTTATTCATTTACTGAGTTGGCAATAGCCCCAGCAGAGTAGATGAGAGAACAGTTTCTGGCACTTGGCATCCTGGGGTCAAGGACTAGCTCCACCAAGATGATCTTCCTGAAGTAGTTCAGCTTCACTGATCCTACACTTTGTTCTCCTCATTCAGTTGTGATAGTAGTGTATCTATTTTTTGTCATAATGTGGGAGCTCAGTGATAACATTTTGTTGAAGCTTTAGGTACCACCTATGTATAGCAGGCAAGCACCATCCAGACTTTCTGCTTTCTGGCTTTACAGTATATATCAGAGCGATTAACAACATTTTTCATTGAATCATGAGAATTGATAAACCCTCATTTTAGATGAAGGGGCGATTTAATGTCGCTTTCTCCCATGTAAGTCATTAGCAGATAACTTACTTTAGAGTCAAACTGTCATTTGCATATTGTAGAACAACATGAGGTTCTGGCATCTCTTTGGGAATAGCACAGGTCACTAGAGTGTGCAGCCAGGTGTCCCCGAGTGGATCACCTGGCTCAAGTTCTAATATCTGGTTTCCTGTTCAGTTGATAAAATATTGTTCAAATTTTCCAGGTCTTAATTTCTGAATAAATAAGTCATGGATCAGAAATTAGTATTATATGGTGTTTAACCAACACACAGCATACTTTTGTAGAATACTTTCTTTTGGAAGTCAACACATAGTCAGTAATTTTCTCCTGGCTGAATATTTTTCCTTGAGCACCATTTGTAGGATTGGTAAATATGTAAGGGTAGGAGAGGGAGGAATGAGGGACATAGCATAGTGGAGAAAAGTGATACAGAGGGGGAGAGACAGTAGGTAAGGGCAAGTCGTCATTGCTGTCTATAGGAGCAGGTGGTCTTCCCTCTGCTACCTGTTAAGTATCTTTTTTTTTGGGGGGGGGGGTCTCTTGCTGGCAGCAATCTTCCCAGTCCTGAATATTGTGAATCTTTATGCTTAAACTGAGACCTTTGTTCTTCTTGAGCTAACTCTCTGCAGGCGTTCTCATCATGCCATGATTTCATTACCACAGAATTGCTCAAAGTTCCCCAGTGTCGATTCTTAACACAGACACCTCTTTTGAGGGAAGGAGATGTGCATTCCAGCCTGCAGGTGACATGTTCCTCAGTGTATGACGAAGCAGCTTCACCTAAAGCCTCTTTATCAATTGAGCTCCTGGGCCACCTATCTGGCTGCACAGCCAGGAGCCCTGAATCATTCTGGTCACCTCCTTTTGTCTTAACCCTGTCCAGCCCATTGTTGGTCCCTCCAAGTATAGCTCCAATCTGTACCCCTCCCCCCTCCCCCCAGGTAGGCTTTCACCAACTGTCACCCATACTACCCAGTCTCCTAACTGGTTCTCCCACCCTCTCTCTACATTCTGCACATGGAATCACACATTGACACATGCACATATGTGCCCCCACACAGTTTGCTTAAAGCCCTTCAGTGGCTTCTCATTGTGCTTGAACCCCATATTGTCACAGGAGCTGCAGGCTGTTCTATCTCTGTGCCTTATGCTCCCTTGTTCCCTGTCTTCCAGCCACCTTGACTCCTCCAGTGAGTTCACTTTTTGCTGCCTTGTCTGTTCTCTTTCCCTTCACTAGAAACTTCTCTGCCTAATGTTCAAACAGCCTCTTCTCTGCTTACACTGTTTCCACTTATGTCACCTATTTGGTAGGGATTTTCCCACCACTTCTTGACCTCTCTTACAGAACCTTGCAGAATTTTTGTAGCTCTAATTTCAATACATAATCTTTCTTGACAAAGTTATTTAACATTTGCCTTTCCTGTGGAACTGAAAGTTTCATGGAGGCAGATACTGGGATTATTTTTATGATTTTAAGTTTTTAGAGCAGCTTTAGTTTTCCAGAAGAAGTGGGGAGGAGGGTAGGGGTTTCCCCATGCCATTCAAGACCCCATCATCCATAGAGGTGCCTTTGTAACACTGATGAACCTGCATTGATACATCATTAGCACCTGGTGTCCACAGCAGGGGCTCAAAAGCACATTTCTGATGTGAGTTCTAGCATGGTGTTCTCCATACATTTCTCCAGATGACTCCTTGCTCACATATTGCAAATATTTTCTGAATATTGATATTTGATATTTTTTATCCTTTTCTATCTCAGGCTTCTTTGAGTTTCCCTCTATTTTGCTTTCTGATGCCCCAGAACAAACCTGGTGTCTAGGAGTTGGTTGGACACTCTTCCCTCACTCATGGCTTATAATCACCTTTAACCCCTACTTCTTTTCTGTTTTCAGTCCTCTTTTAAATGATACATTTTTATTCAGAAAATGCATTTGGGGGCTAGGACTATAGCTCAGTGGTAGAATACCATCCTTGCATGTGAAAGGCACTGGATTCAATCATCAGCACCACACAACAATAAGTAAAAAAAGATATTGTGTCCATCTACAACTAAAAAAAATACCAGAAAAAATGCTTATATATTCCTCTATCAGTCCATCCATTTATATTGATCCATCCAGGCAGGTATATGTCCAGATGGATAAGTAGACATCCATATACATTATAGTTAGATAGGTAGTTAGGTACATAGCTCGTGGGATGTGGTGTATGTATTCACTCTAAGAGGTCATTCATTGCAGCATTGTTTAAAATAGCTGAAGACTGAAGATAACCTTGAAGATAATGAAAATAAAATATGGATGCAGTTGATGCTGAAAATCAGGTGGAACTGGAAGAAAAAACACGACTTTATTAATCAAGTGTTGGAATTCCAACACACACTTGAAGATCTCTCTGCAAGAGTAGTTGCAGTTGAAGAATAAAATCTGAAGCTAAACCAGAACACCAAGTTCTTGGACAATATATAGAAAACCTCATGTCTGCTTCTAGTGTTTTTTAAACACAAAAAGCAAAAGAAAGTAACAGATTGGTTTCCCTTCTGTTTCATGGAATTTCTGCTGATTATTTTTTTTTCCTTTAAAACTTGGATTCCAAAAGTTACAGTACCTTTCTTTGTAGCTTCATTGAATATTTATGAAGATAATGGCAGATCTAGGCAAAGTTAACTGAACAGCAGGAGACTTCCATGAGTTTGTGTATTATGTTAGTCTATGAAAATGTGCAAATGTATTGTAGAGACTTTATAATTAGATCTGCATATATTTATAAGACTTGAAGATGAATTTTTTATCAAATTGGCTTTCATATATAGGTTTAGCATTGTCTTTTAATATATAGGCTTAGCAAAATATATAAGGAAATAACCACCATGTAGTGAAAAATTGACCAAAATCATGTACTGAATGCACAGCTTTATGTTCTGTGTCCACCATCTTGTACCTACCATTTCCCTTCCCCTAAGGAAAAAAAAAGTTTTCACATTTGTAAAAGTAATTTTAATAGTTAATCACTTATGAGAGTAACCTGACTCTAATTGTTGAAACTCAACCAAAATAAGATACTATTTTAGCGAGGGCTTGTCCTGTGTGATATTTAATAATGAGAGAGGATTTTGCTGCTTTCTCTTTAAGCAATTGAAGATGGAATAAATCTATACAAATGGTCTCACACTGGGAAGATTTGTTTAAAACTTCCTTTTACACAAAATAACCCACTTGTTACCTGAAAATATAGGAGCTCTTATCTTGTGTGTGTTCAAGATAGAAAATCTTAGAAAAAAAAAAGAAATTGGGCAGGAAAAGCATTTGGAGTAAGTACTGGTAAGTACAATTTATGTTCTCTCTGGCAGAACAGACTTTTGTCAGACAAAAGATAAATATTAAAGTACATTAAGTTTGAATAAATTTATATAAGCCACATTTGAAGAGATCAATTACTATTTGGTCTCAAGGACATTTATCCAGTTGATCAAATCTTGCAAAATTCCTTGAGAGAGTTTTTTAGTAAAAGAATCATGAACACATTTTATAACATACATGCAAAACTATGGCAATTTTAATCTTAGGATTTTAGTGCTTTAGTCTTCCAGAATTTTTTGGAGAGGTTTAGTCATTCTTTAACATTTTTTAAAATTTATTTTTCAGATTCCATTTGGTATGGGAATCTGTATTGGAAATAATATTAAGATCAGAGGAAAAGAGATCTACTAACATAACTTATGGTTATTAGATTTGGCCTACTTTCAATCATGGAATAATCTTATATATTAGTGTAAGATGTGATATGTGACTTCACTTGTATGAATATATAATTAAACTACAAACATTTTGCATCCCTTTTGTGACCTAATTTACAAATATTTAAAATTGTGTTAAGAGTTTAGCTATGATGTTGCAAAAAAAAAAAGTTCCTGGGGGGTGGAACATTTTGACATTTCCACCTTAAGGAATACTTCAGGGAGGTTAAAAAACAAACCAGCTTTATTAGAAAGGATAGTAATATTAAGGTTGTATTATCAAATCAAAAGAGGAAGTTATAGAGAAATACCTCTCAGATACTCCTGTTTGTGGGAAAGGAAGAAACACCACCAATGGCACACATCTGTGCATGCACACACACACATATTTTTCTTTAGTATGTGCAGACCCCAGGCAGATGTTGATAAATCCATCCTAATTCCCTCTTACGATCAGGAGCCATGTTGTCAAAAGGTATAAAAAGTACATTTCTGTTTTCTGTAAATACTAGGTTTTGTATTTGGCCTGGCCATATTTTGATATTTTAAATTTGCTTGGAATGCCTGCCCATGCCTTGGATTCACCCATGCCTGGCTTTTTCTGACCAGTTAACAACCCTCTCTGAAAACTTAGTGGTGCCTCATACATTCTGATATTGGGATCTGAACTTATTTCCTAACTTGAAATGTTGAGCCATGTAGATCACTAATCTACTATCTGCTTTTGTAGTATACTAATCAAAATCCTGTTAGCTGTAAGTTATCCAAGACAACCCCTCTGCAAATTTTTGTGTCACAAAACCTCTTTCCTGAAAGTCTGGTGCTGATTTCTAGCCCAAGTTGGGAGAGAAAGTCATTGATCAGCTCTCTTTGTGTACACAAATAGAAGCTTGCTTTAGTTTGATTAAAAATGGAGTTGGTAGTCTTTTCTTTACATCAGGGTTCAACAATGTAGAAGAACCAGCAGCAGTCAGTGCCTCTGGAGAAGGAAAAGGCACTAAACAGAAAGACCTGGTGGGAGATTTAACTTTCCAGTTATTCCTTTTTGTGCCCTTAAGTGACAGTCTCTATCCACCTGCAGGGTGCAGTTGGTGTGGCCTTTGCAGATTGAGGGAGACCTGGTTGTCTTGCTTGTACTTGGCCATCCACTGCAGATTCAAAAATTCATATGAGATGAAGCAAATGTGCTTCTTCACATCTGTGGTGGACAGTAGACTCTCAGGTTTCTGAGAGGAAGAGTAAAGCTCAGTGTGTGTTTGAGAATGTTTTATAAAAAGAGTCTTGGGCTGGTGATGTGGCTCAAGCGGTAGCACGCTCGCTTGGCATGTGCAGGTTGCTGGGTTCAATCCTCAGCACCACATAAAAATAAAATAGAGTTGTTGTGTCCACCGAAAACTAATAAATAAATATTTAAAAAATCTCTCTCTCTCTCTCTCTCTCTCTCTCTCTCTCTCTCTCTCTCTCTCTCTCTCTCTTTAAAAAAAGAGTCTTATTCCTAGTGTTTGTGTGTATGAGAGCACTTATATCCGAATTTATGACTTTGTGATTTTCCGTGTCTTATCAATTCTTTATAATTTTTTTTTTTACTTTTATAAAGAAAACATGTTTCAGGAATAATTATAAACTATGTTGTACCTTCTGAAAAAGCAACCTTACCAGCCAGGGCCTACCCCAGCACGCTGCAGACATCAAGCTCAGTGCTTCTGGAGAGAGCTGATGGAAGCTATATTAGGACCTTGCACATTCTTATGTTCTAGACGTGTTTCCAAATGTGTAGACAGTCTCAAAGATGTAATTTTATGGTATGTTTCATACATTTATGTTTTAAAGTGATACTTTCTGCTCAGTTTCTAGTGTATCTAATGGTAACAGATGAGCTATCTGCTATCAGAATCTAATTAAAAACCATATGAAAACATTGATAACCAGGAATTTTACATTGTCTATTTTTCTGTGAGTTGTATTTCCAGTCCATTTTGCCCACTCTAGATCATGCCATTGGGTGATGTTCTTTTGTCCAGCAGTTTTTGCCTTTGAGTCAAATTGCAAGTCCAGTTACAGTGTTTGTTCATATACACAATTTTTGTTCTTAAAAAGCTCATTCTATTCACTGAACTAAAAATTGCTACTGTTTATCACAAAACACCTGTTTAATGATCTTTCTGATGACAACTCAATTAAGTCTTTGTTGAATTATTTAAGAAGAAAATTATTAAAAGCCACATAACTTACAAAAGAATTCCTTATCCTGTCATTATAGCCATTTATATTCTCTTTTTTTTTCCTTTTTTTTTTTTTTGGTTGTTCAAAACATTACAAAGCTCATTACATATCATCTTTCATACATTTGATTCACGTGGGTTATGAACTCCCATTTTTACCCCAAATACAAATTGCAGAATCACATCGGTTACACATCCACATTTTTACATAATGCCATATTAGTGACTGTTGTATTCTGCTACCTTTCCTATCCCCTACTATCCCCCTCCCCTCCCCTCCCATCTTCTCTCTCTACCCCATCTGCTGTTATTCTATTCTCTCCCTCGTTTTTTTCCCCCTTTCTTCTCACAACCTCCTATGTAATTTTGTGTAACAATGAGGTCTCCTTACATTTCCATGCAATTTCCCTTCTCTCTCCCTTTCCCTCCCACCACTCGTCTCTGTTTAATGTTAATCTTTTCTTCCTGCTCTTCCTCCCTGCTCTGTTCTTAGTTGCTCTCCTTATATCAAAGAAGACATTTGGCATTTGTTTTTTTAGGGATTGGCTATCTTCACTTAGCATAATCTGCTCTAATGCCATCCATTTCCCTGCAAATTCCATGATTTTGTCATTTTTTAGTTCAGCATAATACTCCATTGATTATAAATGCCACATTTTTTTATCCATTCATCTATTGAGGGGCATCTAAGTTGGTTCCACAGTCTAGCTATTGTGAATTGTGCTGCTATGAACATTGATGTGGCAGTATCCCTATAGTATGCTCTTTTAAGGTCTTCAGGGAATAGTCCGAGAAGGTCGATAGCTGGGTCAAATCGTGGTTCCATTTCCAGTTTTCCCAGGAATCTTCATACTGCTTTCCAAATTGGCCACACCAATTTGCAGTCCCACCAGCAATGTACATGTGTACCCTTTTCCCCACATCCTCGCCAGCACTTATTGTTGTTTGACTTCATAATGGCTGCCAATCTTACTGGAGTGAGATGGTATGTTAGTGTGGTTTTGATTTGCATTTCTCTGACTGCTAGAGATGGTGAGCATTTTTTCATGTACTTGTTGATTGATTGTATGTTCTCCTCTGAGAATTGTCTGTTCAGGTCCTTGGCCCATTTGTTGATTGAGTTATTTGTTATCTTGTTTAATTTTTTGAGTACTTTGTATACTCTGGATATTAGGGCTCTACCTGAAGTGTGAGGAGTAAAGATTTGTTCCCAGGATATAGGCTCCCTATTTACCTCTCTTATTGTTTCTCTTGCTGAGAAAAAACTTTTCAGTTTAAGTAAGTCCCATTTGTTGATTCTTGTTATTAACTTTTGTGCTATGGGTGTCCTATTAAGGAATTTGGAGCCTGACCCCACAATATGTAGATCAGAGCCAACTTTTTCTTCTATCAGATGCAGAGTCTCTGATTTGATATCAAGCTCTTTGATCCATTTTGAGTTGTTTTGTGCATGGCGAGAGAAAGGTGTTCAGCTTCATTTTGTTGCATATGGATTTCCAGTTTTCCCTGCACCATTTGTTGAAGATGCTATCTTTCCTCCATTGCATGCTTTTAGCCCCTTTATCAAATATAAGAAAGTTGTAATTTTGTGGATTGGTCTCTGTGTCCTCTATTCTGAACCATTGGTCCACCTGCCTGTTTTGGTACCAGTACCATGCTGTTTTTATTACTATTGCTTTGTAGTATAGTTTGAAATCTTGTATCGCTATACCGCCAGATTCACATTTCCTGCTTAGAATTGCTTTTGCTATTCTGGGTCTTTTGTTTTTCCATATGAATTTCATGATTGCTTTATCTATTTCTACAAGAAATGCCGTTGGGATTTTGATGGGCATTGCATTAAACCTGTAGAGAACTTTTGGTAATATCGCCATTTTGATGATGTTAGTACTGCCTATCCATGAACAGGGTATATTTTTCCATCTTCTAAGATCTTTTTATATTTCTCTCTTTAGGGTTCTGTAGTTTTCATTGTATAAATCTTTCACCTCTTTTGTTAGGTTGATTCCCAAGTATTTTATGTTTTTTGAGGATATTGTGAATGGGGTGGTTGTCCTCATTTCCATTTCAGAAGATTTGTCACTTGTATACAGGAATGCTTTTGATTTATGTGTGTTGATTTTATATCCTGCCACTTTGCTGAATTCATTCATTAGCTCTAGTAGTTTCTTTGTAGACCCTTTTGGGTCTTCTAGGTATAGAATCATATCACCCACAAATAGTGATAATTTAAGTTCTTCTTTTCCTATTTTTATGCCTTTAATGTCTGTCTAATTGCTCTGGCCAGTGTTTCGAGAACTATGTTGAATAGAAGTGGTGATAGAGGGCATCCCTGTCTTGTTCCAGATTTTAGAGGGAATGCCTTCAGTTTTTCTCCATTTAGAATGATGCTAGCCTGAGGCTTAGCATATATAGCTTTTACAATGTTGAGGTAAGTTCCTGTTATTCCTAGTTTTTCTAGTGTTTTGAACATAAACGGATGCTGTACTTTGTTGAATGCTTTTTCTGCATCTATCGAGATGATCATATGGTTCTTATCTTTAAGTCTATTGATGTGGTGAATAACATTTATTGATTTCCGTATATTGAACCAGCCTTGCATCCCAGGGGTGAATCCTACTTGTTCATGGTGCACAGTTTTTTTGATATGCTTTTGTATTTGATTCACAAGGATTTTATTGAGGATTTTTGCATCTAAGTTCATTAGAGATATTGGTCTGTAGTTTTCTTTCTTTGAAGTGTCTTTGTGTGGTTTCGGGATCAAGGTGATGTTGGCCTCATAGAATGAATTTGGAAGAGCTCCTTCTTTTTCTATTTCTTGAAATAACTTGAAAAGTATTGGTATTAATTCTTCTTTGAAGGTTTTGTAAAACTCCACTGTATACCCATCCTGTCCAGGGCTTTTCTTGGTTGGTAGTCTTTTGATGTCTTCTTCTATTTCCTCCTTTATTATTGGTCTGTTTAAATTGTGTGTGTCTTCCTGACTCTATCTGAGCAGATCTTATGACTTAAGAAATTTATCTATATCTTCACTATCTTCTATTTTATTGGAATATAGGGTTTCAAAATACTTTTTAATTTTCTTCTGTATTTCTGTAGTGATATTGCCTTTTTCATCCCGTATGTTAGTAATTTGAGTTCTCTCTCTTCTTCTCTTTGTTAGCATGGCTAAGTGTCTGTCGATCTTATTTATTTTTTCAAAGAACCATCTTTTAGTTTTATCAATTTTTTTCAATGGTTTTTTTTGTTTCAATTTTGTTGATTTCCCCTCTGATTTTAATTATTTCTTGTCTTCTACTACATTCGCTGTTGTTTTGCTCTTCCTTTTCTAGGGTTTTGAGATGAAGTGTGAGTTCATTTATTTGTTGTTTTTTTCTTTTTTTGAGGAATGAACTCCAGGAAATGAATTTCCCTCTTAAAACTGCTTTCATTGTGTCCCATAGATTCAGATATGTTGTGTCTGTATTGTCATTTATCTCTAAGAATTTTTTGATTTCCTCCTTTATGTCTTCTGTAACCCATTGATCATTCAGTAACATATTGTTCATTTTCCAGGTGATGCAGGATTTTTCCTTCCTTCTTTTATCATTGATTTCCAGTTTCATTCCATTATATTCAGATAAGATGCATGGTATTATCTCCACACCTTTATATTTACTAAGAGTTGCCCTATGGCATAATATATGGTCTATCTTTGAGTAGGATCCATGTGCTACTGAGAAGAACGTGTATCCACTTAATGATGGTTGATTGTGTTATTGAGTTCTATAGTTTCTTTATTCAGCTTTTGTCTGGAAGATCTGTCTAATGGAGAGAGTGGTGTGTTGAATTCACCCATAATTATTGTGTTGTGGTCTATTTGACTCTTGAACTTGAGGAGAGTTTATTTTATGAACATTGCAGCACCATTGTTTGGTGCATACATATTGATAATTGTTATATCTTGTTGGTGAATGGTTCCTTTTAACAGTATATAGTGTCATTCTTTATCCCTTTTGATTAACATAGGTTTGAAGTTGATTTTATTTGATATGAGTATGGCCACTCCTGTTTGCTTCCAAGGGCCATGTGAGTGGTATGATTTTTCCCAACCTTTCACCTTCAGCCTGTGTATGTCTTTTCCTATCATATGAGTCTCCTGAAGGCATCATATTGTTGGATCTGTTTTTTTTAATCCAGGTTACTAGCCTATGTCTCTTGATTGGTGTATTTAAGCCATTAACATTTAGGGTTACTATTGAAATATGGTTTGTACTCCCAGTCATGTTTATTTATGTATTTATTTTAATTTGACGAGTTTTTCCTCTTTGGTTATTTTTCTCCCCCTTTACTGAGATACCTCCCACTGTTAGTTTTGGGTGCTGTTTTTCAATTCCTCTTCTTGTAGTATTTTGCTCAAAATGCCTTGCAGTGCTGGTTTTCTGGCTGGAATTCTTTTAACTTTTGTTTATTGTGAAATTTTAATTAATATTAAAATATTAAAAATATTTTTAAATTTAATATTAAAAACATTTAATATTAAAAATATTAAAATATTAAAATTTTAATTAATATTTTAATTTCGTTGTCAAATCTGAAGCTTAATTTTTTGGATACAGTATTCTTGGTTGGAATACATTATTTTTCAATGTTTGAAATACATTGTTCCAGGATCTTCTCGCTTTCAACGTCTGTGATGAAAAATCAGCTGTTAACCTAATTGGTTTACCCCTGAATGTAATCTGCCTCCTTTTTCTCGTAGCTTTTAATATTCTCTCCTTGTTCTGTATGTTGGATATCTTGATAATTATGTGTCTTGGAGTTGGTCTATTATGGTTTTGTATGTTTGGGGTCCTGTAGGCTTCCAGGATTTGGCAATCCATTCCATCTTTCATATCTGGGAAGTTTTCTAAGATTATTTCATTCAACAGATTGTTCATTCCTTTGTTTTGAACCTCTATACCTTCTTCTATCCCAATGACTCTCAAGTTTGTTTTTTTATGATATTCCATATCTCTTGTATGGATTGCTCATGATTTTTTAACATCTTTTCTGCATTGACTATATTCTTTACGAGTTGATAAACTTTGTCTTCATTATCTGATGTTCTGACTTCTATTTTATCTAGTCTATTTGTAATATTCTCATTTGAGTTTTTAATTTGGTTTATGGTTTCCTGCATTTCTAGGATTACTGTTTTTTTTTTTTTTTTTAATCTCTCTCTCCTGGTAGAGTTCCTTTTCTGAAATTTGAATTTGCTTATGCAATTCGTTTTCAAAGTATTCTTTCATTGTTTTGACTTGCTGTCTCATGACTTCTCTAAGATTCCATTCCATCTGATTCAGGTATGCCTTGAGTTCTTTCTCTGTCCATTTTTCAGATGCCTCTAGGTTCTCCTGTAGATTTAAGTTGTCCTGCATTGTTTGTATTCCTTTTTTCCCTTGTTTTTTCATGTTGTTCACGTTACTTTCCAACTCTGTTTGACTGCTGTGTTTCTGTTTTTTCCTATAAATTTGTTTTGGTTTTGTATATCTCTGTGGTCTCTCCTTTGTGGTGGGAGACTATGCCTAAAAATGTTGGGCTTTATTGTACTTTAAAGCTGATTCATTCAATTCATAAAAGGCTTCCGGATTCTGTACACATATAGTGATTTGTTGTTTGGTCTTAGGACTTTATGTTTAGGTTAGGTGCTATGATGGTATGAGGGTTAGTATGTCTTGGCTACTTTGGAAGATTGCTCTACTGAAGCAGGATATTAACAGGCGATTGAATCAGGGTGTTTGGTAATAGCTAGGTATTTAGGAGCCATATAGACAGCCTCAAAACATTCACCTATTTGCATTTAGACAATTACATGTAATGGAAGACGTAATGCTTGGGATGAGAGTTGGGGGGTAGGGGAAGGAAGGTGCTCTTAAAAAGAAAGAAGGAAATAGAATAGAGGAGAATGGAAAGAACAATAAAACTTGAAAAGGGAAAGAAAGAATGAAGGAAAAGGGGAGAAAAGAAAAAAAATGAGGTCTTAGAGATCCATTATCTTCTCTTCCAGTAGGCGAAGCTGTGCCCTCTGAGCTGAGCTTCTGCCCTCTGTGTGCCGACAGCAATCCCTGTAAGGCAGCTCCTGGGAGTCTCTCAGTCCTGTTAATCCAGAGCTGTTTGACTTCTCTGGCCCCTCCCCCCCTTCCTCCTGCCAGCCAGCCAGGTCCTGCTCACCTTAGGCGGTTCCCCAAGGCCCTGGTTACACTTGCAGCACCACCGCATGCCCTATTTCCCGAATGACTGAGCACTCACTCTGTCATTCATCTAAGCCCCAGTGCTGTGGAATGGTGATCTGGGATCCGACAGTTTAATTTTTCCAGACCCCTTTGGTGGGCACGCCCTCGGAAACTGGCGGCTAAGACCTTGGGTGTCGCCACTGGTGGTAAGGGTAGTTGGGGATTGAGAATCCCCTCTGCTTCCCTCGGCCCCTACGGTCACATCCACTGGTGGTAGGGGGAGTTGGGGGTCGGGAGTGCCCTCTGCTTCCCTCCGCCTCTACCGTCACGCCCACTCCGTTGGTGGTTGGGGGAGTTGTGGGTGGGGAGTCTTCTCTGCTTCCCTCTGCCCCTACCATCACGTCCACGTCACTGGTGGTAGGGGGAGTTGGGAGTTGGGAGCTCCTACAGTCACGCCCACAGAAAGATTTTTGAGGTTTCCCAGCTGTTTGTATCTGGTGGGGGTGGGAGTCACACATCTGCTAAAATGAATTCCGCTGGGAAGGAATCTCATCAGCCAAACTCTGGTGACGTAACCTCCCTGCTATGGTGGGCCCCAGGCTCCTTGCCAGAGTGTCCGAAGGGAGGAGTGGGACTGGCTTTTCTCTGGTCTGACCCAATCTCGGTTGGTTTTGGTTCCCGGTTTGCTATTTCATGAAGGCTTGGTTAGAGTCCCTTCGCTGCACCTGCTGAGCTGTGCCTCGGAGGCTGGTCGCTGAGCCGTGCGGGCGGCAGCCGTTTGGCGGCGGCCGGTGCGTCTGGACCTCCGTGCCGCATGGCGGAGATTCACTTGTCTGGGGCAAACTGTCACCTCCAATAATCCTACTAATTCTCGGCAGGTCTCATTTCAGCGGAATTTTGCTAGAAGTTTCTCAGCAGGAAGAATCTAAGCGTATTAATGCGTCTCTCTGACACCGTTAGTGAGGAAGTACTGAAAGTGCTGCCTCCCGGCCCACTGCCATGTTGGGTAGCCCCATTTATATTCTTTAATTTTTTTTCAAATGTATATGAAATAGACATTATTAGTGCTAAAAAGATTTAAAAATATGAAAACCCAAAAACAAGTAAGTATTTCTGTTTCTCTTTCACCTGAAAAAGAAAACAGAAATATTAATTTCATGTTATTTTGCAAGCATAATATAATTATTTTTTATACTGTTCTGTGTGTGTTATGTGTGTTTGTATTTCACGAAAACCTTGGGGTTCAATTTACTATATTCCATTAGTGGATTTTTTCCCCCATGTAACCTAGTTGGTAAAAGCCGGCTTTCACTTTCAAAATAAACAGTTAAAATAATCATCTTTTGTCATAAAAATTCTGACTTTCTTTTCTGTTGAATCAAATGGGTTAATATATATTCATGTAAGAACTATCTCAGTTCTGACAGTGTTTGCAGTATGTCTTCTAGAGAAGCCCAGTCCTCTCCCTGTGGTATTAAATAAAAAACCTTCTCATCTGCAGTCTGTATTATTTCTTAATTCACTATGAGACACCATTAAATTTTTACTCAATTTGCCACAGTTAGGGAATTAATAGTAAGTGGCATCAACATGGATGCAGGTCAGCATAACCAGAAATGTTGGAGTTTCAGAACCATTTTAAAGAACTTTCTCATCACCACACCAAGTTGTGCATTCACACACCTTCTCAGCACGCAGCTCCACCATTGGAGAGATGCCCTGGAGAGAGGGTGTGCCAGCAGACATTCAAGTATTGCCTTATGGATATTATTTGCATTAGCAAAAAATAAATAAATAAATATGTAAATAAAGGCAGATTATTGGGGGTGGGTGCAATATTCTTCAGTAGGAAAATGAATGATTTTCAATATAGTCTTAATATAATGAATGAATTATAGTTATACATGCCAACATAGACAAACATAAAATATAGTGTTGAGGTTAGAAAAATCATCTCACCAGGTGATATAAAGTAAAGACACCATACAAAGGCAATCACAAAATACATACGGGCACATGTGGAAATTTATTATATACTGAAGATGCTCTTACAGGTAAGTAGGATAATAATGGACTACTGAGTCAGTGGAGCTCAAATCATTGATTTCAAAATGGGAAAAGTACTAGATTTCTCCCTTGAACCATACACAGACATTTTCAGGAGGAGATTCAATTGCTTAAGACAGAAGTTTTTGAGGACCACATCATAGGCTATCTTCATAACCTGGGACTGAGGAAGAATTTTTGAAAGCAGAATAAACACTCATCTTCACTTCATTTAAAAAATTAGTTCAGGCCCAGCGGCCTGCTGAGGGGCAGAGCCGCCCCCCACCCCCCGCACCTGCCAGGTAGGCGGAACTGTGACCACCAAAGGAAAAGGCCCAATGGCCCGCGGAGGGGCAGAGCTGCCAACCACACCTGCAAGGTAGGCGGGCCTGCGACCCACCGGCAGAACAGGAGCAGCGGCCTCCTGAGAGGCAGAGCTGCCCCCTCCCCCCGCGCCAGCAATGTAGACGAAACTGTGACCACCCACAGAATAGGCCCAGCGGCCTGCTGAGGGGCAGATCCGCCCCCTACCACACCCCCCCCAGCGCCTGCCAGGAAGGCAGAACTGTGACCACCGACAGAAAAGGCCCAGTGACCCGCGGAGGGGCAGAGCTGCCAACCACTCCTGCAAGGTAGGCGGGCCTGCAACCCACCGGCAGAACAGGAGCAGCGGCCTGCTGAGAGGCAGAGCCGACCCCCCCCCCCAAGCCTGCAAGGTAGGCGGAACTGTGACCACCAACAGAACAGGCCAGACCTGCAACTGACAGACAGAACAGGCCCAGTGGCCTGCACAAGGGTAGAACCGCCCCCCCCCACCCGCGCCTGCAAGGTAGGCGGACCTGCAACCCACTGGCAGAACAGCCCCAGAGGCCTGCAGAGGGGCAGTGCCGCTTCCTGCACCTGCAAAGTAGGCAGAACTGCGACCACTGACAGAACAAGCCTAGCGGCCTGCAGAGGGACAGAGCCGCCGCCCACGCCTGCAAGGTAGGCGGACCTGCTACCGACCAGCAGAACAGGCCCAGCGGCCTGCCAGCGTGGTAGGCCCATTCCCCAACTGGAGGAGGGGCAGAGCCGCCGCCCGCACCTGCAAGGGAGACTTTTCAACTATACAAGACCAATATAAATATATAGGGGGAAAATTCAATAGCACAACAGTTTCACCAAGCAGAAAGAAACGCGAACAGTATGAAGAGACAAGGAAAGAAAGGACCACAAGCAATGCAGGTCAACTCAACGTTAGAAGAGGTAATAGCTGCAGCAGATGGAATGTCAGAAAAAGAATTCAGGATATACATGCTTCAGATGATCTGGAGTCTCAAGGAAGACATCAGACAGCAAAATCAGACAATGAAAGATCACTTCAACAATGAATTACATAAACAAATCCAAGAAGCAAAAGATCAACTATACAGGGAGATAGAGGTTATAAAAAACAAACAAACAGAAATCCTAGAAATGCAGGAAGCAATAAACCAACTTAAAAACTCAACTGAGAATACTACCAGCAGAGTAGAACACTTAGAAAATAGAACATCAGACAATGAATACAAAGTATTTCAACTTGAAAAGAACATAGACAGCTCAGAAGACTGTTAAGAAACCATGAGCAGAACATCCAAGAAATATGGGATAACATCAAGAGACCAAATTTAAGAGTCATTGGAATACAGGAAGGGACAGAGTTTCAAACAAAAGGAATGAGCAATCTATTCAATGAAATAATAGGAGAAAACTTCCCAGACTTGAAGAATGAGACAGAATCCCAAATCCTAGAAGCCTACAGGATGCCGAATGTGCAAAATCATAAGAGATCCACACCTAGACACATTATAATGAAGATGCCCAACATACAGAATAAGGAGAGAATTTTAAAAGCTACAAGAGAAAGGAAGCAGATTACATTTAGGGGTAAGCCAATCAGGATAACAGCTGATCTTTCAACACAGACTCTGAAAGCTAGAAGATCCTGGAATAACATATTTCAAACACTGAAAGAAAATGGGTTCCAACCAAGAATTGTGTATCCAGCGAAATTAAGCTTCAGGATGGAAGATGAAATTAAAACCTTCCATGATAAACAAAAGTTAAAAGAATGTGCAGCTAGAAAACCATCTCTTCAAAACATCCTCGGCAAAACATTACAGGAAGAGGAAGTGGAAAATAACAATTAAAACCAACAGTGGGAGGTAGGACACTAAAGGGGGGAAAAATAATCAAAGAGGAAAACAAACCATGTTTAGTAACATAAATAAACAAATATGGCTGGAAGAACAACCCATATCTCAATAATAACCCTAAATGTTAATGGCTTAAACTCACCAATTAAGAGACACAGGCTAGTAGAATGGATCACAAAACAAGACCCAACAATATGCTGCTACAGGAGACGCATTTGATAGGAAAAAACATACATAGGCTGAAGGTGAAAGGTTGGGAAAAACCATATCACTCATATGGACTTCGGAAACAAGCAGGAGTGTCCATACTCAAATCAAATAAAATAGATTTCAAGCCAAAGTTAATCAAAAGGGATAAAGAGGGACACTACATACTGCTCAAGGGAAACATACACCAACAAGACATAGCAATCATACATATATATGCCCCAAACAATGGTGCAGCTATGTTCATCAAACAAACTCTTCTCAAGTTCAAGAGTCTAATAGACCACCATACAATAATCATGGGAGACTTCAACACACCTCTCTCACCAATGGACAGATCTTCCAAATAAAAGTTGAATAAGTAAACTATTGAACTCAATAACACAATTAATAACCTAATTGACATATATAGAATATACCACCCAACATCAAGCAGTTACACTTTTTTCTCAGCAGCACTTGGATCCTTCTCAAAAATAGATCATACATTATGTCACAGGGCAACTCTTAGACAATATAAAGGAGTAGAGATAATACCATGCATCTTATCTGATCATAATGGAATGAAACTGAAAATCAACAATAAAAGAAGGAAGGAAAAATCATGCATCACTTGGAGAATGAACAATAGGTTACTGAATGATCAATGGGTTATAGAAGACATCAAGGAGGAAATTAAAAAATTCTTAGAGATAAATGAAAACACAGACACAACATATCGGAATCTATGGGACACATTGAAAGCAGTTCTAAGAGGAAAATTCATTGCGTGGAGTTCATTTCTTAAAAAAAGAAAAAAAAAACAACAAATAAATGGTCTCATACTTCATTTCCAAATCCTAGAAAAAGAAGAGCAAAACAACAGCAAAAGAAGTAGAAGGCAAGAAATAATTAAAATCAGAGCTGAAATTAATGAAATCGAAACAAAAGAAACAATTGAAAAAATTGACAAAACTAAAAGTTGGTTCTTTGAAAAAATAAACAAAATCGACAGACCCTTAGCCATGCTAGCAAAGAGAAGAAGAGAGAGAACTCAAATTACTAGCATACGGGATGAAAAAGGCAATATCACAACAGACACTTCAGAAATATAGAAGATAATCAAAAATTATTTTGAATCCTTTTACTCCAATAAATTAGAAGATAGTGAAGGCATAGATAAAGTTCTTAAGTCATATGATCTGCCCAGATTGAGTCAGGAAGATATAGACAACCTAAACAGACCAATATCAATTGAGGAAATAGAAGAAACCATCAAAAGACTACCAACTAAGAAAAGCCGAGGACCGGATGGGTATACAGCAGAGTTTTACAAAACCTTTAAAGAGGAGCTAATACCAATACTTTTCAAGCTACTTCAGGAAATAGAAAAAGAGGGAGAACTTCCAAATTCATTCTACGAGGCCAACATCACCATGATACCTAAACCAGACAAAGACACTTCAAAGAAAAAAAAAAACTACAGACCAATATCTCTAATGAACCTAGATGCAAAAATCCTCAATAAAATTCTGGCGAATTGGATACAAAAACATATCAAAAAAATTGTGCACCATGATCAAGTAGGATTCATCCCTGGGATGCAAGGCTGGTTCAATATACGGAAATCAATAAATTTTATTCACCACATCAATAGACTTAAAAATAAGAACCATATGATCATCTCTATAGATGCGGAAAAAGCATTCGACAAAGTACAGCATCCCTTTATGTTCAAAACTCTAGAAAAACTAGGGATAACAGGAACATACCTCAATATTGTAAAAGCAATCTATGCTAAGCCTCAGGCTAGCATCATTCTGAATGGAAAAAAATTGAAGGCATTCCCTCTAAAATCTGGAACAAGACAGGGATGCCCTCTCTCACCACTTCTGTTCAACATAGTTCTCGAAACACTGGCCAGAGCAATTAGACAGACGAAAGAAATTAAAGGCATAAAAATAGGAAAAGAAGAACTTAAATTATCACTATTTGTGGGCGATATGATTCTATACCTAGCAGACACAAAAGGGTATACAAAGAAACTATTAGAGCTAATAAATGAATTCAGCAAAGTGGCAGGATATAAAATCAACACGCATAAATCAAAGGCATTCCTGTATATTAGCGACAAATCCTCTGAAATGGAAATGAGGACAACCACTCCATTCACAATATCCTCAAAAAAAATAAAATACTTGGGAATCAACCTAACAAAAGAGGTGAAAGACTTATACAATGAAAACTACAGAACCCTAAAGAGAGAAATAGAAAAAGATCTTAGAAGATGGAAAAATATACCCTGTTCATGGATAGGCAGTACTAACATCATCAAAATGGCGATATTACCAAAAGTTCTCTATAGGTTTAATGCAATGCCCATCAAAATCCCAAGGGCATTTCTTGTAGAAATAGATAAAGCAATCATGAAATTCATATGGCAAAATAAAAGACCCAGAATAGCAAAAGCAATTCTAAGCAGGAAGTGTGAATCAGGCGGTATAGCGATACCAGATTTCAAACTATATTACAGAGCAATAGTAACAAAAACAGCATGGTACTGGTACCAAAACAGGCAGGTGGACCAATGGTACAGAATAGAGGACACAGAGACTAATCCACAAAGCTACAACTATCTTATATTTGATAAAGGAGCTAAAAGCATGCAATGGAGGCAGGATAGCATCTTCAACAAATGGTGCAGGGAAAACTGGAAATCCATATGCAACAAAATGAAACTGAATCCCCTCCTCTCGCCATGCACAAAAGTTAACTCAAAGTGGATCAAGGAGCTAGATATCAAATCAGAGACACGCCATCTGATAGAAGAAAAAGTTGGCTCCGATCTATATATTGTGGGGTCAGGCTCCAAATTCCTTAATAGGACACCCATAGCACAAGAGTTAATAACAAGAATCAACAAATGGGACTTTCTTAAACTGAAAAGTTTTTTCTCAGCAAGACAAACAATAAGAGAGGTAAATAGGGAGCCTACATCCTGGGAACAAATCTTTACTCCTCACACTTCAGGTAGAGCCCTAATATCCAGAGTGTACAAAGAACTCAAAAAATTAGACAATAAAATAACAAACAACCCTATCAACCAATGGGCCAAGGACCTGAACAGACACTTCTCAGAGGAGGACATACAATCAATCAACAAGTACATGGGAAAATGATCACCATCTCTAGCAGTCAGAGAAATGCAAATCAAAACCACCCTAAGATACCATCTCACTCCAGTAAGATTGGCAGCCATTATGAAGTCAAACAACAAGTGCTGGCGAGGATGTGGGGAAAAGGGTACATGTGTACATTGCTGGTGGGACTGCAAATTGGTGCAGCCAATTTGGAAAGCAGTATGGAGATTTCTTGAAAAGCTGGGAATGGAGCCACCATTTGACCCAGCTATTCCCCTTCTAAGTCTATTCCCTAAAGACCTAAAAAGAGCATGCTACAGGGACACTGCTACATCGATGTTCATAGCAGCACAATTCACAATAGCAAGACTGTGGAACCAACCTAGATGCCCTTCAATAGACGAATGGATAAAAAAAATGTGGCATTTATACACAATGGAGTATTACTCTGCATTAAAAAATGACAAAATTATAGAATTTGCAGGGAAATGGATGGCATTAGAACAGATTATGCTAAGTGAAGCTAGCCAATACCTAAAAAACAAATGCCAAATGTCTTCTTTGATATAAGGAGAGTAACTGGGAACAGAGTAGGGTCGAAGAGCATGAGAAGAAGATTAACACTAAACAGGGATGAGAGGTGGGAGGGAAAGGGAGAGAGAAGGGAAACTGCATGGAAATGGAAGGAGACCCTCAGGGTTATACAAAAGTATATACAAGAGGAAGTGAGGGGAAAGGGAAAAATAATACAAGGGGGACAAATGAATGACAGTAGAGGGGGCAGAGAGAGAAGAGGGGAGGGGACGGGAGAGGAGGAGGGATAGTAGAGGATAGGAAATGCAGCAGAACACAACAGACACTAGTATGGCAATATGTAAATCAATGGATGTGTAACTGATGTGATTCTGCAATCTGTATATGGGGTAAAAATGGGAGCTCATAACCCACTTGAATCAAAGTGTGAAATATGATATATCAAGAACTATGTAATGTTTTGAACAACCAACAATAAAAAAAATTAAAAAAAAAAGAAACTAAAAATTCTCCGAGAAAACACAGGAAGACCTCCTTGAAATTGGCCTTGGCAATGAATTTGTGGGTGCCACACCAAAAATCTAGGTAACAAAAGCAAAAGTAAACGAAGAAACTGCATCAAACTAGAAAGCTGAACAGCAAAGGAAACAACAGAATGAAAAGGCAGCTCCATAGTTGGAAGAAAAAACTTGTGAGCCATATATCTGACAAGGGGTTGATATCCAAAATATGTAACCACATACAACTCAACAGAAAAAAAACTGATTTTTTAAAAATAGTTTTTTAGTCGTTAATGGACCTTATTACTTATTTCTTTATTTATATGTGGTGCTGAGAATTCAACCTAGTGCCTCACATATGCCAGGCAAGTGCTCTACCACTGAGTCACAGCCCCAGCCCCCAACCTGATTTTAAAACGAATAAAGGACATGAATAAACATTAAAAAAAAAAAATTAGTTCAACAAAATATTCTTGGAGAGGACTTTTCTCCATATTCTGTGTAATGTGTGGTCATTTCCTTTACCTTGCTTTATCTTTTCAATCATACGTGTGATGTGGTGATCCTTATTTGACTATTTTTCCACCCTGGCTTTCTTCTGTGTAAAACCCCATGCTTGTGATTAGTTGCTCCATAGATACTCTTGAGAAACAGAAAATCTAATAAATTTGACTATATTGAAAAATTTATGTACATCAAAGAGCTGATAAACTAAGTGAAAAGACTTGCAGAACAATACCAAGACTCCTAAAAATAATTAGGTGTTCTGATAACAATAATTAGCAGAGGGTACAGATAATTCACATTTAATAAATATGAAAGACACTCAACCTTACTAATATCAAGACAATGTATGATAAAAATCACAATGAAAAGCTATTTTTCCCACAAAAGTTTGGCAGAAACTTAGTAAATTGGTGGGACTATTAATTAGTACAACTATTGTGAGAACCAATGTAGTCTGATCTCATAAAGCTGGAGAGGATTCAGTTATTTCTTATCCAGACATGAGCCTTACGGAGGCTTTTGCATACAAAGTAACCTGAAAAGACAATTCATTTTAGCATAGATTGTAGGGGCAGGAAATTGGAAAGAACTTAAATGTCTTCTGAATATAAAACTAATTTTCAGAAGTATATATTGGAATACTATAGAGTAGTTAAAACAAATGCATTATAGCTAACTGAAGGTTGAAAAATAATCTCGAATACATTGCCTTGAGAAAAACAAAATGCTATGGTTGGCACATTATAATTCTATTTAAATTTTAGGAACATGACATGTGGCTTAGATCTGTTTCTCATAACCTAGTATGCCTAAGAAAATTGCATCTAGTTTGAACCCCAACACAAAGAAAAGGCCACCAACTCCAATTTTAAATCAATTTAAAGCAAGCTTGCATTGTGTACACACACACACAAAGAGCTTATCTGTGTATCTCTCTCCCAACCCAGGCTAGAGATCACCACCGCAGCTGTCCAGGAACTAGGTTTTATAGCACAAAAAGTTGCAAAGCAGAATGTCTTGAGAACTTATAGATAACAGGATTTTTACAAGCATAATACAAAGGCAGGTAGTAAATTAATGATTTACATGGCTTAATATTTTAAGGTAGGAAATAAATTTAGATCCCTACATCAGAATTTACAAGGCACTGCTGATGTTTCAGAGAGAGTTGTTATCTGGTCAGGGGGAGCCAGAATTTATGAGTTGCCACTAAGGTTTTAGAGAGGCTTGTTATCTGCTCAGGGAAGACCAAGCATGGGTGAGTTCAAGGCACTAGCAGAATTCCAAACAAGTTTAGAAATTGCAGTAATTTATAGTAAAACAGGAATTAACTTTGCATGACTTTGTGATGAGATGGCTGCCAATCTTAAAATGGAATTAGAGTGGGTTCATCACTAGGAGTACTCAACTTCAAATTTATGGCATTTAAGACATGTATGAAAATGTCATGAGGTACCCCATAAAAAAATTTTATATGTGTCAGCTAAAAAATAAATTTAAATGTGAATACTTTCTACCAGCACATTATTCTGCTTGGTTGTCTTGCCAATCAAAACCATTCTCAAACCAGTTTGTTTTGGGCTGGAATTGTCACTCAGTGGTAGAGCACTTGCCTTGTACATGTGAGGCCCTGAGTTCAATCCTCATCACCACATGAAAACAAATAAATACAGATATTTTGTTCATCTACAACTTAAAAAAACACACAAACAAACAAACAAACAAAATGGTTGGTTTCCCTGTTCTCACAGGTGAAGTTTTCTATACATTTTTGTACCAGTTCCACATGAAATATCCCTCAGTTGGAATTTTCCCACAAACCCTAATGTGTATGTCAGCTAGCCAATTTAGCCAGTCATTCTGGAAAATAGTCTGTGACTTCCCCCTATAGGTTAAATTGATATAAGGTCTGATTTGTATAGCGAATATCTGTGTTTTCAGTGCCAGTTACTCTGTTTCTGATTGTATGGCAACTACAGTGATGCCAACAAAAAGCAACTACTTGAGAGACTGACGTTGTAGCTCAGTGGTAAAGCACTGCCTAGCACATACATTGACTGCAACTGCTTCTATCTGAGGAGACTGGATGGAAGACTCTGTGTGTTTTCCTATTCCTCACAGCTTAATATGGTCATTCTGCTTACTTTTAGTTCTATTTTATTCTTTGATTAAAAATATTGAAAAACCTCTCCTCAAGCAGGATTTCTGTATATGTTTCTTAGTAATATTTTATTGAATATGTTCAAGTAATTTGTATGCTAACAAATGTTGTCTTTTTTATTTACTGAAATATATTAAAATATCCCATTGCCATTGTGGATCATACCAACTTTATAATTTTGCCAAGTTATTCATTCAAATTTATGCATGTGTTACTTTGTTAAAAAATAGTGATCTATGGTAGATAGATAGATCAATAGATAGATAAAAGAGAAAATATGTGAAGTAAGATTTTTAAAATAATACAGTCCCAAAAAGCATGAACTAGCAACTGGGTTTTTGTTAATATTCAATAACATACCATATGAACATCAGAAACTCTGGATTCCTGGACATCTCTACCTGGGTCAGAACCTTGCTGAGGGCTGCTGATGAGGCTGCAGCTCATCTGCTGCTGTGTTCACAGACAGGGCCACCTGAAGTCACTCCAGGGAGTGGTGGGTGCACTGTTTCCTGGCTTACTGTGACAAGGACTCTTCGGTCCCTGTAGGCCCAGCAGTGGCACCAGGACAATGATCACTCTGAGCACTCCTGGCAAGCAGGTGACATTGTGGGTTGCATGATTGACATGAATGAACACACCATGATGTTCACACTAAATAGTAAAATTCTGCTGGATGATTCAGGTTCCAATCTGGCTTTAAAGGACTTCAATATTGGTGATGGTGGGGGTGCTTATTCGGTTCATTTTTAAGTTTGTGGTACAGTGAAACTATGGTTCTGATGCCTGGTATTAGAGGGTAAGTGAGCCCATGGGCACCACGTGGCAATTGGATCAGGCACCCTTGAAATATCTGTAGCAGAAAAGCTGTGCTGCTAGCTTGGATTTTGATAAGGTAGAAATGTCTTTGATGAGTGTCAGAAAACAAAGGTCAGGCCTAAGGATGGAGTTCCACAGTACTGGAGGGTTCAACTTGAATTAATGAGTTTCTTGTAGCCTTTTTCTCTTCAGTTCACAAAACTACAATGAGAATCGACCATGAATTAGTCCTTTTTCTGGAAGCTGAGGTAACCAAAAAGAAAAGAACCTGGTCCTCTCTTTATGTAGATTACAATGTACCAGCAAAGGGTGTTGCTGGCATAACTTCTATTTTACAGAAATGATCCATAGCAGTTCCATGCAGAGGCAGTCTTCTGTGGGCCTTGAGACAGGTTCAGAAGCCCAGCTATGCAATAAGTTTGAGGACCTTGGCAAAGCAAGGGAGATGGCTCTTCTCCTTGAGAGATGGACTTCTATGTGGTAGCCAATGGACACATCCATCTGTGTAGATTTAAATTAAAACACATTAAAAATTGCCCTTCTATGTTACACTAGCTACATGTCAAGTGCTTTAAGTTCTAAGTTAAGTAGTTTTCAGTTGGGAGTCATTGTAATAAAGTTGCAGTGAGCACTTAGGACATCAGCCTTTTCAGTACCTCTGAATTTTTTTTTTCTTTGTGATCCACCAGAGGTGGAATACTGCATACAATCTGTGTCTGTTTTATGGTTCCCTAATAAGCCAGAATAGTGGTGCCATATATAAATATTGATCAAGGAATAGCAAAGAAAAGGGAAGGTCTCATTGCATTCCCACCACCTGGACTTGAATACTTGATCTGAATCCTTGCTAAGTGCATAAGCAAGAAGCACTATTTCATGCCCAATAAGATGCAAGGTCCAAATCAGATGCCATCTCACAGGTCCATGATGACTGTGGAACACCTGTGGAGACTTTCTTCTCTGCATTTTGATGTGGTTGCTCTAAACAGTAGATCTTTTTTCTGCCACAGTATTATCTTGGGTGTGAAACTAGCTATGGAGACCACTGAACCTGTATTTGTGTGGACACTTGCACTCTGCTCTTTGGTGACCATTTATGGTACCAATTAAATGAAGTGTCACTTCACAATACATATAAAGAAACTGTAGACCATACATTCCCTCCCCCTGACTCCTGCAGATTCTGATCCTTGTTCTTTTTCCTCCAGGTCCTTGGTTTGTTGCTTCCTTCTGCCTGAGAGCCTCAGTGCTGAAGATGCATTGCCACCAGCAATTTTTCAGTACATTTCATACATGGCTGACCTGTGATCTTCAGATGGTCCCCAAATGATGAACTACTCAATGGAATTTATCTGATGGACTCACTCTCATAGAACTTGAACTCTGGTAGGAAGGGGCTGAGGATGGGAGGGAGGTTTGATGGAGTGAGATGTGGGTGTTCTTCTGTCTTCCAGTTACATTCTTATTTTCTGCCTTAATCAGCTTTCTATCACTGTGACAGTGAAACTGGAATGTTTACACTTCTGCTGGCAAGTGGGGTCTGCATAAGCTGCAGGCATCTAAGCTGCAAAGTATTGTACTTCTTAAAGGTAGGCCATGCCCTCCTCTGTTGCAGCAGACCCCAGAAGCACACTGTCCATTTGTACTGCATTCTGCATTCTTCTATTCTGAATTGAACAATGAAATCCATAGAAAAGGATGAGTGAGGTTAAGAATAGGATTTATTGAAGAATGGAAACAGGAAGAATACTCTCCATTTGTGAGAGGGGAACCAGTGAGAGGTTTTCTGTCCTCCTGTGCTAGTGTAGGGGAGTGTACAGCACTTGGGTAAATGCTATTGTTCCATACTTATGCCATTTAGGGTTTGAACAAACTACCAATTCTGCTGATCCAAACTTTTGGTAATTAGAGTTAGGAAATGTACTAATGCTATTGCTTAGCCCTAAATCCCATTCACATTTTCCTTACTTCCATTTTCTCTTGGCCTCTTCTCTTGGCAAGAGGTTGAGGTAGTGAATCCCATAGGCTCAGTGGGTGGGGCAGGGGGTGCTTAGGTTCTGTAGATGCAGCCCTGCCTAAAGCAGGGTTCTGCACTGGGCCAGCTGGAGTTGTTTTTTTCTGGGATGACAGATCAGTGTGCCTTGGCACTCCTGCAGGGATGGCTCACTGAGCCTCATGCCTGCACTCACCAACTGTGTCCAACCCACCTGGGGCTTACATTCTACCATGGTTTCTGCATTCCCCTGCTAGGCTGCAACTTCTCTGCAGGGACCATGGGTCTGAGTGCACAGTTTGGTGGCTGGGGATTCATGTCAATGGTCATCTTAGATAAATGACATATATGGAGTACAGACTAAGAGATGGAAGATGGTGGAATGGAAGAAATCTATATTCCAGGCTGTGATGTGCCTTAGGATCAAAGTAGTGGTGTACATCTTCTCAGCATGGTCTGTGAAGGAGAGATGTCAATAAAATTTCATATTAGACACTCAGAGTAGCTTAAGGACTCAGAAACTTTGGTACAATAAACAAAAATGAGAGACTACATCAGTGATGGCCTGGCTGCCCTATGAGTGCATCTGGTGCTTATTCACCACAAACAGAGGGAGTGGTAACAGAGTTTGGGGTCAGAAAAGCCTGAGATGGTAAAAATGCTGCCTGATCTTAGCTGATGCAGAGACTTCAGTGTGTGCTTGGGTTGAGAAGTATGCTCTGTATCTCAGCTGGCGTCTGGGAACTGAAGCAGGGGCCATCTCTGTTTGAGATCACTGCCCTGTTGACTGGGAAATGTGGGGAAAAAATAAGACCACAGATGCAATATGAGTGCCAACACCTGTAGAGTGATCAAGGATTGGCCGATTGAGTGAAATAGGCACAGAGTGGACTTCACCCTGTGTGATTGAAGTAAGAAAGGCAAAGTGAAGCTCAACTCATTGGTTCTTTTTGTCTGGTGGCTCATGTGACCAGCTAAAATGGGCTGGGAATCTGAATTGGCAAAGTGAATACCTCAGGTGGTAAACCCATGAATTCTGTGCTCATGGGCATTAGTCAGTAGAGGATTGGCCCCTCTTCCTCACAATTGGTTTTCTACGGAGTCTCCTAGAAAAGGAGACCCATATCCACATCAGAGATTGGCTAATATCTAACCTAGGTCCTAGTCGATCTAATCCCTCCCAAGGTGGCACCACCTAACAAAGCCCATTAGGTTTGATTATACATACCTAAGCTCCACCTGCTGGAACTCCTCTCACCAAGAGCTTCAGAACTTGTACCCTGAGTATACCCAAACCGAATACCCCACTGTGTACAAAACTGGGGTGAATGGAGAAAATACCACTCACAGTACTTCATAAATCCTCCCACCTCATATTGGTGAGAAGGGAAGCTGAGTCTTATATCAAACACCTCAATCTCAAGCCATTCCAACTGGCAACTCACAGAGCAACACAAAGACAGAATGGTGTTAACACCTCCTACCCCTTGCTCTATCAGTACTTAACTCAAGAAGAAATGGAAAGAAAGACACTAGGACATAGAAAGTGACCACTGAATCCGAACAACTCTTTTGACCACCTCAGTGAAGATAGTTTCTTCATTCTACACTAAGATGTTGGGTTTCCTAAATTTTCATTTCTTTTTATTTTTTTCATTATTTTTTTCTGACAAAAAATAGTGGTAGGAATGTGTGTGCATTCTCATGTGAATTCTGGCTATGCTGATTGGTTCAGGTACATATATACATATACTTATTTCTTCTCTAATTTTTAGCATTTTTAAATGTACCTATTATTTCCTGGCATTCTCTATTTGGTGTTTGGGTTTTGGATTATATATTTTGTTTTCATTTTGTACTAGTGTCCTTTTTTTTCCTCTTGTTTCTCTTTTTCTCTTCTTTTATAAGTGCCAAATTCTGTTGTTCTTTCCCCTCTTTCCCAATACCTTGCTACTTCTATTTCTTCCATAGAGAGGGTGTATGCTGCATCTCTTCTGCATTCTCTGTTCATGTTTTGAAATTGAAGATTCTTATATAACTTCCTAAAATGTTTTCTTTTTACCTAATCAATTGTATATTTACCATCTTTTAGAACTAATGGGATTATATAAACACTGCCCTCCAATTGACGCTAATACAGTCATTACTACTGTGGATGATATAGTTGACATTTGTAGTTTGCTTTACTAAAGAAAGGTCTAGTTCATGGTGATTGCTTTTGTCATTGACAATTGCTGAATCCACCATTCAGGTTTATTGGTGGTAATTAATGTTCCAGAGTTCTTCATTTACACAGCTGGTGGAAACTCTCAGGAATCTTTGGATGAACAGAGACAGAGAAATGAGTTCAAATTGTTATGGCAGAGCAGGCAAAGAATGCAGGGAGAATGATCTAAGAAATTAAGAAGTCCAGTGGTAGATGGCCTGAGGTAAAGCTCATCTGGTTGCTGGTGAGGTCAGCAGGAGTGATTTCTCCTGACCTGCTTGCTGACTTCTGATTGGTTGTCATTTTTTTTTTGAAGAATATGCCTTCATAGTGACAGAATGAACAAACTCCCTCTGCAACCCTCCCTGATGGTTCCACTTTGAGTCCTGACCTATGCAGCCTGACTGGTCACAGACCATAATCAATCATTGTGTCCTGGAAGGATGGTCTCTTCTGATCGGCAAGATTGCAGTTATGTGACTTTCTACCTCCCAGGTGCCTTTGGAACATCTCACTGTGTTTCCTGGTGGAGATGCCTATGAGCAGGGTTCAGAGTTGAGATGCTGTATCCTATGTGCTGTGCCCACTCGTGCTGATATCCTACACCCCACTGTCTCCTGTTAACAGAGGAATTCATGGCAGCACTTCTTCCCATCATACATATGTTTCACTACCACCGTGTAGTTAGGTTTCTTTTGTGAATGTTGAATTTGGCTTTGGCTCCTGGCTTCTAGGCCTGCACCTTTTGTCATGTGACATCAGTTATTTGGTCAACAATTATTCATTGAGCACTTGTTCTTTATAAGTTCAATGTTAGTTTCTGGATAATTTCCTGAGAAACGATGATGTTCCTTGTCTCAAGCAACTGAGACATTAGTGGAACTACTACAAATTTTGGAAGTCAAAGGCAGGTGGGTGAGTCCATGTGAGAAAAGGGGGTAAATAATCTAAGAGCATACATAGAAGTGCAGGGAGGTAGACAGAGATAGATCCTATGAAGAGGTGACAATGGGAAGTAAGGGAAAGGTCATGTGTCCATCAGAGGAAGAGTGTCCCAGGAAGATGGCAGCTATTCCAATGCTCCTGATATGAGAACAAGCAGAGGCTTCCCAGAGAACAGGTGGTGAACTCTTTCTTTTCAAAGGCCAGATAGTAAATATTGCAGTTTTTTGGGTCATATGCCCTTTGTGGCAACTGCTCAACTCTGTCACTGTCATTGAAAAAGAGACATTGACAACCCTTAAATGACCAGGTATGAATGTGCTCCAACAATGATTTTTTTAAAGGACACTGAATTAGAAATTTCATATCATCTCTTGTCATCATTTAGTGTTTCTTTTGGGTGATTTTATGTAGAAAATCTGAGCTGGAAGGCCTGAAAATACCAGTGGAAAGCCCATTTGGCCCAAAGACTGTGATGTGCACATTCCTGATTGCAGAGGTGTGGTAAGGTGGCTGGTGAAGTAGCAGGGCAGTAGGGAGAAAAGCAGCTGGAGATGTGCTCAGCAAGAGAAATAGGGCACACCCATGTGGCCTTGGAGGTCATTCTGGAGCTGTTAGTATACCAAAATCCCCTAGAAAGTCCTGTCTGGATTTTCACCACCTACAGTGTTTCTGGCCAGCAGGTGTCACCCAGGGAGTCTTCCAGGGTATAAGCTGTGTCTGAGCAAGGAGCGGAAGGATGATTCCAGGCCTAATCTAAAGTTCACCATGTGTCTGGAGAAAATCCCTTTTCTTCTCTGGGTTTCTCCTTTCTCATCAACACTGGGTCTCTGGGTGAAAATGATCTCCAGTAAGCCTCTTGGCTCTAGCAGGCTATAATTTGTCTTTGCACATTTCTTCCAGCTCAGTTTGACCTCTAGCACCCCACGGTCCTGACAGCCATCTGATGCTCCCAGGTAGCTGCTGAACTGAGTTGAGTTCACAATCAGACAATATTGGGTCTGGATCCTTCCCCCTCACTGGCTGCTGTGGACACACAGGGCAGAAGATCTGAGCTCTGTCTGTGAGTAACATCCAGGAGTCTGTGTTCCTGTGGGGTTCCCAACTGCTACCGCTGCTCCCACCAGAAATGTCCATTGAACTGCTTGTGATGCCAGCTATCCCAACTCTGTAAGTTATTATTGGGCCTCTGAGAGGGAAGTGCAGGAGTCCTCATGGAGGGAGGAGAGGGGGATGTGAAGGCTTATTGAGCCCATCCACCTCCTGCCTTCCTCTCATACCTCTTCTCAATCTCCCTCAACCACTCTTTGTCTGCCCCAGGTGAAATGGGCAATGGCTCTCAGGCAGCATTGACAACACGATGTGTTGCTAGGGCACCATGGGATCCTTTTGAAGCAGGTCCAGTGGGAGGCCTTTCATTCTCTTCTGTATGGGCCGTGTTCTATTCATATGGGAACATTTGGCTTCATGTTCATTCCCATGGTCACTGTCACTGTCTTGTCAATTCATTCAGGGACTTCACACCTTCTGAATTCACTTTACCTCCTTAATCCAATATGTACAGGAGGCCTCTGAGAGGCAGGCAGGGTGAAAATGATGATTTCAATATGGAGAAGAGATTATCAGGCTCCACTCTGAAAGTCACATCCTAGCAATCTTTATTGGATTTTAATGATCAGCAAACTTTAGTTCATTCTGATTGGTGAAGCCTTGACTCTCTTCCTCCTCCCTCCTCAGTGAATGAACTCCTGAAATGACAACCAACATCACACTTTATCATGTCACCATGAAAGCCTAATCATTGAGTTATCATTCAAAAAATTATGATCTTGGTAATACTTGATCACATAAAAAGCAACAACACTGTATGAGCTTGCTTTTAAAACTACATGCTCTCAGTTTGAATGCTGTCTCACAGATTAAATGCAACTGAGTTTGTGTTCTGCCATATTATCATAGGGAGATATATACTGACTTCTTGAAATAATCTACTCGAGTTCAGATAACACTGATGGAAAAAAGGAATATGACTTGTAGTAACTCTGAAAATAGGCTCAAATTTACAAATTATGAAACTAATCATACCTTTCTCATCATTATTGGAAAGCAGCAGGAAATTTGACAAAAAAAGAGAGGAAGGATTGAAGGGTAGAGATGTATAGTGAAGTAATTCACTATCTGACATTATTGGAAGGAAAAACTCACCTAACTAGAGTTTACATTTGGATAGTAGAGTGGCTTATGATTTTAAGTGATCTACTCAAAATGGTTGTTTTCCATTTTACACTTGGAATATATTCAAGATTTTGAAATGTTTGAATGACTTTCAGATCTTTGTGTCTAACCTAAAGGCAACTATGATACTAAAGGCCAATTGAACGAACTAGCAGTGTTAAAAACCAAGCTTAACTGATATGATTTCCCAGGTGCCTCCTACATCTGCATTGTGGATATGTTGCTAATCATTTTATGATGACTATAGATCATATTCACTTCTCCATGCTTAGTAAAGTATAGAAAGTTTAAAAACTTGCCAAGCTTTTACTGAACTTTCATAATAAATTTGGCTCATCATGCCATACATGGTAGAATATAGCTGTAATTTCAGTGATTCAGGAAGTTGAGGCAGGAGTATTACAAATTTGAGTCCAAACTGTGCAATGTATGAAAACCCTATCTCACAATAAGATTTAAAGGAGGCTGGGGATACAGGATGGTGGCAGAGCACTTACTAGCATTTGAGAGGCCCTGAAACCCCCAGTACAGCAGGGGACAAAAATCATCATTATTGTATGACAAGGGTATTTAATACTAACATTAGGTCTAGATTATTATTAAGAGAAATAGAAAAACCAAAAATGTACTTCTGTGAGCCAGTAGTCACTGAGCTAGTGACTATTCACCCAGCATGTGAGCAGGGTGAATTGGTGACAGTCTATTTGCTATCTTCACTGACAGGAGTTGGTGGAGAGTTCGGGGGACACTCCACAATAGGACTTTTTACCCCACTTTATACCACCATCTTACAAAGTCAACTTGATTTTAATGGGTTTTGAATACCTGGTATATTTAATGAAAGCTAACATTCTTTACAAATATGAATTCATTAATGGATTTGATCAGTACATAACATTCAGTCTCAAAGCTGAATCAGATATTTATTAGGTGTCCATTAAAGCAGAAAGATTTATTCACATTTCCTTTAAAACATATATTTCTCTGATGCATCAGCATAAATTTATTTTAAATAGTTTTCTATCAAACATAAGAACAATTCTTTATTTCAGTGTTTAGAAATATCACTTGCTCGAAGATAAACATTCCTAGGATTTAGGTGTGATTATATACAAAGTGATCAGCAACATAAATCAACATGACAGCTAATTCATTAAAAGAAAAATAAATGTCTGATTTTCAGTGGTATTCAACATGCAGTATGAGTACAAATGTACAGCTTCAGAAGACAATGATATCTTTGTTTATGATTTTTTTAAAAGATGGACACAATATCTTCATTTATTTTTATGTGGTGCTGAGGGTCAAACCCAGTGCTACTCATTTGAGGGGCAACTGCTCTCCACTGAGCTATAACTCCAGCCCTGATTATGGTATCTTGTTGAACAAAGCTTTAAAGGGTAAGCAGTTGTATTGTAAAATAAACATGTTAGTTTACCTTCAATCCCAAAATTTTTCTTGAATGTACTGACCTGAATTTAGAAAGCATCCTTGATCTTGATAATATTAATAAAAGATAAATACCAAATTAATTCTCAGTGAATATTAGTATTCTCTAATATTATAGCACTGATCTCTTTTGCAATAAATGTAAATACACTGTCATTGAAGTTCAAAGAGGTACAAGATCATCTAAGAGATCAAGTATTTGAGAAATTGTTTTCTGTGATACAGTGTTCATAATTCTTCCTATGCTTGACTTACATTTTGAGCTATTTTAATTTCATGTGCCATATAACAATGGCTCATGTGATTTTTATTTATATTAAGGATCAAACCCAGGGGTACTGTACCACTAAGCTACATCCCTACACTTATATTTTTATTTTGAGATAAGATCTCTCTATGATGCCTAGGCTGCCCTGAATTTTCCATTTTCTTTCCAGCCTCCAAAGTAACTGGGATTGCAGGATTGTATACATGTTAAACTTCACCCAGTTGATTTTTTTTTTGGGGGGTAATGATAATTTAACCTAAAGATTCTTTACCAAAGAGCCATATCTCCATCCCTTTTTCTTTTTATTTCATTTTTTTTTTTTTAATTTTTGAGACATGGTCTCACTAAATTGCTTAGGGCCTAACTTGCTGAAGGTGCCCTTGTACTTGTAATTCTCCTATTTTAGCCTCCCAAGTCACTGAAATTACAGGCATGTGCCACTGTTTCTAGCAAAATGAGAACTTTTAATGATCATTGCACTAAAACATTTTGAAGTCTGAAATATGTTTCATATAGATATTGAGTTTTCAAAATGTTTTATTTTTATTTTTTTAAGTTATACTTGGATATAATATCTTTATTTTATTTACTTTCATGCATTGCCAAGGATCGAACCCAGGACCTTATACATGTAGGCAAGCTCTCTACTGCTGAGCCACAATCCTAGCCAAAGTTTTCAAAATATGTAACTTAAATCAATTTTCTTCTCTCTTTACAGGGCTAGAGATTGAGCCCATGCCCTTGAACACACTAAAAAGTGCCAGGCACGGTGGTGTGTAACAGTATTCCCAACAGCTCAGGTAGGCTGATCCCAAGTTCAAAACCAACCTTAGCCAAAGTGAGGCACTAAGAAACTCAGTGAGACTCTCTTTGTATAAATAAAATATAAAACAAGTCTGGTGATGTGACTAAGTGGTTGAATGCCCTTGAATTCAAACCCTAGTACCAAAAAAAGTGCTCCATATTCATACATATTTAGCACTCAACTTGAATTCCCTATTATGTAAACTATAGGTTTTTCTAAAATACATGTCCAAGAACTATTTATCATTGGGAAATCCCTTTCTTGCACTTCTCACAATTCTTTTATTACACAATGTATTCATTTTGTTTGTTACATACAAACCACTGTGTGCAGCAATAAGTTATTGTTGTTAAGTTAATAATTTAGACTTGAATAAAAAATATATTAAAGTGATGTTATTTACAATCTTGAAGGGGCTTTTTCTAAAATAATTTGTAGCAACCAGATGTGCTACTCTATTCTTAAAAATTTATCATATTACATTAAATTAGGTTTGGCCTGAGGATGACTCCACACTTGAGTCTGGGATCTGCCAATGAAGGTAGTGCTCATCCTACCTAGTGAAAGCCTAGTGCAGAGGACACTCTTAACATGGCAGTGTTTCAGAAATGACAGTGCTGAGCCTGTGAATTGTGGAATCCTAGGAATAGGGTTCTGTGTGACCTGGGAAGCTGTCTTCATCCTCACTGTTCCTCTGCATCAACACTGCCTTGACACGTTGGAGGCATAAGTGCTGTGAAGCTATTCCAGTCCTGAGGCTGATAAGTAAGTGGGTAATTTTGTTTCCATTCTCTTTTCCTTGCTTAAGAAATTCCACTAAACACAACATGTTTAAGGGATTTTCCTTTAACCTTAAAGTAGGGGATGGAAACTAAAAGCTTGTTAATTGTCATGTAATTATTAGTCTGTGATTTTTACATTTAAGACCTATACACATCTTGAAGAAATATAATATTTAAGATACAACAGTGTTTTATTAATGTTTGTGAAGCCTAGTATGCTCTCTGAGCTGTGGTATATAAAACTGTTAGTGAAATTTTGAACAAAAGTCAAAATACAAATACAATTGTGGGCATACTTACATACATAAAATATGTTTCAGAGAAATGAAGTTTGCATAATTATCTAATTCAAATTATACCAAAAAAAAAAAAAAAAAAAAAAAGAAATCACACTTTTTGTCTCTGGAAATTTTGAGGGGAAAAGTGAGCAAAGTGAGCAGCATTTATGCCAAGGAGTGGATCCTGATAGAAATGGAGCAGAAATTTCTGTGCACAAAAATGAATGGGCCATCAGTACCAAGAGACAAACAGGAGCATGGTACAGAGTTATCTCTCATAGAGTCCTGAGTTGTGGCTAGGAGGGCTCCAAGTGCCATCCTAGGAGGAAGGACCCCTTGAGGGTCTTGAGAATGTTCACACAGCAGCCAGCCTACAAGGGCCCAGTTAACTGGCTGCCCACTGTCAGACCTGCTGAAAATCTGTAATTCCTGGTACAGCAGAGATGCTTAAGAAAGACACACACACACACACGCATTCAGTAGAAAATGAGCACCGTCTTTACTTTTTTCTCTCATTCTTTTATACAGCATTGTTAATTAAAACAAGGGAAAAGAAAAAAACATCCTTTCAGCAGCTTAATTCTTACAAGCATGGATAAACATTCTCAGGAAAACTTTGTTTATGGTCACAGTGCTCCATATTTCTTATCAATTAACTTGTGGTTAGTTATTCTGAGTCAAACACACACACACACACACACACACACACACACACACACACACACACACATATATATATATATATATATATATATATATATATATATATATATATATATTTTGCACTTGGCAGAACATTTTTTTCTCTTATCTTCTTAAGACAGCAACAAGGACACAGTTCAAAGAGTTCATACTTTCTCACAGAACGCCTTGTTTTGCTAAGCACAGCAAAACTTAACACTTTGTGTGCGTGTGCACACAGTTCCCCCCTTAAATAACAATGACGGTGATTGTGCCTGTCTTAGGTTGTGAACCATACTGCAACATCCTTACCCGTCATGGAGGACTTCCACTGATGGAAAATGAAAGCCTCTGTCTTAGGTTGATATGTGCAGTGATTCATCTTACCCGTCATTGGCAACAATCATCTTAACCATGGGGGGGGGGCGTATGAAGTCACCACAGGAGGATGAGATAAGAGACAAATGATCATACAATGACCAATGATACAAACAAGTATAGACATGCCAAGTATCAAAATCACACATATCATTAATTCTTTTAACCAGGAAATAGTAGGAAGTCAAGATGTTAACCATGAAAATAATTCTTCATTTCCTTCATATTGTCTGATATTATCAATCATTTCTTTTCAAATGATGAATTTCTGTATCAAAGGAACACTGTTATCTGTCAGATTAAAACAACACATATTTTTTTTTTACTTCAATACATTTTTTATGGTGTAACACTAGTAAATAATCTAAAGCAGCTCTATTATCCAAAACTCCTTGTCATAAAACCTGCTGTTCATTCAACAAGGCTAGAGCAGTAGATGTACGATTAATGTTTTTTTTTTTTTTTTTTTTTGCCATTACACATGCCAATTTCATAGCTGTCTTATAAGCTCCTACTGTCAATCCAGGGATCCCTACAAGGGAAAAAGTCAATGCATCAAACTCTGCTTTAGATAATAAATTTATATCATCCTTACAGTCCAATGTTAGCATAGCCATTCTTTGTAAGTGACGAGAAGGATGTTCAGGAAGCAAATCATCAATGGAGGGAAGGAAAACTGTGAGACGACTAAGACAGCAACATGTTCCATGAGTCATATTTGCCAGTATATAGTTGAATGTATAAGTTCCACAGGAAAAACAAACAGCCTCTTGAAAATGGCACATGTCCATAACTTGAAGGAACCAGAAAGGAATTATTACATGCAAAAGAAGGTCCCATAGATCTACACTTAGTTGCACAATTGTGAAGCTCAGTGCAGGTGTCATTATCTGTGACAATAACAGTAGTGGTCATAACTTGAACTGCATTTCAGGGTAGGCAATAAGAAGGGGTGCCCCAATTAGAATAATCAGCATAAGTAATAGTTTTATCAAAATTGGAGAAAAAGGTCATATTTTTTTATTTCTTCTGCTGGATGACAGACAGGTAGTAAACAGGAACCCAATACTGCTCCCAAATGGACATCTTTTTTAGGCAGATATTATCAGTCCCTGCCAAATGAGCCAATCTCAGCCATACATTGGTATGATTGAAAGAGGTAACTTCCATAGCTCCGAAAAGGAGAAAAAAGTTTAGGGACAGTATCTATAAGATATAAAACAAACCAAAGAAGAAGAGCATTCATGATGTAGTTTTAGAAGATTCCAACCATATCAAACGAGAAGGAATCCATCGAGGACAGGGATCATTTTGTGGAAAAACACAGGCAGCTCCTTTTCCCCACATTAATACAGGATTAGGACCCATCCATTGTCCTGTTAAAACATCTTTCCACCTTACAAGTGGATGGGCTATTTGTCCCTTAGCATGCCATAAGCGATCTGCAGCTGTCAGTTTTGTAGCTGGGTCTACAGTTAAAAAATTTAAAATAAATTATACATGCGCTAAACAAGAGTGGGGACTGCCATTACTCCACCCTTTTGTTTTTGACAGATATGCTTTAAGAGTTTGATGAGCTCGTTCTACTATACCTTATCCTTGAGGGTTATAGGAATACCTTTCATGTGTTTTACATCATAAATGTGAAGAAATCTTGCAAATGATGTACTAGTATATGTTGGTCCATTATCTGTTTTAATATGTTTAGGGAGACCCATAATAGAAAAAGGCTTCCATACAGTGAGCAAGTACATCTTTGACCCTTTCCCTGAATGAGGAGAAGCATAAATGAAATGAGAGTAAGTATCTATAGACACATGAACATACGCTAATTTGCCAAAAATGTTAATGAGTAACATCCATTTGCCATAAATGACCCGGTAAAAGGCCTCTGGAATTAATGTCAAAATTAGGAGAGTGTATCTGTGCAGAGCAGTGGGAAAAATTGTGAATGATTTGAGAATCCGCTTCATGAGAAATTTTACAATGATAAGCTAAAGAAGAGGCATTATGGCGAAATTGAGAATGTAAAGTTTGGGGATCCATAGATGGAAAGGCAGACATTTTGGAGGCTAAATCAGCGGCAGCATTTTTCTCACCAAGTGGAATGACCTTTCTGTCTAATAGAGAAACATTTAATTCTGTTACTCAGTGCTGGATAATCATACTAGAAAACACCAAGCCTACCTGTGTAGGTTAGGAATATCTGTAGGCCTTAAACTAAAAACTTCTGTCTCTGGCATCTCCTCTTGATAGTCTATTTTTATAGTTATCAGACATTTCTGTCTGAGAATCCTTCTTTGTCGCCTCCAGTCTTACTTATTTTACTTATCTCAGGCTAACATAAGTTGTATAACTTAAATTATTATTATTATTATTATTATTATTATTATTATTATTATTATTATTATTTAAAATGCCCAGGAATGGCTGTGTTTTGGTTTTAACTGTCTTTATTGAGTGTTTAAGATGAAGCAGTCAAACTGACTTTTGTTTTTATCTATTATTAATAGTCAGCTGAGTTTTTATGGGAGTCATTCCTGGGGAAACTTACAGCAGCTTCTCAGTTCTGTTAGTGCCATTTGAACTAGGATGGGTCCAGGTCTTGCTTAACCATGTGGCTTCCCTGAGAAGCATCAGGGATGTCTCCCTTCTCTAATGATCCTCCTCTTCATAGCAAATGCACTGATTGGCTTTCTGTTCTCCAGTGGTCTCATTAATCTCCCTGATCGAGAGGTCATGTGGCCCAGAGTTGCAAAGCTCTTTAGAGAAGTCCCATGTTCCCTGGATTCAGACTGACTCAGAGGGCAAGAGCCAAATATTGGTTTTCATGGCCCTTTTGATTTAACTTTAATTTTAAATCTTCATCTTAAACATCCAGTAAATAAATATTAACAGCCTTATATTAAGAGTACTGGGCTTTAATGTCTATAACTTTATAATTATTTATCTTTTTTATTAATTGGGGTCTGTATTATCCTATCTGTCTTGTAGATGATGACTTATTATTTTATATTAACCCAGGATGTGTGTTTTTAAAGCAGTACCTCTGTAAAACATTAACAGGCAATCTTTAGACCATTTATAAGAAAACTACAAAATAAAATTAACAAGAGTGAAAACATATTCAGTTCGTGTAATAGGTACCTTGAATTTTGACTGAGTTACACATTACATAAATCTCCTGTTTGAGATGCTAGTAATCTTGATAGACAAAAAAAAAAAAAAACAAAAACAAAAAACAAACAAACAAAAAAAAAAAAAACATTTGAACATAACTTTAAATTAACTAAAATCTGGCCTACTGATTTTGTAGTCATTCTCACAGACTTATACAGACTTTAGTAAATCAATCAGATATCTAACAAAAGTACTGATGAATGAGTAATCCCATATCAAATTTACTTTACTTATTTTTTCAAAATATTAGACAAGTATATTGAACAGTGTTAGTTATTTTTTGAAGGAAAATTCCTAGAACCAAGGCATATTAGACATTTTATAGACATTAATATTTTATTAGTTTTTTTGAACACCTAGAAAAACTTGTAAACTTAAATTTAAAGACATTTATTTTTATCTGTTTATTAAATTTAGATTGAACCATTTTAATCACGTGAATTAAAGATCTTTGGATCCATTTTAAAAAAATTTTATGAGCGCTCTTTATAAATGTTAATTTGTATATTATATATATGATATATGGACATATGCACATATAGACATACAACACATAACACAAGTGTGCACACATAACATGATAGTAAAGGCCTTGTATCTTTTTGCAGGTGAAATCTCCATTGCAATGTTTTTTAAAAAAACTCCACAGTTGATTAAAAATAGAACTGATCAGAAAAACATTAATCTAAGTCTGTAGGATCAAAATCATGAGCTCAAAAAAATACAGAATCTAAGAAAAAGCAAGAGTCCTAGAAAAAATGACTGGCCAGTAATTAGTAAATAGCATACAATTTACTGTTTTTTTTTCCTTAGGCCTCAGATCAGTCTCCTACTGAGCTTGCAGGCTTCTTTCATTTGCATTTTAATGTAACTATAATAATATAACTATAATGTAAATAACTATAATGTAAACTATAGGTTTTTCTAAAATACATGTCCAAGAACTATTTATCATTGGGATGTCCCTTTCTTGCACTTCTCACAATTCTTTTATTACACAATGTATTCATTTTGTTTGTTACATACAGACCACTGTGTGCAGCTATAAGTTATTGTTGTTAAGTTAATAATTTAGACTTGAATAAAAAATATATTAAAGTGATGTTATTTACAATCTTGAAGGGGCTTTTTCTAAAATAATTTGTAGCAACCAGATGTGCTACTCTATTCTTAAAAATTTATCATATTACATTAAATTAGGTTTGGCCTGAGGACGACTCCACACTTGAGTCTGGGATCTGCCAATGAAGGTAGTGCTCATCCTACCTAGTGAAAGCCTAGTGCAGAGGACACTCTTAACATGGCAGTGTTTCAGAAATGACAGTGCTGAGCCTGTGAATTGTGGAATCCTAGGAATAGGGTTCTGTGTGACCTGGGAAGCTGTCTTCATCCTCACTGTTCCTCTGCATGAACACTGCCTTGACACGTTGGAGGCATAAGTGCTGTGAAGCTATTCCAGTCCTGAGGCTGATAAGTAAGTGGGTAATTTTGTTTCCATTCTCTTTTCCTTGCTTAAGAAATTCCACTAAACACAACATGTTTAAGGGATTTTCCTTTAACCTTAAAGTAGGGGATGGAAACTAAAAGCTTGTTAATTGTCATGTAATTATTAGTCTGTGATTTTTACATTTAAGACCTATACACATCTTGAAGAAATATAATATTTAAGATACAACAGTGTTTTATTAATGTTTGTGAAGCCTAGTATGCTCTCTGAGCTGTGGTATATAAAACTGTTAGTGAAATTTTGAACAAAAGTCAAAATACAAATACAATTGTGGGCATACTTACATACATAAAATATGTTTCAGAGAAATGAAGTTTGCATAATTATCTAATTCAAATTATACCAAAAAAAAAAAAAAAAAAAAAAAAGAAATCACACTTTTTGTCTCTGGAAATTTTGAGGGGAAAAGTGAGCAAAGTGAGCAGCATTTATGCCAAGGAGTGGATCCTGATAGAAATGGAGCAGAAATTTCTGTGCACAAAAATGAATGGGCCATCAGTACCAAGAGACAAACAGGAGCATGGTACAGAGTTATCTCTCATAGAGTCCTGAGTTGTGGCTAGGAGGGCTCCAAGTGCCATCCTAGGAGGAAGGACCCCTTGAGGGTCTTGAGAATGTTCACACAGCAGCCAGCCTACAAGGGCCCAGTTAACTGGCTGCCCACTGTCAGACCTGCTGAAAATCTGTAATTCCTGGTACAGCAGAGATGCTTAAGAAAGACACACACACACACACGCATTCAGTAGAAAATGAGCACCGTCTTTACTTTTTTCTCTCATTCTTTTATACAGCATTGTTAATTAAAACAAGGGAAAAGAAAAAACATCCTTTCAGCAGCTTAATTCTTACAAGCATGGATAAACATTCTCAGGAAAACTTTGTTTATGGTCACAGTGCTCCATATTTCTTATCAATTAACTTGTGGTTAGTTATTCTGAGTCAAACACACACACACACACACACACACACACACACACATATGTATATATATATATATATAAATTTTGCACTTGGCAGAACATTTTTTTCTCTTATCTTCTTAAGACAGCAACAAGGACACAGTTCAAAGAGTTCATACTTTCTCACAGAACGCCTTGTTTTGCTAAGCACAGCAAAACTTAACACTTTGTGTGCGTGTGCACACAGTTCCCCCCTTAAATAACAATGACGGCGATTGTGCCTGTCTTAGGTTGTGAACCATACTGCAACATCCTTACCCGTCATGGAGGACTTCCACTGATGGAAAATGAAAGCCTCTGTCTTAGGTTGATATGTGCAGTGATTCATCTTACCCGTCATTGGCAACAATCATCTTAACCATGGGGGGGGGCGTATGAAGTCACCACAGGAGGATGAGATAAGAGACAAATGATCATACAATGACCAATGATACAAACAAGTATAGACATGCCAAGTATCAAAATCACACATATCATTAATTCTTTTAACCAGGAAATAGTAGGAAGTCAAGATGTTAACCATGAAAATAATTCTTCATTTCCTTCATATTGTCTGATATTATCAATCATTTCTTTTCAAATGATGAATTTCTGTATCAAAGGAACACTGTTATCTATCAGATTAAAACAACACATATTTTTTTTTTACTTCAATACATTTTTTATGGTGTAACACTAGTAAATAATCTAAAGCAGCTCTATTATCCAAAACTCCTTGTCATAAAACCTGCTGTTCATTCAACAAGGCTAGAGCAGTAGATGTACGATTAATGTTTTTTTTTTTTTTTTTTTGCCATTACACATACCAATTTCATAGCTGTCTTATAAGCTCCTACTGTCAATCCAGGGATCCCTACAAGGGAAAAAGTCAATGCATCAAACTCTGCTTTAGATAATAAATTTATATCATCCTTACAGTCCAATGTTAGCATAGCCATTCTTTGTAAGTGACGAGAAGGATGTTCAGGAAGCAAATCATCAATGGAGGGAAGGAAAACTGTGAGACGACTAAGACAGCAACATGTTCCATGAGTCATATTTGCCAGTATATAGTTGAATGTATAAGTTCCACAGGAAAAACAAACAGCCTCTTGAAAATGGCACATGTCCATAACTTGAAGGAACCAGAAAGGAATTATTACATGCAAAAGAAGGTCCCATAGATCTACACTTAGTTGCACAATTGTGAAGCTCAGTGCAGGTGTCATTATCTGTTACAATAACAGTAGTGGTCATAACTTGAACTGCATTTCAGGGTAGGCAATAAGAAGGGGTGCCCCAATTAGAATAATCAGCATAAGTAATAGTTTTATCAAAATTGGAGAAAAAGGTCATATTTTTTTATTTCTTCTGCTGGATGACAGACAGGTAGTAAACAGGAACCCAATACTGCTCCCAAATGGACATCTTTTTTAGGCAGATATTATCAGTCCCTGCCAAATGAGCCAATCTCAGCCATACATTGGTATGATTGAAAGAGGTAACTTCCATAGCTCCGAAAAGGAGAAAAAAGTTTAGGGACAGTATCTATAAGATATAAAACAAACCAAAGAAGAAGAGCATTCATGATGTAGTTTTAGAAGATTCCAACCATATCAAACGAGAAGGAATCCATCGAGGACAGGGATCATTTTGTGGAAAAACACAGGCAGCTCCTTTTCCCCACATTAATACAGGATTAGGACCCATCCATTGTCCTGTTAAAACATCTTTCCACCTTACAAGTGGATGGGCTATTTGTCCCTTAGCATGCCATAAGCGATCTGCAGCTGTCAGTTTTGTAGCTGGGTCTACAGTTAAAAAATTTAAAATAAATTATACATGCGCTAAACAAGAGTGGGGACTGCCATTACTCCACCCTTTTGTTTTTGACAGATATGCTTTAAGAGTTTGATGAGCTCGTTCTACTATACCTTATCCTTGAGGGTTATAGGAATACCTTTCATGTGTTTTACATCATAAATGTGAAGAAATCTTGCAAATGATGTACTAGTATATGTTGGTCCATTATCTGTTTTAATATGTTTAGGGAGACCCATAATAGAAAAAGGCTTCCATACAGTGAGCAAGTACATCTTTGACCCTTTCCCTGAATGAGGAGAAGCATAAATGAAATGAGAGTAAGTATCTATAGACACATGAACATACGCTAATTTGCCAAAAATGTTAATGAGTAACATCCATTTGCCATAAATGACCTGGTAAAAGGCCTCTGGAATTAATGTCAAAATTAGGAGAGTGTATCTGTGCAGAGCAGTGGGAAAAATTGTGAATGATTTGAGAATCCGCTTCATGAGAAATTTTACAATGATAAGCTAAAGAAGAGGCATTATGGCGAAATTGAGAATGTAAAGTTTGGGGATCCATAGATGGAAAGGCAGACATTTTGGAGGCTAAATCAGCGGCAGCATTTTTCTCACCAAGTGGAATGACCTTTCTGTCTAATAGAGAAACATTTAATTCTGTTACTCAGTGCTGGATAATCATACTAGAAAACACCAAGCCTACCTGTGTAGGTTAGGAATATCTGTAGGCCTTAAACTAAAAACTTCTGTCTCTGGCATCTCCTCTTGATAGTCTATATTTATAGTTATCAGACATTTCTGTCTGAGAATCCTTCTTTGTCGCCTCCAGTCTTACTTATTTTACTTATCTCAGGCTAACATAAGTTGTATAACTTAAATTATTATTATTATTATTATTATTATTATTATTATTATTATTATTATTATTATTATTTAAAATGCCCAGGAATGGCTGTGTTTTGGTTTTAACTGTCTTTATTGAGTGTTTAAGATGAAGCAGTCAAACTGACTTTTGTTTTTATCTATTATTAATAGTCAGCTGAGTTTTTATGGGAGTCATTCCTGGGGAAACTTACAGCAGCTTCTCAGTTCTGTTAGTGCCATTTGAACTAGGATGGGTCCAGGTCTTGCTTAACCATGTGGCTTCCCTGAGAAGCATCAGGGATGTCTCCCTTCTCTAATGATCCTCCTCTTCATAGCAAATGCACTGATTGGCTTTCTGTTCTCCAGTGGTCTCATTAATCTCCCTGATCGAGAGGTCATGTGGCCCAGAGTTGCAAAGCTCTTTAGAGAAGTCCCATGTTCCCTGGATTCAGACTGACTCAGAGGGCAAGAGCCAAATATTGGTTTTCATGGCCCTTTTGATTTAACTTTAATTTTAAATCTTCATCTTAAACATCCAGTAAATAAATATTAACAGCCTTATATTAAGAGTACTGGGCTTTAATGTCTATAACTTTATAATTATTTATCTTTTTTATTAATTGGGGTCTGTATTATCCTATCTGTCTTGTAGATGATGACTTATTATTTTATATTAACCCAGGATGTGTGTTTTTAAAGCAGTACCTCTGTAAAACATTAACAGGCAATCTTTAGACCATTTATAAGAAAACTACAAAATAAAATTAACAAGAGTGAAAACATATTCAGTTCGTGTAATAGGTACCTTGAATTTTGACTGAGTTACACATTACATAAATCTCCTGTTTGAGATGCTAGTAATCTTGATAGACAAAAAAAAAAAAAAAAAAAAAAAACAAAAAACAAACAAACAAACAAAAAAAAAACCATTTGAACATAACTTTAAATTAACTAAAATCTGGCCTACTGATTTTGTAGTCATTCTCACAGACTTATACAGACTTTAGTAAATCAATCAGATATCTAACAAAAGTACTGATGAATGAGTAATCCCATATCAAATTTACTTTACTTATTTTTTCAAAATATTAGACAAGTATATTGAACAGTGTTAGTTATTTTTTGAAGGAAAATTCCTAGAACCAAGGCATATTAGACATTTTATAGACATTAATATTTTATTAGTTTTTTTGAACACCTAGAAAAACTTGTAAACTTAAATTTAAAGACATTTATTTTTATCTGTTTATTAAATTTAGATTGAACCATTTTAATCACGTGAATTAAAGATCTTTGGATCCATTTTAAAAAAATTTTATGAGCGCTCTTTATAAATGTTAATTTGTATATTATATATATGATATATGGACATATGCACATATAGACATACAACACATAACACAAGTGTGCACACATAACATGATAGTAAAGGCCTTGTATCTTTTTGCAGGTGAAATCTCCATTGCAATGTTTTTTAAAAAAACTCCACAGTTGATTAAAAATAGAACTGATCAGAAAAACATTAATCTAAGTCTGTAGGATCAAAATCATGAGCTCAAAAAAATACAGAATCTAAGAAAAAGCAAGAGTCCTAGAAAAAATGACTGGCCAGTAATTAGTAAATAGCATACAATTTACTGTTTTTTTTTTTCCTTAGGCCTCAGATCAGTCTCCTACTGAGCTTGCAGGCTTCTTTCATTTGCATTTTAATGTAACTATAATAATATAACTATAATGTAAATAACTATAATGTAAACTATAGGTTTTTCTAAAATACATGTCCAAGAACTATTTATCATTGGGATGTCCCTTTCTTGCACTTCTCACAATTCTTTTATTACACAATGTATTCATTTTGTTTGTTACATACAGACCACTGTGTGCAGCTATAAGTTATTGTTGTTAAGTTAATAATTTAGACTTGAATAAAAAATATATTAAAGTGATGTTATTTACAATCTTGAAGGGGCTTTTTCTAAAATAATTTGTAGCAACCAGATGTGCTACTCTATTCTTAAAAATTTATCATATTACATTAAATTAGGTTTGGCCTGAGGACGACTCCACACTTGAGTCTGGGATCTGCCAATGAAGGTAGTGCTCATCCTACCTAGTGAAAGCCTAGTGCAGAGGACACTCTTAACATGGCAGTGTTTCAGAAATGACAGTGCTGAGCCTGTGAATTGTGGAATCCTAGGAATAGGGTTCTGTGTGACCTGGGAAGCTGTCTTCATCCTCACTGTTCCTCTGCATCAACACTGCCTTGACACGTTGGAGGCATAAGTGCTGTGAAGCTATTCCAGTCCTGAGGCTGATAAGTAAGTGGGTAATTTTGTTTCCATTCTCTTTTCCTTGCTTAAGAAATTCCACTAAACACAACATGTTTAAGGGATTTTCCTTTAACCTTAAAGTAGGGGATGGAAACTAAAAGCTTGTTAATTGTCATGTAATTATTAGTCTGTGATTTTTACATTTAAGACCTATACACATCTTGAAGAAATATAATATTTAAGATACAACAGTGTTTTATTAATGTTTGTGAAGCCTAGTATGCTCTCTGAGCTGTGGTATATAAAACTGTTAGTGAAATTTTGAACAAAAGTCAAAATACAAATACAATTGTGGGCATACTTACATACATAAAATATGTTTCAGAGAAATGAAGTTTGCATAATTATCTAATTCAAATTATACCAAAAAAAAAAAAAAAAAAAAAAAAAGAAATCACACTTTTTGTCTCTGGAAATTTTGAGGGGAAAAGTGAGCAAAGTGAGCAGCATTTATGCCAAGGAGTGGATCCTGATAGAAATGGAGCAGAAATTTCTGTGCACAAAAATGAATGGGCCATCAGTACCAAGAGACAAACAGGAGCATGGTACAGAGTTATCTCTCATAGAGTCCTGAGTTGTGGCTAGGAGGGCTCCAAGTGCCATCCTAGGAGGAAGGACCCCTTGAGGGTCTTGAGAATGTTCACACAGCAGCCAGCCTACAAGGGCCCAGTTAACTGGCTGCCCACTGTCAGACCTGCTGAAAATCTGTAATTCCTGGTACAGCAGAGATGCTTAAGAAAGACACACACACACACACGCATTCAGTAGAAAATGAGCACCGTCTTTACTTTTTTCTCTCATTCTTTTATACAGCATTGTTAATTAAAACAAGGGAAAAGAAAAAACATCCTTTCAGCAGCTTAATTCTTACAAGCATGGATAAACATTCTCAGGAAAACTTTGTTTATGGTCACAGTGCTCCATATTTCTTATCAATTAACTTGTGGTTAGTTATTCTGAGTCAAACACACACACACACACACACACACACACACACACACACACACACACATATATATATATATATATATATATATATATATATAAATTTTGCACTTGGCAGAACATTTTTTTCTCTTATCTTCTTAAGACAGCAACAAGGACACAGTTCAAAGAGTTCATACTTTCTCACAGAACGCCTTGTTTTGCTAAGCACAGCAAAACTTAACACTTTGTGTGCGTGTGCACACAGTTCCCCCCTTAAATAACAATGACGGCGATTGTGCCTGTCTTAGGTTGTGAACCATACTGCAACATCCTTACCCGTCATGGAGGACTTCCACTGATGGAAAATGAAAGCCTCTGTCTTAGGTTGATATGTGCAGTGATTCATCTTACCCGTCATTGGCAACAATCATCTTAACCATGGGGGGGGGCGTATGAAGTCACCACAGGAGGATGAGATAAGAGACAAATGATCATACAATGACCAATGATACAAACAAGTATAGACATGCCAAGTATCAAAATCACACATATCATTAATTCTTTTAACCAGGAAATAGTAGGAAGTCAAGATGTTAACCATTAAAATAATTCTTCATTTCCTTCATATTGTCTGATATTATCAATCATTTCTTTTCAAATGATGAATTTCTGTATCAAAGGAACACTGTTATCTATCAGATTAAAACAACACATATTTTTTTTTACTTCAATACATTTTTTATGGTGTAACACTAGTAAATAATCTAAAGCAGCTCTATTATCCAAAACTCCTTGTCATAAAACCTGCTGTTCATTCAACAAGGCTAGAGCAGTAGATGTACGATTAATGTTTTTTTTTTTGTTTTGTTTTTTTTTTGCCATTACACATACCAATTTCATAGCTGTCTTATAAGCTCCTACTGTCAATCCAGGGATCCCTACAAGGGAAAAAGTCAATGCATCAAACTCTGCTTTAGATAATAAATTTATATCATCCTTACAGTCCAATGTTAGCATAGCCATTCTTTGTAAGTGACGAGAAGGATGTTCAGGAAGCAAATCATCAATGGAGGGAAGGAAAACTGTGAGACGACTAAGACAGCAACATGTTCCATGAGTCATATTTGCCAGTATATAGTTGAATGTATAAGTTCCACAGGAAAAACAAACAGCCTCTTGAAAATGGCACATGTCCATAACTTGAAGGAACCAGAAAGGAATTATTACATGCAAAAGAAGGTCCCATAGATCTACACTTAGTTGCACAATTGTGAAGCTCAGTGCAGGTGTCATTATCTGTTACAATAACAGTAGTGGTCATAACTTGAACTGCATTTCAGGGTAGGCAATAAGAAGGGGTGCCCCAATTAGAATAATCAGCATAAGTAATAGTTTTATCAAAATTGGAGAAAAAGGTCATATTTTTTTATTTCTTCTGCTGGATGACAGACAGGTAGTAAACAGGAACCCAATACTGCTCCCAAATGGACATCTTTTTTAGGCAGATATTATCAGTCCCTGCCAAATGAGCCAATCTCAGCCATACATTGGTATGATTGAAAGAGGTAACTTCCATAGCTCCGAAAAGGAGAAAAAAGTTTAGGGACAGTATCTATAAGATATAAAACAAACCAAAGAAGAAGAGCATTCATGATGTAGTTTTAGAAGATTCCAACCATATCAAACGAGAAGGAATCCATCGAGGACAGGGATCATTTTGTGGAAAAACACAGGCAGCTCCTTTTCCCCACATTAATACAGGATTAGGACCCATCCATTGTCCTGTTAAAACATCTTTCCACCTTACAAGTGGATGGGCTATTTGTCCCTTAGCATGCCATAAGCGATCTGCAGCTGTCAGTTTTGTAGCTGGGTCTACAGTTAAAAAATTTAAAATAAATTATACATGCGCTAAACAAGAGTGGGGACTGCCATTACTCCACCCTTTTGTTTTTGACAGATATGCTTTAAGAGTTTGATGAGCTCGTTCTACTATACCTTATCCTTGAGGGTTATAGGAATACCTTTCATGTGTTTTACATCATAAATGTGAAGAAATCTTGCAAATGATGTACTAGTATATGTTGGTCCATTATCTGTTTTAATATGTTTAGGGAGACCCATAATAGAAAAAGGCTTCCATACAGTGAGCAAGTACATCTTTGACCCTTTCCCTGAATGAGGAGAAGCATAAATGAAATGAGAGTAAGTATCTATAGACACATGAACATACGCTAATTTGCCAAAAATGTTAATGAGTAACATCCATTTGCCATAAATGACCTGGTAAAAGGCCTCTGGAATTAATGTCAAAATTAGGAGAGTGTATCTGTGCAGAGCAGTGGGAAAAATTGTGAATGATTTGAGAATCCGCTTCATGAGAAATTTTACAATGATAAGCTAAAGAAGAGGCATTATGGCGAAATTGAGAATGTAAAGTTTGGGGATCCATAGATGGAAAGGCAGACATTTTGGAGGCTAAATCAGCGGCAGCATTTTTCTCACCAAGTGGAATGACCTTTCTGTCTAATAGAGAAACATTTAATTCTGTTACTCAGTGCTGGATAATCATACTAGAAAACACCAAGCCTACCTGTGTAGGTTAGGAATATCTGTAGGCCTTAAACTAAAAACTTCTGTCTCTGGCATCTCCTCTTGATAGTCTATTTTTATAGTTATCAGACATTTCTGTCTGAGAATCCTTCTTTGTCGCCTCCAGTCTTACTTATTTTACTTATCTCAGGCTAACATAAGTTGTATAACTTAAATTATTATTATTATTATTATTATTATTATTATTATTATTATTATTATTATTATTATTTAAAATGCCCAGGAATGGCTGTGTTTTGGTTTTAACTGTCTTTATTGAGTGTTTAAGATGAAGCAGTCAAACTGACTTTTGTTTTTATCTATTATTAATAGTCAGCTGAGTTTTTATGGGAGTCATTCCTGGGGAAACTTACAGCAGCTTCTCAGTTCTGTTAGTGCCATTTGAACTAGGATGGGTCCAGGTCTTGCTTAACCATGTGGCTTCCCTGAGAAGCATCAGGGATGTCTCCCTTCTCTAATGATCCTCCTCTTCATAGCAAATGCACTGATTGGCTTTCTGTTCTCCAGTGGTCTCATTAATCTCCCTGATCGAGAGGTCATGTGGCCCAGAGTTGCAAAGCTCTTTAGAGAAGTCCCATGTTCCCTGGATTCAGACTGACTCAGAGGGCAAGAGCCAAATATTGGTTTTCATGGCCCTTTTGATTTAACTTTAATTTTAAATCTTCATCTTAAACATCCAGTAAATAAATATTAACAGCCTTATATTAAGAGTACTGGGCTTTAATGTCTATAACTTTATAATTATTTATCTTTTTTATTAATTGGGGTCTGTATTATCCTATCTGTCTTGTAGATGATGACTTATTATTTTATATTAACCCAGGATGTGTGTTTTTAAAGCAGTACCTCTGTAAAACATTAACAGGCAATCTTTAGACCATTTATAAGAAAACTACAAAATAAAATTAACAAGAGTGAAAACATATTCAGTTCGTGTAATAGGTACCTTGAATTTTGACTGAGTTACACATTACATAAATCTCCTGTTTGAGATGCTAGTAATCTTGATAGACAAAAAAAAAAAAAAAACAAAAACAAAAAACAAACAAACAAAAAAAAAAAAAAACCATTTGAACATAACTTTAAATTAACTAAAATCTGGCCTACTGATTTTGTAGTCATTCTCACAGACTTATACAGACTTTAGTAAATCAATCAGATATCTAACAAAAGTACTGATGAATGAGTAATCCCATATCAAATTTACTTTACTTATTTTTTCAAAATATTAGACAAGTATATTGAACAGTGTTAGTTATTTTTTGAAGGAAAATTCCTAGAACCAAGGCATATTAGACATTTTATAGACATTAATATTTTATTAGTTTTTTTGAACACCTAGAAAAACTTGTAAACTTAAATTTAAAGACATTTATTTTTATCTGTTTATTAAATTTAGATTGAACCATTTTAATCACGTGAATTAAAGATCTTTGGATCCATTTTAAAAAAATTTTATGAGCGCTCTTTATAAATGTTAATTTGTATATTATATATATGATATATGGACATATGCACATATAGACATACAACACATAACACAAGTGTGCACACATAACATGATAGTAAAGGCCTTGTATCTTTTTGCAGGTGAAATCTCCATTGCAATGTTTTTTAAAAAAACTCCACAGTTGATTAAAAATAGAACTGATCAGAAAAACATTAATCTAAGTCTGTAGGATCAAAATCATGAGCTCAAAAAAATACAGAATCTAAGAAAAAGCAAGAGTCCTAGAAAAAATGACTGGCCAGTAATTAGTAAATAGCATACAATTTACTGTTTTTTTTTTTTCCTTAGGCCTCAGATCAGTCTCCTACTGAGCTTGCAGGCTTCTTTCATTTGCATTTTAATGTAACTATAATAATATAACTATAATGTAAATAACTATAATGTAAACTATAGGTTTTTCTAAAATACATGTCCAAGAACTATTTATCATTGGGATGTCCCTTTCTTGCACTTCTCACAATTCTTTTATTACACAATGTATTCATTTTGTTTGTTACATACAGACCACTGTGTGCAGCTATAAGTTATTGTTGTTAAGTTAATAATTTAGACTTGAATAAAAAATATATTAAAGTGATGTTATTTACAATCTTGAAGGGGCTTTTTCTAAAATAATTTGTAGCAACCAGATGTGCTACTCTATTCTTAAAAATTTATCATATTACATTAAATTAGGTTTGGCCTGAGGACGACTCCACACTTGAGTCTGGGATCTGCCAATGAAGGTAGTGCTCATCCTACCTAGTGAAAGCCTAGTGCAGAGGACACTCTTAACATGGCAGTGTTTCAGAAATGACAGTGCTGAGCCTGTGAATTGTGGAATCCTAGGAATAGGGTTCTGTGTGACCTGGGAAGCTGTCTTCATCCTCACTGTTCCTCTGCATGAACACTGCCTTGACACGTTGGAGGCATAAGTGCTGTGAAGCTATTCCAGTCCTGAGGCTGATAAGTAAGTGGGTAATTTTGTTTCCATTCTCTTTTCCTTGCTTAAGAAATTCCACTAAACACAACATGTTTAAGGGATTTTCCTTTAACCTTAAAGTAGGGGATGGAAACTAAAAGCTTGTTAATTGTCATGTAATTATTAGTCTGTGATTTTTACATTTAAGACCTATACACATCTTGAAGAAATATAATATTTAAGATACAACAGTGTTTTATTAATGTTTGTGAAGCCTAGTATGCTCTCTGAGCTGTGGTATATAAAACTGTTAGTGAAATTTTGAACAAAAGTCAAAATACAAATACAATTGTGGGCATACTTACATACATAAAATATGTTTCAGAGAAATGAAGTTTGCATAATTATCTAATTCAAATTATACCAAAAAAAAAAAAAAAAAAAAAAAAGAAATCACACTTTTTGTCTCTGGAAATTTTGAGGGGAAAAGTGAGCAAAGTGAGCAGCATTTATGCCAAGGAGTGGATCCTGATAGAAATGGAGCAGAAATTTCTGTGCACAAAAATGAATGGGCCATCAGTACCAAGAGACAAACAGGAGCATGGTACAGAGTTATCTCTCATAGAGTCCTGAGTTGTGGCTAGGAGGGCTCCAAGTGCCATCCTAGGAGGAAGGACCCCTTGAGGGTCTTGAGAATGTTCACACAGCAGCCAGCCTACAAGGGCCCAGTTAACTGGCTGCCCACTGTCAGACCTGCTGAAAATCTGTAATTCCTGGTACAGCAGAGATGCTTAAGAAAGACACACACACACACACGCATTCAGTAGAAAATGAGCACCGTCTTTACTTTTTTCTCTCATTCTTTTATACAGCATTGTTAATTAAAACAAGGGAAAAGAAAAAACATCCTTTCAGCAGCTTAATTCTTACAAGCATGGATAAACATTCTCAGGAAAACTTTGTTTATGGTCACAGTGCTCCATATTTCTTATCAATTAACTTGTGGTTAGTTATTCTGAGTCAAACACACACACACACACACACACACACACACACACACACACACACACACACACATATATATATATATATATATATATATATAAATTTTGCACTTGGCAGAACATTTTTTTCTCTTATCTTCTTAAGACAGCAACAAGGACACAGTTCAAAGAGTTCATACTTTCTCACAGAACGCCTTGTTTTGCTAAGCACAGCAAAACTTAACACTTTGTGTGCGTGTGCACACAGTTCCCCCCTTAAATAACAATGACGGCGATTGTGCCTGTCTTAGGTTGTGAACCATACTGCAACATCCTTACCCGTCATGGAGGACTTCCACTGATGGAAAATGAAAGCCTCTGTCTTAGGTTGATATGTGCAGTGATTCATCTTACCCGTCATTGGCAACAATCATCTTAACCATGGGGGGGGGCGTATGAAGTCACCACAGGAGGATGAGATAAGAGACAAATGATCATACAATGACCAATGATACAAACAAGTATAGACATGCCAAGTATCAAAATCACACATATCATTAATTCTTTTAACCAGGAAATAGTAGGAAGTCAAGATGTTAACCATTAAAATAATTCTTCATTTCCTTCATATTGTCTGATATTATCAATCATTTCTTTTCAAATGATGAATTTCTGTATCAAAGGAACACTGTTATCTATCAGATTAAAACAACACATATTTTTTTTACTTCAATACATTTTTTATGGTGTAACACTAGTAAATAATCTAAAGCAGCTCTATTATCCAAAACTCCTTGTCATAAAACCTGCTGTTCATTCAACAAGGCTAGAGCAGTAGATGTACGATTAATGTTTTTTTTTTTTGTTTGTTTTTTTTTTGCCATTACACATACCAATTTCATAGCTGTCTTATAAGCTCCTACTGTCAATCCAGGGATCCCTACAAGGGAAAAAGTCAATGCATCAAACTCTGCTTTAGATAATAAATTTATATCATCCTTACAGTCCAATATTAGCATAGCCATTCTTTGTAAGTGACGAGAAGGATGTTCAGGAAGCAAATCATCAATGGAGGGAAGGAAAACTGTGAGACGACTAAGACAGCAACATGTTCCATGAGTCATATTTGCCAGTATATAGTTGAATGTATAAGTTCCACAGGAAAAACAAACAGCCTCTTGAAAATGGCACATGTCCATAACTTGAAGGAACCAGAAAGGAATTATTACATGCAAAAGAAGGTCCCATAGATCTACACTTAGTTGCACAATTGTGAAGCTCAGTGCAGGTGTCATTATCTGTTACAATAACAGTAGTGGTCATAACTTGAACTGCATTTCAGGGTAGGCAATAAGAAGGGGTGCCCCAATTAGAATAATCAGCATAAGTAATAGTTTTATCAAAATTGGAGAAAAAGGTCATATTTTTTTATTTCTTCTGCTGGATGACAGACAGGTAGTAAACAGGAACCCAATACTGCTCCCAAATGGACATCTTTTTTAGGCAGATATTATCAGTCCCTGCCAAATGAGCCAATCTCAGCCATACATTGGTATGATTGAAAGAGGTAACTTCCATAGCTCCGAAAAGGAGAAAAAAGTTTAGGGACAGTATCTATAAGATATAAAACAAACCAAAGAAGAAGAGCATTCATGATGTAGTTTTAGAAGATTCCAACCATATCAAACGAGAAGGAATCCATCGAGGACAGGGATCATTTTGTGGAAAAACACAGGCAGCTCCTTTTCCCCACATTAATACAGGATTAGGACCCATCCATTGTCCTGTTAAAACATCTTTCCACCTTACAAGTGGATGGGCTATTTGTCCCTTAGCATGCCATAAGCGATCTGCAGCTGTCAGTTTTGTAGCTGGGTCTACAGTTAAAAAATTTAAAATAAATTATACATGCGCTAAACAAGAGTGGGGACTGCCATTACTCCACCCTTTTGTTTTTGACAGATATGCTTTAAGAGTTTGATGAGCTCGTTCTACTATACCTTATCCTTGAGGGTTATAGGAATACCTTTCATGTGTTTTACATCATAAATGTGAAGAAATCTTGCAAATGATGTACTAGTATATGTTGGTCCATTATCTGTTTTAATATGTTTAGGGAGACCCATAATAGAAAAAGGCTTCCATACAGTGAGCAAGTACATCTTTGACCCTTTCCCTGAATGAGGAGAAGCATAAATGAAATGAGAGTAAGTATCTATAGACACATGAACATACGCTAATTTGCCAAAAATGTTAATGAGTAACATCCATTTGCCATAAATGACCTGGTAAAAGGCCTCTGGAATTAATGTCAAAATTAGGAGAGTGTATCTGTGCAGAGCAGTGGGAAAAATTGTGAATGATTTGAGAATCCGCTTCATGAGAAATTTTACAATGATAAGCTAAAGAAGAGGCATTATGGCGAAATTGAGAATGTAAAGTTTGGGGATCCATAGATGGAAAGGCAGACATTTTGGAGGCTAAATCAGCGGCAGCATTTTTCTCACCAAGTGGAATGACCTTTCTGTCTAATAGAGAAACATTTAATTCTGTTACTCAGTGCTGGATAATCATACTAGAAAACACCAAGCCTACCTGTGTAGGTTAGGAATATCTGTAGGCCTTAAACTAAAAACTTCTGTCTCTGGCATCTCCTCTTGATAGTCTATATTTATAGTTATCAGACATTTCTGTCTGAGAATCCTTCTTTGTCGCCTCCAGTCTTACTTATTTTACTTATCTCAGGCTAACATAAGTTGTATAACTTAAATTATTATTATTATTATTATTATTATTATTATTATTATTATTATTATTTAAAATGCCCAGGAATGGCTGTGTTTTGGTTTTAACTGTCTTTATTGAGTGTTTAAGATGAAGCAGTCAAACTGACTTTTGTTTTTATCTATTATTAATAGTCAGCTGAGTTTTTATGGGAGTCATTCCTGGGGAAACTTACAGCAGCTTCTCAGTTCTGTTAGTGCCATTTGAACTAGGATGGGTCCAGGTCTTGCTTAACCATGTGGCTTCCCTGAGAAGCATCAGGGATGTCTCCCTTCTCTAATGATCCTCCTCTTCATAGCAAATGCACTGATTGGCTTTCTGTTCTCCAGTGGTCTCATTAATCTCCCTGATCGAGAGGTCATGTGGCCCAGAGTTGCAAAGCTCTTTAGAGAAGTCCCATGTTCCCTGGATTCAGACTGACTCAGAGGGCAAGAGCCAAATATTGGTTTTCATGGCCCTTTTGATTTAACTTTAATTTTAAATCTTCATCTTAAACATCCAGTAAATAAATATTAACAGCCTTATATTAAGAGTACTGGGCTTTAATGTCTATAACTTTATAATTATTTATCTTTTTTATTAATTGGGGTCTGTATTATCCTATCTGTCTTGTAGATGATGACTTATTATTTTATATTAACCCAGGATGTGTGTTTTTAAAGCAGTACCTCTGTAAAACATTAACAGGCAATCTTTAGACCATTTATAAGAAAACTACAAAATAAAATTAACAAGAGTGAAAACATATTCAGTTCGTGTAATAGGTACCTTGAATTTTGACTGAGTTACACATTACATAAATCTCCTGTTTGAGATGCTAGTAATCTTGATAGACAAAAAAAAAAAAAAAAAAAAAAACAAAAAACAAACAAACAAACAAAAAAAAAACCATTTGAACATAACTTTAAATTAACTAAAATCTGGCCTACTGATTTTGTAGTCATTCTCACAGACTTATACAGACTTTAGTAAATCAATCAGATATCTAACAAAAGTACTGATGAATGAGTAATCCCATATCAAATTTACTTTACTTATTTTTTCAAAATATTAGACAAGTATATTGAACAGTGTTAGTTATTTTTTGAAGGAAAATTCCTAGAACCAAGGCATATTAGACATTTTATAGACATTAATATTTTATTAGTTTTTTTGAACACCTAGAAAAACTTGTAAACTTAAATTTAAAGACATTTATTTTTATCTGTTTATTAAATTTAGATTGAACCATTTTAATCACGTGAATTAAAGATCTTTGGATCCATTTTAAAAAAATTTTATGAGCGCTCTTTATAAATGTTAATTTGTATATTATATATATGATATATGGACATATGCACATATAGACATACAACACATAACACAAGTGTGCACACATAACATGATAGTAAAGGCCTTGTATCTTTTTGCAGGTGAAATCTCCATTGCAATGTTTTTTAAAAAAACTCCACAGTTGATTAAAAATAGAACTGATCAGAAAAACATTAATCTAAGTCTGTAGGATTCAAAATCATGAGCTCAAAAAATACAGAATCTAAGAAAAAGCAAGAGTCCTAGAAAAAATGACTGGCCAGTAATTAGTAAATAGCATACAATTTACTGTTTTTTTTTTTCCTTAGGCCTCAGATCAGTCTCCTACTGAGCTTGCAGGCTTCTTTCATTTGCATTTTAATGTAACTATAATAATATAACTATAATGTAAATAACTATAATGTAAACTATAGGTTTTTCTAAAATACATGTCCAAGAACTATTTATCATTGGGATGTCCCTTTCTTGCACTTCTCACAATTCTTTTATTACACAATGTATTCATTTTGTTTGTTACATACAGACCACTGTGTGCAGCTATAAGTTATTGTTGTTAAGTTAATAATTTAGACTTGAATAAAAAATATATTAAAGTGATGTTATTTACAATCTTGAAGGGGCTTTTTCTAAAATAATTTGTAGCAACCAGATGTGCTACTCTATTCTTAAAAATTTATCATATTACATTAAATTAGGTTTGGCCTGAGGACGACTCCACACTTGAGTCTGGGATCTGCCAATGAAGGTAGTGCTCATCCTACCTAGTGAAAGCCTAGTGCAGAGGACACTCTTAACATGGCAGTGTTTCAGAAATGACAGTGCTGAGCCTGTGAATTGTGGAATCCTAGGAATAGGGTTCTGTGTGACCTGGGAAGCTGTCTTCATCCTCACTGTTCCTCTGCATCAACACTGCCTTGACACGTTGGAGGCATAAGTGCTGTGAAGCTATTCCAGTCCTGAGGCTGATAAGTAAGTGGGTAATTTTGTTTCCATTCTCTTTTCCTTGCTTAAGAAATTCCACTAAACACAACATGTTTAAGGGATTTTCCTTTAACCTTAAAGTAGGGGATGGAAACTAAAAGCTTGTTAATTGTCATGTAATTATTAGTCTGTGATTTTTACATTTAAGACCTATACACATCTTGAAGAAATATAATATTTAAGATACAACAGTGTTTTATTAATGTTTGTGAAGCCTAGTATGCTCTCTGAGCTGTGGTATATAAAACTGTTAGTGAAATTTTGAACAAAAGTCAAAATACAAATACAATTGTGGGCATACTTACATACATAAAATATGTTTCAGAGAAATGAAGTTTGCATAATTATCTAATTCAAATTATACCAAAAAAAAAAAAAAAAAAAAAAAAGAAATCACACTTTTTGTCTCTGGAAATTTTGAGGGGAAAAGTGAGCAAAGTGAGCAGCATTTATGCCAAGGAGTGGATCCTGATAGAAATGGAGCAGAAATTTCTGTGCACAAAAATGAATGGGCCATCAGTACCAAGAGACAAACAGGAGCATGGTACAGAGTTATCTCTCATAGAGTCCTGAGTTGTGGCTAGGAGGGCTCCAAGTGCCATCCTAGGAGGAAGGACCCCTTGAGGGTCTTGAGAATGTTCACACAGCAGCCAGCCTACAAGGGCCCAGTTAACTGGCTGCCCACTGTCAGACCTGCTGAAAATCTGTAATTCCTGGTACAGCAGAGATGCTTAAGAAAGACACACACACACACACGCATTCAGTAGAAAATGAGCACCGTCTTTACTTTTTTCTCTCATTCTTTTATACAGCATTGTTAATTAAAACAAGGGAAAAGAAAAAACATCCTTTCAGCAGCTTAATTCTTACAAGCATGGATAAACATTCTCAGGAAAACTTTGTTTATGGTCACAGTGCTCCATATTTCTTATCAATTAACTTGTGGTTAGTTATTCTGAGTCAAACACACACACACACACACACACACACACACACACACACACACACACACACATATATATATATATATATATATATATATATATATAAATTTTGCACTTGGCAGAACATTTTTTTCTCTTATCTTCTTAAGACAGCAACAAGGACACAGTTCAAAGAGTTCATACTTTCTCACAGAACGCCTTGTTTTGCTAAGCACAGCAAAACTTAACACTTTGTGTGCGTGTGCACACAGTTCCCCCCTTAAATAACAATGACGGCGATTGTGCCTGTCTTAGGTTGTGAACCATACTGCAACATCCTTACCCGTCATGGAGGACTTCCACTGATGGAAAATGAAAGCCTCTGTCTTAGGTTGATATGTGCAGTGATTCATCTTACCCGTCATTGGCAACAATCATCTTAACCATGGGGGGGGGCGTATGAAGTCACCACAGGAGGATGAGATAAGAGACAAATGATCATACAATGACCAATGATACAAACAAGTATAGACATGCCAAGTATCAAAATCACACATATCATTAATTCTTTTAACCAGGAAATAGTAGGAAGTCAAGATGTTAACCATTAAAATAATTCTTCATTTCCTTCATATTGTCTGATATTATCAATCATTTCTTTTCAAATGATGAATTTCTGTATCAAAGGAACACTGTTATCTATCAGATTAAAACAACACATATTTTTTTTTACTTCAATACATTTTTTATGGTGTAACACTAGTAAATAATCTAAAGCAGCTCTATTATCCAAAACTCCTTGTCATAAAACCTGCTGTTCATTCAACAAGGCTAGAGCAGTAGATGTACGATTAATGTTTTTTTTTTTTTTTTGTTTTTTTTTTGCCATTACACATACCAATTTCATAGCTGTCTTATAAGCTCCTACTGTCAATCCAGGGATCCCTACAAGGGAAAAAGTCAATGCATCAAACTCTGCTTTAGATAATAAATTTATATCATCCTTACAGTCCAATGTTAGCATAGCCATTCTTTGTAAGTGACGAGAAGGATGTTCAGGAAGCAAATCATCAATGGAGGGAAGGAAAACTGTGAGACGACTAAGACAGCAACATGTTCCATGAGTCATATTTGCCAGTATATAGTTGAATGTATAAGTTCCACAGGAAAAACAAACAGCCTCTTGAAAATGGCACATGTCCATAACTTGAAGGAACCAGAAAGGAATTATTACATGCAAAAGAAGGTCCCATAGATCTACACTTAGTTGCACAATTGTGAAGCTCAGTGCAGGTGTCATTATCTGTTACAATAACAGTAGTGGTCATAACTTGAACTGCATTTCAGGGTAGGCAATAAGAAGGGGTGCCCCAATTAGAATAATCAGCATAAGTAATAGTTTTATCAAAATTGGAGAAAAAGGTCATATTTTTTTATTTCTTCTGCTGGATGACAGACAGGTAGTAAACAGGAACCCAATACTGCTCCCAAATGGACATCTTTTTTAGGCAGATATTATCAGTCCCTGCCAAATGAGCCAATCTCAGCCATACATTGGTATGATTGAAAGAGGTAACTTCCATAGCTCCGAAAAGGAGAAAAAAGTTTAGGGACAGTATCTATAAGATATAAAACAAACCAAAGAAGAAGAGCATTCATGATGTAGTTTTAGAAGATTCCAACCATATCAAACGAGAAGGAATCCATCGAGGACAGGGATCATTTTGTGGAAAAACACAGGCAGCTCCTTTTCCCCACATTAATACAGGATTAGGACCCATCCATTGTCCTGTTAAAACATCTTTCCACCTTACAAGTGGATGGGCTATTTGTCCCTTAGCATGCCATAAGCGATCTGCAGCTGTCAGTTTTGTAGCTGGGTCTACAGTTAAAAAATTTAAAATAAATTATACATGCGCTAAACAAGAGTGGGGACTGCCATTACTCCACCCTTTTGTTTTTGACAGATATGCTTTAAGAGTTTGATGAGCTCGTTCTACTATACCTTATCCTTGAGGGTTATAGGAATACCTTTCATGTGTTTTACATCATAAATGTGAAGAAATCTTGCAAATGATGTACTAGTATATGTTGGTCCATTATCTGTTTTAATATGTTTAGGGAGACCCATAATAGAAAAAGGCTTCCATACAGTGAGCAAGTACATCTTTGACCCTTTCCCTGAATGAGGAGAAGCATAAATGAAATGAGAGTAAGTATCTATAGACACATGAACATACGCTAATTTGCCAAAAATGTTAATGAGTAACATCCATTTGCCATAAATGACCTGGTAAAAGGCCTCTGGAATTAATGTCAAAATTAGGAGAGTGTATCTGTGCAGAGCAGTGGGAAAAATTGTGAATGATTTGAGAATCCGCTTCATGAGAAATTTTACAATGATAAGCTAAAGAAGAGGCATTATGGCGAAATTGAGAATGTAAAGTTTGGGGATCCATAGATGGAAAGGCAGACATTTTGGAGGCTAAATCAGCGGCAGCATTTTTCTCACCAAGTGGAATGACCTTTCTGTCTAATAGAGAAACATTTAATTCTGTTACTCAGTGCTGGATAATCATACTAGAAAACACCAAGCCTACCTGTGTAGGTTAGGAATATCTGTAGGCCTTAAACTAAAAACTTCTGTCTCTGGCATCTCCTCTTGATAGTCTATTTTTATAGTTATCAGACATTTCTGTCTGAGAATCCTTCTTTGTCGCCTCCAGTCTTACTTATTTTACTTATCTCAGGCTAACATAAGTTGTATAACTTAAATTATTATTATTATTATTATTATTATTATTATTATTATTATTATTATTATTATTTAAAATGCCCAGGAATGGCTGTGTTTTGGTTTTAACTGTCTTTATTGAGTGTTTAAGATGAAGCAGTCAAACTGACTTTTGTTTTTATCTATTATTAATAGTCAGCTGAGTTTTTATGGGAGTCATTCCTGGGGAAACTTACAGCAGCTTCTCAGTTCTGTTAGTGCCATTTGAACTAGGATGGGTCCAGGTCTTGCTTAACCATGTGGCTTCCCTGAGAAGCATCAGGGATGTCTCCCTTCTCTAATGATCCTCCTCTTCATAGCAAATGCACTGATTGGCTTTCTGTTCTCCAGTGGTCTCATTAATCTCCCTGATCGAGAGGTCATGTGGCCCAGAGTTGCAAAGCTCTTTAGAGAAGTCCCATGTTCCCTGGATTCAGACTGACTCAGAGGGCAAGAGCCAAATATTGGTTTTCATGGCCCTTTTGATTTAACTTTAATTTTAAATCTTCATCTTAAACATCCAGTAAATAAATATTAACAGCCTTATATTAAGAGTACTGGGCTTTAATGTCTATAACTTTATAATTATTTATCTTTTTTATTAATTGGGGTCTGTATTATCCTATCTGTCTTGTAGATGATGACTTATTATTTTATATTAACCCAGGATGTGTGTTTTTAAAGCAGTACCTCTGTAAAACATTAACAGGCAATCTTTAGACCATTTATAAGAAAACTACAAAATAAAATTAACAAGAGTGAAAACATATTCAGTTCGTGTAATAGGTACCTTGAATTTTGACTGAGTTACACATTACATAAATCTCCTGTTTGAGATGCTAGTAATCTTGATAGACAAAAAAAAAAAAAACAAAAACAAAAAACAAACAAACAAAAAAAAAAAAAACCATTTGAACATAACTTTAAATTAACTAAAATCTGGCCTACTGATTTTGTAGTCATTCTCACAGACTTATACAGACTTTAGTAAATCAATCAGATATCTAACAAAAGTACTGATGAATGAGTAATCCCATATCAAATTTACTTTACTTATTTTTTCAAAATATTAGACAAGTATATTGAACAGTGTTAGTTATTTTTTGAAGGAAAATTCCTAGAACCAAGGCATATTAGACATTTTATAGACATTAATATTTTATTAGTTTTTTTGAACACCTAGAAAAACTTGTAAACTTAAATTTAAAGACATTTATTTTTATCTGTTTATTAAATTTAGATTGAACCATTTTAATCACGTGAATTAAAGATCTTTGGATCCATTTTAAAAAAATTTTATGAGCGCTCTTTATAAATGTTAATTTGTATATTATATATATGATATATGGACATATGCACATATAGACATACAACACATAACACAAGTGTGCACACATAACATGATAGTAAAGGCCTTGTATCTTTTTGCAGGTGAAATCTCCATTGCAATGTTTTTTAAAAAAACTCCACAGTTGATTAAAAATAGAACTGATCAGAAAAACATTAATCTAAGTCTGTAGGATCAAAATCATGAGCTCAAAAAAATACAGAATCTAAGAAAAAGCAAGAGTCCTAGAAAAAATGACTGGCCAGTAATTAGTAAATAGCATACAATTTACTGTTTTTTTTTTTTCCTTAGGCCTCAGATCAGTCTCCTACTGAGCTTGCAGGCTTCTTTCATTTGCATTTTAATGTAACTATAATAATATAACTATAATGTAAATAACTATAATGTAAACTATAGGTTTTTCTAAAATACATGTCCAAGAACTATTTATCATTGGGATGTCCCTTTCTTGCACTTCTCACAATTCTTTTATTACACAATGTATTCATTTTGTTTGTTACATACAGACCACTGTGTGCAGCTATAAGTTATTGTTGTTAAGTTAATAATTTAGACTTGAATAAAAAATATATTAAAGTGATGTTATTTACAATCTTGAAGGGGCTTTTTCTAAAATAATTTGTAGCAACCAGATGTGCTACTCTATTCTTAAAAATTTATCATATTACATTAAATTAGGTTTGGCCTGAGGACGACTCCACACTTGAGTCTGGGATCTGCCAATGAAGGTAGTGCTCATCCTACCTAGTGAAAGCCTAGTGCAGAGGACACTCTTAACATGGCAGTGTTTCAGAAATGACAGTGCTGAGCCTGTGAATTGTGGAATCCTAGGAATAGGGTTCTGTGTGACCTGGGAAGCTGTCTTCATCCTCACTGTTCCTCTGCATCAACACTGCCTTGACACGTTGGAGGCATAAGTGCTGTGAAGCTATTCCAGTCCTGAGGCTGATAAGTAAGTGGGTAATTTTGTTTCCATTCTCTTTTCCTTGCTTAAGAAATTCCACTAAACACAACATGTTTAAGGGATTTTCCCTTAACCTTAAAGTAGGGGATGGAAACTAAAAGCTTGTTAATTGTCATGTAATTATTAGTCTGTGATTTTTACATTTAAGACCTATACACATCTTGAAGAAATATAATATTTAAGATACAACAGTGTTTTATTAATGTTTGTGAAGCCTAGTATGCTCTCTGAGCTGTGGTATATAAAACTGTTAGTGAAATTTTGAACAAAAGTCAAAATACAAATACAATTGTGGGCATACTTACATACATAAAATATGTTTCAGAGAAATGAAGTTTGCATAATTATCTAATTCAAATTATACCAAAAAAAAAAAAAAAAAAAAAAAGAAATCACACTTTTTGTCTCTGGAAATTTTGAGGGGAAAAGTGAGCAAAGTGAGCAGCATTTATGCCAAGGAGTGGATCCTGATAGAAATGGAGCAGAAATTTCTGTGCACAAAAATGAATGGGCCATCAGTACCAAGAGACAAACAGGAGCATGGTACAGAGTTATCTCTCATAGAGTCCTGAGTTGTGGCTAGGAGGGCTCCAAGTGCCATCCTAGGAGGAAGGACCCCTTGAGGGTCTTGAGAATGTTCACACAGCAGCCAGCCTACAAGGGCCCAGTTAACTGGCTGCCCACTGTCAGACCTGCTGAAAATCTGTAATTCCTGGTACAGCAGAGATGCTTAAGAAAGACACACACACACACACGCATTCAGTAGAAAATGAGCACCGTCTTTACTTTTTTCTCTCATTCTTTTATACAGCATTGTTAATTAAAACAAGGGAAAAGAAAAAACATCCTTTCAGCAGCTTAATTCTTACAAGCATGGATAAACATTCTCAGGAAAACTTTGTTTATGGTCACAGTGCTCCATATTTCTTATCAATTAACTTGTGGTTAGTTATTCTGAGTCAAACACACACACACACACACACACACACACACACACACACACACACACACATATATATATATATATATATATATATAAATTTTGCACTTGGCAGAACATTTTTTTCTCTTATCTTCTTAAGACAGCAACAAGGACACAGTTCAAAGAGTTCATACTTTCTCACAGAACGCCTTGTTTTGCTAAGCACAGCAAAACTTAACACTTTGTGTGCGTGTGCACACAGTTCCCCCCTTAAATAACAATGACGGCGATTGTGCCTGTCTTAGGTTGTGAACCATACTGCAACATCCTTACCCGTCATGGAGGACTTCCACTGATGGAAAATGAAAGCCTCTGTCTTAGGTTGATATGTGCAGTGATTCATCTTACCCGTCATTGGCAACAATCATCTTAACCATGGGGGGGGGCGTATGAAGTCACCACAGGAGGATGAGATAAGAGACAAATGATCATACAATGACCAATGATACAAACAAGTATAGACATGCCAAGTATCAAAATCACACATATCATTAATTCTTTTAACCAGGAAATAGTAGGAAGTCAAGATGTTAACCATTAAAATAATTCTTCATTTCCTTCATATTGTCTGATATTATCAATCATTTCTTTTCAAATGATGAATTTCTGTATCAAAGGAACACTGTTATCTATCAGATTAAAACAACACATATTTTTTTTACTTCAATACATTTTTTATGGTGTAACACTAGTAAATAATCTAAAGCAGCTCTATTATCCAAAACTCCTTGTCATAAAACCTGCTGTTCATTCAACAAGGCTAGAGCAGTAGATGTACGATTAATGTTTTTTTTTTTTGTTTGTTTTTTTTTTGCCATTACACATACCAATTTCATAGCTGTCTTATAAGCTCCTACTGTCAATCCAGGGATCCCTACAAGGGAAAAAGTCAATGCATCAAACTCTGCTTTAGATAATAAATTTATATCATCCTTACAGTCCAATATTAGCATAGCCATTCTTTGTAAGTGACGAGAAGGATGTTCAGGAAGCAAATCATCAATGGAGGGAAGGAAAACTGTGAGACGACTAAGACAGCAACATGTTCCATGAGTCATATTTGCCAGTATATAGTTGAATGTATAAGTTCCACAGGAAAAACAAACAGCCTCTTGAAAATGGCACATGTCCATAACTTGAAGGAACCAGAAAGGAATTATTACATGCAAAAGAAGGTCCCATAGATCTACACTTAGTTGCACAATTGTGAAGCTCAGTGCAGGTGTCATTATCTGTTACAATAACAGTAGTGGTCATAACTTGAACTGCATTTCAGGGTAGGCAATAAGAAGGGGTGCCCCAATTAGAATAATCAGCATAAGTAATAGTTTTATCAAAATTGGAGAAAAAGGTCATATTTTTTTATTTCTTCTGCTGGATGACAGACAGGTAGTAAACAGGAACCCAATACTGCTCCCAAATGGACATCTTTTTTAGGCAGATATTATCAGTCCCTGCCAAATGAGCCAATCTCAGCCATACATTGGTATGATTGAAAGAGGTAACTTCCATAGCTCCGAAAAGGAGAAAAAAGTTTAGGGACAGTATCTATAAGATATAAAACAAACCAAAGAAGAAGAGCATTCATGATGTAGTTTTAGAAGATTCCAACCATATCAAACGAGAAGGAATCCATCGAGGACAGGGATCATTTTGTGGAAAAACACAGGCAGCTCCTTTTCCCCACATTAATACAGGATTAGGACCCATCCATTGTCCTGTTAAAACATCTTTCCACCTTACAAGTGGATGGGCTATTTGTCCCTTAGCATGCCATAAGCGATCTGCAGCTGTCAGTTTTGTAGCTGGGTCTACAGTTAAAAAATTTAAAATAAATTATACATGCGCTAAACAAGAGTGGGGACTGCCATTACTCCACCCTTTTGTTTTTGACAGATATGCTTTAAGAGTTTGATGAGCTCGTTCTACTATACCTTATCCTTGAGGGTTATAGGAATACCTTTCATGTGTTTTACATCATAAATGTGAAGAAATCTTGCAAATGATGTACTAGTATATGTTGGTCCATTATCTGTTTTAATATGTTTAGGGAGACCCATAATAGAAAAAGGCTTCCATACAGTGAGCAAGTACATCTTTGACCCTTTCCCTGAATGAGGAGAAGCATAAATGAAATGAGAGTAAGTATCTATAGACACATGAACATACGCTAATTTGCCAAAAATGTTAATGAGTAACATCCATTTGCCATAAATGACCTGGTAAAAGGCCTCTGGAATTAATGTCAAAATTAGGAGAGTGTATCTGTGCAGAGCAGTGGGAAAAATTGTGAATGATTTGAGAATCCGCTTCATGAGAAATTTTACAATGATAAGCTAAAGAAGAGGCATTATGGCGAAATTGAGAATGTAAAGTTTGGGGATCCATAGATGGAAAGGCAGACATTTTGGAGGCTAAATCAGCGGCAGCATTTTTCTCACCAAGTGGAATGACCTTTCTGTCTAATAGAGAAACATTTAATTCTGTTACTCAGTGCTGGATAATCATACTAGAAAACACCAAGCCTACCTGTGTAGGTTAGGAATATCTGTAGGCCTTAAACTAAAAACTTCTGTCTCTGGCATCTCCTCTTGATAGTCTATTTTTATAGTTATCAGACATTTCTGTCTGAGAATCCTTCTTTGTCGCCTCCAGTCTTACTTATTTTACTTATCTCAGGCTAACATAAGTTGTATAACTTAAATTATTATTATTATTATTATTATTATTATTATTATTATTATTATTATTATTATTATTTAAAATGCCCAGGAATGGCTGTGTTTTGGTTTTAACTGTCTTTATTGAGTGTTTAAGATGAAGCAGTCAAACTGACTTTTGTTTTTATCTATTATTAATAGTCAGCTGAGTTTTTATGGGAGTCATTCCTGGGGAAACTTACAGCAGCTTCTCAGTTCTGTTAGTGCCATTTGAACTAGGATGGGTCCAGGTCTTGCTTAACCATGTGGCTTCCCTGAGAAGCATCAGGGATGTCTCCCTTCTCTAATGATCCTCCTCTTCATAGCAAATGCACTGATTGGCTTTCTGTTCTCCAGTGGTCTCATTAATCTCCCTGATCGAGAGGTCATGTGGCCCAGAGTTGCAAAGCTCTTTAGAGAAGTCCCATGTTCCCTGGATTCAGACTGACTCAGAGGGCAAGAGCCAAATATTGGTTTTCATGGCCCTTTTGATTTAACTTTAATTTTAAATCTTCATCTTAAACATCCAGTAAATAAATATTAACAGCCTTATATTAAGAGTACTGGGCTTTAATGTCTATAACTTTATAATTATTTATCTTTTTTATTAATTGGGGTCTGTATTATCCTATCTGTCTTGTAGATGATGACTTATTATTTTATATTAACCCAGGATGTGTGTTTTTAAAGCAGTACCTCTGTAAAACATTAACAGGCAATCTTTAGACCATTTATAAGAAAACTACAAAATAAAATTAACAAGAGTGAAAACATATTCAGTTCGTGTAATAGGTACCTTGAATTTTGACTGAGTTACACATTACATAAATCTCCTGTTTGAGATGCTAGTAATCTTGATAGACAAAAAAAAAAAAAACAAAAACAAAAAACAAACAAACAAAAAAAAAAAAAACCATTTGAACATAACTTTAAATTAACTAAAATCTGGCCTACTGATTTTGTAGTCATTCTCACAGACTTATACAGACTTTAGTAAATCAATCAGATATCTAACAAAAGTACTGATGAATGAGTAATCCCATATCAAATTTACTTTACTTATTTTTTCAAAATATTAGACAAGTATATTGAACAGTGTTAGTTATTTTTTGAAGGAAAATTCCTAGAACCAAGGCATATTAGACATTTTATAGACATTAATATTTTATTAGTTTTTTTGAACACCTAGAAAAACTTGTAAACTTAAATTTAAAGACATTTATTTTTATCTGTTTATTAAATTTAGATTGAACCATTTTAATCACGTGAATTAAAGATCTTTGGATCCATTTTAAAAAAATTTTATGAGCGCTCTTTATAAATGTTAATTTGTATATTATATATATGATATATGGACATATGCACATATAGACATACAACACATAACACAAGTGTGCACACATAACATGATAGTAAAGGCCTTGTATCTTTTTGCAGGTGAAATCTCCATTGCAATGTTTTTTAAAAAAACTCCACAGTTGATTAAAAATAGAACTGATCAGAAAAACATTAATCTAAGTCTGTAGGATCAAAATCATGAGCTCAAAAAAATACAGAATCTAAGAAAAAGCAAGAGTCCTAGAAAAAATGACTGGCCAGTAATTAGTAAATAGCATACAATTTACTGTTTTTTTTTTTCCTTAGGCCTCAGATCAGTCTCCTACTGAGCTTGCAGGCTTCTTTCATTTGCATTTTAATGTAACTATAATAATATAACTATAATGTAAATAACTATAATGTAAACTATAGGTTTTTCTAAAATACATGTCCAAGAACTATTTATCATTGGGATGTCCCTTTCTTGCACTTCTCACAATTCTTTTATTACACAATGTATTCATTTTGTTTGTTACATACAGACCACTGTGTGCAGCTATAAGTTATTGTTGTTAAGTTAATAATTTAGACTTGAATAAAAAATATATTAAAGTGATGTTATTTACAATCTTGAAGGGGCTTTTTCTAAAATAATTTGTAGCAACCAGATGTGCTACTCTATTCTTAAAAATTTATCATATTACATTAAATTAGGTTTGGCCTGAGGACGACTCCACACTTGAGTCTGGGATCTGCCAATGAAGGTAGTGCTCATCCTACCTAGTGAAAGCCTAGTGCAGAGGACACTCTTAACATGGCAGTGTTTCAGAAATGACAGTGCTGAGCCTGTGAATTGTGGAATCCTAGGAATAGGGTTCTGTGTGACCTGGGAAGCTGTCTTCATCCTCACTGTTCCTCTGCATCAACACTGCCTTGACACGTTGGAGGCATAAGTGCTGTGAAGCTATTCCAGTCCTGAGGCTGATAAGTAAGTGGGTAATTTTGTTTCCATTCTCTTTTCCTTGCTTAAGAAATTCCACTAAACACAACATGTTTAAGGGATTTTCCTTTAACCTTAAAGTAGGGGATGGAAACTAAAAGCTTGTTAATTGTCATGTAATTATTAGTCTGTGATTTTTACATTTAAGACCTATACACATCTTGAAGAAATATAATATTTAAGATACAACAGTGTTTTATTAATGTTTGTGAAGCCTAGTATGCTCTCTGAGCTGTGGTATATAAAACTGTTAGTGAAATTTTGAACAAAAGTCAAAATACAAATACAATTGTGGGCATACTTACATACATAAAATATGTTTCAGAGAAATGAAGTTTGCATAATTATCTAATTCAAATTATACCAAAAAAAAAAAAAAAAAAAAAAAAAAAGAAATCACACTTTTTGTCTCTGGAAATTTTGAGGGGAAAAGTGAGCAAAGTGAGCAGCATTTATGCCAAGGAGTGGATCCTGATAGAAATGGAGCAGAAATTTCTGTGCACAAAAATGAATGGGCCATCAGTACCAAGAGACAAACAGGAGCATGGTACAGAGTTATCTCTCATAGAGTCCTGAGTTGTGGCTAGGAGGGCTCCAAGTGCCATCCTAGGAGGAAGGACCCCTTGAGGGTCTTGAGAATGTTCACACAGCAGCCAGCCTACAAGGGCCCAGTTAACTGGCTGCCCACTGTCAGACCTGCTGAAAATCTGTAATTCCTGGTACAGCAGAGATGCTTAAGAAAGACACACACACACACACGCATTCAGTAGAAAATGAGCACCGTCTTTACTTTTTTCTCTCATTCTTTTATACAGCATTGTTAATTAAAACAAGGGAAAAGAAAAAACATCCTTTCAGCAGCTTAATTCTTACAAGCATGGATAAACATTCTCAGGAAAACTTTGTTTATGGTCACAGTGCTCCATATTTCTTATCAATTAACTTGTGGTTAGTTATTCTGAGTCAAACACACACACACACACACACACACACACACACACACACACACACATATATATATATATATATATATATATATATATATAAATTTTGCACTTGGCAGAACATTTTTTTCTCTTATCTTCTTAAGACAGCAACAAGGACACAGTTCAAAGAGTTCATACTTTCTCACAGAACGCCTTGTTTTGCTAAGCACAGCAAAACTTAACACTTTGTGTGCGTGTGCACACAGTTCCCCCCTTAAATAACAATGACGGCGATTGTGCCTGTCTTAGGTTGTGAACCATACTGCAACATCCTTACCCGTCATGGAGGACTTCCACTGATGGAAAATGAAAGCCTCTGTCTTAGGTTGATATGTGCAGTGATTCATCTTACCCGTCATTGGCAACAATCATCTTAACCATGGGGGGGGCGTATGAAGTCACCACAGGAGGATGAGATAAGAGACAAATGATCATACAATGACCAATGATACAAACAAGTATAGACATGCCAAGTATCAAAATCACACATATCATTAATTCTTTTAACCAGGAAATAGTAGGAAGTCAAGATGTTAACCATGAAAATAATTCTTCATTTCCTTCATATTGTCTGATATTATCAATCATTTCTTTTCAAATGATGAATTTCTGTATCAAAGGAACACTGTTATCTATCAGATTAAAACAACACATATTTTTTTTTACTTCAATACATTTTTTATGGTGTAACACTAGTAAATAATCTAAAGCAGCTCTATTATCCAAAACTCCTTGTCATAAAACCCTCTGTTCATTCAACAAGGCTAGAGCAGTAGATGTACGATTAATGTTTTTTTTTTTTTTTTTTTGCCATTACACATGCCAATTTCATAGCTGTCTTATAAGCTCCTACTGTCAATCCAGGGATCCCTACAAGGGAAAAAGTCAATGCATCAAACTCTGCTTTAGATAATAAATTTATATCATCCTTACAGTCCAATGTTAGCATAGCCATTCTTTGTAAGTGACGAGAAGGATGTTCAGGAAGCAAATCATCAATGGAGGGAAGGAAAACTGTGAGACGACTAAGACAGCAACATGTTCCATGAGTCATATTTGCCAGTATATAGTTGAATGTATAAGTTCCACAGGAAAAACAAACAGCCTCTTGAAAATGGCACATGTCCATAACTTGAAGGAACCAGAAAGGAATTATTACATGCAAAAGAAGGTCCCATAGATCTACACTTAGTTGCACAATTGTGAAGCTCAGTGCAGGAGTCATTATCTGTTACAATAACAGTAGTGGTCATAACTTGAACTGCATTTCAGGGTAGGCAATAAGAAGGGGTGCCCCAATTAGAATAATCAGCATAAGTAATAGTTTTATCAAAATTGGAGAAAAAGGTCATATTTTTTTATTTCTTCTGCTGGATGACAGACAGGTAGTAAACAGGAACCCAATACTGCTCCCAAATGGACATCTTTTTTAGGCAGATATTATCAGTCCCTGCCAAATGAGCCAATCTCAGCCATACATTGGTATGATTGAAAGAGGTAACTTCCATAGCTCCGAAAAGGAGAAAAAAGTTTAGGGACAGTATCTATAAGATATAAAACAAACCAAAGAAGAAGAGCATTCATGATGTAGTTTTAGAAGATTCCAACCATATCAAACGAGAAGGAATCCATCGAGGACAGGGATCATTTTGTGGAAAAACACAGGCAGCTCCTTTTCCCCACATTAATACAGGATTAGGACCCATCCATTGTCCTGTTAAAACATCTTTCCACCTTACAAGTGGATGGGCTATTTGTCCCTTAGCATGCCATAAGCGATCTGCAGCTGTCAGTTTTGTAGCTGGGTCTACAGTTAAAAAATTTAAAATAAATTATACATGCGCTAAACAAGAGTGGGGACTGCCATTACTCCACCCTTTTGTTTTTGACAGATATGCTTTAAGAGTTTGATGAGCTCGTTCTACTATACCTTATCCTTGAGGGTTATAGGAATACCTTTCATGTGTTTTACATCATAAATGTGAAGAAATCTTGCAAATGATGTACTAGTATATGTTGGTCCATTATCTGTTTTAATATGTTTAGGGAGACCCATAATAGAAAAAGGCTTCCATACAGTGAGCAAGTACATCTTTGACCCTTTCCCTGAATGAGGAGAAGCATAAATGAAATGAGAGTAAGTATCTATAGACACATGAACATACGCTAATTTGCCAAAAATGTTAATGAGTAACATCCATTTGCCATAAATGACCTGGTAAAAGGCCTCTGGAATTAATGTCAAAATTAGGAGAGTGTATCTGTGCAGAGCAGTGGGAAAAATTGTGAATGATTTGAGAATCCGCTTCATGAGAAATTTTACAATGATAAGCTAAAGAAGAGGCATTATGGCGAAATTGAGAATGTAAAGTTTGGGGATCCATAGATGGAAAGGCAGACATTTTGGAGGCTAAATCAGCGGCAGCATTTTTCTCACCAAGTGGAATGACCTTTCTGTCTAATAGAGAAACATTTAATTCTGTTACTCAGTGCTGGATAATCATACTAGAAAACACCAAGCCTACCTGTGTAGGTTAGGAATATCTGTAGGCCTTAAACTAAAAACTTCTGTCTCTGGCATCTCCTCTTGATAGTCTATTTTTATAGTTATCAGACATTTCTGTCTGAGAATCCTTCTTTGTCGCCTCCAGTCTTACTTATTTTACTTATCTCAGGCTAACATAAGTTGTATAACTTAAATTATTATTATTATTATTATTATTATTATTATTATTATTATTATTTAAAATGCCCAGGAATGGCTGTGTTTTGGTTTTAACTGTCTTTATTGAGTGTTTAAGATGAAGCAGTCAAACTGACTTTTGTTTTTATCTATTATTAATAGTCAGCTGAGTTTTTATGGGAGTCATTCCTGGGGAAACTTACAGCAGCTTCTCAGTTCTGTTAGTGCCATTTGAACTAGGATGGGTCCAGGTCTTGCTTAACCATGTGGCTTCCCTGAGAAGCATCAGGGATGTCTCCCTTCTCTAATGATCCTCCTCTTCATAGCAAATGCACTGATTGGCTTTCTGTTCTCCAGTGGTCTCATTAATCTCCCTGATCGAGAGGTCATGTGGCCCAGAGTTGCAAAGCTCTTTAGAGAAGTCCCATGTTCCCTGGATTCAGACTGACTCAGAGGGCAAGAGCCAAATATTGGTTTTCATGGCCCTTTTGATTTAACTTTAATTTTAAATCTTCATCTTAAACATCCAGTAAATAAATATTAACAGCCTTATATTAAGAGTACTGGGCTTTAATGTCTATAACTTTATAATTATTTATCTTTTTTATTAATTGGGGTCTGTATTATCCTATCTGTCTTGTAGATGATGACTTATTATTTTATATTAACCCAGGATGTGTGTTTTTAAAGCAGTACCTCTGTAAAACATTAACAGGCAATCTTTAGACCATTTATAAGAAAACTACAAAATAAAATTAACAAGAGTGAAAACATATTCAGTTCGTGTAATAGGTACCTTGAATTTTGACTGAGTTACACATTACATAAATCTCCTGTTTGAGATGCTAGTAATCTTGATAGACAAAAAAAAAAAAAAACAAAAACAAAAAACAAACAAACAAAAAAAAAAAAACATTTGAACATAACTTTAAATTAACTAAAATCTGGCCTACTGATTTTGTAGTCATTCTCACAGACTTATACAGACTTTAGTAAATCAATCAGATATCTAACAAAAGTACTGATGAATGAGTAATCCCATATCAAATTTACTTTACTTATTTTTTCAAAATATTAGACAAGTATATTGAACAGTGTTAGTTATTTTTTGAAGGAAAATTCCTAGAACCAAGGCATATTAGACATTTTATAGACATTAATATTTTATTAGTTTTTTTGAACACCTAGAAAAACTTGTAAACTTAAATTTAAAGACATTTATTTTTATCTGTTTATTAAATTTAGATTGAACCATTTTAATCACGTGAATTAAAGATCTTTGGATCCATTTTAAAAAAATTTTATGAGCGCTCTTTATAAATGTTAATTTGTATATTATATATATGATATATGGACATATGCACATATAGACATACAACACATAACACAAGTGTGCACACATAACATGATAGTAAAGGCCTTGTATCTTTTTGCAGGTGAAATCTCCATTGCAATGTTTTTTAAAAAAACTCCACAGTTGATTAAAAATAGAACTGATCAGAAAAACATTAATCTAAGTCTGTAGGATCAAAATCATGAGCTCAAAAAAATACAGAATCTAAGAAAAAGCAAGAGTCCTAGAAAAAATGACTGGCCAGTAATTAGTAAATAGCATACAATTTACTGTTTTTTTTTCCTTAGGCCTCAGATCAGTCTCCTACTGAGCTTGCAGGCTTCTTTCATTTGCATTTTAATGTAACTATAATAATATAACTATAATGTAAATAACTATAATGTAAACTATAGGTTTTTCTAAAATACATGTCCAAGAACTATTTATCATTGGGATGTCCCTTTCTTGCACTTCTCACAATTCTTTTATTACACAATGTATTCATTTTGTTTGTTACATACAGACCACTGTGTGCAGCTATAAGTTATTGTTGTTAAGTTAATAATTTAGACTTGAATAAAAAATATATTAAAGTGATGTTATTTACAATCTTGAAGGGGCTTTTTCTAAAATAATTTGTAGCAACCAGATGTGCTACTCTATTCTTAAAAATTTATCATATTACATTAAATTAGGTTTGGCCTGAGGACGACTCCACACTTGAGTCTGGGATCTGCCAATGAAGGTAGTGCTCATCCTACCTAGTGAAAGCCTAGTGCAGAGGACACTCTTAACATGGCAGTGTTTCAGAAATGACAGTGCTGAGCCTGTGAATTGTGGAATCCTAGGAATAGGGTTCTGTGTGACCTGGGAAGCTGTCTTCATCCTCACTGTTCCTCTGCATGAACACTGCCTTGACACGTTGGAGGCATAAGTGCTGTGAAGCTATTCCAGTCCTGAGGCTGATAAGTAAGTGGGTAATTTTGTTTCCATTCTCTTTTCCTTGCTTAAGAAATTCCACTAAACACAACATGTTTAAGGGATTTTCCTTTAACCTTAAAGTAGGGGATGGAAACTAAAAGCTTGTTAATTGTCATGTAATTATTAGTCTGTGATTTTTACATTTAAGACCTATACACATCTTGAAGAAATATAATATTTAAGATACAACAGTGTTTTATTAATGTTTGTGAAGCCTAGTATGCTCTCTGAGCTGTGGTATATAAAACTGTTAGTGAAATTTTGAACAAAAGTCAAAATACAAATACAATTGTGGGCATACTTACATACATAAAATATGTTTCAGAGAAATGAAGTTTGCATAATTATCTAATTCAAATTATACCAAAAAAAAAAAAAAAAAAAAAAAAGAAATCACACTTTTTGTCTCTGGAAATTTTGAGGGGAAAAGTGAGCAAAGTGAGCAGCATTTATGCCAAGGAGTGGATCCTGATAGAAATGGAGCAGAAATTTCTGTGCACAAAAATGAATGGGCCATCAGTACCAAGAGACAAACAGGAGCATGGTACAGAGTTATCTCTCATAGAGTCCTGAGTTGTGGCTAGGAGGGCTCCAAGTGCCATCCTAGGAGGAAGGACCCCTTGAGGGTCTTGAGAATGTTCACACAGCAGCCAGCCTACAAGGGCCCAGTTAACTGGCTGCCCACTGTCAGACCTGCTGAAAATCTGTAATTCCTGGTACAGCAGAGATGCTTAAGAAAGACACACACACACACACGCATTCAGTAGAAAATGAGCACCGTCTTTACTTTTTTCTCTCATTCTTTTATACAGCATTGTTAATTAAAACAAGGGAAAAGAAAAAAACATCCTTTCAGCAGCTTAATTCTTACAAGCATGGATAAACATTCTCAGGAAAACTTTGTTTATGTTCACAGTGCTCCATATTTCTTATCAATTAACTTGTGGTTAGTTATTCTGAGTCAAACACACACACACACACACACACACACACACACACACACACACACACACACACATATATATATATATATATATATATATATATATATATATATAAATTTTGCACTTGGCAGAACATTTTTTTCTCTTATCTTCTTAAGACAGCAACAAGGACACAGTTCAAAGAGTTCATACTTTCTCACAGAACGCCTTGTTTTGCTAAGCACAGCAAAACTTAACACTTTGTGTGCGTGTGCACACAGTTCCCCCCTTAAATAACAATGACGGCGATTGTGCCTGTCTTAGGTTGTGAACCATACTGCAACATCCTTACCCGTCATGGAGGACTTCCACTGATGGAAAATGAAAGCCTCTGTCTTAGGTTGATATGTGCAGTGATTCATCTTACCCGTCATTGGCAACAATCATCTTAACCATGGGGGGGGCGTATGAAGTCACCACAGGAGGATGAGATAAGAGACAAATGATCATACAATGACCAATGATACAAACAAGTATAGACATGCCAAGTATCAAAATCACACATATCATTAATTCTTTTAACCAGGAAATAGTAGGAAGTCAAGATGTTAACCATGAAAATAATTCTTCATTTCCTTCATATTGTCTGATATTATCAATCATTTCTTTTCAAATGATGAATTTCTGTATCAAAGGAACACTGTTATCTATCAGATTAAAACAACACATATTTTTTTTTACTTCAATACATTTTTTATGGTGTAACACTAGTAAATAATCTAAAGCAGCTCTATTATCCAAAACTCCTTGTCATAAAACCCTCTGTTCATTCAACAAGGCTAGAGCAGTAGATGTACGATTAATGTTTTTTTTTTTTTTTTTTTGCCATTACACATGCCAATTTCATAGCTGTCTTATAAGCTCCTACTGTCAATCCAGGGATCCCTACAAGGGAAAAAGTCAATGCATCAAACTCTGCTTTAGATAATAAATTTATATCATCCTTACAGTCCAATGTTAGCATAGCCATTCTTTGTAAGTGACGAGAAGGATGTTCAGGAAGCAAATCATCAATGGAGGGAAGGAAAACTGTGAGACGACTAAGACAGCAACATGTTCCATGAGTCATATTTGCCAGTATATAGTTGAATGTATAAGTTCCACAGGAAAAACAAACAGCCTCTTGAAAATGGCACATGTCCATAACTTGAAGGAACCAGAAAGGAATTATTACATGCAAAAGAAGGTCCCATAGATCTACACTTAGTTGCACAATTGTGAAGCTCAGTGCAGGAGTCATTATCTGTTACAATAACAGTAGTGGTCATAACTTGAACTGCATTTCAGGGTAGGCAATAAGAAGGGGTGCCCCAATTAGAATAATCAGCATAAGTAATAGTTTTATCAAAATTGGAGAAAAAGGTCATATTTTTTTATTTCTTCTGCTGGATGACAGACAGGTAGTAAACAGGAACCCAATACTGCTCCCAAATGGACATCTTTTTTAGGCAGATATTATCAGTCCCTGCCAAATGAGCCAATCTCAGCCATACATTGGTATGATTGAAAGAGGTAACTTCCATAGCTCCGAAAAGGAGAAAAAAGTTTAGGGACAGTATCTATAAGATATAAAACAAACCAAAGAAGAAGAGCATTCATGATGTAGTTTTAGAAGATTCCAACCATATCAAACGAGAAGGAATCCATCGAGGACAGGGATCATTTTGTGGAAAAACACAGGCAGCTCCTTTTCCCCACATTAATACAGGATTAGGACCCATCCATTGTCCTGTTAAAACATCTTTCCACCTTACAAGTGGATGGGCTATTTGTCCCTTAGCATGCCATAAGCGATCTGCAGCTGTCAGTTTTGTAGCTGGGTCTACAGTTAAAAAATTTAAAATAAATTATACATGCGCTAAACAAGAGTGGGGACTGCCATTACTCCACCCTTTTGTTTTTGACAGATATGCTTTAAGAGTTTGATGAGCTCGTTCTACTATACCTTATCCTTGAGGGTTATAGGAATACCTTTCATGTGTTTTACATCATAAATGTGAAGAAATCTTGCAAATGATGTACTAGTATATGTTGGTCCATTATCTGTTTTAATATGTTTAGGGAGACCCATAATAGAAAAAGGCTTCCATACAGTGAGCAAGTACATCTTTGACCCTTTCCCTGAATGAGGAGAAGCATAAATGAAATGAGAGTAAGTATCTATAGACACATGAACATACGCTAATTTGCCAAAAATGTTAATGAGTAACATCCATTTGCCATAAATGACCTGGTAAAAGGCCTCTGGAATTAATGTCAAAATTAGGAGAGTGTATCTGTGCAGAGCAGTGGGAAAAATTGTGAATGATTTGAGAATCCGCTTCATGAGAAATTTTACAATGATAAGCTAAAGAAGAGGCATTATGGCGAAATTGAGAATGTAAAGTTTGGGGATCCATAGATGGAAAGGCAGACATTTTGGAGGCTAAATCAGCGGCAGCATTTTTCTCACCAAGTGGAATGACCTTTCTGTCTAATAGAGAAACATTTAATTCTGTTACTCAGTGCTGGATAATCATACTAGAAAACACCAAGCCTACCTGTGTAGGTTAGGAATATCTGTAGGCCTTAAACTAAAAACTTCTGTCTCTGGCATCTCCTCTTGATAGTCTATTTTTATAGTTATCAGACATTTCTGTCTGAGAATCCTTCTTTGTCGCCTCCAGTCTTACTTATTTTACTTATCTCAGGCTAACATAAGTTGTATAACTTAAATTATTATTATTATTATTATTATTATTATTATTATTATTATTATTTAAAATGCCCAGGAATGGCTGTGTTTTGGTTTTAACTGTCTTTATTGAGTGTTTAAGATGAAGCAGTCAAACTGACTTTTGTTTTTATCTATTATTAATAGTCAGCTGAGTTTTTATGGGAGTCATTCCTGGGGAAACTTACAGCAGCTTCTCAGTTCTGTTAGTGCCATTTGAACTAGGATGGGTCCAGGTCTTGCTTAACCATGTGGCTTCCCTGAGAAGCATCAGGGATGTCTCCCTTCTCTAATGATCCTCCTCTTCATAGCAAATGCACTGATTGGCTTTCTGTTCTCCAGTGGTCTCATTAATCTCCCTGATCGAGAGGTCATGTGGCCCAGAGTTGCAAAGCTCTTTAGAGAAGTCCCATGTTCCCTGGATTCAGACTGACTCAGAGGGCAAGAGCCAAATATTGGTTTTCATGGCCCTTTTGATTTAACTTTAATTTTAAATCTTCATCTTAAACATCCAGTAAATAAATATTAACAGCCTTATATTAAGAGTACTGGGCTTTAATGTCTATAACTTTATAATTATTTATCTTTTTTATTAATTGGGGTCTGTATTATCCTATCTGTCTTGTAGATGATGACTTATTATTTTATATTAACCCAGGATGTGTGTTTTTAAGCAGTACCTCTGTAAAACATTAACAGGCAATCTTTAGACCATTTATAAGAAAACTACAAAATAAAATTAACAAGAGTGAAAACATATTCAGTTCGTGTAATAGGTACCTTGAATTTTGACTGAGTTACACATTACATAAATCTCCTGTTTGAGATGCTAGTAATCTTGATAGACAAAAAAAAAAAAAAACAAAAAAACAAAAAACAAACAAACAAAAAAAAAAAAAAACATTTGAACATAACTTTAAATTAACTAAAATCTGGCCTACTGATTTTGTAGTCATTCTCACAGACTTATACAGACTTTAGTAAATCAATCAGATATCTAACAAAAGTACTGATGAATGAGTAATCCCATATCAAATTTACTTTACTTATTTTTTCAAAATATTAGACAAGTATATTGAACAGTGTTAGTTATTTTTTGAAGGAAAATTCCTAGAACCAAGGCATATTAGACATTTTATAGACATTAATATTTTATTAGTTTTTTTGAACACCTAGAAAAACTTGTAAACTTAAATTTAAAGACATTTATTTTTATCTGTTTATTAAATTTAGATTGAACCATTTTAATCACGTGAATTAAAGATCTTTGGATCCATTTTAAAAAAATTTTATGAGCGCTCTTTATAAATGTTAATTTGTATATTATATATATGATATATGGACATATGCACATATAGACATACAACACATAACACAAGTGTGCACACATAACATGATAGTAAAGGCCTTGTATCTTTTTGCAGGTGAAATCTCCATTGCAATGTTTTTTAAAAAAACTCCACAGTTGATTAAAAATAGAACTGATCAGAAAAACATTAATCTAAGTCTGTAGGATCAAAATCATGAGCTCAAAAAAAATACAGAATCTAAGAAAAAGCAAGAGTCCTAGAAAAAATGACTGGCCAGTAATTAGTAAATAGCATACAATTTACTGTTTTTTTTCCTTAGGCCTCAGATCAGTCTCCTACTGAGCTTGCAGGCTTCTTTCATTTGCATTTTAATGTAACTATAATAATATAACTATAATGTAAATAACTATAATGTAAACTATAGGTTTTTCTAAAATACATGTCCAAGAACTATTTATCATTGGGATGTCCCTTTCTTGCACTTCTCACAATTCTTTTATTACACAATGTATTCATTTTGTTTGTTACATACAGACCACTGTGTGCAGCTATAAGTTATTGTTGTTAAGTTAATAATTTAGACTTGAATAAAAAATATATTAAAGTGATGTTATTTACAATCTTGAAGGGGCTTTTTCTAAAATAATTTGTAGCAACCAGATGTGCTACTCTATTCTTAAAAATTTATCATATTACATTAAATTAGGTTTGGCCTGAGGACGACTCCACACTTGAGTCTGGGATCTGCCAATGAAGGTAGTGCTCATCCTACCTAGTGAAAGCCTAGTGCAGAGGACACTCTTAACATGGCAGTGTTTCAGAAATGACAGTGCTGAGCCTGTGAATTGTGGAATCCTAGGAATAGGGTTCTGTGTGACCTGGGAAGCTGTCTTCATCCTCACTGTTCCTCTGCATGAACACTGCCTTGACACGTTGGAGGCATAAGTGCTGTGAAGCTATTCCAGTCCTGAGGCTGATAAGTAAGTGGGTAATTTTGTTTCCATTCTCTTTTCCTTGCTTAAGAAATTCCACTAAACACAACATGTTTAAGGGATTTTCCTTTAACCTTAAAGTAGGGGATGGAAACTAAAAGCTTGTTAATTGTCATGTAATTATTAGTCTGTGATTTTTACATTTAAGACCTATACACATCTTGAAGAAATATAATATTTAAGATACAACAGTGTTTTATTAATGTTTGTGAAGCCTAGTATGCTCTCTGAGCTGTGGTATATAAAACTGTTAGTGAAATTTTGAACAAAAGTCAAAATACAAATACAATTGTGGGCATACTTACATACATAAAATATGTTTCAGAGAAATGAAGTTTGCATAATTATCTAATTCAAATTATACCAAAAAAAAAAAAAAAAAAAAAAAGAAATCACACTTTTTGTCTCTGGAAATTTTGAGGGGAAAAGTGAGCAAAGTGAGCAGCATTTATGCCAAGGAGTGGATCCTGATAGAAATGGAGCAGAAATTTCTGTGCACAAAAATGAATGGGCCATCAGTACCAAGAGACAAACAGGAGCATGGTACAGAGTTATCTCTCATAGAGTCCTGAGTTGTGGCTAGGAGGGCTCCAAGTGCCATCCTAGGAGGAAGGACCCCTTGAGGGTCTTGAGAATGTTCACACAGCAGCCAGCCTACAAGGGCCCAGTTAACTGGCTGCCCACTGTCAGACCTGCTGAAAATCTGTAATTCCTGGTACAGCAGAGATGCTTAAGAAAGACACACACACACACACGCATTCAGTAGAAAATGAGCACCGTCTTTACTTTTTTCTCTCATTCTTTTATACAGCATTGTTAATTAAAACAAGGGAAAAGAAAAAACATCCTTTCAGCAGCTTAATTCTTACAAGCATGGATAAACATTCTCAGGAAAACTTTGTTTATGGTCACAGTGCTCCATATTTCTTATCAATTAACTTGTGGTTAGTTATTCTGAGTCAAACACACACACACACACACACACACACACACACACACACACACACACACACATATATATATATATATATATATATAAATTTTGCACTTGGCAGAACATTTTTTTCTCTTATCTTCTTAAGACAGCAACAAGGACACAGTTCAAAGAGTTCATACTTTCTCACAGAACGCCTTGTTTTGCTAAGCACAGCAAAACTTAACACTTTGTGTGCGTGTGCACACAGTTCCCCCCTTAAATAACAATGACGGCGATTGTGCCTGTCTTAGGTTGTGAACCATACTGCAACATCCTTACCCGTCATGGAGGACTTCCACTGATGGAAAATGAAAGCCTCTGTCTTAGGTTGATATGTGCAGTGATTCATCTTACCCGTCATTGGCAACAATCATCTTAACCATGGGGGGGGCGTATGAAGTCACCACAGGAGGATGAGATAAGAGACAAATGATCATACAATGACCAATGATACAAACAAGTATAGACATGCCAAGTATCAAAATCACACATATCATTAATTCTTTTAACCAGGAAATAGTAGGAAGTCAAGATGTTAACCATGAAAATAATTCTTCATTTCCTTCATATTGTCTGATATTATCAATCATTTCTTTTCAAATGATGAATTTCTGTATCAAAGGAACACTGTTATCTATCAGATTAAAACAACACATATTTTTTTTTACTTCAATACATTTTTTATGGTGTAACACTAGTAAATAATCTAAAGCAGCTCTATTATCCAAAACTCCTTGTCATAAAACCCTCTGTTCATTCAACAAGGCTAGAGCAGTAGATGTACGATTAAAGTTTTTTTTTTTTTTTTGCCATTACACATGCCAATTTCATAGCTGTCTTATAAGCTCCTACTGTCAATCCAGGGATCCCTACAAGGGGAAAAAGTCAATGCATCAAACTCTGCTTTAGATAATAAATTTATATCATCCTTACAGTCCAATGTTAGCATAGCCATTCTTTGTAAGTGACGAGAAGGATGTTCAGGAAGCAAATCATCAATGGAGGGAAGGAAAACTGTGAGACGACTAAGACAGCAACATGTTCCATGAGTCATATTTGCCAGTATATAGTTGAATGTATAAGTTCCACAGGAAAAACAAACAGCCTCTTGAAAATGGCACATGTCCATAACTTGAAGGAACCAGAAAGGAATTATTACATGCAAAAGAAGGTCCCATAGATCTACACTTAGTTGCACAATTGTGAAGCTCAGTGCAGGAGTCATTATCTGTTACAATAACAGTAGTGGTCATAACTTGAACTGCATTTCAGGGTAGGCAATAAGAAGGGGTGCCCCAATTAGAATAATCAGCATAAGTAATAGTTTTATCAAAATTGGAGAAAAAGGTCATATTTTTTTTATTTCTTCTGCTGGATGACAGACAGGTAGTAAACAGGAACCCAATACTGCTCCCAAATGGACATCTTTTTAAGGCAGATATTATCAGTCCCTGCCAAATGAGCCAATCTCAGCCATACATTGGTATGATTGAAAGAGGTAACTTCCATAGCTCCGAAAAGGAGAAAAAAGTTTAGGGACAGTATCTATAAGATATAAAACAAACCAAAGAAGAAGAGCATTCATGATGTAGTTTTAGAAGATTCCAACCATATCAAACGAGAAGGAATCCATCGAGGACAGGGATCATTTTGTGGAAAAACACAGGCAGCTCCTTTTCCCCACATTAATACAGGATTAGGACCCATCCATTGTCCTGTTAAAACATCTTTCCACCTTACAAGTGGATGGGCTATTTGTCCCTTAGCATGCCATAAGCGATCTGCAGCTGTCAGTTTTGTAGCTGGGTCTACAGTTAAAAAATTTAAAATAAATTATACATGCGCTAAACAAGAGTGGGGACTGCCATTACTCCACCCTTTTGTTTTTGACAGATATGCTTTAAGAGTTTGATGAGCTCGTTCTACTATACCTTATCCTTGAGGGTTATAGGAATACCTTTCATGTGTTTTACATCATAAATGTGAAGAAATCTTGCAAATGATGTACTAGTATATGTTGGTCCATTATCTGTTTTAATATGTTTAGGGAGACCCATAATAGAAAAAGGCTTCCATACAGTGAGCAAGTACATCTTTGACCCTTTCCCTGAATGAGGAGAAGCATAAATGAAATGAGAGTAAGTATCTATAGACACATGAACATACGCTAATTTGCCAAAAATGTTAATGAGTAACATCCATTTGCCATAAATGACCTGGTAAAAGGCCTCTGGAATTAATGTCAAAATTAGGAGAGTGTATCTGTGCAGAGCAGTGGGAAAAATTGTGAATGATTTGAGAATCCGCTTCATGAGAAATTTTACAATGATAAGCTAAAGAAGAGGCATTATGGCGAAATTGAGAATGTAAAGTTTGGGGATCCATAGATGGAAAGGCAGACATTTTGGAGGCTAAATCAGCGGCAGCATTTTTCTCACCAAGTGGAATGACCTTTCTGTCTAATAGAGAAACATTTAATTCTGTTACTCAGTGCTGGATAATCATACTAGAAAACACCAAGCCTACCTGTGTAGGTTAGGAATATCTGTAGGCCTTAAACTAAAAACTTCTGTCTCTGGCATCTCCTCTTGATAGTCTATTTTTATAGTTATCAGACATTTCTGTCTGAGAATCCTTCTTTGTCGCCTCCAGTCTTACTTATTTTACTTATCTCAGGCTAACATAAGTTGTATAACTTAAATTATTATTATTATTATTATCATTATTATTATTATTATTATTATTATTATTATTATTTAAAATGCCCAGGAATGGCTGTGTTTTGGTTTTAACTGTCTTTATTGAGTGTTTAAGATGAAGCAGTCAAACTGACTTTTGTTTTTATCTATTATTAATAGTCAGCTGAGTTTTTATGGGAGTCATTCCTGGGGAAACTTACAGCAGCTTCTCAGTTCTGTTAGTGCCATTTGAACTAGGATGGGTCCAGGTCTTGCTTAACCATGTGGCTTCCCTGAGAAGCATCAGGGATGTCTCCCTTCTCTAATGATCCTCCTCTTCATAGCAAATGCACTGATTGGCTTTCTGTTCTCCAGTGGTCTCATTAATCTCCCTGATCGAGAGGTCATGTGGCCCAGAGTTGCAAAGCTCTTTAGAGAAGTCCCATGTTCCCTGGATTCAGACTGACTCAGAGGGCAAGAGCCAAATATTGGTTTTCATGGCCCTTTTGATTTAACTTTAATTTTAAATCTTCATCTTAAACATCCAGTAAATAAATATTAACAGCCTTATATTAAGAGTACTGGGCTTTAATGTCTATAACTTTATAATTATTTATCTTTTTTATTAATTGGGGTCTGTATTATCCTATCTGTCTTGTAGATGATGACTTATTATTTTATATTAACCCAGGATGTGTGTTTTTAAAGCAGTACCTCTGTAAAACATTAACAGGCAATCTTTAGACCATTTATAAGAAAACTACAAAATAAAATTAACAAGAGTGAAAACATATTCAGTTCGTGTAATAGGTACCTTGAATTTTGACTGAGTTACACATTACATAAATCTCCTGTTTGAGATGCTAGTAATCTTGATAGACAAAAAAAAAAAAACAAAAACAAAAAACAAACAAACAAAAAAAAAAAAACATTTGAACATAACTTTAAATTAACTAAAATCTGGCCTACTGATTTTGTAGTCATTCTCACAGACTTATACAGACTTTAGTAAATCAATCAGATATCTAACAAAAGTACTGATGAATGAGTAATCCCATATCAAATTTACTTTACTTATTTTTTCAAAATATTAGACAAGTATATTGAACAGTGTTAGTTATTTTTTGAAGGAAAATTCCTAGAACCAAGGCATATTAGACATTTTATAGACATTAATATTTTATTAGTTTTTTTGAACACCTAGAAAAACTTGTAAACTTAAATTTAAAGACATTTATTTTTATCTGTTTATTAAATTTAGATTGAACCATTTTAATCACGTGAATTAAAGATCTTTGGATCCATTTTAAAAAAATTTTATGAGCGCTCTTTATAAATGTTAATTTGTATATTATATATATGATATATGGACATATGCACATATAGACATACAACACATAACACAAGTGTGCACACATAACATGATAGTAAAGGCCTTGTATCTTTTTGCAGGTGAAATCTCCATTGCAATGTTTTTTAAAAAAACTCCACAGTTGATTAAAAATAGAACTGATCAGAAAAACATTAATCTAAGTCTGTAGGATCAAAATCATGAGCTCAAAAAAATACAGAATCTAAGAAAAAGCAAGAGTCCTAGAAAAAATGACTGGCCAGTAATTAGTAAATAGCATACAATTTACTGTTTTTTTTTCCTTAGGCCTCAGATCAGTCTCCTACTGAGCTTGCAGGCTTCTTTCATTTGCATTTTAATGTAACTATAATAATATAACTATAATGTAAATAACTATAATGTAAACTATAGGTTTTTCTAAAATACATGTCCAAGAACTATTTATCATTGGGATGTCCCTTTCTTGCACTTCTCACAATTCTTTTATTACACAATGTATTCATTTTGTTTGTTACATACAGACCACTGTGTGCAGCTATAAGTTATTGTTGTTAAGTTAATAATTTAGACTTGAATAAAAAATATATTAAAGTGATGTTATTTACAATCTTGAAGGGGCTTTTTCTAAAATAATTTGTAGCAACCAGATGTGCTACTCTATTCTTAAAAATTTATCATATTACATTAAATTAGGTTTGGCCTGAGGACGACTCCACACTTGAGTCTGGGATCTGCCAATGAAGGTAGTGCTCATCCTACCTAGTGAAAGCCTAGTGCAGAGGACACTCTTAACATGGCAGTGTTTCAGAAATGACAGTGCTGAGCCTGTGAATTGTGGAATCCTAGGAATAGGGTTCTGTGTGACCTGGGAAGCTGTCTTCATCCTCACTGTTCCTCTGCATGAACACTGCCTTGACACGTTGGAGCATAAGTGCTGTGAAGCTATTCCAGTCCTGAGGCTGATAAGTAAGTGGGTAATTTTGTTTCCATTCTCTTTTCCTTGCTTAAGAAATTCCACTAAACACAACATGTTTAAGGGATTTTCCTTTAACCTTAAAGTAGGGGATGGAAACTAAAAGCTTGTTAATTGTCATGTAATTATTAGTCTGTGATTTTTACATTTAAGACCTATACACATCTTGAAGAAATATAATATTTAAGATACAACAGTGTTTTATTAATGTTTGTGAAGCCTAGTATGCTCTCTGAGCTGTGGTATATAAAACTGTTAGTGAAATTTTGAACAAAAGTCAAAATACAAATACAATTGTGGGCATACTTACATACATAAAATATGTTTCAGAGAAATGAAGTTTGCATAATTATCTAATTCAAATTATACCAAAAAAAAAAAAAAAAAAAAAAAGAAATCACACTTTTTGTCTCTGGAAATTTTGAGGGGAAAAGTGAGCAAAGTGAGGCAGCATTTATGCCAAGGAGTGGATCCTGATAGAAATGGAGCAGAAATTTCTGTGCACAAAAATGAATGGGCCATCAGTACCAAGAGACAAACAGGAGCATGGTACAGAGTTATCTCTCATAGAGTCCTGAGTTGTGGCTAGGAGGGCTCCAAGTGCCATCCTAGGAGGAAGGACCCCTGAGGGTCTTGAGAATGTTCACACAGCAGCCAGCCTACAAGGGCCCAGTTAACTGGCTGCCCACTGTCAGACCTGCTGAAAATCTGTAATTCCTGGTACAGCAGAGATGCTTAAGAAAGACACACACACACACACGCATTCAGTAGAAAATGAGCACCGTCTTTACTTTTTTCTCTCATTCTTTTATACAGCATTGTTAATTAAACAAGGGGAAAAGAAAAAACATCCTTTCAGCAGCTTAATTCTTACAAGCATGGATAAACATTCTCAGGAAAACTTTGTTTATGGTCACAGTGCTCCATATTTCTTATCAATTAACTTGTGGTTAGTTATTCTGAGTCAAACACACACACACACACACACACACAACACACACACACACACACACATATATATATATATATATATATATATATAAAATTTTGCACTTGGCAAGAACATTTTTTTCT